>NW_024100213.1:695000-3095000 GCF_016545835.1 Crotalus tigris | reverse complement strand
CCCCTCTTCAAACTGCAGGACTTTTTTTTTCTTCTTCAAAACATTCAGAAGTTCAGGCTCAACTGGTGTCATCTTAATTCTCAGTGCCCAAATTGTAAAGCTGTGTACCCACACTTTGGAGCCAATTTCATTCAAGTCATTGGGATTTTATTCCACATAAACTTGCGTGGGAATGGAGCAGCATATTAGATTGCCAACTTTTTTTTTGTTGTTGTTAATCACAAATTTGCTTCTATAATAGCCCTAATGTGCAGGAGTTTGATAGTATTTGTGTCTATGCCATGAGATCAGCCCTGTTTCTTAAGTCAAGATGTGGTGAAAAGCATAGATGCAAACCAATCATAATTGCGTGTGGTTAGCTACCAATGTTCACTATGAAAGCGTAACCTTTGATCCACCTACCGTTACCTTGCCATCACTATATCTCCATGCTGCCCCAAAATACTCCCAAGGGCAGCATGGGTTTCCTTGTGCAGATTCTTGTTGTCAGGCAGGGGATGCATTGCAGCTGGGCTGTAAACTAAAGGTCTCCTTGCAGGATCAAGTTTACACCTACTCTGGAATGATCACTGGCTTTGTGGGTTTTCATGTGATGGGTGTGGCTATATATGGCAGGATAGGGCCTTGCAAAACTAAGACCTGCGTGGTGGATTTCACCAGTGTACAATCTGTCCTGTAAGCCCGAGCCCCTGAGGCTTTTGTTGCCACTCTGTGTTAGGGTGTATGAGATAGATGGAGATAGATACATGATACCCTCCACCCCCTTCACCATAACTGATTTAAATTGAATGCAGGAACTGGGGCAGAGAAAGGGGGGGGGGAAGGAAGGAAGAATCCATGGAAATGAACCCCATGGGGAGAGGAATCAGTTACAGTGTATAACAAGGGGATTTTGACTTGGTAGGGCATGTATTACAAAAGTTGTTTTTTTCCCCCCTTCTTCCACCTTTCGCCTTGCAAAACATTCCAAAGCATCCCACTACTTGGAAAAGTTTTGCTCTTTGGTTCTAAATGTTAAGATGACCTTTAGGCAGTGGTGGGATTCAAATATGTGAACAACCAATTCTCTGTGTGGATGCCACTTCCGGAAGTCCATCCTGGGCAACAAAAAATTAGCTACCGGTTCTGCCGAAGTGGTGCAAACTGGTTGAATCCCACCACTGCCTTCTTACTCATAGACAGGGTGAGGAGTATTAGTTTGCATTTCCAGAACCCTAAAATTCAGCAACTGTTTAGAAAAAGTACACCCCACTTTCTCTCTTTTCAGCCTTTTCCTCTCTAAGCACAGTATAGCCCAACTCTGCTGTAGTTTTGCCTTTTGCCGAATATCTGGAAGGTGGCGATGAATCATTTAAAGGAAAATGTGTGTGTGTGTGTGATTGAGAGTCTTTTTTGTTTGTTTGTTCGTTTGTTTGTTTGAGATCACAAGCAGACCTCTCCTCTCTTCCTCCTCAATTTAGATGCCAGCCCTTCTTCTTGCAGCCTGGACAGACCTGTGCCTGCATTACCTTATTTCTGCCACTAGAATGCACCCTTATCTATGATAAGTCCTTGAGCCTCTCTGCAAAATGTATTTTAATGCTTTTCTGCTAACCTGATTACACTGGAAGCTTTTCTCTCTCTCTCTCTCTCTCTCTCTCTCTCTCTCTCTCTCTCTCTCCCCCCCACTTAGATGTGATTACACCCCTCAGAAATTAATGAAGCAATGGGGGGGGGACAGGGGAGAGCAAGTTGCCCAAATAGCGGTCAGTTTCTTTCTCTATGTGGAATTTGGCAAATCTCCAGAAACTAATGGAATACTAGCCCCTTTGATGATTCATGAGGTGTGGCTCCATTTTCTCTGATAGAGGCTCTGTCTTCTAATGCCATGTGACAGGCAGAAACTCAACTGATGCAAGCATATTCAACGTTGCAATTCCAAGTGGGAGAAAAGTGGAAGACAAGTATCTCTGGTTTCTGATAGCGAGTTTGCTGATCTTCAATGGTGGGTACATATCCATCCCTTGCTTACAATTTCGTGTCTTACCCCTTGGGCACCTTCCACCACTGATGGGCATTTGACAAGTATCTTCTTATTACAAAGAGTTTTGTCTCCAAGTCCCTCCTAGCAAAATCCAGGAAGAAATTTATATTTCAAGCATTTATGGCCTGATAAGTGTGATTTTTCCCCCACAGCTAGAAAAAAGTCTTCTGAATAAACAAAGGTCTGGGTCTATCTTACACTTATCTTACCTATCTTACTTGCCAAGTGACCAGGAAGATGATCTTGGTCTAACTTATCAGCAGAAATCTACTGCTGATGGTTTTCTCAGCACAAAGATGAGCATTTTCAAATTATCCTTGGGGCAGAGAAAGTGTAGCCTTCTCCTGCATCAGCTGATCCTGCTTTCAGCCTGGTTTTGATGTTCAGTGGTAGATTGGACATGATTCTGTGGTCAGTGGTGGGATTCAAATATGTGAACAACTGGTTCTGTGTGTGGATGTCGCTTCCGGAAGTCCATTCTAGGCCTGGGCAACAAAAAATTAGCTACCAGTTCTGCTGAAGTGGAGTGAACTGGCTGAATCCTACCACTGTCTGTGGTTGATAATACTATTTGATCTGCTTTAGATGGGGTTTCTTTAAGCAGACATTGGAAATACATAGCTGGTCTTCATTTCCCATAGTCTTTATCTACTGTCAACTATGTCCTGGATGACTGAGAATCTCCATAGACATCTTTATCTACTGAATGTATTTGGTGGCAAAGATGGATGTTAGGAATGCCATTACACTTGGAAAGCCACATGGCAGCTTGGAGGGCAGGGGAGTGCTCTTGACTCTGATTTTGGCTCTGTTCAGAAATTTTTGAATGGCATCCATGAATCTAAATATATTATCAACTTTGGTAGGAGTATTTTCCAATCAATGTCAAATCTTCCCGTGTTCTGCCTGTTGGGGTAATTTCCAGGATAAATTCCTATGTCCTGCATTGGTTTAATACCTCTGCATGTGTTGGTTTCTAACCACTGTCAAGTCAGGCCACATTTCCAGAAGTCAAGAGATGAGATGGGATGGTTTTGAAGAAGTTTCAGAACCCAGGATTCTCCCCTCCTCCAATTCCCCATCCCCCAGGGTACTGTTAAAGTGTAGCAAATTCAACCTGGTCTCTATCTTTTTAAAGCTACGGTAGAAATACAACACAATTATTTATGTAGTGGTCTTAAAGGGAGGAAAGTGCAAAACGTGCAATCCATTAACCAACACCTTTTTGCAATATTAGGTCCCTCAAAATGAAGGGGCCAGGATTTTCAGGATTCTCCTGAAGTTCTGGAGCAGTGGTTCTCAACCTTTTTAACGCCGTGACCCCCAACCGGTCGTAAGACAAGGACTACTCAACTGGTGCAGCACTGTTTGCAGAATGGGACTTTTGGCGAGCTCAGCAGGGCAGAGACAGCCTGGACAATTCCTATTGGCTTTTGAAAGCCAATAGAATTAGACTCTATTCAAGAGTGGTCACACACTCGACCTTGTGTTTCTCTCGGGGCAATGGAGACATGATCTGGAATTAAGGGGAATAGAGATCTCGCCCTTGTCATGGACAGATCATTTCCTATTGAGGCTGGACTTCAGAGCATCACTCCCCCATCGCAGGGAGAGGGAGCCGACTAGGTGGTTCCGCCCCAGGCGCCTAATGGACCCAGATCGGTTCCAGGAGGAGCTTGGGGAAATACCTGACTCCCTTGTCCACAACTTGTCCGGGTCCCTGGTTGCGGCCTGGAATGAGGCGGCATCCGGGGCCCTGGATCGAATTGCGCCTTTGTGACCTCTCTGTGGTGGTGGTCCCTGGAGGGCGCCTTGGTTTACTGAGGAGCTCCGGGAGATGAAGTGCCACAAGAGACGTCTAGAGCAACGTTGGAGGGCCAGTAACTCTGAATCTGACCGATCACTATTAAGAGCCTATCTTAGGACTTATTTAGTGGCAATAAGGGCGGCAAAGCGTGTTCACTTTTCCGCACTTATTGCGTCCGCAGAATCTCACCCGGCCGCCTTGTTTAGGGTGACCCGATCCCTTCTTAAAGTGGAGGAGGCGGAGGAACCCTTGCAGGGGAGAGCTGAGGAGTTTGTTCAGTTTCTTTCGGACAAAATCGCTCAGATTCAGAGAGACCTGGACTCCGACTGGGCAGTGAAAGCCAAGTTGCCGGGGGCTGGTCTTAGTCATGTTATCTGGAGCGAGTTTGAGCCTGTGACCCCTGATGAAGTGGACAAGGCCGTGAGGGCAATGAATGCCGCCACCTGTTTATTGGACCCGTGCCCCTCCTGGCTGGTTTCTGCCAGTAAGGAGGTGACACGAGGCTGGCTCCAGGCGATAATCAACGCCTCCTTGATGGAGGGGTCTTTCCTGCAACCTTTAAAGGAAGCGGTGGTGAGGGCCCTCCTCAAGAAGCCTTCCCTGGACCCAACTTTCGTCCTGTCTCCAACCTCCCCTTTGTGGGGAAGGTTGTAGAGAAGGTGGTGGCATCCCAACTCTTGCGATCCTTGGATGAAACTAATTATCTGGACTCTTTTCAATCTGGTTTCAGGCCCGGCTACAGCACTGAGACTGCTTTGGTCGCACTGACCGATGACCTCTGGTGAGCCCGGGATAGGGGTCATTCCTCTATCCTGGTGCTTCTTGACCTCTCAGCGGCTTTCGATACCATCGACCATGGTATCCTTCTGCGTCGTCTCGGAGAGGTGGGGGTGGGCGGCACCGTATTGCGGTGGTTCTCCTCCTACCTCTCTGACAGGTCGCAGTCGGTGTTGGCGGGTGGACAGAGATCGACTCCTAGGTGCCTCGATCATGGGGTGCCTCAGGGCTCGGTCCTGTACCCCCTCCTTTTTAACATCTACATGAAACTGCTGGGTGAGATCATTCGGCGAACGGGGTGAGGTATCATCAGTACGCGGATGATACCCAATTATATATCTCCACCCCGTGTCCTTTCAGTGAAGCAGTCGACGTGATGTGCCGGTGCCTGGAAGATGTGAGGGTCTGGATGGGGGTGAACAGGTTTAGACTCAACCCTGACAAGACCGAGTGGCTCTGGGCTCTGGGTCTTACCTCCCAAAGGTCAACTGGATGGTCCATCATTAGTCCCGGGGGGGGGGCAAATTTACCTCCCTCAGTGCAGGCACGCAACTTGGGTGTCCTCCTGGACTCACAGTTAAATTTGGAACAACATCTATCAGCTGTGGCCAGGGGGACCTTTGCCCAGGTTCGCCTGGTGCACCAGTTGCGGCCTTATTTGGACCCGGAGGCTTTACTCACAGTCACTCATGCCCTTGTCACCTCAAGACTGGATTACTGTAACGCGCTCTACATGGGGCTACCCTTGAAGAGCGTTCGGAGGCTGCAGTTGGTTCAGAATGCAGCCGCAAGAGCGATTGTGTGTGCACCAAGGTACGCCCACGTATCACCTATCCTCCGCGAGCTGCACTGGCTTCCTGTGGGTCTCCGGATGCAATTCAAGATGTTGGTTATCACCTTTAAAGCCCTCCATGGCATAGGGCCAGGTTACTTACAGGACTGCATACTGCCGCACAGCTCCCAGAGACCGGTGAGGTCCCATAGATTGGGCCTCCTTCAGGTCCCGTCAGCCAGACAATGTCGGCTGGCGGGCCCTCGGGGAAGGGCCTTTTCTGTGGTGGCTCCGACCTGGTGGAATCAACTTCCCCCCAAGGTTCGAACTACTCCCACCCTGCCGGCCTTTAAGAAAGCCGTTAAAACTCTCCTGTTCTGGCAGGCCTGGGGCTGATGTCCCCGGGGGGGGGGGCGGGATATGATCGGACATGCTGTATGATTGTATTATTTTATTGTTGATGATTGTTTTAATTTTGTACGCCGCCCTGAGTCCTTTGGGATTGGGCGGCATATAAATAAAATTAAATAAATAAATAAATAAATAAATAGAATAAAAGGGAGTAGCACAGCTAAGGAAAAGGGGAAAAAAATGGCGGACTGCATTGTTTGGCGCCCCCTGTGAAATGGTCGTTCGACCCCAAATGGGGTCCCGACCCACAAGTTGAGAACCACTGTTCTGGAGGATAGGTTGGGATCTTATTCCTCCAAATAAAACTAACTATGAGTTCTGATTCGTACACTTCTTTTGGCATATGGCTCAGTCCTTTGTGTTGTTAAAACTTAGGAAGTTGCTAGCGATCCTCATTTGGAGAAAGGCTTTCAGAATTTACTTCTGAATGTATAGGATTGCACTATTAGGAAATCATTAACTGCATTATATTGACACGCTTTCAGGATAACCTTTTTACTGATTGGAGATAAAAGAACTTTCTTGAGGGAAGCCCCATCATACATTTTAACTGGGGGGGGGGAGGGGAAAATTCCATTTCTCAGAATTCAAGCAGATGCACTAATACAATTGATTTTAATCCAAGAAATAAAAAGTTTTTTTTTCATAACGTGATCCTAAAATTGAAACTGTTCCATATCAAAAGCTTTTTTGGCATCTAAGAAAATTACAGTCAGCATTTCAAGATTTCTAAACTGAATTGTTAAAATATGCACTGTTTCAAGAGTGAAGTTGTTCTAACTTTTTAAACAAAAGATTTAAATATTTATTTTCCCTGAAAAGTATCCTGTAGAATTAATAATCAAGAAACCCATTAAAATAGTTTTACATTTTTATCTCAGGTTGTTCTTACTTTAAGAGTTTATACAGGTTATGTAGGTGTAAATCCTATGCACCAATGCTTATGTCTCAATTAATTTACAGGACTTAAGAAATACAGAAGTGAAAGCTGGACTGTCTGGTGAAGAACTTATGTCCTGATCTGTTTCTAATTGGAAACTGGGAAAGAAGTTTCAGCATTTATTTTTCTTCACCACTCACTGGGACCAGATACTTGCTCTCTGAAATAAAGAACTGAATTTACTGTAGTGTTCTGTGTATTGCATGATCCATCAAGGTCTCTAGATACATTGTCCATTATTCTTGCTTCTGAATACATGATTGGATTCAATGCACCACCTGTTTTGTAGGATCACAAACAAAAGTTTTAGCTTTGCAAATTCAGATGAAGAGATATTGCATTTATTTTCTAAAAAGTTTGACTTGATATGTATTCTGGTTTCCTGTTACATCAGACTTATCCAGGGTCATGAAGAAAGATAGATGACTCAAGGATAAGAACTGACTTTTTCTGAAGGGTTTTTTTTTTAAAGGATACCTTTATAAGTAGAAATAAAGAAACAATATTTTTTTAAAAAAACACAAGCGAAATAAAATTTTACACACCTAAGAAAGACTGATCATGCTTTTTTTTTTTTTTTTAAAAAAGAGCAAGGATACTGTTTCTTAGCAACTTACATATCCCTCTTCTGAAATGTTAGAAGACAATGCCAACAAGTGAGAATAAAATGAGACAATGATAGGAGAAAATGAATAAGATTTTATTGGCTAACCAAATGCAATTAGGTAATGAAAGTGGAAAGGAATCAGGCATTTATATATTTGTTTTCTGTCAGTGTGGTCCTAAATCTCACTTTTCAAGGTCAAAGACAAAACATCAGCCTCAGAAATTAAAATCCAATCTAATCCTCTTCCTGGGAGAAATCTCACATTAAGCATTCAAAATTCCCTGCAACCTTGTTGTTTGTTTCCAACATCAAAAAACGCCTGCAGTATATTGGAAAAGGCCTAAAGGGGAACATGGTGAGAATTGGCCATTACTGGATTGTGCCACAGTCTCCAGTTTATTAAAATGTAGCCTAGTTTTCAATTACTTTAAATGTATTTACTCTCATTATTTGTACTAGGAAGGGTTTTTCTTAACAACCATCCCAAAATATCACAAAGCATAACAATGCTACCCCTCCTGACTTTCACTTACAGTATTTATTCTTGGTTGGCAAGGCCACCCAAGGGTTAATGTTGCTGGCATGGGAACTGTTCAGTGAATGAATTTGTATGACTGCTGTATGAATACAAAATTGACTTAAGATGTTTTAGAAACTGTCCATCTGCCTTATGACCAAAGAGATCAATGAAAGGACTGCATTGAATGTACCAAATCAATCAATACATTCAAAACGAGATACATTAAAAGACATCTCATCTTTAAAGGGAACTAGGAAAAACTAACCATTTTTTTCAAAAAATAAAGAATACAATAGCTTCCTCTCTATCTCACACATTATACCATGTCATGCCACACACACAAACACACACACAAACACACACACAGAGTCTTCTAAAACTGTATTCTGACAGTGATTTATAGGAAGCACCCTCAACTTTGATATGAGCATTACATCCTGCAACTGTCCCACCAAAATGAGCATATTTCTTTTGGGGGGGCTGGGGGAGAGAGTGATTATGGATCCTTCAATTTAAAGCTGGAAGCACTCTAAAAACTTGTCAATCTGGTTTGACTAGAAGCTATAATGGAACAGGTACAGACTCAGGCACCTGTCTCAGAAATGGATATATATACTGTTAGCAATGAATGCTCTTCAGTGTTGCCTCCAGGTTTTTAGAAAAAAAAAATGTCTATAATGTGGGGAGGTGAAAATTCTGCCAATAGCAGCATATTAGAGCTGATGGAGGAATTGCAATTCCTAGATACAGTTCTGAGGGACTCTGGTGTTACTGGAATGGAAAGGGATATATTTTTCCTGTTCATTTGTATTCAGTTCTCAGAGACTGTTTGAGCAAATCCCTGCAGGTATTTTAGCAAGGTTTTTCTGGGCTGAGAAAGAGTGGCTGGCCCAAACTACTACAGTAGTTCAAGGTCAACCAGCTGGCTTTGTGCCTAAGGTAGGATTAGAACTCACAGTCTCCCAGTTTCTAACCTAATGCCTTAACCCAAGGGTGGGATTCAGCCGTTTGCACTGGTTCGGCAGAACCGATACCTAATTATTTTTATTGAGTTCAGTGAATTAGTTATGATAAATCTGTGTTTTCCAGAACGTGTCTGGTTTTCATTCAACTTCCTTCCAGGTGTGGAAAAAAAAAAACTCCCCAAAAATCCAAGAGAGGAATGGCAGAAAACAAACGGTACCTTCGATCACATCCCTCAGGCAAAAACTAGGTGTGCTTCTCAGAGATAATATCAGGAATGGAAGCTTCATCTCTCTAGTTTCCTGATTGGTGCATACGGGAAAGGGGGCAAGGCCACCAAGTATTAGCTGGGGTTGTGGCTCTGGAACTTTTTCCTGTCTAGCTCTATATGAGTGCAAATAATAACGAGCAGGAAAGCTCTTAAAGGGCTCTGTTCTGAGAACCGATTGTTAAATTATTTGAATCCCACCACTGCCTTAACCACTAAACTGAACTGGCTGTCCATTGAAAAGGTAGTCTGGTCTAGAAGCCCTTAAAACCTATTTTGAATTGTTCAGCTGTATATAGCATTACACAAACTGAAATAGGCAACGGTCTATAGCTGCAACAGCTAGTCTGGGCAGAAGATTGTAACTGTGTGAGAGAAAACAGGTCCCCTTGTTCTCCCAGCCATCCAGTATAAAACCTCTTAGAATCTTGATTTGCAAGGATCAGAACTGCATGTGGAGCTGATGGGATTGCAGTGGTTTCCCACTTTGCCTGCCAGTGTGTGAGATGAGAGCTGAGTAACTATTGGAGGACATGGGCCTCCAATATCCCACTTATTCCTGCCATGTCCTCGATAGGAGTTGTAGTTCTCTACATTCATTCCTAGTGTCAACGCTGCTAACATCGGATGTTCTTGCTTTTGACAACAGATGGAAATGTAGCCATCTTTTCTCTTTCGCTTTTAGAGTTAGTTGTTGCTGGGAGGGGGGATGTGGATGAGAGTCCCGTTAGCATAACAATAATAATTCAGCTGCGGAAATCAAGGTTATTGCACCCAGAGTTGATAAAAATTTGGCTGGCTGCTTCAAGCTAATTGGGGAATGTGATTTATGACAGTTAATTGGAGGAGGGAATTGTGCTTTGCTACTTTGTGCCTAGGGGAGGGGAATTCAGTTTTTTTCTTTAACTATGTAGTGCTGATATTTTGTTTCTTGAATAAAAGATTCTTTAAGGTAAACAATGCCTCGAAGTTCTTTTGAAGAGTTTCATCTGTCGAAACCATGACACCTAGATTTTATCAGGCATTAATCAAACTTTGGAAGTTTCTATTTATCTGGAACTCCAAATCCTGGAATTAGTATATAAATGGAATCTGCTGGAGTGATTAACATAACCTTTGTTTATTTTGGGATGGGAAGATATTTTCTGATAGTAAGAGACTTAAAAATCTTCTTTAAATATGTGAGGAAAAATGAATCCATGAATTAGATAACTTAATCCTTGCCCAGACATACATTATCTTTCAAATATTCAGAATTTGGACATACAGTAATTTTTAAAGTCTCTCTTGCTACAATGTTTTTTTTCAATGCCCGAAACAAAGCAAGAATGTGTTGCATGATACAAGGGCTCCCTTTTCAATAAAGCAGCATGACTAGGACTTTTGTCTGTTTGTTGCAATCATCATGGTCAGGGCTAGGGGGCATCTGGATTCACATCTGCTGCAACTGGAAATCAGTTCACATCCTGCCTCACATAATCATCTCCTCCTCCTCCTCCTCCTCCTCCTCCTCCTCCTCCTCCTCCTCCTCCTCCTCCTCCTCCTCCGCTGTAGACTCTAAGCAAGTACAACAAAAAGGGTGTTGACAGCAACAGTGTTTGGGCTGCTTAAAGGTCCCTTAGGAAATACTGACTACTGGTGAAAGTCCCCAGGATGTGGATCAATGAGTTCATTTCTCAGGTAGCTGGCCCACAGGATGTTGACATTCCCTAAGAATGACATTGTTATAATAAAACACCATTTAATTTTACCCATGATTTTACCCCTCAGAAACTTTCCCTGACAAAGAGAAACATGATAAGCAGATCTTACATGGATTTTGTGGCCACACTTTTCCATCTTCTGTTCCAAGGTGATGAATCTTAAAGTGGGGCCTGCAGACAATGGTTTCAATCTTCCCATGTTCACAGACCTTAGCCCATTCTCTCCTCAGCTCCACCTCTCTCGCACACTAAAAGCTAATTCATATGGATGGAGCGATAACTCAAAACTGTTTCCTTCGGAGCACTCTAATGATAATGATAATAATTAGATAACCTAGATGACAATTAAAAAAACAACAACTGGGTTATGATTTTTTTTCTTATTATCTCCTATCTCTGTTTCTCTACCCCTTTAGAAGCCTGTTTCTCAAAGTTTCTGCAATCACTAAATAAACATTTGGAAAATGTGAAGACCACCCAGTTTTAAACAAATGCTCCTCTCCCTAAGTTTCTATCTTTAAATGCATGTGAGTTCACATTTTTTGGCAAATAAGATAATGACTATGGTTGCATCTGTGTATGGCTTCCTCTCCCTACAATTTTAAAAGGCCTTTTAAAACTAATTTTTGTACAACATTTTTAAATCCCAAATTAAGTGTTTATTTACCACTTGAATCATTTTATGTACCCCATGTGATAAGAACAAGCTCTCTTAGCACAAACTTGATGATGAAGATGTTTGTCAGTAGAAATCTCTGAGTATCAAGGGCAAGTAGTCTTTCAACCTAATTAAAAAAATTTTTTTTAGATACTTGTCATTGTATTTCTTATCCACTTATTTCTTTTGGAGTTGCTTGAGCAAGATCCCAGTGCTACTTAGCACAGGACATGTAGAGTTACTGTTAATAAGTGCACTTGAGTCAATTCACTGCAACCAGTTTTCTGAACGTTATTTTTTCCATTGCTACCTGCATTATCATTAGAGTGCTCGAAGGAAACAGTTTTGAGTTTCCGCTCCATCCATATGAATTAGCATTTAGTGTGAGAGGGAGGTGGAACTGAGGAGAGAATGGGCTAAGCTAAGGCCTGTGAACATGGGAAAATTGAAACCATTATCTGCAGGCCACACCTTGAGATTCATCACCTTGGAACAGAAGATGGAAAAGTGTGGCCACAAAATCCACGTAAGATCTGCTTATCACGTTCCTCTTTGCCAGGGAAAGTTTCTGAGGGTAAAATCACGGGTAAAATTAAATGGTGTATATCGTTTGCTTTATTCCACAAAAAATAATTTGTCGGCCCAATTCTATGCAGCCAAATATTGTCTTTATCGTATATATAATGGTGAAAGATTGCTGGTTCTCTTTGGGGCCTCCCACGTGGCCCACACCAAGTGCCAAAGCCATCCTTCACTAAATATTCTTCCTCCGGTGCTAATTTTGTTGGCCCCTTATTACTTACTGCTAGGTTGAGAGGGAGTAATGTTTTCTTTTTGAGCTAGTATAGAAGTTTAGTGTTCTGTCTGATCTGAAAGGTTGTGGGGCTTGCATGAATGCCCGAGAGACAGCAAATGAATTTGAAAGAGATGGAGTAATAATAGAGATGTCCTGCAAACTTCTCTTTTATCCTGCATCTTTGTAGATACGGCACTTACTGTAGATCTCCAGTTTATGACTTCCCCAACCAATTCCTCACTGCTCTCCAGTGCTCTAGAGAGAAGTCAAGCCTACAGGCAGAGCACAGGGTTCTCTCAATGCAAAAGAAGTGGCCTTTGCTATTGACTATGGTTCCTCTCTGAAAATGCAGGCAGCATATCTAAGGACTATACAACTGATAGGTGGCTGTTTTCAGACAGGAGCTAAATATGAACCCTCCTGCATCTGAATCCTGCTTTCAAGAAAAAGAGTCTGCAAGACTTTCAGCAGATACCTCAATCTTTTATAAACCAGTGCCATTCTGCTGATAAACTTTGGATACTTTTCCATGTTATCATAAATGTCCAGAGTTTCTTGATAGTGACATGGGTGGCATATAAATTTAATAAATAAAATAGATAAAAGGAAATCATTCATTCTATTTTAATGTACTTAAATACATAAAAGGCGACATGGGAGGCATTTAAGTTTAATAAATTAATAAATACTTCTCTCCTTTTTGGATCAACCAACAGCTGTGTAGCATAAAGTTAAATTAAAAACTAAAAAGGTCAAAATAAACTATGAGTATTAAAGAACACATTAAAAAAACCACTGGCATCATGCAGTAAAAACACTAAGGGGCATCAAAAAACACAAAATCTACTGGCAAAATAAAGCAATGTAGAAATGTGAAAGCCTTCCAAACATTTTTTTTTAAAATTTCATAATTTCATGAAATTTCATAAAGATCTTGGTGATGAAAAGGCCAGATGTAGAGGTTGGGCAAGAGTTGTTTAGGAGTAGCAAGGCACAGTGAAGAGCCACAATTGAAAAGAAGTTGTCTTCACCATATATGGCACTTACAAAAAAAAAGAGAAAAGATAAAATAAGGGTTTTAAGTTCCAGGAAGGTAAACATGGGAATAAGTGTTTCTTCGGGTCACCTTTAGATCAAATCAGGCTTTTAACGTTAAAGTCAATTCATGGGATTGAGTCTAGAAACGGATTGGTAATCAGTGCAAATGTCAACATCTTGACACAGTGGTTGTATTACAATCCGTGTGATCCAGGAAAACATGGGGCTGTGAATCACAGCTTGCCACACAACAGCTCTTTCTCTTTTGACTATAATACCAGGAAATACATTGTATTTAACCATGTGGGCTGAGTTTTGCTTCATGGATCACATACTTCAATGTGATGAAGTGCTTAGCATGACATATTAAGACTGAAAAAAATTAAGTTTGTCTTTGCACTAAGCCATAATTTTTTTTTATTTATACACTTAACAATTTATATAGCCACCTATCTAGCCAGTGGAATTCTGGGTGGCATACAGAGATAAAAACATAGTGCCAGTTAGAAAAAAACCCGAGAAAAACAAATATTTTACTTTAGAGGGAGGTTATATAGAAAACAAAATTGCCAACTTCCCTGCTAGAAGGAAGTTATACCTATAATAACAGGTAAATTATACTTACAAGATATGTAGGCCTGGCCAGTTACAAAGATTAAAATCTCAGCGTGACACTGTTCAGGTACTCAGTCACGTAAAACATGAAGGTGTTTATCTGCCAAGACACAACATACTAAATTTGGTTTGTTCTAATCTTGACTAGTGTATATTTTAACATACTGGGTGGATTCAGCCTGTTAGTTTATTGTTAGACCTAGCATGGAACCAGAACATTCTGTAACTAGGTTATGTTTATTGTGCCAACAGACTTGACCTTGTTCAGGCCAACCATCCCATCTCTTAGTCAATTAATTCACTTATATTGTATCAATGGATCATCTTAGGTGATTAGATCAGCCATACAGGTTAATAGCCTTCCCAGCTGTTAGAAAGGAGGCTGGGAAACTATTATTTCCCTCCAGCTTCCTATTCTCTCCATACCCTTTCCCACCTACCAGGGAAAAAAATGTAAACAATCCATAGTAACTGGATAAGAGAGCTACAGCTACAGGCATGATTAATGGGACTGAATACATGCCCAGATTTATTAGATTTTATTTTTGGTTGGCTCAAAGGTCTGTACATGACAAATCCTCCCATTTTCCTTCATACCAACAAGCCTCTGAGGTGGGTTGGGCTGAGAGAAAGTCACTGGCCCAAAACCACCCAACTGGCTTTCACACCTTTTGGAGAACTAGAACTCTTGGATTCCTGATTTCTAGCTCAGCACCTTCATTGCTAGCCTAAACTGACTGGCTGTTTCTTCCCCACTGTTGTTGCTTTTTACTGCCCACAAAGACATATGTAGGGCCTCTCCAGGATTTTATCTTGGTTGTGGACCTTCAAAGGGACTATATATTTGCCAATAAGTCATTTGCACAGCACAGAAGGAATTAATTTAATTCCAAACAAACCCACGTGTGTTTGGGCTAAGTCTATTTAATTCTGGGTTAATTAGCTTGCCCTTTTTAGAATTGCAAGAAATGCTTAAAGAACTGTGTCTCCCATTTCCTCCCCCAACCTATTTAAGTGTGTTGTGTGAACAGGACCATAGAGTGCGGAAATATTCCTCTTTCTCCTCTTCATCTCACTTTTTTATTGGAAACTGCTCTCTTTGCCATCCGAAACAGAAATGCAGCTTGCTTTTCAACTGCAAAGTAGGGAGGGGAAAGGAACAGAGGGGTTGTCTCCATCTGCTGAAGCCACAGAAATCGGCCTCCTGCTTATCATTTATTCTCCAAAAGGTGAGAGAACACAAACTGGGGTTGAAACTGGCTGGGAAAAAGGGAAAGGACCAGCACCTGAAGAGCAGACAACAGCTGCATCTCATAAAAGCAAGCGAAAACTGCTGTCAGCAAATAGCAAAGGATATTGATTTTTTTTTTTTAAAAAAGGAAGTATAAATCCAGCGTGGTCTTCTCAAAAGACAAAGACAGATGCTTTAACCTCATGAGTTCTCCAGGCGCTGTGTAAATAATTTCTTTTACCATGCAATGAAAGTTAGGGGACTTAGTAAGGCCATTGCTGGGAAGCTGGTTGAGCTTCCTTCCAGGTCTAAAAGAAGGTGTGAAAAGAAACTAGCAAAAATAGAGAAAGTAGGTGAATGGGTCTTTTAAGGCACCTCTAGGGAATGAATGGAGCATTCCTGGATAGATTCATTATTATTTAGTTCTGTCCATGTGCACTGCAGTTTACAAAAACAAATCTGGCTTTGTTATATACTTTTTTTTAAAAAAGGTATTTATTTATATTTGCCTTCCCAGATTGCAGCACCTAGCTGCCCTTGGGTAATTTAGGAAGTTAAGTAATTGTCAATCTTGGTAAATATTTGAAAGAGGATTCACCTGGGAATCTCAGTTGAAAACATCCTATTAGAAAGCAACAGCAAGCCACTTCCCTATTATGCAAAGCAACTGCATGGATGCATCTAGGTAAGTCACCAGGAAGAGGGTGCGATGGCTCTGTGGTTAAAGCTGACTGGAGTACTGCATGACAGGGTGTGCTCTTGTTATTTCCCCAGCTCCTGCCCACCGAGCAATTTGAAAGCATACAAATGCAAATAGATAAATAGGTACCACTTCAGTGGGAAGATAACAACATTCTATACACCTTGGTGTATAGTCATGCTGGCCATAATGCCAGTGTCTTCAGACAACACTGGCTCCCTTGTCTAAGAAGCGGAGTGCACCCTGGAGTTGGACATGACTGGACAGGGGAAACCTTTACCTTTAAGTCACCAGAGGAGTCAAGCTCAGCTTGAAAGCAACTTCTTTTCATTTTACTATTTTTTTGGTATGCTATGCTTTTTGATTTATCTCCACAGGGCCCATCATAATCTGTTTGAGCACTCCAAAATTGCAGTAAATAAGCAAATGCTCCCGTTCCACTCTTGATTACATTTCAGAAGTGGAGGGGGGCAAGAAAAATGAATGGAGGAAAAAGAGAAACCTGAGCGATGAGTACATCTTTCCTTGACTTTGGGGCTTTGTTTCATTTGACAATGAGAACTAAATCACCAGAAAAGAAAGATCTCTTCAGGTCAGTCTGTTCTTCAGGAAGCTGAACAGGTCATCATTATCTCTTTTATGAGATGGTGTGTGGAAAGAAGAAACATTGGAGTGTTTCGTAGCTGAATGCTTGGATTCGTCTACTCACACATTGTTTCCTTACTGAAAGTTGACCGAAATAAAGTATAGGAAATATATTTCCTATACTGCCTTCCATAACAAGGTCCCAGCATTGAGAGGAGAGCCAAAAATCTTTCCAGGCATTCAAAAATGAATGTAAGGAAAGAGGTAGCCCTACTCCCCTTCCCCCCATTTCTCATATTACTTCCTCCAAAGGTTACAGTGCCCCACAGTTATAGCCTGTGTATGAGAAGCAACATCTGCTGTGAATATGCCCTCTTCTATATACTTAAGAAATGTGCAGAGATACTAATCTTGTCTCTGTGTGATTGGAGGTCTTACACAGATCTGTCCAAGCTGCAAAGCTGAATGGCTGCCCAAATCATATTGATGCCTGAGACAAAGGACAAGAGGCACATCAGCTGACTCAATATACAATAGTCAAACTATTGTTTTATTTTCAATACTTGGAAAGGTTGGAAACTTCAACTGCTAGGAACTTCAAGGTAGCTTTGCTGTTGTAGGACTCATTCAAAAATCAACCTTTTGCTGTCTGACTGTTCCCAATGGCAGGACCAGCCCATGTCAGCCTTTCAAGGGTATTCAAGCTCTGCAAGAAGACTAGAACTAAGCTTTATTGAAATAGGCTATATTAACAGAAACTTGCAAGTCTGATCCTGTCCCCCACCCAACCCCCTACTTTTATTCCCCATTGAATCAGAGAGAAGTCAGACTGAGTCTCTTTCCAATATTACCTTCTTTTCAAGGACTCAAGGAATTCTTCTGCTCTTTTTGTTTTTACTTCGGTTGCAGTATCCCCATGATCAGATGATCAAAATATGGGCACTTGGCAAGTGGTATCTGTTTATGACAGTTGCACTGTCCTGAGGTCATATGATCACCATTTGAAACCTTCCCAGCTGGCTTTCAACAAGCAAAGTCGTTTGTTTAATGACACATGATTCATTTAACAACCGCAATAATTTGCTTAACAACTGTGGCAAAGGGTCATAAAATGCAACAAAACTCACTTAACAACTGCCTAACTTAGCAACAGACATTTTGGACTCATTTTGATTGTAAGTTGAGAACTACTTTTATTTGGAATACTGTTTACGTTTCCTAAGTGCTCTCATAATTATGGTCTGTTGCTTGATTATTACTCATCACACTTGTCACAGATCTGGACTGCCATGAGAAATATATATATATATGTTTTCTGAGGTTTTCGCGGGTGTTTGTATGTAGGTCTTTGGTTGTTTGGGTTTTCTCCCGCGTAAAATTGGAAATGTCTTGGCGACGTTTCGACGAAGTCCCATGGGGGCATGGCTGTGCTCTGATTAGCTGGAGGGTTGGCTGTGCTCTGATTGGCTGGGGGGTTGGCTGTGCTCATGGAGGGTGTCAGTTTGCTTCATGTATGGATTGGAGGGGTTTAAAGTGGCTAATGATGCAGCTGTGGTCTGGCTTCTGGTTTGTGGTCGTGCCTCATCATCGGTGTGGCTTTGGGTTTGCTTTTTGCGTGGATGTGTGGTGGTGACATCCTGTGTGATTTTTGTGAGTGTGGGTCTGGTATCATTTTTTGTGTTAGGGAGTCCCACACAGCATGCCCACACAGCATGAACAAGCGAGATGATACCTCCCGCCTACCAGCCATTTGGAAACCCACCCTTATTGACAAACGACTCCCTAACACAAAAAATGATACCAGACCCACACTCACAAAAACCACACAGGATGTCACCACCACACATCCACGCAAAAAGCAAACCCAAAGCCACACCGATGATGAGGCAGGACCACAAACCAGAAGCCAGACCACAGCTGCATCATTAGCCACTTTAAACCCCTCCAATCCATACATGAAGCAAACTGACACCCTCCATGAAGATGAGGCACGACCACGAACGCGAAGCCAAAAAATAGCAAGGCAGCCCAAAATCTTAAACCCCCTGCAACTCAGACTAACCTGAGCACAACCAAACAGAACACTCCCCCAGCCAATCAGAGCACAGCCAACCCCCCAGCCAATCAGAGCACAGCCAACCCCCCAGCTAATCAGAGCACAGCCATGCCCCTAACCAATCAGAACACACCTCCACCCAATCAGAACACAGCCAAGCTCCCACCCAGCCAGTTCATACCCCCACTGGCAGTTAAAAGGAAGAAACAGCTAAGACCACACATTGCTCCTCGAAGCACGAAGCTGAAAGCACCAGCCTGAAGATGACGAATGGGACTTCATTGAAACGTCGCCAAGACACTTCCAATTTTACGCAGGAGAAAACCCGAACAACCAAAGACCTACATATATATATATATCTGCCCAACCTATCAAAAACAGTACCATAAAAAACAGTACCATAAAAAACAGATTAAAAACACAAGTTAAGATAAGCAAGAAAATGGTAAGTGAGCACCTATCCAGCCTAGGAGAGTTCAAATCACCAGGACCAGATGGAGTACACCCCAAGGTTCTCAAGGAACTGGCAGATGTGATCTCAGAACCACTGAACTATATCTTTCAAAGATCCTGGAGCACTGGGGAACTACCAGAGGACTGGAAAAGAGCTGATGTAGTTCCCATCTTCAAAAAAGGGGAAAAAAATGGATCCAGGAAATTACAGACCTATCAGCCTAACTTACCTGGGAAGATTCTGGAAAAGATAATCAAGCAATGAATCAGTGAACACCTAGAGGCAAACAATATCATAACCAAAAGCCAACATGGGTTTGTCAAAAACAGATCATGCCAGACAAATCTTATCGCATTCTTTGACCAAGTGACAAAATTAGTGGACCAGAGGAATGCTGTGGATATAATTTACTTAAACTTCAGTAAGACATTTGATAAAGTAGATCCCAATCTACTACTTGATAAGATAGAAAAATGTGGATTAGACAGCATCACCACCAGATGGATTTGTAGCTGGCTGACTGGTCATACTCAGCATGTAGTCCTCAATGGAACTGCATCTACATGGAAGGAATTGAGTAGTGGGGTGCCCCAGGATTCTGTCCTGGGCCCAGTGCTTTTGAACATCTTCATCAACAATTTGGATGAGGGGATAGATGGGGAACTCATGAAATTTGCAGGCGACACCAAGCTGGCAGAAAGAGCCAACACTCCAGAAGACAGGCTTAAGATACAGAAGGATCTTGACAGACTTGAACATTGGGCACTATCTAACAAAATTAAATTCAATGGTGAAAAAAATAAGGTTCTACATTTAGGCAAGAAAAACCCAGTGCACAGGTATAGTATAAGAGGTACCTTGTTCAATAGTAGTAACTGTGAGAGGGATCTTGGAGTCCTAGTGGACAATCACTTAAATATGAGCCAGCAGTGTGCTGCAGCTGCCAAAAAAGCCAACACAGTGCTAGGCTGCATTAACAGAGGGATAGAATAAAGATCACGTGAAGTGTTAATATCACTTTACAATGCCTTGTTAAGGCCACACTTGGAATACTGCATCCAGTTCTGGTCACCATGACATAAAAAAGATGTTGAGAGTCTAGAAAGAGTACAGAGAAGAGCAACAAAGATGATTAGGGGACTGACTGGAGGTTAAAACATACAAGGAATGGTTCTGGAATTGGATATGTCTAGTTTAATGAAGAGGGGACATGATAGCAGTGTTCCAATATATCACGGGTTGCCACAAAGAAAAGAAAAGCACCTGAAGGCAAGACAAGAAGCAATGGATGGAAACTGACCAAAGAGAGAAGCAACCTAGAACTAAAGAGAAACTTCCTGACAGTTAGAACAATTAATCAGTGGAACAACCTGCCTCTAGAAGCTGTGAATGCTTCAACACTGGAAGTCTTTAAGAAGAGATTGAACAGCCATTTGTCTGAAATGGTATAGGGTTTCCTGCCTGAGCAGGGGATTGGACTAGATGACCTCTAAGAATCGAACTTGCAATCTCCTGATTGTGAGGTGGGAGCTCCATCTCTAGGCCACCATGCTACTTTCAATCTAAAACTTCCATGGAACTTGCATTTGAATCAATTAATTAAAAGATGCCTCTTTTTCCAATCAGTTGGTTTAGAGACTTTGGTCTTATGTCAGCCCTTTTGCACACAACTCTCTTCCACCAAAGCATTATCTGTATGGCTGGGTATTCTGGGATGTGTAGTTCCAAATACCGTTTTAGGAGGCATCACTTTAAGGAAGGTTGATCACAACTTTACACAATTAGCCTGGACTGAGTTGGCAATGGAGCAATAAGCAGCTACAAGGAGCATAGGAAACATTAACTTGTAAAACATTTTGAGACATACTGATGGCATAGCTGAGATGTGCAATCTGATACTTTGCATGTTTACTTAGAAGTAAATCCCAATATTTGACAACACATTGTCTCAGTTAAGTGTGCAAAGAATCACAGCTACAGGGTGCTTCCAGATGGTGCTATCCATCAAAAGATGTTGTGAAGTTTTCCTGCCTTCCCCTTGTAACATATTTTTCTCATGGAAAATGATGAGAAGATATGGTAGGCTTCCAAATAGAAAACCATATTACCTGAATCATACACGCATTCATAGAAAGCTGCCATTGAAGTAGGATGACAGCACCCTAAATAAATAAATAAATTGGTGCCTGGAAATAACCTGAAAGGAAATTCAGATTTCCATACCGATCCCCCTAGTGAAAGATCCAGTCACCAAATACATCTTGTATCAAAGGAAATAGCTCATTTATTTAGGAATTGCTTGCTGGATCACGGGTTCAGTGAGGAAATATTGAGAAACAAACAGAGTTGTGTAGGCTAACTTTGCTCCTGGAGTCCTTGTTCATGGTGCCTGGAGCTTCTTATCTTTACATACTGTGCACAACGTGGTAAGAGAGAGCTGCAAGCCTGGTCTCTCTCTGCTTGTCTTCATGAAGGTCAATTAGTGGATGAGTTTCTCCCCCCCAATGCATTTAGTCCCGTGAATTTTAATGCTGACTCCCTTGAAAATGGAACTCAGGAAATAGGCTGATACAGTCTACTAGCCAAAATGCTGCTTGTTTGGTTTGGAATTAGCGTGGGATTTGAACCTAGCCATTGTGGTTTGTAAGCCATAGTTTATAAATTAGCACATAGTACAAACCCAGACAACTGTGGATTATTTAAAAAATCAAGGCTGAACAAACGAGGACTTAGCACAATGTACAGAATAAGACAATATGCACCCTTTTCTATCAAACTGGCATGGCCAGCGTATGTCCCCTATCCCCGTGATGGTAATGTGAGCCAGCAGTTTGAAAGATCCACAAGGTGCTTGCAGATTTACAGAACGTAGAGGACCTGTGTGGTCATATGGTAAGTTCAAAGGTCCCTTATTCTGTTGGGCTTCTGAGGTTTGGGAATGGCTTGGCTTTGTGGAATCATAACAGCCTTCGAGACACTAGGCAGAGAGCCAGATGCCTGTAATGTCAACCTGTCATAAAACTGTTTATAGCTACAATCTTTCTTTACTGTAAACCTGCCATGAAGACTCAGCAATTTGGCAGGGTAACAAGTGTAGAGACAGATGTGAAACATCTGGAGCTGTATGCAAGAGCATAATGTATATGTCTGGTGTTCTGCACTTGTCGAGGAATTTGGAGAGCTGACTTCTGGATGGACACATATACAAGTAAATGGAGAGAGGTGATATGGTGGAAACAGAGAAAAGGCCTGGGTTAAAGTAAATCTGGGCAGAAATGGCATTTAGAGTTTAGGTCTGAGGTGAACAACTATTATTATTATGGATCATCGCATAGTCAGCCAGATGTTCAGACTGGATTTGGCATTTTGTCTACCTATCGAGTCCTTACCAAGAACCTGGGATAGGCAGATGTGGATGTTTGATGGTATTACAGATATTGTCGCAAGATGGAAGCAGTTCCTAGTAAGGCCGCCTTTTGCAATTGACTAATGGCAAATTTTATTATTATTATTATTATTATTATTATTATTGTTGTTGTTGTTGTTGTTGTTGTTGTTGTTGTTGTTGTTTGCAGCCAGCAGAAATGGTGAATTTCAAATGAAATTCTGGGCACAGTTGTGCCACAGAATGGACACATGGCTTGTTATGTGGATAGAAATATAAGGAAAATAATAAGTGTACAAAGGAAAAGAAAAGATATATTAACAACTGGCGGATTTAACAATTCTCTTATACTGCTATAAATGACTAAAACAAGGTAGAGACAGCTTACAGAGCCTCTGGGTTAAATGATAAGGAGGAGGGAAGGTGGAAGGAGGGGTGCTGAAGAATGGAGCAGTTGGCATCATTCCAAAGCCATTGCCCATCTGCCTCTCCCAAAGCTATGACTGTGTGTGTGTGTGTGTGTGTGTGTGCTTTCTGCATTTTTTTCTCTGCAGCCCTGAGTAAGATCCCTAACCCTGTTTTCCAACCTGATCTTTCTTTAGCTAGCTTCTCCCCGCAACACCAAGTTTGGTCCTGTTCTGTTCTGTTTTCAGAGACTTATCCTGCTGACAGACAAAGGGCTGAGCTCCTTTACATAATTTCTTTCCAACATTCAGATTGGAAAGAACTTCTAAAAAGTACCAGGAATAGTAATTTTTATTTAGCACGTACTTTTGTCTAAGTGTTGCACAGTAACAGAAAGCCAATATCTGTAATAAAACAATATAATAGTGTCAGTATAGCACAATTCTTAAAACATACCAGCACAACCTCAGTATAAATCAGTATGGAATAATGATGAAATAATTATTTCATGAAATAATGTGCCCCCATGATATCATGCTGCTACTCTGCCTCCTGCAGCCTTGAAGGTTAAAAAAATTGTTAACACACTGAACTGAACTCTTAATTGCAAAATGATTAGCTACTACTGGTTTATTGGAATATTGAAGGAAAGGCAGATGAAATTGCTGATACCCAGTGGCAGGAAATGAAGAGGGAGTGTCCTAACCAGATATTGCCAATGTTCTCTGAATGTCTTTTGTCCATTCTGCTAATGTGTAACCGTTCTTCTTTTGCAGGTTTATGGTGTCTCTCCGGTCTACAATGTCTCCTGTGGGATGTATGGAGATGGGGAAAAAGAAGATTATATTAAACTACAGTCACCAATCTTTGCTTGCCTACCACTCATTCAATGACTGTTCCAAGTTACAATTGAGGTGCACGAGGAGACTTACAGCGGTTCCTCCAAGTTGTGGCCATCATAGCATCCCCACACACATGATCACAACTAGAACGCTTGGCAACCAGCACACAATTACAACAGTTGCAGCATCCTGCAGCTATATAATCACAATTTGCAGCCTTCCTTGCTGGCTTAGTGACAGAGTTCCCATTCTTAATTATGGTCATTAAGTGAGGACCATCTGTCTTGTGCTTTCACAATAATGCTACCAGCAGACCGCATCATTTTGAAAGTGCAGGCCAGCTACTAAAAATATGCATTGCATTTCCAGTTAAAAAGAGTATAAGTAATGCACTGAAAATTCTAAGAAAGATA
This sequence comes from Crotalus tigris, assembly GCF_016545835.1. Classification (NCBI taxonomy): domain Eukaryota; kingdom Metazoa; phylum Chordata; class Lepidosauria; order Squamata; family Viperidae; genus Crotalus; species Crotalus tigris. Next base: position 3,071,031 of record NW_024100213.1, on the reverse strand, counting down.
CAACAAAGGAAAAAGTAATCCAAGAGGGGCAGTGTACTGTTAAATGTATAACAGTCTCTCTGGTTCCAAAACACTGAGCACATATCAAAGACCTGAGGTCGTTGCCCACTACCCACATTACATAGTCCAATATGTAAAAACATTTTCTTAAGATGTTTTAATTCTGAAGTTATAATTTCTTGGGTGAACTAATACAGTAATTGCCAACGCTGAAAGAATCAGATCAGAACAGAATTTGTAGAATCGACGGTAATGTGTAGACTTCTCTAGGCAAAAGCAATCTCTTTCTATATATTTGTATAAGAAATTCCCGCAATTGTGACTTTCCTTTTTTTTTTTTTGTTATTATACGGCAGGGTAATTTTGCTACCAGGAGCAGCAGTTGCAAAGCTTTAGAAAAGTGGATGTGTTGGAACGTGCCTCACAGCAGACTATTTACTGGCTGTACTTAAATCTCAGCTTTTCTCCTGAGGCTCATAGGTCTCCCTCAACCATATATTATCCTTACAACCCTGGAAGATAAGTTAACCCCAGAGATAGTGGCTGCCCCAAAGTCACCAGGTGAGTTTCATATCTGAGGGGAGGAGAAAATTTAAGTATGGTCTTTCCAGCTTTAGTTCAATACTCAAACCACTACATCACACTGGACAATTTTCTGCTGGTGTGCTTTGCATTAACTGCAGGGGAAATAGCTTGCCATGTAATGAAGTTATAATGTCCAGATGCTGAAGAGAATGGAGAGGAAGGGGGGGGCATCAGTATGACAGAAGAGGGAGCCTCCAAGGTGCACTAAAAATGTGTACTTTATTAGGCTCCATAGATTTGGAGCACAGGCTTTTTGTTCAGGATACCATAGTCTTACGATGACTTTGCAATTAAGGGCAGCCTGACAAAGAGTCTTCCTTCAAACCACTCATTTCCAGTGCCCCCCCCCCTTGGGGACTTCCTTTGTTGCAGATGCAAAGCATCTGTAAAACCATCCCTGCAGAAGAGGGAAGTTTGGTTAATGTAAGTTACAGTGCAGGATAAAGCTGCTACTTAAATGAGCAAAAACAAAACACCAGCTCTTTTTTTTTTACATAAGGAAGTCTGGGGAAGGATTGGCAAAAATTGAACCTATAGCGCTGTTAAAGGTATGAAGTTAGGGTGTTTTCTTGCATGTCTGGTTATTTCAAGTAGTAGCCCAGGTGATCTCAATTTCCAAGGGTGCCCATGCTACCAGCATCATGCACTTTTTAATGGCGAATAGTTGAGAGTATGAGGTGAATACTCGTTTTGCTATTAAGTGATATGTCGGGGGGTCCCTACCTTCAAAAGTGTGTAGACTGAAAGCAGGAGAGTGGGCAATACCAAAGGATGATCAAAATCATCTGCCTTTGATAGAACAGTCAGAAAAAAGTTTTTACCCAAGGAAATAGAAAGAAAGCTGAAAAGCTGTGCCAGGAACTTTGAGCACATTTTGCCAACAAATTTCAGCCCTGCATTAGCCATGGCCTTCTGGAAATAAGTCACCTACATTCTGTAGGTCCCTGGTGGAAGGTCTTTTCTTCCATGGTGTCCACCTTATGGAACATTCTCCCTCTTGCCATTAGGTAAGCTCCATCTTGATGATGATTTGGAAGTCCCTCCAGATCTGGTTGTGCCATCAGGGAACCAGACACTTTTTAAAAGATAGCTTTTAAAAGATGTGCTTATTTTCTCTCTGCTTGGGGATTTGGTTTTATTAATCTTGCTTTTAATGTTGATTTTTATATTTTTAAATGCCTGTTTTTACAGATGCATTGCTTTTGTCGGTTATTGTACGCTGTCCAGAGTCACTTTTTAGATGGGCAATTATATAAATTTGATAGACAGGTAGACAGACAGACAACTTTTAAATTGCAGGGAGGGCACCATGGGCTGCCTTGGGCAGGGCTGGGACTAAAGAGTGGGTCATATTATGCATATGGACATTTTTCATTTTCTTCTGGGGATGGGAAATTAGGAAGTTTAGAATTTTGATTATTTTGTAAAGCATTTAGGCTTTGAAGTGAGTCAGTTTGGTGTAGTGGTTAAGGCACCAGGCTAGAAACCAGGAGACTGTAAGTTGTGGTCCTGCCTGATGCCTGAAGCTAGCTAGGAGGCCTTGGGAGGGTCCTCTTTCTCAATTTCAGAAAGCAGGCAATAGCTAACCATTTCTGAAAATGTTGCTAGGAAAACTTTTGTCCAGGCAGTTGCCAGGTGACTTGATAGCACCCCCCCCCACCAACAAAAAAGGAGGGAAAATCCTTCAAGTGGTTGGAAATTGTGTCATGGACTTTCAACAAACATGCTTTAAAGGATTTTTGAGACTTCAGAGGAGGTCTGGAGTTACATGGCTTTGGGTAACTCACTCCTGATTAACATGCATGCATCTGAGGGATTCTGATTTCCCCCAGTTATTTCCAGTCACTTCCAAATCCAGACCACATCTTTGGTGTACCTCATGTTCAATCACAACCTGACATCTATAGGCTTTTAAAATATCTTGAGGATAAATCTTGAGGCGGAAGGTGTGCGGAGATATAAAGCCATTTTCAGGGGCATTCTGTGGAAAAAAAAAGATGTCTCCCACACACCACCATTTCTTTTTTTAATTTGTGGATTACTTATTTACTCCTTAAGTAATCCACTTACCTTTTAATCAAAGAATAAATAGATTTATTTTAAATATAAGCTCAACAGCTGACTATTAGAGTGCCCTTTGGCCAAGTGTAAAGTTTATCCCTTTTCAGTTTTCTTGCATCCTTATGGGCAGTTGTATCTTTATTGTATGATGAGGAATCAGCCACATTTCCATTTATAACAAATGATTTTTTTTAAAAAAGGAGAGAGTAACTAGCCAAAGATGAGAAGTACAATATCAGCACGTTCATACAACTAGCACACCCCAAATGATAGATTCATGCATACTACAGCTGAGTGAACACACAAAAAACCCTCTATAATCTTGTGTCCCAAAAGATTGCCAAAGTTTGCTCTCTCAAGCTTTGTGTCCCTCTGAAAAAGAAATTTCTGTTTGATATTTATTCTCAGGTTACTTGAGAATCTTTTTCAATTTTCCTTGGTGGTGTGATTCTCTAACGCCCATTTTAAAATCAGTCTGCAGCTTCCTTGGCTGTCTCCCTTTTCCAAACTTTGGGTTTTCATGAAGTGGGGGAAGCAAGAGAGGCAGCAGAAGACATGATTATATAATGATTATACAATGAAAAATAGAACAATCACATGTCCCTGTGCCCCTTTTATTGCTAAAATAATGCAGAGATGTTTCATTCTACCCATGGAAGCCTCACCCAAGTTATCTTTTCTTTCTAAAAGAAAATTCAAAATTCTTTTTCATGACATTGAATGGAAATTGAAAGAAAAAAAAGGACACAAATTTTCTGCAGAGCATTAATTCCTGCATTCAGATTGCTGCTGTTTGTTTCATGATGAAATGATGTAATGTGTTCAAAAGAAGACTGGTCTAAGACTGAGGTAACTAAAAAGCAGAATTTCAAAATCCAATCTGGGATGGTTACCGGGACCAGAGGTTTAGTCTTCTGAGCTTTCAGATTCATAGTGGAACCCATTCTCAGAGAACTTTTCTACAGGAATATGTGCTTTGGGCTATTCTATGCTTCATATTTATGTGGTGCCTTCCTATTGGTTGATTGGTGTGTTGGTGGCCAGCAATTGGCTATCCCTTGTCTCATGCAACCATTTTGTTAGAGTCACATACCATGGATGTATTGTATTAAAAGCTTGAGATGTGAGATATGATTCAGCCTTGACAGTTTAACATGAGGTTGGCAAACTCAGGGTGGGGTTAAGGAGAGGGTGAAGAAAGACTTTCTGTGCTGGGGGGGGGGAGGGAAGGAAGAACAATAAAAGATGTTTGTCACAATGGATTAGTAATGAATGAAAATTCATGTGCTGAAATTGGTATCATGCCTTTGTCCCATCTCTCTTCACTCTTAAAGCTTTATGAAACATCATGTTCATAGAGATGGCATAACATTGTGCAAATTAATTAAATATGTTGACTCAGTTGAATACTTCAGTGGTGTGCACTTCATGTTTTGGGTTCACTGTCATATTTGCATTTGGCATTCTTTTTTCTCTCCAAAGGATATCATAGAGATTGATGACACAATACAGTGAGTCCCATCAGAATGAGAAACACATGAGGAAGTTAAGAATGTAGGTGTATTTCTTTTAGCCAGAGCATAGATTAACAAGATTAAGGTGATGGAACCCAGGATAAATTCTTTCTGATGTTGAAAACAATCTACTACATATAGTACGGCAGAATTTAAGAGAAAAGGGACAGGGTTGCCACTAATTGAACAGAAGACATTTTGTCCTACACCTCAAAACCCAGAAATTTCCTTCAGGGCTTCTTTTCCTGGCATAGAGTTAAGATTTTACCAGATAGAACATTATTAAGACCAGACAATGACATGATGTGTTTATTTTAATGAAAATCATGAACTGAAATGGGGTAATCCAGACCAGGACTGCAAGATTAATTCTTTGGCCTGGTCACAGTTCTCCTGAAAACTGGCATATTTCACACTTGTAGTGCTAGGGATGTGCTTCTATCCACCCACATACAAAGTCAAATAAGGATGCTTGGAAAAAAAGGTATAGACTTTGATCATAATTTTCTAAGAGTAGCCACTATCATGAAAGAAACAAACATAGTGAATTCCTGGAACATACTTCTGTTTTTGGGTGGTAATTTTGCATCTGATGAAATGACAAAATGTGTTCACTGTTAATAGATAAGAAATGTTTGTTTGGTTTTATATAAGAGGGGACATATCCTATTGCCAAGCTTCACATTTTCTTTTCTTGGTATATTACATGCAATGATAATACATTCCTCCTCCTCCTCCTCCTCCTCCTCCTCCTCCTCCTCCTCCTCCTCCTCCTCCTCCTCCTCCTCCTCCTCCTCCTCCTCCCTCCTCCCTCCTCCTCCTCCTCCTCCAAAGAATATACTACCTTGCCAAATCTGACTGGCTATGTGGCACTATGACTTCACTATAGTCATTATGTCATCCCGGAATAAGACTATACACTACAGAGAAAAACACAGCTTTTTAAAATGATTCCAAAGCAGAGCATCCTGGATTTAAAAACAGGCATACATAGTAAAATAATATACAGGGAAGACAGTTTTATCTCCCCAAAAATCAGATTTTACCTTGAATTGTGTTTTGAGAATTTAGTATAGAGCTGATAAATATTTGTAACACCCATAGTTTAGTTTCAGCTGTAAAAATATTCAAAGAAAAATGAGGCCTTGCATCCATACTCAACACCTTCATTTTATCTGTGAATTTTACTTGACTTTTGCGGGATGTGATTTAAAAAAAACAACCATAGAGACTTGATACTTGTCTAGAGTTAAATGTTTAAATAATTGCTTACGTTTAGTCAAAAGTTAATGATCATTTTGTTTATTAACTGTATCGCTATTGTTGCTCTGTGACAAAACATACAGTTTATCATTAAAACTATAATGTCATACTATTAAAAATGAAAACAGTGAAAGCCAAAATTTGAGACATGGATGTTTATTTAAAACATCTGAATGGAAAGGAATTCACCTGATGCTAAAAAGTCCATGAATATGACATTGAACAACCTCTTTGAAGTGACTATTCCATAACTGGATTGCCACTACATTCAAAGGAAGGAAAGGGATTTTAAATTTTGGAAGAGAGCATGTTTGCCTCCCCCCACAATCTTTTTCTCCAGGAATGGCCTATTTTTTTCCCCCACCATGAATTTTCCTTGCTCTGTCTTTCCAAATATTTTACTAATGCATGCACCAGGAAACATTGCCACTCTGATGGTTCTACAGAAAAAGTAGCTATATCACATTGTAAAAGATAGCTATCATGCAGGAAGTATGTCGATGAAGATTCTCAGACATCCAGGTAGAGTTGTTTGGAAGTTAAGTTATGGTAACTGGACTTCTTTTTAGTTTGAAATGTTTCGATGCTTATCCAAATAGCTTCTTCAAGCTGGAGCAAGTTGGTTAGGGAGAACTTCACATGTGTCCTCCAGGGCAGTTTCATTTCTCACCTAATCTGAATAGGCTCATTATAGTGAGTAGCAGAGAATTGTTAAGAGTTGTTGCTCCTAAATCCTTTATCCTAGGTGAATCATTAAGTGGTGAACCTGTAAAGTGGTGTTGATCTTCCTGGGGACTGATGCAAGAGCGGCATAAAAAAATGGGGGAACCAGATTCCATCCTTTGATGATGACCTTAACAATATTCTAAAGTAGTACTATAGAGAAGGAGAAAGGATAGACAAATCAAAGTACTGGAAGATGTTAGTAAACCAATCACCCTCTTTAGTACAGGAATCCAAATTAAAGCATCTCTAGTAATTTGCCAGCCAGACTTTGCCTGTGTAAATCCAGCAAAGAGAAGCCAATGACATCTCTGAACAACTGGTTCCAATAATGAATTGGTTTTAATGTCTATGGAGATACTCAGTCATCCAATTCGTAGTTACCCCACAGATGTTTTTTCACGAGGCAACTGGATTTTCTTGTTTTTCTTTGAAGACTTTTCTCTGAAGAAGCTTCTTGGATGAAAAGTGAAATGTCTTCAAAGAAAAACAAGAAAGTCCAGTTGCCTCTTCAGGACATTTTTGAGACAATCAGTCCTAGTGTTAAGAAACATTTTTTAACATTTAATTAGAATGTCCCCTCTTGTGCATTTATTCTCTGAACTTGAATGATAGAGAACATCTTGACATCCTTTTCATTATTTCAAGAGTGCTGTAATAGCTTCCCTGACTTCTCTTCCCAAGGCTAAACATACCTTGATCTATTTGGTGTTCTTATTACTTTCTCTAAGTCTGTCCCAGTTTGTTTAAATCTGTCCTTAAAATATGATGTATGGAATTGGACACAATGTCCTAGATAGACCTGACTAATGCAGAATAAAGTGGACTGATTACATTCTGTGATTTGAAAACTATACTTCTGTTGATGCAGACTCCAAGCAAATTTGTCTTTTTTGCATCCACATCACAATACTAATTGATATTCAGTTTGCAAACAACCAATTTTCCAAGACTGTTTTCACAAATGCTATTGTTAAGAGTTTTGCATTTATTTTTAAAATGTCATTACAGTATGTTTTTCTCAATTTTTTTTTTCTAATTCTAGTAAGATCATTTTGGATTAATTCTGACATTTAATGTAGACCAGTTCTCACCCAATTCGTTTTTCTAAATATTTGATAAGCCTTCCCACCACCTCCTGGATCATTGGAAATCTTGAACAATCCATAATAGTACAGCTGTTGTTTCCAGGGCTATATAGAGAGGAGGGAGGGAAATCCCCTCATCTTGTGCAATATCAACAGCCTCACTCAGAATAGCTATCCTTGCCACAGCACACATAACTATTAAATCACTAGAGGGGAAAGTCATGCATTCATTGAATCCAGATCTCCAGCACATATAATTTGCTACACATCCAATTTGCCCTGTAATTCATCATTTAATTCAGTTGAACTATCATTGCGTGTGTATGTGAATGTGAAGTAAGCTTTGGGTAAGAATGTGGTTTTGATGGAGGGCTTAATAGATGAGGTTGTTCAAAACCATTAGACAAAAGACCTGAGTCAACACAGAGACATGAATACCTTGAGGTACGCTAACAAAAAAAAGGGCCACTTGATTTTCTAGTGACTTGTTTTAGCCTGCTCTTGTATGCTGTGCCCTTTTCACTGATTTTGGAATTGCTTTTAATCACATATTTATTCTGTGAATTTTTAGTAAAGTTATAAACTGGATCTACAGAAAAGTGGGGGAGAAATAGTTGAATGATTAAGCACAGCAAAAATACTGTGGAGGCCATGTAGGTTTGCTTTCTTTTAGGGTAGAATGGGTTAGTTAATGTACTTGTAACCTTGCAGCATAGGGGTTGTAAAACATGCATTATTGCACAATTTGAAGATAGGGAATCCTCTTTTCCTGATCAGACCACTGGTCCATTTTGCTTAGCTTTTCTTTTTCAGGGACTTAGAACAGGTAGAAAATCTCTCCTACTGACTTTTAAAACTAGAGACAGCAATGATGGAGCTTGGGCCCTCCTTCCATGCAACCGGTCCTTTGTCTGTGAGATCCCCCTCTAGAACCGAATGGTATGTTTGGAAGAGCCAAAACATCTCACATAAACATATAATAAAAATGAGCCGTGCAAAACTGCTGTGAACAGCGCTGGAAGGCGAGATGACCTCTATACCTCATTAGCTCTAAATGCTACTGTATATGGTAAGCTCATGTGAAAGCAACTTTTACCTAGACATGGAATTTTGAGGGTTTTTTTTAAATCCACGTTTTACCACAACCTTCCCATTTGAGAGATGAAAATGACAACATTCCTCAAAGCAATAGTAACTTCTCCAGCCCCCACCCCTTCTTAGTGAGTGTCTTAGTTCACAGAGTTCAAGACATCAGCTCACTCCTCAGAGTTAAGGCAGTTTCAGATAAGTTCATTGCCATCTGCCAGGCTCCATAGAGTGGCTTTAAATATTTCTAATGATATGGGGTGCCAGACTCACTGGAGCCAGCTTTTCCAGAAAAATCCTGTTGCATACAGGCTGCATGAACTATATAATTTGCTACTAGCCTTTTTAAATCTGAAGTCAATATCTATAAAGGCAGTAGTGGCGTGGGGAGGGGTGGGGGTGGGGAGAGGAACCCCTTTGGAGTCAGGGTGATATGATCACACTCCCTTTGCAAGGAGCAGCTTTCCAAAGAACGAGAAGAGGGAAAAATAGCACTGATGTTCAGAATGACCCTGGCTTCCGATCTCTGAATCATTTTATGGTAGTTGGATGCCTTTTCAAGTGGGTATATTTATGTGGGTTTCATTTATCCTGCTTTTTTCCTCCTCCTGGATACTTAAACTTTTTTTTTTTTTAAAAGCAGGAAAATAATAAGACAGTTGCAAAACCATTGCTATGTTGGCTCCAAAAGTGTGCTGGATCCACACAGTCCTAGAAGAACCACACAAATTGACTTGAAACCATGACTCTTGGTGGAAATGCATGGCGTTGTTCCAGAGTGTTGTCCTTCTAGATTATAGCACTTGGCATAGCCATCTTAACACAGCTTGGCTCATGTGCCAAAGAAAAGGTTCCTGACTTACACTCAAAGCAAAGCGAAGGTCATAATTTCTGTTTTAAATAGCCGCATAACAGGACAGGGTTTTCTTGTAATTGGGGCAGGAAGGATTTGAATGAAACATGGACTCGGTCTTTCCATTAAAATCTACATTACAGTTCCTTAGATGTGTTCTTCCTTTGCGAGAGAGGCTCCTATTTATCCCTTCTTAGGGTGCTTTGGAATTTTCTTAGTTATTTTCAAGCTTGTTTGGAGATGATGGTGAGCACAACTGTTGCTGGTTTTTTATTAATACATTTTCTCCTCATTCTGAAGCTTCCCTGGCTTTCCACAATTTCTTCTGAAAATGTCCCATAGGGGGAATTTCCTTAAGTTGTCTTTTTTTTTTTTTTAGCATTTTAATGGAAGTGTGGGCAGCCAGTGAGGCTGCAAATCATTAGGGTGATGGATATATAATGAGATATGTCCTCATAATATGTACTCTGTGCTGAAATCTCAACAAAATTCTATTTTTCTTTGGAAAAAAATGTCAAAAGCATTACATTAAATGTAAATACTGGGGGGGGGGGAGAAATCCAGGGTAGTTGTTCTGATAACATTATTTTACATCAGGGGTCTTCAAACCTGGCCCTTTTATGACTTGTAGACTTTAACTCCTGGAATTCCTCAGCCAGCATGCCTGAGTTGAAGTCCACAAGTCATAAAAGGGCCAAGTTTGAAGACCCCTGCTTTACATGCTTTCAGGTATCTGCAGAAGAAGAAGATCTAAGAATCAGGACATTTCTATGTCACTCATGAATATACCACAAATCAAAAAATGAGGCAATGCAAAGTGCAGGCACTGATACAGCTCTGGTTTTGAGCAAATAACAACATAAAATGATTGTGATGAATAAAATTGCTTCAGCTTCACCCATGGAACACTTTTGCAGATTATGTGCACAGTTGGTTTAAAATTTAAAATATTACTTTAAAATGTATTTTTGGGGGCGGTTCCAGTCATGCATAGCTAAGCATTTCCCAAATCAACATTCCAAACTACTGAATTCAATGGATAAATCATCAATATGAATTGACAATAAATTTGATCTGCACACCACTATTTTTCCAAGGTTCCTCTGGCAATGAGAATTGGAATGCTGTCTGCCATATGCCTTTATGAGCTTCGTCAGGCTTTCCTGTTGAAGAGGGGATACCAAATTCAGAGGAATCAGGGCTGATGGATTTTTCAAAATGCTTGAATCTAAATATTATCAACATATATGTATTTGGAGGTTTGTCCTATCCTGCTCATGATCTTTTAAGATCTTGGTGACTCAAGAGACTATCTCCCAGATCTTCAGTGTACATTGCAAGTAACAGTTTAGAAGGAGAGAAGGATGTCTGCCTTTCGGATAAAGACACCAGAGGGAAAAATAACAACAACAACAGCAACAACAGTAGTAGTAGTAGTAGTAGTGGTGGTGGTAGTAGTAGTAGTAGTAGTAGAGTTGGAAGGGACCTTTGAGGTCTTCTAGTCCAACCTCCTGCTCAGGCAGGAAACCCGATACCATTTCAGACAAATGGTTGTCCAGTCTCTTCTTAAAAACTTCCAGTGTTGGAGCATTCACAGCTTCTGGAGGCAGATTGTTCCACTGATTAATTCTTCTGTCAGGAAGTTTCTCCTTAGTTCTAGATTGCTTCTCTCTTAGGTCAGTTTCCACCCGTTGCTTCTTGTCCTGCCTTCAGGTGCTTTGGAGAATAGCTTGACTCCCTCTTCTTTGTGGCAGCCCCTGAGATATTGGAACACTGCTATCATGTCCCCTCCTGCGTCCTTCTCTTCATTAAACTAAACATACCCAATTCCAGCAACCGTTCCTTATATGTTTTAGCTTCCAGTCCTCTAATCCAGTCCCCTAATTAATTTAAGAGTTAAAAAGTTGTGGATTACACTCCAGTTCTCCTGTGCATGTGCTGTTAGATCATTTCCCATTCCAACCTGTAAATGATCTTTAACTAAAATAACATTAGTTCATTTGTTGCTATTATGAGCGAGTATTTTGCATTTTGTATGTATTTTGTACTGGTTAATTATGAGTTTTGTCAACATGGATAGTCCAAATGTACATTTCTATTTATCTCAATATGGTACACAGCAGGCACCTTACATTTGTTCCTTTCTTGCTGAATTACAATCAAGATAACAAAAACATTAAAAAAAAAAAAACAATTTAGGCAGCTTTCTTCAAATTGCAAAGCCATCTAAATCCATTACTGGGGTTTTCTAGAGAAAAAAAAAGTCAAAATCAAAAATAAAGAGCTTTTTCTCCCTTAGTAATGGTATCAATGAAGTCTAAAGACTTCAGTAATGGAATTAGATGGCTGAGAAGGCTAAGTATCCCTTTAAGACTGCTTCACGACACAAAACATGATTCACTGACAAGCTGAAGCAAACTCATTGCTTCATTTCACCTGCTCTGACACCCAACTTCCTCTTTGCATGCAGACTTCAACACCCATTGCACATATCTACACTGACGACAGCGACATACCTAGGGACACAAGCATCATATACCAATTCCTATAGAGGCACATCTACAGGAGACAATCTCTCCCAATGTCATTTGCAACCTTCTCCTCTGAGAGACATTGACCTGCATGTGCACTCACACAGAACATGGAGGCACAATGATTTTGAGCCACTTTCCTGTGAAAAAATGATAATATGTAAGACTTATTGTTTTCTTCCAGGTGGCAGATGAAAAAAAAAAAAACTGGCATCAGGGCCAGAAACTGCCAATTTCTGCAGACTTTTCTCTGAGGGGAAAGTGCATGATGAAGCTTCCCTTTGTAGCTACTAAATGATATATGTGCAGAGGTCTGGCAAACAGAGAGCTGTGTTGCACAGCCAACTTTCCTTATATTTTTACATTGCCACACTGGAGGGCACATGGGCTTTATTTGTAAAGATATCCATTGCCTCTTAAGACAACCACAGGGGATCTTTACTAGAACTGCATTTCAAGGAACTTTATCCTGATTTTTCTCCCATGCTCCAAGTTACAACCTGCAAAAAAAAAAAAAAGCCTTAAATCTATGAAATCATTCCAAGAATTGGAATATATTTTCAGAAAGTAATCAGGAAATGATATTGCATTATAGGATCCTGGCCTCTTTCACATGTAGGCATGTTATTTGCTATTAATTTCTTAAACTGCCCACCCTCTTTTTCCTCCCACCTGGCTGATCTTGCCATATAAATGAAAAAAAGTTGATGGTGAATGGTTCAAATGAAATAAATTCCTCTCAACTGCCATAACTGAGCTGAGGAAGCTCATATTTTCAGTTTCAGGCATCATGCTGCGTGATATAACTCAATATTTAGCTTGAAGCAGCAGCCTTGTAGCTTTAGCTAGGCTAGAGCAACACCAAAATTAGAATAAGCTACCTAAGGGTTATATCCTCTGTCACTCTTGCTGGTGTAGGCTGTGTATGTATTAATAATATTGATCTTGGCAAGAGCAGAGTAGACGCCTTTGTGAAAAAAAAAATGATGTGGCTGGAGCTTTGCACCTGGGACAGGAAGATGTCGTCACACTTAGATAACCTTGTGCTTTCAAAACCCAGCCTGCTGAAAGCCAGCTAAACACATCCTCCGGGCAATTTAAATGTTCCTGGAAAGTTTTCCCAATAACAATCACATCATCCAGATAAACCCAACATGTGGCCCACTGAATATCTGCCAAAATCAAAGCCATTAGTTTTTGAAAAGTGCAAGGGGGTGGGGGAAATAGCAGAGACTGAAAGGCGTCATGCTGAACTTGCAGAATGAGATGAGGAATCTTTGGACAATGCTCTGAATGCTGTTCCACTTTTCCAGAAGCCAGGATATATGTCGGAGGTAAAATAACTGTTTTGCTGTATAGGAGAGCTTACCTGGTCTGTTAGCAGAGGCTGGGATTCTCTGATATGTGCCAGGGCTGTAAGGAAATGGCTCCTGCATTGAGGTTCTGTATGTACTGTATCTGCCCTGCTTTTTCCAGGGCACTGTTTAATATTCTGTGCAAGTCCCCCTCTCTGGAAAACCAGCAGGACTTTATAGATTATTACAATAACTAATTAACATTACCACTGGAGTCTGGTAAAAGTGGTTATCACAGCAATAGCCACTCCCTGTTTTGCATCCCCTCTCAACACCTTCCCAAATGAGAATTTATCATGAATTTGGACTTTTGGTGAAGCTATTAATCTTATTCCCTCTTTCTCACATGTAGGAAAGTATTATCTGAAAAAGGGGCATTTCTTATTATCTTAAATGGGAATGTCATGATGACCCTTAGATGATGCAACCCAAACTCAGGAAGGAGAGCAGTTTGATTGCCTGATCTTGCTTCCTCCTTTAAACATTACTTTTCAAAGGACTCTTCAGATGCTGCCAATCATGCGAGTGACTCATACATGGCCAAAAAAAATCCTGCCCACTATATCCCAGGGCTGGGTGTTTTTTCCCAATCCAAGTTTTATAGTTAGAATCTGAAGCATTGATTGGCTGAGATAAGCACCGCCTCTCCCTATGAGGCAAACAAATGGGCTGTAAGGAAGCAACCTATTGCTAGCATAGCAGAAGGCCTATTTTCTGGTTATAGCTGGAGAAGAACAGGAGTTGAGTTTCTCCTCAATCTCAATCTCTGGTTTGCTTGTTTGTTGGTTTATTTAATAAGACCGATGCCCCACATCTGCAATCTTTTTTAAAACAACCCAGGGCAGATTTTCTGCCTTGTCCTAGGCTAGTTGAAATATGGAGACCATTTTCTTAATGTTAAATGCACCATGTTACAGTTCCTCATCTGGTGTTATTGAAATTAATATCACACGAGAGAGGTAGATATTAAATTGCATCAATTTCACCTTAGGTACAAGTGAGGGACATTGTATTGTTAAGTAACTTTTCTTCCTTCTTTTTATTATATAAATGTGAGATAGAAGAATAATGCAGTTCCCATATTCTTAGATGATCCTAGCTATGGTTCTCCGCGAAACCAAACAAATGCAGCCTGTCTGTTTTATGAATCTCTTTGAGGAACAGGTTTGGTGCTGAACTGAATTCTTTACAAGCTTATCTGTATAGTATATCACAGAATTCCATAACTTCTTCCTACCAGACTCGGAATATGTTTTCCCTGATGTCAAATGTAGACATGGAGAAGGCCTGTGGTGATTACTTAGGGGTAAGAGATACTTTGCACATAATTAGGACCAGAATTGGGAATCAGTACAGAACAATCTTTTTATGGAAATTGATTGGGAACTATAGCATCATTAAATCAAACCCAAGGCAGGAGAGATGATTTCTGTAATACCTTATGGGTTTACAGTTCTTCCTGTTCTCCTCTCTCAATAGCTCAAAGTTAATGTATACCCAATTGGGCATAATTGGGCTTTTAAACACCTGATTACACAAAGCTGAGTAAAGTTAATGGGTGGCCTGTAAGGCATTGGGTTGAGATTATTTAACACCATATGAAAGTAGTGCACAGTTCCCTTGGACATCAGCTACATTTCAACCCCCTGCAAGTTATTAAAAAAAAAAAAACACTGGAAGAGTCCTAACCTTTTAAGCAGTGGTGGGATTCAGCCGGTTCGCACCAGTTCGGCAGAACCGGTAGCTAATCTTTTTGTTGCCAAGGGCCAGAATGGACTTCTGGAAGTGGCATCCCATAGAGAAAATCAGTTGTTCACATATTTGAATCCCACCACTGCTTTTAAGGGGGAGATCACAGACATGAAAGGTTACATAATACAAGACATAACCCGATAAAAATCCTCTCTTGTCATCTTGCCTTTTTGTAGCAATGTTTTGGATGTGTGCACTTTTTTCCACAGTAGATCCCTCCCAAACAATCACACACACACACACACACACACACACACACACACACACACACACACACACGTACACACCCCAAAAGACACAAACACAGATACACACCTGACAGTGCTCTGAAATGACTTACCTGATAAAAATCTCTTTCTGCTGCCAGTTTGTCAGGCTTTCAAACTCTACGGAATGTTGGCAGAACTAAAAATGGATGAAATGTCATTTCTCCCAACAGGCTCCCTCCTTCCCTCCCTCCTTCCCTCCCTTCAACATCGTTTCTAATGTCTGCCAATGCAAGGAAGCTGGTTTCGGAGAAAATTAAGCACTACTCTTTGCCAGTCACTGACAGAGAGAGGAGCCATGATTAAACATGGGCAAGGAAATTTTTGACAGCAGCCTCAAAACTGGTTCCAACGCAGATTGCATGTGGTTGTTTCAGGTTTCAAGGCAAGAGTGGGACATTCTGTTCAGCACACACAAGTTGATCTTCTGAGCTGGTGAGCTCTCTACCTTGAGAGAGTTTCGCATCTTAAAATGTATTTTCTTCTTTCAAGTTTTGTCTTTAGCAAGTTTAACATTCAGCTCTTTCATCTACTGTACTGTGCTCCACAAATTTAACAAGATTTAAATTTAAATGTTTAATTTCTTTCTCAGGATTATTCAGATAATGAATATGTGCTAAAATTAAATTAAAATTCACTAAACTAAGCTTGTGATATGACTTTGCACATTATTATAGGAGACAATGGTGAATGTGTGGCATGATGCCATATACTATTAGAAGAGTATTTGTCAGGAAATTGACCCAAATGCATGATAATAGGATATGCATATTCTTCACAGGTATCATCTCCATTGCCATGAAGATTGTATAATAATTATCTTTTTACATCAAACAAGTCAAACTACTATTCTGTTACTTGTTGGCCCTTCTGGTTAAATTCTTGGAGGATCTACTGTCTAGCATCCAGTAGTTCAATATTGTCTGAAATTCATATTTTCTGCATTGGTTTTGAATTATCCTATATTTTTGTATAAATGTGAGAGAAATACAAACAACTGCCCCAAGAAAAAAGTTAATTTTATAACTGAGAATGAGACACACTCATGAATGGTGAATGATAGGCCTGATGAAATTGATTAGAACAAACTGGATGGAGTCTGAGCTGAGGAAATTGCAACTTTTCTCCTATACTATGGTAATCCTTTCCTTCTTTCACCAATGATCATTACTATAGCAATATTAACGCTAAATGTCTGTTATGACTTTGGATGGGAAGACACTGAAGTTCTTCATGAATACCTTGAAATGCTGTCCTCCAATCCTTGAGTCAGCACAAATCATGTTGGCATGAATTGCACTGCCCCAATAGCTGAGCCCTATTCTCCCTCAGTAACCAGACCAGCAAGTGATGGTGCTCACGATGGTGCTAAGTCTGCATGAAGAACATAACAGAATTATCTGATAGATCCGGATAGGATTATTAAAGTCCACATACCTGGATAGCTATAGGTAGTCCTTGTTTTACAACCATTACTGGGCCTTGATTTTTCATCATAAATCAGGGCAGTTATTAAAGGTGTCACCACATAATCTGACTCAATTTTATGATCACATTTATGGTAGTGATCATAAAAAAATGAAAAATCATGGTTAGGCAAACCATATGTTTGTTAAATGAATCCAGCATATCCAATGGGCTGTCAAGAATTGTGGCCATGTGACTGTGGGATGCTGCCACTGGTCATAAATGTAAGTTGGTTGCCAAGCACCTGAAATTCAGTCACATGATCATAGTGGTGGCACAACAGGCTATAAAGCATTCTTTCTGAGGCTGTTGCAACATTAAACTGTCATTAAGCGGCTGTTAAGTTGTTAAGTGAGGACTACTGTATTGTCAGATAGATGGACCAATCATACAATTTGGAATCATCAGATTTAATTTCAAACAGAGAAATAAATCTGCAGAGAATCCGGCAGAGACCAATTCATCAGAATGGGCTTAAGGTGAGCATCTTAGTGAATGTGAAGCTCTTGGCTACTTAAATTAATTTGCTTTTTACCTTTGGAACCTCAGAATTTCCAGTCTCTACTACTCGTAGCTGGATGGAAGTATAGTTCCTATAATACACAAGATAGCCAATGGTTTAGTTGACTGGATAATCATCAATCAAATGAGTGGAAGTGAGGAGCAGCTGTGGGAAGCTGTTGTGATATGTTTTGGGATTTTTGCCAATCTATGCACTGTGGAGTCCTTGATGTTCTCTGGGCTTGGTTGTTTGTGTGAACTCCACAGTTCAACCCTTACTTACAGATATTCTCTTCTATTGGAATCTAGCCACTATCACACATTCTTTGATTCGTCTTCCTATACAGTCTGGATTGTTGTGATGGTTGGAAATATAAGGCTTCATTTTGTTTCAATGCATTTCTTAGTGACTCAGCATGTGGCTTTGCCAGAAAACATCCGGGGCATGATGAGATGTTACAAATTAGCTCTTTCAAGTATGTGAGTTGTTCACATTCTTCTTTCTTTTAAAAAGCCAGGAGAGAATATCCACAATCCAGTCCAGCAGCCAAGAATCATGGCCTAGGCCTCTCACACCTAAAGAATGTGCCTGCTTCCTTAATCTAGATTAATATTACATGATATGCCCCCTCCAAAGGCTATGATAAATGAGAAGTTTTTACAATATTGCTCCTAATTTGTTTTAGCTTTGATGTAAGGTGTCAGCTGATCATTATCACATTTCAAATATCTGCTCTGAAAGGAAGACACTTAGGATATTATTTAGGGGTAATAACAGCAGGGAAGTTGGAAGACCTTAATTCGTTCACCCTTCATTTTTCTATTTGATTTGTCATTCTTTTTAGCACCATATTAAACTATGATATCAATGGGACATCTCCCAGAGAATATTTAACAGCTAATTATGTTGCACTTGAACATACCAGAATTTGGTTTGGTTGGTTTTACTACATCAGGGGTGTCAAACTGCTGGCCTGCGGGCCGGACACGTCACGTGGAAGCCGTGCCCAACCCTTTGCCGGCAATGGCAAAACTGGCCCGATACATTGCACGATGTCACATGATGTTGCAAGTTTGACATGCCTGTACTACATTTTTAGAAATAATGAAACGGAAATAGAAAAAGAGGAAAGTATATCTATATAAGCATTTCTCACCCTATTGCCCTCCAGATGTGACAGATCTCCAACTTTCCAACTTCCCAATTTAGTCAGTCTTGGCTACGTGACTAGCAATTCTAAAAGTTCTCCTCCGAATACATCTCAGGTCTCAGATTTGAGAAGTTTATGAAACAATGCTTGAGCCATAAAATGAACTGTACACAGTAGACAGAGAGGGTGAACTGGAAAGGAAGGATCAGGGCAATTATAGAATCTCTACTATTGGTTTTTGGATAGCCTGTTTTTAGTCTGTATTAATAGCAATAGCTCTTAGACTTATATACCACTTCACAGTGCTTTACAGCCCTCTCTAAGCAATTTACAGAGTCAGCCTATTGCCCCCAACAATCTTGGTCCTCATTTTACTGACCTCGGAAGGATGGAAGGCTGAGTCAACCTTGAGCCTGTCAGAACTGAACTGCCAAACTGCTGGCAGCCAGCAATGAGCAGAAGTAGCCTGCAATACTGCATATGTTAAACTGCAAGATTCCTTTGCTTGCAAGTATTTCTTGACTTCCAGCCACTCATACAACCTATGATGCTTATTCTTCAGTGGTGAAATCTCTTTGAAATATTTATAAGCCTGTTCAGATATACATCTACAAATGATCTTAATTAATAATGGAATTTGTTTTTCTTTCTGGGCTTGGAATTATGGGTTTTATTGTACAGTCCAAATTGGATGGGATTAAAATCAAACAGCTTACAGCGTAAGACTTCATGCATTCATTTCCTCTTGCGATATTCAAATATAAACAAAGCAACAATTATTTCAGTATGACAATAGAGCCACTGCGTCACCACGGCTCTTTAACCTGAAGAACAAATTTCTAATTCTTTGAATAGCCGTTTCTATTACTCTACATATTTTGCATTTGTAGATTTTTTTTTAAAAAGTAAGCATCTTTTTATTTTAACAAATATATATATATATACCAAGCTCTATTGTCATACTGAAATAATTGTTGCTTTGTTTATATTTGAATATCGCAAGAGGAAATGAATGCATGAAGTCTTATGCTGTAAGCTGTTTGATTTTAATCCCATCCAGTTTGGACCGTACAATAAAACCCATAATTCCAAGCCCAGAAAAAAAAACAAATACCATTATTAATTAAGATCCTTTATAGATGTATATTTGAACGTGCTTATAAATATTTCAAAGAAATTTCACCACTGAAGAATAAGCATCATAGGTTGTATGAGTGGCTGGAAGTCAAGAAATACTTGCAAGCAAAGGAATCTCGCAGTTTAACATATGCAGTGATATTGATAATTGAGAGAAGCCTTGGGTAGGGTAGGATAAGATGGGAGGAGAATGTATAATAGGAAAGAGGAAATGGTAGAAATAGTTGAGCTTGAGAGATTTGCCTATTTATGCTACCGGTAAATATATTTCTTTAATAAGATGATACAGTAGCCTTAAATTTTAAATTACTGTGTGGAAAATATAATAATTAATTATAGCAAGGTAAACTATTCCTCTTAGAAATATGCCAACACTGACATGAGCAAAAAAGCTTATTTCCTTTGGATAAAAGGTAGTTTAAGCGTGTGTGGATGTGGGGATAGGTGTATCTTGGCAGCTAAATTGATCTGTGGGTTAATGCTTTTTTCCCCCTACACAACTGAGTCATCATAAGAACCAGGAGTATCTTTTGTTTGCTCCTCTCCCATTTCTTGCATTCTTGTTTCTGAGCTAGGAAATGAGCAATACTTTTAAAGGAACTCAAGCAGACAGACATCATGGCTCAATGTGCAATTTGCTTTTTTGTTGATCCATGACACTTCTTCAAGAAGTGCCAACAAGTTAGGATTCTCATATCTGAACTACAGATCCCTGGATGACCACTAGACAGAAACAAAGAATTCAGTTGTCCTTATCTCTTTGCTGCTAACCAGCAATTGCTTCAATTTTTGCAGCCTAAATAATGGCCACTGTACATCAGGTGAACTGAACTGCTTTTTGACTGCAGAAATGGCTAGAGTTATAAGGAAAATTCAAGGTACTGATAAAAAAATGACAGAATTAGGTGTTGTGTTTTAAACCTTTGGGTGAAATAAGTCTGTGCATGTTATTCCCCCCCCCCCCCAATTACTTATTTCAGAGACCAAATTTTTGTAATCCCATGTTGTTTCAGATCCAGCCTTACAAGATACATTTGGCTGAAAGGGGACGAGTACGAGCAATGCAGTCAGCTTCCCAGATTTGGATTGATTTGGATTACCTTTCTGCAAACAGTTTATTGCATCTGATGTTAACCTGCCCTTAAAGATGAATGGAACATTTACAACCTCTGGAGGCAGGTTGTTCCATTGTTCTAATTGTCAGGAATCTCAGTAGTATCGTGCTTGATGGAAGTGAATGTCTAGCCTTGGTGGAATTATGTATTTCCTACATACAGTATACAAAACTGTTGCTATTGAAGGTAGATTTGATCACTCTCCCCAGTGATTGGAAAGATTCCATTGTCAAATAAATGAAAGCAAACTACAAACAGTGTTAGAAGATGTCAGCTTGATCTTATTCTCTCTCCAGATTTCCTTGCTATAACACTGGCATGAAAATAGGTTCTGTAGAAACCTTCCTTCCTTCCTTCCTTCCTTCCTTCCTTCCTTCCTTCCTTCCTTCCTTCCTTCCTTCCTTCCTTCCTTCCTTCCTTCCTTCTTCCTTCCTTCCTTCCTTCCTTCCTTCCTTCCTTCCTTCCTCCCTCCCTCCCTCCCTTCCTTCCTTTGACTCAAGAAATTAGCACATAATATTTTCAAATCATGCGGTCAATATTTCTGACTGACTGGGACCATGCACATTTATTTGGATATCCATGACACTTACTTTCACATAAATGCTGCTAAGGATTAAATTATTAAAGTCGATCACAATATTTGGAATGTAGATGAATCCACCCAACTGGCAAAGGCCTGAGATAACTTTCCAGCCATTCCCAAAGCTCCTCCCCTCTCCCATCTTATGGCGTCTGTAGACTTATGGATTTTTACATGGCTCATTAAGAATATGTTAGCTTTTGGAAACCTATTGTGATGATTGGGGGGAATGTTGGCTTTTTAGCAGGAGAATCAAATGGAAAATAAGGATGTACTACAATTTTACAAGTCTCTTGGAAATTTCAGCTAAAAAGATCAAGGGAAGTTGAAATAGCTTTTTTTTCTTATGGAAAAGGCTAAAAACCATTTCAGTGTTGTTTCTTGCTTTAGAAGGGGAACAAAAATAAATTAAAGATGGGCACAGGGTAAAGATCACTGTAAGTACCAGCATGGAAGTTAGGGAACAATAATGTGTTTGATGCATGATAATCTAAAAGTCATTGTCACTTTATAGGTGTGTTGCTTCATGGACCCACACCTGCCATGTAAATCTGTGTAGTGCAAATCCATGCTCCTAGCAGCTTGTTTACAAATACAGAAATCAGGGGTGCCAGACCAAGCACCCCCCCCAATATGGTTTTTCCACCCAATTATTTTTCTTCTTCTAATGGGATAATGATTGAGTAGGGAAAAAAATGCAGGGCTAGCCCCATAGAACCCCTAACTTAAGTATTTGCTTGGAATAGCAGTGGTTTTTATAGGTGTCCATAAAGCACTATCAGAGATCTACTCAAGTTTCTTGCTATATTTTAATGCATGCCAGGGTATTCTTTAGTCAGGCATTGTTGTGCATTTTCCAAGAGTGATGCTCCACCTTCCCCTTTGACATTTAAAGGGACCTTGAGTTGAACTTCTCAAATTGCATTGCACAACTGTTTGGAGCAATGGGATGCCAATAGTCAGTCCTGGACAGATCAGTGCCACTCAGTTAGTAAGGGAATTCACACACTAGTATTGTAGCCCTGTAGCGTCAAATCATGGAGGTACGTATGCAAATTTTCAGTGTATTTTTTTAAAAAAGAGGGATAAGCTAATGGATAATGGTAGCCACCTATGACTCTGTATTCAGACTTTGATTTACAGAGGCAACAGATTCTTGGCAGATGATTGGATGAAAAAAAATATAAGAGGACTATTCTACCTCTCTGCCCAGTTTATTGTTCTTGAAAGCCAATTCCTGGGTTACATGAACCTTTAGATTAGGGCAGTGCTTCTCAAATAGTGGGGCGGGCCCCCCAGGGGGGGCGCGAGGCTCCATAAAGGGGGGCTCGTTTGACCTCGGCAAATACTGTCATATTGGATTTCTAGATCGGATCACGTGACACATGCAAAGGACCCGATTGGATAGACATGATGCTCTATCCTGATTGGCCAAACCCGCCCGTGTGACTTTTAGACCCGGAAATCGGTCCTCTGTACAGAAAAATTTTTTTTAACAGGGATGAGAAGACAGGCGGAGAGAGAAGGAGAGAAGGAGATAAAAGAAAGTCTTCCGAAGGCTAAAACGAGGAAATATGACGAGGGGGGCGCGAAATGTTTTCTTCTTCCTAGGGGGGCATGACAGAAAATAATTGAGAAGCACTGGATTAGGGTGACCAACCTTGGCAACTTTAAGACTTGTGGACTTCAACAAGAATTGTGGAATTCTGAGAGTTGAAGTCCACCAGTCTTAAAATTGCCAAGGTTGGACAGCCCTGCTTTAAATGTAATCCAAAGTTCCTCATGTCACAAAGTTATCTTCTTCCTAAAGACTTTCACCACCCAAACAGAAATAATATGTGGCCTTTTCCTGAGTGGAACTAAGATTATAACAGAGCTTTCCTAATGTCATCCAGATATGCAGTCACTTTGGTTACCAGCATACCAATCATTATGTTGCCCAGCCCGATACCTTCCTGATTCAATATATCTGAAAGGCACCCACTTGGGGAGGGCTGCTGCAATGTATTTATTTCAAGCCTCTGTTTTGTGAACCAGGTACACAACTCTTTAGCAGCCAGCTAGAAAGAATCAAGGGTGTGGAGGAAAAGAAAGAGCAATGCTTGTTCAATAGACAATAAGACAAAATAAAAGAAAAAACAAGGAGGTGGAATGTAAAGAGAGCTGACTGAATAGACTCAAGCTGACATCATGAATTCCTTTGTTCAAATGCTTTGTTCCCAAAGGATACATTAATTACAAAGACTTTACTCCACTGGTGTTATGTCCTAATTAAAATTAGGCTGTGTATGTCATTGTTTCTGGGAGTCTTTGGCCTCAGGGCTGGAGTAAAACTCCAAATGTTTGCAATACAATGGAAAGAAGTGAGGTGGTCAGATTTTGCCAGGCAGGAAAAGGGAAGGAGGGAAAAAGGGATCTTGTAGCCTGCAGAGAGTTTGGAGCTGAGTTTTGGGATATATAAAAATCCTCCCACCAGTATTGTCAGCATAGACAATGGCATGTGGCAACTGATGCTTAACTTAGCCAAACTCCATATTTATTTATTTCAGGAAAGGAGAGTAGAGGGCTCTATTTTTTAATGCTTTCCTGATTTTGGCTCATCAGTTTTTATGTTCTCTGTCCCATTGTTGTCTATAGCACCTGTCTCTGTAATAAATTAAGTGTCCAGCCGCCTTTAATGAACCCCAGGGGAAGGAGCTGGAAAGTTATTGCAGGATGACATGTCCTTTTGACAACAGATATGCCCAGGAAACATGCACTCATTATAATCTGTTAGTTTTATGATAGGAGCTGATCCATGACTCAGCCAGTGGGTTTAAAAATATTTGCATTTAACAAACACAGACACACTTAACGGGTGGGGAAAATGATGATTAATTCTGACATCACAGGAGCAAGTTGTTAAATATGTATTTGGATGAATGGGGAGAGGGGGAGATTAATTTAGATTTTTGTGAATTTTTCTCTGGATACTACCTTAAGAGGAGTTTTGTTAGCTATTGTCGCAATGGAATAAGCAGTCACTTCCCCAGGCTTTAGCAGCTGAACCAGGCAGAAAGAGATTTTGTTCAAAAATGAACAAGAAACTCAGTTCAGGCAGGTGACTGGTTATATGCTTTCCCAAATATCTTCAGTGGTGCCCTTTGCTGCCAATCTCATGTTGTAGTGTGCAATGCCATTTTACAAAATGAGAATCTTTTGATAAATAAATACTGAGTATATGTTTTGACCATAGAGCATCCTCTTTTGCAGAACCCTGCAAACCCCAAACCACATGTTGGGTTTCTGTTTTTGAAAGGTGGAGCTTCTCAGGAGTTTTGGAGTGGGAGGCACAAAGAAGCTGGGAAGAGAAGGGATAAAAGGAACATGTAGTTCAGCTTGATCTCCATGGCTTTGAATGGAAACGATACCTGCAAGTTTGCAACTTTTTTGCCTGTTTCTGTTAATCCTGTAATTCTGAGAAATGTGTGTGCAGCTTGTTCCAATCTTGCCCATAGCGACAAAATGGCTGAAAGCAAGAAGAGATGTTTCCCCCCCTCTTTTGTAACCTTTCTCTCTTTTTACTGGATCCATCCTCAGGGTGGTTTAAACTTTACACTCGCTTCCCTGTTGTTCTGGAGTGTTTGCATGAACTCCATGAACCTCATCACATGTGCTGGTGTTTATGTTGACACAGGCAGCTTTGCAAGTCTTCTGTTTGTCTTGCCACCGCATCTATATGGTTTGGCAGGAGCCCACAGCTTGGTTTCTACTGCTTATAAATCAACCCTCCCCCCTCCCATGCATACACTTCAGCATCAAACTTTTTTTATGTATCCAAGGCTGGGCTTCCTTCTCTACCATGGCTCATATGGGCTTGCATCTGTAGCTTTGCTGGGAGTCTGTTCTGCAGGTAGTTAGCTTAGTTAACTACTTCTCCCAGAATCTGCTAGTTTTGCATCTTCCAATATGCTCCTCCTTATTTCAGTTAGGGAACAATTCTTCATCTCTGCCATACCCCTTTTGTTCTGGGGTCAGGTTGCTGTAGTTTCATGCACAATCCTTTGCTCTTTTTTTAAGGTACATTTGTACCTGGTATGTAATTACCCCCATTGACTCTGTGCAATATTTGGGCATTATCTGAAAGAGCCACAAATCCTTTTAAAAGTCTCTAGCACTTGATTCTTTTTACTGAGCAAAAGCAAAATGTGAATCTTGCATCACTGTCTATGGATGTGAGGAAATATTATTTCCACCCCATGCCATCTGAGGAAGTGGGGTAAAGTCAGTATTGGTAGGATGATAGATGGAGCACTGCATCACAAGTTGTACTGTTTTTGAACATGGGAATGACACAGATGCATGTACAAAAGGGGCAGAGCTTGCAACATCATGCTCCATCTGCCATCATGCTGATTGTGATACCTCCAGAGAATGCTATTTATGGTGATAAGCACTGGCTCACAGAAGCCATTGGGTACTAGCTCTAGTAGCTTTTTTTGTCTTCCTAATGCCTTTCACCTTTATACTTTATGCATACCTGGATTGACTTATACATGGCAAAATGTCCTTTGGTTAAACCAGAGTCTTCAAACTTGGCCCTTTTATGACTTGTAGACTTCAACTCCCAGAGGAATGGGAATTCTGGCTGAGGAATTCTGGGAGTTGAAGTCCACAAGTCATAAAAGGGTCAAGTTTGAAGACCCCTGGGTTAAATCTTTCAAATTACAAACAACATCTCTGTGTCTCTGGAGGAGCTTACTGCTGACCTCAGATTGGTAGACTAGGCTAGGCTAGGCTAGGCTAGGCTAGGCTAGGCTAGGCTAGGCTAGGCTAGGCTAGGCTAGAGTAGAGTAGAGTAGAATAGAGTAGAACCGAACAGAACAGGACAGGACAGGACAGAACAGAATAGAACAGAATAGAATAACAGAGTTGGAAGGAACCTTGGGGGTCTTCTAGTCCAATGCCCTACTCAGTCAAGAAACCCTATACCATTCATACCACAAATTCCACCACTTTTTAACATCACATTGCACATACAAAAGAGGTGGCCCTTTTGTCAGGATGCATTCATTATTGTATCTTCCTTTCCCCTTTTACAGTCACCACTGTCTTTGCCCCCCTTCCCAGTGCTATAAATGCATTTTTTGTGATTGCAGCATTTTTATTGCTTGCATAACAATGGTTGCCATTAAATCTCACTCTCATTTCGTCCTTTCTCTGTGATATAATTTACTGAGAACAGACTAGACACCAGATCTGTTAAACTGAGCATCTTTTGTCTAATGTGCAATGGAATCTTACAGAACCGCTCTCAGCTGAAGACATTTTGTCCATTTGTCAAGTAAATGACAAATTTATGTTAATTTCGTTCAACAAAACTTTCTTTCTCTTTAATATAATTAGAGGTTGCTGCAGAATTAAAACATTTGCCATTGATGACCAGTACAATACAATTCATTACTCTTATCTCTCTTCTTTGGGGCCTATTTTTATACTGGGTGATATGAGTCATTACTTTTGGAATGCATTGTAACAGGTTTGCTCTCTCCTTTTCTTAGGATAATTGGTTTGCAAATTATCAAAATCCTTTGCATTGCCTTCCCCTCCCCTTGTTGGTTTTGCAAACAATTTTTTGACCATATCTTGCTCTCCTGAGCCATGCAGATTACAACTTTGCCACCAATTACTCATGACATTAGCCCTTCCTTTCTCTTCCATTTTCTACTGCATGTATCACAGCTTGTAAACTTCTAGGCAATGAATTTAAAATGAAAACAAATAGCAAATGTTAGCTGCTCAAATAAACTTGCAATATTCTTTATATGAGTTATATGAAGATTTAGACTCTCTCCCCTTCTCTTCCAGATGGTTATTGAATAGCTTTTGAAAATACTCATCTTTAAGCCTGGATATTTTCTCATATAGGTCTGAGAGGATTTTTCAAATGTCTTTGGCTAGATCTAAATTTTTTAAAGGCACAATAACAGAGTCACCACCAGGCAAATCATCCCAGCTCCTCTACCATTTGCAATGTCCCTGACTCTTTTCTTCTATGGGTTTCTCCTACCCAGCATGAAGGCAATTCCTTGAGACTTCAAGAGCATTGAATGATTGATCAGAGGGAGAATTTTGATCCTTCCAGCTGCTTCATGAGTGAACACTCCCTGATTCCATTTTTGAAACTTGTCTGCTTTCATTTCTATTGTTTCCTTCAGCTACTCAGTAGACTCACATTTTCTCTACTCTGCAACAAAATTCATTGCACATGTACTACAGTTATTGGGGCTCATAACTCTATAGATCATTGACATGTTTCTCTCCGTGTGTGAATGTTCCTGAGAACATGTATGTGAGAATTTAATGCAAGCAAGGATAATTATAAAATCTTCCAGTCAGGTTCAGGCCTGGTTGTAGGACAGAAATGGCTTTAGTCACACTGGCAAGAGCAGGATGGGGGTAGTGCAACCATCCTCACTCTCCTTGACCTCTCAGTGACGTTCGATACCATTGGCCATGGTATCCTTTTGTGCGACTATGGGGACTGGGGCTGGGTGGCACTGTCTTGCGCTGGTTCAGCTTCTATCTCCAAAACCGCTTCCAATCAGTGTTAATAGGGAGTAAGAGGTCCAGTTCGTGGAGCCCTAAGAATGGTCCATGTAACACCAGTGCTCTGAAAGCCACATTGGCTCCTGGTTTGCTTCTGGGTGTACTTCAAACTGTTGATAATCACCTTTAAAGCCTTTCATGGTTTGGGTCCAAGCTCTCTGCCCGTGCCAGTAGAAGAGACATGCTATGGACCCCATAAACCCGATTATTTTGGCTGGTGGAATTCAGGAGCGAGACCTTCTCTGCCATGCACCTGCCTTGTGGAACATATTGGCCCCCACCCCCCCAGTGTGAGGTTGAACCTGACCCTCCTTCTGGAAGAGCCTAAAGGCTTGTTTCTGTCAGTTAGCTTGGGGCTGTAATGGGGGGGGGGATTAACAGATTAACAGACAAATAGGATTACAGAATATATAATTAATACTCTATGTACACCCTGATATTCCCTTATGGTCAGTAGGTCCAGAGATGCTGAGGAGTCCATGTTATAGCATTGATATCTCCAAAAGAATGAAGATCAAGTAGAATATCCATGTAAAAATTTGATTATACCTCATTATGTGTGAAGAGGACATGGGAGTAACAAATTGTACAGATGCATTTCTGTAGCTGTCAAGAAACTGCTAAGATGTGACAAACTTTCTCTCTGGAACCAAAGTGATGAAAGATTGCAAAGCAAATATTATAAGAGGAGAGTTTTTCCATCTGAATGTTTGTTTTTACTACATTCTTCATCAAGCAGTTGTATTCCATGCTGATTCCATTCACTAGAAGTTCAAGATCTGAAAGCTTTAGAAAGAAAAAATGCTTTGTGTGTTTTGTTTGACTTTGCCCCCCAGTGATCCTGAAATATTCCCAACAGGGAGAATTACCCATCTTCACAGATTCCATAAAGCTCCCTTCTAAATTTTAGAAGCTCAGGACAAGTGTCTCTGTCTGCTTCCATGTGTGCTTACACATTTATATGGTTATTACTCACATTCATTTTTTTAAAAAAAGAAAAAAAACTTTTCTCATTTTGCTGAAAAAAAAAGCAGAAGCACATTTCATAAAGCCAATGAAGCAGACTACCGACAGATCTGAAGTCAGAGTACTTATAAAACAATTGCAATGAAGAAGTTATAGATGTTTTATAAGAATTGCCAGATGTGGTGAGGATTTTCAATAGAAGGAGAACAGAGAAGTTAATATTTCCTTTTTTTTTTGTTATGGTAGAGAAGTTGCACACTCAGACACTGAAGAATGACTAAATGTAAAATTCTCCTACTGTCAAATTCCTAGGAAGGGTGGGAGACATTTTGCTGCTTTTACCTGCTTTCTCATTTCCTTCAGCTATCCGACTTCATGATGTCTTGAAGCCATTTGACTGTTCTCACAGGGGGTGCCAGAGAAGGATTTGGTAAACCACAAAAAAGCAAACTGGTAAAGGTCAAATAAATCATGAGAATGCAGGATAAAGTTTTGCTTACTTTTTTGGAGGCTATATTTGGAGGGAAATAGGATCTGCTTATGTGAATCTATTAAATGTCTGGGAACTTTTTGATGGCTCTCAAATAAAAACTTGGAGAGGAAAGAAATACCAGTGTTGGAATGAGCCAGCAAGTATACAGTTTAGCATATTAGGAAAAGGAATTTTGACAGAGCTTATGCAGGAAATTCCACCCCTTCTCTAGCTCTCTATATCTTCAGGCCTATTCAGTGTTATTCACAATTGATTTCTGACATTTTTACCTCATATTTCCTTGAGAAGCTTACACCTTCCCATTTTATCACCAGAACAACTTTGGAAGGTAGATCAGACTTGGAGATGGTTCTGGATCTATGGAAATCCAGCAAGCTCCATAGTTAATGGAGGATCTGAATTCAACATTTTCCAGCCTTGCTGTACTATGGAAGGAGACTCCTTGTGTTGTGGAGAAAACGATTTTCTGATTCAGGAAACCTCAGAAGAATATAGGATGGCTGTATCCTTTGGGAGAAATTGAGAAGAATAGGATACCCTTGGGGAAATATAACTGGAGGGCCCTCTTCAAAAATCATATGAATCTGTTCATTATCATCCACACATACAGAACATACAGTAGATTGGGTTTAAATTACAAATTGAATATTAGCAAAAACTTTTTTTCAGTTAGAGCAATTAGATATTGGAACAGGTTACTTAGAGCAGGGGTCCCCAACCTGTGAGCCGTGGCCCACTACTGGGCCGTGGCCTATTTGCACCCGGGCCGCATGAATGGCAGGCTGGAGCGCATGCATTCCCACTTGTATGAGTGGTGCCTCAAAGCTTCTCTCATGTGTGAGTAGAGCTGCGCAGGCACACGCACCAGCCCACCACTCATGGGGCCCAATTCCCCTCCCCCTCCAGCCAGGCCGCCAAGCTGAAAGGCTGGGGACTGCTGACTTAGAGCAGCCCTGATATTCTTTCTATTGCTAGATACATTCAACAGAAGCTGGATGGTCATCTGTTGGGAGTGGTTTAATTTGGATTTATCCACTGAGTAGATTGATGGACTTAGCCTACATAGCTTATGCCATGGTATTTACTGTTTCTATAAATATGGATATTAGTCAGCATAAAGGAAGAGAAGTTGAGAGGCAAAAGTTTGTTTTGCTCTTAAAATCATAAACAGTATTGTTGAGTCCGTGGCGGGAAGCAGACACGAGAAGCAGTTGAAGTTCTCAGTTTTCTTTATTCTGCGTTCAGCTTACAAGTAGATGGCTTCAGCAGCTCTCAAAACCTCCCAACTTCTTATATAGACATTTCCCGGGTAAATGTGATACTTTTCCCGCGCCAGCACCCGCGCATGCGCACAGCACTGGCGACAGCCTGTCTGGTCCCGGGCAGCTTTGCACCTGCCCGGGACTACCTGCAAACGCCCGAGCCGTTTGCAAGGCTCGGGACATAACACCCCTTTCCCCCGGGCTAAAACTACTACCAACATATAATCATTTATTTTATGCAGTGTTCTGCTTCTCAGTGCTCCTATCGTTACCTGGCTTTTGTTTAGCCAGCAATGTTATGTAATCCTCTAAGTATTTAGGAGACTTCTTTGCTCTCTGTGACCTTCTCAGCTCTGGGTTACTAGCATTAGTTCCCTGACTGGAGGGAGATGTGAGCCTGTTCTCCTTATTTTGCCTTGGTGCCTTCCAAGGACTGTGCCCCGCTGCCTGGCCTGCTTGCTCGCCCACCAGGCTTGTCAGGCCAGGGCTTCTGTCACTTTGTGACCTGGTTGACCTGCCTAGCTGTAGACCCTCGGGCCCCTTGAAGTGATAGCCACTGCTGGGCGTCTCTGTTGAACCTCCTAGGTCCATCCAAGACCTGTCAGGAGGCTGTCCATTCCCTGAACCCCGTTCTGTGTCCGGGCTTGTGTGGGTTTCTGTACTTTCCCAAAACTCAGTTGCTCCCTGATTTGGACTAGAGGTGTTGTAGTCGGGACTTGGTTCCTCGACCACCTCCCTGTATGTTTGACCCCCTGTAGGATTTGGGGTAAGGTCAGGCCAACCTTGGGAATTGTGTGCCTGCTCTCTTGCGGGGAATGATTTGTTGGGATGCCCCCGGGTATCCTCCGTGACTGAAGTGCTGTGTGATGTGTGTGGAAAGTGAGTATGCCCCCGGGGTGACTCCCTGGCTGGAGTAGGCATGGATGCCTGGTAATTAGGTAGGCTCATAGAATTCTTGTTCGGAGCTCTCGCGGAACCCTGGGATGGGCCATTTGTAGCTCCATCAGTGGAGGTGGGCAGCAGCTCGTGCCCTTCCCTTTGCTCCAAAGGGTCCCCCTCCCCCCCTGGAAAAGACCCAGGAGTCTCATCTGAAAAGTCCCGCCGAGGGCGGAGTTGGTCGATGTGCCGACGCAGGACACGACCGTTGTCCAGGGCTACCTCGTAGGAGAGAGGACCTGTGACCCCGGAAATAGAAGCGGGGATCCATGTATGACCAGGCCCGTAATTGCGAGCCCAAACCGGGGCACTCACAAGTAGTTGTCTAGGTGCCCTAGGATGTGAGGTAGATGAAGGCAGTCTGTCCGGATGCAACCGGTCAAGTTTAGTAGTAAGTTGATGCCCCCAACGAAGTTCAGCTGGGCTTCTCCCTGTAGAAGTGGATGGTGTGGTGCGATAAGAAAGGAGAAAGTCAGCCAACCTGTGATGCCAGTCCCCGTAGGTGAGTCTTTTCAATGCGTCCTTTGTGATGCGCACCATACGTTCAGCCATTACGTTGGTGGACGGGTGGAAGGGTGCAGACGTGGCATGACGAATCATGTTTGCCTGTAAGAAAGCTTGGAATTCGGAGGAAGTGAATTGAGGGCCGTTGTCGGACACAATAACATCTGGCAGCCCGTGTGCAGCAAAAATCCCCCTCAGTACCTGAATAGTCTTTGCAGTGGTGGTGGATGAGACAGGTACAACCTCAAGCCATTTCGAATGGCTGTCAACAAGGACCAAGAAGAACTGTCCCTGAAAGGGCCCAGCGTAGTCAATGTGCACCCTAGACCATGGGGACTGCGTTTCCTCCCATCTATGCACGGGAGCTTGGGGCATCTCTGGGCGAGATCATTGGCACAGGTGGCATGCATGCACCTTAGCCTCAATATCTTTATCTAAACCAGGCCACCACAAGTGGCTGCGCGCAAGAGCCTTCATACGAACAATGCCAGGATGACCCTCGTGGAGGGATTCTAAGACCCTAGTCCTCCTTGAGGTGGGAATGACAACTCTGTTTCCCCAAAGCGGACAACCCTGAGAAAGGGACAGCTCATTCCTTTTGGACCAGAAACTCTGAAACTCAGGACTAGGGCAGTGCTCAGGCCAACCAGACAAAACCCAGGAACGGACACGTGAAAGTGTGTGATCTGTACCTGTTTCAGCGGCAACATCCCTGGCACTAAGAGGGAGCTCGGGCCAGGCTTGGATTGATAGAATGTTGACAGCTGGCACAGGGTCAGCTTCTACTACTGGCAGAGGCAATCTACTGAGGCCATCAGCATGGCCCATTTCTTTTCCAGGCTTGTGGAGTAAAGAAAAATCATATGCAGACAAAAAATAGACCACCTAAGCATTCTAGGGGAAACGATTTGGGGAGTCTGCTTACGTGTGGTAAACAGTCCCAGCAGAGGCTTATGGTCAGTGAAGACCGTGAAGTGCCTGCCATATAGAAAGTCATGGAATTTTTTAATTCCAGCAGCAACAGCCAAAGCCTCCCTGTCTATCTGAGCGTAGTTGCGCTCAGCAGAAGACAATGTTCTGGAATAATATACAACAGGAACCTGAGTTCCATCAGACCTGAGGTGGCTCAGGACAGCTCCAACCCCGTAAGGGGACGCATCACAAGCGATGCACACAGGAAGAGACTCGTTGAAATGTGCAAGTACACTTTTAGAAGTGAGCAAAGCCTTGACTTTGTTAAAACAACCCTCATGCGTTTGTGACCACTGCCACACTGCTTGCTTGTCTAGTAGCCTGTGAAGAGGCTCAGCTACACTAGCTTTTTGTGGAAGAAAAGAATTGTAGAAATTCAGGAGGCCTAGGAAGGCCTGAAGTTCGGCCTTGGACTTTGGCCTAGGTGCTTCTAAAATAGCAGTCAGTTTGGATTCAGCAGGGTGAATCCCAGCAGCATCAATTTTGAACCCCAGAAATTCAGTAGAAGGCACCCCAATCATGCATTTGTCTTTTTTGAGCTTGAGGCCTGATTTCCTGAATCTTAACAGAACAGCTCTTAGCCTTTCAGCTAGAATGTGTGTGGAGTCTCCTGCAATTAAGACATCATCAAAGTAGGGGCAAACCCCCGGTATGCCCCGCAGTGTGTTTTCCATTACGCTTTGGAAAATCCCAGGAGCGACATTCACTCCAAACTGCAGCCTTTTTACCTTAAAGGCTCCCCTGTGGGTCACAATAGTCTGAGCTATAGCAGCATCATCATCAACAGGCAGCTGTTGATACGCTTGAGCTAGGTCAAGCTTTGCAAAAACGCGCCCCCCCTTGAGGGAGGCCAGAATATGACTGACCACAGGAACAGGATAGGCATGTTGCTGCAATGCCTTATTCAGAGTGCATTTGTAGTCAGCACAAATGCGAATGTCCCCATTTGCCTTTAGAGGCGTGACAATGGGGGTCTCCCAAGGACTGGAATCAACAGGTTCTAGGATTCCCTGTTGAATCAGTTTGTCTAACTCAGTGTCAATTTTACTCTTTAAAGCAAAAGGGACCCTTCTTGCTTTAATTCTAATGGGAGTGACAGTGGGGTCTAGCTTTAAGGACACAGGGGGTCCTTTGAATGTGCCCAGCTGGGGGCTGAAAACATCTGCAAATTCTTTGCAGACTTCCTGTAGGTCGAGTGTTTGTAAACTGTTGAGTCCTGTGACGTGTATCCCCAGGGCCTCAAACCAATCGAGTCCTATGAGACTCGTTCGTTCACCCCCTACTACTAATAAGTCTAGTGGACCTTCAAAACTCTTGTATTGCACGTTAAGGGTGGCCTCCCCCTTAACACACACTCTTGAATTTTGAAAATCTGTTAACACAATGTCAGAAGGCCTTAACTTGGCCTGAGTTCCACTACCGGAACAAATCTTCCTAAATGTATGCAAGGAGATAATTGAAAAGGCAGACCCTGTGTCTAGTTCCATAGATAATGGAACCCCTTGTAGCTTCACCTTGAGTGACAGCTTTTTCTTAATGGGCTTGTGTGTGCCTGTCCTAAGGATGCTTCTTCGCGAAGCGCAAAACCCTACCCTATTCTGGCTGGGGAATCTGGTACCTTTCAGGCACAGTTCTTCCTGAGGTTGTACCTTTCGTCGGCCCAGACACACAGCTGCAATGTGTCCTTGTTTGCCGCATGCCCGGCAGGTAGCGGAGCGGAACTTGCAGTCGGTTCTCCTGTGGCGACCTCCACAGCCGATGCACTTGAGCGGAGCTGAAGAGCTTCCCTTCTGTTTTTCTTCCTTCGTGGGGTGGAGACGGTCGACTTCCTCGTCCGGATCCTCCTCGGAGTTTCTTTGGACGTCTTCCTGGTGCACGGATGCAACCTCTGGACTGTTTCTGATCGGCCGCATGTTCTTGACAGCGCCGCCTGCTGCTTCTTCTGCGGTGACTTCCCTTAAGGCATCTTGGTAGGACAATTCTTCTTTAGCGAAAAGTCTCTGTTGTAGATCTCGATGCCTTAACCCGCACACGAATCGGTCCCTCAGTCGTTCTTCGAGGTCTTTGAACTCGCAGTGCTTGGCGGCCTTCCGTAATGCGGCGATGAATTCTTTGGCCGACTCACCGGGCCGTTGATCCCTCTGCTCGAAGGTGTGGCGCCATGCGATGACGGACATCTTGGGGTGGAAGTGCTCCTTCAGTAGCTTCTTCAGATCTGCGTAGCTTACAGACTCTACTGGAACAGGTGCTGCAAGGTTTTCTGCGATGTCGAAGGCGTCTTGGCCGCAAACACAAAGCAGGGTGGCAGCCTTCAAGCTCTCTTCCCTCACTTGGTTTGCCTTGAAGTAGTTCTCCACCCTGGCTACGTATGACTCCCACCGCTCTGGATGTGAGACGTCGAATTCCGAAAGCCTTCCGATTTTTGCCATCTTCAGGAGACGGGTCTATCAGCCAGCCTATCCCCGAATGCGCACTGGATTGGCGGGTAGCTGCCGAGTCGACGCCGTTCCGCCGCTCAGGACTCACTTGGGTAAGCTTACACTTCTTCCTTTCCAGGCGGTGTAAGGCGATCCCACCTTCGTCGCCAGTGTTGAGTCCGTGGCGGGAAGCAGACACGAGAAGCAGTTGAAGTTCTCAGTTTTCTTTATTCTGCGTTCAGCTTACAAGTAGATGGCTTCAGCAGCTCCCAAAACCTCCCAACTTCTTATATAGACATTTCCCGGGTAAATGCGATACTTTTCCCGCACCAGCACCCGCGCATGCGCACGGCGCTGGCGACAGCCTGTCTGGTCCCGGGCAGCTTTGCACCTGCCCGGGACTGCCTGCAAACGCCCGAGCCGTTTGCAAGGCTCGGGACATAACAAGTATACCCTAAATTTCTAGGTGCTGTAAAATGATGAAATGAAAGAGAACAATGACACAGTCTTGAAATTATAACTGCACTATTTTTTTCTTTTGTATTTTAACATTCTAATGAAATCTATTAGAAAAGAAATTGCTTCTGATCTTTCAGTATGTAAGTTTCAGTTTCATTATATAGTTATGAAGAGTGCAGAGAAGAGCAACAAAGATGATTAGGGGACTGGAGGCTAAAACATATAAAGGACGTTTGCTGGAATTAGGTATGTCTAGTTTAATAAAAAGAAGGACTATGATAGCAGTGTTCCAATATCTCAGGGGTTGCCACAAAGAAGAGGGAGTCAAGCTATTCTCAAAGCACCTGAAGACAGGACAAGAAGCAACGCATGGAAACTAATCAAAGAGAGAAGCAACCTAGAAATAAGGATAAATTTCCTGACAGTTAGAACAATTAATCAGTGTAACAAGCTGCCTCCAGAGGTTTTGAATGCTCCAACACTGGACGTTTTTAAGAAGAGACTGGACAGCCATTTGTCTGAAATGATACAGGGCAGTGGTTCTCAACCTGTGGGTCGGGACCCCATTTGGGGTCGAACAACCATTTCACGGGGGTCGCCAAACAACGCAGTCCACCATTTTTTTCCCCCTTTTCCTTAGCTGTGCTACTCCCTTTTATTCTATTGGCTTTTGAAAGCCAATAGAATAGACTCCCTTGAATAGAGTCTAATTCTATTGGCTTTCAAAAGCTAATAGGAATTGTCCAGGCTGTCTCTGCCCTGCTGAGCCCGCCAAAAGACCCATTCTGCAAACAGTGCTGCACCAGTTGAGTAGTCCTCGACTTACAACCGGTTGAGTAGTCCTCAACTTACGACCGGTTGGGGTCGCGGCATTAAAAAGGTTGAGAACTACTGATATAGGGTATCCTGCCTGAGCAGGGAGTTGGACTAGATGTAAAAGACCTCCAAGGTCCCTTCCAACTCTGTTATTGTATTGTATTGTATTGATATCTCCAGCAAATTTCTTTGGTTGAATAATCTTTAATTCTATCTTTTTTAAAAAAAGAATAATGGAATCATGGAGTTGAAAAGGCCATTGGAGATTTTCTAGTCCACTCTCCCCACCCAGGACAGGAATCCTCAGAATTTCCCAAACAGCTATTCAACCTTTGCTCAGTGATGAAGCACCCACAACTTTTAGAGACAGAGGCTATTCCACTGGTTAATAACTTTTAAGTTAGAAAATTCCTCCTTATTTTGAGTTTGGATTTTCTTTTGGAAAGCGTCCATTGATTTGTTCATGTCCCACTCTTAAGAGCTATGGTGAATAAATTCATCTCTTCTTCTCTGTGACAGCCCTTTAAGTATTAGAAGAATGCTATCGTGTCTTCCCTTAGCTTTCTCTTATTTATGTTAAACGTCTCCATTTCCTTTAGCGGTTCTTTTTAGCTTTTAAGCCCCCTTCCCTCTTTTTTGCATTCATCAGTTTTTCCAGTTCACAAATACCCTTCTTGTATTGCTGTGACCAGAACTAGACATAGTATTCCAGGTGTGGTCAGACCAGCAGAGCACAGAGAGGAACTATCAATTCCCCCGCCATTCCTCTGTTGACAGCTCACAATTGCATTAATTCTTTTGGCAGCAGAGCATCCTGCTAGCTTATGCTTGATCTGTGGTTGACCAGAACACCCAGAACCTTCTCACATGTAGTACTGCTGAGCCAGATACCAGCTATCTGATACTCAAATTTCTGAGCTTCTTCTTTTTTGTACAGAACTCTACATATCTTGCCATTGAACTGCAGTTTATTGGACACGGCCCAATATTTGTCAATCAAGTTCCTTTTGAATCTTGAGCCTCCTTTCTGACACCTCAGAAAACCATCCCTGCTCTTCTTTTTCCTCAGTGTCTCAGTAATTGCCAGGCTCTGCAGACCTGTTGAATGGTCTTGTTTTCCAGTGGTTCATTCTCATCTCACCCTATCTTCTACCTCTAGCCATTTCTCAAGCTAGCCATTTCTCTCTTGCCTCTTCCCATTTCACCACAGAGTTTCAGCATCCAGTTACGGGAGCCCAAATCTTCTGGTATGCATTCCATTTATACTTTTTCTCTTCCAACACTCTTCCAGCTGCCCTAGCAACATATAACATGGGTTAAAGGTATTAGGAAAAGTACAAAAAAAATGTTGAGATTCTAGAAAGGGTGAAGAACAACAAAGATGATTATGGGGCTGGAGGCTAAAACATATGAAGAATGATTGCTGAAATTGGGTATGTCTAGTCTAATGAAGAGAAGGACGAGGGGGGACATGATAGCAGTCATCCAATATTTGAGAGAAGAGGGGGACAACCTATTCTCCAAAGCACCTGAGGGCAGGACAAAAAACAATGGATGGAAGCTTATCAAAGACAGATCCAACTTAGAACTGAGAAGAAATTTCTTGACTGTTAGAACAATTAACCAGTTGAATGGCTTGTCTCCAGACGTTATGGGTGCTCCATCACTAGATATTTTTAAGAAAAGATTGGACAGCCATTTGTCCAGAATTTCATAGGGTCTCCTGCTTGAGCAGGAAGTTGGACTACTAGAAGACCTCCAAGATCCCTTACAATTCTGTTATTCTGTATTCTGTATTTTATTCTATACACTTTATTCCCAAATTGCCCTCTCCCATCATATTATCTTTACAATTTACAGAGGCTTTTAAATGCAATAGAGGAATAGTGGCTAGCATTCTGGAAAGCCTTCAGAAAATGTTAATGCTTTTGTTTATTTTACTTTTTTCTAACCATCAACATTGCCTCACATAGCTTACCATCATAGCCACTTTTCAGCATTTTTTCCCTCTGAGCCACCAAACAAATGCACATAAATACATTGAGGGATTGGGAAGGGAGAAGATTTCCTGAGATTAAGACAATGCTTTATTTCTATTATGGGAAAAAATGCATAAAATGCAGAGATTCTAGAATCCTCAAAGAAGAGATGAGCAGTAGAAAGCCAGGGATTTGGATTGGGCAGAGGAATTTGTGGGCAAGGGGGAAGAACAATTTGAATCTATTTCTAGCTTGAGACTTCTTCCCCAACCACTTAAGTGGCCATGAATCTGCTTATAGTGAAATCTCTTCACTCATGTTGTGTGATTTCTTTAGAAGAAGAAACTATTGAATTCCAGAACTGGTGAGTCTGAAAAGTAGATTTGCTGGATTTTTTTTTTTTGTCTGGGTGATATGAGAGGATTTTTGTTCATGAAAAATTGGTGGCATCTCAGATGGCAGGGCAGGGATTACATTATGCATCTTGCACTCTTTTTCTGGTTAACTGGAAGTTGCCCATGGATCAACTCATAGTGTTTCTTGCATGCTCCTTCACTTTCAAGATCAGGAGAAGAGAAAACTATCACAGGCTAATTTCTCATTGTTTTATGCAGTACAAATGCTCTTGGTACACTGCCTTTAGAAAAATGTACAGCTTTGTATAACTTTGGTTGCATATCAGAAAAAATAAGTAGGAATTATGAATGATGGTAGGAGTACTAGTACGTAACAATGTTTAATGTTTGTATAGAATTTCAGACTGTGCAGAACAGTTATTATACATTATATCTGAAATCTTTATTACAGTCCAGTTAGTCCAATTGATAGAGAAAGGCTGTGTTCCCTGCAACTTTTCTGGTCTTAGAATAATATATTTTTGGGGATATATAGAAACATACAAAAGTAAGAAATAGACAGTGCAGGCAAACTATAAACTGGAAAGAAGGAAGGATAACAAAATCCCAAATTGAAGCTTGGGTCGAGGAGGAGAGAGACATCAAGGAGACAAAATAAGGAAATAAACTTTACCTAGCCAATAGCTAGACAAACCCATTAACCTGAAGTAATGTGGTATTCTGCTTGGGGCAAGTTGAATTATTGTTTTTGTTTAAATTTTATTAAATAACAAAAAAAGAAAAAGTTTAAAAACATTGAACATTGTAAATCAGACTTGACCAACATCTCAGTTCATTCCTATTCATAATTAATTAAACTCTATACAATAACATCACTCTAAACTCAATCTTAACTTATCTCATCATAGTGACCTCCAAATTTTTTCCCCCACCATTTATAAAATTTATTCCATATTTGGTAAAAATCCATAACATCCTGATTTTTGAGTGTTTTAGTTAACCTATCTAATTCTGCACAATGCATAATTTTATAAATTAAAATTTCCTCACTAGGTACAGCTGTATTTTTCCAATTCTGAGCGAATACTATTCTTGCTGCTGTAACCACATGAATAAATAAATACATATCCTCTTTACTAACATTTTCTTCAACAATTCCTAACAAAAATGTCTCAGTCTTATACTGAATATTTTGTATGCTCATTTCTGTTACCCATTTCCAAACCATACGCCAATACCCCTGTGTTTCCTTACATGACCACCACACATGAAAAAAGTGCCCCTTTCTTTTTTACATTTCCAACATAAGGCTGAGTATCCTTTATACATGTTGGCTACTCTTGCTGGAGGGAGATGCCATCTATAAATCATCTTATACGAATTTTCTTTATAGGATGACGCCAATGTAATTTTATTGTTTCGCATCCATACCTGTTGCCATTGATCCAAATTAATATTATGTCCTAAATCTATTGCCCATGTCACCATTGTTTCTTTAACTTGTTCTTCAAATAACCTATGTTCCAATAAATGTTTATAAATATTCTTTATTTGTTTTTTCTTTGGACCAAGCAAAATTTTATCTAGTCCCGTATCTTGTCTATAAATACCCCAATCATGTTTATCTTTTGAATATCTTGCTTGGATCTGGAGATAAGACCACCACTCTACCTCTATTCCTTGTTGTCTTAACTCATGTCTAGATTTTAAAAGACCCTCTTCCGTCAAAATATCTTTGTATCTAATAAACTTATCTTTCCTAAGCAAGTTGGGGTGTATAACTGCCTCCGATGGAGAAAACCAAATCGGGATCTTTGTATAGTATTGTGATTTAA
Organism: Crotalus tigris; assembly: GCF_016545835.1. Classification (NCBI taxonomy): domain Eukaryota; kingdom Metazoa; phylum Chordata; class Lepidosauria; order Squamata; family Viperidae; genus Crotalus; species Crotalus tigris. The sequence goes on along the minus strand of NW_024100213.1, from coordinate 3,030,420 downwards.
CTGTATTCCAACTTTTAATTAACCCTTGCCGCACTTTGTGCTTTAAAAAATATTGATAGTTTCTGCTTTGCTCCTTCCACATATGAGCATGCCATCCCTGTTGAAGATCAAAACCCTCTAGCTGTATACATCTATGATTCTCTAAAGTTATCCAGTCACTAGTCCAAGATAAGGCCACAGCTAGGTAATATAATTCCCAGTCAGGGAAGACTAGACCTCCCCTTTCCTTAGCGTCTTGTAGTGCCTTCAATTTTAGGGGCAAGTTGAATTATTGTTAAAAATAATCAGACAAAGAAAAGTAGAATCATCTGAAAAAGCCAGCTGGCTGCTACACTTTCAGAAAAGAGCTATCCATGTGGCTGTAAGTGTGAAGGAGCAAAAAAGAGAGAGAGAAAGGGTTTCTCTTGATCTAAGAGATGATAATAAATTAACCAAATGTAATTGTAGTTTTAATATTGCTAAAATATTAGCTGTTACCATTATTATTGGGTGCATAGTCAATCAATCAAGTAAGCAAACCAATAATTTAGAATAATCTTTTTTTTCCCAAATGGAGCATAGATAAATTAAAAATCAAAACTTTCACACTGAGTTCTATAAAATTATGCATAGTGTAAAAATACAGTGTGGAAAGGTTTCTTTTCCTCCCTTCTATTCAGTTTCATCCAGTGAAGGTCGGTAGAACTTTTAAAACCACAAAAGAGGACTTCTTCACAATGTCCCTGGATAGATTCTGGAATTGTCCATTATAAAAGACAGCAATGGGAGCAATTGGTTAACTTTCAGACAAGACCAGACAAATTCATGATGGTTATTTGCTATCTCTGATGTCTAAGGATGTGTGTGTGTGTCTTCAAATGTATATTTCTGGGAAGCGTGAGGCTGGTATTGCCTCTTTGTAGGCTTCCTACAAACATCTGATGGGAAATAGACTGCTGGCCTATACTCTGTTTTTCACCTGTTCTATAAAACCAGCACTCTAGAAGTTTGAATGGGAGTCAGAGGCCTTGCAATATATCAAAGCAAGGAGTCTCACAGATTCCAAATACTTTGCACTCCCAATTCTTGTGCATGAGTTTCCATGTGTCACTTGTTCATGGTACACAGAATTGAAAACTTATTAAATGCCTGAGAGCTGGAGGGGCACAAAGGAAAGCTATACATTGCTCAAGATTTCACCTAAATGTCTAATAGAATTTGAATGGAAAGATGCACATATGTTCTAAAGAGAGTGGCTAAAAACTACTATTGAGCCAGTGATGTTAAATAAACCAATCCTGAAACTGGAAAGCATCGTATGAGTTTGGAGATGGGTACAGCTTACAGCTTGGTTTACCACAATCACCTTTATTATGTGTGGAATTTTTACACAGATAAGGTCCCTGTGATGGGATATTTATTTAGTGAGTAAATCCATTTTGTTTGCCACTCCATGCCTCAGGGATATCAGTCCTTGGAGGGGACTGCTGATAGCAAGTGCTGGATGTTGTTAATATGGCAGGAATTTGGATGCCAGGAAAAGGGAAAGAATCTTGCCTCTCCAACATATGACCATCCAGTAGGGAATGAGAGAAGTGACCTGGGACACTTTGGAATGATGCACAGAAAGCAGAATTAAGCTATCCATACATGGAATTTGGTAGCTTCCTTGCTGAGTAATGAATTTTATTAACAGTCATAAACTTTCATGAAAAAGTGCTATCAGACTCTTATTTTTTGCCACCATAGACTGACATGGCTCTCCTCCTATGCTATCCATATCTGTGATTTATATGTCCCTATCCTTCCATAATTATTCCATTTTTCATCTCTGCCCTAGGCTGATTTTTCAAAATTGGCTAAAGAAAATTTATTAGCATTTTGGAATGGGACAAACTGTTGCCCTATTTCTAGGAAGTGTGATGCTTCCTACAAACATCTGATGGGAAACTGATTACTGGCCTAGATAGGCTAAAATCTGCAGACATCTTATGTTTTTCACCTGTTCTGCAAACAGCTGAAACTGTTGGTCTACCAGGGCACAAGTTCATTGATGTCTGCAGCAAGCTATCATAACACTATAGTAATAATACATTCAAAGTGATGCATGTCATGATGTAAATGCCTTGATGATGTTCTTGCTTCCTGACATCTGGCACAAGCACATAAGTCCCAGCACTGGCAGAACGATGCCATCCTATTCATTTTTTTAATTTGTCCCCGCAGCCATGATTCAAGCAGAACCTTATGCAGCGTTTTTTTCTCTATCCATACTTTTGTGTGCTTTTTAACATTCCTGTTGAAGTCTTACAAGACTGTTGTCTTGCCATTTGAAATCTCGTGAGATGCTCATCATTTTTCATGTGTGATTATTTTATTTTCTCCTTTATATAATCGTGGAATCTCACAGTTGTAGGATCTCATTATCTGTAAGGGTTCTGTGGACCATAATGCCTACTGGTGTTACTGTATATTACTACGGTAGTCCATGGCTTAAATTGGGATCCACAAAAACATTCAAAGACATTTAGGATTGAACATTATGGGGAAAAAAAAGAATTATAAATCAAAGGGAACTTGCCAACTTTACACACAAATTAATAACAACAGGGAGAAAATCATGAGAACAACTGTCTTAAGCTTCAGACTTTCTGCCCTCCAAGTCTGCCTTCCACTTGGGAGCTGCATAAATTCTGAAGCAGATCTTTCCTCCATATCTCATGCCAAAGACTGGATAGGTCCATTAAAGATAAATGTTTCGGTTATTTTGACTGGCTCATTCTAAATATCCATTACTGAAAAGCTTCATATCCCATTACAGATTCCCAGAATCATTTTGTCACCCTGCGTCACTGCAGTTTTTTTTTTAAAACATCAACTGTACTAATAGCTGTAGTCTATATTTTGGAACACCAGCTGTTAAATGTTAGTGCTCCTTGCATTGCATTCTCGTTGTCTTATAACCTTATTAACTGAGCAACCAGGTTGATATAGCTGCAGGAAATCAAGCACTGGGAGACCTCTATAACATTCCATAGAGGAATAACATCTCCAGAATCCCATTCTACTCTCTATGACTTCTCCCCCCAGCAGTGCCACCCGACCCTAAGGACCTGGCTGTATCCCCAGACCACAGCAGGGTTGGCAGCTGCTTGGCACTTTGAGAGGTGAATCCAATCCGGCATGGCTTTGATAGGCCTTCTGTCTACGTCTACATTATTTCCCAAACACATAGTGGAGTCCAGAATCTCAAGCTGTTGCAATGCAGTGGAAATGTTGTCCTGTCTGGGAAATGCTGTTGTTAAATGGAGACTAGAATTCAATCATTTCAATGTCCAGAAAATAATTCATTTAAAGAAGATTCTTTCACCACGTTGGACTTGAGATACCCTTCTCTAACCTGTTATTTTCCAGATGTATTGGACTGTGGAAGTTGCAATTTTACACATCTGGAGCACAGGAATCAGAGAAGCTGGTAAACATCTCATAAAGTGGTATGGGCAGCATTTTTAGCCAAGAGCTTCACATAACAGTTCAGAGAACTAAGGTCTACAATGCTGTGGAACACCAGTAGTTTGTGAAACAAAGATTGAGAACTATTGTTCTACAACATTAACATTTACATTTCATATAAACAACAGACTCAATGATTAACTTGGCTTTAGGCAAGTCTATGTTCCACATGTGTGAAATATGAAGCAAGGACATGTCCAGGGTGCATAGCTATGATGCAAACAAATCACTTGGATATGTGTCCAATGCATCATGTTAAGTGGTTTCCGATAATCCACTCTTCTCTAGCCTTTAGACCAGTGGTTCTCAACCTGTGGGTCGGGACCCCATTTGGGGTCGAACAACCATTTCACGGGGGTCACAAACAATGCAGTCCGCCATTTTTTTCCCCTTTTCCTTAGCTGTGCTACTCCCTTTTATTTTATTGGCTTTTGAAAGCCAATAGAATAGACTCTCTTGAATAGAGTCTAATTCTATTGGCTTTCAAAAGCCAATAAGAATTGTCCAGGCTGTCTCTGCCCTGCTGAGCCCGCCAAAAGTCCCATTTTGCAAACGGTGCTGCACCAGTTGAGTAGTCCTCGACTTACAACCAGTTGAGTAGTCCTCGACTTACGACCAGTTGGGGGTCGCGGCATTAAAAAGGTTGAGAACCACTGCTTTAGACTGTTACACAGAAAGATACAAATGTATGCATCCATACACAGACACACACACACAGACTACAGAACTAGTCAAATAATGGAGGCACATGAGCTGAGTACCTTACAAGTCTAACCTAAGATGTTTCTGAAAAGATTAACACCACTTTGAAAATAGGAAATCCTCAAACTAAAAAAGTTACAAACTGAGTAGAGAATCATGCTATACCTGAAGTGATTTGCCCCTGACATTGGAGAAACTAATTTGGAAAGAGCAGAAAGTCTGCAGAGTTGCAAGAACTTTACATGTTTGTCTTGGAACATGTGCTAAAGATATCTCTTAACTTTAGATATCCCTTCCTTCCTCACCCAGTCATAAGTGCAAGGAATGGTTGTAAGTCACTTTTTTCAGTGTCACTGTAACTTCCAATGGTCACAAAATGAATATTTATAAGTCTAGAACTATCTTTATACATTAACTTGGGGATGTTCAAACTGTAAACCCCGAGAAGCAAATTGGAACTTCTGCCTTCAAAGTGGCAGAAATTATAGATTCTGGGGAAAAATAACAGGGAATTGCTACTCTGTCACTTTATGCCCTAGAAAGCCTTCAGAGACATCTATGTGGTAGTTTTTGGACAAGATGAGTCCTGTATACAACTTCTTGGTTAACCGCTGTGTGTTGTACCAAGTGTAGACCTTCCACTTGGTATAATTGACAAATACAGCTTTTTATCATTCAACTAAACCCCATATCAAGCAATTTATATAGAGTTATATAAGTTATATGAAGTACTTCAAGTATTTTTTTTAAGGCTATGTTTTCAAAAAAAAACCCACATGCAGACAAGAATATGAAGATGAAACAAGATGAAACAGCCATGGTAGCAAGATTGAAGAGTGTGCTGCATAGTTGCTTTGATTGCATAGTTGCTTTGATCACATGTAAACCAATTACAAATTCAGTTGATGGACATTAAAATGATTCTCTCTCTCTCTCTCCCACCCCGACTGCCAAATTCAGAATAGAAAATGGTTTATTCAGAATATTTTGGTATATGAATGTTTTATAACTGGGTTTAAGTATTAATATTTAAGTTGGAATGTGAATTAATATCTTTGCATGTAAATATCATATCTGTTGCTTTACCTCATGTGCCAATTCAGCTGATCATTGACTATAATGTTTGAAGGCCCTAAAATAGGATATCAAATTCTCAAAGACCTATGTGTACCTGAAGTGTACATGAACCAAATCTTTATGTAAGTTGTAAACAGGAAAGTGGACAGCTCCTGTCAGGAAAGACCTAACATAATGCTTTATTTATGATTCAGTGAAGGATCATAATTATGAGGGTATAGTGCATAAAAGACATGTAAAATGTCCCAAGCTCTCTAATGTAATCTGGGGAAAAGCAGAAGACTTGAAATGCCTTTGCTAATGAGTCATTACTATTTAAAGTAGACAACTTTAAGCTAAAAGCCCAAATATGTTCACTGGGCATCTAGCAAATTTCTATATTCACTTTGGGCAAAAAAAAAAAAAAAAAAATCTCCTTTTCGTGGCACCCCAAACTATTCTTAAAACCAATTTCCTCAAAACAAAGGTTGGTAGTATTTTTCTCAGAAACAGTTGGGATGAAGCTGCTTAATATATACAATCAGAACTCTCTTCAACAGAATAACAGAGTTGGAAGGGACCTTAGAGAACTTCTTGTCCAACCCCCTGTTCAAGCAGGAGACATTATACCATTCCAGACAAGTGGCTGTTTTGTCTTTTTTTTTATAAAAAAAAAACAACAACAACCCTCCAGTGATGGAGCACTCACAGCTTCTGAAGGCAAAGCATTCCACTAGTTAATTGTTCTCACTGTTTGGAAATTTCTCCTTAGTTATAGGTTGCTTCTCTTTTTGGTTAGTTTTCATCCATTGTTTCTTGTCTTGCCTTCTGGTGCTTTGGAAAATAGGTTGACCTCCCTTGTCTTTGTAGGAGTCGCTCAAATATTGGAACACTGCTATTATGCGACTCCTAGTCCTTCTTTTCACTAGACTAGACCAACTCAATTTCTGCAACCATTCTTCATATGTTTTAACCTCCAGCCCCTTAATCATCTTTTGGTCTCTTTAATCTTCTCAAGTTTGCATGTCCACAAGTGACTAAGTACTACCAGTGCTTTTTTTCTTAAAAAAAAAAAAAAAAAAAAAATGTGCTGGAACTCACAGACGTTATACAATCCGCCTTGCCTACCCTATAAGGTTCCATCCAAAAAAGGTGCCAGAACTCCATTCTGGGCATTCTATGAGAAAAAAAAAAGCCCTGAGTACTACAACCCTTTGCTGACCTTTTCATCTAGTTTCAGATTTCCAGTCAATAGCATCTCACCTATCACATTCTCCCAGTGGATGTACTAGCCAAACAATAGGAAAGCAAAAGAGCCAAGTCTGCTGTTTCATTTAATGTGCTCATAGGGTGAGAGGGACAAGAAGGAGAGAAGATTAAAAAGTAGTGAGAATAAATGTTGCCCACTTTGCTGGAAGAAAGATACAATCCCAACAATATGTGATTGGGAACTCAAACTTGGAGAATATGCAGTAATGGCAAAACAAACATTCACAGAAGTTTAACCAGATTTACATACATACATACAATACATCATGCAGCATTGGCATGTATTATCACAAGCTGGCTTCTAAGGGACCCAAATGTCTACTAAATCAGCAGATGTATAAAGATGTAGTAATTAGAATGCTGACATCCTGAATGGTATTTAATATTGATAGACTACTTCTTCAATGCTTTATTTCCAATAGTCTGTTATATAAACAATAGAATGTCAATCTTCAATTAATACCATGTAAATATAATTGTATTAAACAACATAATACATCAAGGTTTACAGAAATATAATAATAGAAAGGGGGAATCAAGTTTTAACCATTTTCATTTGGCATTCTGAACTGAAAATTCCTTATGTATGTCCCCAATAAACTTGGAATCCAACAGAGAATATAGCATCAATATTTTCTGAGATTTGTTCAGAATAGATTATTATGGGGTTCTTTTTTTTATAACCATATAAGTACTCCCTTCTCTATTCCCACCTGGTACAGTTTTTCATGCAAGGGATAATAGAAATCATCAAATCTGTTGTTATTTTTTTTAAACTACTGTATCTAAAGCCTACTGTATTTCCAACCAACATATAGTAAACAGCTTTGGAACATGAAAAGGATGTCTATAGAGACTAATTTAGACATATCCTTCACCTTTCTGTTGCCTTTTAAATGGTTCTTGCTCAGAGGATTTATATGGAGATGAAGTGATGATATTTGGGAGCCCAATTCTGGGAGCCCAAAGGAAAAACAGATGGTTTAGTGTAGTAGTTATAGCATCAGACTAGAATCTGAGAGACTAAGTTCTAGTCCTCACCTTTGGCATGAAGCCTGCTGGGTAATCTTGGATCAGGCACTTTATTTCAGTCTTAAAAAGGAGGTAATGGCAAGCCACTTCAGAAAAACTTTGCCAAAAAAACCCAGGGCCTTGTCCAGGAAGTCTCTGGGAATTGGACAATGGAAGTGAGGGCAGAGGAGAAGGCAAGTACAAATAAAAGATGTAGTCCTTTTATTGTAGCTCTCAGTGGAGCTATATCTACATGGAGGGAAGCTTTTGGTAGGGTACCTCAAGGGATAGATGGAGAACTCATCAAATTTGCAGACAATATCAAGCTGGGGAAGGAATTGCCAACACTTTAAAAGGTAGAATCAAGATTCAGAAGGATCTTGACAGACTTCAACGTTGGGCCCTATCCAACAAGATGCACTCCAGTGTTTAGATAAGTAAGAGCCTGCACATAGGCAGGAAAATGCATACTACAAAATAAATGGTATCTGGATCAACATTAGTAACCATGAGAGGGATCTAAGTGTTTTGGTGGAACACCTCTTAAGTATGAGTCAGCAGTGTGCTGAAGCTGCCAAAAATGCTAACACAGTTCTAGTTTGCATCAACAGAAGGATAGTGTTATGTCCTGAGCTTGTGAGAGCAGGCTCGGGGCATTGCAACGGTCCTGGGCAGGTGCAAGCTGCCCGGGACCAGACTGGCTGTCGCCAGCACTCGCGCGCATGCACGGGTGCGAGCGCACCAAATGTTGCAGTTTGGCCCGGGAATAGCCTATAAAAGGAGCAAGGAGATTTGGGCGTTGTCGGCGTCTTGTAACCAGTATGCTGAACAGAAATAAAGAGTTCCTGAGAACTACAACTGCTTCTCGTGTCATTGCCATTTTGCGAAGGACTTAACACTGGCGATGAAGGTGGGATTGCCTTACATCGACTGAAGACAGGTGTAAGCTTACCCTAGAGTCCTGAGCAGTAGGAACAGCGTTGACTCGGCAGCTACCCGCCAATCCAGCGAGCATCGGGGGTAGGCTGGCTGATAGACCCTTCCTTTTCTACAAAAATGACAAAAGTTGGAAGACTTTCAGAATTCGACGTAAGAGAAGATAGTTTATAAGCCGCCACCCTGCTGTGCGTTTGCGGTCAAGACGCATTCGAAATTGCTGAAAACATAGCAGCACCTGCATCTCTAGAATCTGTTAACTACATAGATCTTAAAAAACTACTAAAGGAACACTTCCAGCCAAAGTTGTCCATCATCGCGTGGCGCCACACCTTCGAACAGAGGAATCAGCGACCCGGAGAATCAGCCAAAGAATACATTGCTGCGCTAAGAAAAGCCGCTAAACACTGCGAGTTCAAGGATCTAGAAGAATGGCTGAGAGACAGATTTGTATGCGGACTGAGGCATAGAGAATTGCAGCACAGACTTTTCGCTAAAGAAGACTTATCATTCCAAGATGCCTTGAGAGAGGTTACCGCAGAAGAGGCAGCGGGCGGCACCATCAAGAACATGAGGCCGATCAGAAGCACTCCAGAAGCTGTGTCCGTGCACCAGGAAGGAGTCCAAAGGAACCCAGAGGAGGATCCTGACGATGAAGTAGACCGTCTCTACCCCACGAAGGAAGGAAAACAGAAGGAAAGCTCTTCAGCTCTCCCCATGTGCCTCGGTTGTGGAGGTCGCCACAAGAGGACCGACTGTAGATTCTGCTCCGCTATCTGCAGGGCATGCGGAAAACAGGGACACATTGCAGCTGTGTGTCTGGGCCATCAGAAGGTACAACCTCGGGAAGAACTGCGCCTGAAAGGTACCAGGGTCCCCAGTCAAAACAGGGTGGGTTTCTGTGCTTCACGAAGAAACATTTATAGGACAGGCACACACAAGCCCATCAAGAAAAAGCTGTCACTTAAAGTGAAGCTACAAGGGGTTCCATTGGCTATGGAACTGGATACGGGGTCTGCACTTTCAATCATTTCCATGCACACGTTTAGGAAGATTTGTTCTGGCAGCAGATTTCAGGCCAAGCTGAGGCCTTCCGACATTGTGTTAACAGACTTTCAAAACTCCAGAGTGTGTGTTAAGGGGGAGGCCACCCTTAAAGTACAGTATAAGGATTTTGAAGGTCCACTAGATGTAATAGTAGTAGGGGGTGAACGAACGAGTCTCATAGGACTCGATTGGTTTGAGGCCTTGGGAATACACGTTACAGGGCTCAATAGCTTGCAAACAATAGACCTACAAGAAGTCTGCAAAGAATTTGCAGATGTTTTCAGCCCACAGCTGGGCACGTACAAAGGACCCCCTGTGTCACTGAAGTTAGACCCCTCTGTCAACCCTATTAGAATTAAAGCAAGAAGGGTCCCTTTTGCTTTAAAAGGGCAAATTGACACTGAATTGGACAAATTGATTCAGCAAGGAATTTTAGAACCTGTCGACTCCAGTCCGTGGGAGACCCCCATTGTCACCCCTCTTAAGACAAATGGGGACATTCGCATCTGTGCAGATTACAAATGCACTCTGAATAAGGCATTGCAGCAACATGCCTATCCTGTTCCCGTGGTCAGTCATATTCTGGCCTCCCTCAAGGGGGGGCGTGTCTTTGCAAAGCTTGACCTAGCTCAGGCGTATCAACAGCTGCCTGTTGATGATGCTGCTGCTGTAGCACAAACCATTGTGACCCACAGGGGAGCATTCAAGGTAAAGAGGTTACAATTTGGAGTAAATGTGGCTCCTGGAATTTTCCAAAGCATAATGGAAAACACACTACGGGGTATACCAGGGGTTTGCCCCTATTTTGATGATGTCTTAATTGCTGGAGACTCCACACACAACTTAGCTGAGAGATTAAGGGCTGTTCTGCTGAGGTTCAGGAAAACGGGCCTCAAACTTAAGAAGGACAAATGTAAAATTGGGGTGCCTTCTACAGATTTTCTGGGATTCAAAATTGATGCTACCGGGATTCACCCTGCTGAATCCAAATTGAAAGCCATTATGCATGCTCCTAGGCCAAAGTCCAAGGCCGAACTACAGGCCTTTCTGGGCCTTCTGAACTTTTACAACTCCTTCCTTCCAAACAAGGTGAGTGTAGCCGAGCCTCTTCATAGGCTCCTGGACAAACAGGCAGTGTGGCAGTGGTCACAAAAACACGAAGCAAGTTTCAATGAGGTTAAGGCCTTACTCACTTCTAACAGTGTGCTTGCACATTTCAATAAATCCCTTCCTGTGTGCATTGCTTGTGATGCTTCTCCTTATGGGATGGGAGCCGTACTAAGCCACCTCAGAACAGATGGAACTCAGGTTCCTGTTGCATATTACTCCAGAACCTTGTCTTCTGCAGAGCGAAATTATGCTCAAATTGACAGGGAGGCTTTAGCTGTTGTTGCTGGAATCAAAAAGTTCCATGATTTCCTATATGGCAGGCATTTCACGGTCTTCACTGACTATAAGCCTTTGTTGGGGCTGTTTACCACACATAAACAAACTCCCCAAATCATCTCCCCCAGAATGCTGAGATGGTCTATCTTTCTGTCTGCCTATGATTTTTCCTTATTTCACAAACCTGGGAAAGAAATGGGCCATGCTGACGGCCTCAGTAGATTACCCCTGCCAGTAATAGAAGATGACCCTGCACCAACAATCAATATCCTCTCCATTCAGGCCTTGCCTGAGTCCCCTTTAGATGCCAGGGATGTGGCTGCTGAATCAGCCACAGATCTCACACTTTCGTGTGTCCTTTCTTGGGTTTTATCTGGATGGCCAGAGAGCTGTCAGGCACTGAGTTTCAGAGTTTCTGGTCCAAAAGGAACGAGTTATCCACCTTCCAGGGTTGTCTGCTTTGGGGGAGCAGAGTTGTCATTCCTGCCTCAATGAGGACTAGGGTCTTAGGTTCCCTCCATGAGGGTCATCCTGGCATTGTACGTATGAAGGCGCTTGCACGCAGCCATTTGTGGTGGCCTGGATTAGACAGAGACATTGAGGCTAAGATGCATGCATGCCACCTTTGTCAGCGCTCACGCCCTGAAATGCCCCAAGCTCCTATACATAGATGAGAGGAAACACAGTCTCCATGGTCTAGGGTGCACATTGACTACGCTGGGCCTTTTCAGGGTCAATTCTTCTTGGTCCTAGTTGACAGCCATTCAAAATGGCTTGAGGTTGTACCTGTCTCTTCCACTACCACTGCAAAGACTATTCAAGTACTGAGGGGGATTTTTGCTGCACACGGGCTTCCTGATGTCCTCGTTTCTGACAATGGCCCTCAATTCACTTCTTCCGAATTCCAAGCTTTCTTACAGGCCAACATGATTCGTCATGCCACCTCTGTGCCTTTCCACCCGTCCACCAACGGTATGGCTGAACGCATGGTTCGCATCACTGAGGACGCTTTGAAGAAACTTACCTATGGAGACTGGCATCACAGGTTGGCTGACTTCCTCCTTTCTTATCGCACTACATCTTCCACTTCTACCGGGAGGAGCCCAGCTGAACTTCGTTGGGGGCGCAAACTGACTACCAAGCTTGACCGGTTGCACCCGGACAGACTACCTTCCACAATCACACACCCCAGGGCACCTAGACAACTGCTTGTGGGTGCCCCAGTTTGGACTCGTAACTACGGGCCTGGCCATTCATGGGTCCCTGCCACTGTGTCCAGGGTCACAGGTCCTTTGTCCTATGAGGTTTCCCTGGACGACGGTCGTGTCCTGTGATGACACATCAACCAGCTCCGCACTAGATGGGACCTTCCCACTGAGACTCCTGGGTCTTTTCTGGGGGGGAGGGGGACCCCTTTGGGCAAGGGGAAGAGTGCGGGCTGCCGCCTATCATTAACGAAGGAGCTACAGACAGCTCTTTCCGAGATTCCACGAGTGCTCCAAATAGGAATTCATGGAGCCCAACTAGAACTCAGGCACCAGTGCCTACTCCAGCCAGGGAGTCACCCCGAGGGCATAATCACTACTCACCCGCATCACTCAGTACTCCAGTCAGGGAGGATATCCGGGAGCGTCCAAACAACCCACACCCTACAAGAGAGCTGGCACACATTCCGTCTAGTTGGCCCAACACTACCCCTGTCCCTAGAAAGGGGGCAAGCACACAGGGAGGTGGTCGAGGAACCGAATCCCGACTACAACACCTCTGGCATCACTCAGGGGACAACTGAGTTTGGGGACAGCACTGAAACCCCAACAAGCCCAGGTACAGAACGGGAACACGGGGAAAGACAACCTCTTGATAGGTCTAGGACAGACCTAGGAGGTTCTACAGAATTGCCCAACAGTGACAGTCACTTAAGAGGGCCAAAGAGCCTGCAGCCAGGCAGGACAACCAGGTCAAACAGAGGAAGAAGCCTTGGCCTGACGAGCTCGGTGGGCAAGCAAGCAGGCCAGGCATTGGAGCACAGTCCTTGGGAATCACCAGAGCCTAGCAAGGGGGACAAGCATACATCACCCCTCAGTCAAGCGGTACTTGGAAGGTACCCAGAAGTCAGGAGGTCACAGAGAGCTAGAAGATCTCCTAAGTATTTAGAAGATTTTGTAACCCTACTGGTAAAACAGAGTTAACAGAGAGTATTCCTGTACACATAGGAAATAAAACACTGGGGAACAATAGAAGCAAAAGGGATAACTGGTACAAAGCTAGTATGGGTACCACACTTGTATTGGGTTGTATATTATTATTGTATGATCATAGTCTTAGCCGGGGGGGAAGGGGTGTTATGTCCTGAGCCTGTGAGAGCAGGCTCGGGGCATTGCAACGGTCCTGGGCAGGTGCAAGCTGCCCGGGACCAGACTGGCTGTCGCCAGCACTTGCGCACATGCGCGGGTGCGAGCGCGCCAAATGTTGCAGTTTGGCCCAGGAATCGCCTATAAAAGGAGCAAGGAGATTTGGGCATTGTCGGCGTCTTGTAACCAGTATGCTGAACAGAAATAAAGAGTTCCTGAGAACTACAACTGCTTCTCGTGTCATTGCCATTTCGCGAAGGACTTAACAGATAGCATCACAGGATCACAGGAAGTACTCGATGGTGCTCTGGTGAGATCACACTTGGAATACTGCTTCCAGTTCTGGTCACCAGGATTCAAAAAAGATGCTGAGGTCCTAGAGGGGGTGCAGAGAAAAGCATCAAAGATAAAGCTAAATCATATGCTGAATGTCTAAGAGAACTAGATATGTTTAGCTTAATGAAGATAAGGCTTAGGAGAAATATGATACTAATCTTCTGATATTTGAAGGGCTGTCACAGGGGAAAGGTATTGATTTATTCTTCATAGTTCCTGAGGGCAGGACAAGAAGCAAAGGGTGGAAGCCATCAGAGGGAAATTCAACCTGGAAATAAGGTGGAATTTTCTGACAGCAAGAACAAGTAATCAGCCTGCCTCCTGGAGTTGTGAGTGCTTCATCACTGGAAATTTTCAAGAAAAGATTGGACAACCAATTCTGGGATGGTATAAAGATTCCTGCCTTGGGCAGTGGATTGGACTACAAGACCTCTAGGTCCCTTCCAGCCCTATGATTCTATGGTTTTCAAAAATATTTGTAAACCAACTTTCTTGTAAACCTTTCAGGGACCTTTCCAAGAGGAAGTTTCTACAAAACTTAATGGCAATAAATGGATGAGTGGAGCAGGTTAACATATATAATAAGCAGAAATGATAATTGAAACATGATGACCCCATTGTGCATGACAATGCTCTTCAGTATCATGGTCTCTATTACTTTTTAGTTGTGAATGGTTTGCATATCACAGGTTGAGTGGAAATGGCAACCCACGGTTATCAGGATGAAATACGATGTTGGATGTTTTCTTTTTCAGGAATTCCCACTGATTGTTAAGAAAGTAACCAACCCAATAAATAAGAAAGCGTCTAGCAAACAAGACTTTTTGTCAGGTGTGATGTTCTGCAGTAAAGTGTCAGTTTCCAAAGAAGGAGGGAGCACATTCCCCGGAGGGGGGGGGGCGCAACACAAGAGACAGCACAGTCCAGAGCTGGAACATGGGAAGAGGAAGATATTTAGGATAGCCATTCCCTAGGATCTCCCAGTCTATATCTGTTAAGGTCAGAGTAATAAGGGTTTTTAGTCTGACAAAATTTTGTCAATTGGATCTAAGCAAATAAAGAATTGAACTTTAGCTGGATTTTTCTATGTCATTCTTGGGCTGGTCCTGACATCAGTCTTCATTTGAGAGATCTGCTTTCAGGCCCAGTAATGTCTTATGTCAGGCTTGGAGTTTTAAGTATTTGTTTCTTGTTCTGCTGCCATCAGATCTCTAGAGCTTTTCCCCATTCTGCTGTAATGAATAAGGGCAGAAGAAAACAGACTGCTCCATGAGCTTGAGAGAGATTGATCACCATTTACATCACCCAACTGATCAGTGCCAGGAGAGACTGAAGAGAAATTAAGTAAGGATTTCTCAAGCCAAATTACATTTGTAAACCCAAAGTAAAGAGCGGGAGAGATCAGGTAACCCTGTTCCAAGCACTGCCTTATTAGACAGGCACAAATAGGAAAGCAGGTGACAGAAACAACTCACAGTAAGAACAAACCTTGCTTCTTCCTACACCACAGACAATTTGCATACTGGTGATATGGGCCAGGAGAGAGTGTTTTATGCTCATTGAAAGTGCCTTTCATGGTACAAAGATGGGCATCTACATTTCAATAGTACAGCACACCCAGACCATACACCTGTGTTCCACCACCTGATATTACTCAGCTCTGGGGACTTACAACCTTCAAAATTCATAACAATCATAGGAATTACAGGAATCCAGTGAAGTCCACAGCTATCATATTTGGGCTGCAAAACTTCCAACAGGCAATGCATGGCAGCAAAGATATACAATTAATAAACTCTGCTGCTACCTAATGGTCATTTGACTTTTGCAACTCAGTTGCAGCAACCCTAATATACTCTGGCTGGAAGGCAAGAGCTTTGAGAAGACTGTGGAAAATGATGCTCAGGCTATTTTTCTGTCTGGCAATCAGCCTTGAGAATCTAAGAATTAGAAATGACTTGAGGTTCCATACAGCTGAAACAATTGTTTCCAGGAATCTAGGCCAATCTTAGCCTCCTGCAGACACATTATTTATATAAGGGGGTGATGGGTAGAAAATGATGTGGAACTGCATCTGCAGCTTTGCTTAGACAACATGTCACTTTTTCCAGTAATAGACTCAATGTCCATAAATTTTGCAGTGAGAAAATGGTCTTGAATAAATGTCTCCATGTGAAGACTTCCAGTATCCTTTCCTGCAAACCGTGGAGAAGAGTATGACACATTTAAATGCTTTTTTTCTAGGAAAGGGGTGCTATGATTCAAATACTTCACCCAACAAAACAAAAATTGAAATAAAAACAAAGCAAATCTTTAACGTCATATAATAGCTGCTGAACTTCTGTCTGGTAAGACACTGCCTTCCTTTGGCTCAAAAGTCTTTCAACTATTCCATCACTTAACAGGTTAACTAGAAAGAATGGAGATGGGCTCAAATAAGATGAGAAAGGCCTAATTTTAAATATCTAGGATACCCCAGATTGTCAGTTTGGTTTTCCATTAATTTTACAGCTATCTCATCTGAAATGCATTCTGCCCTATTATTCTGCATCAGTTTGCAATTTTAAGCTGTCATATACATTTTCTTGATGTATAATCATTATTTATCATCATTTTTGCATGCAGCTTTTAACTGTATGGATCTCCTGTCCCCTCTCCTTCCTTCTTCTGACAAGTTCTTTGCAAAGTTCCAAGAAGTGCAAATATTGTCTTCCAGTTTTGTACTCTTTTTCTTCATTAATTGTTTCCTTTTTGTACACTTGAGCGCCTTTGAGGAATTCAGCTTTTAATTTAATAAGGGATTGCCATGAACCCCTTTCCCTACTTTAAAGTTGTTGCCAGTCTCTGTAATTCCCTCCTTTCCAGCATAATTATGAAAGGGTGTAGTGTGAACCCCATTAGAATTAAGATAAGATAAGGCACCTCCATCCACTTTTTCTGGGAACCTTCAGCACAGAAATATACACTATTGGGTTTTTGTATACCACAGAGGGGATCAAGATTACCCAAAGTCTTCCCACCCTGCATGGCTTACATTTAGCCCTGTTCCCCTTCATTAAAGTAAATATGATTACAGTTCAGGGTTTAGGGTTTGTTTTTTTTTTTGCAAACGTGCTTGAAGGGAAAGCCACACACTGAGATAATTCCCATATTCATGTCCTCAAGTCCAAGATGCATCACCATTCCTACTAATGATGACCCCCCCAAACCCCACCCTTCCTGGTTATCCATTGAAAAGAGAGCAGTGTACTAGTTTGATCTGTGGATAGAACATATCCAGTGACTCATAACTATCCAAGGGAAGTTATCTCCAGATTCTGTACATCCCTAACAGTTGAACAAGCAGGGATATTATGAAGCCACTGTATTGTGGCACATGGGAGAGCATTTCAAGATGGATTCACCAGATGAAGTGTTTTCCTTCTGGGAGGAGGTACGAAGAGAGCTGCTTGTTTTCTGGCAGGAGACACAGAAGAAACAGCCACTGAACAGGACTCCTGCCCTCCACCCACCAAGAGAGATGTCAACACTGGTTATCTAAGCAACACATTCTTTTCCACAACAGCAGAGAAAGCAATGGATTGTCTTCTTAAAAAGTGACATGGAGGCCACAAAAGATGCATTGTTTCCAAATGAATTGATTGAGGGAGGAGCTGGGTGGTTTAGAGGTAGGGGGCTGAATTTATGCCATCATTTTGTCTAATTACTCCTGATGTTTTCAGTGTTGTCATGTGGCTTACTACAAAGGCAACTGCCAGCTTATGTCCCTGAAAGCAGACTAAACTGTTATGCTTACAAGGCCATGAGGTTTGGCTTTGTTTTGTCCTTGTTCACCCGCCTGCCTGTCTTTGTGTCTTCCAAAGTACATACAACAAATGATTCCACAAGATTCTCAAACAACTCTGGACTGGCAATATGGCTTCTCCTTGCACAGGCAATCTAGAAGCTGGAATTTTGGAGTAGGATGCTTAATTGGACCGGCGTGTTTGCAGAAATGCAAAATCTAGCAAACAATCCTCACCTGAAATAATTTCAGCCTGACTCATAGATTTACATATGTAAATTCCACTTTTAAATAGATAACAAAGATCTACATGTTAATTGGGATTCTCCTAAAAGGTCCAGGAAATAATGCCAAAAAAATATTCCACAGGACTCATGAAACAGAGTACTTAAGTCCCTTTTTGGCCTCAAAACTATACAAAACTCTAGAGAATGCATCTAATGCACATTGTCGTACCAGAACATTACAACCGACAAATTGTAGGTTTCAGTGGAAGTGAATGAGATGTGCTGTAATAAATGTGAGAATTCTGCCAGGTAGACTCTGCTAGTAGAATAAGTTTTTCAGAATTGATTTGCTGGTGCAGAAAATGGATGAAAGATCAAAGCCAGGAAAGGGCATGGATAGGGTGGAAGAAAGACTTTCTTTAGCCTTATACAGCTCCAGAACACAGCCATACCAATGCCGGTAACATAGTTTCCTATTATCGTATCTTGCTCTTGATGCAATACACTCTTCAATTTTGTTTGGAGGAAGGAACATAGCTCTTACCACTGATGGAGAGTTTGCCCATATTGTCAAGACAGAGCAAAGGACAAGGTGTAATTCAGATCCCAGTCATACATGTTTTTCCAATGGAAAGGGCGACTAATAACATACAGATGATGACATCATCACAGAAATGATATGGCATATAATTGCATAATATGGCTTACATCATTTATATAAAGTCATTTTGACATCACAGTTTATTACAGATCCAAGTGATTATTTTTTCCCTAGAATATAACAGTAAACTCAATACAAGAAGGTAATTGAAATAATAGACTACACGCCTATGTCCCTTGCACTAGGGATACCCAGAACTAGAGGTAGGAATTCTGATGAAGGGAAAAAGGAAAGAAGAACACTTTGCACTTAGCTGATTGCTCAATCAAGGATAGTAGATAGAAATTTGATAAATTTACTTTGAAACACAATATCTAATTTCATTTCTGCACCCACACAAAACCTGAAATTTAATTAATATTTGAAATTCACAGCTTTCCACATTTTGCAATATAATTTATCAAAAATGTGCTTTATGGAAAATCTTGTATAAAAGTGCATTTTTTTTCAAGAACATAATCTTGTTAGAGAAAACTGTTTTCAGAAACTGTATATACTAGATTAAATTGCAAGGGGAAATGCAGAAACATGCACAACAATGTATATTTGTTAGTGCAAACTTGTAATAAAAAGCGTCTGACAAATATAACTTGATACTTGTACAAATGAGAAATGAATTCCAGGTTTTTGCACCCTGGCTCACTTTCCCCCCCACTTAAAAGCACCCAATACTAAATAACTGGTCATAATGGAGGGCAAGGAGATGTGCAACTCAATAGAAATATGTTCTACCATTTTTGTGGGTTTTTAAAAGTAGCCATTAAAAAAAGATAGACCCTCTTGAATTGAGCTTAGTTCCTGGTGACTAAGTAAAGACATTCCTGTTTTTTATTGAAAAGTTTTATACAATATATATCCCAAGACCAGCCCACACCTACCCCCCTCCCCCACTTCCCAGAGCTGAATACAGGGTTACAAATAAACAATCAAACTCTAAAAAAAAACATTACCCAATTATACAAGTAACCGAGTCCATAACGCACTTTAACTCCCTTATAACATAAATATAAACAAATTAAAAATAAACATAATAATATAAACCAGTGGTTCTCAACCTTTTTAATGCCGCAACCCCTAACCGGTCATAAGTTGAGGACTATTCAACCAGTCGTAAGTCGACGACTACTCAACTGGTACAGCACCGTTTGCAGAATGGGACTTTTGGCGGGCTCAGCAGGGCAGAGACAGCCTGGACAATTCCTATTGGCTTTTGAAAGCCAATAGAATTCGACTCTATTCAAGAGAATCTATTTTATTGGCTTTCAAAAGCCAATAGAATAAAAGGGAGTAGCACAGCTAAGGAAAAGGGGGAAAAAATGGCGGACTGCGTTGTTTGGCGACCCCCGTGAAATGGGGCGACCCCCGTGAAATGGGGTCTCGATCCACAGGTTAAGAACCACTGATATAAACAAATCAATATTATTAAAGCATACTAAAACTAATAATTTTTTTATAAAACTATTAATAATACTCTAAAGTTTACTCATAAACTAAATGAAACTTTTTAATCCCATATTTATTCTGAATATAATCTATCCATCTTCTCCAAACCGAAATATATCTTTCTTGTGAGTGATCCTTCAAGTAAGCAGAAATTTTTGCCATTTCTGCTAAATTTGACACCTTAAGCATCCAATCTTCTATAGTAGGCAAAGAATCTTTCTTCCAATATTGCCCTACTAATAACCTTGCAACTGTTATAAAATTCAACATCAAAATAGTTTCTTTAGCATCACAATCTACAATAACACCCGACAAAAATAGTTGTGGTGTGAACTTTATCTTTCTTTTAAAAATCTTTTGAATGTTCCACCAAATCTTAATCCAAAAAGCTTTTATATTTCTACAAGTCCACCAAATATGAAAATAGGTTGCATCCAAGCTACCACATCTCCAGCATTTGGGTTGTAAATTGGGATACATATAAGACAGCTTTTTGGGATCCAAATGCCACCTATAAAACATTTTATAAAAATTTTCTCTTAAATTTTGAGCCTGGGTAAATTTTACATTTCTAACCCAAATTACCTCTCATATATCCAATGAAATCGGTTCTTGAATATTTTGAGCCCATTTTATCATACAATCTTTAACTAAATCCATTTCAGAGTCTAATTCTATTAAAATATTATAAATTCTCTTTATGTGGGCTCGATTTGAATCTTTAATCTGTGTTACCAAATTCTCATCCCCTAAAGTAATACCAACCTTTTGATCTAAGCTCCACCTAACCAACAATTGGTTATACTGAAACCAAGACTGTACAATATTTTCTTGCTTTAACTCAACTAAAGATTTTAATTGCCAATCCTTTCCTACCAATCTAAGTAATTCCTTATAAGAAATCCTATCCAGGTTCACACCCCTAAACACCCCCTCTATCACATGTCCAGGAATCCCCCAAATTGGTATTTTATAATTTAACCTATAATAATACTTCTTCCAGACATGCAATAAAGCATTTCTTAAAATATGGGATTTAAAAACCTGATCTACTTTTTTATCATAAATTAGATATGCGTGCCATCCATATAGTAAATCCCATCCCTCAAGAGATAGTATATTTTTATTTGTTAAATTAAGCCAATCACTAATCAATATTAAAGCCACCACATCATAATATAATTTCAGATTAGGCGCCTTAAGTCCTCCTCTTTCCCGTACATCTTGTATAATCTTGAACTTAACTCTTGGTTTTTTCCCTGCCCAAATAAATTTATTAATACCCTTCTGCCATTCATCCAAATTGGCATCTTTTTTCAAAATAGGTATCATTTGAAACAAAAAAAGAAACTTTGGAAGAACATTCATTTAACCGCTGAGATTCTCCCCAACAAAGATAATTGTAGTTTTTTCCAATCATTTAAATCCTTTTGCACTTTTACCCATAGTGTCTCATAGTTATTTTTATACAATTTAACATTAGAAGCTGTAATGTATACTCCCAGATATTTAACCTTTTTCACTATTTCAAAACCTGTCAATTTAGCTAACATATCCTTTTCCTTCATAGACATATTTTTCAGTAATACTGGGTTATAATTTCCACCAAATCCCTTACCGAATGTGTTGGTTGAGATAATGTCACAACCAAATCATCAGCAAAAGCTCTCAACCTGTAATCATTCTTATTTATTTTTATTCCCTTTATTGTAGTTGATTCACAAATTTTAATTAGTAAAATCTCCATTGTTAAAACAAATAACAATGGGGATAATGGACATCCCTGTCTTGTACCCTTTTCAATTTTAAATGCTTCTGTTAATCCCCCATTAATTATAATTTGTGCTATAAGAGCATATAAAAATTTATCCCCAAAATTCATTTTCTCTATAACTCTCAATAAAAATTGCCAATTTAACTGATCAAAAGCTTTTTCAGCATCCAAAAATATCAAAGCCGCAGGGACTTGATTGTTCTTGTCCAAATACTCAATTAAATTAACAATTTGTCTTACATTATATCTCCCAGTTATAAATCCAGATTGATCACTATGGATCAATTGCTTCAAAACATGCATTAATCTATTTGCCAATATTTTCGAAAAAATCTTATAATCTGTTTTCAAAAGAGATATAGGTCTATAATTCTTAGGCTGGGTAAGATCTTGATCCTCCTTGGGATCAACGATATAAAAGCCCTTCTCCAAGATGGAGGTACCTCTGCTCCCAACAAAATACTGTTAAAAAGTTCCTTTAATGGTTCTATCATTTCTTCAGATAACATTTTATAATATATCAATCTTATTTTCAATTTTGCCAACTCTACTTTCTAATCTTACAGTATTTTCCACAACTTCATCCACTCTGTCATCCAGATGTTTGATGTGAGCAGCTAGCCCTTGAAATGCAAACTCTATATCTTCCCTCATCTCTCTATTTTTATTCTCAAGGAGTTCTACCATCACTGCCCTCTCTGTACTCATTTTAGTGTCTAAAAGATTAGCCACTTCATCTTTAATCTCTTGTGCTGTTCTTTTCAAAGCTTCTTGTAAATCTTTAAGTGAAAATGCCAGTGGTGGAGGAGAGGGTGGGGGTGACTTAGGTTTAGTCTGTAACACAGTCTGTGTTACCGGAGAAGAGATTGAGCCTTTAGGAACAGCAGGGATTCCAAAACGCTTTGAAGCCATTTTCTTTCAATTTGCAACCAGCTCCTATAAAATCAACAATACAAAAGAAAGAGAAGAGAGAAAGCGAATCCCAAAAGACAAAAAGGAGAAAAAGGAAAAAAAGAAAAAAAGTTCTTGCCATTTAAATAAGTAATCAAAATCTGTTACAGTATCTAAACTTTGTTGCCAAATATAAGTCTTTCTTCAGACAAAGAAGTAACATTCCAATGCCATTTTATCCCCTTTTCTTCTTCCTTCTCAAGAAATTGAAATGTGGAGAAGATTCTTTTGCCAAGTTAAAGTCCCAAACAATCACAATTCTAATCTCTCCTGGTCAGTTCCGTCTGCTTTTAATTTACTCACAAGTCTCTTTAAGATGCAGATGTGGAAGCGGCGTCTAGCTTTGTTCCTGAAGCTCAGAACAAAGGCGTCCTGGAATGCAGAGAAAAACCTCGGACTCCGAGGGAGCTCCCTCCCTCTGACCCCCAAATAATTTAAGGGGGTCCAGGGGAGCTCAACCTCTACTCATGGAAGACTCTCCTCCTCCTCTTCTCCTGAGGAGAGAGGTTTCAAGCCGTGGGACAGTTGATTTTTGCCATCTCCACATGCTTTCACACACTCCTAGGACTGGCAGCTAAAAGAAGCCACCATCGGTGCAGCTGTCACCACCGGAAGCAACCAGACATGATACAGAAGTGATTGGTCATTGTCACTTCCTGGGATGAGTTTTGACATTCCAATCTAGCCTAATCCCTGGGATTATTACCTGGTGATCTCCTATCAAAGTACTAATCTAATAAAGGAGAATATTTGTAGCTCAGGGTTGACATGAGGAGTCCTTGGTGCTTTCTGAGCTAGCTTTTTTTCTACCCAAACTAGGTAACATCATCAGTGCTAGCAAGAAAACAAGCAAGCTCAATGATCACCAGGGACCTCTGAGTGTACTAATCAGATCTCCTTAACATGTTAAGATCAGCCAAGGTTAGTTTGGTACTGATATTTGCGAAGGATTCCATCAGCACCAGACTAGAACGCGGGAGATCATGAGTTCTAATTCCAGTTTAGCAGGGTTGGTTTCTCTCCCTGAGCCCAACACAGCTCACAGGGTTGTCACTGTGGGGAAAATAGGAGGAGGAAATTGTGTTGGATATGTTCATCTTGATTTTTTTGTAAAAAGACACAATACAAATAGTTAAATGAATGAATGAACAAACGAACGAACAAATGAACAAACAAACGAACAAACAAACAAACAAACAAAACAAACAAACAAGCCAGGTTTTTCCATCCTATTTTTAATTTAATTTTTCCCACAATAGAAGTGTGGTTGTGATTCATTATTGGTTAGCAGAGGAGATAATGCCCAGAGGGATTTGAATCAGCCATTCTGCAAGAACTGAGGAAATTTTCTTTGAAGAGTTGGGGCCCCGTCTGATTTTTGGTATTCCTGGTGTCTTCAGGACATTCCAAGGGAAGAGCTGCTTATGTATCTTGGATTCCTATTCAGTCACTTGACTTCTGAGGATTAACCTTGCTTCTCCTTCTAATTAGAGCAGGTTAGCAAAGTTCCTAATGATCTTGTTGATATTTCTTACTTTGGTCCTCCTGCATTTGGTTTTAACTTCTTTGGAAAGCTGGCTTTGGTAGTTATCCTGACATCTAGGCAAGATACCTCCATGTATATTTTCAGTAAAATAATAAAACACTGACTGTCAGAACCATAATTTGAAATCCAGTTATCCAATAAATCCAATCTTTCAGAATACTCTTTTAAGATAAATAGATGATAGATAGATAGATAGACAGACAGACAGACAGACAGACAGACAGATAGATAGATAGATAGATAGCAGGTAGATATAGAATGTGTGCACGTGTTTGTATATATGTGTAGTATATGGAACACATTAAAGCTTTTAACATGGATATTAAGTAAAATCTCTATTATGTATATAGGAGGAACATGTTTATGCATCCACAAAGGGACAGTGGGCATTTCAAAAGCCCAAATGGTAATTTCATCTGTGCAATTGAAGCCCCTCCTCCTTTTCACATGTATCACCTCTTCATGAGCACCATCTTGACTCCCTTGACAGATGCCCCTGCATCTGTATGTGTGGTGTGCATGCTATTTCTAGATGGTTAACTCCTAAAATCAAATGTTGTATTTATGCAAACAAAGGAATTTTTGATCTTCGAAAAACTAAACTGTTACAGTTACAGCACAGTCAGCAGAAGGAAAAAGCATGATCAGTTAATAAAAGGAAAGGGAGTAAGATAACCTCAATTTACTTGCACTATGTGCTTGTTCTATTAAACTAATGGGAAAGTCACAAAAGCCACAGCCCCCTTAATTTTTACAGTTTCTGGAAGCCTATTAGAGTCCTCCCCCCCCCCCCATTCTGCATGTTGGAAATGTTCCTTACTCATGAAGCGGTGCCAGCAGGTCTTATACAAATCTGAACCTATAGTGAGCAAATGGAGCTGTCCCGATTACTACTAAAGTTAGCATTGATACAAGGCAGGATGAACCTGCAGATAAATAAAATAGTTTAGATAAATTTCTGAATTTGTTTTAGACAGTTAACTTGCATTCATATTCTGCCCAATCAAGGATACAAAAGAAACATCAGCAGAATAGCACTTAGCAATAGCACTTCATAGTGCTTTACAGCCCTCTCTAAGCAGCTTACAGTATCAGCATATTGCCGTCAACAATCTGGGTCCTCATTTTACTGACCTTTGAAGGATGGAAGACTGAGACAACCTTGAG
The DNA here is from genome assembly GCF_016545835.1 of Crotalus tigris. Classification (NCBI taxonomy): domain Eukaryota; kingdom Metazoa; phylum Chordata; class Lepidosauria; order Squamata; family Viperidae; genus Crotalus; species Crotalus tigris. Next base: position 3,005,281 of record NW_024100213.1, on the reverse strand, counting down.
CCAGTTAGAACTGAACTGGCCCTGAGCAGTGAGTTAGCCTGAAGTACTGCATGGATGTGCAAGGCTGATCAATCCATCTATAAGACATAATATAATTACAGATCAGATTGCATACTGAAAAACAGAAATGTGTGCATGATTTATTTTCTAGGCAAGGTAGGCGGCATGTAAATTTAATAAACAAACAAACAAACAAACAAACGTATTTAACTATTTTAAAAGGTAATGCCCTTTATATTGAAAATATTCCTGTTGTAAAATGGCAATGGCATCTCATTCATTTGGGGAATTTCATGGCAATAAAAAATCAGTAAAAACAGAAACACACAAAGACCCTGCAAGAATTAGAATGATGAGGTGAAGTGTGTGTCTTTGGTTATATGTGTTTATATACACATTTATCACACACAGGCCTATGCATACAGACACTGTTAGAAAAATAAAACAGGAAAAGCAACCATTTCAGGCAAGTCATAACATTTAGATAAACATATTAAATCTTAATAGAGGCAATTGCTGTGACATATTGAAATATGCCAGCAAATTCAACAGTATTTAAATACAGATACGATGTAAAAGCAAGTGCCAGGAAGCTCTTCCATCACCAGTGCTTACAATAATTTCAGATGGTGAGGAAGTTGGAGAAAGGCCTTGGATTGTAGCAGCAAACAGAAATTGGACAGGGTTGTACAGTATGCAGATTTAAGCTAAGGAGTTTAATGTGGCTGAAAAAAAAATGCAATTTTAGGCTGCATCAAGAGAATTTAGTTTCCAAACTATGGGAAGTAATTGCTCATCTTTGGTCAGACCTCACTTGCCTTGAATATATACCCATTTGTGGACACTGTACTTTAAAATGACTTTTGTCTGACTGAAGTATTTTCAACAATGAATTTCAGGGGCCTCGAAACTCAGTTTTATGAAGAGAGATTGTGGGTAGGAGATATTTTTAGTCTTGAGGGGAAAAAAAAAAAAGACCGAGTAGGAATAGGATAACACCAAATACCTCAAGGAGAACTCAGAAGATAATAACCCGTTTACTCTCAGCCTACAATGCAGGAATTAGAATAATGAGGTTAAGTTATAGGAAACCAGATGCTGGTTGGAAGCTGGGAGAAACTTCCTACTAGTAAGAGTATTCAGCAGTGAAAACCATTATCTGGAAAAATGAATATATGCCAAAAAAAAGGTGGATAGCCATCTGTCCCAAGTTTTAATAAGCATTTTTGCACAAACAGGTGTTGGAGGGGATGGGCTAGCTATTTCAAGCTATGAGTCTACCACCCATCTCATCTATATAACTCCGGGTGGCTTATAAACAATTAAAACAAATATTTTAAAAACACCAGTAAAAAAGAACAATGCAATCAATCAATCAATCAATCAATCAATCAGTTAGTCTGTCTCTCTGTGTATATGTATGTACATGTATCTACAATGTGTGTGTGTGTGTGTGTGTGTATGTGTGTGTGTATATGTGTATATACATTTAGTTGGGTAATGAAATATCTGCAAACCAAGCTCAGAGAGCACTCAGGATTCCACAATTCAATCCTGAACTACAAATATTATCTTCTATTGCAAATAACCTCTCCTGAGAAATGTCTAATATGCATTTATACACAAAACATGTCTATATTGTTTGACCAATTCCACTGTGAAAGCTAAAGTTCCTAAAATTAGCCAACTGGCTTTCAGGTTTAAAGCAGGACTAGAAATCATATTCTCCTTATATCTAGCCTGGTGCCTTAACATCTATACTAAACTGACTCTCATTCTATTAAATTCTATTATGCTATTAATTGTTCTATTAACTTCTATTAATTTACCTCATTCTATTACATTCTTTTTTAAGTGACTTTTCATCTTTTCAGCAAGCATTGAAGATATTCCACTATTAGCTAATATTTCATTTGAAATGATAAAAGCAAGACTGTGGGACTCATTTTACAATATTATCTTTTAAGTCACAGTCATTTGGTTCAGTATGTTGGAAGGGTGGAGTTGTTTGTTAATGCATTTTGGTCCACTCTGTGTGACTGTGAGAGTGAAGCATCAGTTGGGTTTTGGGCCTGAGTGTGTTTCTTCCATTTTTCCTAAAGATAAGCTGGAAGTCATTTTTGCTGCATGAAAAACCCTCAAAGGGAATCTGGAAGCTTCAGCTGGTGCAGAAGGCAGATGTGCAGACAGTTCTTTGAGCCCCTAAGGCAGTGGTGGCGAACCTATGGCATGCATGCCAGAGGCAGCACTCAGAGCCCTCTCTGTGGGCACACATGCCATTGCCCCAGCCTCCCCTCCCCTGCAACCTCCTCCTCTCCAGCAGCCCCCCCCTGGAGGAGAGTCACCCCCGAGCATGGCCCATGCGGAGCAGCACAGCCAGGGACATGGCAGCCAGGTAGCGTGGAGAAGACTCTGCCCTACGCCCCATCGTGCACAATTGATTCTGCGGGTCACAGACAGAGGGTGTGGCTGCCATGCTGCTGCTGGGCTGCCTGGGAGATCTGCGGTGGGCCCTGAAGGCAGTGAGTGGACCTGCGGGCAGACAGAGCAGGGGACAGGGTGAGGGTGGAGGGGGGCGGGGCCAGTTTTTGGGCACTTGGTCTCTAAAAGGTTCGTCATCACTGCCCTAAGGCTTGTCTCTGTTATGCCCCTGTTCCACAACTGTTCTACAACTGACTGACAGTTTGCTTCTGGGTCCAACTGAAGGTGTTTGTTATCACACCTTGAAACCCCTTCATAGCATGAGTCCAGGGGTATCTGGCTCATCCTGATGGGATTAAGCTGCCCCACTTCTGCTAGCAGAAGGGGCATGCTGTGGGCCTTATCAGCCAAGGAATTTTGACTGGCGGGGTCTAGAAAAAGAGCCTTTTCTGCTGTGGCTTCACCCCCTCTGAAATATCATGCTCCCACGTGAGATTTGGACCCACCCTTTTGGCCTTTGGAAAGATCTTAAAGACATGGCTTTGCCAACTAACCTGGGCCGCTAGTGGGGGTATGGCATTTGGGAGGTGGCTAATGGAATAGTTGATACCCTACCTCTTCCCTGTACACACTTTGCTCCCTCCCTCTCCAGCCGGGTAGGTTTTATTTTAACTGAATTTTAAACATAAGGTCCCTATTTATTTTTTTAATGTTTTACCATGCATTTTAATTGTATATCTATAGTCAGCCTAGAATTGTCACTAGTGAGATGGGCAGCATACAAGTTTAATAAATAAATAAGATATTTGTGGATCTGGTAAACAAAGTCAGGAATGGAGGTATCTGAAAATGGCATTAAAGGAAGGGAGCAAATGACAAAAATAGCTGCAACTTTTTGTAACTGCATTGTGGTATCTCACACAGCTATGAAAGGGTGAAGCTTGTGCCGCAGCAGCACAATGCGGCTTTCATCATTCTGTCAAAAAGTGCTGGATTCCGCAGGTGCCTTTTGTAAAAAATAATCTCCAACCCAGAGACCTGTGCAGATTCTGTATTTAAATGGCTGTTCTTGGACCCTCTGAAGAATTTAATTAATAAATTAATAGAATTCACATCTCGTGTGTGTAACTCTGGAGGGTGTGCTATTATAAAACAGCAATATAGTACAATTAAAAATATAAAATAGGTTAAAATAGTTTCAAGCACAGATATAAATAAGACTGTGGGCTTGTGGACAAGCATCCTACAGTTTAGCCACCTCTTGGGTTCGCTATTTCTCTGGGATCCCACAAACCTGTTGAAGGAGCCAGGTTCTGAGACGCTACCCCAGTGGTCTTCAAACCTGGCAACTTTAAGACTTATGGATTTCAACTCCCAGAATTCCTCAGCCAGTCCTGGCTGGCTGAGGAATTCTGGGAGTTGAAGTCCACAAGTCTTAAAGTTGCCAGGTTTGAAGACCCCTGCACTACCCAAATAAAATAGGGTTGGGGTTAATTCTTAGTCAATCTACATTCTGGGATTCATATGCAATCTTCTTCTTCTTTTTTACTCTCAATGCAAATAAAAAGATAACTCTGATCAAAAGAGCCCTGATATTTGCCATAATATATTCACCTGCAACTTCTGCTTTACTGAAGTTTAAAACATTTGGTTAATTACATGCAATTACTGAAGGTTCATTTTCCACCAAGATTATTAATCGTTGCAAAAGGGATATTTTGTTTGTTTGTTTTTGTTTGTTGCTGCCAATCTCACTGTTTGTGGTGACTGAATTTCACAAACAAATTCACAAACCAGGAGAATGTTCATGCTGCAGAGCTCTGCTATCTCTCTCAACACAGCAAATAGGAGTAGTTCTTAGGAAAGATGCCAAGAAACCATCTTGCTGGTGGGTTTTTGGTGAAGCATGGCACCAAGTGTTCTTTTCAAAGCCACAGTTGCAATGGTTCAAGAAATGGGTCCACTCAGTGAAAATACATGATCACAAATCACAACTATCAAGGAGATAGTGACTAATGAAAATGCCATCTACTATATTTCTGGCAGACTAAAAATTCTGGGCAAAGCAACCAGGAGAATATAGGAAATACATTCATTCCTCACAAATTCTGCAAATGTGATACAATCTACACTCAGGGTGCAGAACAGTCATATCCATGCTCTGGGTGAATATTTAAGGATGTGGAAGGTAGGTTCATAAGAAAAACAGACACTTGAGTGAGTTTGCTGTGACATTTTATCAGAATGAAGCCAAACAATTGTTCTAAGGGGTCACTTAATTTAGTTTCATAGAATGCAGTTGTTCACAGGGTGATGAAAGTCAGCATGTCTATCAAGTTTACAATGCTAGTAGCAAAATATCTTAGGATGATAGAGAGTTTGCAACAGAATTAACTAATAGGTTTGAGTATACGATAACCATCAGCTTTGGGTTTGGACCACCCATAATGCACAAAAATAGCAATAGCACTTGGACTTATATACCTATCCACAGTGCTTTACAGCACTCTCTGAGCAGTTTACAATGGCAGCATATTGCTCCCAACAATCTGGGTCCTCATTTTACTGACCATGGAAGAATGAAAGGCTGAGCCAGTCAGAATCAAACTTCTGGCTATGGGCAGAGTTAGCCTGCAATACTGTATTCTAACCATTATGCCACTACAGCAGTTTCTACTGCATTGTTTCACAGAATTATATTTATCAGTTGTTGCATCCATTATGTTTTCTCTGTATCTACAATGTAAAAATGCTGATCTTGTGGTAAACTGCAATATGTCCAGGAAACCTTCTTCTAGATCATTTTGAAGTTCCAGTCACTAAGATGAAATACAGAAATGGACAGACTTGAACATTGGGCGCTATCTAACAAAATGAAATTCAATGGTGAAAAAAGTAAGGTTCTACATTTAGGCAAGAAAAGCCAAATGTACAGGTATAGTATAGGGGGTACCTTGCTCAATAGTAGTAACTGTGAGAGGGACCTCGGAGTCCTAGTGGACAATCACTTAAATATGAACCAGCAGTGTGCTGCAGCTGCCAAAAAGGCCAACACAGTGCTGGGCTGCATTAACAGAGGGATAGAATCAAGATCACGTGAAGTATTAATACCACTTTACAATGCCTTGGTAAGGCCACACTTGGAATACTGCATCCAGTTTTGGTCACCACGATGTAAAAAAGATGTTGAGACTCTAGAAAGAGTACAGAGAAGAGCAACAAAGATGATTAGGGGACTGGAGGCTAAAACATATAAGGAACGGTTGCTGGAATTGGGTATGTCTAGTTTAATGAAGAGAAGGACAAGGGGGGACATGATAGCAGTATTCCAATATCTCAGGGGCTGCCACAAAGAAGAGGGAGTCAAGCTATTTTCCAAAGCACCTGAAGGCAGGCCTGAAGGCAACAAGAGCAACGGATGGAAACTAATCAAGGAGAGAAGCAACCTAGAACTAAGGGAAACTTCCTGACAGTTAGAACAATTAACCAGTGGAACAACCTGCCTCCAGAAGCGGTGAATGCTCCAACACTGGAAGTTTTTAAGAAGAGACTGGACAGCCATTTGTCTGAAATGGTATAGGGTTTCCTGCCTGAGCAGGGGGTTGGACTAGATGACCTCCAAGGTCCCTTCCAACTTTATTATTATTATTATGATCATCGCACAGTCAGCCAGATGTTCAGACTGGATTTGGCATTTTGTCTACCTATCGAGTCCTTACCCAGGACCTGGGATAGGCAGATGTGGATGTTTGATGGTATTACAGATATCGTCGCAGGATGGAAGCAGTTCCTAGTAAGGCCGCCTTTTGCAATTGACTAATAGCGAATTTGTCAATGCCAATGGTGTTCAAGTGGTGCTCCAGTTGTTTTGGGATTGCACCCAAGGAGCCTATGACTATTGGTACTACCCTTGCTTGCTTTTGCCACAGTCTTTCTATTTCTATTTGTAGGTCTTTGTATTTTGTTATCTTCTCCAGTTCTTTCTCTTCTATTCTGCTGTCTCCAGGCACTGCCACGTCCACTATCCAGACTTTTTTGTCTTTCTTATCGACAATTGTTAAGTCTGGGGTGTTATGTTGCAGGTGCTTGTCTGTTTGAATTCTGAAGTCCCAGAGCAGTTTAATTTTATCATTTTCTATGACTTTCTCTATTTTATGATCCCACCAGTTTTTGCTTACAGGCAAATGATATTTTTTGCAGATCTTCCAATGCACCATTGTTGCTACTTTGTCATGCCGCTGCTTGTAATCAGTCTGTGCAATCTTCTTGCAACAGCTTACCAAGTGGTCCACTGTTTCTTCAGCTTCTTTGCATAGGCGGCACTTACTGTCTGTTGCTGTCTTCTCAATTTTGACTTTGTATGCATTTGTCCTTAAGGCTTGGTCTTGTGCAGCCAGAATTAGTCCCTCGGTCTCTTTCTTCAATTTTCCTGCTCTTAGCCATTGCCAGGTTTTATTATTATCTGCTTTCCCAGCTATTTTTTTCATGTATTGGCCATGTAGTGCTTTGTCTTCCCATGCCTCTATTCTGTTCTTCATTTGGTCTTTCTTGTAGGCCAGTTTGGTCTCTCCAGTAGTTAGTAAGCCTTCCTGATATACTAATTTCAGTGCATCTTCATCATTGTTCTTCAGATACTTTATTATTATATAATAAAGTATTAATATTAATAAAGTTATTATTATAAATAATAACTTTATTATTATTATTATTAGGAAGAAATTGTTTTTACTACTTAGAATCAGTGTCATATCATTACCATTGGTCAGCTAACAAAAATTATGAATAGATTTTTTTAAAGTGCTATCTGAGGAACTGGTAGCTTACTAGGATTTTTTTAAAGTGCTATCTGAGGAACTGGTAGCTTACTAGGATTCCATTTGGTTTTATCTCTTACACTAATTTGCATGAAATCCAGAAATGTGTCTTAAATTAAAAAAAAGAGATAAAATTTAAATGTCTTTTTAAACATGCATTGAGCCTTAGGGGACTTACAGTAAACTAATATTGTTCTGCAATATTGTTCCGGCATTGAAACTTAATGGAAGCATGAGCAAAGATTATAAGTGCATTCTAAACAAGGCACCAGGCATTCATACCCAGTGCCTAAGTCAGTTGTTTGCTGTTCTTGCAAAGGAAAGTATTTGCAAAAGTCCAAGAGTGCCAACAATTAGTTATTGATGTTGCTATAACAGATTTCAAAACAATTGTCACCCAGTATAAAGTCTTATGAGCTAAACATTTCCACTCTGGAACTTCTGTGACTCTCGGAATATTGCTGGAATCTCTATCTTTTAGAATCACAGGTGTCACATCATATTTTGATTATGTTGTGATTATGACATCAATAGAATCTGTATATGAATTCAGGAACTTCTGGATTATTTTGACAAATCTTGTATCCATGTGAAAAGAGATGTGTGCACTTAGAAATTCTGATGTTTTGGAGCTACCATTTCAATATTTCAGTTGTTCGTTCAAACCAAAGAAACAGTCCATTATTCATTCCTCCCTAAACAAAGCAGGGGGTTAAAACTGTCATTTTAAAAAAAGGTTGTTTCCCCTGTCCAGTCATGTCTGTCTCTAGGGAGCAGTGCTCAGCTCTGTTTCCTAAATGAGGGAGCCAGCATTATCCAAAGATGCTTCTGTGGTCATGTGGCTGCCAGGTTCACAGATTGCTCTTACCTTCTCACTGAAGTGGTACCCATTGATCTACTTGCATTTGCATACTTTCAAACTGCTAAGTTGGCAGGTGCTGGGGAAAGTAATGGGAGTTCACCCCACCATGAAGCACTTGGGTCTTGAACTGCTAACTTTCTGGGTGACAGCCCAGCGTCTTAACTGCTAGACCACTGCAAACCACCACCACCCATTCTAACTGTCATAGAGCTCCTGAATTTTTATGATGTTTTCCTTCCAAAAAAGGCAAAATCTTATCTTCAGATTGTCTGCTTGAATCTTATGAAGAAAAGAAACAACTACTCCACTGATCCTTATTGGTGTTATAGCTGTGTTTCATCACTTGATTGTACAGGGGTTCCTATTACTTATTCTAGGATAGTTCTTCAGATGAAGAAACAATCTACAATGACAACAAAGCTGTTTTATCATAGGAGTTTAGACATTTCACAACCTTCTCTATAGTAATATTTTTGTAATTCATTCTGAGCACAAATCTCTTTCGGAGATCTTCTCTAACAGCAAGTCTGCTTTCTTACAGTGTCATTTTGTATGCAGCACTGGATTTGTTCCCTTACTGTTTATGATTATACATTTGTTAATAAGCCAGGAAGAACGATAACTATCATTGGGTAGTCTGTCATGTCAAACTCTGGATTTCACTGTGCTGTCAGAATCTTGGAGGCTCTGCAGAATGCAGTCTTTCAGGCTAATCAATTGCAAGGCTGACTGACTTCTCAATCTAGTTTGTGTTTTAAAATGAGCATGGAAGAGTTGGCCAGCTAAGTAGTTGCCAGAAAAATGTAAGCTATTTGAAAACTGTCGACACGAGATGGTTGCCCATAAAGAATACCTTCAATGGAAAAATCATGTTGTTTTTCCAGAAGTGGGGTTATGAAACCATTTTAGTATATTCGTAAATTGAACCTGAAACCGTTGGCTAAAAGTTGTGTCTTGTAGTCTGATTTAGACACTCAAGCTACTTAATGTAGATACCAAGGACATCTACTTTCCTCTTGGAAGTGACCAAGAAGTCTTGATTTATAATTCATATTGACTTTGTGGGACTATTTCAAGGAAGGAATTATTCTAATTATGATGGAGTCTTACACAAAATTGATCTGGGTTGCTTTAGAATTCTCTCAAACATCTTCTGTAGTGATCATAGCACTACAGCATTGAATTGCCATCTTCTCAGATTTTGGATCTGCACTCATGTCATGTGAATCGATATAATATGTAGTCAGAAACATTTTGCTGTCACAGATCCATTTCTTCATCCCCAAGGATTTGATGAAGCCAAACTAATGATGTAGGTAATCAAGCATGCCCTGAAGTGAATTGTTGTGGAAGCCAATATATCTTCTCCTAAGCTAAGCTTCTCCTTGCATACAAACTATTCTATAGAATAAAAAAAATCAGCTATTGTATCATAATTACTCTCTCCCCAGCAATTTGCCCACTGATGGGCCTCCTCTCCCCTCTTCTTTCATCCTTTACCCTTTCATTATTATATTGAATAAACAGTTTTGGATCCATTGGAAATCTTTAAAAATGATTTGGATAAGATGTAGGCAGTGCTATGGCATAATCAAATGACACTTCAGCTCTTCCTGAATTAATAAAGCACTGCACTCCACTTACCACCAGCAATTGTTATATATAGATGAAACAGGTAGCTTTTCCTTGGGAACTGGTATAAAGCAGTAGAGTACAGAATGTTCCTGTTTGTTATTGTAATCAGTTACTCATGTGCTGTGCTAGGATATTTCATTCCTTTTCTCATTTGGTTTGGTTTTCCCCTCCCAACAATCTTCCAGCCTGAGATAAATTTGGTTTTCTTGTGGCGGTTTTCGAAATTTTCTCCCTTAGGATTTCAGTTCCCAAATCAATTTTGCCCATCAAACCTCTGGTCCTCCCCTTCCTTGTGTGTGGATGGCTCTATTTAATTGCATAAAAGCAAAACTCCAGAAAGCAACAGAATGAAGTCTGCACCAATAACTTATTGGCTTTTGGTGCTGGGTCTCTGTGACATTTGTATGTACCAGCCAGTTTACTGGCTTGCAGTTTGTGAATCACACAGCAATCACTAGCCACAAACAGTAACCAACGGAAGAATGTTCTGCAGAAGCGTGCAATACTGCCTTCCCAAAATTACAAGCTATCCAGTTCTCTTACATGTAAATAAACAGGAACTTTGTTCTGTCAAAGCTCCTCTTCTTTCCAAGGGCTTGTTAAGCCACGAATTGGCTGCCAATCCTATCATCTTCAAGATTGTACTGTGCCCTAGAACACTGAGGATAGATGCGCTAAAGTTTTACTTTGCAATGACTGTGTTTACAAAAACATATTTAAAAAATGTGTCATCCTATTCACCAACATCTTTAAAGCGGACTTGGGATCCCACTGTGTCAGCTAGAGAGCTCAGGCCCCCCAAAACTTTTAAAGCTTCTCAGAAATGAGATTTTGAGATTTTGTGGCAAGATGAATGGAAACCAGTAAAGGTAATTATGATTAGCTGGTGGTTTACCATGGAAGTTAAGAATAAAAATACACTTACTTAAAAAAAATCCTCCATGTATTATTTCTTTTCTTTCTTTTTCCTTTTTCTGCTAGTGAGCCCTTTTGACTCAGGATTGATGTTGGCATTAGAAGGCCATTGTGTGGTTAGCAATAAGTGGAATGAATCTTGTGGACTAGACAAGCTGGCATGAAGGAGAAGGTAACATACACAGAGGCGAGCTAGAGTCCAGCATATCCAGGCAGTTTTGTTAAAGAAGAGAAGTGGTCTATTTGGGAGAACCAAAAAATCCTAAAGATCTCTAACTCTAACCCTATAATTGGTGCACAATCTACTAAAACATTTTGGATATGTGGCTCTCCAGTTTCTGTTTGAAGTCCTATAGTGAGAAGGAGCATCTTCCTCCAAGAAGCACATTATTCCACTACAATATTTATTAGTTCTTATTATAAATTCCTCTTAGTGCTTAACCTAAATCTACTTCTCTGTAATTTTTTATTTAGTTTTTATAAAAATTTTTTATCAAAGTATAAAATACAAAGAAAAAAACATGGAAAACTACAAGAAAAGGGAGGGGAAAAAAGGGGAGGATAGTGTAAAGGAGAAAAGAAAAAAGAAAATAGCACTGACATCCTACTCTCTTTAGCACAGCAGAAGACAACAACATTACAACCACAACTTTTTGCTTTTACACAATAGATGTACAAGCCATTTCTATAACAATAAGCCTGTCTAGTTTACAAAAACAGAATCAATGTTTCATTTTTTTTTCTCATTGCAAGCACAAAATGCGGAAGCAATTTCAAAACAGAGACAAGATTAAGTATATTCTCTTCTTTGGGTAACTTCTGTGTAATTTTGATCCATTGGTTCTGGTCCTGACTTTGAAGGTGATAAAGAATATGTCTATTCCTTCTTCTATGTAACAATCCTTTTGATATGGAAAGATTGCTATCATATCTCTTCCTAGACCTAGACTAAACACACCTGCTTCATTTAACTATTCTTTATAGAAGTTGGTTTCTAGTCCACCCAATATTTGGTAACCCTCCTTCAAATTTGCTCTCCTTTTGGGTTCTAGTCCAGGAGTGGATATATTTTCCCAGGGGGAGGGGTCTGACCAGGATAGAGTAGAGTCAGACAATAACTTCCTGGGATTTGAACCTGGAATTTTTGTACTGCATCCCAAAAGTAATGTTTGCCTTTTTAGGCACTGCATCATACTAACCATGGTACAATAACTTGTGAATTTATTTATTTGATTCTTATCATGCCTTTATTACTTTATAAATAACTCAAGGTTGTGAACATGCATAATAGTCCTGCTTCCTTCTCTTCCCCCCCCCCCAACACAACTACTCTGTGAGATAGGTTGGGCTGAGAGAGAGAGTGACAGACCCAAAGTCATCTGGCTGGCTGAATGTGCATTCAGAAATAACACTATAATGCTATTCTATATTGCATTGCAACGTGAGGCTAATTTTTATTTCCTCCTTCTCCCCAAAACTCACCTGCAGCCATTTTTATGAGTGGTGATGATGGTGTCTCTTCCTGAAAGGAACTGGAAACAGTCACTTGCTCTTTCTCAGACACCAGAAAGGGCTCCTTACTTTCCAAAGAGCAAGCAGGCAACCGTAGTTGAGAGATGGCCGGCTAGCTAAATCAGTTTCCTTCTATAAATGTTGTTTACAAACTGGAGGGAGTTCTGACCAAAGTAACCAAGGACTTATGTTTATGGATGGAAGAAGATTGATTTATGACTGGAGATCCCATTTGGCTCAGAGGAGACTAAAGCAATAGGAGAGCTTTGGAACTCTTCCAGAAAAGGGACAGGAGGAATTACCACAAAGTGGGAGGAATTCTCACTATCTGAATGTTTCCCAAAATTGAATATAGTTTGAATAAGCATATATCTATCATAATTAACTAATAGAAATGGACACGGTTACAGCCATCTGATAGCCAATGCAGCTGGTTCAACTTTATATTTTCAAAAGAAGATGATGATGAAGTCACAGCAGATGACAACACTTCGCTGACCCTGACTGATCTTGGAAAAAGCTGAAAAGTGTTGGACTTGGTTAGAACTTAGATGTGAGAGGAGGACATTGAGAAGCCCTAGGGCTAGGAGGTAAGAAGCCACATGCCAGGAGAAGCAGGAAAGCACATGTTGTTTCCAAGAAAACTGTATGGACATGTCCACAGGTGTGGAATTTGACTTGAAGGCGCAAATGGCAATAACAACAGCAGTGACAATAATACGCTGTTGTCTGTATAAGCATACTGATTCAGTTGTACCTAAATCTATTGGGTACATTTACATAATATGGCCCGAGCAAAATTTTGCTTATTTTCAAACATGCTATACATCCTTCCCTATCAAGTGCTACAAATGAAAATGATGAATGACTTGCTTTTTTAAAAAACAATTTTTAATAAAGGCTTTTGCAATCATTTTAAAAATGACAGAAACAGAAGAAGAAATGGAAAAAGAACATGGTAAAAGAAAAAGTGAAGAATAACAAAAAAGCAAGAAAAAGAAAGATGATAAAGAAGTAGCTTCCAATCTTTGCAACAGTTACAAACATTGCAATTACCATTTCCATCCTCCCATCTTGCGTGCCATAGTTCCTTTCTTCCCATAAACAAACCCTCTTAATCAATAAATCTCCAAATTAGTAATTTGTTGTTTTTTTTAAGAAAGCCTTATAAAGGGTTTCCAATTTTTATAAAAGTAATTGTAGTTCCTTTCTTGATCAAACAAGTCAATTTAACCATTACTGCAAAAGCTCAGCCATCTTCACAATCTATTGTTCCATTTTTGGTTACAATCAGTGCCTTATTTTAAGGCTGACATATCATGCAGACTTGGTGCAATGTTTCTTCTTCTACTGAAAAAACCAAGGCAATGGTTGGCAGATTTGTTTATGGATTCTTTCTCTCGCTTCTTCTAATGTAAAATAATTTTTTGTGCTGGGTCATAAAATCTCTTTAAACAAACACTGAGAATAGTTTGTAGCCATGCTTCTCGAAAGGAGACATACTAGACCTCTAATGAACTTTCTATAAAATCAAGATGGGTGCTCTGCTTATCAGCTCTGATCTTATATTTCTTTGATTTGCATGTCGATGTCTACTAATTTCTGACAAAGCCTTTTTTTCTTTGCAAATTTGGAAGTGCAAATACCTCAGTATATTACAATAAGTTATTCATCTATGTCATTGGAGATTTGAATTAGCATCTAAGAGATTTATTAAGCCACTTAGTACTGAGGGAAGCATTCAGATCAGACAAATACAGAGGTTAGTCTTTGTTTGCCTGATTGCTTCCTGCTTGAGCAGTAAAAAAAAAAAAAAATCTCACAGTTTATATTCTTGTGAAATGCCTAGGCTGACAGCCTTTTAAGCTACACTATTAGCACTATAAACTACCATATGCATCCATGTTTTGACCTTGCTCAGGGCTGTGGTTGGCAATGGCTAGCTGCATTAAACTAATTGCACATTAGTTTGTGCAATGAAACGTATGCAAATAAACAACCAAGCTAAGAGTGTACCAAGGACTCCTTCATTTCAACCCTGAGCTACAAATATTCTCCTTTATCAATAGTATCAAGGTCACCTGAAGTGTTAGCACTGCTTTATAATGCCTTGGTAAAGCCACACTTGAAATACTGCATCCAGTTTTGATCACTACAATGCAATAAAGATGTTGAGACTCAAAAAAGAGGGCAGGGAAGAGTAACAAAGATGATTAGGAGCTGGAGGCAAAAGCATAGAATGAACAGTTGCAGGAACTGGTTATGTCTAGTTAGTGAAGAGAAGGACTAAGGATAACATGATAGCAGTCATCCAATATTTGAGGGGCTGCCACAGAGAAGAGGACCTATTCTTCAAAGCACCTGAGAGCAGGACAAGAAGTAATGAATGGAAACTGATCACGGAGAGATCCAATCTAGACATTTCATTCACTTATCTGGATCACTTGCAAAAGCCAGAAGATGCTTCCATGCAAGTGCTGCCTATGTGTTGAAACCTCTTCCATCTCTCATTTATATGCTGAATGTTGAAGAAAAGCACAGCAAAGCAGTGTGATAGCTTTTGTTTGCTTTTAGAAAGAGAGGGATACGTGGCTTTTCCAAACAGCTTTGCTCAAACCTTTATTGAACTGGAGCACCCATCCAGAGATTAACAGTTCTGATTTTTCTTTCAGAAAATATGTTTACGAGTATTGGATGCAAACTATTTATAGGCTACATTGAAGAGAAATGGTTGTAGAGTTAAACATATAAGTAAAATAATTTTATACAGATCTATCATCCATCTAGTGAAAGAGAGTGAGACAGTGAAGACAAAGATAGTGACTACTGAGTTGCAACCAGAATCAATTTCAGCAATTTGTCCTAGATACTTGGATATTTTGCATATCCAGACTGATAGTCTGACAATCTATTGATTTGCTACATCATTACTTGGTTAAAAAAGAAAATGTTAGAAGCTGTTGCCTAACATGGATCCCCATGTTTTGACTGAAATTTGCAAAACATTTAAATTTCACTATAATACATAATTCAGCAAAATAAGATTAGACACATCAGGCCCATACAGCTCTAAAGAAACCCCTTTCTTCAATCAAAGAGGTATTTTCAGAACTTCCTTTCAATGCTATAATCAGTCCAGATTTTTTTTTCAGTTCCTTAATTCCATGCAACAGGATAAAAACAGCAACTGGCAAATTAAAAATTTGCAGTTTGAACTCCTGTTGGAATTTATTATGACAGCCTGCAAATAAAGCAGAATAGAAATTGATTCTCCATTTCCTTACAATTCAGCTACACAAAGATTTGAAGTTCATTTAAGATATTAAGTTATGAATAATTCAAAGGCCCCTAGAAACAAAGTTGTAGGAAAAGCTGATGTTAAACGGAGATGAGTGATGAAGTTTTTATCTTTATTATCACCATCGTTAGGGCGATAATCGCTTAGCATCCTTGATTGGCAGAAGCTGTGAAGAAAGCAAGTACCATTCGAGACAAGTTGCTTGGGCTCTGTTTATTTCACCCCACAATTTCCTCAAACCTTTGAGAAAAACAGAAAAATAAATTGGGCATTATAAGAGGGTTGCAATAGTATCACTTCATTAGGCTCAATGGGATCAAGTTCCAAAGAACTATATTTACAGTAAATCAAAAATATGACGTTAGTATATGTATATACAGTATTTCTCTTTTAGACATCTAACTGTCTGGAAATTCATTATTCTTTTTCTATTTGTTGAAAGTATTACATACAACTGAAAATCGCTTCTTGTTTTATTATAGGTGAAGGGATCATATGCTAGCTTATGGCAAAAATCAGGAGTCTGATAGCACCTTTTCTAATTAACAAATTATATTAAAAGGCAGAAGCTTTCATGAGAAGGATCTGAGTTACATGTTATGAAAGCTTATGTCTTTTAATAAAATGTTTCATCCAGAAAAGTCCTGTCAGCTTCTTTCTAATGTTTTGCTTCACGTTTCATGTATTGTTTGTAATATCTGAATTTTAACAATTCTGTTTGGGCATTGCAGGGCAATACAGAACGTGACATATTTTTCTTTAATAACACACAGTGTGTAACAGGCCTTATCCTCACCCTCCCCTTTTAAAAAAATAATATTTCATTCTAGGCCAGTCTAAACAAAATGAGCAGAGAACATGATATTATCCCAACGGCCATAAAATAGGGAACACACTTCTAGAAGACAAATGGACTGAAGAAATGATGGCTGTCTACTTTCTGTCCTCAAGGTCAATATAAACCAGAAAAGAGAGACAGGTATAGCTGATTCTGACCTGGAGAGTGTATTAAATGTTTTTGCTGCTTCTATCAACAAGGGGGTTTGGAAAGACATGCATTTGATTACCTTTATTCCTTTGAGGGGAGAGGCACCATTCTGTGTACTCCATAGGCTCTCTCTGGGTGGGTCCACCATACCCAATGGATTCCTTGCAGTGTGAGTGCAAGAAGCTCCCTCACAATTGATTGTTCCCTCCCACTTCACCCTGCATCCTTCCTTGGTACCCTTTGCCCTACTGTGTCAGATGCAAAAAATCAGGATCACATGTTAAGTTCCAGCTAAGAAGATAAGAGTTAATGGAATCGCTTATGGCAGCAGTCCCCAATCTCTCCAGCTTTGTGGACTGGTGGTGGTGGCGGTGGCAGCGGGTATAGGGAGAGGGCATGGTTCTGTGTGAGCAGTGGGCGAGTATGCGCATGTGTGTAGCTCCATTGGCATGAGTGGTGGGCGCACGCACCTGCTGCTTGCAGAAATAGAGCTTTGCATGTCTGCTCGTCCACCTCTCACTCAAGTGGAGCTGTGCCCGCTGCTTGCGCAGATGGCTCTGAACAAGCAGTGAACTGGTACTGGGTTGTGCCAGAGGGTTGGGGACTCCTGGCTTATAGGAATATAACAATGCCAGACTGATCCCTCTCTTGACATCATCCCCAGGTTCTGCCTCTTCTTCATCTACCTTTGAGTCAACAGAGGTATGAAGGAGAAGCATAGAACACCCACTGTTCCTTCCAAGTCATGTGTACTTGTGTCCCAACAGCTGGGTTATTTCTGAACTGAAGTCCAGGATACTTTTCAAAATGTGCTAAACCTCTCTTAAAAAATAGTCAGACTGGCAGCTGCAGCTGTGGCATTTCATTTAGAAACAATCTTCTGCAAGGGTGACCTGCCAACCTGGTCAGGATATTACAGAATGTAGGACGAGCACTTTCTCAGAGGAAACCTAGGTCCACTTTCAGAAATTGGTTACATGCTCAGAGCACCTTCATTTCTGCAACCCGCTAGACAGAGACTTGACCCAAGTTCAATCACCATTCAAAGTAGTCCCCTTCCCCCAAAGAAAACTATGGTTGTCTGTCTTCTCTATTAGAGGAACAAGCCAGGGCTATTCATTAGTGCCATTCTTGGAGAATCAGAAGTTAGGAATCAGGGTAGGCAGTTTTATGCTGGCTGAAAGACTGATAGATTGCACTTTAACATGCCCATAGCTCCCATTGTTCTAAAGGATACAAAGTTTGATCCTTTTCCCCCCATTTCTGTGAAGAAAGGAGACGTTCCTTATCAACAATTGTAATAATAACAAAAAAAATGGAAGAATGCCTTTTTTCTTTTTGTTCCTCTCTGCTTTTAGATACCCCAACATGGGAACAAAAACAAAAACCTTTATTTGGCAGTAGGGGGAAAGAAGATGTGCATGAAAAGATTTGGCATTCATCAAGCATTCAAACACTTGGCCAAGGTTGAGTTGCTGTGCATTTTCTGTGTCGGTGCTTAGAAAGTGTTGTGATTTAAAGGAATAACATGGGGCATGTATGCCTATAAATGGAAGCTGGCCTCGATACGAGTCAGGCTGGCCTCTGCCAATGCAAACAAGAGGAAAGCAGCTGGTCTCAGAGCAACGGGAACCTAGCAAAATCCAAGTCTGTTGAATCATAGTTTTACGTTAGTTTTTAACTTCATTTGAAAGCTACATAAACACAGGCTTTGTATTAATAACAAAGTCAGCTCGGAAGTATGAAGGCCTTCTGGGAAGCTCATCCTTCTGGACAGAATTAAAGGGAAGGAATGGCTGTTAGTGGCCCTTTGTAAGATTTTAAATGTCTGGGAACAGTTGCAGCATGAAACCGTGACAAGGCATCAGCAGGAGTTTTAATAGTGTTGCTTCTAAGCAGAATTTAGAGCAGCAGAAATAGAACTCATTTTATGTGATATTTTCGGGAGACGTATGTTCCAGATGAATGGTTTTCATCTTGAAAGCGTTGTTAGGGCTGTTTAAATACGTAAGTAAATCAGTAAAAAAAAAAGTTTAGGTGAAATGGATTTTCCCTATTAAATTCTCAGTCAAAGTTAAGAATTCATATTAAATCAACATCCATGGATCTTGAGAGATAAGAGATGATCATTCTGGATCTTCTGCAATGTCCCAATTCAAGTTTGTTTGGAGGAATTGGGGTGGGGGAGGATGGAATTTACTCCAATTCAACATCAGAAAATATTCCAAGCCATGGTTGCCTTGTTGTATCTGATTAATATATGATCAGAACAATTCTCCCTCTGCATATATTTATTGGACATTTGTTAGGCATACATACACACACACACACACACACACACACACACACATATATATATACATATATGTATGTGTATATATATATATATATATATATACATATATGTATGTGTATATATATATATATTCCAACAGTGCTGTTTCTCAAAGACTATATCTGTGGTAGAGATCCCTATTTTTCTACATTATTTTATACCTTTTCTTATATTGTACCTCCTCCTGTTTTTCTAATCATTTCTTCCAAATTTCTCATGAAGGTATTTTGAGCTTACTTTTCATTGGCACTGGCCAAGGGTGCCCCTGCTGGGATTCTTGTCTGTTGCAGTACAGATGTTTCCATCTCTCTCTCTGAGCCTCCCTGGCTGCTTACACTTCCCCATCTGAGAACTGCCAAGTTATGTTTTCCTTGGAATTTAATGGAAGTAGGGAAGCTGAGAAGGTTACAGATTCCCAGGGATATGACTTTTCATTGACAAGCAGGACATTTACAAAGACGTTTTGTCAAAAGGACTTATTGTTAAAGCAAATTCTCATTTTTCAATTGGGATATGAATTTATGGGCAAAAATGCAGGGCATTTTTCTGTGTAGCTTAGGCCTTTCTGCCCAGATTTCCAAGGTTTGGTGGAGAAAGTATTCTCAGGTCAAGAGTCATAAGCAGAAGCAATGTATTCTAAGCAAAGTACTTCAGATTGTGTAAATGAAGCATTGCAATTTTCCGATTGCTCTATATTTGCATTTTCCTCCTGGGCACTTGGGCAGATTATATTTCTCTTTGCTTGATTTGTATAACATTTATATCAAGAGAGATGTTGCTACAATATTCAATCAGTATTTGGGCCAACCCAAAGAAATAATGATGTATATAAGAATATTATGTTCTGGCTAGAGCTGGGGCTTTTTTTGTGAGGTTTGACACTCAGTATGAAATGTATTATTTTAAATCAGTGAATTTATAGATTAAAAATTCTTCCTACTCGGCTGGTTGACTTTAGTCATTTTCCTCTTCCTATGATACTGATGGTGTGGATTAGTTTTTGAAAACAACTTTTCCTGATACCAGCCTGCAGTTTCTTTCAACCAATCAGAACATATTGACATAGTGCTATGTAATCAGTTTGACTTATAATGACATAACTGAGAGCAAACAAACTGAGAGAGCAAACAAAGACCTCTAGTTTACCTCTTTTTTATGACTCATCTCATCCAAGTAATTGGGGTGATGCTCCATGCTTTGTTTCAGTTCTGTGAAACCATTAAGAATCAATATCCCAATCTAACAGTAGGGATACACAGAGAAATGCTAAGTGTATTAGAAAGTATGTGTTGAAGCGCCTGCGTTCACTCAGCATACCAAGACGTAACTAGTTTGGGCTTAGCTTAGGGTGTTGTATGAGCCAAACCAATTCTGATTGATTCAGTAAACATGATTAAACTGGCTTAGCACAATTTGTGACTTAGATTTTTGAAACTAGACAACTACCTGCCATTAGCTTGGGGTGATCTAATAGACCTCGATTTGCCTTACTCATGGGATGTTTCAACCTCACCCTGATATTTATTTTCATGGAAAAAAATGCTGAAAATTTTGGGAGGTTTCATTTCATGAGAGATGTGTATGAAAATGCTCATCAAATGTTCTCAAGATTTGGCTTAGCATGAGTCCTGGCAAACATGACTTCCAGCTAATTAAATTAATCAATATTCTTATCCCTGGAATTATTTTGAGTCTCTCAACAAACACAACAGTTTGCAACATTCTGACTAATGCATCTCAAGTGTATGATTTGATTTCCACTTGAGGCTTTTGGAGGGCTAGCCATTGGTTTCTCTTATTAAGTTACAGCTCACTGCACTGAATATTTTCCTAAGAGCAAGAAGAAAGGACACTGTAGTTATGATGTTATTGTAACCTGAATTTGGGGTTGGGAACAAATCTTCTACAAAGCATTTTTTTTTCATCTTCTGTTTCAGCCAGCATTGATCAGATAGCCAAGAACACTGTTTTTATACAGCAGTTGTTAGTGCCATGGTTTCTTCAGAAACAAGCAATGCTGTCTTTGTAAGAGCCATCTACAAAGCTTTTAGAGGTCTGTTTCCAGAAAGGGTGGGGATTTCTCCATCTCTTTTTCTAAAAAAATATATTTCCTATCCTCTAGAAAAGTCTGTGAACTAAACTGATTTGTTTCTTTTTGGTGAACCCGCTCCTCGTTTGAATTCATTTCAGATCAAAACTCTTAACAATAGGGGGTATGATTTTGATCCATAATATCTGGATTGGATTCCTGGGATCACTGATTTCCTGACTTCTTAGACAGTGGGAAAATGGGAATTAAATTCATGATACTTTCTAGAGTATTTTGATTTCCTCCCCTCTCAGTCCCAGCAAATATGGCCAGTGGCAAGGGCTAGTAAAAATTGTAACCCCAAATACATGAAGGTACCAAGGCCTATTCTAACCCTGGCTTAAACTGATGACACATCAACTAGTTCTGGACTTACTTAACTTTATTGCATGCACAACCTCTTGATCTTTTGGGACATAAAGTTAGCTTACATTTTATCTTCAAACAAGGCAAGGAAAGTTAATGCAAGCAATATTAATTATCTTCAGATCATCCAGTCTGCCCTGGGGCTGTGTTGAAACTAAAATCTGAGTCTCCTGGGCCCAGCCCAACCCTTCAAGGTCATTTGTTGGCAAGGAAAGAAGTAAAGATACATATGTAAAATGTGTGGCTGGGGGAAGAAAAAAAGTAAAGATGGCATTTTGACTGCATAATCAAAGCCTGGCTTCCTTTTGGTGTGCATCACACATAAAAACAGAGGCAAGGCTTTGATTGTGGTGGTAGCCACCATCTTGACTTTTTGATCTTCC
This sequence comes from Crotalus tigris, assembly GCF_016545835.1. Taxonomy (NCBI): domain Eukaryota; kingdom Metazoa; phylum Chordata; class Lepidosauria; order Squamata; family Viperidae; genus Crotalus; species Crotalus tigris. The sequence continues at coordinate 2,983,663 of NW_024100213.1, read as the reverse complement.
TGGGTCATAGCAGAAATCATTTTCATATATCGTGTAAGATCTATTTCCAATACTCCCTAGCCTTAAAAAAACAATTAGCTATGTTCCCAGAAAGAAACTATGCCACCAAAATCCTAAACATTTCCTCTCCTTTTCCTCTTTCAGACCCTTTTCTCTCAGCCTCATTTTTCTTTCTCCGAGGAACTAACTGTGTCTCTGCTCTTGCTTTTTTTCCACTGGACAAATTCTCAACTTTGAAAACAGGAATTTTCCACAATTCTGCAAATATATATTTTTGCGTTGCTGAAGTGCACTTATATATCTCTTATTTCCATGCCTTCAGTGGCAGATGTCTTACAGAAATTAACAAGTGAAGAGTTTAGGAGCATGGAAGGAAATAATATAAAAAGTAAGTATAAAAGTATTAAAAAGTCATTATTCTGAATCAAGCTATGTATATCTCAAACTGGGCAAGAGACCAGAAAGGACTAGGACAGATACTCCACAATTTGTTTCTTGAACATGAGGTGACATTGACTGAACTTAGACATGAAAAACATAAGAGCCAGTTTGTTCTAGAGATTAAGGCACCAGGCTAGAAATTAGGAGACAGTGAGTTGTAGTCCTGCCTAAAGTATGAAAGGCAGCTGAGCAACTTTGGGGCAATCATCCTCTCTCAACCCAACTTACCTCACATGGTTATTATGAGGAAATAGAAGGAGGAAGGAGTATTAGGTATGTTCACTGCCTTGAGTTATCTATAAAAATAAAAAGGGGAAATAAACAAACAAATAAATAATAAAGTGCTGTACCATTAAACTATGAGCCCCCCCTTTAAAAAAATATACTATACATCTATTACATTGAATAGAGTTAGCAGAAAATGTCCACATACATCCTATTTATTCATTCAAATCTTCAATTTTCTGATTACCAGTTTGAATTCTGAGATCACCTCTGTCTAGAGAAGAAATCCAAGACCACCGCAGCCAGACTCCCAATGCTTGAGTTTTTCTGTGGCTGCTTGTGCTGCTTGCGGCAGGATGCCATGTGCCACTGTTTGTGGCAGGAGGCCGTGCAGTGCTTCGCACTGGTGCTGCCACTCCTGGTCAGATGCCATGTGGCTTGTCTCTCTGGTGCCGCTGCTCACTGCTGTATGTCACATAGCGCATCATGCCACTGCCTCTGTTTGTGGCAGGATGTTGTGTGGTGCTTCACACTGGTGCCACTGCTAGCGGCAGGACACCGCACGGTGCATTGTGCTGGTGCCACCACTTATGGAAGGATGCCATGTGGCTCATCGGGCCAGTGCTGATGCTCATGGGAGGAGGCCGCACAGCATGGTGCTCTGTGGTGCACACAAGCAGCAGCACTGGCATGATGCACTGCACAGCCTCCTGCCATGAGCGGTAGTACTGGCACAATGCACCATGTGGCATCCGGCTGCAAGCAGCAGCACCACTCTCAGTGAAAATAAATTAAACACTGAGAGGAAATGTGAATTGCATCTCTTCCAATCCGTAGTGGAAAGAGAGTTTAGACAGGATTGCAGCACTGTCCCAGAAGGGCAGTGATGGAACTACAAAATCTAGTGCTTCTTGTGAAGCTTCTTGCTTTAATGAAGAGTAAGGAAAAAATGCCTTTATCTTGCATTACAAAGGACATATCAATGCTGCTAACATTGGATGTTCTTGCTTTGATAACAGATAGAAATGCAGCCACTTTTCTCTATTGCTTTTAGAATTAGTTGATGCTGGGAGGGGGAATGTGGATGAGAGTCCAGCTAGTCATAACAATAATAACTCAGCTGTAGGAACCCAAGGTCATTGGGCCCAGAGTTGATAGAGTTTTGGGGGGCTGGAGAGCTGGGGAGAAAGCCCGTGCTTCAAGCTAATTGGGGAATGTGATTTATGACTGTTTATTGGAGAAGGGAATTGTGCTTTGTTACTTTGTATCCAGGGGAGGGAAATTTAGTTTTTGGTTTTGACTATGTAGTGCCAATACTTTGTTTTTTGAATAAAAGATTCTTTAAGGTAAACAATGCCTTGAAGTTCTTTTGAAGAGTTTCATCTGTCAGAACCATGACAGGTCATTTGTTTTAGTAAGCACATTTCCTGGACATAAGTCTCATTGACCACAGCGAGGCTTCCACCTTCTAAGCCAATGAGGTGTGTAATGCTACACTGCAGATGTTTTTGTGACAAGATTTTTCTCTCTATCAACTTTTAAAAAGGGATACACAATAGGGTAAGTTAGCTTTCAATGTAGAAACATAGATGGTCCTGTTCAATGGTTAGTTTGAATAGAACATTGGGGTGACTACTGCATAGTTTAATCATGCAAATGCTAACTGCCACATGATCCTGTGACAAGACTGCAGACAAAGTGCTACACTGGTGTTTTAAAGCATTTTGTTTTGCCTTCAGATCTGATGTGTTTCCCTGATAAAGTGAATCTGAAATATTAACACCCATTTTGCCTCATGGCCAGATGGGCACGGAACAAAATGATGAGTTCCTATCAACTCAACTTTTTCTTCTTCTTCTTTTGCCATATCCATTATTGGATGTTGACGATCATGTTGGCAATCCTGTTTTTATCAGCAGTCGCACAAAAAAGTACTGCTGAGTTTTGTCCAAACCAGTCCCTTAGATTTTGAAGCCATGATATTCTTCTTCTGTCTGGACCTCATTTGCCTTCAATCTTTCCCTGGAGGATTAAATGGAGTATGCCATATTTTTCTGGGTGTCGCATCACATGTCCGAAATATTCACATGGCCGAAATATCACATGTCCAAAATATCAACTCAACAGCCTATAATACTTTTTTTGTTAACTTTAAGTTGACCTAAAACCCAGTGTTGCCTCAAATGGAATGATAAATATCCTTTTGTTTCTGTTTCTTTTACTGTTATTTCTGTTTAAAATGTTTTGTATTTTGGTGAATACACACACACACACACACACACACACACACACACATATTTCTAAAATTTGGATTGCTAGCAAAGAATTAAGGGAGAACTGGAATAGCTATTTCAAACTCTTTAGCTCTTTTCAACCAGACATACCCTTCTGAGATTTGAACCTGGGCTGTCTGCATGTTAGGGAGCTGTATTAACCTCTAGGCCACAGGCTCTGTCTCACTTTTGCCAGCTGTGTTAGGGAGGGAAGAAACAGGGGAGGAGTTATCTAGAATGCTGTATGTTACACCCTGTTGCCCAAATATGGGAGAGAGAAATCTTTTGCCTTGTATCAGCTCAAACTAGAGCCATCCACAGGCAGCAGTCACAACTGTGACATCATATACATTTCTAAAATGTATAAATTCTTTGCTAGCAAAGAATTAAGGGAGAACTGGAATAGCTATTTCAAACTCTTTAGCTCTTTTCAACCAGACACACCCTTCTGAGATTCGAACCTGGGCTGTCTGCATGTTAGGCAGTTGTATTAACCTCTAGGCCACGGGCTCTGTCTCACTTTTGCCAGCTGGGAGGCTTTTTTATGACATGTGGACTTCAACTCCCAGAATTCCTGAGCTAGCACAGTTGGCTCAGAAATTCTGGAAGTTGAAGTCCACACATCATAAAAGAGCCAAGGTTGCCTACCCTTGGCTTAGGATATCTATTCCTTATGAGAAGACCACAAGATTGTGGTTTTCCATGGGTTTGGGTGCTGGAAGATGAGGGGATTACCCATCTTGCTCACAACTGCAGCAGATACTTTTAAAGGACACTTGCAAATCTCACTTTCTAATCACTTTTGGAAATTGCTTATTAAATATTTTTAAGATGTTACAGTCCTTCAGACCGAAATGTTTGAAAATGCCTTCAATCCTGAATGAAAGAACATTTTAATCATAAACTTAAGAATTTTTAAAAAAATCTGAAATAAATAACAAAAAGCTAAAGAAGATTTTGATCTTACAAAGATAAATAGACTGTGGGTCCAGATAACATTGGAACATTTAAACTTTTGCAATAAAATATTGGAATTAGCGGTAAAGAACAAACAGCTTCTCATGAGAAATAGATTCTGTTTTGGTTTTTATGAGAAAAAAAATTCAGGCAATTTAATGATTCCAAAAACTGAACACTAAACAGGATTAATTTTTTTAGGTAGAGGAAAAGTTTACATGCCTGTAAAATATTGCAAAATGTTATAAAAATGAAGATACTGAAAGTGACTTTTGAAGAATGGAATATGGAATCAGAAAATAGTAGCAACAATGTTAATAATGATGTCTCTTACATAAATAGATTATGCCCAAAAGATGTTACTAAAGAAATGATAGATGTAGAACAAATTTTATCTGACAAGTAGAGATGGTATCAGAAGTGGATTTATAACTAAAAGATCGAGAATAAGACTTAGTAAGAAATAGAACATGAAGGAAGAAAAATGTAAATAAGAAATAATGGGGCTATAAGGACAAATATTTAAAGAAGAATAAGGGGGAAATGTAAATATTAGATTACTGTTACGTAATTGCTGTAAAAAAAAGGAGGAGTATATATTGTGTGTGTATGTGTGTTATGTTTTGCTTTGTTTTGTTTTGTCTTGTTGGTTAAAAATAAAAATTTATAAAAAAAATAAAATAAAAAGAGAAAAAAAAGAAATGATAGATGTAGAACAAATTTTATCTGACAAGTAGAGATGGTATCAGAAGTGGATTTATAACTAAAAGGTCGAGAATAAGACTTAGAAAAGGTTGTTTCATTGGATTTAGAGAAAAAACAGGTTGAGTTTTTAAAATTTAAAAGGGAAATACAAATGACAACACAAGAAAGTGCTCTAGATAATTATTTACTACTGGAATTACAAAAAGAGGCTTGTTAAAGCCTTGAAAAACTCTTTGAGATGGGACAAAGAAGAAATGAAGGGAAATCAAATCCTATGACAATATTTGAATGAACTAAAGATTAAGACTGTTGGAAGTAAAAGGAAGGAATAGAAAGTTTATTTGATCAAGGTTAAAATAATATATGCTGTTACTTCTGGCAACTCTTTATGGACTTTCTGCTGATCCCAGGATGGAAAAAATAATGATGTTTTATCGATTTGTTTATAGATAAGAGATGGGATATGGAATGAAGGCATAAATGTTTGTAACCTTAGATGGGGTGAAGTATTGTTAATTGGTTTATATTCTTGCACCTTTCACCCTTTCTATTTTCTTTCTACAAGTTTAGTTTGAATCAGATTTTACTTTATAGTCAAATTTCATCATACATATACATATACACATATGTACACACATATGTATGTATGTATGATTCATTGACTAACAATTTAGTAGAACATTGACTAACATTAGTAGAAAAAGAGCATTTACAAATTTGTGGAAAACAATCCATTCCACTTACCTCAACTCTTAGAGTTAGAAGGACTGGCAAGAATGGGAATGCAGTATCAAGAGAACAAAATGGTATGACAATAAGGGCAAATTCCTTGTGTGTCCAATCAATATCCTATTCTATTCTATTCTATTCTATTCTATTCTATTCTATTCTATTCTATTCTATTCTATTCCACTCCACTCCACTCCATTCCAAGTACTAGAATCACCTTCCCATTCTACCAATCTTAGCATTTTAGAGGCTGATGCACGATATTTGTCTCTCTGTAGTGTTAGGTGGTATAGAATCACTTAGGAAATAGCTTGGTCAGTTGTTGAATGCTTTATAGGCATTCTGTTTCCTTTTCATAGTCAGGAATCTGGACCAGTCAGCTTAGATCTCTGAAATCAGGGCAATCCTTTCTCTCAATTGAGTGCCCAAAGAAGCTTTGCTTGAAATCTAACCTCAGTGGTGGTGGTGGTGGTGGTGGGGGTTGAATTAGATTGCACAATAGAGGGAAATAGTTCAACTCTCTTCTCTACCCATCCTGATTCATTCCCATCAGCAGCTATCTATGTTTTTTTTTTTAATGATGTAAAATACCATACCTGGCCCTACAATTGTTTTGTAGAGATTCTCTTTGTTGTGGCAATCTGTTCTCCCAGCTTTCTGGAAAGAACCGTGGGACATTTCCAAATGGCAAGACTTTTAAAAATGCTTTGATTGTAGTGGATAATCAAAAGTATAATATAACTCTTTTGAAATGTTCCCATGTTGTAATCAATTAGTTGACAGTTTGGAGATGAGCATAATCATCCCTTGCTTTTCCTACAATTGCAACATATTGGATACTTTTAGCCAACATTTGGTACACTCCCACTCTTTGCAGTCCTTAATAGAATTAAGTTTTATAATCTTTCAAGGTTTACAATTCTGATAAACTCTTCAAAGATAAATCTGTGCCGCCCACTGATTGTTACTTCCTGCTTTATTTTCACAAGCTACATTCCACTGTCATCCCATTTATTTTCCCTGAGATTTTCTCATTGTAATGAGAATGCAATCCAAATTCAAGTGTGAGAAAACAGTCTTTCAAGGCTAAGCTGAATTCCTGTCGTGGTCTGACTCTAGATTTCCTTTGGAAGTTAAAACAGTATCCTTTGTACATGGGATGAACACATCCACCTTTGCTTTCTTGTCATATCAAACAGAAGTACTGGACTACTTCTCTTAAAGCTGAAATTTGTGATAGGATGGAATATCTGTCACCTTCCTCAATCTGAATTACATCTGTCACCATCCTTCACTGGCTGTAAACATTATTTGGGGAATCATAAATTCCCAACCTGTAACTTATGGATTTCAGTTAGGACTGGCTGTGAATTCATTTACCTTGCATTTCGTTGCAGCAACTTGAGAATCATTCAAGGAATTCACTCAATTGCTGTTTATATTAAAACATTGGTAGACTACTGATTTGAAAGGACAGGTTTCAAGCTTTCTTTTGGGTTGGGGAAAGAGGGAGGCAGAAGAGATTAGCAGTGTATATCATGCCCCACTTATGAAAAACAATTCCCACTGAATTTAGTAGGAATGTCAAGTAAACATGTTAAGAAAAAATTAGAAAAATAACCCAGCAAAACAAAATCTTGGAAAGGAATGTTTCTGTGAAATGTTTTCTTCTCAAACTGTGGCATAAAGAAGCCCCCAGGAACACTACAACAACACAAAAACAGAAGCACTCTTGGCTAGCTACAGGGGATGTTTTGGAGCTGTTATTTCTGTGAAGGGAGGTGTTACAAAGTACTATTTGAAAGGGTACCCAGATTTCTGCACCTGCTGTATTCACTGTTTTATTATGCTGATTGTGTAAACAATTGCACAGAAATAATAAGTAGGCATACAAATTGGAGAAAGATGACATGTTAAACCATGAAGAGGTTTGTCTCAGACTCTGTTCACTTAAGGAATCATTGTAACATAAACTTTGACCAGGCATGTCTAAACTTCTGCTTCAACTGGAGCAAAATGGAATATCTGTTTATAAAGACAGGACTATTTTTTTCCTCTATTTTGTGCTCTACTTTTGAGAATTCAGCGTCACCTGGATTTTTATCTCATGTACAACCCATTTATCTGTCATAGCCTGATCCCAGATGACAGGTTTTGGGGCTGACTGTCTTTAACGGAAAAGTCTTTTGGTTTTATAGATTTCAGAATGGAGCTCAGGTCGAGAGAGAAATCGCTTACGTTTTGATGTGAATTTGTTTAATCATCTTTTTCAAACCTTCCACAAAATTTGCAACATCATTTCTAATTCAAAACAAGTGCAGTATCTAGAGGTCTATTTGCCTGAAATGGAAGGCACATATATATATCTATATGAGATCTAAACAGTCATGTTTCAGAAGTTCTTCTGAAATTGTTTGAACTGGCTCTAACTCAGTGTGTGTGTGTGTGGGGGGGAATCAGGAAAGTTCCCCCTCCCCCAGGTTTCTGATGAAACAAATTCAGAGGGCACCCTGGGTGATCTTGCCAAGATTTTATGAACTGAGTGGGGCAAGATTAGTGGGCACTGATCCTTTCTCCTGTACTCCCCTTAACATCTTCTCCCATAGTATATTGGAATCTGCTGGAGTTCAGCAGCCAACTCAAATAACTTCATAACTTCAGATAAAATTATTATTAAATAATGATATTCCACTCACTGCACTGATCCTGCTACCACTCTTTTCCTCCCTCTTTTAGCTTCTGCCACTTATGTACTGGCTTCTGCTTCTGTTTCTTATTGGAATAGCTTTTATACTGTTTTGGCAACTTCAAGACATGTGACCTTCAACTCCTAGAATGGTGGCTGGAGAATTCTGCAGGTTGAAGGTCACATATCTTGAAGTAATGATAGTTGAGAAATGCTTATCTATTTGTATGGAACCAGTTACTGACCCACTAGACCTCACACCCATCTTCCAAGTACCTTCCCTTCTTCCCTTCCTTCCCGGTCCTTACCTCAGCCTTTACCCCCATTTTTTTTTTCCAAATTCCTTCCTGCTTGTCTCCACTGCTGCCTGGAACAATTATGTTTCTCTTGGTATCGAGAACAAAGCACACCCCAATCAACGTTTCTTCGTAATATATTTCATGGGCCTTGGGCTTTCTCAAGTATTCCAAAGCACAACATGGCTGCTTAAAGTGACTTCATTCTAAGTTAGTCCAAGCTCTATGATTGGGCCATTGTTTCCTGGCTTGTAAGTGGTTGGGTTCCCCCCCCCCGAATCTTTTCCAGCCTTTCTAACAATGGAAGGAGGCAGAGTGGGTTGCTTGGTTGAGCTTTGGCAGGTATATGCATTGTGTCTTGTTTCTGTGTTGCTTTTTATGCAATGAAACACAAAACACCCATGTCATTTTGAATTTTCAAAATTGGCACACAGACAAGTTGAAATGTTCTAGGGGGATATTTCTATTTTATGTACCCCTAATCCCTAACACTAACACTAATATGTATATGCATTTGTGGAAATATGCAAAAATAGAGAAACTTTGTAAAACCCACTGTAGGTTAAGGAAAAAATGCATTAAAAAAACATATTACCTTAGGGGCAAAGTACATACATTAAGGAATATATATATAAGAATTAATAAGTTAGAAAAAAAGTTGTTATAATATAGTGTGTGTGTGTGTGCATGTATACACACTCCATGCTTACATTACATTTTATATCCACAGGTCTCAAAGCTTTTATGAATCAAAAGCATAAAAATCAATAGTTACAAGTGAATTTCAATCTCAGTTACATATTTACATTACTTTACTCTCCTCTAAGAGTCACATTTCTTAATGCTTTATTTTCATGCTGAGATAAGCAGAATGAGCTCCTGTCAGAGAATTCTGATATTGGAATCACCAGGATGTGTGACATCTGGCCAGTAGCACGCTAGCAAAATGGCCTGAAGGCAGAAACAAAATATTTGCATCTTTCTCTCCTTTCTGGCAATTGCTTTTAAAATAGTTCTTTTTTTTGCCATTGCAAATAGTGCTATGGGGGATGATCCAACTATTCTATGAGTTTTAAGGAGGAAACCTGGGGGTATATGTTGAATTTATGGACCTTTCCAGGCTGCCCCTTCCATACCCCTGCCATTTGCTCATTTAAACTTTTCCAGAGTTGGAATAACAACAACAACAAGATAATAATACTAATACTAATACTTATTATTATTATTATTATTATTATTATTATTATTATTATTAGACGAACTGCAAAGGTTTACCCAGGACAAAGAAATCAAAGCCTTACCAGAAGTAATTCAGAATGTAGAGGCAAACCAGGGGGAGTTGGCAGTGAAGGAATCCAGCAGAGATATACAACTGTTCTCATTTGGAAACCAGGCACCTCTTCCTCAGGAAGAACAAAACCCTCTAACTAAAGAAATAAAAGAATTGAAACAAAGAATAACTGAGCATCTAGAACAGCACAAAAACAACAGAATAAGGCTACCTGCATTGAAGCTTGTTCCAAAGAAACAGCTAGCACAAGCATTAAAAGATGCAAATACTGCAATATCAAGTATAAGCACCAATTCACTGCAAGAAACAAACCAACTAATGTACAGCACAGCTGCAGTTATAACAGAATACCTGGGATGCAAAATCAACAAAAAAGAAAAACAAACAAACAGTGCACCACAAAAATGGAAGGTTAGACTAGAAAATAAGATCAGCAAGTTAAGATCACATGCAAGCAAGCTAGAACAGATGAAAGAAAAGAAGCTGAAGAACAAGAAGACCAAAGAATACCTAATCAAGAAATACCACTTAGAAACAAGGAAGATCAAGGAAGCACTGGAAATAATAAAGCAACAAATAACAGCTATAGCCAGGAAAATCAGTAGATATGAAGCTCGAATTGCAAACTATAGGCAGAACCTCCAATTTCAATCCAATCAGAAACGTTTCTACCAATCCATCAATGGAGAAACTGCAAGGAATCAGTCAGTACCTGACAAGGAAGAAACAGTGCAGTTCTGGAAGCAGATATGGGATAACCCAAAGAAATACAACAAGGATGCGGCTTGGTTAAAAGAGGTGGATGCAAATAAAACAGAAGTTGAAATGAAAGAACTAGTAATAACAACAAAAATGGTAGAAAAAAGAGCAAGGAAAATCAAAAATTGGTCAGCACCAGGTGAAGATGAACTGCATGGGTTTTGGTTGAAACATCTAACTGTTATACACCCACTCATTGCCAAACAGTTCAACAATATACTACAAGGAGGAGAAATTGAAAAGTGGCTAACAACTGGGAAAACCTACCTAATAATGAAAAATCCAGCAAAAGGGGCAACACCAGGTAACTACAGGCCAATTACCTGCTTACCAACAACTTTCAAATTACTAACTGGTGTAGTAGCTGATGCAGTGCAACAGCATCTAGTTGAAAACAATCTCTTTCCACCTGAGCAGAAAGGAAACCGCCCCAATAGCAGAGGAACAAAAGATCAACTCCTAATAGACAAAATGATCTTGGAAAACTGCAAGAGAAGGAAGACCAACCTGAATGTGGCATGGATTGACTACAAAAAGGCATTTGACTCTCTGCCACATGATTGGATAATAAAGTGCCTAGAAATAACAGGAGTCAGTAGAAACATCAGAAAATTTGTGCAAAGATCGATGGCACAATGGAAGACACAGTTGCAGATCAATGGTGAGAGCTGGGAGAGGTTAATATCAAGAGAGGAATATTTCAAGGAGATTCATTATCACCATTACTATTTGTTATTGCACTGTTTCCTCTGTCAACAATACTGAATAACTCAGGACATGGCTATCAAACATCAAAAACATCTGCCAGACTATCCCACCTCCTTTATATGGATGATCTGAAGCTGTATGGAAAAACATCATCTGAAATAGAATCGCTGCTCAACACTGTCCGTATATATAGCCAAGATATTGTAATGGAGTTTGGCTTGGACAAATGTGCCACACTTACTATCAAACAAGGAAAAATAATGAAAACTGAAGGAATCAAGATGCCCCACGAAAATAACATTAAGAGTCTGGATGAGGAAGAGTACTACAAATACTTGGGTATCCTTCAAGCTGACAACATCAAGCACACTGAAGTCAAGAAAAAGATTAGAGGTGAATACATCAAGAGAGTGAAGAAGATCTTAAAGTCCAAACTCAATGGAGGAAATACCATAAAGGCAATCAACACCTGGGCAATCCCAGTCATTAGGTACACAGCTGGAATAGTGGACTGGACTCAAGCAGAACTAAAAGCAATGGATAGGCAGATCAGAAAAATAATGACAATGAATCATGCCCTTCATCTACGCAGTGACATTGATAGATTTTATCTACCAAGGCAAATAGGTGGGCGTGGAATGCTACAAGTACATCAGATGGTTGAAGAAGAAAAAATGGCTTTGGAAGAATATCTGAAGAACAATGATGAAGATGCACTGAAATTAGTATATCAGGAAGGCTTACTAACTACTGGAGAGACCAAACTGGCCTACAAGAAAGACCAAATGAAGAACAGAATAGAGGCATGGGAAGACAAAGCACTACATGGCCAATACATGAAAAAAATAGCTGGGAAAGCAGATAATAATAAAACCTGGCAATGGCTAAGAGCAGGAAAATTGAAGAAAGAGACCGAGGGACTAATTCTGGCTGCACAAGACCAAGCCTTAAGGACAAATGCATACAAAGTCAAAATTGAGAAGACAGCAACAGACAGTAAGTGCCGCCTATGCAAAGAAGCTGAAGAAACAGTGGACCACTTGGTAAGCTGTTGCAAGAAGATTGCACAGACTGATTACAAGCAGCGGCATGACAAAGTAGCAACAATGGTGCATTGGAAGATCTGCAAAAAATATCATTTGCCTGTAAGCAAAAACTGGTGGGATCATAAAATAGAGAAAGTCATAGAAAATGATAAAATTAAACTGCTCTGGGACTTCAGAATTCAAACAGACAAGCACCTGCAACATAACACCCCAGACTTAACAATTGTCGATAAGAAAGACAAAAAAGTCTGGATAGTGGACGTGGCAGTGCCTGGAGATAGCAGAATAGAAGAGAAAGAACTGGAGAAGATAACAAAATACAAAGACCTACAAATAGAAATAGAAAGACTGTGGCAAAAGCAAGCAAGGTAGTACCAATAGTCATAGGCTCCTTGGGTGCAATCCCAAAACAACTGGAGCACCACTTGAACACAATTGGCATTGACAAATTCGCTATTAGTCAATTGCAAAAGGCGGCCTTATTAGGAACTGCTTCCATCCTGCAACGATATCTGTAATACCATGAAACATCCACATCTGCCTATCCCAGATCCTGGGTAAGGACTCGATAGGTAAACAAAATGCCAAATCCAGTCTGAACATCTGGCTAACTGTGCAATAATAGTAATAGTAATAATAATAATAAAGTTGGAAGGGAACTTGGAGGTCAAGTCCAATGCCCTGCTCAGGCAGGAAACCCTATACCATTGCAGACAAATGGCTGTCCAGTCTCTTCTTAAAAACTTCCAGTGTTGGAGCATTCACCACTTCTGGAGGCAGGTTGTTCCACTGATTAATTGTTCTAACTGTCAGGAAATTTCTCCTTAGCTCTAGTTCTTTCTGAGGATGGTATTTTTCCTGGGGAAAATCTTACAACCCTGAAATGCTCTTCTTGAGTGTCTTTGTATTTAACATGCATGTAGCCTTTAAATGCAATTAATCTTCTTCTGATAATTAAAACTAACTCCAGAGTAGAAGGGATGCAACATCAACTTCAGAAGAGATATTGCAACAAGGAGAATGAATTAAATTATCTTTTTAATGCCTGGAGCGATTCTTTTAAGCATCTCTCTCTTCTACATACACAAAACATCCCAGCCCATGAAGTTCTGATCAGAGAAGATACATTTTCAATGAAAGATTCATTTATTGTCCTGTATACTAGACTGCCTACTGGAAGGTTAGTGGATTCAATAGATACAGGTAGTGCTTTTCTTGCAAATATGTAAATGCCCAGAAATACACATTTTTATAGTTTACCGACTTCCAGTTAAAGGAATAATATTATAGCTTCTCATTTCCCCAAATACTTGCAATGCCATTAAAAATCAACTCATTTGTTCAGCCAGATTTAATGTCCTTGACTGAACAAACACTTCATTGGCTTCACCATCTCAAGTAGTAGCCATAAAAGTCTTGGCAAGGGGTCTCTCTCTCTCTCTCTCTCTCTCTCTCTCTCTCTCTCTCTCTCTCTCTCTCTCTCTCTCTCTCTCATGTCTTTGTGTGTATCACACTTCGTAAACTCTTGTGGAATGAACTTTCTAAAATTAGAAACTGCAGGAGAACTCCATTTCATTAGGAGGAGGTGGCCAGGTGGCCACGGTCTGCAACTTAATGGCAGGGCTTTTTAAAATGTCAACTGAAGTTAATGGCCCTAGATAGAGCTTGGTATGTAATATCACTGAGAAAAGGCAGTTCTTTGACACCCTGGAGTATACAGAATGCCACATCTTGGGAAGCTGAGCTAACTTGTGTCTAGGAAAATTCTTTTAGTATCATGTTAGTAATGCTTATAAAGTAATGGCTGATTTTGAAAAGGTAAACAAAGTTTGAGTTTGTTAGAATGTGGATGGGAGACCAACTGAAAATCCAGACTAAATTGATAAATTGCAAAAAAAAAAAAAAAAAAAATGTAGGAAGTCACGTCCATGTTGCTGCCATGAAAAGAACATATACTAGTCCACAAAGTGACAGAAGCCGAGTTCAAGTTAAGGGTTTTATTGTCCTTGTGAATTTTTAATTTTTTTTAAAAAGTAAGGGGTAAACCCCTATAGGCTACCCATGAAACAACATTAGAATGTTTTAAATATTCCCATTTGGAGCAGGTTGGGTATAGGTGAATCCAGATCCATGAAATTTGCAAAACATTAATTCTGTCTGAATATAAAAAAAGAAAATTATTTAAAGAGAGACTGACCCTCTGGGTAAAATGTAGGGATTTTAAAGTCTTTTTCTGGGAAATGCTGAATAGAAAATTGGCTGCATTTCAACAGCAGGAAAGAAATGTTAAAGTCCTGAATCACTGTGAAACACAGAGACAGAGACATGGAGCAAGAAGGGAGAAATACTATTGCACCCATTAATCTTTAAATTCTGTGTTCTCTCATAATGAGGTTTTTTTTTTAATCCTTTCTCATTTCTTCTCTTAGTCTTATGCAATGTATTAATCTTGTACGGTGAGGTAGGCTTTTTGTGCTCTCTCTACCTGGTTTGAGGCTTTACTTTCCACAAGCCAGTATTGATCTTACCGGCTTTGGGTGATGGAAACCATAGCAATAGCAATAGCACTTAGTGTCAGGCCTGCCCCAGTCTGGTCTCTTGGGAAAGTAAGATGTGTGACTCTATTTGGTTGAAGGAAAGGAACTTTTACTGAAAGAAGCTGGTTGCAGTAAAGTCAGGCAAAATCTGGTGTTTTCCATGCAAAATACAAAGCTATTCTTTCCAACCCCCAATCCCTCCCTCAATGACCAGTCCCCCAGCCAGCTAATATGATGCTGGTATGATGTTTTGAGAAACTCTGAGGTGTGAAACTGGCAACATTCTATTCTCAGGGAAAATGGCCTTGAAGATCCTGGTACAAACCCATTTGGTGTTCTGGTCTTCTTCTGTTGTCACTTCCTCTTCTCCATTTTCCACCATTAGATACATAGGTGTAGATTGCCCCAAATGCCTCCTCCCTCCCTTCCCCTTTGATGGGAGGAACCCAGCAAAGTGCTAGGCCGATGATGGAGATCCTGACACTTAGACTTATATACCACTTGATAGTGCTTTACGGCCCCCCTCTAAGCAGTTTACAGAGTCAGCATATTGCGCCCAACAATCTGGATTCTTATTTTACCAACCTCAGAAGGATGGAAGGCTTGTTAACCTTGAGCAGGTCAGGATCAAACTCCTTTGGCACTGGGCAGAATTAGCCTGCAATACCGCATTCTCACCACTGTGCCACAATGGCTGTAGCCCCAAGTTACCCCTCCTTCTTCTGAGGTACCCCAATTTTGGGGTAGGTGAATTCTAGAACCACTTTTGTAATGTTCTAAAACAACTTTCTTTGTTCAATTTCATGTCAGGGCCAGCCCAACCATAAGGGGGAAAAGCCTTTGTCCAGCCTAATTTCAGATTTTTGAGAAGAATGGCAAGTGCTGGTTGTACTCAGGACCATCATTAAGTCAGGCACTGGAAAAGCTAACAGTGGCACCGATCCAGCAAAGATTTTATTTGCAGAAACTAATCTAGCACTTTCTCATTTGACAATTGAAAGCCTAGCTTAGTATCTTTGTGCATTGCTATCCCCACAACTAGATTCTTTACTGCCTCTGCAGGAAACCCTTGAAATATCAAAGTCTCTGTATATGCATATGTCCACACATACTCCCCCCTCCTCCCACTATACTTAGGTTGCAACCATGACTCTTTCAGAGATTCCACCAACAGATAAGTAGTTGTTGATGCAGACAAGGCAATTGCTGGCTGGTCGAATCATCTCGGTCACAGAGTCTGTGCATGAGATAAGGCAGAAATAATTCCACAGGAAGAGGTGAGAGCCAGCATCCTGGAGCCCTGCAATAGAAACATTGACATTTATGAACTCAGGCATTCATAAACAAAAAAAGCTTGCAACTTTGGCAAGGAGAGAAAGAAGAAAGAACAACTGAGACTTCTCTGTGGCCATCCTATATCAGATATTGGAATCTTAAGGAATCTCATTAAATGAAAGATTCTCTCAATTCTCTGCATCCTTATGCTGGGCTTTTAATTCCACTTGGAATCAACACCCAGCCATCAAAGTAAAATGATAGTTCTTGTGCTTGACCTTTTAGTCCATGCATTCTGTCACTGTTTTATAATATAATCCCACACTGGGGAATGTACCCATGGCATGAATGGAGCTTAGCAATCACCATTTTTGACCTGGACATCATTTTCTCAGCAGAAGTTTTGTACTTTTGAGAAATTAAAGTCATCTTTCCTTGAGTTTTAAAAGTCAGTGAGTGTTATGTGAGAGAAAATCAGAGCAATCAGAAAGACAAAGGAGAAAGGGCAAAAAAGCACCAGCATTTATTTTACTTTTAACTATCATGGTGCCTCAGCCTTATGTTTTCAATATATAAAAATAGATGTCAGTCATCGAGGTCATGGTTGTCCCAAAGGTGAAGACATTTTGCTTCTCATGCAAGAAGCTTCTTCAGTTCAGTACGTTAGTCAGAACTGAAGAAACCTCTTGGATGAGAAGTGAAACAGCTTCAAGAAAAAACAAAGTCCAGTTGCCTTTTGGGATATATAAAAAAAAAGGTTTAGAGATTGCAGTGAAGATGTGAGAATGAGCATTATATATCTTAGTGAAAGGCTAGGAAAAACAGGAGGGAAATCTAGGATTCTATTTTTCATTACCTTTGCTTCCTCATTGCTTTCCAATCCGCTTTCCATGGCAACTGAGAAACTCTGAATCTATACCAGGAAAAGAGAATCTTTGCATTCACACCACATTAAAATTTATAAGGCATGGGATATGCATCCATTCCAATCTAAACCCAAGGAAAAAGTATGGATCTTAACAAAGAGTGCCAAGAAATTCAAGAGCCAGCTTGGTCTAGTAGTAGACAAGGCACAAGGTTAGAAAGTGGAAGACCATGAGTTCTAGTTCTGCTTTAGGCATGAAAGCTGATTGGGTGACTTTGAGCCAGTCATTCTACGCTCAACCTAACCCACCTCACAGGGCTGTTGTGAAAAAAAATAGAAGGAGGAAGGAGTATCAGATATGTTCATTGCTTTGAGTTATTTATAAAAAATAATAAAGGTGGGATAAAAAATTCTCTTCTCCCCCCCCAATTGTTTCCAGTCTTCAATCACTAGAAAATGTTGGTCAGAAGTCCAGGAGAAATGAGTCAAGTTAAAATCTATAGGAAGCCCTATTGTCATATTACAGTACATAAGAATGTGACACTTAAAAACAAAACCATATACCCTGGGAAAAATGAACCTGAACATTTTCGCTTGTACTTCTTCCCCATATGGGAATTAGCCTGTGCTGGAAACAATATGGTAGATAAACTTGCTATTCTTTAAGCCTATCGGGCTCATCTTAGTGAGCGTGAGTAGCTTGAATCATTGTGGGCAACAGGATCTAGGTGCAGTTAGTACCGTGCCTAATATTTATTCTATACGTTTATAATATTCTCCTTATCTTAGATACAAGATGATAAAGGGTTGTGCGTGAAGTGTCTTGTCCTTTACTGTGTACAATCATTTCCCCATCAATTTGAAGCCTCCCTGCCGTTCCACACTTCAATTTAAATCCCAAAGAAAGACATGAAATAGAAAGATTTTCCATGGAGCTTCTTGATTTGGGAAATGGAATTGTCCAGGAATGCTGCAGAATCAGATATATGCAATAAAAGCAACGACAGAAACTCCTATCAAGTCATAGGGTTAAACAAAACCCAAAATCGCCCCCCCCCCAAACATCCTCCTGTTTAAATATGATTGCTTTGAATGGAGTTGGAAAGAGGAGGGAGGTCCTTTTGTTTTGTTTTTAGCCTTCCTGAATCTTAAAGTTGACTCCAGCAGGGAATTGAGCTTTAAAAATGTTTGCACTACACTAAACTAGGTCAAAGGAAAAATTATGCATCTTCTTGGACTTTCAGTAACAATAAAGAAATTGATTCATGGATGTCAACTGGCCACCGCTCAAATACTCTAATATGTTAATAGAATCTAGATTCTTTTTTCCCCCCTGTATAAACAACAGAAAAAATAAAATTAATATTAGATAAAAGATATGGCAGTATTTTTTTTCCGGAAAGATTTTTTATGATGTTTAAGAGTGACCAATTCTTAAATGCATTTCCAAACAAAAATCCAACAAAAACTTTACAGAAAGAATGGCTGGGACGTGCAATTTGCAGCTCACCCATGTACAGACTCTTAATCGAGGACCATTCTGGGGGGATCTGTTTATGACTTTTGCAAAATCTATTTCCATTTTTTTTAACGTTATGAAGTCTAAGTAAGAATCTAGAAATAGCAATATCAACAGTAAGCTGTAGTCAGAGGTATAAGCTTCATGCATACCCAACTGAAAAGTAGTTAACTTTAAAGTCCTTGGCTAGATACAGTTAAATCAAAGATTTGTATTATTTCTGTACTACTGTGTCAAACTTACCTCAGCCTGAACCTCTAAGCAAGAACAATTCTTAACTTCATTCATTGGGCAGTCTGGCCCGTATTCCACCATGAAGACTTAGACATGGGTGAGGAAATATCTCTCCATTGAACTTCACTTTCAGCCCCAGTGATTGGGCCATTGGGACAGCAAAGGCTGGTGGCATGGCCAAGATCAGTGGTGCTGGAGTGGGTGGCCTCAGTTTTCAGTCAGGTGCTTTATAGCACTCTTCCAGGGGTTCATGAGCTATAAGTTTCCCAAATCTCTCTCTGATGAAGTTGACCACTTAGTTAATTGCTGCAGCCTGGACCTCTTTTTTGGACTGTCCCAGATTGGGTTGCATCTCTGAGCAGTGTGCTTTGGGTCTGGATCCTTAGGTGAGGGTCATTCCCACTGGGGACTCCTTCAGTTTTCCAACACCTAGGGACCATTGGATTCGATCCCTCATCAGCAAGGACTCCTTCCATCTTTTGGGGTCTCCACACCAATGTCTTCAGCCACATGCTGGGTTCAGCTTGGGCACATTGGCTCTTCTTCTGGGTGGGTTGGAACTTGGTTTCTCTCTCAGATTGGGGCTTTTGCAACTGCCCTCTGATCTTGCCATGGTGGCTTCTCCGCTTTCCATCTGTGCTTGTTCCTCACTGGAGACAGACATGGTCACACAATCCCCACAGTAGGTTAACCCTCTGGGTGAACTGATAATGCAGTTCTGGCTTAATGCTGAATCCAGGCCTGCCTCAGCTTGAACCTCTAAGCAAGAATGATCCTTAACTCCATTCATTGGGAATGGTATAGTTTACTAGAGGTCAATTAAGGAATTAAGGAGAAACTTCCTGACAGTGAGGACAATTAACCAGTGGAACAGCTTACCTTCAGAAATTGTGGGTGCTCCATCACCGGAAGTTTTTAAGAAGAGACTGGACAGTCACTTGTCTGAAATGGTACAGGTTCTCCTGCTTGAACAGGGGTCTGGACTCGAAGACCTCCAAGATCCCTTCTGACTCTGTTATTCTGTAATTTCTTATAATGCCCACTTAGATGAGAGCATAACCAAGGTCTGATTCAAAAGTATAGACCAACAATTCCAATATCTGGACAAATGTTTGAAATATCAGGCAATAAGACATTATCATTAGTCAGCGTAGATTAAAATTTCCAGGTTCTAGAACACAGTACAAAGCATTGCATGGACAAATTGTTGGAAATATTGCTCTAGCTTCTAAATGTGCCCAAGCTAAGACTTTTTTCTCAGTAGTATTTGGTCTTCATACTTGTTTTACTGGGAAGCCTGTTCAGTTCTTCAAAACTAATACATAAGTCCAGGAATCTAGGACGATCTCTAAAGGACTTTCTGATCTTGTTACCCAAGATCTTGCCCAAGCTATTTAATGATTTTGAAATCCTTTTGCAGTTCTGCTCTATTTCTCTCTACATATGAGATATTATAATTTAGGAAAGAATAGAATCGCACAATCACTTTCTATTTGAACAAAGAATCCAATTATTTTTATTATATAAGCCCTATAACAGATTCCTTTAAGATTAAAATAAAGCTAACTTTTGTGGAAAATTCTCTTAACTCTCACAAAGTGACTCCTAATAAGTTATATTGAAGAAAATGCCTATTGCTTATCTTTGACACACACCCCTTTTGCCACACACACCTGCCCCCAGTAACAAATTCCAAAGACTCTCATTCTGGAGGATTTTCTTGGCTAGAAATCTGAACCTCTCTCAGATTCACCATCCTCCTCCTTAAATTTCTTTACTCCAGCTCTCTCCAGAATTTAAATTGGAGGAGGTGCACCTATTATCATCCTCTGAGTGACAGATCTAGTCATTAGGCAACCCACACCTACTTCCAAACAAGCCACTAATCCCAAGGCCTTGCATGCAACAAGTCAAACTTGGAGGCTGTTGCCCTTAAGTTTGCAACTTTACAAGCTGGAATGAAGCTTCCCCTTTCAATTTGTGATTATCTTTAACAAAATATATGTGATCTTCTAACTATTTCTCCCCACACCCATTGTTAGGTAGGAACTTGGGCATCATGTATTTGTCCTGTATACCTCACTGGTAGATACCTCACTGGCCTCCAGAAGCAGTAAATGCTCCAACACTGGAAGTTTTTAAGAAGAGACTGGACAGCCATTTGTCCGAAATGGTATAGGGTTTCCTGCCTGAGCAGGGGGTTGGACAAGATGACCTCCAAGGTCCCTTCCAACTTTACTATTATTATTATTATATAGCATCAGCAGCAGATGATGCTGTCATTATGGCACTGCACTACATCTTGCACACCTTGAATCTCCAGGGATCTATGCATGAGCCAATTTTTGCAGACTTCAGCTCAGCATTCAATACCATCATTCCAGAAATGCTTCATTCTAAACTGATTCGGCTATCTGTGACTATCCATACTTGCAGATGGATTATTAGCTTTTCAACAGATAGGAAGCAACAGGTGAAGCTAGGGAAAATCACATAGCACAGGCACCCCTCAGGGCTGTGTGCTCTCTCCATTGATCTTCTCTCTGTGTACCAATGACTGCATCTCTAGGGATCCCTCCGTTAAAGTATTAAAGTTTGCAGATGACACAATAGTCATTGGTCTCATGTGAGACAGTGATGAGTCTGCATATAGATGGGAGGTTGAACTGGCCCTGTGGTGCAGCCAGAAAAATATGGAGCTGAACATACTTAAAACTGTAGAGATGAGAGTGGATTCTTCTATTCTATCACCTCTTACTATATTTGATAGCACAGTATCAACAGGATTTGGGTTCTATAATTTCCCAGGATTGGAAATCAACACCTAACAGTAGAACCATCATTAAAAAGGCACAACAAAGAATGTTCTTCCTGCATCAATTGAAGAAGTTCAGACTGCCACAAGAACTGTTGATACAGCTCTACAGAGGAATTATTGAGTCTGTCATTTGTACTTCTATATCTATCTAGTTTGGTACAGCAACCAAACAGGACAGGTACAGACTCCAAAAGATAATTAGGACTGCAGAAAGAACAATTGCAATCAGCCTGCCTTGCACTGAAGACCTGTATATTGCACAAGTCAGAAGGAGGGCTGGAAAAATATTTAGAGACCTCTCACCTCCTGGACATAAACTGTTTCAACTCCTCCTCTTGTGATGCTGCTATAGGGCATTGCATGTCAAAACAACTAGACAACTAGACATGCCATCACTCTGCTGAACCTAATTCTCACAGTACAGTCTTTATAAGTATGTTTTCCTTATTCTATTCTATTCTATTCTATTCTATTCTATTCTATTCTATTCTATTCTATTCTATTCTATTCATTCTTTATGCTTAAACTATCCATCCTCCTCTTATAATGCAGGGATGATTGAGAGAAAATATTATTAAGGGCAGGGGAATTTATTGAAAGGACAAGAAAAGGCTATGCATTTAGAAAAAAAAATCAAGCAAACATAAGAAGATGAAAATCACAAAAGTCATTAAAAGTTGAGAGGAGATTTAAGCTCTTTCCATTATTATTACCAAAAAGTATCTAAATTGGTCATTGTGTCAACCTGTTTAACCTAGTAACACATCTGACAACAATTCTAATTTGCTTAGGAAGTTGCCTTTCTTCACCTAATCTTGCCCCTTTCAAGGCAATTGCTCAGATACATAGCTGAATGGTGATGGATTAATGTCCAAATGCTTGCAGTTTGTTTTAATAACTTAGATACAACATCATTTCAAAGATATGCCTTTTAAAATGAAGAAAATGTCTCCCCTTGGTCATCATGAGCCAAGTGCTCGGCTCCAGATGATGAAGCGGGAGGAAAGCTGGATACGCTGATGCGCTATATTGAAATCCTGGAGAGACAGGAGGGGGTTATAGTTGCCTCATTGGATTCTGAACACAGCAACTTTAACCCCAGATGCATCACTATCTTAGCAAGAAGGAATAATGAGCTGGGAATTAATGGTAGAACTTCAGTCACTGTCCAAGCAGATGGACTGTAGATTTACAAGTTTGAAGAAGAAGGGCATATGTGGGATTCACGAAATATTTAAAACTATAAAAGCCTAAGAATAATTGTTATTTCCCTTAAAAATCAGAGTTAAGATTTTAGAAAACAGGAAGAATCTCATGGAAACGAGTGATAAATCTGAAAGATGTACAACTTAAAGTTGAAGAGCAGCTCACCCCAAACAACTTCAAAATAATGATTCTACCTTTGGCTGAAGTGTTTAGTTAATTTACAATTTATTCAGGAAATCTTCTCATTGCCAACTGATTTTAAGCTTGAGATACTGATGCTTACAGATGAAGGGTAAGAGGCAATCTTTCACAAAGATCTGCCCCTATAATTCCTACATTTCTGGTGTTCACCACCACAGATTGTCTTCTACAGCTTTCAAAACAAATGACTGAATTGAAACATCATGTAAGTAAAATAATGATTTATCCAGGATTTCCTTTGCAAGTTTTAAGTTTAAGAAGAGGCTTGGATTTGGGGTGTGCTGTGTACATCATCAAGGAACGAGAATGCCAAATATTTCTTTTCATATCCAGCAATCTGTCTTTCTTTTGGAGATGCAAAGATTTAACAATCCCATCCACCCCTAAGGAATTTTTAGAGACCTTGTGCTATCTGATGGGTAAAGAGCTTGCTTTTCACATTTTTTCCACCTTTCCTTCAACTCCCATTACTAGTAGAAGAGTATAGAAACTTATTTTTCTATGAATTTTATTCCAAGGAAGGTGGGTGGATAGGTGAGAGAGCAATGAACAAGCCATATCAGAGGTCTAAAATGGACACTCCCCTCCATGTTAGCAAAGTTGTCACAGGTGCTTTCTTTTTTATCACCTTTTTTGTGTTAGGTTTATTCTAACTATTATTTTTAATTTAGGTCCATGTTTGTTGCTTAAATGTTCATTTTTGGGAGCACAGTATTTGCTAGTTATTAAAACTATGAGAGGTCTGCAATGTTCAGAAATCAATTTGATTTCCACCGAATCCAAGATCCCCAGCTAGACAGAACTGTCCCAAGCTTGTATATTGGAATTTAAATTAATAAATATTTGGCATTTTCTATATCTAAAATGAGGAAATGTATTTTATTTTTCCATGCACATCAAAACCGAATTAGATTAGGTTTATTATTTTTTTATTTCTCCTGCTTTGATGGATCAAGCTGTGGATTACTCAACTGAGTCACTTCCAGTCACAAATGATCATTTTGGATCATTTCTGCAAATAAAGAAAGACAGGGGAGCGTTCTACAAAAGCCTTAAACTTTGGCGGTGAGTTGAATTTATGGATCCACTATTTTCACTGCTTCAGCAGAAAAGAGACCTGGAGATTTTAATCTCATGCAGCTGGAAAAGCTGTTAAAGACTCATTTTTGCTTTATGCTAGAAATCTCACAGTTGAATTACACCACATACTTTTAGCAACTTAAATTAAATTGGAGCTACTACCTGAATAATCTTTGAAATGTATGATTCAAAACTATTGGGAATCAGGAAAGCAATCTGCAACTTATTGACTCAATGGTTCAAACAAACAAACAAACAAGGAAATCCAAGGAAATATCTAGAATAAGGCTAGCAATGGTTAGTATTAATATTTATATTAATTATGAAATCTTATATTTTTATACACTGTTATACAAATTCGAAATGTTTTGTAATGGAACAACAAATCATTAATTTGGAAGAAAATACTGAAATTAACTGTATCTTTCAATAAGATTAAAAAAAAAACAACCCAGATATAAGCTTTGTTATTAAAAGAAATTACAGAGAAAATTCACATTGTGAAATTGTGGAAAGGTTGATGGGTTTCTACCTGAATATTATGGAACCTTTATAGACTTATTGGTTTATAACAGGCATGTCAAACTGCCGGCAATGGGGAACAAGTCCCAATACATCACGCAATGTCACATGATGTCACGAGTTTGACATGCCTGGTTTACAAGAAATTATCTAATATTCTATAGTCCCTCCATTGTTCTATGAAGCCTTTTTTTTTTACGAAATATTAAAGTCTGAGACAGATACTACTAGATGTGCAAATTACAGACTTGTATCTTTGTTTACCATGGATACCAAACTATTAATTGCAACATCATCCAGGAGATTACAGAATGTAATACCATCCATAACTTACCTCAGCTTGGTTGAAAAAAAAAGATATACATCTGAAAATAATTAATACTCCAACTGACATTTTGAACATCATTCCAGATAAATTAGAGCCAGCTGATATAATCTCATTAGACCCTGAAAGAGCTTTTGATGTTTCAGACTGAATTTGTGACGTATACTGTAAGAAATATGGGGTTTTGCCATCTTTTGTTTATTGGATTACAAGTTGTTATTTTTACCCTATGGCCAATGTCATTATGAATCCATTCTCAATCCATTAAGTCATATTCTGGCAGACATCATGGATGCTGCCTGTCTCCTTTAATTTTTAATCTGGTTTTTGACATTTTAGCCTCTCACATTGGATAATTCCAAGATATTAATGGGTGTGGTAGCAGCTAATATTGAAAATAAATCATTTTTAGGTGCTAATATTATGGCTATTTTGGATAATAATTATTTAGTATGGATTATTTAGTATCATTACTAAAGTTTATTGAAGTTGGGTGACAATATAGGTTGGTTGGAATTTAATTCAATTTTAATTGGAAAAAGTCTAATTTGCTACCTTGGCAATCTATCATATGTGATGACTACTACAAAAATGGGGATTTAGAGGCTGTATAAAATACTTGGCTTTGTATGTTCTTAAAATATATCACAACATGTTGAATAAACATTTCTAAATCTATAATTATGATTTTGGTTGCTATACCTCAACAATTAAAACTTCCACTGAATCTTGGGCATGTTAAATGCAATTAAAATACACTGAGACTAAGGTATAGTTTAAAAAGAATTTCAAAATTAATCCCTATTATTTACCTTACACAGACAAATTACAAGCAGCCCTCAGTGAGTAACCACAGCATTTTGGTTGCCAGGTGCTGCAGTTGCTAAGCAGAAAATCATGTGACTACAATGAGCTTGCGATGTCACTTCCCATTTGGTCATTAAGTGAACCACTGTGGTCATTAAGTGAAACATAACATGATTATAATTTATGATTTATTTTAACTCCATTGACTTTGCCTATTGCAAACTGGTTGGAAAGTATGCAAATGGTGATCACTTGACTGTAGCTACTAACGCTACTAAGGCTTTCCTAAAGGCGAATTGAGGTGGTGGAGTCTCTTATATATTGGGGATGTGGGAGGAGGATTCTTCCAGAGTAGAGGGCAACCACAGAAAAGACATTCTTTCCAGATCTCATAAGACAACAAAATTTTAAAGAAGGAAGCTTTAGTCTGCCTTGCTGTGATGACAGCATGTGGGGAGGAAGATGGTCTTGGGAGAAGGTGCTTCCTTAAGGAACCTGGTCCTATGCCATGTAGGTCTTTTAAAGTGATAACCAGCTCTTCAATCATACCTGGAGGACTATTGGAAATGGTTACAACTTGGCAAAAAGCAGTGTTAAATAGGCATAGTGAGATGTACCCATAATTCTCTATACTGCTCATTCTGGACTGATTGAAGCTTCCAGATGATCTCCAAGAGCAGCCCCATGTAGAGCATGTTGCAGTAGTCTAATTGGGAGGTGACTAAGATGTGAGTAACTAGGAGCAAATTTTATTATGTTATTTAGGGTGCCAGTGTGTATAGCCCTTTCTGAAACCTTCACAAGTTTTAGGGTCCAAGTATAATAAAACAGGAATCTTTGTTTCCAGCCTTTCACCTATTAAGCAGCTAAGAATCAAATGATAAATTGATGGTGTAGAATAATCCAAATGTAGAGATGGGGATAGATAGGGAAAAGATGTTCTACTGGATTGTCTGGGATGTATTCTTTACTCAGTTGATTTTTTTCTTATGGCTGAGAGATTATATTCTTAACATGATTATCCATAACATTTGCTGGTCACATATACTATTAAAACATGTACGGACAAAATAATAGGGCTCACTCATTTTAGCAGCTTGAACCTAGAAGTTTTAAGAAATGCAGCACTTGAAATGAAATGAACAATTCAATTTTATAATTGAATTAAAACATAGCATGAAAGTTGCATTAATTACATACCTGAAATGCAGAACAAAAAATTGGAATATCAAATCAACAGATTCAGATTTTTAAGAAATGTAAAACATACTTGTGATTTAAAAATGAAATTAATTCATCAGAAAATATTATTTTGTGTTTATTGGACCTTTCAAAGAATGTTTTAAAAAGTTGGACACCAGGTTTTTGTGTTGGCATTGTAAGAGGTTTGAGGGCTCTAACTCATATGATTTGGTCATATTCAACCAGAGCTTTGTTTTGGTTTCAGATCATAATAAATCTTAATAAAGTTTAGGAAAAAATATAATAAAGACATGAATGTGAAGTTAAATGTGTGTTCTGAAAATATGGAATTTGTCATTTTATGAAGATTATGGCTTTACTGAACTTGGAATTTGGCAAAAAGTTACTAATCCTCTTGATATTAAGGAAAGGATTCATAAGATAAGCTCATATTTGAATTTGTTATGAGTCTGTTATTTATTTTGGAAAAGTCTGTTATTCATGTATTTTTTTTGTATTTTTTATTTTTTAATATTTCCATTCTTTCCTGTAAAACATGTTAAGAAGTAAATATCAATAGTTTCTTTAAAAAATAAAGCCATTTTATCACCTTTTAACAAGTTTTTTATTTTAAAAATGAAAAGATGAAAAAAATATTGCTTGATTTAATGACAAGTGATGGACTGAATTAATTCCATGTTGACACTAATTGGATTTTTCCATTCTTTTTGTCCCCTGTTGTTTTCTCTTCAATAACTATAATGTATGAAGGTTTATTTTTTAACTGTATACTTACCACTGCATTTGTTGTTGTTGTTTGTATATTATTATTTTAAAAACAGTATTAAAAATAGCAATGTAGCTCGAGACTATCTACTAGTCTGGTGGCTTGCCACAGTGGGGCAGTGGGCAATGTGCTGACACTGTAAACCACTTAGAGAGGGCTGTAAAGCACTACAAAACAGTATATACATCTAAATGCTATTGCTAGTGCTATTACTTGGGTAACCTTTATTTCCAATTGCTGAGTCAGGGGTTGATGTATAGGGATCTTCTAAAACTACCCTATTATACCACCAGACTGGAGTACTCTGCCAGCCAACCAGACAGGGCTAATCATCTTCTTCTAGGGCATAAGGGGTGCCAGCTTGCTGCAACAGGTTTCTGGTTTACTGAGGTTGTACAAAGGTATCTTGACCTCAGTTTAGACTTTGACGATCTGGATGAGGCAGAACAAGTTCAGATTAAAATTCTACCACAATACAGTTGCTTGTCATCAATAGACATTGTGGCAATCTTTCATAACATCTGCTCTGGTAATCATCTGGATGAGATCACACCATCACCCTTCCTCTGAAACTATTGGTTCCTGACTTGGAAGTTTTCCTGAAATTATGGCTCTCCGTAAGACATCAGTTAGAAGTTACAGGTAAGGGAATCTTTGCCAGCTTTGGTCAGAGAACTAGTTATTACCCTACTTGGACCAAGATGCTCTAATGATAATGAATTGAGTCCTAATCCCCACACAGTTTGGTCTACAGCAATATGTTGCACGTGGGGCTGCTTTTGGACATCTCCAGTTGTATCATAAAGACTAATCCAGTACTTTGACCTGGACTTAGAAGCAAGCAAGGCAATGGTTTTCCTACTAAAGACAGTAAACTACTTTTTCCAATAGGAGTGAACAACTAGACTTTGACATAAAATACTGTCTATGTGGGAAGGCCTCTTCTGTAGTTCTTCTTTGATTCAGAGCAGATGATAAATTTAGACAGAGCCTTTTCATAAGCAAAATCACACTTTAGAATGATTTTCCAAGGAAAGCTCATCTAGTGCCAGTATTCATGTACAGTATTTCTGGTGTCAGATGAAAATTTATATGTGCTATCTTTGTATTGTATGTTGTGAGGAGGAGGTAAATAGTTTAATGTTAAAAGGACTGTAGCACACCTTATCAGTGTTCTCCTCAGCTTCGTGGGGAAGGATTCCACAGCCAAGATAGACTCCTGATGCATAGTTTATTCAGTAACCCAAGGAGAGTCTCTGTGAGAAAGACTCCCTTTGTGCTTCTGAGGTCCAGAGGTTGAAATAATTTTCATAGCTATCCACTGCTGCTAATTCTGAAGGTCAAACTGAACAACAGCTATGCCTAATGTTGTTTTGGAAATACTGTTTTCTAAGCTTTAGAAAGATTCAGCATACTATTTCTGAGAATTAAAGAAAGCAGGATTTTGTTTGTTTTGCAAAGTGACAAATGAGAAACTATTTTTTTCCTGAACTAATCAGACGTGGTGGTCAATTTGGAATTTGCTTATTTTTATTTCTTTGAAAAATATTTTAAATCCCCCGCACATCAGTGGATCACGGGGTACATGCCAGGAAAACAAACTGCAAACATAATAAACTATTTAAAAGACAAAACCACTTAAACACCAGGCTCTACAATCAAGAATAAACAGAATATGAATTAAGACCAAGCTATGGTTACTAAGATTCTCAAACTTGGGTGAATAGCTAGTTCTTTTTCACTTAGAACTGAAATGTTGGAGATAGTCTCATTTCTATGAGGATGAATTGGGGTGCTATTTAAGTAGTTTAATTATTTGGATATGTTCCCTAAGGGACAAAGTAGTTCCTTGACTTTATTTCAGTTTCCATTTTGTTTTTTAGTAATTGTTAGTTATGTCTAAGAAGAGGCCCAATGAAGCATGTCTTGGATCTCATAAACTTTTCACATCCCCTTCTATTACAGGTTTGAACAGTTCCAAAGAAAATTGTGAAGCTTTAGACCACACAAGATTTAAAACTATGTCTTTGAACCACTAGGAGACTGAGTCTCTGCAGACATTTCTGGCTGTGTATCTATTTAATTGCAATTATCTACAGCTGCATGTACTGATCACTTATGAGTTTGGCTAGCTAACAGAATGGAACTTCTTATTACAGATCTAGTGCAGGGGTGTCAAACTGCCGGCCCATGGGCCGGATGCATCACGAGGAAACCACACCCACCCCATTGCCAGCAATGGGGGAAAAGCTCCAATATGTTGTGCGACGTCACATGACATTACGAGTTTGACATGTCTGATCTAGTGGCTGTAGATCTTGATTACTTCGAGTGTTGGAAAGAATCTAGGGAAAGATATTACTTTGTGAGGAAATCTTGTTCAAAGACTTTCCTGTTTTCATGATGCCATCTTACAGGAAATAACTTGTTTATTTCAATCACATATGAGATTCTTTTCTGTTTTTCTCTTTTAGGACTCTATCTAGGTTTGGACTGAACTCTTCAGAAATTGATTAGACAATTGTCTCACTCTGAGTAATTTCTTAAGAAGGCCCTACCCCTAAATGTTACACTCCAAACTATATATATTGTTTTTGTAATAAAGTGAGGCCTTCCACAGCTCAGTTGGAACTGAACACACATAGATGATTAAAAACATGCACTGTAGACATTCAGGAAATGTAACCTGAAACTATAGTTCTCAAATACAGTTTTAAAATAATACATGAGGCTAATGGCATACAAACAATTGATTTCTTAGTATTGAATAATTACAGTCAGCAAGTTGCATGCTAACACAGAGATATTCAACAGTTAGCAATCTAGGGGAAACTGAATAATTCAAATCATTATGAAATCAAGATGAAGAATGGGGAGAGAAAGGCAAAGAAAATGGGGATTTAGCATTAAGGCTTCTTGCTGCAGCAAATAAAGCCAATAGTTTAAAGGTGTAACACCTAAACCTGAGGCTATGTCACCTCTTCTACTTCTCCAAACCTGTTTTTGATATAAACATAATCAAGATGGGTGAGGATAAAGAGAAAAGCTATTCCTATATTTGAATGAATGAATGAATATTAGCTCTGAGCAATCTGAAGAAGAATGGATGATGAGAAAGGCAGAAGGGAATTAAGAAAAGATTTCCATGCCCCCCTGCAAACCCTACCATCCCAAAATTGCCTGAATGTGGAGAAGGCAAGCCTGACTGGCAATTTCCCTCCTCCCCTCACAGAATAGAAGAGCTCTTTTGGAAAAGTTGTCCCTGTTTCTCAAGGTAGCTGAGCAAAAATCTAGCCTTTCCATTCTAAGGAGAAAGTTGTTAGTACAAGAAGCAAGAGCTCCTCTGAACATTTCAAGGTCTGACTAATGGTTGTGCTTTTTTTTTTTTTTTGCCATAAGACCATGTTTACCACATCAGTTTTATGTGAGGAAGCTTTAATTTGAATAGGGCCTGGCTGTATTCACCTTAAATATTTTCCATATGACTATTCTGGCAAAACCACACACTGTTTCTCTCACAGTAAAAATATTACTGTCAGTTGGCTTAATTCTTCGGTGGCATTGTACATGCAGGATTTTAAACCTTGAGTGGGAGAAATGCTTTCTGTTACTTTCTGTTATCCAATAAGTTGGAGCTCCCTCCTCCTGAAATGGCCAGACTCACAGTGCCCAACACATCTGACACCTCTCATTGTCCATTGCTATAGAGAAATGCTCCTCCCCCCCATCCTCACGTTCCATAATTCCTCCACTACAACAATCTGACTGGAGCAATCTACAATAAACAACTCACTCATATCACTAGCTAAGGGGTAGTGCCAGAATGAAACCTTCTGCAATGACAGAGACTCTAACACTAAGGTGACCAATTTTTTTACAATGAAAAGGGGGACACAAATAAATTGAAGAAAAAAAATCGTAAATAAAAGAAACATTTTATTCATTGCAACAATAATACAGACAACTTGCATGTGAAAAGTTTGCCAGCCGGGTGTTTTGGCGCACTCAGCAGCAATTCCTATTGGCTTTCGAAAGCCAATAGCAGGAGTAGCACAGCTTATGCAAAAGTTTTAAAAAAAAAACCACCAAAAAAAGGTGCTGGAACGCCGTTCTGAGCATTCTATGAGAGGAAAAAAAGCCCTGCAGATTAGTCTTCAAATATCGAAAAGGAGGACATGAAGGAGGACACTTTTTGAGGGAGGACAGAACTTACAAAAGGAGGAGTGTCCTCCCTAAAGGAGGACGGTTGGTCACCTTATCTAACACCTTCTCTCTTAGCATACTGTTCTTGTTGCAGCCCAAAACAATCCAGAGATTCTCTTTCAATGTTGTCTGATAGTTTTCCTGTTTTTCTGTCATTTCACTAGCCCTCAATGATTGCATCACACCAGCCATCTTTTTCTTATACCACCCTACTTCAGTCTATTTCACCCTCCCTTTGAAAACTAATTCTCTTTCAATCTTTCTCCCATGCAGATAGCTCACCATCATCTCAAAATCACACACAATCTTTTCATCCCAAAAAAGTAATTTCTCCAGTATATAAAATCTCAAATGACATAATTCAAGAGGATCGTCTAGATATTCCAGAAAATCTTGTGTGACAAGTGAGCCAAACTATGGGAGCTTCAGCCTGGGCAAAGAGAACATAATCTTCTGCACTGTACTGGGTCAGTCAACTATGAGCACGTATCATAACAATAAAAGTTCAAAGAGATATGGCTCATAAATCATCCCAAGGAATGTAAGGAGTCAAAATCTGATCCACAATCTAATATGCTGATCCACCAAGTACTTGCATCACAAGATGTGCCAGGTGAGATATAGCCAATCCCTAGGCCATTTATACTATAGAAAACCTATAGCAACAACAGTAAGTGAGTGCTAAGATTTTGAAGCATTTTAAGAGGCTGTTTATCACTACGCTTGAGAAAGTTTAACTTGTCACGCACAGAATCATTTAAGGACTCAAATCCAGTCACATCAATATCAAATCCCTGCATGTTCATGGAAGATAGTGGAGGAAGAAATATATAGTCCAGGGGGACTGAGGACTGAATCTTCAAGCAGTAAATAACCCAATTGCCTTGAGCAAGAAAGATGAAGGGTAAGACTCTGTGCAGCTGTAAAGAGCAAGGAAGATGATTTTGATGGAGATCATGTTGTGTGCTGCCAGAACCTCAGCATTATGAATAAACTCTATCTCCCTTCTGGTCAGGGGATCTATGGCAGATCCTAGTTGGAGTGGCTGACCTTTATGGTCATTGCTATTCAGAATTGAAGTGTAATTCCAAAAATCTAGGGAGATTTCTAAAACATCTATTGCAGGGGTCTTCAAACTTGGCCCTTTTATGACTTGTGGATTTCAACTCCCAGAATTACTCAGCCAAACACGCTGGCTGAGGAATTCTGGGAGTTGAAGCCCACAAGTCATAAAAGGGCCAAGTTTGAAGATCCCTGATCTATTGGTTTTGGTCTAGTGGTCAAGGCTCCAGGCCTAAAAATCAGGTCACTGTGAGTTCTAGTCTCGCTTTAGACATAAGAGCCAGCCAGTCACTTTCTCTCAGCCCAACCCATCTCACAGCATGTTCTTGCGGGGAAAATTGGATGAGAAAGGAGTATTAGGTATGTTTGCGACATTGAGTTTATTATAACAATAATAAAAGCAGAAAAAATAATTTAAAAAGTCAGTCTAGCATATTATGCTTGTGATAAACCCATGTTGGTTCCCGTTAAGTGAAAGTAAGTATAACCATTCATTTTACAGAATTTGTGCCAGTTAAAAATATAATATTTTTCCGTTCTGTATTTCATACACTGCCATTAAAAAGGTGATAATACAAAATCCTAAGGACTAAAAATAATCATTTAACAGCAGAATGCTTCTCAATTTGCTAATTTTACTTGATTTTGCATGTCAGATTGCAACATTAAAGAAAGTTACTATTAAAGTATAGAACCACCTCCTCCTTGTTCTCCACTGTAGTTGACAAGTTACCATATATAAGTGATTAGTAGTGCAAGCATATATCTACACTTATCTAAATAGCTTAACTTGGTTTTTTTGCCCACCCAT
Source organism: Crotalus tigris (assembly GCF_016545835.1). NCBI lineage: Eukaryota > Metazoa > Chordata > Lepidosauria > Squamata > Viperidae > Crotalus > Crotalus tigris. Next base: position 2,950,113 of record NW_024100213.1, on the reverse strand, counting down.
AAGAATCTTATTCTTGCTCTTAGGGAAAACAATTCAAAAGCAGTTTCTTCCTCAGTTTAATCTGAGGAAGGATGCATAATGAAGAAGTGCAGGTTAAAAAAAAAATCAACATACCACTATTTCTGAAAGCATCCTAGTGCCTGTTAAAAGCCTCAGACTGCAAGCTTAAATATGAGATAGTAGATATTAAGAGAAAAAGAGAGGAAGTATTAAATGTTGAAATAAGAGAAATTTTGGCTACTAAATTTAAGATATTTGGAAATTACCAGAAAATAAGAATATTATATTATATTATTAATTAGTTGATGTAAGATGGTGAGAATTCAAATAGATAAGATGTGTATCCTCAATATTAGATCTTGTGATGAATTGTGATAAAGGCAATTGGGGTTATTTAAAACTTGGAAATTATAAATATTAAATGTTAAATTTAAATATTAATGGGAAACTAAAAATTGGGGAAAAACAACTAGGACAATGGTGGCGAACCTATGGCATGCGTGCCAGAGGCGGCACTCAGGGCCCACAGAGATGGCAATCGTCCCTCTTCATCCAGCCGCCTGCTAACTCGCTGAGGTCCCACATGGCCAGATGCATCCCAGCACCCATGCGTTTGCAGGCCTCTGTGTGCAGGGGCCGATGGTGTCTGGCAGCAGCCCCCCTGGCCCGTCTCACCTTGCCCTGTGGCAATGGCACCCCGCCGTGCCTCGCCTCACCCTGCAGGATGAACCCTCTGCCCACCACCCCACCTGCAAGAGACCCCCTGAATCTCCCCCAACCTTGCCCAGCCTCCACAGGTGTCCCTCCCCACGAGCAACATCAAGGTGATCACGCCCACCTGGGCCACATCCACCCAATCTGCCATGACCACCACAGCCACGCCCACCCAGTGGGCCATGCCCACCTGACACCCAGTGCCACTCGGTCTCTAAAAGGTTCGCCATCACTGAACATTTAGACATTGATTGTCTAAAAAGATTAAATGTTAAAATAACTAGGATATGTATAAACTAAAAATTATTGATAAATGTAAGAAAGTTATTTTTATTTAATCAATATAATAAGAATTGTATTAATTTAAATATTAGACAGTAAATACCAAGGGGAAAAGAGAGGAAATATTTAATGTAATAGCTTGAGATCTGTACTAAATATATTTCTATGTTATTGAATTATTGATCTACTCAACCGCCACGTTGCTTTTCAAATATTTAAATGTAAAATTAGAAAATCAATAAAATTTTCTTAAAAACCTCAGACTGTCAGAAGGATCGACAGCTTTCTACCCTTTATTGTAACAGCAGCAGATTCAACTATTAACAGGGCGTATGGTTTCTATTTTATTTGAACTCTGAATAAAATTGAGATTATACAAACTCAGATTGTGTGAGTTCAGAAGGTTGCTACTTTGCAAACAAACTATTGCTCCAAATGGAAGATATTATTTCAACTATTGTTCAGTTGCTCTCTCACAGCAGGTTAAGCACTGAGGCATGCTTTATCTTCTCTGTTAACAGTGTTACTTTTGGTCACAGTCCATAAAAAGAGAGGATGGTGTTCCATATCAGCAGGCTGGCATTTTGAACACAGCCCAAAATTCTGCTGGAATGGAATGTTTGTTGTCTTAATGTGAAGACATTGGTACATTTATGAAACCAAATGGTTTCTCGTGTCTTCCTTCTAAAATATTTAATTTTATTTGGCTATTTATTTATATCTACTACTGTGTGCCTTCACCTTAAAATGATGATCAGAAAAGGATCACACCACATTAATAAAGCAGCCCAAGACAATGCAGATAAGCCCATGATGATAAAAATATTGTTATAAGATTATAGTATTAGTGGAGCTAGAAGAAGAGTGCCCTACAGGATGGACAAATGGTCTACAGGATGGACAAATATTGACTTTGGAAATGACAGAATAATAATAAGATAAGTGCAACAATAGAATATAATAAATTGTTAATGATTGACAAATGGGTGCTTGTTTTCATAATTTGTCATCTTATGCTTTAAACTTGACTCATGCTGCTCCACCTATCAAATGGCAGGGCTGGTTTGGATTCCAAAATACATGCAATCTTTAGATATTATCTTTTTATTTTCTCTTTTAAAAACATTATAAATTATTATTTTCAGAAAGATTGAAAAAGCAGCAGATAGCTCATTATGTCTCATAAAGAGATAGGGCCTTTTCCTTGAATAATAATGGATTTGGTCTCTTGGGTGCTTAGAGCCATGTGCTTTCAAATCTGAATGTTTAGAACAGCTTTCCTCACTCAGTTGTCTTCCTAATGACTTGGGTAGCCATTCCCAAAATGTAGAGCCATCATTGGTTGACAATGTTAGGAGTTGAAGTCCAACACATATAGAAGTTGCCAGATTTGGGCAGGATATTTTAGTTATTTTTTTAAAAAAGCAGCTGGTATTAGTTGAGTAATAATTCTCTTTTATTTTTTAAAATCTTTATAATTGAATTTGTGGGTTTGTTTTGCAAATGAGAAAGCTCTGTGCTTGCTAGGAAACAGATTCCAATGTGTGTGGGCTCATCTGGACGGCGTGTGATTTGCACAAAATGTAATTAAATTCATGTAGAAAATATCAACCATAGTCACCTTCTATAGGACTAAATTTGTATGGACTCCTCTCAAGAAGTTTTTTAAAGTGTTCAGCCACAACCCGCAAGGCAATTATAAAGCATGATGGTGAAGCAATTCATTGTTCATTGACTTAAAACAAAAACAATCAAATAATTGGATGACTGAGTATACAATTCCAGAATGACTTTTCAAAATAGCTCCTCCATACTTATTCTCTTGAAGTTGGCTTTTTCAGAATACCGTTTAGAAAAATTAATTCTTTAATCATATAGAATATATTTTAAAATGTAAAATTAATTAACCTGAAATCTGCTATAGTGTAAAATTAGGCACCAGACTTCAATATTAAATTAGGCACCAGGCTCCAATATTTAATAACTCTAGTCCTATATACAGGCCCTAGATATATATTTTTAGAATATATCAGTGGTGTGATATTTTTTAAATTTAGTTTGTAAGATAAGGTGGGAATTAAAAAGCTTTCTCTGAAGGTTTACAGGCTGTCAAGGAATATCTTTGTCATTATGCCTGCTGGGACTGAATATTTGGGTCCTGTGGTAAGTGAAAATGCTAGTAATTTGATCTGCGTATCTGATAAGAACATCTCAAGAAGGCTACTAAGAATTCTTTATTACCACCATCATCACCACCATCACTAACACGAGCACCAGATCATGGAACATGGGCAAAACAGTTGGCTTTTTCTGTTGTCTCTTTCATAATTTGGACCTCCCTACCACCAGAGGTTTTCAAAGTCCCAATTCTTATAGTATTTCAGAACACCACTAAAACAGTCTTATTTCATCTATCCTAACTTTAGTTGATTGCTAGAGGCATCCATCCTTGGGATGTATTTAGAGTTCATATACTGGTTTTCATGTGTGCGTGCGTGTGTGTGTGTGTGTGTGTGTGTGTGTGTGTGTCTTTGTGTATGCCTGCTATGTCTTTGTGTGTGTGTAGCAGTTGCTTAGGTCTTCTGATTGGGTGGAGCTATCAACAATATAAATAAACATACGAAGTGCCAGATGTGGCCATAAGCCCTGAAATGCCAGGGCTTCTGTCGAAAAGATGTCACTGGACAAATTAAAAACAAAACAGATTTGAGCTATAACTGGAGGGCAGATGTCAAGACAATGTCAATGTTTCTTAAACCATTGACTTGATTCCAATATAAACATCTAGCCGGGTCTGGTGGAAACTGCTGAAAGCAATTTTCTCAAATCTTATCAAAGGCAGCTTGCAGGACCAACCCAAAACACTTTTTTTTTTTTTTTTTGCCAAAGGCAAACATTATGATACTTTCCTCTTATCCTACATGCAGGAACTAAGTCAATTGGCAGTTGAACCTTTCTTTGACATGACATGGTGACAGGACAGCTTTTTTCACTGCAACTAAGAGCAACTTAGCACTAATTCAGGAGACTAGATATATGGAGAGGACTTGCTATTCTTCCCAAGCACAGCTGCTTCATTTGACTTAGAGAATGGCCTTTGACAGCTCTAAGGGATAAATCAGAAGCCAGAAGATGAGCCATACAATAAGGAATGAATCTAAGATGAAGTTGACCTAGAATCACCCTCAAGGACCCTACTTAAAAGCAAAGGTTCTTAGAAATTCCCATGCAAACTTTGGCAGCTATAACAAATATAATTTGTAGCATCAATCAGAACCTATACAAAATCATCAGTTCATCAGTTATCATTTAAATACATGTCTAGTTGTGAGAGGCTGTGGGAAAAACAGATCCCACTTTAATCAACATACAAGAAGATTGGCTAGGAACTTATTTTTAGTTTTCAAGCTTCTGTTTTTACTCTAGACTAGCATTAATAATACCTTCCTGAAATCTGATTCCTGCTTCCTTGGTTTTTCAGATACATGGGATTTGACACTATTTTAAGACAGTGTGAGTTTAAGACTCCTCTTTACAACTCACTGCTTTCACAACCTACATATCAAATCACGGTACAAAGCTGATTCCTTTGAAAAACGTGTAACTTCACACCAAGACTTGGCTGTCAGTGGTCCTCACCCCTGGCTCCAACAAAAAAAAAATGCTGGGTTTATCAAATCCCACTCTAGTAAATTAGCAGGAAATATATTACAATTCCCTACCACTTTTAGTAGGGCTTTCCTCTATGGGCTAAAAAAATCCAAAAAACCCCACTAGATTGCAGTAATGAGTTAGTTATTTTCTATTTGCTTCCATTTGGTGGTAATCCAGATTTTTGCAGCTCAGGGTTTGCAGAGCTGTAATTTTAAGGAATTTAACATTTATACACACCATTTAAGTTTTTCAGGGTGAAGTTATATTGTGTCCTACAACTTCAAATGAACAAATCAATACTATGTTATTTATTAGTGTTGGAATTCATAAATACAATGACATTTTAACTCCTAAATCTTTGGACAAGAAAAAAAAATCTAATTAATTACAAAGATGTATGGCTGAAGGATTCTGCATTATGCTGCATGAATTCAGGATCTTTTTTATTTCTGCTCTCATATATTCCACAGCCATCAGCAAGATGGATTTCTTTGTGATAAGAATGATAAGGAAAAAAACCGCTGGCTGCATTGGCTTGCAGAGGTCATCTTGATAACTTGGCCAACATGAGGAAGTAGTAAAGTTAGCTCTCCCAGATAAAAATAGGACTGAACTCCTTAGCCTCACTTATTGCTGATGTCTTTCCTTTTCCTCTGATGTAATCTAGTCAATATTGCATGAACTCTCTAAAAATAAAATTCCTATTTATCTAAAATCAAGTGTGATGCTCATGGTCCCTTAGCAACCTGGGGAGAGACTGCCAGAAACTCAAATTAACAACTCGGCTTCAATGGAATAGGAGTTTCAAGCTGTAAACAACTCAGCAAAGGAAGATGAAATTCATTAGTAGGAACATGTGAAGCTCCAAATGGGTAATTTGATTCAAAGTTCAGACTAAATGTTGCAAATGATTTGGTACCCTGAATCACATCCCTTCAAATGTTGTAGAGTTTATAGGTGATATAGGTACTTCGTTAGATTTTAAGCAAAGTTTCAACTTCCTTTCAATATATAGACAAAATTGGAAGGGGCACAGCTTGAATGGGCATGTGTTCTAGTATTGATATACTGATATTGTCAAATCTATAGCCAATGGGTTTCATTATTTTTGTAAGCCCTGCCTATCAAAATACTTGGAGAACTGTTGCTTTGCTGTTTCCCTCTCTCATTCTTCTGCTCAAATATATTCAGGCAGGTTTGTTTGGGAAAGGAAGAACAGAATAAGAGGGACTCAGAGCAATATATTTCAAAAAACGACCAGTAGTGTATGTTACACAGGGTATTTATTTCCACTGTAGTACATCATAAATGCAATGTCTCAAAGATGCTTTTTCAAAAGGCGACTGGACTGTTGTTTTCTTTAAGGAAGAAGAACAAAACATTTTGTTTCTCCTTCAAGAAACTTCATCAGTTGTGATAGCAGGGTGGTGGTGATAAAAAGCTAGATATTGATAGCAGAGAGTGGATGATGGGGAGATGGAAGGGGTGGGGATGGGGATTGGATGGTGGGTGGATGGAAGGGGGATGTAAGGAAAAGTTCTGACCAGTTCCAGTCAGAACCTCTCCTTCCATCCCCCACCATCCAGTCTCAACTGTTAGTATCTATTCTTCTATTCCCTGTGCCATCAAAACTGATGAAGGTTCTTGGATGAGAAACAAAACATTTTGTTTTTCTTCCTCAAGGGAAAAAAAATAGTCCAGTTGCCTTTTGAAAAAGCACTTTGATTCTTAGACCTGGATGACTGAGAATCTCCACAAACATTAAATGTAATGCTAAAAGCAGATCTGAGTACCTCAGTGGAATGAAGAGCCAGCAAGTAGATTGGCTCTTCATAATTCTTCTCCAGACAAAGAGAGGAGTTGAGATTGCCCACAGGTGCTCCAGACTGTTGCTTCTTATGAGGTGATGCAAGACAGCAGTCACTGGTAAGTTTACCACTCTGAAAGATGAGGGAATAGCCATCTTGCTCAAACCATGGTTGATACCTTCAAAAAGACACTGGGTTCACATATTTCCTTTTCTAACATTTTTGGAAATTGCTTATTAACTATTTTTTTAGCTATTGGGAACCTTTGAACCAACAAATCTGAAAATACCAAGTAAATTTTCTTCTCTTTCAAATACAAGGAATAAATATCAAAGGAGTGATTAGAACTTTCATTAGGAATTATGTGCAGGGTACACAAGAGGTGCCTTGTGAGTTGAGGAGATTGCACAGAAGGGGATGGATCTGGCTGTGAAGGGTGCATAGGGTGTGCAGGTGTTTGTTCAATTATTGGTGCTGTTTTCATCCCATTTTGCCTGAAACAGTGGCCAGTGTTCTGATATTTCTCTGCTAGAGACAATGGCCATTTTTTAAAATTGAACTGAATCTGGTTGCTTTCAAATCTCTAAATACAGATCCACATAGAATCATGCAATTCAAATTTGAATCAGACCTTGGCTGATTTGTTCTTTGCCATTTATAGCAAGCGCACAAGTTTATTCACTTGCCATATTTAAATACTTTTGCATGTTTTTCCAACCTCTAATATGAATGTTGTTTGAGAAGTCAAAGGAAATGTGAGTTATTTTAAGTAATAGATGCTTTCCCTTACTATGACAAAGAATAGCCATTTAAAATATTTTATTTCATTCTGTATTACAGGTAATATGTTGACTCTAAAATAAAGAAGCAAGGGCTTATATTCCTTACCAATTAAAATAGCAACCTTCACTAATCTACAGATTAGGTCTAGTGTTCTGCACAGAGTATCTGGAACTTAGTCTCATTATATACAGTAGAGCGCATTCTGAGACTGAGCTGCAGACTGCAGTCAAAGCCAATCAGTTCTGTGACACATGAACAATGGGCTTGTGCTGCGTCATGCACGGTGATGACAGAAAGCAAAGCTGCTCTGGCCTCGGAATAATCACACACTCTTATGTAATTTTTGTTTTTCTCTCTGCAGAGGTTTAGATCAAGATTTATTTTGAAGGAACCCTGGAGATTTTCCAATCTGGTTTTCCTGCTTTGACCAGCACATTGAACTATAGATGGCCTACAAATTCCCTCTGGTCTGTGAGTCATGCATATTGGTTGAATATTTTGAACTATACCATATAATTTCATTTATATAAACTATTTTTCCACCTTTTCTCAGTGTCCTCCTTTGTCTTCACAACAGCCTCTTGAAGCCCAATTACACTGAGAAGGTGTCTTCAGATTTTCCGCAGGCTGTGTGAGACAGAGAAGCATAGAAGTGTGACAGGGTTTAGCATGTTGGACCCACTCACTATGTTTGACCTCCCGCCCTTCTATCCCAGACTTCTAACAGGACTGAAGATGAATTGCAACTCACATTTGCTTAAAAGAGAGTTTGATGTCCTGTGCATTAAGACAATCTATTTTACGATCATGCTGATCCTTGTGATCTTTTCCCCTTCACAATCCTATCTTTCCATGATATTCACATCCAGATTTTCCGCAGACTGCTTTGTTCAGATAGTGAAGGGATAAAATAGGATCTGAAAGAATATGAACATTCAGAAGGGTTAATTCAACATATAGTAACCTGTCTTTCTATAGCTGTTTTCATCCTTATTACAGGCTGATTTGGCAATAATAGTGAGATAGAATTGATACAGGATATTAAGTACATTTTTCCTGAGAGCAGTTCACTCCCTGCCTCCTGTTATATCTCCCTATTCTTGTCATCAGCAAGATATTATGATCTGGCTCATAATACAACACCCCACATCCCCATTCCCTCACAACCTTGCTATCTTTCACCCAAGTCTAAAAATCACATCCAGTTCCCAGATGCAAATCAACCATACCCGGGCCAGCTAGCATTTCAGAATCTCTCATTTATTTTTGTTCACATGCTCAGTGAAGCCTCAGATCCAAGCAAGCCAACTGTGCCTCCTATCATGCATGCCAGAATATCCACACCACATGTGGTTTTAAAACTACTGTCAGAGGGAATAATTTGGAAAAAAAAGTCTTATGAATATCACTTCAAACTGGAAGGATGTGAGAGGATACCACCACATATTTCAACTTCAGAAGCAAGGCAAATGCCCTTTGGTTCAATCAGATCCAGTATGAAGAAAACCATCCAGCATCTTTCAAAACCCCAAATAAAAGGTCCCAACTGTCTCATTCTCCAGTTTCTCTGATGTTACAAACATATAGATTTGAAAATCAATCATTCAGTTTCTTGTGGTCCCAGTAATACCACATAAAGGAGGCAAGGTGTCCATTTCCCCAAATCACAGGACTTAAGCCAGTCCTCTGGATGCTGGTCTGGTCCCACTTCTGCTCATTTCCAGCACACTGAGCCTAGCTGCATCTGGGTTGCTGGCACAATCATCATTAGTCAGTGAGGAGAGAAAGCTACAGGAGCCATACATAGATATCTGCAATTATCACAGAAATATTCAGTTCCTAACAGTTGAGTATTGGTGCCTCCAGGCCAGTGCTTAGCACATCGGAATAATTGATTTTTCCTGCTGCTTAGCTGCAGTAGAACCACCACATAACATCCAGAGTCTTCTCTGGTGACCTCTCTAATTGTTGAACTATTTTGATGGTCCCAACTGCATCTAAGAGCCTACTTTCCCTAAAGCTGCTAATTGCTGGCTGTTCTGAAGGTTCTGATCACCCCAACCCCCATCATTACTCCAGGTAATATTTGTAAAGCCCAATTCCAGTACCAATGGCATCAGAAGATAGTCCAAACATTTTGTAATCCATATCTTCACCCACTGATCCTTTCAAATATAATATGTAAGCCTTCACAGACCTTCCTCTTGTCTTCACACCATTACAAACACACACACACACACACACACACACACACACACACACACACACACACCTTTTTGACAATGGCCAAACCGAAGCCTTTGGCAGTAGGAACAGATATTGAGTGACATTATATCCAAGTAAATTTAGGTGTGTATGTACAGTATGTATGTATGCACGTATGTGCATATTTATTTATTTAATTTATTGGCTGCCCATCTTACCACAGGATAACTCTTGACAGTTTACAATATCAAAAAGATAAAACTGTATAAATAAAATAGTATAAAAGATCCAATTACTCAGCCTTAACTAAAAGATGGGAAGGGAGGGAGGGAGGGAGAAGGATGAGTGAAGTGGGATCTGTTATTAATCTATCAACTACCCCCAATGTGAAACCCCTCCATTACCGCCCCAAGCCAACTGGCAGAGCTAGCTCTTTAAGCTCTTGTGGAAGGTCAGGAGGATTGGAGCCAACCTCACTCTGGGGTCAAGATGTTGCAAAGGATAGGTGGATTGGCAGAGAACGCCCTTCCCCTGGACCTGGCAGCTGGAATTCCTTGGCCGATGGGGCCCACAGCATGCCTCCTCTGCCAGCACAGGTGGGGTAAACCAATCCCAGTGGGATGAGACAGTCCCTCAATTATTGAATGTTTAACATTAATAACTCCTGACAGAGTTGTCCTCCCTCAATTTATTCAGTTGCCTTTTAAAACTATCCAGGGTGGTGTTTACTTAAATAGACCATTGTGTAGCTATAATGCAACACAGTGCATAATTCAAAACATGCACAGTATACTTTTCTCCTTCATGGTCATCCTTTTATTCCTTGCCCCAAATGAAAATGCCACAAGAAAATGAGGATTGGGGTGGACAGATGCTAGTGGAATGCCGGTGAATCTTCTCCCTCACTGGCCAGGTGGATGGACCATTTTCCCTTCCTTTTCTGATTCACTGAAGCACCAAAGAGTAGCTGTGAGGATCCTCACTCAGCAGCAAGAAAAGCACAGCTGCATCTAGGAGTGAGCATAATGGTGGAGAAATGCTGTTACTGGTTTGGATGCTATGATGGGAATCTGCATTCCCCAAAAATGGGCATTCCTTTAAATTTAATTGCAAGCAATAAATATCCTAACTTCCCTCATCTTTACAAAAATTTCCCCTTCTGTCTCATACTGTCAGTAATATATGCAAGGAAGTGATCAGATTTGGCCTGAATCATGCAGATTTATATGTTGGCTTAGTTTCTTACAAAAGAAGAGAAAAAGGCAATAGCAACACGTGAGATGCTGCCTTGCAATGTTTGTGTCAACCCAAATGAAAAGACATTCAACAATATGGTGGGATGAACAATGGAACTGGTGAATGATTGGAAATCTTCCATCTCTCCTTAATACAGAATTCGTGAAAAGAAGAGAAAAAAAAATAAAGGAAAGGACAAACATCTATTTTTAAAAGATCTTTGTTAAAAACTAGCATTAAACTTTGTACAGTATAATAATATTAAGCAGTTTTTCCATTTTGTCAGACCCAGTTCATGACTGAGAATGAATTCATGCATTTGAAATCATAAATCTGGGATGGTATTTTTCAATTATTATCGTATATAGGTTGTGTTTTGTACACACCTTTCCTCAATAAACCCATAGTTCTCCATATAAAGATAGCTTCCAAATTTTGATTATACTTCCCATCACTTTCACATCCTTCAACTATTTCACTGTCCCTAAAACCCTATTAACCTATAATTATGGATATTAAACCAAATGCAAATACTCTGAACTGAAAATCAAGAGAGTAAACAATTCTTCCTATATTTTGTTGTTTCTTTTTTTTTGTAAACATTTTTATTTTCAATTTTACAATACACAACAATCTTACAAATACTTCAGATAAAAAATAAAACAAATTGATACACACCACATTCGGTCTTGCCTGCCCATTTCCCCCCAAACCGCATCCCACCTCAAACCAACTTACTTCTTTCCCTCTTTTTCTTTACTCACCCCCTCTCCTCCTTCACCTCAACCTTCCTACTTACTTCTCACCGTCTTCTTCTCCCTCTTGATGCAGTCCAGGGGAAATGCCCGAGCAGTTCCTCTCTCAAAATTAAAACATTAATATTATATACAATAAGACTATTTCTACTTTATCTGAACTACTTAAACTTCAACCCATCCACCCCCCACCCCCCCACCTCCTCTCCCCCGACTTCCCAGAGCAAAATACAGGATTATGCAAACATATTAAACATAATCTATTTAAGTTTACTAATTATATAATGAACAAAATCATAAAAACCCTTAACTCTCTTCAAACTTTAATATCATAAGTTTATAAACAAAATCATTACTCATAGAATAAGTGAAACTTTGTAGTTCCATATTTCTTCTGAACATATTCTATCCATCTTCTCCATACATTAAAATATCTCTCTTGTGAATGGTCCTTTAAATAAGCAGAAATTTTAGCCATTTCTGCTAAATTAGAAACCTTAAATACCCATTCTTCTAAAGAAGGCAGAGTATCCTTCTTCCAATATTGACCCACCAGTAATCTTGCTGCTGTTATTAAATTCAACATTAAAATAGTTTCTTTAACATTAAAGTCCACAAAAATTCCCAAAAGAAACAGTTGGGGAGTAAACTTAATCTTCCTTTTAAAAACCTTTTGAATGTTCCACCAAATCTATATTTTATTTTATTGTTTCTTGTGGCTCAAATATTAAAAATGCTTTGAATTTCTTCCAACAGAACACTTAATCTGCTTCCAGTTTTGTTCCATTGGAAGACAGTCTATCTGAAATATTCGGCAAAATTTTGTGGGGGCTGCTTTGGTTTTGTTGTTGTTGTTAGTTTCATCCATACTTCTAGTGCCAAAGCATGTGCGTGAAGAACTTGCATTGTACGATCATCTCTCCAGTGGTCTACAAACTCCCCAGCTTTCCCTACCTTCATCATTGGCAGATATTCTATTCAGGCAGATATTCTTAGAACGCCTTGTGATTATATCCTCTGTGAAATGTGGAGGTTAGATGATTTTGTCTGCAGATCAAGCCACACATACAAAAGATAGGAACTTTGTATCTCCAAAGTAGGCTAAATTATTTCTGAGGACACTTGTTAGCTGGCCTGTTGAAGTGTCTTCACTTTTGTAGAACTAGAGCTTGAGACGATCATTATGACATAGCACTTCAGAAGGATAGTCACTTAGATGTCATAATGGCTGGGCTGTGGACACAAGGAACTTTCAAGACAAGTTAGAGGCAGATTAACACCATCAACCAAGCCAGCTATCTGACTCCATCTGGAGCAGAAAACTACCACACCTATGTAAGATAAAAACATGTCAAGATTCCGTCGATATCACAGACATCGCAGCAAAAAATGTGGCAACCGTAAAGGGAAAGCACGCGGGAAAAAGAAAGGACGAAAAAAAGGAAATGGACCCCGACACACAAAAAAAGGAGGTGATGATTTAACAATAATGTTAATTTTTCACTCCCTGAATGTATAGCATATCCTTCTAGAGGGCAAACACATGTACATGAATTGTGTTAAAGGCAAAACAATCCCTTGCAACATAGCAGGTTTTTTTTCAACTGAGTCCTAGAAATAATCTCTACTCTATTAATAAATAGGCAAAGCCACAAATGCATGCATGCACAAATGTGCTGATTGTGGCCATCATAGAATTCCTGACTTACACAGTTAATACATAATTAAGTCATAGAATGCAGTTGTTAAAAGCTCCACTGTTCTTTTCATAGTGGTCCTTTAGACTGCTACATTCTATGAAGTAGCCATAGATCTCCTCTGGATACTGATGTTATCACATGAATTATTGCATTGATTAGGAGAAGAACCAGCAAGCAGGAAGACATATTGAAAGTTGTATTGTTATTATTTTCAAAGCCCTTGGAATCTTCTGTCAAATTAGAGATGGATGAAGCTTAAACTACTGCATGTTCTCTCTTTGTGTATATCAGAGAAAAAAAGAGCATAGATGGACAGTCTGGTTATGAATTATGGAAGCTGAAATCTATACATTTGGAAGGCATCCAGGTTGGAGAAAGCTGGATTAGGTAGATAGATGGCAGGAAGCAAGGAAAGGAAGATTGTGCATGCTACACATGTGTGAATAGATGGATGGTTGATGAAGAAAGAGAAAGATGGGGAAAGGGAGAGAGAAACAAGGACTGAACAAGAGAAAGAAGAAATGTTCCTTGCTAGGAATATAAAATAAAATCCTCACTGATCTCATTTTGCTCTGGAGCAAAATGGAATGATCTATTCAATTGTCCCATTGTGGCATAGGTAGGCTAGGATTATGAATTATGGAATCCATAATCACTCATCAAAAATGCATACAAATAAATACATACTAGAAACCGTGCCTACATTTCTGTTGTCCAAAGAGAGTTGCATGCAAAACTATGTACACATAGAAAAGCTTCTGAACCATAATGAATAGAGATTTTTTGGGGGGTGGTGGTGTTCTTTTTTAAAATCACACCGAATCAAAATATAAACGAAAATCTCTGGTGCTATTTGGACTGGGTTAAGGCTAAACCACAAATACTTTGTTTTCACCCACTTCACTCTTTGTTCCCATCATCTTTTGGATTTTCCCCAGGATCACTAGTTAGTAGATTTAAAACTATTTTGTCATAAAAGGATGCAGCTTTACACTTGTGTTTTTTTCATGTGAACAAAGTATTCATATTGCCTCATTGTGTTAATTTCATGAAAGCAAAGAATAGATGCTGCTGTTTCATATTCACTGCCATTTTATTGGATAAATTTGGCTGCACATATATCTGTTATCTTGAAACTGAGTTATGCTTTTTCTTCACATTGGTGCATGTTTACTTTGATTTGGGCCAAATGCACATTCTAGTGTATAACAGTACATTTTTGCTATATAGAATAAGAGTTGCAATTGTATTTTATTTTCAACTTGCCTAGATTGAAAAGTGCTGGATATTAGAGACAAAGCCACTGGTGATGGAAATATAACCAGAACATGTAGTAATGGTGGAGATGTTTTTGAATTCTAGAACTTTTTTTTTTTTTAGGCAAATAGAATTCCCAAATTATGGGCTGCTATTTTGGAATCCAGCACTGGAACCAGACAGAAAATGAGAAACAGTTTTAAATCTCTGCTAAACATTCAAAACAAATACCTGTTGCTAAGCAAAAGTTTTAAAAAGCTTATGCAATAAAGATTAAATGCCTGAGGTTACATAAGAAAAATATTAAAGGTAAATGATCTGTTAAAATCGTGATGTGGTAAGTTTTGGACTGCCAGATGTGAGCTTGCAAAGATTGGGACAGCCATGAGGCAGCAGCCAAGGGAAGGAGAAAAATCTCTCTGGGGCTGTTGAGTACTTATCTTGATTTTTACAGAACAACTCTAGTAGCTCCACTAAATCTGAAATCTCTCTGACACTTTAATACAGCTTCCTGATTTAGACTCTCAGAATTTAAGGACTAATTCTGTGCTGTCCTGGGAAGGCAGCTGTGGGTCACTTCTTTCTGCAGAAAGTTTGCTCCTGATTTTAACCATCTTCATTCTTCTCAAAGCAAGAACAAGACGTTGGTGGCACAATTTACTTTTAGACTTGGAAGATTCTGTTAATGTAACCCACAATAAAATTGAATGAGCTCATTTACCATGTTTCTTATTTGGTCTACCTGGAAAGGCAGACAGTGTCTGAGCAGGGGGTCAAAAATGTCAAGATGGCAGTTGTATGATGGAAGTATCACCTCTTTTTTTATGTACAAGTTTTGATGGCCAACATCTTGACCTTGTTGACCTCACCTACGAAGGCTTCTATACCCACTACTTCCTAATTATCCTAAGTTCCTCCCATCTTGATTCTGTATCTCTTTGAGGTCTTCCTACCCTTTGAAGATTGGCTAGCTATAGGAGACATTTTTCCAATATTTAATTCATGTTTGCTGTTTGTAGCAATCCCTCTAATTCCCTTGATTTCTAGGCCACCTCAGTTTATTACAGGTCCAAGAATTTGTTTGTATAATTCATCTAATTTATTTGCTAGAGGAATATGCATTTTTGTTTCTTGATGGGATATTCTGCAAATAACTAGTAGCAATGAAAAAGAGGAAGACAAAGCAGGCAGGCAAGATGTATAATGGTGTCTGAGATTTCTTAGATATTTCAAAACAGTATATATAGGAAGATAGAATAATTTCTTCCCTCCCGCCTTCCCTTTCTCCCTTCCTTTCTTTCTTCCTTCCTTTCTTTCTTTCTTTCTTTCTTTCTTTCTTTCTTTCTTTCTTTCTTTCTTTCTTTCTTTCTTTCTTTCTTTCTTTTTTCTTTCTTTCTCTCTCTCTCTTTCTTTCTTTCTTTCTTTCTTTCTTTCTTTCTTTCTTTCTTTCTTTCTTTCTTTCTTTCCAGAAAATTAGGTGAGGAAGATTACTAATGCATCAATATGATTCATTTTTCCTTTCCTTCAAGGTCGTCACCACTATAGGAGGTGTGTACTATATTAATCCGGAACTGTGAAGACCCAGCGAGAAGAAATTATTGCATGATCCGAACTGACAACTTTCTCCAGACATAACATCAACATAAAAAAAGGGAAATGATGTAGATCATTTCCAAATAAAGCCTCCTTGGAATGTTTGTGATATATTTACTATCTTTTTTATTATAACCTTCCACACTTTCTTAATATTGTCTTCTGTACTCTCAACGGTTTTCCCAGTTGCAATGTATGACTGTGAAAGTTGGACCATAAGAAAGGCTGAGCGCCAAAGAATTGAGGCCTTTGAACTATGGTGCTGGAGAAGACTCCTGCGAGTCCCTTGGACTGCAAGGCGTTCAAACCGGTCAGTCCTAGACGAGATCAACCCCGACTGCTCTTTAGAAGGCCAGATCCTGAAGTTGAAACTCAAATACTTTGGCCACCTAATGAGAAGGAAGGACTCACTGGAGAAGAGCCTAATGCTGGGAAAGATTGAGGGCAATAGAAGAAGGGGACGACAGAGAATGAGATGGCTGGATGGAGTCACTGAAGCAGTAGGTGTGAACTTAAATGGACTCCAGAAGATGGTAGAGGACAGGAAGACCTGGAGGAACATTGTCCATGGGGTCGCGATGGGTCGGACACGACTTCGCAATTAACAACAACAACAACAAATACTCTCGATATTCCTGTCCCCCACATAGATTTATATTTTAACAGTGTTAGCATCCCCTACCCCTACTCCAAGAGAGAGAGGCAGAGATAATGTTGATGAAGGAATGCAAGATAAATGGGACAGTAAATGAAATCTTAGTCCTGGAATGTAGTAAGTATAAGAAACAGATTTAAAATAACTCTGCTTTGATTCTGCATCGTGTCACAGAGGATGGAGAGAAATTCTGATGGGCTTTCAAAATTAATATCATTCCTTCAAGGTAAGTCAGGTGAGGACTACTGAAATTATTGTTTTAGCATATAATAATAGATCTCTGAAAGCTCAACACAATCAAGGTTATTTTAAATCTATTATGTTTACTATGTTCTCAGGCTGAGATTTCATTTACTATCCCTTTTATCTGCTAATGATCTTGCATTATATTTTACATTATTATCATTATCTCTGCTCCCCTTACACCCTCTACCTGAATTTTATTATGCAGTTACTTCAGTTAAATTAAAATTATTTCAAGTTAAGAATCCTGGATTATTTCTCAGATCTCCCCTTTGAAGCCAGAGAGAAGCTCCTTCAATTGAGGGAAAGATTTAATCTGCCAATCCTTGCAGACTCAATCACAGCTTTTTCTTCTTAGAGTTTTGAATTTCAACATCAGGCAGAGAAAAAGGAGGTGAAGAAAAATCACTGGACTTGCCTGGATAGACTGAAAACTACTGAAGATTTTACAGGATCCAATGATCTCATATTCTTCAATTTTATCAAGGTTAGAAGAGAGGAATGTATGTACCCCTCAATATGAACTAAAACAAGGAAGGTAGGATTGTTCTACTACAAACTGATAGTTTAAGTTGATACAATGACAAAATTATTCCATAAATAGCCATAAGTAGAGCTTCCTAAGTGGCTTCTGGTCACAGTTAGCAGAATAGTTTTTAGGAGACACTAGATTTTATCACCATCTGTGTATTGCTGTCCATTGTGTTTGACAAACATGTGTTTGTCAAAAACAGATCATGCCAGACAAATCTTATTGCATTCTTTGACCAAGTGACAAAATTAGTGGACCAGAGGAATGCTGTGGATATAATTTATTTGGACTTCAGTAAGGCATTTGACAAAGTAGATCACAACCTACTATTTGATAAGATAGAAAAATGTGGGTTAGACAGCATCACCACCAGATGGATCTGTAGTTGGCAGACCAGCCATACTCAGCGTGTGGTCTTCAATGGAACCACATCTACATGGATGGAAGTGTGTAGTGGGGTGCCCCAGGGCTCTGTTCTGGGCCCAATGCTCTTCAACATCTTCATCAACGATCTGGACGAGGGGATAGATGGGGAACACCAAGCTGGCAGGAATAGCCAACACTCCAGAAGACAGGCTTAGGATATAGGAGGATCTGGACAGACTTCTGGTGCTATCTAACAAAATGAAATTCAATGGTGAAAAAAGTAAGGTTCTACATTTAGGCAAGAAAAACCAAATGTACAGGTATAGTATAGGGGATACCTTGCTCAATAGTAGTAACTGTGAGAGGGATCTCGGAGTCCTAGTGGACAATCATTTAAATATGAGCCAGCATTGAGCTGCAGCTGCCAAAAAAGCCAACACAGTGCTAGGCTGCATTAACAGAGGGATAGAATCAAGATCACGTGAAGTATTAATACCACTTTACAATGCCTTGGTAAGGCCACACTTGGAATACTGCATCCAGTTTTGGTCACCACGATGTAAAGATGTTGAGACTCTAGAAAGAGTACATTGAAGAGCAACAAAGATGATTAGGTGACTGGAGGCTAAAACATATAAGGAACGGTTGCTGGAATTGGGTATGTTTAGTTTAACGAAGAGAAGGATGAGGGATGTTCAATGTTCCAATATCTCAGGGGCTGCCACAAAGAAGAGGGAGTCAAGCTATTCTCCAAAGCGCCTGAAGGCAGGACAAGAAGCAATGGGTGGAAACTAACCAAAGAGAGAAGCAACCTAGAACTAAGGAGAAACATCCTGACAGTTAGAACAATTAACCAGTGGAACAACCTGCCTCCAGAAGCGGTGAATGCTCCAATACTGGAAGTTTTCAAGAAGATACTGGACAGCCATTTGTCTGAAATGGTATAGGGTTTCCTGCCTGAGCAGGGGGTTGGACTAGATGACCTCCAAGGTCCCTTCCAACTTTATCATCATCATTATTGTTGTTGTATATTAATATATATACCATTTGCATTTATGTAAACTAATTGGATATGTGATGGAATCATATTGTAATTAGCCATAATAAAATGGCATTGAAAATAATGAGTTTACCAGCAAATATGTTCCTTCTATCTGGTCTCAACAGATCTACATTGGAAATGGATTTATGACTGGCTGGCCTTGGTAACCATGGGCAGTTAAGGCTACAAGTTCTATAGAAGTTGTCTGGAAGTAGGCTAGTATGGTTTATATGAATTTATGTCTTTAGAAGGATCCCTAGTTTTTATCTTAGATGTTTACTGTTCAAAGGTTGCAGATTAAGACTGTTTTTCATTAACCAGGCTGGTGCAGAATGATACACTGCTTTTGTTAATGTTATCTGCCTATTTTACATAATCTTTTAGTGAATAGAATAGAGCTGGAAGGGACCTTGGAGGTCTTCTAGTCCAGCCCCCTGCTCAAGCAGGAGAACCTATACCATTTCAGACAAGTGACTGTCTAGCCTCTTTTTAAAAATCTCCAGTGATGGAGTGCCCACAATTTCTGGGGGCAAGCTATTCCACTGGTTAATTGTCCTCACTGTCAGGAAGTTTCTCCTTAACTCCAAGTTGCTTCTCTCTTTGATCAGTTTCCAACCATTCTTTTTGTCCTGCCCTCTGGTGCTTTGGTGAATAACGTGACCCCATCTTCTTTGAGCCAGCTAAGAAATTTTATAAATTATATATCAAAACAAAACAGACAGGTAAGAACATCAGCTTGTTCTTTGTGTGCCACCATTTTTGAGAATTGCCAGCAAAAGTTGAGGGATCTAAGGAATAGCTTGACTGTGTGGTATGTGTGTGTCATGATTAGAATTGATTCTGAAAGTCTTTCCACAATTCCTCAAGGAGGTTGGGTACATGAAGAAAGAGCTAGCTTTACTCTGGTTTCAATCATTTTTATTAAAATGAAATATTTTTATTTTAAGTACTAGGCTAGGCCATCTTGAGAGTTCAGTTAGTACTGAAAGGCTTTAAACAAAATCATAACCTCATTGGATTTTCCTTATTTTAAAGCAAAGTTAAACAAAGCTACTCCAGTAATATTAGGATCTCGTTGCAGATCTTGTTACGATAAAGCTCTGCCACTAGATAACTCAATGCCAAGTGTTTTTTAGTCCTAACCAATGTTAGATAAATTGCATATCCTGTCCCAATTCGCCTTGTTTTATTGCTCTGAGTACTTCCTTAAATAGGTAACAACTAGTAGCCTTCCCATAATTTCCCCAGCACAATGGTTAACTTGTTTGGACAAGTGTTTCACAATTTCTTTCATCTTTGTCAGAGTGTTATCTTTATCAATGCTTTTTATCTTCTGCTTATTTGCTTTAGTAGCCTGATTTTCAAAGCACTTATCTATACATGGATCTTCACAAAAGAAACCCATGTTCAATTTCATTATTATAATTAACCTTACTCCCCCCCCATCCCACTCAATATCTGAAAAGGTTGATTTTATCTGTATAGATTTTTTTTTTTTTGCAATCTGCTTCTTCTTTGCTTTAAAAATGGACAATACAGATACAAGCTCTTAGTCTTAAAATAACTACCTTGTAATTGGAAGGTGAAGGATATATAAGACTTAAAATGTGACACATGTCAAATCTTGATAAAAAAGCAACCTATTGATCAATATTAATCTTTGATAATATAAATGTATAGATTATATGGAATGTGCTCACAATTTTTTTTTTTTTTTGCTGTTCATTAGCTTGATTATACAGGTACTCCTCGATTTATAACCACAGCGAGACTAAAATTTCTGTTGTTAAGCGAGATAGTTAAGTGAATTTTGCCCCATTTTACAACCTTTCTTGCCACAGTTGTTAAGTGAATCCCTGCATTTGTTAAATTAGTAACCTGGTTGTTAAGCAAATCTGAGTTTCCTATTGACTTTGCTTGTCAGAAAGTTGCAAAAGGACCCTGGGATATTGTGACTGTTATAAATATGAGCCAAGAGTCCGAATTTTGATCATGTGACCATGGGGATGCTGCAACAGTCGTAAGTGTGAAAAATGGTCATAAGTCACTTTTTTCAGTGCCATTGTAACTTTGAATGGACACTAAATGAACTATTGTAAGTCAAGGACTACCCATAATCTAGTCCCTTAAAAATAAGAAAAACCACTTAGAATTACTCTAGTGATTGAAGTAGTAGGTTTGGTGGTTAAGGTATCAGGCTATAAAAACCAGGAATCCATGGCTGGGTGATCTTGGGCTATTCACTCTCTTTCAGCTCAACCCATCTCACAGAATGGTTGCTATGGGGAAAATAGGAGGAGAAAATAAGTGTGTTGGATATGTTCATCACCTTGAATTATTTGTAAAAATATTAAAAGCAGGATATAAAAAATAAATAATATCTTTGTTTTTCAATGTTTATTTTATATGTTTATTTATACTAACTACATACTGCAGAACTGCTCCTTGAATAGCTAGCAAGATTGTTAAATAAATTCCAGGATTGGCAGTCTGTGCTTTAGATAGCATATGACATAGTATACTATTTTCTTAGTGAATATTACTTTGGAAATAATGTGAAATCAGATGCTGATTTCATATCAGCATCAAACAACATATGAAATATAAAGCTCTAAAATGATGACTTCATACACCACCAAAAAGAACTGTGTAGACATAGACACACTAAAGACTAAGATCTTTGCTATTAAAAAAGGTACGTTTGTGTGTGAGAGAAAGTCTGTTTGAAGAATATCATTTTCCTTAATTTTCATCAGGTATTAAAAAAGAGTATATCAACAAATATGCCAATCTGTGTCACAGCACTTCACTAGTGTTCACTGAACTCAGAAGCTAACTAGATCTGGAATGGGAGACCTCCCAGATCCATAGGTCAAAAACATACCAGAAGATGATGATGACAATTTAATGTGGAAATAAAATCAATCTCATTTATTTATTATTTATTTATTTATGAGACTTATATACCACTTTAAGTGCAAGCACTCTCTAAGCGGTGTACACCAGTAAGCAATGTATATATATATTTACATTGCCCCCAACAATCTGGGTCCTCATTTTACCTACCCCGGAAGGATGGAAGGCTGAGTCAACCTTGAGCTGGTGAGATTTGAACCGCTGACCTGCTGAACACAGTCAGCTAAAGTGGCCTGCAGTACTGCACTCTAACTGCTGCGCCACCTCGGCTCTCTTCTAGACTTTGGGAAAACTTTGAATGTCCAGTTCAAGTTAAACAGTAAAAATTGATGGGAAGGTGGAATTTAGTTGTTTGTTTTTTGATTGGAAGTGGAATCATATTGGTTGATATTTAATTAATTGATTAACTTTGTCTTTATGTGACAGCTAATTTAGTCTAGTAGTTGAGTTGCTGGACTACAAGTGAGGAGTGGGGAAACCTGAGTTCCAGTGCCTAGATGCTTAAGACAGCATTGGAATGTAGGTCTCCCCACTCCAGGAATAAAATTGCCAGGTGTTCAATCCTGACCGGCTCAAGGTTGACTCAGCCTTCCATCCTTCTGAGGTCAGTAAAGTGAGAACCCAGATTGTTGGGGGCAATAGGCTGACTCTGTAAAACCATTTAGGGCTGTAAAGCACTATGAAGTGGTATATAAGCCTCAGTGATATTGCTATTACTAATTAATCTTGAAAGTTTTGATAGTGAACCATTCAAGCTTTTATGAAAACAGATTCAATACTTAATTCTCATTCTTTCTTCCTTCTCATCCAAATTGAAATGTTACTTTTTGCTGCACAACAGTGGTGGTGCTAACGGTAGTGAGATAAGATAAGATAACCTTTATTGTCATTTTTACTGTGCACACACTGGCACACTTTAAAAATGAAATTTTGTTTCCTGTTCTCAAAGTGGTACATGTACTTAACACACATATAAACATGCTATAACATTTTCAAATACCCAACCAATTGGGTGTTCGTTAACAATGAGCAAAAGACAGTGGTATCAAAGTAGTATAGTAAGCAACCCCTAATTTTAAATTTGTTCCTTCCTGGAAGTAATTGAAACTGATTAATATTTGCATATCCATTCTTAACTTCCTTCTCAGAATGATTTCTTCCAGAACTCTATACTGTTGGGGTTTTCCTGATCACAATTGCCGTTTGGCTTGCCACCTATTATGGCAATTACTGACTCCACAGGTTCTATATAGCAGGAGTAGGGCAGTTCACAACATTTTGGCAACTACCCGATTATCCCCAGATCAAAAATACCCGTTTCTGACTTCAACTTTCCCTTTTACAGAAAATGATGGGCAAAATAAGTGCATTAAATCTTCACCAAGCTGAAAATAATTATTTTGACTTTTAATTCTCTCTCCTCCCAACCCAAAAAAGGGCCTTGCCCACATCATGATGACATTTGCACTAGTTGCATACACTCTGTCCCTTAAAGACCAGAAGCATTGTGGGCAAGCTTCTCAGCTGCATAATATTCTACCAGCCCTTCCTGTACAGTAGAGTGTCTCTAAACAGCTCCTTCTCCCATCCCCAAACAGTTGCATTACCAGAGCCATCTTCCAAAGAGCGAACCTTATTAGACTCAGTAGAACTTACTTTATAAATGTATATGCATTAGATTGCATTGCAATGCAATAGCAACCCTGCTTCTGCTAGATTTGAAGAAACATAATACTTCTCAACAGATGGATTTTGCCTGTATGGCTGCCTTCATAGAAGCTTCCCCAGACAAATCAAATGTACAATTAATTATTTTGTGTTATTCTTTTCTCTCTCTACCTCCCTACCAAGCACAGGGTATAGACCCTTTCTCCCTCCAATTTCTTCTCTTCACTTCATCACCCCCTTGAATATTTCTCCAGGTCTTCCTGTTTGTCAGATTTCTGGAATCAGGTTTACAAAATGTTTCCTTTCATACGTTCCCTCTTCGATGAGTCCCAGTGGATCAGTTCTCTGAAATGTTCCGTTAACTTCCTGTCATGAAGTTCAACAAGTGATTTTGTAGATGAGAATTTGATTCCCTTGGCTCAAACTGCCAAACCATTTTGAGTAGGAAAAACAAAATAAAAAAACCTAAACCAGGAAATAACTTTTCTAATTGCAGCACCATTTCCTTAAGGCAGCTGACCCTGGCACTGAATTCATAGCATTTTCTGGTTGTTACTTTATTCCCCCCCCCCAAAGTTATTATCAATGAATAAATATAGAATTTCCTGTATTAGTTGAATTTTTATTTCAACTAAAATGAAGCGAAGATCTCCTTGTTCTATTGCACATTACTTACTTCATTTCTGAACTACTGAATAAAACCAGTAGTTTTTATAGAATAATTTCCTTTATCTTTGGTACTTGTATATGCAGCAGCTGAAAATTCTTCAGTACGAAGCTTTTAAACATTTAAAAAATTAAAATTAGAAGAGAAATTCTGAAGTTAACTCTGTTACTTTGGAAGAATCTTGTAATAGCTTAAGGACCAACTAGTTTTACAGCACAGAACCTACATAGATAAGAGATTCCACATCCAAAATAAGCCTCTCTCTTTTGGTATGGTATGGTATGGTATGGGATGGGATGGGTTGGAATAGAACAGAACAGAACAGAACAGGAATAGAATAGAATAGAATAGAATAGAATAGAATAGAATAGAATAGAATAGAATAGAATAGAATAGAATAGAATAGAATACTTTATTGGTCAAGTGTGACTGGACACACAAAGAATTTGTCTCTACTGCATACACTCTCAGTATATACAAGCAACAAAGTAATATAATCCTAAGATACCAACAGGAGAAGGTAGTAGAAGATAGAAGGTCTCTTTCTTTCACCAATTTTATTACTGTGCAAGTAAAATGATCAGCTCTCAGACCATATTCCATAAATCTGATGCAATCCATATAATCACAAATTGTACTTTTGCAAGGCCTCACAGCAAAATGGTACTATGGCTGGAGCAACACTCATTGCTTAAAACAAGGATTTCATGTTTGAAGGTATGCTCAAAAGGAGAAAGCCAGACCTTAGTGAAATGGTAAGCCCCCAAATATGGCATCCTCTGATTATGGGAGGACCTATTTAGTCTGCCAAAATAAGCCCAATCTGGTAGTACCCTTAATCAACACAGTCAATAAGGAGGGATGCTGTAAATTAGAACCAAGTTTTCCATTCCAATCTATAGTCCATTTGAATCATATTAGATTACTCTAGATTGAAAGTTTTTCCTACTCTATAATGAAGCTATGTTGTGCACATGCTTAGTTTAACTTTGAAGTTCGAATGTTGCCCATACAATCATCTTTGCTAAAGGTTTCATTTTGTGAAGGAAACAGGTAGATTCTATTATAAATACAGTACCTATTACTTTAGTGAGACTGCATGTTTTTAAGGTTGATATTATTTCAATTTTTTAAAATTCCCCTTGTTCTAAAAAGAAATTACCAGGCTGCACTAGAGAAAATTAGAATAAATTTACAGCAAACTAGGAGATCAATGTTTTTTTACGCAGAAAATCTGCTTATATTCTTTTCATATTCCATTGGAAGGAAGTAAAAGAAAAGACCTCAGTGTCACAATATGAAAAGCTCAGATACACTGAAGAAGATCAGTATTTCTTAATGTGTGGTCTGAAGACTCTTGGGGGGGGGGGTCCCTCAAGACCCAGAGCAATCTATGAAATCAAAATTATTTGTCAGATATTAAACATTTAAAATAATTTTTAAATTAAACATTTAAAATAATTTCACTCTTTATTTAAAACTAAGATGTTTATTTGTTAACAGCTCATGAGTTCAATATTGTTATTTTTATATTATTCACTAATATTCTATGAATGGGTCAATTTTAATTTTAATACAATAAATATTAATAAATATAACCATACAAATAAAATCTCCTTTGGGGTCCTTCATAATTTTTAAAAATGGAAAGGGATCCTGAAAGCAAAAAAAAAAAAGAAAAAAAGAAAGAAAGAAAGAAAGAAAGAAAAGAAAGAAAGAAAAAGAAAAAGAAAAAAAGAAAAAAAATAAAGAAATATTGAGGTAGACAATGCCAGTTGTCTGGTTTATTATATACTAGGTTCATATGTTCAGTCATAGAAGGGGTATATCTTGATATCTGACCTCCACAAAATGATTTCTGGGAAGTTGGAAAACTGAAATATTATGATAGTCCAACTTGTGGAGTCTAGCGTATTGCAAGACAGAGGAAATTTGGACTCTCTAAGTCCATTATCTTGAATGTTACAAGAACAGTCAAAGACAGAACTTCAGAACAGAATTAGTGAGTTGGAATAAGAACCAACTTCACTGGAATGAGCAAAATCACAGAAGCTTAAAATATGAATCAAGAGCTGTATTCTTGTGGCTGACAGAAAGAATGGCTCCTAATGAATCTGGGAGGTTCATTTCTACTGTTTTAAATTGAAAGAATGCTATAAGCTTTTCTCCATGGTGTGAAGTAAACTTACTGTCCTCCAAGGGAATGTATGAAATGGCAGAATGAAAGCTATTGAATGTTACATGTGGGTAACATGGCCTCACAGCTGGGAATTGTTTCCACAGTCTTAGGCGAGGAATGCAGATCTTACTGTCAAACAATACTATAGCATATATTCCTCTTT
This sequence comes from Crotalus tigris, assembly GCF_016545835.1. NCBI lineage: Eukaryota > Metazoa > Chordata > Lepidosauria > Squamata > Viperidae > Crotalus > Crotalus tigris. The sequence goes on along the minus strand of NW_024100213.1, from coordinate 2,923,695 downwards.
CTTGGGGGAAAAAAACCCCCATTTCATGGTGTTCCCAGGAACAACTGTGCAACACAGCTGAGGATACATAATTTGGACCAGAGAGAGTGCATCAAATGACCTTAGCATGGAGAAGCTCCCTTCTTGGTAGCATCTATATAACTCTATAAAAACTACTAGGCTGAACAAAAAGTGACCAACTTTGCTTCTAGCAAGTTACCCCTTCGTTTTGTTTTCCAATTTTAAGTCAGTCTTCTACTTTGCTCAGTCAACTTTAACATCTTTTTTCTTGGCTCATTTATCTTCTCATTACAAGTATGCATAAAAAAAGGGTGAAAAGGGCCATAAACGGAAAAAAAAATTTTTTTTTGCTTACTAAGCAAAAAACTAGCTTTTGAGTGAAGTTATTAATAGTTAGAGGAGCTTAAAAAGCATAGAAAATTAAGCATATAATTGTATACATTTTTTAATGTAATTTCCAAACAAAGCTCTTGGTGGTACAAGGTTTGTTCCAGAATAAAAAAAAAAGTAAGATTGTCACATAGTTGTATCATTGACAGAGAATGAACATCCTTTAAGCTGTGTAATATTAGTCTCAAAATCTTTTAAGTGAAAAATTCAAGAGATTAGCTACTGAGCAATTAACTGCCTTAGGGCTATAATGGCTCAGAGAATCATTTACATCCAGAGTGAGATACTTATTTATAGAAAACTCAGTAAACTGCCAATTAAAAGTCTGTTTTCAATTACAGCAACTAATACTGAAATACTATGATACAACAACTGGGAAATTCCAAAAATAGAGGCAAATTAAAATAGAAGATTAACGAGCAAATGGAATGCTTGGGAAAATGGATGCTCCTCTACATTTTCCAGAAGATGGTTAACAGAGAAATGAGACAGGAATCCCCTGAGGGGAATTTCCAAGCCACCTCACAACTATTAGAAAGTCCCTCTTTCAAACTCCAATTGGACACCTTTTTAGAACTTCCCATGCATGTGAGTGGCCCTATATTGGAAAGAGGAAGCTGTGGGGAAACTTTATAAATACTAAGATTAGTCTACATTATACAACTAAAGTAAGCTTTAATTTAAAAGCTAGGGAGCTGCTAATTTGCAAAGATGCTGAAGACCCTGTGAAATATCTGTTTAAACCACTTTTTCCAAAACTCTTTTGAAAAAGCCATGGTAGTTACCTGAACTGTATGTTTTTATTATGCCTGAAGCCAACTGTCAACACACCTTATGGTCTGCAAAGATTGCTTTTAGGACCATCCCTATCAGAATCTGTAAAGGTAAGCTGAAGACATTTCCAAGACAACATCTGGAACAGATGTTTGCAAATCTGGGATAGGCTGTAGTTCTGGTCTTCTGAGATGCCAGAGGGGATCAGAAAATAAATCCATAGTAATTAGGATACTGGAATTTGAAAAGTGGTCAAGGGAATCCACTAATGGTCCCCAGCAGATTACTTTCACACCCACCCACCCATCCTGCACTTCTATAAAATCATAGGTTTTGCTGAGTCCTGAAAATAACAATCAGATCATCTGCATTTAGAGACCTCAATGTTCTAAAATATCATTGACAAAACTAGCATCTCCCAATATCTCCATAAAGCTTCAGTTCCCTCTTTTTTTTGAATATAGACTCTTTCTTTTTGCCTTTAATTTGAATTACAAACGTTTCAGTATATAGTTTTTACAGATCTAAATTTACTCTCTTCTAATATCGAATTCGACTCATTTCCTGCTATTCCCTTTGTTTCAAATTTCCCTCACTGTATTCCTTTTCTGATCCATGTATTTTCAGTGTGTGAAGATTGTTATTCTGTGATAAATCTAACATACGACATGAACTCAGCAGTGAGAAAGATACTCAAACACATCACTAAGAAGTCTATACTGAGAACTTGTATCAGATTGCAGACATTTTTTTAAAAAATTGTCCCTTCTGACAATGGCTAATATGAAAATGTAGCCATATGAAAGGTGGTTATTACGGAAGAATGGAGAAATCTATATCATCCAAAAAAAGCGAATGATTATTGAACTAGATTCTGCTGAACTCTTGAAAATGTGCACAAGGCTAGGAAATTGCTATCTGTAATTTTTCCCTTATATTTCCTGTCTGGTATACAGATGATTATTATGCTCATTACCACAGTAATATTATAGTTTGAAAAATTGTTATATATATATATATATATATATATATATATATATATATATATATATATATATATATATATATATATAACAATTATTCCAATTATTCCATTTTTGGAATAATTTTTCAACCAATAAATGACAACCAAATTATCCGGTAAGAGTGAAAAATAAACTGTTAATTTCATTCCTGTCAATTCCTGTCACATGTCTCTAGTATCTTAAACCACTTACAATAACTTTCAGTGATGCATATTTTTACTCTCAAACTTTTCCTGAACTGCTGTATGTTTATGCAGAAAACAGGCAGGCTAAACTGTTTATAATTCTACTTCTTCCTTCCTTCTGTTGCCGAACGAAATCTGTGCTATATTTTTATAGTCTGCAGAGAAGTATAAATTCCACAGAATAAAATGTAATGGAGAACTATCCTAACCTCTCCAATGTAGTTAATTGTAGGAATATTTTCTCATATTGCCAAAGATTGTAACCAAACCTGTTTTGCATTTGCTGGATACATATGCAGTGCTTTTTTTCTAAAAAAAAAAAAAAAAAAAAAAAGGTGCTGGAACTCACACACGTCATACAACCTGCCTTGCCTACCCTACAAGGTTCCATCCAAAAAAGATGCCGGAACTCCGTTCTGGGCGTTCTATGAGAAAAAATGCCCTGTACATATGCATTCAGATATTAGAGAGTCCACCGACTTTTGCACTCCCCAAGTGTTCAGATGCAAGTCCTGACAGAGCCTTCATTTTAAAAACACAATTTACTTTGATGAGAAAGAAATCAGGTTGCCACTCCAACTTCTTGAAAAAAATTCCCGTAATATTTTGGGAAAAATATCCAGCTTACCTTTGGAGGGACAACAAAAACATATTTATGTACTGCAGGAAGGCGCTGTTATATAGCTGGACATTCAAGATTTACAATTAGTTAGAATTTAGGGAAACCATGGGGATTTTTTTCTTCATCTTTTTGTCTACTTCTTGCAATCAACACAAAGATGCCAATAGAGAATTGGACAAAGATTGTCCAGTTCTGGCATCATTTTTCAACTTTACTGTGCAGGCCTATGAGGGATTATAAACACATTGAGATTTTCTGCCTGTGCTTAGACACCCTTAATGATGATAATAAATCATTGTATTTGACTTTTAAGCAGTTCTTTCTCTGTTTATAACTTAGTGTGGAAAGCCAGAATAATCCTAGAGGTATAAAGGAAACACTTAACTTGAAGAACCTGCTGTACTGAAATTTGATTAGTCAAATGTTTTCTTTATGATATAACTCAGAGTTGAGCAAGCTTTTCAGGGCCCAAAGTCTCTGCTCTGGCCTCTAATCCCCCAGAATCTGTGAAACTATCAAACCTCAAAACTTCTGATGATTTCAGTCCAGGATCTTTTATGTTCTTATGCATAAATCACTGAAAAGTTATTGTTTGGGACCTATTAAAATTTTGAAATATTTTGAACTCTTTGTTTTGATTTCTCTTGCTCCCCTGCCTGATTATACAGGTTATCTTCGACTTACAACAGTTCATTTAGTGACCATTCAAAGTTACAACGGCATTGAAAAAAAGTGACTTATGTCTGTTTTTCACACTTAGCATCCCCATGCTCACATGATCAAAATTTGGGCACTTGGCAACGGTTATGTATTTGTGATGGTTACACTGTCCTGGGGTCACATGATCAACATTTGCAACTTTTCCCACCAGCTTCCAACTAGGAAAATCAATGGGGAAAATCCCAATTTCACTTAATGACCACATAATTCACCTAACAACTGCAGTGGTTCACTTAATATTGGTGGCAAAAATGGTCATAGAATTGGGCAAAACTTCCTTGCTTAGCAACAGAAATTTGGGGCTTTATTGTGGTCATAAGTCAAGGATTACTTGTACTTGTATCAACTATTCCAACTTCTATCAACTGTTCCAACATATTCTATAGCTGGAGGTAAATAGCAAGATGGAGCTGTTCCCTTTTATGTACAGATGCCAACTAGATGAAAAGCTAGTCAAGGAAGATTACTACACTGGCACATTAGATCATTTAGGGAATCTGAGTTATGTGTAGAGTTCTGCACTCTAGGAGTCATTGGAAGTTTGTAGGGTACCATAATTTATTACAAAATTTCTGATGTGAGGTGATCACCATACTTTCCTTGATGATAGTACCATCTTGACAGACTTTGAACATTGGGTGCCATCTAACAAAATGAAATTCAATGGTGAAAAAAGTAAGGTTCTACATTTAGGCAAGAAAAACAAATGCAGAGGTACAGTATAGGTGGTACCTTGCTCACTAGTAGTAACTGTAAGAGAGATCTTGGAGTCCTAGTGAACAATCACTTAAATATGAGCCAGCAGTGTGCTGTAGCTGCCAAAAAAGCCAACACAGTGCTAGACTGCATTAACAGATGGATAAAATCAAGGTCATATGAAGTGTTAATACCACTTTATAACACCTTGGTAAGGCCACACTTGGAATACTGCATCCAGTTTTGGTAACCATGATGTAAAAAAGATGTTGAGACTCTAGAAAGAGTGCAAAGAAGAGAAAAAAAGATGATTAGGGGACTGTGCCACCATGGCTAGATGATTTGACATGAACCGAGGTCTCACCAGCTCAAGGTTGACTCAGCCTTCCATCCTTCTAAGGTCAGTAAAATGAGGATCCAGATTGTTGGGGGCAACATGCTGACTCTCTAAATCACTTAGAGAGGGCTGTAAAGCACTGTGAAGAGATATATAAGTCTAAGTACTATTTGGAAGAACATGTATCAGATGTAATTCAGTATGTATTTACTTAGTTATATGGGAGTAAGTTCAGTTGTATGTAACCTCCCAAGTAAATACACACACTAAAGCAAATGAGTACTGCTTTATTGCCCCAATATAGTATAGAATGTCATGAAAAATAACTTTGTAAAATATTGAGTTATGATTTATTACTGGAATTTGTTCTACTTGGTATTTCTTAATGACAAACATTTTAAAGAATATGTTAAGATAAAGATGAATTGTTAACCTATCAAGGAAAAGCCACATTGTCAGAAATATCTTTAGGGAGGAACTGTAAATCATAGAAAATATTTTGTATTAAGTAAATGAGATGACTTGATTATCCCTCAAGAAGGATTTTCATACAGTACTGTGGGGATGTGACTCTCCTTGTGGAGGTTAACATGCAATGCAGTGTTCCTTGAAGAGGCCCTTTGTCTTAAAATCTTGATGGGAGTTCTAATATCCAGAACAAAATGCACATATGCAGCTCATGAGTAAAAGCCTCTTCTGTTTATGGCATCTGCTAGTTGAACCCTACGAATTGAGAGTTGAGCTGTGCTCCTTCACAAAGGAACTCTAAAATGAGTGCCCTGCTTGAAGCGTCAGCTTTAGTACCACGTTAGGGAACTTCATCTGGTGTTTTTGTTTTTTGTTTTTTTGGTTAAAGATAGTGAATTCACCAACAAAAATAATGATCAAAAAGAGAGAACTATATTTTATTACAACCAAATTAAAACTTTAAAAGCATTTAAAGTTTCAATGTATTTCGACCATTTAGGCTTTTACTGCACGTTGGTTTGGAAAATTGAAAAAAATGTCTAGTACTCCAAATCTTACAAGGGCTGGAATAGGGAGAAAGCAGACACTTCAAACTACACTGCTGGAACCAGGTTCTGTTAGGCAAAGATCACTAGAAGAAATGGCTCAAAAAGATAGGGCAAACCCACTTAAAGACTTGCAACAAATGCTGCAATCAATGCAAGAGTTAATGTGTAAAAACCATGAAGATCTGAAAAAAGAAATAGGTGAAATAAGGAATGATACAGGTGAACTTAAAGATAAAATTAAATCTATGGATGGGAAATTTGAATCCTTCCACCACCAACTTATGAAAAATGAACAAAAACTAGTAGAAATGGAGGAAAGGATGGATAAAGAAGAGCAGAGAGTGGATGAAATGAATGAAAGGCTAGTTCAAGCCAATAAAGAATTAGAAACCACAGTTATTTCTTTGGAACTTGAGAAGGCTGCTCATTATCTACGGTTTCAAAATGTAGGAGAGATGAAAGGTGAAGACCTCCCAGTAATAATGTCAGATATTCTAGCAGGAGCGTTGGGGTCTACAAGAGAGGAGATGGCCAATGAGATAGATGAAACCTATAGAATACACACAAATTACGCAAGACGACACAATCTTCCCAGAGAAGTGCACATTAGGTTTATTAAGAAATCAGTTAGGGATGAAATTCTTTTCAGATTCAGAGATGATACACTGGAATATCGAGGTAAACAGCTGATTGTACTTAAACAAGTGCCCAAAAGAGTGAGAGACCTGTGAAGGCCTTACCAATACATAACTTCCAAACTGATAAGGAAAAATATCAATTTTAGATGGCTAACTCCGGAAGGAATTCTGGTAACATGGCAGGAGAAAAAGTTTCGCCTAGACTCAACAGAAAAAGCAGAGGAATTCTTCTTTGGTAGTAAGGAAGATTTAGTTGAAAGAGAAGCAAGAGAGGAAGGAGAGACACTGGTGCAAGCCATTGAAGCTAGAGGTAAAAGAGTTGAGCTTCGAGAGGACACTGATGAAGGGAAAAATGAAGAAAAGCAGGAGGAGAGTAGGTTTAAGGAAATTAAAGAGGCTAGACCGATAAGATCAACAGTGGAAAGAGGGAAGGATTTACAAACTCAAGAGTCTAGACCAGCAATAGTAACTAGATCTAAACATAGATAAGGAGGGGAAGAAATGTGTTGAATCTATATCTATCAACGTTAATGGCCTCAACTCTCCAACAAAAAGGAAGAAGTTTTTCAATAGGCTCAATAAGATGAATTTAGATATAATAATGTTACAAGAAGTCCACATTAAAAAACAACATCAATATTTATTAAATTGTCCTAAACTGGGGAATATGTTCGCAGCACTTTCGCAATATAAGAAAGGAGGTGTGGTAGTATATATTAAACAAGAAATTGTGGCTAAGCAAATTTATAAGGACGAAGATGGCAGAATTCTAATTGTGGAAGTAATTTTGAATAAAACCAAAATTCTTTTGGTTGGAATTTATGCCCTGAATGAGGGGCAAAAACATTTCTATAAAAAACTCTACAACATTATTAGCCAATTGGAACATGATAGCATTTGTATAATGGGTGACTATAATGCAATTGTGGATAATAATCTAGATTATAAATGTGGAAAGAATAGAAAAAGAATTAGAGGAACAATATCTGATATTTTCTTTAAAATGGTAGATGAGTTCAATATACAGGATATTTGGAGAGAAAGGAATCCTGGGAAAAAACAGTTTACTTTTTATTCTGGACGTCATCAATTTGGTCCAGAATTGATATGGTGTGGATGTCAGCTGATTTAAATTTAGAAGTAGAGGAGATTATGATTGATACAAATACCTGGGCTGATCACAATCCGATTAGAATTAAATGGAAGGGGCAAAAAAAATACGAGGAGATGGACTTTAAAAAGGGCAATCTTAAATCATAAAGAATTCAAATTAAAATTAGAAGAACAATTGGATCTGTTTTTTAAGTCAAACAAGAAGGAGGATACAAACTGCCAAAATTTATGGGATACAACCAAAGCCTACATGAGAGGCGTTGTAATTTCTTATATGGCTAGGCAACACAAAATCAAAACACAACGCCAAAGACAACTGGAAGAAGAACTACGTAAAGTTGAGGATAACCTGCAAAATGAACCACAAAGATGTGATTTGAAACAACAGATTGATTTAATTAAACATAAGATGGATATTATTATGAAGGAAGATCTAGGACAGCAGATAAAACGTACTAAACAAAATTTCTTTGAAAATGCCAATAAACCAGGGAGATGGTTGGCTTATAAAATCAAAAAACACAATAATAAGCAGAGAGTTACCAACCTTTATAACGCCAAAGGTGATATGGTGTGCCAGAACGAAGGAAAAAAGCTAGTGGCATATGAGTTTTACAAGAATTTATATAAGGACGACGAAAAGAGAAATAACCATGACATAGTACAGTATTTACAACTAGTCGATTTACCCAAGGTGCCAGAAGAATTTAAAACTCTCCTAAATAAAGAGATAACACATTTAGAGCTCTCGGTCGCAATTAAGAAACAGAAGAATAATAAAACACCTGGGCCAGATGGTATACCTGCAGAAATGTATAAAATTGCACAAGAATCTTTAAGCCCAATGCTGTTGGACTTATTTAACGAGGTTTTAACCCAAGCTAAAATACCAGCTTCATGGGAAGAAGCCTTCCTCACGTTGATTCCTAAAGAAAACACCAACCTGACACAAATTAAGAACTATAGACCCATTTCTCTTTTGAATTCAGATTACAAAATTTTCATGGCAATAATGGCACAAAGATTGGAAAGGTTCTTAGTGGATTTTATACATATTGATCAAAACGGCTTTCTATCTAAAAGATATATAAGAAACAATATTAGGACTGTTTTGGACATATTGGAATATTATGAAGTACATAATGAAAAGCAAATGTGTTTAATTTTTCTTGATGCCCAAAAAGCATTCGACAATGTAAAATGGGATTTTATGTTTAATCAATTATTGTATATGGACTTTGGGGAAAATTTCTTAAATATGTTTAAATCAGTTTACTCTAAGCAGGTGGCCAAAGTAATAATCAATGGAGAACTGACTGAGAGTTTCCAAATGCAAAAAGGCACAAGGCAAGGCTGCCCACTATCACCATTGTTATTTATATTATCTCTCGAGGTATTAACTAGAGCAATCCGGCAAGATGAACAGATCCAAGGTCTAGAAATCAAGAAAGAGACATTTAAAATACAAGCCTTTGCAGATGATTTAGTTTTTATTATTGAAGAACCACTACAATCAGGGATTAGACTGATGGAAACATTGAATAGATATGGGGAAATAGCAGGTTTAAAAATAAATAAAGAAAAAACTAAAATGCTTGTCAAAAATATGACTAAAATACAGAAAAATGAATTGGTTGACAGAATTGGTGTTCAAATTACAAATAAAATTAGATATTTAGGGATACAACTGACTGCCAAATGCGCTACGCTTAAAAGGGATAACTATGATAAGTTAATAGAACAGATTCAAAAGGACTTTGATATTTGGACTAACCTACAGCTCTCTTTTATGGGCAGAATTGCGGTGATTAAAATGAATGTGTTGCCAAAAATCTTATTTTTGTTCCAATGTATACCTATAAAATTAGACAAGAAATTTTTTCAAAATTTGAACAAAATGATGTGTAAATTCATCTGGCAAGGAAAAAGAGCAAGGATTAAATTAAAATTACTACAGGACTCAAAGGAAAGGGGGGGATTTGGTCTTCCAGACTTGGAGAAATATTACCAGGCCGCAGCATTAGTATGGGTAAGAGATTGGATATTACTAAAAAATAGGAGACTATTGTGTCTGGAGGGCCATGACCTACAAATAGGATGGCATGCCATATTATGGGATCATAAATATAAAGTACATAAATATTTTCGAAGTCACTATATTAGGCAAGCTCTTATTGATGTATGGACAAAAATTTGGCAACCAAATTATACCCAAGTACCTAGTTGGATCTCACCGTTAGAAATATATGTACACCCAAAATTTACTCAATTAGACAAGATCATAACATATAAAAATATTTTAGATGAAAGAGGGGAATTGAAATCCAGGAAAACCATCCACGATGAAGGGATAGAATTAGAATGGTGGGCATACCTGCAACTGCAGGCAAGATATCGGAAAGACAAAAAAGAGTTAGGCATTAAATTAGAACCAATAGAATTGGATAAAATAATTTTGGGGTCGGAGGATAAAATGATTAAAAAATTATACTACTATTTGCTAGATCAGGCAACGTACGAGGAACAAGTAAAAGTGACTATGTTGAATTGGAGTAAGGATTTTGGTCTTAATTTTGATCTGCATATATGGCAAGAACTATGGGCAAGAAACAAGAAGCTTACTTTGGCCACCTCTTACAAAGAGAACCTTTACAAAATGTTTTATAGATGGCATCTCCCACCCACAAGATTGTCTAAAATGTATACCAATGTCTCCCCTAAATGTTGGAAATGTAATTTGAAAAGTGGAACTTACTATCATATGTGGTGGGAATGCACGCGAGCTTGTGATTTTTGGAACAGGATTAAAATATGGTTGGAAGAAATATTAGAGCAAGCGGTAGAACCAAAACCAGAACTCTTTCTATTAGGTTTAACTACGCAAAAACATGACAAAGGCGTATTTTATTTAATGCTACACATTTTAACGGCCTCCAGGCTGGTTTTTGCTCAAAATTGGAGGAACAAGGAAACCCCAACGGAAGAAGAGATCCTGCATAAAATTCTAATATGTGCTGAGATGGACAGGCTTACAATGATTATGAAAGACAAAACGGAACACGAATACTTCGAAATCTGGGGCAAATTTTACCGCTGGTATGAATTAAGAACTGCTCGGACTTCAAACTAATGGTAGAATTAAAAGATATACATAACTGTACATATAATTGTATATATAATTGTATTGTATAAAAGATGAGGTTTATATAGAGGTTAAGAACAATGTATACATTTTTTGTACTATGATAGGAACTGATAGAAAAATTCACTCTGGAATGTCATGTTTGTCCATTCTTGTTTTAATTGTATTATGAATAAAAATTAAAAAAAAAAAAGCATTTAAAGTTTCAATGTATTTCGACCATTTAGGCTTTTACTGCACGTATATTTTGTTCAGAGATTCACTTCATTTTTTATCTTTTGATCCTAGCTGTTTTTTTTTTTTTGAGGAGGGTCAAAAAATGGAATTTATTTTTCTGTATTCATCTGGTACCTTCCCTCTTAAATTATTAAGATTAAAAAGAAAGATAAAAAAGATCACCTTATTGGCAAATAACAATCAGTATTAATGATCAACAATGGAAAACAAACTCTCTAGCACCAATATCTGTGGCCTCTGGTATGACTAGGAAAATTAGTCCCTTCCTTTGGGATTTGGATGAAAAGCACAGTCTATACTTCAAAATCAGGCTAATTAAAAATAAGAGAAAGGACAATATAAAACTTGCTTTCAACTTTAAGAAAGTCATATTTAAAAATATTTCATGCTAAAGAAGATAAAGACGAGATGATGTCATATAGGATTTAAAATGATGGATTGTTTGGATGGATCCTAGCACTGGATTCTTAACTACCTCCACCGTGTAAGCTGCCAATGGCTGACTTTGGGCCAGTGACTCTCTCTCAACCAAACTACTGTGCAGGGTCGTTGACCACCCTGAGATCCTGAATGAATAGCAGAATGCACATTTAATAAACAGATACTGTAATCAACACACAGAACAGCTATAAAAAGATATCTGGTCCAAAAGATCTCTTATATAGAGATAATCAGGAAAATTTAAGATCCTGGGCAGATCTCAAGATGATCAAGGTCTGTAAGACACTTAAGGAATCTTGCTGCACCAACTTCCCACATTAATCATCCTAAGCTTGCATAAAGGCAGTGGATTCCAAAGTCCATAAAACAAATGCCAACACATTAAAAGATAACCTTAGTATGATGCTGACTAGAAATTTATCTATGCCTACTCAAGTTACAATTCCATGAACCATAAATTAGTAATTGATAAAGTATTGGTAGCAATATTTGATTAACCTTCCCCCACCAAAAAAAAATACTTGCAATCATAAAACTGGTGATTATATCACCACATACTTGAAATATTTATTGCAGTTTTTTTGTATGAGAAGTCCAGTTTTTTTAAAATGTTTTTAATTTTGTTAATGATTGAAAATGATTTTAGATATTTATTGTTTTAGTTTTGTTATGTGCAACCCAGAGTCTCTTGCATGTGAACTGGGCAACTATATATTTATTAGATAAATAAATAAAGTTTGATCAAAGAGGAACCATTACCCTGCAAGTTATCAAAGTGGACACATTAGAATTTTCCAATTATGCTCATTATGCTTTTTTTTTTAATAAAAAAAATCTGTTTACATGGATATTTACTTTTGTTTAGTTTTTTCTGTGAAATATATGCAAGAATATGCATCTTAAAAGGATACCAAACAACTACTAAATCTGCAGAATGCCTGTCTATAGAAAGATTATGCTTGCTTACTCCCAACCCGATTTTGCAATTTATTTTCATGCAAAATTTAAATTAATGATGATCATTTGAATTTAAAGGGTTTTATTGTTGTTAATTGCGAAGTCGTGTCCGACCCATCGCGACCCCATGGACAACGTTCCTCCAGGTATTCCTGTCCTCTACCATCTTCTGGAGTCCATTTAAGTTCACACCTACTGCTTCAGTGACTCCATCCAGCCATCTCATTCTCTGTCGTCCCTTTCTTCTATTGCCCTCAATTCTTTCCCAGCATTAGGCTCTTCTCCAGTGAGTCCTTCCTTCTCATTAGGTGGCCAAAGTATTTGAGTTTCAACTTCAGGATCTGGCCTTCTAAAGAGCAGTCGGGGTTGATCTCTTCTAGGACTGACCGGTTTGAACGCATTGCAGTCCAAGGGACTCGCAGGAGTCTTCTCCAGCACCATAGTTCAAAGGCCTCAATTCTTTGGCGCTCAGCCTTTCTTATAGTCCAACTTTCACAGCCATACATTGCAACTGGGAAAACCAGGGCCTGGACTATACGCACTTTTGTTGGCAGGGTGATGTCTCTGCTTTTTAGTATGCTGTCTAGATTTGCCAGAGCTTTCCTCCCCAGGAGCAAGCGTCTTTTAATTTCTTGGCTGCAGTCCCCATCTGAGGTGATCTTGGAGCCCAGAAAAATAAAATCTGTCACTACCTCCATTTCTTCCCCTCTATTTGCCAGGAATTGAGAGGGCCGGATGCCATGATTTTGGTTTTCTTAATGTTGAGTTTCAAGCCAACCTTTGCACTCTCCTTCTTCACCCGCATCAAGAGGCTCTTTAGTTCCTCTTCACTTTCTGCCATTAGAATGGTATCATCTGCATATCTTAGGTTGTTGATATTTCTCCCAGCAATCTTAATTCCAACTTTTGATTCATCTAGCCTTGCCTTTCTCATGATGTGCTCTGCATATAAGTTAAATAGGCAGGGCGACAGTATACAGCCTTGCCGGACTCCTTTTCCAATTTTGAACCAATCAGTGTTTCCGTGTCCAGTTCTCACTGTTGCTTCTTGACCCGCATATAGGTTTCTCAAGAGGCAAATAAGATGGTCTGGTACTCCCATCTCTTTAAGAACTTGCCACAATTTGTTATGATCCACACAATCAAAGGCTTTAGCATAGTCAATGAAGCAGAAGTAGATGTTTTTCTGGAACTCCCTAGCTTTCTCCATGATCCAGCGTATGTTGGCAATTTGATCTCTAGTTCATCTGCCTCTTCGAAATCCTGCCTGTACTTCTGGTAGTTCTCAATCCACATACTGCTGGAGTCTAGCTTGTAGGATTTTAAGCATAACTTTGCTAGCATGTGAAATGAGTGTAATGGTGCAATAGTTTGAACATTCTTTGGCATTGCCTTAAAGGGTTTACCCTCCAATAATAAAAAACAAAGAAACCCCAGACATTAAGATCATAATTAGAATGGTAATAAAATGAATAATCTTAATGGAAGGACTGTCTGGTTCTGCCTGGATTTACAAAGTAAAATTCATCTGAAATTCAATCACTGGAGTTTAGATCAGATAGTCTCAGGTTTACATTATCAACTTTTTCCTGTATAAGTTTTCATTTTCCTTTGATTGTAAAATTGTAAAGTTGTAAAATTCTGTGGGTCACCAAATTTCATGAACCACCAGCCCCTAGGAGGCTATTCTCATCACAGCAGAAACAACTTCCAAGAGGCAAGGTCTCACTAAACATCAAATAAATATGGAGCCACTGCACTAAGCCAGAATGTGGAGCTTGTATGTTTGCTTTTGCAAACAAAAGACATTTGAACAGCTGCTGGATGGAGCCTATCTTGGCTTCTGTAAACACAGAAGGCCAGGGAAGAAAAAAAAAATCTTTCTTTTCGACAGTAGGACAATTAGGCACAGAAAGAATGTCTGAAGGGTGCTAACTAGCAGAATAAATAATGAAAACTCCTCAGCCCATGTTTGAAAAACTGTAACCATTCCAAGGGCAACAATGTAGAATTTGAAAGCTCAACAATAAGTGTTAAAGTGAACCCATCTAAGTATACTTTTGCACAGAGCCAACCATGATACCCTGTGTATTTCTGGTGTGATTGCATGGTGAAGATAAAAGAAAGAGATAAATAAGCAGAGACATCACCCTGCCAACAAAAGTGCATATAGTCCAGGCCATGGTTTTCAGTTGCAATGTATGGATATGAAAATTGGACCATAAGAAAGGCTGAGCGCAAAAGAATTGAGGCTTTTGAACTATGGTGCTGGAGAAGACTCCTGCGGGTCCCTTGGACTGCAAGGTGTTCAAACTGGTCAGTCCTAGAAGAGATCAACCCTGACTGCTCTTTAAAAGGCCAGATCCTGTAGTTGAAACTCAAATACTTTGGTGACCTAATGAGAAGGAAGGACTCACTGGAGAAGGGCCTAATGCTGGGAAGGATTGAGGGCAACAGAAGAAGGGGACGACAGAGAATGAGGTGGCTGGATGGAGTCACTGAAGCAATAGGGGTGAGCTTAAATGGACTCCAGAAGATGGTAGAGGACAGGAAGGCCTGGAGGAACATTGTCCATGGGGTCGCGATGGGTCAGACACGACTTCGCAAGTAACAACAACAAATAAGTCTAAGAGCTATTGCTAGTTACAACTTTGATATTGAGCTTCACTATGAATATAGATTAACTGATAAATCTTTTCCTAGTCAGCATCCTAGGTTTTTAAGAAGAGATTGGACAGTCACTTGTCTTAAATTGTATAGGGACTCCTACTTGAGCAGTGGGCTGGACTAGAAGACCTCCAAAGTCCTTTCCAGCTCGATTCTGATTCTGATTCTGAAGGTTTATTGTTCTCATAATTTGGAAATTTCTCCTTAGTTCTAGGTTGGTTCCCTCCTTGTTTAGTTCCCATCCATTGTTTCTTGTCTTGCCTTCTCATGCTTTGGAAAATAGGTTGACCCCCTTTTCATTGTGGCAGCCTGTGTTCTCTGAGGATGGCTCCAGCATGGGTCTAAAAGCTCAGAAGACTAAACCTTTGGTCCCGGTGACTGACCCAGATTGAGTTCTGTAACATAGGACATGGGACATGAATCCGGGGACATGTATCTTTGCCTTCATTTGGTATATAAATTTAATAATAAACAAACAAACAAACAAATACATGACAAAAGTGAGCTATGAAAAATAAAATGGAAGGATAGCTGCTGAAACAAAAGACTGTTTATTTTTATAATGAAGAATATATGATCACTGTACTCTAAAGACAAATTTAAGATCCAAAAGGATATTTTATTCAGAAAGCCATAATTAAAGACTTGCATTTCTGCATTATTTCATCTACGTCAGAAATGGGGAACTATGGCCCCTTTATGACTTGTGGACTTCAACTCATGCTGTCTCAGGAATTCTGGAAGTTGAAGTCCACAAAAGGGCCTTAGTTCCCCACCTGATCTACATAGTGAGGAAAAGGCAAAGGCATATTCTCCTTTCCTGTAAGATGTGGTTAGCTTATAATTTTCAGTGTTTTCAAATCAAGGGAAAGCAGAGCACTGACAAAGCAAGGAACAAAAATGGAAGGCCTTGCATGGTATCTCTATCCTAAACTCCCCTAGTGGTAAATAGACTAAAAAGTACAGAGTCTTTTTTTTTACAAAGTGTCTTTCTTTCTTCCAGTGCTTTCCAGCCATCCCTGAGTCAGCAGAAAATCTGGCTGCATGAAATTTAGTGCCCCATTGCCAATCCCTGTCCGGTCTCTATTGCTTCTGTTCTCTGTCTCACAGTGGTAGGATTTCCTTCAAAGATAATGAGTGACAAAGCCTAATAGATTTAATATATCTGGAGGCTGCTCTTGGACCATGTTTGGATAAGGGAAATATCTCTAATCCCATGTTAGTACTTGGATTGTCAGGAGGATTTTAAGAAGAGATTGGACAACTATTTGTCTGAAATGGTATATAGGGTCTCCTGCTTGAGCAAGGGGTTGGACTAGAAGACTTCCAAGGTCCCTTCCAAGTCTGTTATTTTGTTTACTGTGCTGATTCTTTCAAACTGTGCTCTTCATTGTTTCCATATCTATAGACAAAAACTTACAGACTGAGGACTCTGCTATCTGTATCTACAATATACTCTGTGAACTATAAGGGAGGAACTGTCTTTACCCTCTTTCTCTCATATGTAATATCTGGACTAAGTTGCCTCTTACTCCTTTGGATTGCACTCCCCTGTCTCCTGGGGAGCCATCTCCTTCATACATCACAGGTACAATTAAGGACATTGTAAAGAGGAGCAGCTGGTCCTTTAAATCACAAACCAGCCTTAAGTGTCCAGGGCAGGGGTGCCACCTCAGGAATTCTGGGAGTTGAAGTCCATGAGTCATAAAAGAGCCAAGGTTGCCTAACCCTGGTCCAGGGGGAGGAATCTGACTCCTGAAAGCCAATAAAGGAAAAGAAGGGAGTTCTGTCAAGTTTGGGGTAGGAAGAGTTTTGGATTGTTGGCTGGAATCCTGGATTTGGGGGAGGGGAAACCTCAGGGAAGATAAGAAATTGATTAGTTTGTGTAATTTAGTTAGACTATGGCTCCATTAATACACTGGAGGCAGTGGTGGGATTCAAATATGTGAACAACTGCTTCTCTGTGTGGATGCTGCTTCTGGAAGTCCATTCTGGGCCTGGGCAACAAAAAACTAGCTACCGGTTCTGCCAAAGTGGTGCCAACTGGCTGAATCCCACCACTGACTGGAGGAGAACATGTGTTATCTTCTCTGGATGATGGAAATAGCTATGTTGAAGATTAACATGAATTGGAAGACCAAAGAAATAGAATGAGAGGCCAAATTGCAGGAAAACAAAATAAAGCAATGTCTTCAAGACAAATATCAGCATGAATAACAAACAAAACAGACCTGTGTAGAAAAAGAATTATGTGTGTGTGTACTTTTGAGACATTGTTGACTCCTGGTGATTTAGTGGACCAATCTCTGCAGTTTTCCTGAGAATATTTTGCAAGTGGTTTGCCTTCCTAGGGCTGAGATGGAGTGATTGGCCCAAGGTCACCCAGTTGGCAGGACTCTAACCAGTGGTGGGATTCAAATATGTGAACAACCAATTCTCTGTGTGGATGCCACTTCCGAAAATCCATTCTGGGCCTGGGCAACAAAAAATTAACTAGCGGTTCTGCCGAAGTGGTACAAACCGGCTGAATCCCACCACTGACTATAACTCCCAATCTTCAGTTTCTAGCCTGTTTCCTTAACCACTATATCAAACTAGCTTTCAAATATAATAATAATAATAATAATAATAATAATAATTATTATTAAATAAAAATATATTTATTATTAAATAAAAATATAAAAAATATGGTGAGACGTAAATTTCAGAATGCCATACCGGCTCGGACGTCGCCCGGGTTAACAAGGTCCGCACTAGATATTGGAGTTCCTGGATATCTGGTGAAAAATGGGTTACAGGACTCAGGACTGTTGGCTGAGCAACCAGGGCCAGCAGCTGCAGAACTACTGGAAGAAAAGGTGTTTACCCGTCGCAGATACACAGTGATGGAAAACAAAGAACTAATGATCTGTTACTACAGATCAAGTCCAACAAGACGAGGATATCTAAAACGAATGCACCAGTTCTGGAAAGAACAACATCCAGAATCAGAAATAACAGAACAGAGACTAGCAGATCAACGCCGATTTATAACACGAAATAAAGTATTCACAGAAACAGAATTGGACGAACTGCAAAGGTTTACCCAGGGCAAAGAAATCAAAGCCTTACCAGAAGTAATTCAGAATGTAGAGGCAAACCAGGGGGAGTTGGCAGTGAAGGAATCTAGCAGAGATATACAACTGTTCTCATTTGGAAACCAGGCACCTCTACCTCAGGAAGAACAAAACCCTCTAACTAAAGAAATAAAAGAATTGAAACAAAGAATAACTGAGCATCTAGAACAGCACAAAAACAACAGAATAAGGCTACCTGCATTGAAGCTTGTTCCAAAGAAACAGCTAGCACAAGCATTAAAAGATGCAAATATTGCAATATCAAGTATAAGCACCAATTCATTGCAAGAAACAAACCAACTAATGTACAGCACAGCTGCAGTTATAACAGAATACCTGGGATGCAAAATCAACAAAGAAGAAAAACAAACAAACAGTGCACCAGAAAAATGGAAGGTTAGACTAGAAAATAAGATCAGCAAGTTAAGATCACATGCAAGCAAGCTAGAACAGATGAAAGAAAAGAAGCTGAAGAACAAGAAGACCAAAGAATACCTAATCAAGAAATACCACTTAGAAACAAGGAAGATCAAGGAAGCACTGGAAATAATAAAGCAACAAATAACAGCTATAGCCAGGAAAATCAGTAGATATGAAGCTCGAATTGCAAACTATAGGCAGAACCTCCAATTTCAATCCAATCAGAAATGTTTCTACCAATCCATCAATGGAGAAACTGCAAGAATCAGTCAGTACCTGACAAGGAAGAAACAGTGCAGTTCTGGAAGCAGATATGGGATAACCCAAAGAAATACAACAAGGATGCGGCTTGGTTAAAAGAGGTGGATGCAAATAAAACAGAAGTTGAAATGAAAGAACTAGTAATAACAACAAAAATGGTAGAAAAAAGAGCAAAGAAAATCAAAAATTGGTCAGCACCAGGTGAAGATAAACTGCATGGGTTTTGGTTGAAACATCTAACTGTTATACACCCACTCATTGCCAAACAGTTCAACAATATACTACAAGGAGGAGAAATTGAAAAGTGGCTAACAACTGGGAAAACCTACCTAATAATGAAAAATCCAGCAAAAGGGGCAACACCAGGTAACTACAGGCCAATTACCTGCTTACCAACAACTTTCAAATTACTAACTGGTGTAGTAGCTGATGCAGTGCAACAGCATCTAGTTGAAAACAATCTCTTTCCACCTGAGCAGAAAGGAAACCGCCCCAATAGCAGAGGAACAAAAGATCAACTCCTAATAGACAAAATGATCTTGGAAAACTGCAAGAGAAGGAAGACCAACCTGAATGTGGCATGGATTGACTACAAAAAGGCATTTGACTCTCTGCCACATGATTGGATAATAAAGTGCCTAGAAATAACAGGAGTCAGTAGAAACATCAGAAAATTTGTGCAAAGATCGATGGCACAATGGAAGACACAGTTGCAGATCAATGGTGAGAGCTGGGAGAGGTTAATATCAAGAGAGGAATATTTCAAGGAGATTCATTATCACCATTACTATTTGTTATTGCACTGTTTCCTCTGTCAACAATACTGAATAACTCAGGACATGGCTATCAAACATCAAAAACATCTGCCAGACTATCCCACCTCCTTTATATGGATGATCTGAAGCTGTATGGAAAAACATCATCTGAAATAGAATCGCTGCTCAACACTGTCCGTATATATAGCCAAGATATTGTAATGGAGTTTGGCTTGGACAAATGTGCCACACTTACTATCAAACAAGGAAAAATAGTGAAAACTGAAGGAATCAAGATGCCCCACGAAAATAACATTAAGAGTCTGGATGAGGAAGATACTACAAATACTTGGGTATCCTTCAAGCTGACAACATCAAGCACACTGAAGTCAAGAAAAAGATTAGAGGTGAATACATCAAGAGAGTGAAGAAGATCTTAAAATCCAAACTCAATGGAGGAAATACCATAAAGGCAATCAACACCTGGGCAATCCCAGTCATTAGGTACACAGCTGGAATAGTGGACTGGACTCAAGCAGAACTAAAAGCAATGGATAGGCAGACCAGAAAAATAATGACAATGAATCATGCCCTTCATCCACGCAGTGACATTGATAGACTTTATCTACCAAGGCAAATAGGTGGGCGTGGAATGCTACAAGTACATCAGATGGTTGAAGAAGAAAAAATGGCTTTGGAAGAATATCTGAAGAACAATGATGAAGATGCACTGAAATTAGTATATCAGGAAGGCTTACTAACTACTGGAGAGACCAAACTGGCCTTCAAGAAAGACCAAATGAAGAACAGAATAGAGGCATGGGAAGACAAAGCACTACATGGCCAATACATGAAAAAAATAGCTGGGAAAGCAGATAACAATAAAACCTGGCAATGGCTAAGAGCAGGAAAATTGAAGAAAGAGACCGAGGGACTAATTCTGGCTGCACAAGACCAAGCCTTAAGGACAAATGCATACAAAGTCAAAATTGAGAAGACAGCAACAGACAGTAAGTGCCGCCTATGCAAAGAAGCTGAAGAAACAGTGGACCACTTGGTAAGCTGTTGCAAGAAGATTGCACAGACTGATTACAAGCAGCGGCATGACAAAGTAGCAACAATGGTGCATTGGAAGATCTGCAAAAAATATCATTTGCCTGTAAGCAAAAACTGGTGGGATCATAAAATAGAGAAAGTCATAGAAAATGATAAAATTAAACTGCTCTGGGACTTCAGAATTCAAACAGACAAGCACCTGCAACATAACACCCCAGACTTAACAATTGTCGATAAGAAAGACAAAAAAGTCTGGATAGTGGATGTGGCAGTGCCTGGAGACAGCAGAATAGAAGAGAAAGAACTGGAGAAGATAACAAAATACAAAGACCTACAAATAGAAATAGAAAGACTGTGGCAAAAGCAAGCAAGGGTAGTACCAATAGTCATAGGCTCCTTGGGTGCAATCCCAAAACAACTGGAGCGCCACTTGAACACCATTGGCATTGACAAATTCGCTATTAGTCAATTGCAAAAGGCAGCCTTATTAGGAACTGCTTCCATCCTGCGACGATATCTGTAATACCATCAAACATCCACATCTGCCTATCCCAGGTCCTGGGTAAGGACTCGATAGGTAGACAAAATGCCAAATCCAGTCTGAACATCTGGCTGACTGTGCGATGATCGATAATAATAATAATAATAATAATAATACAAAAAGTCTGGATAGTGGATGTGGCAGTGCCTGGAGACAGCAGAATAGAAGAGAAAGAGCTGGAGAAGATAACAAAATACAAAGACCTACAAATAGAAATAGAAAGACTGTGCAAAAGCAAGCAAGGGTAGTACCAATAGTCATAGGCGTCTTGGGTGCAATCCCAAAACAACTGGAGCACCACTTGAACACCATTGGCATTGACAAATTCGCTATTAGTCAATTGCAAAAGGCGGCCTTACTAGGAACTGCTTCCATCCTGCGACGATACCTGTAATACCATCAGACATCCACATCTGCCTATCCCAGGTCCTGGGTAAGGACTCGATAGGTAGACAAAGTTACAAATCCAGTCTGAACATCTGGCTGACTGTGCGATGATCCATAATAATAATAATAATAATAATAACAACAACAACAACAACAACAACAACAACAACCCCCAGTGAGGCACTAACTTGACATGGTTGTGGGGCTTGTGTACTCTGAGGAAGACGAGAGCTATGCCAGTGGTTCAACCATACTGGACAGGTCTCATCAGAGGAGTCAGACAAAGAGTGTCTCTCCTATAAAAAATATGGTGAGATGTAAATTTCAGAATGCCATACCGGCTCGGATGTCGCCCGGGTTAACAAGGTCCGTGCTATTTATTGGAGTTCCTGGATATCTGGCGAAAAATGGGTTACAGGACTGTTGGCTGAGCAACCAGAGCCAGCAGCTGCAGAACTACTGGAAGAAAAGGTGTCTACCCGTCGCAGATACACAGTGATTGAAAACAAAGAAATAATGATCTGTTACTACAGATCAAGTCCAACAAGAAGAGGATATCTAAAACGAATGCACCAGTTCTGGAAAGAACAACATCCAGAATCAGAAATAACAGAACAGAGACTAGCAGATCAACACTGATTTATAATATGAAATAAAGTATTCACAGAAACAGAATTGGACGAATTGCAAAGGTTTACCCAAGGCAAAGAAATCAAAGCCTTACCAGAAGTAATTCAGAATGTAGAGGCAAACCAGGGGGAGTTGGCAGTGAAGGAATCCAGCAGAGATATACAACTGTTCTCATTTGGAAACCAGGCACCTCTTCCTCCGGAAGAACAAAACCCTCTAACTAAAGAAATAAAAGAATTGAAACAAAGAATAACTGAGCATCTAGAACAGCACAAAAACAACAGAATAAGGCTGCCTGCATTGAAGCTTGTTCCAACGAAACAGCTAGCACAAGCATTAAAAGATCCAAATACTGCAATATCACCTAATAATGAAAAATCCAGCAAAAGGGGCAACACCAGGCAACTACAGGCCAATTACCTGCTTACCAACAACTTTCAAATTACTAACTGGTGTGGTAGCTGATGCAGTAAAACAGCATCTAGTTGAAAACAATCTCTTTCCATCTGAGCAGAAAGGAAACTGCCCCATTAGCAGAGGAACAAAAGATCAACTCCTAATAGACAAAATGATCTTGGAAAACTGTAAGAAAAGGAAGACCAACCTGAATGTGGCATGGATTGACTACAAAAAGGCATTTGACTCTCTGCCACATGACTGGATAATCAAGTGCCTAGAAATAACAGGAGTCAGTAGAAACATCAGAAAATTTGTGCAAAGATCGATGGCACAATGGAAGACAAAGTTGCAGATCAATGGTGAGAGACTGGGAGAGGTTAATATCAAGAGAGGAATATTTCAAGGAGATTCATTGTCACCATTACTATTTGTTATTGCACTGTTTCCTCTGTCAACAATACTGAATAACTCAGGACATGGCTATCAAACTTCAAAAACATCTACCAGACTATCCCATCTCCTTTACACGGATGATCTGAAGCTGTATGGAAAAACATCATCTGAAATAGAATCGCTGCTCAATACTGTCCGTATATATAGCCAAGGTATTGTTATGGAGTTTGGCTTGGAAAAATGTGCCACACTTACTATCAAACAAGGAAAAGTAGTGAAAACTGAAGGAATCAAGATGCCCCACAAAAATAACATTAAGAGTCTGGATGAGAAAGATTACTACAAATATTTGAGTATCCTTCAAGCTGACAACATCAAGCACACTGAAGTCAAGAAAAAGCTTAGAGGTGAATACATCAAGAGAGTGAAGAAGATCTTAAAGTCCAAACTCAATGGAGGAAATACCATAAAGGCAATCAACACCTGGGCAATTCCAGTCATTAGGTACATAGCTGGAATAATGGACTGGACTCAAGCAGAACTAAAAGCAATGGATAGGAAGACCAGAAAAATAATGACAATGAATCATGCCCCTCATCCACGCAGTGACATTGACAGACTTTGTCTACCAAGGCAAATAGGTGGGTGTGGAATGCTACAAGTACATCAGATGGTTGAAGAAGAAAAAATGGCATTGGAAGAATATCTGAAGAACAATGATGAAGATGCACTGAAATTAGTATATCAGGAAAGCTTACTGACTACTGGAGAGACCAAACTGGCCTACAAGAAAGACCAAATGAAGAACAGAATAGAGACATGGGAAGACAAAGCACTACATGGCCAATACATCAAAAAAATAGCTGGGAAAGCAAATAATAACAAGACCTGGCAATGGCTAAGAGCAGGAAATTTGAAGAAAGAGACCGAGGGACTAATTCTGGCTGCACAAGACCAAGCCTTAAGGATAAATGCATATAAAGTCAAAATTGAGAAGACAGTAACAGACAGTAAGTGCTGCCTATGCAAAGAAGCTGAAGAAACAGTGGACCACCTGGTAAGCTGTTGCAAGAAGATTGCACAGACTGACTACAAGCAGCGGCATGACAAAGTAGCAACAATGGTGCATTGGAGATCTGCAAAAAATATCATTTGCCTATAAGCAAAAATTAGTGGGATCATAAAATAGAGAAAGTCATAGAAAATGATAAAATTAAACTGCTCTGGGACTTTAGAATTCAAACAGACAAGCACCTGCAACATAACACCCAGGACTTAACAATTGTCGATAAGAAAGACAAAAAAGTCTGGATAGTGGATGTGGCAGTGCCTGGAGATAGCAGAATAGAAGAGAAAGAACTGGAGAAGATAAAAAAATACAAAGACCTACAAATAGAAATAGAAAGACTGTGGCAAAAGCAAGCAAGGGTAGTACCAATAGTAATAGGCTCCTTGGTGCAATCCCAAAACAACTGGAGCACCACTTGAACACCATTGGCATTGACAAATTCGCTATTAGTCAATAGCAAAAGGCGGCCTTACTAGGAACTGCTTCCATCCTGCGACGATACCTGTAATACCATCAAACATCCACATCTGCCTATCCCAGGTCCTGGGTAAGGACTCGAAAGATAGACAAAATGCCAAATCCAGTCTGAACATCTGGCTGACTGTGCGATGATCCATAATAATAACAATAATAATTGCTCTCTGTTTTCATAGCCTGCAGCAGTTTTTCTGTGCTTTGATTCACATAGTCATTCAAACTTCGTTTTTCTTCTTCTACAATCCACCAAACTGTAGAAGAAGAAAAACGAAGTTTGAATGACTATTTGAATCAAAGTACAGAAAAACTGCTGCAGGCTGTGAAAACAGAGAGCACTATAAAAATAACAGAAACAAAGGCAGAATATAAGGAAAAACGGCTGGATGACAGATTAAATAGATGGAAAACCAAAGCTTTGCATGGACAGCATTTGAAAAGCATTGAAGGAAAATGTGATAACAACTTGACATGGGCATGGCTTAAGATGGGAACAATCAAGAAAGAAACAGAAGACCTAATACTGGCTGCTCAAGAACAAGCACTACAAACTAATGCCATGAAAGCGAAGGTACAAAAATCCACTGACAATCCAAATTGCCAACTTTGCAATGACAAAGTTGAAACTGTTTCATGCCTAATTTGTGAGTGCAGCAAAGTCGCGCAAACTGATTACAAATCTAGACATGATCGAGTTACTAAATTAATCCACTGGGCATTGTGTTAAAAATACGACTTGCCTGTGTCCGAAAAGTCATGGGAACATAGGGTGGAAAAAGTTGTTGAGAATGACAGGGTGAAGGTCTTATGGGACTTTTGAATACAGACAGATTGCCATTTGGAACACAATACGCCGGATATCACAGATGTAGAGAACCGAAGCGTACAGCTGATTGATATTGCTGTACTAGGAGATGCCAGAGTCGAAGAAAAAGAACTGGAAAAAATTAAGAAATATCGCAACCTGGCCATCAAAACTGCGATTATGGATGAAACGTGTAACAGTGGTACCCATTGTCATTGGGGCACTGAGAGCTATGTCCAAAAACTTTGCAAAATACATCAAGAAACTGCAGCTTCCTGCAATAATTCCAGCAATGTTACAAAAAACTGTGCTACTCGGAACATCTTATATTTTAAGGAGATACCTGGTTGACACCTAGGATGCTGGTAGCAACCTGTATCAACCATCAGCACCAGCCAATTTGAATGTTCAGTTGACTGAGGTTCATGTTTAATGAATAAAAGATAATAATAATAATAATAATATGATGATGATGATGATGATGGTGATGGTGATGATAAGATAAGATAATCTTTATTGTCATTTTTTTACTGTGGGCACAATGGCACACATCAAAAATGAAATTTAGTTGCCCGCTCTCAAAGTGAAACACATATATGACACATACCTAAACATACTATGCACAACATATGTATAGAACCACACCCCTACATATACATAATAAATATTGAATACTGTCCATCTTGAATATATAACGGAAGGAGGAAGCTTGATGATGATTATAATACAGGAAACATGCTGGGGAGGAGGATAAATATCTTCATTACCAAACAGAAGCTTGGCAAGGGCGGGCTGAAGCAAGTTCTGTAGTAAGCTTCGATCACTGAGCCAGGAGAAAACTGAAGTTCTATCAGACCTAACCTCAGTTAAACAACCCACATCACAAGGCAAAGGCAAGCAATTCTACATGATGAAAATCCCAGTGTTCTGCCTGCCATTACAACTGCTTGTCCCCACTTCCTGGGTTGGTTTGCTCAACTGTGCAATCCAAAGCACCTTATCTCTGGCTGGAATCTTAGCATCTGCAGTGGCTTTGCCTATGGAAGAAGCAGCTTGTTTACTGGAACTGATTTGCCCTTGGCTCCTGCCACCACCTCCTGGCTCATTCAGAAAGCTGGTGGGAGAATTTGGGAAAGTGGATGTTTTTCTTTTCTCTTTTTCTTTTTTCTTTTTAGTATCCCCGCCATCCCTATTTGTTATGGGGCTTTTGTTTTATATTAGACAACAGGAACTGACCTCGTTTCTCACTGCCCCCCACTCCCACCCCACCCCCTCCGCCCCCAGTTTAGGCCTGCTGTGAGGGCTAAAATGATGGGGTGTCATCTTTCCCAGAAGTGTTGCCAAGATGATTCCAAGAAGTTGCTGGTGCAACTTTGTAACTGAATCTCCTGGGAATGGTTCTCATTAGATATTATCCTCTCCCATATCCTTGACCTATTCAGAATCTTCTTTTTTTTTTTAAACTTGTTTTGAGGGGGGCAGTCATAACAGGATTTGTAATTTGTGTTATTGGCAAACTCATCAGAGAGAAGAATTCAAACTCCTCCTGCTTATTTCTTTATCGGTGTGAGTTTTTCCCTACACGTTCCCATGCTTTGCAATGTCGCAGAGTCTAAAACAAAAATTTGCCACCTTCTTAACAAGTCATTGAACTGAGATTTGTGCATTGATATTCTAGACTCAGAGCTAGCTTGGCAGGCTCTGACCCTGGCTTTCTTTCCTCCATATGTGCTGAGGAAACTTATTTAGATTAGCTGCTGGCCTTTTTCCCTTGTATTCTTTTATGCTTAAGGCCTCCCGATTGCTTTTATATATTGTTTCACATGGGTAAATCTGTGGCCGTGTTTGCTTAATAGCAGCAACAGATTTTGGCCTGAATTAAAACACCATCTTAGCCACTTCAGTTCTGGTATTTGAGCCATGTTGTAGTTCCCAGGGTTTCAAACTGCTTAGATTTGTAGCTATTCAGACAACATGTTTCTTTTATTTTGAGTACATTCATTTACCTCAATCAATAGGTGTTCCAGACATCTTTATAAAAGACCTGCATTTATAAAAGGCTATGCAACTTGCATCCAGCCAATCCAAATTTAGTTTGTTAACCATCTATTGTGATGCCACAGTTGCTCGATGCTCCTTTCATTTCTATTGTCTCAGGGAGGCAGGAGAATGGGGAGATTGTCACAGTTATACAGAACTGAAAAGCTATATTCACTTTTGCGGGTCCCAATTTATGCAGGCCTGCTTTTGAGGAATACTACTTGATAATTCTTCCAGAAAAGGAACTTAGTTTGTCACCGTGTGCAACTGCAGAGAAAATATACATTTCCAGCATGAACTTTTTACACACAGATTCTGTGACATTCATGGAACTATTAAAAGCCACTTCCAGAGATGGACAACATTGAGTTTCCATTGATTCCTAATTAGTAAAATATTGCTTTGTATATCAAGGCAGAATAAAAAATCGATAGACAAATAACTTCACCCTCAGGTGCTTCTCAACATGCTGCAAAAAAAAAAAGCTCTGTGTACAACATGTCTAAGTTTGCCAAGCATCTAGTATCTTAACGCCTGAACTGAAAGACAAAGTTTAGGGGTATAAAGAGATTATCAGGAAAAATAAATCATCTAATTAAAGGAGAGTGGATTTTTCTCAATTAGCCTAAAATAATGTTGACAAATTAAAAATCTTTTATTGCTTTTTCAAATGCTTTAAATGACATTGTAACTCTACAACATTTGCTAAATCACCAATCTTTAGATACATCAGGAGTACAATTCTTTGAAAAAAGGATTAGCCTTTCTTCCCACCTTTATTTATTTTTTTATATAAATAACTCAAGGATGTAAACATGCTTAATACTCTTTTCTCCTCAAATTTTTCCCTCAGCAATCCTGTGAGGTAGGTAGCAATCCTCATAGTTTTCTTGCAGAATACAGATAGTCCTCGGCTTACAACAGTTTATTTAGTGACTGCTTAAAGTTACAACAGCACTGAAAGAAGCGACTTATGACCATTTTTCACCGTTACAACTTTTGCAGCATCCTCACGGTTGTGTGATCAAAATTCAGATGCTTGGCAGCTGGTTCATACTTATGACCGTTGCTGTGTCTCAGGGTCATGTGGTCCCCTTTTGCGGCCTTCTCACAAACAAAGTCAATGGGGAAGCCAGATTCACGTAACGACCAAGTTACTAACTTATCAACTGTGGTGATTCGCTTAACAAGTGTGGCAAGGAAGGTTGTAAAAGGGGCAAAACTCACTTCACAAGTGTCTCAATTGACAACAGAAATTTGGGGCTCAGTTGTGGTTGTAAGTTGAGCACTGTCTCTACTTCAACTGCATGGTTGAATAATTGCTGATATTCTGGGAATAACATATTTGAAAAGTTCAAAGATCCGGAAAAGTTGGTGTTGATTAATAAATGACTTTTTTTTGCACAACATGCTTAACCAGATGAATTAAAGACCTATAGTCATATATACAAGCATCACGTAGACATATTTTTGGAGAAAATAAATCTCCATAATTGGTTTCGGTAAGTGTTATCATTGCTAATTTATGAATTAGGAAACCTGGGCAATACAAGGATCCTATAATATTTTGTGCTTTTAAGCACCAGGTAGGTGGAAGGAGCTTGCCATTTTCTTTTGAGTAAATTCACTAAGGATATAATAGAGTTCATTGCTATTTATATTTAAAAAGCCCTCTGTAATTTATCAACCTTAGGTTGCTTTTGAAACTGGTTCTGGCTATAGGTCCAGAATATGGCTGGGTTCTGATAATAGCCCAAAGAGATTGCTGAAAATAGCAACTCACACTATAGAATTAGCTCAACTGGAAAACATTGCATTAGAGGTACCTTAAGGTAGTATGACTCTTGTCAAACGACAAATGGGCATTTACATAGCGACTTTAGTGGATAAAACCTGTACTTTGATTATTTAACACCATCAAAGGAAATTTCAATAATGACAGAACTGGAGATATGGCTATGTTTGTCCATTTTGTTTGGCTCTAGCTTACCACATGGGGCAAATTTAGCTGCTGTGGTTTGTAAATCTTGGCCTAATGTGTTGTAAGGGCCATGTCACTGTTACTTATTCGATAATGCCTAATTAAACAAACCATAGCTTAGCACAAATTGTAAACTTAATCATCTGTAGGAGAGACATGCTGTAGGTGAGACAGGTGGCATGCAAGTCTAATAAATAAAATAAATAAAAAATAACATAATCATTGTGGGATGGATATAAACATTGACAGCTTTCCCCAAATTGCTGCACTTCAGGAAACTGAATTCCCAGCCATGTGAAAAGGCTGATATTAAGTTATACTTCTACTAAACAGGAAATATTGAGTGTTGAATATAAAGTCATGACTGGCAAAATGAATTCCGGTCTATTCCTTATAGCTTGACAACTTTTCAACTTCGAACAATTTAGATCCTAACTTAAAATTAGTCTGTAATAAAAATATATCCTGGCATGAAATAAAAAACAACCATGGTTTCTCTGCTGTCATTTAATGAAGTATTTTGTCTTGTAGTTATGTTATTATGCATGGATTTTTGTTATTAACTTTTATGATTTGCTTCTTTGTCATAGACATATACAATGTATTGAATATTAATCTGTAGTGGTGATAATAATTACTTTAAGGTTGTTTGATCAATGTAAGATGCTATCCTGGTTGAAATGTTCTGCATTGCCAGTCAGTACATTAAAAAAGGAAGGCATACATATATCTACACACATACAAACACATGACAACTTTTCCTTGGCTTTATGGAAAACTCATTGAATATTGGGATGAAGAATAAGATTGGACTTTTTCATCTCTTGCTGTTTAGCTGTCCAACCATGCCCTATGATAAAGTCCCACTGACTTCATGTATTTCTTTGAGAATCAAAGTTGTTTTTGCAAAACCAGAGGGCATTGCATGTCTTGTAAATATTTAAGTTCCACGATTTAGTTTCTTTTTTCTTGTTTAGCTATACTGAAAAAAATTAACAGAGCATCTAATTGCACTATTTCACAATGTTGGAGTATTTACTTGTCATTTTTTATTAGTCTGTTTTTCAGCAATTAAAAGATAAACCACAGGTTCCAAGCTAAGACACTGTGGTGGAAATGATTTGAATGGCGCCTCTGATCTACATTTTCTCAAGGGAAGACAATCTTTAATTTGACATTTTGAACATCCTCTGTGACTTTGAAAGGAAAATAATAATAATAGATTGGCATGGACCAGAGCTTTCAGCAAAATAGTGTTGGTAGAGAAATTGAAAGAGGCTAACAAGCTTGTACAACCTGATTTGACTAGAATTGAAAGGGCAGCAGAACTCATTTGTGCACTTGAATAAATTGCAAGGGTAACAATTTATGAGACTTGAAATAAAAAAGGTTACTCTCGTGTTTCAAGCTAATGAGAATTAAGGCACAGTAAAATTTTGGGGAAGGACCCCGGATCATGTTCTCTAATTGATTTTATATTTTCTTTTCAGAACCATTGCTAAAACTAGAATTTGCATTTCTGTCATCTGAAGTTAGATGAGGATAAGTACTGTAAAACTGGACATGATTGAGGAGAGTGGAATTGTCTCTGGTCTTACTTTTTTTATAAGCCCATTTCTGAGCCCATGGGTTGCTAATCAGTTGGGAGAAGAAATTATCACATTGTAATGTCTGAAAACTGGGCCCCAGAGAGAATGTGGTGTATGTGTAATGGCTATAAGTTTCTTTGGCAGGTTATCACTGAGGCTTAACATAACATATTTAATTTATGGTCTAATTAACAGTCCTATATCCCATTTTGATGGGTATTGGGTCTGTGGTATTCTGCAGTCCATAAATCTTGGGGATGGGTCTGTAGTATCTTTGAATAATGGAAGAGACAGAAAGTGTAGAGCTTAGATGTCTATAGAGTAGGGTTTACATGGATTACCCTTTGCTTATTCCACTTGGTCCTTAGAGGAGCATAACAAGAGTCATGCTGATTCATGTTCCTGGGACAATTCTTTAGCTCCCTTTGAAGATTTGAAAGATCTGAATTTAGCCTTAGTATCCTGGGGTCAGTGTGATTCACTGGCACAACATTAACACAATTATTAGGAAGACATAATGTCCTGGTTTGACCTCTCTCTCACACACTTCTCCCTGCAGGGAGACCAGCCAGGACAATGTCAAGTCATAAACTCTGTAAGCACAACTTGCTTCATGCCTGTGGCTGGGTAGCATTGTAAAAGGATCCAGTTACCAAGCAACTAGGGTCAGAATGTCACTGGGTCAAATGTAAACGAAACCTCAGGATCTTGTCTAGGTCTATTAATGTATTGTCAGCCAACAGTGCTGGGGTGACCACTGCAGGCACAAGAGTAATTAGGCAAGCAAGTATGGGTGACTACCCACTCAGAACACAATCTTGCCCATTTTTTTTTTTACAATTATAGCATTGTAAAAGGATCTGGTTACCAAGCAACCAGGGTCAGAATGCCATTGGGTCAAATGTAAATGATATCTTAGGATCTTGGCTAGGTCTATTAATATATGGTTATCCAACTGTGCCAGGTGGCCCTTTCAGGCATTTGAGGAATTAGATGGGCAAATATGGATGCCTTCTCATTCAGAAAAAATGACTTGCCCATTTTGGAGAGCACCTGGTTAGTAGAGGTTGCTTGCCTCAATTGCTGACTTGAGCTTCAGAATGGCTTAGTATCACAGAATTGAACGACTATTTTTTTAAAATCTTTTTCATCCTCCCTTGATTATTTATAATAACTCAGGTAAGTGAACATACTTAATACTCCCTCATCAGTTCTGTGAGGTAAGTTGGGCTGAGAGAGAGTGATTGGCCCAAAGTCACCCAGGTGGCTTTCCTGTCTAATATGGGACTAGAACTCACAGTCTCCTGGTTTCTAGCCTGGTGCCTTAAGCACTAGACCAAACTGGCTCTGGTTTGGTATGACAAATGCCACAGTAAGCTCATTTAGTGAAGATACTGTAGTATACTTTGCCTCCATTGAGAACATCAAATCTTATGACCCCATGAATTTAATGGGGGCTACTCCCAAGTAAAATTGTATCTCTGAAAGGATTAAATCACTCTCCCATAAGCTACTGTGGTTGTCGGTTGGGAGTCAAGGAGTCAATATGATACAGTGGAAAGAAATATCTCAATTTTTGCATAGGAAGTAGTATCACAAATCAAGATTGCAGGAAACATCTTTCTCTGGCTGTTGTACAAAGTTTCCTCAAGTACCAAGGGACAGACACATTTATTAGTTTCACTTCTTCCCACATGTGTTCTTTTTTTCCAGATACCAAATTCTTTTAGTTCCAGAAGCAATCTGATAATTTCTCATTCTCCAAATTTGACTTTTTCCTCAATTTTTTCTAACTTGTTTATGAAGACATTTGCAAATTTAATAAGTTCCATTAAAAAATGAATCAAATTCTCACGTTTCTCCATTTAGTTTTTATTTATTTGCTCCAGTTAAATTTCCAGTTAGGGTGTTCTGGGAGCTTTTTGTTTCTTTTCTTTTTTTCAGTTGCTTACATGTCAGTTTTGGAGACAGGAGTTGCTTTGAAACAGATGTTTTCTGACTATAGAAACAGTGAGGATGTATCCATATTTAATTCAGTATGAAATCCTGATCATGGCATTGGTTGATTCTCAGGAGACTTGGCTTGTGCCAAAACCAGGACTGCATCTTTGTTTAGTAACAACCTTTTTCCAGATGTTCACAGATCTGTGGAAGAATACATTGGGAGTAAAGCTTCCAAGAAACATCTCTGCCTCCTTAACCATGTTCACTGAGTTCTTCTATGGAGCTGTGTTAGCCATGTAGCTTTTTCCTATATTCACAAGTTATTCAGGCTATTATTAAAGCAATGAGATCTCATGCATCAGAGGATTAATTTGTCCTGATTTTTATTTTCAAAGCTTTTTATCAATATTCTCATTTTCTGTATTTTTAGGTCATTTGGTTTGATGCAGGAATTTATTTGTTTGTTTATTTATTTATTTCCTGCCTTCATTAGTTTTTTTACAAATAGCTCAAGGCAGTGAAGGTATTCAGCACACTTTCCTCCTATTTTCCCCACAATAACAACCCTGTGGGGTGAGTCGGGATGAGAGAGAGAGTGACTGGCCCAAGGTCAATCAATTTATGACATGAACAGTTTATGGAAAGTCATTAAGTTTGTAACATTTCATTAGATTATAGAATAAAATACACAAATAGAAAAGCAAATAGTAGGACACAGTGGGGAGGGAAAAGGGAAAGAAAAGTGAGGGGGAGAAGGGAAAAAGAAAAAAAAAGGCATTTGACTTCCGACTTTCTCTGTTGCAATGGAATGAAACATTAACATTGAACTTCAACCTTTTATAAACTAGCCATTTCTATAACAACAAATCAATCTAATCAGTAAAACCCAAAATCAAAGTTTCATTTTTTTCCACCTCTAGCACAAAATCTGGAAGCGGTCTCCATGTAGAAACAAAAGTACTTATATTCTTTTCTTTAACTGAAACAGTCAATTTAGCCATCTCTTCTGTAGCCATTCGTCCATAATGGGAATCAAACATCCTTCCATTTTTTTGTGCATACAATAGTCTTGCTGCTGTCAAGTTTATTGGTACAGCACAGTGGTGGGATTCAGTGGTTCGCACTGGCTCAGTAGAACCGGTAGCTAAATTTTGCTGAGTTCAGAGAATCGGCTGAATGTACACCACTTCCAGAAGTCCAGTCTAGCCCTCAGAGACCTGGAGGCCTAGAATGGCCCACCGGAAGGTCATGGATGCCACTTCCAGAAGTCAGTTCTAGGCTTCAGAGGCTCAGGCCTGCATCCAATAAGAGAACAAGTTGTTCAGGTATTTCAATCCCACCACTGGTACAGCATGAATATCTGTGGGAATGTCATTCCAGAGAGCAGGGGCCACCATCTTATTGCAGGTGTTTTTTTTTGCCATTAGCTTTTTTTTATATTCACAGGACAGTACTGCATAAAAACATAAAATCCCTATTTTGGGAGAGAGGCATACATTTTATTAGTATTTAGAGAATCCTATAGATTAGTAAAACTATTTTTTTAAAGGCTGCAATCCTAAGCATACTTCCTTAAATAGAAATCTTACTGAAATTAGCATTATTTCTAAGAAAACAGCTGCTTAGAACTGGGTTGTCAGCATGAAATACAGTCTGATGGAACTCAATGTACAAGGCACAATTCACTTTCTTAGAATGTAATTCAGTCCTTCTTCCTTGTCCTAATATTTTTTTTTTAAGTGCTGCCATTGGTACTAGCCTTGACAGGCTACCTAAGATTAATTATATCTAAGGATTGATTCATTGCACCATATCACTTTGTTTTCTTTTGTTTCATTGCACCATATCACTTTGTTTTATTTTGTTTTCGCACACTGTTACAATGGCTGGCACCTAAATCTATCTATTTAACTTACAGTTAAAGTGTCTGGGTTGATGTGAGGCAATATGGAAATTCTCTAGAATTATAGTCATGGTGCTATCCCACTGACATAATATATAGATTATCCCCATTCAAATACATAAAATGTAAAGTATTGGGTGTATATGTCTCAATTAAGATACATATACACAGCTTCAAGAATTATTTTTTAGGGATTATATCCCCAGTCCTAAAAAGCAGGAAGAGGAGTGGATTTTAAAAATCATGTTGCTAACACTCGTGTTTTTTTTTTTTTTTTTTTTTTTTAGAGCTTGGGAGTGTAGTTATATTTTTCTAGATTAGCTATATACATGTATTTCCAATAGCATGGGCAGTTGTAAAAAAAAATTCTTAATCAGAAATCGGAAAGCACTGTGGTTCTTCTGTTTGATATTGACATAACTTTTGCTTTCCAGCTACACTTTACAATAGCATGATTATCCAGCTAGGGAATCCTAGCATTGCTTTCATTACTTTGATATAGGGAATTATTTTTATTTTCAAACTCCAAATCATCTCTTCTCTTTGAATAAATAGTTCATTTATTCAAGATAATAAATATTATTCCCCTTAATGAAGGTCTTAGAATGTGTGTTATGTGTAAATGCAATGCAGAGAAGAAAAGGCATTCCTAATTGCTGGACACCATTTTCTATTAAATACCAGCAAAAAAATAGTTAAAAATTTCTCACAGAGCCTGTTCTCTTAAAGAAGCCAAGAAGATTAGTCCTGTGTATGCTCCATTATTTGGAATTTTTATCTCCTCCTAGCTCTGCTTTCCAAATAATTTTCAAGGCCAGCATTTTTTCAGTTTGGGTTCTAACTGCAGAATTTTGACTCCTAGAACATATAGACAAATTCTTAGATATATCCTTGAAAGATAAAAAATTTCTTTCGAGTCTTTTTGGCAACAGTAAGAAAGTAGTTTGCCATATTCTTTTTCTGGGGTGTTTTTTCAACTTCCTCACTAGTTCTCCAGTTCTGGGGTGTCCCAATGACTTCTTATGCAAGCCTGATTTTGCTTAGTTTAAAGAGAAAGAGTAATTAGTATGCTCACGTTTTTCTAATAACCTTGTGTCTAGTGATGCATGTTTCAAGCCCATGATGAAAATCAACCAAGATAATCAAAGAAGGCATTTAATGCTATTTCTCAGGAAATGTGTTTGAAAATATGACCCTGTTGTTTAATTTTATTTCTGTCTTAGACATTTGATCTAAGGAACTTAGAACTGTTAAAAGTATTTCTTAAAGAAGGGTTTCTACCCAATAATCTATGTATTATTTCTTCAGTTTGCCAGCCCAGTCATATATTCTAGCTGGCTTACAACATTATCACAAAAACATAAACATATCTAAAACTTGTTTAAAACATAATATATAAAAATAAAAAAAACTGCATTAAAACAGCCATCATGCAATATCACCAACTCTTCCAAAGGCCCAGAAGAGAAACTTGTCTTAACGGGTTTTTTTTAATTTTTGAAAAGGTAATGGGGTGGGGGCTATTCCATATGTCAAGGGTAGGCATTGGGAAGGTTGGCTTCCAAGTCCCCAATCCTGTAACTTCCCAGGAAAAGGAAATCAAAAACATGAGCTCATGGGCTGAATGCAGTTAGCAAGTAAAGCATGTACAGTAACTGCTTCTTCTGTTAGCCACAGTTGAAATAATATTGAAGCAAAGTAAATTTGCATAAGGAGTTCCTCAGCATCATCTCTACATTCATTATAGATGAAGTTCACAAACTGCCATTAATACTCTCTTTTATGATCCTTAGCTGTGTCTTTAATCAGTACGCTAAGCTTCAATGGGCTATAAAGTGTGCCAGAATAAAATATCTGAAACTCTTCTCCAGAGAGAAAAATCAGTCAGGCACTGAAAGGCGCCTGCTATTATCTTGCTCCAGTTTTATCTATCCGTTCTTTATTTACTTTGGTTAACCTTTCTTAATTTGTCCAAGAATAAAAGTCACAGTATGGCAGTTGCAATTATATTTATTATTTTGGCCACTAGAAGTCTACAATTCTTCTTCAAGCTTAATTAAAAAATGTGTGATGATACTGAGGACAATTTTGGGAGAATATTATAGTCTCTCCCTCTTTGCTATCATTTTTGTGCTCCCAAAATCTCAGAAACAATTTCAAGATGACTCTTGGTTGTCCTCTTTGCCACCAGACTCTGAACATGGAGCAAAGACCATTAAGCACTCTCAGATTTTTTGCCCTTGATGCTGCAGGTTAGGAGTTGAAAAAAGAGAGAAGAGGAAATAAATTAATTTTCAAGCACCATTTCCTTATTCCACTCTCCAATGTCTTCTGTCTTGCCATACAGTTGCTACTGAAATATTCTTGTCACTGTAGTGGCCAATCATATCTTTAAAGACAACCTGAGAAGTCAGCAAAGGGATAAGCATACAGTGTTGATTAAGTAATGAATCCAGTGTGATTTGATGCTTTATTGCTGGGCTGCAATAAATTCAAAGCAATTTACTACTTTGGATTACAATCTGCAATCCTAAGAAAGTGAATTCTTGCACACATTCGATCTTTTCACCAACAATAACAATAATAATTCCATTCCTTGCAGTGGTCAGGACTTGGTCTTTTTGATGTTGAGGAAGAGTTTCTCACTTTAATCCTTTTGACCAGATGTTTCAGGCTTTCTTTGGTTTGTGAGAGGAGAATTGTGTGATCAGCTAATCAAAGATCATTAATGTTCCTTTCTCCAATCTTTACTCCAATTTTTGATTCTTCAAATTCCAGTTTCCTCATGAATCTGGCATACAGATTGAATAAGAAAAGTGAAATAATGCAATCTTGTCACACTCCTCTTTCCATATAGTGTTTGTATAGTGGATTCCTGATTTGTGTACAGTGACTGTACCAACTAGACCAGATGTCAGATTGGTATAGGTCTTTGTGGGCTCTCCACAATTGTTTTTTTTTTAATTTTCTAATTTTATTCAAATGCAAATAATACAAACACAATACATATAAGTCTAAATAAAAAACAATATAAAAATACAAATATTACAGTGCACCCATCCCCCAGGAGACCATTTTTATTACCTATATTTCTTCTCATTTAACAAATAACAATATACAATGTATTTCAATTGTGCCCTTATCTGCTCCAAAACAGCATATATTCCTGAGCAGGTTTATTCTCTTTGCCTTCCAATAACACTGTTTTTATAAAATCCTCCCATATTTCATTATAATTATTTACTTTAATCATCCCTTTGTTAAATTTAATTTCTGTTGTTAATTTATCATTTATCGCCATATTTCATATTTCATTATACTACTCATTTCTTTGAATAACCCAATTCCGTCTCCAATATTTAGCCATCTCTAATCTAGCTGCCATTATCAAATTTACAATCAATTCCTTTTTTGCTTCATTTATATCTTGTTTTTCTACCAGTAACAGTAATGCAGTCCTTGGTATATATCTAAATTTACATTCAGAAGTTCTCTAATTTCCCTAAACACCATGCCCCATATCTTTTGTGTGCTATCACAATCCCACCACATGTGTTTATATGTTCCAATCTCTTTTTCGCACCTCCAGCAAATATTTGATTTGTGTACAGTGACTGTACCAACTAGACCAGATGTCAGGTTGATACAGGTCTTTGTGGGCTCTCCACAACTGTCATGAAACAACACAATTGAAGGCTCAATAAACAGATGTAGATGTTCTTTTGATATTCTTGAGACTTTTCCATGATCTAGCATTGATCTGCTATGTGCTCAGCAATACTACGACCCCTTCTGAAGCCAACTTGAACATCTGGTAACTCCCTTTTGATGGTCAGTACCAGATGTTGCGTGATCTTAAAGAGAATCTTGCTAGTGTGAGGGTGGAGGGCAATTTTGTGGTAATTGGAGCAATCCTTTTTTGGCAATAGAATGAACCCTCATTATTTACAATCCTGTGGCCATGTGTTTGTTCCCTAAATTTCTGACACAAGGCTATGATCGTTGTGGGTGGTAAAGGCCTTAGCAATTCTGTGGGGAATGGTATCAGCATCTGGGGCCTTGTTCTTTGGCAATTGGCTCATTGCCCACATGACTTCTTCCTGAAGGATGGCTGGTTCTAGTTCTGCTTCACTTTCCCCATCATCCTTGGGAGGCTGGGCCTCTTTACAATGGGCAAACAGCCATTCTGTAAATTCTTCCCATCTGTTCTTGATACCTTGTTGGCCAGATACTTCTTTCCCTTGCTTATTTTGATAATGCTATCATGAGCAATAAGGGGCATTTGAATCGTTTTGACTTGCACAAATGCATTCCTGGTGTGGCCTTTCATGCAGTCCTTTCCTGGCTGCTTGCAATGCTAGTTCTAGTAAATTGTCTTTCCTTGTTGGTCTTTGGAAATCCTTGGTTCCTTTCATTTACCACTGCTTTGACTGTTTTTCTTCACTTGGCTATTCTCATGGTTTCATCTAAGAGTCACTTGCATTTTTCCTCTAGCTTCTTGTATGGTATGTGTTGAACTGCTATTTCAATGATGGTCAATTAAATTTCTTGCCACAGTTCACTGGAAATCTTCTCAGCAGTGTTGAGAAGTTCAGACCTATTTTTCATCTTAACTACATATATGGAAGGCTTTTTGGTGATATCAAACTTCTTTGCAGTGTTGCCTTTATGATCTGAATTGCAATCAACATTTCAATGCGTCTCTGTCTCTCTCTGTGTGTCTGTATCTATCTATCTATCTATCTATCTATCTATCTATCTATCTATCTATCTATCTATCTATCTATCTATCTATCTATCTATCTAACGTTGCCATTACGGAAACATGGTGGGATGAAACCCACAAATGGAACACACAGCTAGAGAGATTTAAATTATTTAAAAGAAACAGACCAAATAAAAGAGGAGGTGGAGTTGCTCTCTGTATAACTACATCTCTACAGAAATAGAGCACAACAATGATGAAAACTGTCTTGAATGCATTTGGGTCAATATAAAAGGGGGGGGGGAAATGACATTGCCATAGGTATATACTACAGGCCACCCAACCAAACAGAGGAAAAAGATGAACTTTTTGCTAGTCAGCTAACTAAGGTATGTAGGAAGCACATCACAATAGTAATGGGGGACTTTAACTACCCTGACATCAACTGGGAGACAAACTCTGCACCAAGTGGAAGATCAAACAGATTCCTGGCAAACCTAGCAGACAACTTTGTCTCCCAAAAAGTAGAGAAGGGAACTAGGGGATTAGCCATTTTGGATCTAATTCTCACTAACAGAGATGAAATGATAGAAGGTGTTGAAGCCATAGGAACCTTGGGAAGAAGTGATCATGGAATATTGGAATTCAACATTATGGAAGCACAAGCACTAGAACACAGTCAAACTAGAGTCTTGGACTTCAAGAGAGCTAATTTCAATAAACTTAGAGAGGGTTTGGAAGGATTCCATGGATGAGAATCCTCCAGGGGAAAACAACTCAAGATGATTGGGAAATGTTGAAAAGTGAGATAATAAAGCCCAGTCTAGCACAATATCAGCAAAGAGGAAAAATAACAGCTCTCAAAAGAAACCAGCATGGCTGCACAAAGAACTCTCTGATAAATTGAAAGATAAAAAGGACAAGTATAGAAAGTGGAAAGAGGGACACATAAATAAGTCAGAATATCAGCAAATAGCCTGAGCCTGCAAAGATGAAGTGAGGAAAGCTAAGGCTCAAAATGAACTAAGGCATGTGACCAAAGTCAAAAATAACAACAAAAAAAAAAACTTCTTTCAACATGTAAAAAACAAGAAAAAAGTGAAGGAAATAATTGGTCCATTAGTGGGTGAAAGTGGCAAGAAGGTGACAAGCAACAGGGAGAAAGCGGAACTATTTAACTCGTTTTTTTGCATCTGTCTTTACACATAGGAAAAAAGCAGACCAACCTATCAAAAATAGTGCCATAAAAAACAGAATAGATATAGGTTAAATTATAAAATTCCAATTTGGGGGATTCATGGACACATGATAGAGGGGGTATCTAGGGGAGTGAATTTGGATAGGATTTCTTATAAGGAATTACTTAGTTTGGTAGGGAAGGATTGGCAATTAAAATCTTTAGCTGAGTTGAAGCAAGAAAATATTGTACACTCTTGGTTTCAGTATAATCAATTGTTAGTTAGGTGGAGTTTAGATCAAAAGGTTGGTATTACTTTAGAGGACGTGAATTTGGTAAAACAGGTTAAAGATCAAACTCGAGCCCATATAAAGAGAATGTATAATGTTTTAATAGAATTGGATTCTGAAACGGAGTTAAAGATTGTATGGTAAAATGGGCACAAAATATTCAAGAGCCGATTCTATTGGATACATGGGAGACAATTTGGGTTAGAAATGTAAAATTTACTCAAGTTCAAAATTTGAGAGAAAATTTTTATAAAATGTTTTATAGGTGGCATTTGGATCCCCAAAAGTTGTCTTGTATGTATCCTAACTTGCAGCCCAAATGTTGGAGATGTGCTAGTTTGGATGCAACTTACTTTCATATTTGGTGGACTTGTAGAAATTTTTTGGATTAAAATTTGGTGGAACATTCAAAATATTTTTAAAAGAAAGATAAAGTTTACTCCTCAACTATTTTTGTTGGGTATTATTGTAGATTTTGATGTTAAGGAAACTAATTTGATGTTGAATTTAATAACAGCAGCAAGACTGTTGGTAGGGCAATATTGGAAGATTCCTTGCTGACTATAGAAGAATGGACCCTTAAGGTCTCAAATTTAGCAGAAATGGCAAGAATTTCGGCTTATTTGAAGAATCATTCACAAGAGAGAGATATTTCGGTTTGGAGAAGATGGA
Organism: Crotalus tigris; assembly: GCF_016545835.1. Taxonomy (NCBI): domain Eukaryota; kingdom Metazoa; phylum Chordata; class Lepidosauria; order Squamata; family Viperidae; genus Crotalus; species Crotalus tigris. The sequence goes on along the minus strand of NW_024100213.1, from coordinate 2,882,128 downwards.
TAGATTATATTCAGAATAAATATGGGACTAAAAATTTCCATTTACTTTATGAATAAATTTTAGAATATTATTATTGTTATTATTTTTATTATTAATAGTTTATTATAGTGAAATTTTTATTATATTGTATTGTTTATGAATTAGGATTTTAATTTGTTTATATGATTAAGTTTATTTGCAAATTGTTTACTCTGTGTTAAAGGGAGTTAAAGCGCATTATATTTGTTTATATAGTTGGTTAATGTTAGTTAGATTATGATTATTATATTTGTTATCCTGTATTCAGCTCAGGGAAGTGGGGGAGGGGGAGGGGAGGGGGGGTAGGGAGGGTGGGTTTGGGGGTATATTTTGTAATTTTTGTAAAACTTTTTAATTAAAAAAAAAAACAGAATAGAAACACGTTAAGATAGGCAAGAAAATGGTAAGTGAGCACCTGTCCAGCCTAGACGAGTTCAAATCACCAGGACCAGATGGATTACATCCCAAGGTTCTCAAGGAACTGGCAGATGTGATCTCAGAACCACTGAACTATATTTTTCAAAGATCCTGGAGCACTGGGAAACTACCAGAGGACTGGAAAAGAGGTGATGTAGTTCCCATCTTCAAAAAAGGGAAAAAAACGGATCCAGGAAATTACAGACCTATCAGTCTGACCTCAATACCTGGGAAGATTCTGGAAAAGATAATCAAAAAATGAATCAGCGAACACCTACATGCAAAGCAAGTCATTACTAAAAGCCAACACGGGTTTGTCAAAAACAGATCATGCCAGACAAACCTTATTGCATTCTTTGACCAAGTGACAAAATTAGTGGACCAGAGGAATGCTGTGGATATAATTTATTTGGACTTCAGTAAAGCATTTGACAAAGTAGATCACAACCTACTACTTGATAAGATAGAAAAATGTGGGTTAGACAGCATCACCACCAGATGGATCCATAGCTGGCTGACCAGCCGTACTAAGCATGTGGTCCTCAATGGAACCACATCTACATGGAGGGAAGTGTGTAGTGGGGTGCCCCAGGGCTCTGTTCTGGGCCCAGTGCTCTTCAACATCTTCATCAATGATATGGACGAGGGGGTAGATGGAGAACTCATCAAATTTGCAGGCGACACCAAGCTGGCAGGAATAGCCAACACTCCAGAAGACAGGCTTAGGATACAGGAGGATCTGGACAGACTTGAACACTGGGCTCTATCTAACAAAATGAAATTCAATGGTGAAAAAAGTAAGGCTCTACATTTAGGCAAGAAAAACCAAATGTATAGGTATAGTATTGCTCAATAGTAGTAACTGTGAGAGGGATCTCGGAGTCCTAGTGGACAATCATTTAAATATGAGCCAGCATTGAGCTGCAGCTGCCAAAAAAGCCAACACAGTGCTAGGCTGCATTAACAAAGGGAGAGAATCAAGGTCACGTGAAGTGTTAATACCACTTTACAATGCCTTAGTAAGGCCACACTTGGAATACTGCATCCAGTTTTGGTCACCACAATGTAAAAAAGATGTTGAGACTCTAGAAAGAGTACAGAGAAGAGCAACAAAGATAATTAGGGGACTGGAGGCTAAAACATATAAGGAAAGGTTGCTGGAATTGGGTATGTCTAGTTTAAACGAAGAGAAGGACAGGGGGGACATGATAGCAGTGTTCCAATATCTCAGGGGCTGCCACAAAGAAGAGGGAGTCAAGCTATTTTCCAAAGCGCCTGAAGGCAGGACAAGAAGCAACGGATGGAAACTAATCAAGGAGAGAAGCAACCTAAACTAAGGAGAAACTTCCTGACAGTTAGAACAATTAACCAGTGGAACAACCTGCCTCCAGAATGTGAATGCTCCAACATTGGAAGTTTTAAGAAGAACTGGACAGCCATTTGTCTGAAATGGTATAGGGTTACCTGCCTGAGCAGGGGATTGGACTTGATGACCTGCAAGTTCCCTTCCAACTTTATTATTATTATTATTACGATCTATTATCGCACAGTCAGCCAGATGTTCAGACTGGATTTGGCATTTTGTCTACCTATCGAGTCCTTACCCAGGACCTGGGATAGGCAGATGTGGATGTTTGATGGTATTACAGGTATCGTCGCAGGATGGAAGCAGTTCCTAGTAAGGCCGCCTTTTGCAATTGACTAATAGCGAATTTGTCAATGCCAATGGTGTTCAAGTGGTGCTCCAGTTGTTTTGGGATTGCACCCAAGGAGCCTATTACTATTGGTACTACCCTTGCTTGCTTTTGCCACAGTCTTTCTATTTCTATTTGTAGGTCTTTGTATTTTGTTATCTTCTCCAGTTCTTTCTCGTCTATTCTGCTGTCTCCAGGCACTGCCACGTCCACTATCCAGACTTTTTTGTCTTTCTTATCGACAATTGTTAAGTCTGGGGTGTTATGTTGCAGGTGCTTGTCTGTTTGAATTCTGAAGTCCCAGAGCAGTTTAATTTTATCATTTTCTATGACTTTCTCTATTTTATGATCCCACCAGTTTTTGCTTACAGGCAAATGATATTTTTTGCAGATCTTCCAATGCACCATTGTTGCTACTTTGTCATGCCGCTGCTTGTAGTCAGTCTGTGCAATCTTCTTGCAACAGCTTACCAGGTGGTCCACTGTTTCTTCAGCTTCTTTGCATAGGCGGCACTTACTGTCTGTTGCTGTCTTCTCAATTTTGACTTTATATGCATTTGTCCTTAAGGCTTGGTCTTGTGCAGCCAGAATTAGTCCCTCGGTCTCTTTCTTCAATTTTCCTGCTCTTAGCCATTGCCAGGTCTTGTTATTATCTGCTTTCCCAGCTATTTTTTTAATGTATTGGCCATGTAGTGCTTTGTCTTCCCATGCCTCTATTCTGTTCTTCATTTGGTCTTTCTTGTAGGCCAGTTTGGTCTCTCCAGTAGTCAGTAAGCCTTCCTGATATACTAATTTCAGTGCATCTTCATCATTGTTCTTCAGATATTCTTCCAAAGCCATTTTTTCTTCTTCAACCATCTGATGTACTTGTAGCATTCCACGCCCACCTATTTGCCTTGGTAGATAAAGTCTGTCAATGTCACTGCGTGGATGAAGGGCATGATTCATTGTCATTATTTTTCTGGTCTTCCTATCCATTGCTTTTAGTTCTGCTTGAGTCCAGTCCACTATTCCAGCTGTGTACCTAATGACTGGGATTGCCCAGGTGTTGATTGCCTTTATGGTATTTCCTCCATTGAGTTTGGACTTTAAGATCTTCTTCACTCTCTTGATGTATTCACCTCTAATCTTTTTCTTGACTTCAGTGTGCTTGATGTTGTCAGCTTGAAGGATACCCAAGTATTTGTAGTAATCTTTCTCATCCAGACTCTTAATGTTATTTTCGTGGGGCATCTTGATTCCTTCAGTTTTCACTACTTTTCCTTGTTTGATAGTAAGTGTGGCACATTTGTCCAAGCCAAACTCCATAACAATATCTTGGCTATATATATGGACAGTTTTGAGCAGCGATTCTATTTCAGATGATGTTTTTCCATACAGCTTCAGATCATCCATGTAAAGGAGATGGGTTAGTCTGGTAGATGTTTTTGATGTTTGATAGCCATGTCCTGAGTTATTCAGTATTGTTGACAGAGGAAACAGTGCAATAACAAATAGTAATGGTGACCATGAATCTCCTTGAAATATTCTTCTCTTAATATTAACCTCTCCCAGTCTCTCACCATTGATCCGCAACTGTGTCTTCCATTGTGCCATCGATCTTTGCACAAATTTTCTGATGTTTCTACTGACTCCTGTTATTTCTAGGCACTTGATTATCCAGTCATGTGGCAGAGAGTCAAATGCCTTTTTGTAGTCAATCCATGCCACATTCAGGTTGGTCTTCCTTCTCTTGCAGTTTTCCAAGATCATTTTGTCTATTAGGAGTTGATCTTTTGTTCCTCTGCTATTGGGGCAGTTTCCTTTCTGCTCAGGTGGAAAGAGATTGTTTTCAACTAGATGCTGTTGTACTGCATCAGCTACCACACCAGTTAGTAATTTGAAAGTTGTTGGTAAGCAGGTAATTGGCCTGTAGTTACCTGGTGTTGCCCCTTTTGCTGGATTTTTCATTATTAGGTAGGTTTTCCCAGTTGTTAGCCACTTTTCAATTTCTCCTCCTTGTAGTATATTGTTGAACTGCTTGGCAATGAGTGGGTGTATAACAGTTAGATGTTTCAACCAAAACCCATGCAGTTCATCTTCACCTGGTGCTGACCAATTTTTGATTTTCTTTGCTCTTTTTTCTACCATTTTTGTTGTTATTACTAGTTCTTTCATTTCAACTTCTGTTTTATTTGCATCCACCTCTTTTAACCAAGCCGCATCCTTGTTGTATTTCTTTGGGTTATCCCATATCTGCTTCCAGAACTGCACTGTTTCTTCCTTGTCAGGTACTGACTGATTCTTGCAGTTTCTCCATTGATGGATTGGTAGAAACGTTTCTGATTGGATTGAAATTGGAGGTTCTGCCTATAGTTTGCAATTCGAGCTTCATATCTACTGATTTTCCTGGCTATAGCTGTTATTTGTTGCTTTATTATTTCCAGTGCTTCCTTGATCTTCCTTGTTTCTAAGTGGTATTTCTTGATTAGGTATTCTTTGGTCTTCTTGTTCTTCTTGTTTTCTTTCATCTGTTCTAGCTTGCTTGCATGTGATCTTAACTTGCTGATCTTATTTTCTAGTCTAACCTTCCATTTTTGTGGTGCACTGTTGGTTTGTTTTTCTTCTTTGTTGATTTTGCATCCCAGGTATTCAGTTATAACTGCAGCTGTGCTGTACATTAGTTGGTTTGTTTATCATATTATTATTATTATCAATCATCGCACAGTCAGCCAGATGTTCAGACTGGATTTGGCATTTTGTCTACCTATCGAGTCCTTACCCAGGACCTGGGATAGGCAGAAGTAGATGTTTGATGGTATTATAGGTATCGTCGCAGGATGGAAGCAGTTCCTAATAAGGCCGCCTTTTGCAATTGACTAATAGCAAATTTGTCAATGCCAATGGTGTTCAAGTGGTGCTCCAGTTGTTTTGGGATTGCGCCCAAGGAGCCTATGACTATTGGTACTACCCTTGCTTGCTTTTGCCACAGTCTTTCTATTTCTATTTGTAGGTCTTTGTATTTTGTTATCTTCTCCAGTTCTTTCTCTTCTATTCTGCTGTCTCCAGGCACTGCCACGTCCACTATCCAGACTTTTTTGTCTTTCTTATCGACAATTGTTAAGTCTGGGTGTTATGTTGCAGGTGCTTGTCTGTTTGAATTCTGAAGTCCCAGAGCAGTTTAATTTTATCATTTTCTATGACTTTCTCTATTTTATGATCCCACCAGTTTTTGCTTACAGGCAAATGATATTTTTTGCAGATCTTCCAATGCACCATTGTTGCTACTTTGTCATGCCGCTGCTTGTAATCAGTTTGTGCAATCTTCTTGCAACAGCTTACCAAGTGGTCCACTGTTTCTTCAGCTTCTTTGCATAGGCGGCACTTACTGTCTGTTGCTGTCTTCTCAATTTTGACTTTGTATGCATTTGTCCTTAAGGCTTGGTCTTGTGCAGCCAGAATTAGTCCCTCGTTCTCTTTCTTCAATTTTCCTGCTCTTATCCATTGCCAGGTTTTATTATTATCTGCTTTCCCAGCTATTTTTTTCATGTATTGGCCATGTAGTGCTTTGTCTTCCCATGCCTCTATTCTGTTCTTCATTTGGTCTTTCTTGTAGGCCAGTTTGGTCTCTCCAGTAGTCAGTAAGCCTTCCTGATATACTAATTTCAGTGCATCTTCATCATTGTTCTTCAGATATTCTTCCAAAGCCATTTTTTCTTCTTCAACCATCTGATGTACTTGTAGCATTCCACGCCCACCTATTTGCCTTGGTAGATAAAGTCTATCAATGTCACTGCGTGGATGAAGGGCATGATTCATTGTCATTATTTTTCTGGTCTGCCTATCCATTGCTTTTAGTTCTGCTTGAGTCCAGTCCACTATTCCAGCTGTGTACCTAATGACTGGGATTGCCCAGGTGTTGATTGCCTTTATGGTATTTCCTCCATTGAGTTTGGACTTTAAGATCTTCTTCACTCTCTTGATGTATTCACCTCTAATCTTTTTCTTGACTTCAGTGTGCTTGATGTTGTCAGCTTGAAGGATACCCAAGTATTTGTAGTACTCTTCCTCATCCAGACTCTTAATGTTATTTTCGTGGGGCATCTTGATTCCTTCAGTTTTCACTATTTTTCCTTGTTTGATAGTAAGTGTGGCACATTTGTCCAAGCCAAACTCCATTACAATATCTTGGCTATATATACGGACAGTGTTGAGCAGCGATTCTATTTCAGATGATGTTTTTCCATACAGCTTCAGATCATCCATGTAAAGGAGATGGGATAGTCTGGCAGATGTTTTTGATGTTTGATAGCCATGTCCTGAGTTATTCAGTATTGTTGACAGAGGAAACAGTGCAATAACAAATAGTAATGGTGATAATGAATCTCCTTGAAATATTCCTCTCTTGATATTAACCTCTCCCAGCTTCTCACCATTGATCTGCAACTGTGTCTTCCATTGTGCCATCGATCTTTGCACAAATTTTCTGATGTTTCTACTGACTCCTGTTATTTCTAGGCACTTGATTATCCAATCATGTGGCAGAGAGTCAAATGCCTTTTTGTAGTCAATCCATGCCACATTCAGGTTGGTCTTCCTTCTCTTGCAGTTTTCCAAGATCATTTTGTCTATTAGGAGTTGATCTTTTGTTCCTCTGCTATTGGGGCGGTTTCCTTTCTGCTCAGGTGGAAAGAGATTGTTTTCAACTAGATGCTGTTGTACTGCATCAGCTACCACACCAGTTAGTAATTTGAAAGTTGTTGGTAAGCAGGTAATTGGCCTGTAGTTACCTGGTGTTGCCCCTTTTGCTGGATTTTTCATTATTAGGTAGGTTTTCCCAGTTGTTAGCCACTTTTCAATTTCTCCTCCTTGTAGTATATTGTTGAACTGCTTGGCAATGAGTGGGTGTATAACAGTTAGATGTTTCAACCAAAACCCATGCAGTTCATCTTCACCTGGTGCTGACCAATTTTTGATTTTCTTTGCTCTTTTTTCTACCATTTTTGTTGTTATTACTAGTTCTTTCATTTCAACTTCTGTTTTATTTGCATCCACCTCTTTTAACCAAGCTGCATCCTTGTTGTATTTCTTTGGGTTATCCCATATCTGCTTCCAGAATTGCACTGTTTCTTCCTTGTCAGGTACTGACTGATTCCTTGCAGTTTCTCCATTGATGGATTGGTAGAAACGTTTCTGATTGGATTGAAATTGGAGGTTCTGCCTATAGTTTGCAATTCGAGCTTCATATCTACTGATTTTCCTGGCTATAGCTGTTATTTGTTGCTTTATTATTTCCAGTGCTTCCTTGATCTTCCTTGTTTCTAAGTGGTATTTCTTGATTAGGTATTCTTTGGTCTTCTTGTTCTTCAGCTTCTTTTCTTTCATCTGTTCTAGCTTGCTTGCATGTGATCTTAACTTGCTGATCTTATTTTCTAGTCTAACCTTCCATTTTTGTGGTGCACTGTTTGTTTGTTTTTCTTCTTTGTTGATTTTGCATCCCAGGTATTCAGTTATAACTGCAGCTGTGCTGTACATTAGTTGGTTTGTTTCTTGCAGTGAATTGGTGCTTATACTTGATATTGCAGTATTTGCATCTTTTAATGCTTGTGCTAGCTGTTTCTTTGGAACAAGCTTCAATGCAGGCAGCCTTATTCTGTTGTTTTTGTGCTGTTCTAGATGCTCAGTTATTCTTTGTTTCAATTCTTTTATTTCTTTAGTTAGAGGGTTTTGTTCTTCCTGAGGAAGAGGTGCCTGGTTTCCAAATGAGAACAGTTGTATATCTCTACTGGATTCCTTTCACTGCAACTCCCCCTGGTTTGCCTCTACATTCTGAATTACTTCTTGTAAGGCTTTGATTTCTTTGCCCTGGGTAACCTTTGCAGTTCGTCCAATTCTGTTTCTGTGAATACTTTATTTCGTGTTATAAATCGGCGTTGATCTGCTAGTCTCTGTTCTGTTATTTCTGATTCTGGATGTTGTTCTTTCCAGAATTGGTGCATTCGTTTTAGATATCCTCTTCTTGTTGGACTTGATCTGTAGTAACAGATCATTATTTCTTTGTTTTCCATCACTGTGTACCTGCGACGGGTAAACACCTTTTCTTCCAGTAGTTCTGCAGCTGCTAGCCCTGGTTGCTCAGCCAACAGTCCTGAGTCCTGTAACCCATTTTTCACCAGATATCCAGGAACTCCAATATCTAGTGCGGACCTTGTTAACCCGGGCGACGTCCGAGCCGGTATGGCATTCTGAAATTTGCGTCTCACCATATTTTTTATGGGAGAGACACTCTTTGTCTGACTCCTCTGATGAGACCTGTCCAGTATGGTTGAACCTCTGGCATAGCTCTCATCTTCCTCAGAGTACACAAGCCCCACAACCACGTCAAGGTAGTGCCTCACTGGGGGATTATTATTATTATTATTATTATTATTATTATTATTATTATTATTATTATTATTATCTATCCATACACACACACACATATTCATATAAAAAAACCCAAAAGTGCTTGTCATCTGTGTTCAAGAATTTTGGATGCAAAGATCTTCTACAGTTGAAAGCCTCAGTGACATAATGAAATCAGTGTGCAAATTGTGTACTTTATGGGGTCCTTGGTGCTCTCTGAGCTTGGTTGTTTTCTTGCAAATGCTTCATTACCAAACTAAGTAACATCATCAGTGCAAGAAGGGAGTGCTTATGCTCTCTATTTATATACTAATGACTTGCCCTGTCAATGTTGGTGGGAGTGTTCTTTTGTACTTTGTGTCAAAAGCTTCAAGTGACTTGGAAACTCCATAATACACAAAGTATACTTTGTTTTGATTGTTGTTTGTAGTCCAGGTTGCCTTTTTTCATGTTATTTATGTTTTCTATTATTTAGTATTATATTTTGTAAGCTCACATCACATCTAACTGACACTAATGCTATTCTAGGAGGACATACTCTCTTGCATCATAGGACTGGCATCTTGCACATAGGAGAACATCAGCCATAAACACTCTCCTAAATCCAGAGAGAGTTTCATCCCTGTGCAGCCTCTTACATCCAGATATAATGGTTACCTATAGCTTGGTTTCCACCTTTTCACAGATGATAGTATTAACACTCTTATAATATGAATATTATTGCCTTGGGATCACTTACTTCAATTATATTTATCTATTTTATTTATAAAATTTATCACACACACATTAAAACATAAATTAAAAGCAAGACTTAAAAACCAAGGACACATGGGGAAGGCAAGGGCAGAATAGGGGAGGCGGGACCTGTTGTTATTTGATTAACCACCTCCATTGTGCTGTTCTCCCGTTGGGGCAGAGCTAGGTCTTTAGGCCCTTATGAAAAGATAGGGGGATTGGGACCAACCTCATGTAGGGGGAAAAGAGGTTCCATTATTTCCAGTTGAAACTTTTCTCTGTATGTTGTGTGCTGTATTTATTGATTTGACAGTGGCTTGGCAGTGATGATCAAAAGCAAAGAGATTAACAATAGAGCAGAAAGCTTCAAATTCTTTCTACATAGTTGTCAGCAATTTGAAATATATCTCACTGGCTATAATGTTGGTACTTAATATTTGCGTTTGTACTGAGGAAAATGCTTTGCTGAAAACTTGCTTCGAAACTTCTTAAATGTTTTATTCCCCTGCAAAAGACACTTTTTAAATAGACCATATTATCAGAATCCTTCAGAATTTCTTTCAGATATAACATGGTGTTGCTTGCGGGTTGACTGTATGGTTCAAGATGGTAGAAGATTCTATGACTGTTTTTTTTTTCCATTGCACATCTTTTCATACCTCTGCAGGTTGCCTGCTTTCCCACACTTCTGAATCTGAAAAGTCCAGTGGGAGGATTTCTCTGGTTAGACTACTTACCTATTGACTTATTTCAAATGCATTTATGCTACTGTTCTCTCCTGAGATTCATTTGGATCATGGGAAAGTGTGGATGGAGAAACAATTTTACATTATAAGGACATCTAGGACAGTGTTTCCTAAAATATGGTCCTAATATGCCTGGGACTCCCCAAACTCACCTAGTGGTCTGTAAAATCAAAATGATTTGCCATCATACTACTGAAAAATAATGCAATAGTACAACTCCATCAAACAATTGTGAAAAGCTGTAGTGGCAGAAGATGCGTCAATTTTAATTTTTAATATGGTGAATCTTGCTAAGTATACTGTAACCCACACAAACAAAAGCTCTTTTGGGAACCCTCCATAATTTTTAAAAGTAGGAAGGGATCCTGAGAGAAAGAAAAGTTGAAGAAACATTGGCCGAAAGTTCTGAGACGGGGGTTGCATAATATACAGAGCACCACTTGATGATAGTGGTTAGAGTTCCTATGTTTTTGTTGTCATGTAGTAATTGCCTGGATTGTTGCAGTGCAGATCTTGTAGCCCTACTCTGGGCACCTAGTAACTTAAAAGAAATCATAGACTCACACTCTTCTATTAAGAGTTTCATTGGAAAACAATGAAAGCAAATTCTTCAAATGAATGAAAGGCGGTAGAAAAGTGCAGTGACTTAGATGTTTTATTTGAAATGCAGATAGCAGACTAATTGCATGAATAAATGTGAAGTGACACAGGAAGGAAAGTTGTGGCACCAGGTTTAATTCCTAGAAATCCAAAAGGAAGTCACTTCACATTTATTCCTGCAATGTCTGCTATTTGCATGTCAAACTTAGTATAGTTTCCCTAACCCATCAGCTTCAAAATGTAAGGGTTCTTGAAGGTCTGTAGAACTAAATGAGCATCTCTGTTTTAAGTCCACTGATAGAAGACATTTTACCCATAGAAGTAGAATGCTGAATTCCAGCATTGAATGTGTGTAACAGCTAAACCACAAAGAAGATAGGTATCAAAATTTGAGTTCAATACAGATAAAGCAAGAGGAATTGTAGCACATTTATCATGAACACTTTCAGCCCATTGTTGTGCTTTTTGTCTGTCCTGACTGAGGTAGATGTATTTTTAAAGCTCAGCTATGCCTCTCCATTTCTAGAATTTAAATTTCCAACAATTGCATTTTAGATAGATGTATTCCAAAGTGGGCAATGTTTCCTGGGTTAGGGACCACATTTTTCTTTGGGTGGTATGCCAGCAGCCACGTTCAAAGCAATCTGAAATCAAGACAAAAATTACATTTGACTTCAGTTGTATTTAAATGATTTACAATTAAATATAGCTATTGTGATTATTCTTTTTCAGTCTTGTATTTAATAACTTTTCCTTCTGTCACATTAAAAATTATAATTTGATAAAAACTTTGAGAAGTTTCTGGAGGCTATATCTAGGGTTTTCCAGGGCCATAAAGCATCTGTGGGATTTCAGATTGTGCCTCTCTGATGAATTATGAGACACTGTCAGGTGTGTATATTTTATTTAGCTGGAACTGTTATGCACTGATTGATCTGAAATATAGATCATTGTGAGGGAGTAGAGAGAGAACTTGGAAAAAAGGAAAGAGAACATTAGAAAGAGCCAAGATTGAGCAGTGGAATTAAAAGGGAGTAAAAGGATGCTGAGAGTTAAGATTCCAGAACCATTTATAGATGAATAATAGCTGCCTTTCTGTCAGACTTGTTTAAGGCATATAGAATGGAAGCAAGAACAGTTGTATTTCTCAACTTCAGACTAAATTAGAGCAACTCCAAAGCCATATTGTTTTTGGATCGACAGGTACACTTGCTGCTTGGGAACACTCAATGTGACTCCTGCCCTTCTGCATTGCCCTGTTAGATAGTTGTGTGGGTTTTCTTAGTTCTTGATTGAATTCATGACTACAACTCAGCTAATACAAAGGATGGAAAGGGAGAGAAGGTAATGGGACTTTTCCCCTCTTCCCCTTGAACTATCTGCAAAGGAGGAACTTTAGTTCATGTGGGCACTTTATTTGGCTGACTCTCTAAAACAGAGGCCCCTAACCTTTTGGGCACCAGGGACCAGTGCTATGGAGAAAGATTTTTCCACAGACCAGAGGGTGCATGGTTTTGTGTGCTGCCTGCATCCAGCGGATGGGGCTTTGCTTGTTTGCACAGCCCGGTTGCTGGTATGCCGTATCCGGGTGCCAGTCCACAGACTGGGGGTTGGGGACCCCTGCTCTAGAACACGGGTGTCAAACTCAATGCATCACGTGATGTGTCGCATTTTTTGCATTGCCGGAGCTGGAGTAGGTGCGGCCTCCGTATGATGCTACCGGCCCATGGGCCGAGAGTTAACATCCCTGCTCTAGAATGAAGGGTAAGTTTGTTTTCCATGACTGCTCAACTGTGGCTTATAATTTCATCATGGTGTAAAGGTCTTTGAGGCAAGAATACACAGAATTTAGTAACAGCATTTCTCTTTATGTAGGACATCCACTTACAAAGTTTATTGCTTATTACTTTGTCTTCCAAAAAGTCACTTTTCTGGTAGTTGTGGTGCTCCGTTATGTCTTCCTGTTCAGGCCCATGACCTGGTCAAGGGCATCTGATGCAGGCAATAGGATTCCTCTCACTTTTTGAAGAGAACAGAGATGGTGACTAAACACATAAAGGCAATTCTTTAAAATCTATTTCAGAAATGTTTAATACCTGGAAGCACTTTGGAGCTAGAAAATATATTCACCAAAGAGGAAACTTCTGAATTTATCTAAAGAGCTTTTGAATAATAATTTTTATTCTACTGTTCTTCTTCTGTCTTTTACAGTCACTTAACCAGATGTTTCCAACCCAATTTCCCAAGAAAATAAAAGGTTGGAACCTATGGTTTAAAGGGAATACTTTCTGATGTATAAAACCAAAAAATACTACCTAAAAACCTAGGGTTATATGTAACCTCTAGAGCTCCTTCAAAAATTCCAAGAAAACACATGGTAGAAAGGGGGAAATAGCAAGTACATGAAAAATAGCCCTATCACTTAATTTAGTGGGGCCATTTAAATTAAATCAAATCAAGGACCACTTGTATACTGAATACTATTTGAGGTATATGCCACCAAAATCTTAGTCAATACAAATTAAAATATCCACAATAAAACACTATATTAATTTGAACCCTGATAACAAATGACTTAATCAAATGAGTCCAAATGCCCACTGGAAAAGTTTGTTTTAAAAATGTTTCCAGTTATGAAACAATGTGGGGATTAACTGAATCTCAGATTGTAGATTATTCCACAAGCCTGGCACTACCACAAAGATAGATACAAGTACAAATCTGTATTATGGTCCTAGACCAGTATAAATAAGACTATAAAAACAATAACAATAAATACAATGGAATTCATTTGCTCATCATGTCAAAATTAAAATGCACTAAAAATGCCAGGTCTGTATATCCAACTGTGGGCTAAAATACAAGTAATAACAAGAGTTCTTGACTTTTTGGCTAAGATCAAATATAGTATCTGCTCTTATCAAGCACTACCACTGAGAAGCAGTACCTACAATCCTCCACTCCTTTCAGTTTCTATCTGTTTTCCTTCTTGTATAAATGGAGAGCACCATCAGTGTCTTCTGCAATGGTCTTATTGGGTGAGTTGACTCTGGCTAGAAAAGAGGATCCTGTAAATACCTAAGCCATACAGGATTTGCTAATCCCAAACCACCAGTTTGAATTACAGTACATTCAGAATCCCATAGGCAGCCAAATGCAAGGCCCACAGTAGAGATGTATTGGTAACATAGTCATGGCAATAAATGCCAGATGATATGCAGACTTACAATTTCCACCCACTTGTAGGTTCCAAGCAGTCTTTGAAGATGGTCCTATGTTGAATGCACATGGAATAATGTCTGTCCAAATGAGTAGTGATGAGGGTGGGAATCCCAGGAGATTCAGACTGTAACTGACATGATGGCTAGAACTGTGCAAAATGTTGATCAGCTATAGCTATGGGTAGCCATGATTCCAGGAGGATACCTCAGTGCAGCAAGGACATGCTCTTTTAGGGACAGTCCTTCCTGCATGAAAAATACTATTGGGGCTGACCATGAGAAACAAATATCTCCTTCCTTGGGTTCAGTTTCTATTTGTTTTGCTCTATCAAAGACCTATCAGCCTCCAGAAATCAGGGCAAGATAGTGACAGCATCCCAGGCTTGGGCTGCAGTAACAATGTACCGTTGGATATTGTTTATGTATTTCTTAAACTGGGGATTAAATCAATGGATTGCTTGCCTTGGTGGTTTCATACAGATGTTGAAAAAGCAGAAGGGAGAGGAAAGAACTCTGCAGTACCCCAGATTAGAGTGGCTACTAGGAAATTTGTCCTTTCCCAGTGGAACTGTTAACTAAAAAAGGAATGGAACTCCTGTAGAACAGGCAGTCTAGAAGGATACCACAGTATCAGTCCTGACTCTTTGCACATAGTCAGTGGAATAAAGAGGCATTAAGAGGTCTAATACAGGAAATATGCACTACTCCCATGTAGATCTCAACAAAGATAATCACTCAGCATGACCAATGCTGTTTCAATCCCATGCACAGACTTGAATCTTTTTTATGTTTTTTATTGTTTTATGACCTGGGTTTGTAAGCTGCCTAAAGAAGTGCACTGTTTCAGTATTCAAATAATGGAAATAAATAATTAAACTAAAACCAATATAATTTCCTCTTAAATTACTTTTGGAGTGCTTTTAGCCTAGCAACTTTAAGCACTACCCTATAGATCATATTCCAGTTCAAACTCCATCAGGAATTGCAGCCAAACTTCTAGAAAAGGAATATCAAAGTTTTTCTGTTTCCACATCCAACTGTAGACGAGTCACAACTGGCATGACTTCAGAATGGGGGGAGATGAATGACTGTGCACTGATAGTATAGGTGGAGACTGTTTATTTTAAAATAGATTTTTAAAGCCTGTTTAAATATATTCCATAGATAATATCTGAAAGTATAATCTCTAGTGCAAATTAAAGGATTGGTTTTATACAAATACTGTGCAACTGTTGCTCAGAGAAATATGGTAGTAAGAACAGTAATCTAAAATGTCCTTGCACACTTTAAAACACACTGTTTCAAGAAGCAACCTAGAATTTGTGGAAACTGAATAAAATTTTTCAATTCCTCTCCCTCTCCCTCCCTCCCTCCCTCCCTCCCTCACTGTTCCATGGGAAAAACATGGAACAGTGTTGCATCTATAGAAGGTTTACAAAATGCAAAGTATTGGAATGACCCATTTCCTAGCCTGTGTCATTCCAGATGTTCTGGTCTATATTTATTTATTTATTTATTTATTTATTTTCAGTGTTTATATGCCGCCCAATCCCAAAGGACTCAGGGCGGCGTACAAAGTTAAATATATATATATAATCATGATGGGAAGCCATCTGGAAGGGACCAACTTGGGGAAACAAGGCACATCATTTCCCCAATCTTTCATTATTAATATAATGGTTTGCTTCTGTTTAGGGTTTACCATTCCATTTATTCTGCTGAGCTAAAAATTAATCTGCCTTCATGTCACACAATTAATGCCAACTGTGATTGGCCTGGCAGCCTCACACCCCAAATCCCACCTCTGTTATATTTTTTATTAGTACAGAATAATTTCCAAGACATCAAAGGATGGTCCTCTCATTACCTTACTCTGTATGAGTTTGGAAAAATGTTCATACAATATACAGTACAGGCCAAAGGCTTAAATATTCTTTTTGCCTTTAGTAAAAATAAAATAGACAGTGCTCACCCTTTGCTGGGAAGTAATACTGCTTTATAGATTTCCCTTTGGAACTAAACCAAGTCATCTTGCCTAATAACTAACTGCATTCTTCAGATAGACAGATCAATTCATTCCTCCTCCCATGACCTGTTTGAAAAGATTGCAGGTCACTTGCATTTCTGAATAACTGAATTCAAACTATGAGTCTCCTGCCCCTGCATCTTGGTCCTTTTATCAGTCTCTTTTAGATGCTATGAAAAATTGCTCTCATTTCTCATGACTTTTCAACTAGGATAGGCAACCTACTCTTCTCCAAATGCTTTAGACTATAATTCTCATAACCCTTTGCTATTGCGGTGTCGCTTGTCTTGTTTAATAGCTTTCATCTAAGAGCCTATGTTCTTCTGATGTATTCTTTATGTTTGCTAGTTTTCTTTTTAAAAGTAATTCAACTGGCAGCCATATTATAATTGTTATTGCTATTTCTCCTTTTTACTTTCTGCAATTAAATCAAAATATTCTGTTGTTTGGCTTGATTAGTACTGCAAACCACCTCAAAATGAAGGCAGGATTAAAGGCCTATATAGAAACACACTAGAAATAGTATTTAAAAAGGCTACAGATTTTCTTTCTGCCCTCTTAGGAGACCAGCAATATGGGACTTTGCATTTTTTCCCCACTCAAATACTTTAGCTGAGGATTGACATCCCTGTACATTACATCATATTCTGATCACCTGATCCTGGCTTTTGAGTCACTATTGAGAAATTTCTTCATTGCCTGCTGTCACCATGTAGTTTCTATTAATTTTTGTACATAGCATTTGCATGGCCTCTTTTCAAAATGTTTGCCTTTTCAGTTGCTTTCCACGGATTAATAGAATTGTGAACTATACAGGAATTAGAAGTGCATAATTTCTATTGCATGACATTTCTTTTTAAAAAATATTTTATTATTTTTTATAATTACAAATCTTTATTGCTTAGTAAACAACGTGTTGTCTGGGTCCACATATTTAACTCTGTTTTTCTAGCCATTTGTAAAAAGTATCCCATGTTTGAAAGTATTCTGTATCTCTTTCCCTTTCATTTTCAATGTAAGTCTGTCCATTTTTGTACAATTCAGAATTTTCTTAATTATGTCTTCTTCAGCTGGTGTTTCTTCATTTTTCCAATACTGTGCAAATGTAATTCTCACTGCTGTTAGTACATGTAATATTAAATGCACACATTCTTTATCATAGTTTTCTGTGGTTATACCTAAAAGAAATAGTTCCAGCTTAAAATCTACATGTTTTCTTAACATTTTCTCTAACTAGTGGTTATTGGATGACATTTATGTTGAATATATAGGCTATAGCTAAATTTGACAACATTGTGAAACATTTAGGTTGCAAATTTCTTCATTGCCTGTCCTCCTCCTCCTCCTCCTCCTCGTCCTCCTCGTCCTCTCTAATTTCTTCATAGTCTTCTCTGTTGCAAGCTCCTCTTCCTGTTCCTACTAGGTCTTGATATCCAGATCAATTATTATCACATCAACTTCAGATATAAGATACTTCAGCTTCTCGAACTTCCGGTGGCGACGACCACGCCGATGGCGGCTTTTTTCAGCTGTCTGCCCTGGGATGTGTCCAAGCCAGTCTCGTGGCTTGGAACCTCTCTCCCCGGGCGAAGGGGAGGAGGTGAGCTTTCCTCAGATAGTGGTAGAGCTCCCAGAGACCCCAAAGTTTTCTTTTTGGTGGTCGGAGGCTGACAGCTCCCACGGAGTCTGAGGTGTCCTCCACATTCCAGGATGCCTTTGCCCTGATTTTTATCCAGGGCAAAGCTAGATGCTGCTTCCACATCTATGCTTAAAATGAATTTGTGAGTAAAATTTAAAGCAGACAGAGCTGACCAGGAGAGATTAAAATGGTGATTATTTTGTGACTTTAACTCTGGAAAAGAATTTATCTTTTCCTTTTTTTTCAATTAAGAGTGGTGAAAAATGGCGCTGAGATGTTGATTCTTTGAGTGAAAGGACTGGAACTTCTATTTGAAACAATGTAACAGATTTTGTATTTATATAAAATGCACGAATCTTCTTTTTTCTTTTAAGGGGGCTTTTGTCTTTTTTCCTCCCCCTTTTTTGGGTATTTGTTGATTTTATAAGATTTTAGCAGACTTTTTAACAAGTGGTCTTAAAAAAAAATGGCTTCAAAGCGTCTCGGAGCTTCTATTGTTTCTAAAGTCTCGATCTTCCCGGTAATGCAGACAGCTCAGCAAGCTAAGTTTAAGTTACCACCACCTTTTCCATCGTTACCAGCATCTATACTTAAAGATTTACAGGAGGCCTTGGGAAATAAGGCAAGACAGATTAAAGAAGAGATGGAGGAATTTCTTGAAAATAAAATTAGGGAACTGAGAGAGGATATTGCGTCTGCATTTCAAAAGTTTGTTGGTCATATAGATCGACTGGATGATCTTATTGATGATGTTGTGGAAAATTTTGAAAAACTGGAAGATCGAATTGATAATGTAGAAAATAAGGCAGAAATAATACTGGATGAAATTACAATGTTACAATATAGAGGCATGGAATTTGCTTTAAGAATAAGGGGAATAAAGGAAAACACACAAGAGGATTTGAGACAACTGGTGGTAAAAGATATAGCTTTCATTTTGGGGGCTAAGCCTGAAGAAATACTGAGAGAGATGAAAAAGTTTTTAGGGTTAATTCAAGGATTGTGTGGCAGAGGAATTTGCCACGAGACATGGTTATTTATTTTTCTAGAAGATCACTTCGTAATGAAATTTTACAGACTTTTTATAAGCAGAGATTTCAAATTGCAACTCAAGATGTTATAATTTTAAAAGAAATACCTTCAAAAATTCTTAGAAAAAGAAAGGAATTTGCTTTTTTGGCTGATGAGCTTAAAAAACGACAGGTCTGGTTCAGATGGGAGATACCGGCTGCAATAGTGGTGAATTATGCAGGGATATATCATAGACTTAACACAATTTCAAAGCCGAAAGATTTTTACACTTCTGTTTTGAAGGCGGGCTCTCCATCATCTTTGCGACCTGAGATTACAGAAGAAAAGTCGGAAGGGCAGCCAGTTGAAGGTATTATGTTATTGGATGTAGGAGACATACAGGCTGAACCTCTGCAGCAGTTTCTTGTGACAGAAGATTTTTTAAAGAAACCGAGAATGACTCATGCAGCCTATAGACGTAAAGTAAAAGAATAGCGGAAGGCGGATGTTGGAATAAAGAAAGGGAAATGATGAACTTTTGTAGTAGTTTTTTGAGATAGAAGATGTTTTAAAGGAATACTGAATGATTTGTGTAATATGTAGAAGTAAAGAAAAAGAACACTAAATAGTATGTTTTAAAGCAATAGTGAATGATTTGTGTAGTATGTAGATGTAAAGAAAAAGAATAATAGAAGGTGACGATTTAGTGGAAAAGTTTAAATATTTGGGAGTATATATATTATAAAATTTTTAATTTAAAGTGTATAAAAATAATTATGAGATATTATGGGTAAATGTGTAAAAGAAATTCTAATGATCTCTGTTGGTGAGAATTTTAGTGATTAAGATGAATAGTTTGTTGAAACTTCTTAAGCAGGAGGGTATTAAAATATTTACTTAGGGGTGGGAAAAAAAGCAAATAGCCAAGTTTATCGAATGTAAGTTTGTTGGTTGGGTTATATTGGAAGGAAAATTTTGTGTTTATTATGGATGAATGATTGTTTAAAAGAAATATACACCTCAGCGTGGAGAAGATGGATAAATTACATGTAGAGTAAATAGAGTTGATATGGGATTAAAAAGTATTATTTAGATTTGGAATTGCTTATATTGTTATTTTTGTTTTTTTCTTTTTTTATATATATTTTATTTGCTTAAATTTGTTTTGTATTCGAGTTAAAGTACATTATTGATTTTGTTATTTGTGTAGTTGGATAAGTTTATTTAGAATTTGTTTGTTTATTTGTAACCCTGTAACCAGCTCTGGGAAGTGAGGGGGGGGAGGGAGGGAGGGGGTTATTTTAGGGGGGGGGATATTGTTAAAAACTTGTATAAAACTTTTCAATAAAAAAAAGATACTTCAGCTTCTCAAGGGGTTTTATCGAGAAATGGATATAGTACTCCAAATATGGAGTTCAGTGTAACTATAACTATAATATATGATCTGGATGCAATGCTTTTGTTAAGATAGTCTAATATTGCATTGGCCATTTTATCTGTTGCATCTTACTATTTGCCTATGTTGATGTTTGATGTCTGTAGATCTTTGTTAGAAGCACTGCATCCAAACAAGTAATCCCCAACTATGTGCTTGGTGCTTAAGAAATAAATATAGATTTAGATGTAGAACTATTGTGTGAGTGTCATCTTGTTAAATTTGACCACAAAAGAACATATTTTTTCAAATGCCTGAACTTTGTAAATTTTTCTCTCTCTTTTTTAAAATGATTAAAATCAGTCATATATTTTCCAAATATGTGTGGGGTCATTTGACCTATTGTGGTGCTAACACTCCTGAATAGCCACCCTGAATGAATAAGATGACAACTACCCTCTAGGGTTACATATTTGTTTACTTATTGTAAAAAGAAAGTGGTCAAACAGTTTGTAGCATGTGAGATAAAGAAGAGATTAAGGATGGAATTTCCTCAATCAAATTAAAATCTGTAACCATTGTTGGCAAATGAGAAGAAGACTTGATTTCCCAATTTGTCCCAAACCAGAACTTAACTATAAGCATTTTACTAAGTGATCATTTTAGTTATAGGCATACAATTATATTGCAATCCAGGGTATGGTGACTCAGGAATCGGTCCCCAAATAAAGATTACATAACTTTCAGCAGTAAAAGATTGGACTGTAGTGCAAGAATAGAACAATAGAATAATATCTACCAATTGAGTTAAAACATGGAAATGATGAGGCAAAAATCTAATAACTCATCACATATTTACTCATCTTCACTTTTTAGAATGTATTTGATGCAACTTGTTTCATTTTCAAAAATGTGTCAATAATTCCACCTGCCAGTTAAAGCAGTTTTTCTAAGGTCTGTTTGTGCGTGTTTTGTATGTATGTATTTGTATCTGTGTGCATCTTCAAGTTAGTTTTTGACTCCTGGCAAATCCTAGAGTAGACCCTACCGTTTTCTTGGCAAGGGTTTTCAAAGAGGTTTGCCATTGCCATTGCTGAGGAAGAAAGACCAGCACAAGGTCACCCAGCTGGCTTTCATGTCTAAGGCAGGAATACAACTCATGGTCTCTAGGCATAGCATCTAGTCTGATGCTTTAACCATTAGATCAAACTGGCTATGAAGGCCATATTTTAATTTAGTTTGTTGATTTATATCCAAAACATTTACATGCTATAGAGGAAGAGTGGCAATTTTTTTTTAAATTTCTTCTGTAGCTTTAACCAACATTGTTGTTGTTAATTGCGAAGTTGTGTCCGACCCATCGCGACCCCATGGACAACGTTCCTCCAGGCCTTCCTGTCCTCTACCATCTTCTGGAGTCCATTTAAGTTCTCACCTACTGCTTCAGTGACTCCATCCAGCCATCTCATTCTCTGTCGTCCCCTTCTTCTATTGCCCTCAATCTTTCCCAGCATTAGGCCCTTCTCCAGTGAGTCCTTCCTTCTCATTAGGTGGCCAAAGTATTTGAGTTTCAACTTCAGGATCTGGCCTTCTAAAGAGCAGTCAGGGTTGATCTCTTCTAGGACTGACCGGTTTGAATGCCTTGCAGTCCAAGGGACTCGCAGGAGTCTTCTCCAGCACCATAGTTCAAAGGCCTCAATTCTTTGGCGCTCAGCCTTTCTTATGGTCCAACTTTCACAGCCATACATTGCAACTGGGAAAACCATGGCCTGGACTATACGCACTTTTGTTGGCAGGGTGATGTCTCTGCTTTTTAGTATGCTGTCTAGATTTGCCATAGCTTTCCTCCCCAGGAGGAAGCGTCTTTTAATTTCTTGGCTGCAGTCCCCATCTGAGGTGATCTTGGAGCCCAGATAAAATCTGTCACTACCTCCATTTCTTCCCCATCTATTTGCCAGGAATTGAGAGGGCCGGATGCCATGATTTTGGTTTTCTTAATGTTGAGTTTCAAGCCAACTTTTGCACTCTCCTTCTTCACCCGCATCAAGAGGCTCTTTAGTTCCTCTTCACTTTCTGCCATTAGAGTGGTATCATCTGCATATCTTAGGTTGTTGATATTTCTCCCGGCAATCTTAATTCCAACTTTTGATTCATCTAGCCCTGCCTTTCTCATGATGTGCTCTGCATATAAGTTAAATAGGCAGGGCGACAGTATACAGCCTTGCCGGACTCCTTTTCCAATTTTGAACCAATCAGTGGTTCCGTGGTTCTCACTGTTGCTTCTTGACCCGCATATAAGTTTCTCAAGAGACAAATGAGATGGTCTGGTACTCCCATCTCTTTAAGAACTTGCCACAATTTGTTGTGATCCACACAATCAAAGGCTTTTAGCATAGTCAATGAAGCAGAAGTAGATGTTTTTCTGGAACTCCCTAGCTTTCTCCATGATCCAGCGTATGTTGGCAATTTGATCTCTAGTTCCTCTGCCTCTTCGAAATCCTGCCTGTACTTCTGGTAGTTCTCGATCCACATACTGCTGGAGTCTAGCTTGTAGGATTTTAAGCATAACTTTACTAGCATGTGAAATGAGTGCAATGGTGCGATAGTTTGAACATTCTTTGGCATTGCCTTTCTTTGGAATTGGAATGTAAACTGACCTTTTCCAATCCTGTGGCCACTATTGAGTTTTCCAAATTTGCTGGCAAATTGAGTGTAGCACTTTTACTGCATCGTCTTTTAAGATTTTGAATAGCTCAGCTGGAATACTGTCACCTCCACTAGCTTTGTTGTTGCTCAGATTTTCTAAGGCCCATTTCACTTCACATTCTAGGATGTCTGGTTCGAGGTCAGTGACCATCTCATTGTGGTTATCTGGGATGTTAAGCTCATTCTTGTATAGTTCTTCTGTGTAGTTTTGCCATCTCTTCTTAATCTCTTCTGCCTCTGTTAGGTCTCTGCCATTTTGGTTCTTTATCATGCCCATCTTTGCATGAAACGTTCCCTTCATATCTCCAATTTTCTTGAAGAGATCTCTGGTCCTCCCTATTCTGTTGTTTTCTTCTATTTCTTTGCACTGTTCATTTAAGAAGGCATTCTTATCTCTTCTAGCTACTCTCTGGAATTCTGCATTCAATTGGGTGTATCTTTCTCTTTCTCCTTTGCCTTTCGCTTCCCTTCTTTCCTCAGCTATTTGCAAAGCTTCCTCAGACAGCCATTTTGCTTTCTTGCATTTCTTTTTCTTTGGGATGGTTTTAGTTGCTACCTCTTGTACAATGTTGCGAACTTCCATTCATAGTTCTTCAGGCACTCTGTCTATCAGATCTAATTCCTTAAATCTATTTGTCACCTCTACTGTATATTCATCAGGAATATGATTTAGTTCATACCTGAGTGGCCTAGTGCTTTTCCCTACTTTTTTCAATTTAAGCCTAAATTTTGCAACGAGAAGCTCATGATCTGAGCCACAGTCAGCTCCTGGTCTTGTTTTTACTGACTGTATAGAGCTTCTCCATCTTTGGCTGCAGAGCACATAGTCAATCTGATTTCTATGTTGACCATCTGGTGATGTCCATGTGTAGAGCCGTCTCTTGGGTTGTTGGAAAAGAGTGTTTGTTATGACCATCGTATTCTCTTGACAAAATTCTATTAGCCTGTGCCCTGATTCATTTTGTACTCCAAGGCCAAACTTGCCTGTTATTCCGGTTATCTTTTGGCTTCCTACTTTAGCATTCCAATCCCCCATGATGATAAGGACATCATTTTTTGGTGTTAATTCTATAAGGTGCTGTAGGGCTTCATAAAACTGGTCAATTTCATCCTCTTCAGCACCAGTGGTTGGAGCATAGATTTGGACTATTGTGATATTGAATGGTTTGCCTTGGATTCGAATTGAGATCATTCTGTCATTTTGGGGATTGTATCCCAGTATTGCTTTTCCTATTCTTTTATTGACTATGAAGGCTACTCCATTTCTTCTGAGGGATTCTTGCCCACAGTAGTATACCTGATGGTCATCTGAGTTAAATTCACCCATTCCTGTCCATTTTAGTTCGCTGATTCCTAAGATGTCGATGTTCAGTCTTGTCATCTCTTTTTTGACTACGTCTAGCTTGCCTTGATTCATGGATCTTACATTCCAGGTTCCTATGGAGAAAAAATCTTTACAGCATCGGACTTTCCTTTCACCACCAGATATATCCACAGCTGAGCGTCCTTTCGGCTTTGGCCCAGTCGCTTCATTCTTTCTGGCGCTACTAGTACTAGCCCTCTGCTCTTCCCCAGTAGCATATTGGACACCTTCCAACCTGAGGGGCTCATCTTCCAGCGTCATATCTTTTTGCCTTTTAGTACTGTCCATGGGGTTTTCATGGCAAAGATACTGGAGTGGTTTGCCATTTCCTTCTCCAGTGGATCACATTTTGTCAGAACTCTCTGCTATAACCTGTCCATCTTGGGTGGCCCTGCATGGCATAGCTTATAGCTTCATTGAGTTACGCAAGCCCCTTCGCCACGACAAGGCAGTAATCCATAAAGGGGTTAACCAACATAAACACCATTTATATGTATACATTTATTTACTTATGTTTATAAATTTATTTAGTACAAACAATTTAACCAGGAATGAATACCGGTAGTTAACTTTTTTATTTATTGAATTTTTATTCTGTCATAGTCTCATGAGACTTGGTGATATACAAAATATAAAGAGAAAAAAATTAAAATTTCCACAGTAAGATTAAAAATTGAATATCATCAAGAGAAATAAATTTTAAAGCTGACTGCCATGCATACTATAACAGTACAAAGTAAAAATCAAATATGACACAGTAGGTGAAAACTACTGGAAAAGAGTTTTCAGTAAAACTCTGATGATTTTCAGTGATTTTCTAGATTTTCCACTGAACTTATGCTGCCACTAAGAATCACACAATCATCAGAGATCTTCTAGTTCAACTTGGCTACCCTCCATTCTCTTCCCTGAACAGGTGAGGTCATGAGGAGTTTCTCCCTTGCTGCTGTAATAGGTCAGGCCCATACAAGTTGGTGGTGGCACTCCTGCAGATATCCATTTGATATCTGTTCAGAAATATGTTTCATTGTGTTCAGTGTGGTTTATTACTAAGCAAGTAAACATGGCATTACAGGTTACATTAGACTGTGATAGTATGGTGGCATGAATATAATCTGCATTTATTTAGAATGGGCACTGTTAAAGTATTTCTTTGACTATGCTATTTTCATTGTTACAAAGAAAACTGCTCATTGTGCTTTGCAGTTGTTTGATTTACAGCAAACCTCTCCAATGAGAAAATTTTGAACTCATATGAACAAAAATCCAATTATGCATTAACTTTCCAAATTTGCGAAGCAGTTTATAATTTTAAAAATCCATGAAAAATCTATGGTATATAATACTTTTTATGTTTTTTAGTTTACTTCCAGTAACACTTAACACGAGATGTCTGAATTCTTTGAAGTTACATTTTAAAACTGTGACAGACATAATACTATAGTCATTTTGACGGTTGTCCTACTATGTGACTACTATGGTCATAAACTGAGGACTACCTATAGATTTTCATTTCATTTCAGTAATCATTTTGCCAAAATTGCTAGAATGGGGTTCTATGCTACCTAATGAAAGGATGGAGAATTTAGATATTTATAGATTATTTGGTTGGACATAAATAAAGTTCAAACCTCTTGGACCAAAGAGATAAACAGTAAGGTAGGCCTGCCATTTAGATACCTGCCATTTTTTTTTCCCTCAGAGGACAGAAAGCTTTCGGCCTCTTCTGATGTTATACATGTTTGCTATGTGGTATAATTCTGAACTTTTCCTTCTCTGCTGTCCACCCAATACCCTACCCCTTAGCAAAATTTTATTTGTATCCTTAAAGTGATTCAGGCTTACCTTCTTTAAAGTCACATTGCAAAAGATTTTCTGACTATGACACAAGATTTCTGGAAATGATGGGGGGGGGGGGAATCTATAAAGAGGACTAAAGGTTTGTGGGATGGGAAATAATGTTGTGTAAGTTACTTGGCTCCAGACGTCCTTTCCATTTGTGGACCCATAACAAACAAATGTATTTGTTTAACTTGGTCACTAAGATAGGAGCGTTCAGTTGTGGCTATGACTTGCTAGCCTCAGACTTCAGCAAAAGCAGGCACCCTTGTGTTGGAGACTCAGAAAAAAAGAATGGCGTGGAAGTATAATCAGCCTTTTTCAGAACTTGGAGACTGAGCTCGGCCTCCATCCTGCTTTTACGTTAAAGATTATATTTGCTCTATCTGTGGAATAAAAACATCTGCAAAGGATAATATTGGGGGAAAATCATATTCTTAATGTTAGCAGGCACTCTTGCATTTGCAAGATACTGTTATGAAAACTTTGCATTATGTCCTTTGTTATCAAGTGACTACAGTCTGGTTAGAGACTGTCGGCATGATTATAGCTAGGCATGTGTAGAGTACATAAATAGTTATGTCTAAATGCATAATAGCGCTATGGCCTAAAAAGGATTTGAACCAGAACCTACTCAAAATGTTTCAAGCATCAAATATTTTTTAATTACAATTATCATCTCATCATCATCATTATCATCATCATCATCATCATCATCACAACAACAAAATATAAAATGGAGTACATGTCTGATATCATAGTAAGCTGATATCAGTACAACTGATGATGTTACCCAGTTTGGGTAATGAAATATCTGCAAGAAACCAAGCAAGCTCAGAGAGCACCATACATATACACATATACATACACAAGGCTTTTTTTGTCGTAGAATGCCCAGAATGGAGTTCTGGCACCTTTTTTGGATGGAACCTTGTAGGGTACGCATGGCAGGTTATATGGTGAGTTGTAAAGTGAGTTCCGGCACCTTTTTTTTTTTTTTTTACAAAAAAAGCACTGCACATACACATACACATACATATATACAAAACACTTCATATCCTTGTGTTCCATGCTTCTCCTTTTACTGTAAATTGAGACCAATAGTTATGATGACCCAATACACAAAAAAGAGGGGAAAAGAAATGCCACTGAGATGTGCCTGGCTTAATTATTATTTGAAGAGTGATTTCTGGCTCTTACAGGCGGCTGATCATTGGAAAGAGAGCAATCTCCCTTGCTCCAAAGAGAGGATGAGAATTTCAATGTACCAATGGAATTTGATTTCTTACTGAGCATGACATGGTTATATTTATCTTTTGACACTTGTGGAAGGACACATATTGGCTTTAGAGGAGCTCGCATCCTTAGAGAAAAAGGTTGTTGGCTGTTTGGCTAGCAATCAGCACTAGCAATTTTTCTGTTATATTAGACCAGGGCTGTATGCACAGAATACTCTGCACTGAGTGCACAGGAAACAGATGACAGCTTTGCAGAGGGAGTTGCACTGGCCAAGGAACTCAGTGTCAGCCTTGAGAAATCAATATTACCAAAGGGAAGATGATTTTAATCTCTCTGGGTTATGCATATTTTAATCTGTGGACAAAGATGGTTCATTTCAACAGCACATTTAGCCTCTAAATTATTCTTTCCTACAATTTTTTTTAAAAAATAAAAACACATAGGTAGACTAAACATAACTCATACAGCTAAAACAGGTTTAAGCATTTCTCCCTGCTGTGAAAACAGCTTATTTAAATCATTTATGGCCACACTTGCTTTCTTTGGAGGAGTGACTATGTAAAACTTTCTCTGCTGGTCTTGGTGACCTAAGAATGGGTAGCAACTCGGAAAGAGACTAGTTTCCTCCAAGAGGTGTAGAATTT
Organism: Crotalus tigris; assembly: GCF_016545835.1. NCBI lineage: Eukaryota > Metazoa > Chordata > Lepidosauria > Squamata > Viperidae > Crotalus > Crotalus tigris. The sequence goes on along the minus strand of NW_024100213.1, from coordinate 2,854,471 downwards.
CCTTCCTCAGGCTGGGAGACCCGGTGTTTTTGACAGCTTGTATCCGAGATAGTAAGATAGTCCTCGACTTACAACAATTCATTTCATCACCGTTCGAAGCTACAATGGCCCTGAAAAAAGCGACTTATGATCTTTTTTCACATTTACGACCATCCCAGCGTCCCCATGGTCATGTGAGCAGAATTTGAAGGTTCATATTTGTGACGGTTGCACTGTCCCCAGATCATGCGATCACCTTGTGTGACCTTCTGAGAAGCAAAGTTATGGGGGAAGCCAGATTCACCTAACAACCGTGTTAACAACTGCAATGATCCACTTAACAACTGTGGCAATAAAAGTCATAAAATGGGGCAAAATTCACTTAACAGATTTTTTTTTTTACTTAGCAACAGAAATTTTGGGCTGAAGTGTGGTCATACATAGAGGACTGCCTGTAATGGCACGGAAACCTCCTTGGAAAATAGCTGGTTTGCCATCGCCACACTCTAAAACTCTGTGTTGAATTGGATATATTCTAGAACAAATTGGAGGCATCAGAAACCCGCGAAACACTGCCTAGGTAAGCATGTTTTCTAGAACATGATTCAGAAGCCTGGTAGCACAGAAGAAAGAGCAACAGAGACGACTCATGTATCTGAATGTCATGCTGAAGTTATGCTTAGATGAACAAGGGTAAGGCCAGGACAAAAACGTGGAGGGACCAGAGCAAAAGTTATATATTCATTTCAATGGAAAGTAATTAAATATAATTACTATGGTTATTTTCCACTTATTTTATCAACTTCCCTTTATGTTTCACAGAACTTCTATAGGAAAAGCTTCCTGGGTCCAGAAAAATTCAAAATTGCTTGTAGAGAAATAAATGAACTGGAAAAATTATTGCAAGCAGCTGAGTTAAGCTGCCAAGTGCAGACTGGCTACTTGTGCATGCATGCAGGTGTTTGTGCAAACAGGAGTGGCCCGGATTGTTCTCCCATCATTCATGATATTACAAGGATAGTTTTATAATATACCAACACTAAAACGAATAAAGCATCTTCATTTCCCATAGTGGGCAAGGGCGTGTGACTGTGCCTGATTTGACAACCTTTTTGGCAGTGGTTGTTAGGCAAATCCATTGTCTACAATGGGCTCCTCCCCCAGAAACTAGATATAAATTCCAGTTTCCTGCAAAGAACATCACAGTTGCTTGATCGTGTGACATTGCAAATGGTTGTAAAAGTGCGGGCCAGTTACCGAGTACCCAAAATGCAATCATGACAGGGTGGGCGGCCATCGAAACTTTGAATCTAGGTCGTAAATGGCCCTGGGGAAGTCCATCTTAATTTCAGTCGAGGATTACCTAAGCCAGTTCTGTTCTTTGGCTGGAAAATCTTCTCTCTAATTAAACTGTTTGATGAAGCTTCAAAACAGTGTGACCTGAAGCACCCTGACAGAGTGAACTGTGTAGCCTCTGTGGTCTAATAGAGCTTGTTGAAATGAATTGTATCTACCTCATACACCTCTCTGAAGTGTAGCATGTTTCTACATCAGAATTATTTGCTGTGCTTCTCTCCCAGCTATTAAAATGTGTTCAATCTGGAACCATGCTGGCTTCAGCTAAGGGACTTTTGCAACTAGAAGATCAATGATCCTTTCTGACATGTCCATATTCTGTGCTGACTTTAAGGCTGTTGTACATTCCATGCTGGCTTGAGCTAAGGGACCTTTTGCAACTAGAAAATCAATTATCCCTTTCTGACCTGTCTCCTTTGGGCCTTTCCAATATCAGGCTTTCCAATCTTAATGAAAAAAAAAAATGACTTGGGAGTGTTTTCCAAAATGGGAATTCTCTCTCTAACTTCAGAGAGCAATAAAACCTAAAATATCTGTGGTTGCTTTGACATCCTCCCAGGAATCATCGAAGCAGTCTAAATATATGATATATTTGCCTAACTTAGATGACATGTGTTTAATATTTGCTTACAAGGGGGACAAATATTGTTCTTCCCCTTTTATGGCTCAGAGTCTCTGATGCCATGCTGTTTTTTCTTAATCTCCAGGACAAGGATAGAAGCAGAGCCATGCTGTGTCATAACAAAATGTAGTGCCAGTATAGCGTTTGGTTATTATAGTCTTCAATCAACCCTCAGTGGAAAATTAACAGGTGTCAGGACATTAAGTACAATGCCACCACCAACACATCTTCCCTCAAAATTGGTTTAGGACAGACTACAACCACAATTACTGGAGATTGTATGTGGACTTAATGAATAGCCATCAATAATTCCAGAATTTATGTAACATGCCTTCCAAAGCTGTCCAAACAAATTGCTGTCTACATTGCTATCAATATTTCTTGTCATAGCAAGATATAATAGGTTAACAATTTAATGTATTATTATTTCTTTTCTCTATACTGAATCTCCCATTTAATTTAATGCTTAGGTGCAATCTTTTTGTAGGTTATAGTAATATAGTTAAAATATATTTTGGCAAAATTCAGTAGTTCATGTATAATTTTTTTTGGGGGGAGAGCTTTCATTTGTGGTAGGGATGATGGGGAAGGTAAAATCAGAGCAATATTGGAAGTATTATAAATATAAATAAATAATAAATATAAGTAGGTATATATAAGCATAAGGCTCCTGCCTTGAGCAGGGATTGGTCTACAAGACCTCCAAGGCCTCTTCTAAGCCCTATGATTCTATAGGATTAAGGTTTTTTTTCTCCTAACCTGTCTAATTTCATTTCAGCACTTATTTGGTAATTTTTATTCTCTTATTGTGCATTGTAATGTGGTTGAATATGAAAAAAGAGAGGCAGAAAGTTAACTTCTTCAGATATGAAGGAAAACAGAATGGAGATTTTTTTTTTTTCCTCTCTGTGCTATGTGGCATAAAAGATAGATAAACGAACCAGTTTGGTCTAGTGGTGAAGGCACCTGGTTAGAAATTAGGAAACTCTGAGTTTTAGTCTCACGTAGGCATGAAAGCCCCCTGGGTGATTTTGGGTTAGTCATTCTCTCTCAGCCCAAATTGCCTCACAGGTTTTTTTGTTGTTGTTGTTGTGGGGAAAATAGAAAGGTCACCACCTTGAGTTATTTGTAAAAAATAATAATAAAGCCAACATATTAAATAAAGCTAAATTACATTGTTAAAGATAGAGTTCCTTGATCTGAAAAGAATGTTTGAGAAAATAATTTAACCGAGACTCATATTCTCAAATTGTCATAGAAAGGTACATAGGGACACCTTACATCGGGGGGGGGGGGGTCAAACTCAATTTCATTCTCCCACTGTATGAGGCTAATAAACAGAGAGAGAGAGAGAGAGAGAGAGAGAGAGAGAGGGAGGGAGGGGGAGGGAGAGAGAGAGAGAGAGAGAGAGAGAGAGAGAGAGAGAGAGAGAGAGAGAGAGAGAGAGAGAGAGAGAGAGAGATTACATCAGAATAAAAACCACATCTCAGAAATAAAATGTTATATTATTTGGCCCTATATGGTTATGAACTCCTACTTTGAGACATAGCATTTTGCTTTTCCTATCATTGCTTATTTTTTATCAGATTGACTGAGAGACTCCTTAAGGTAGCCAACTGCAAAATCACTTAGGACTTTTCAGCTTAAAAACCCTTCAGTGTACTTTGCACCTGGATGCTAACAGCATATATTAGATTATATTGGTTGTTAAGAGCTGGCAATCTTCCTTGGAATCTTTGTCCTTTTGTCCTTTTAGAAGTACTTCAACCTCCTCCTTCTCTCTCCCCCAACCATTCCAGATGGTCATGAAAAAGCCATTAAGCAGAATAGGACAAGATGTATACAGCTGCAGGATTGCCCTTCAGATTCAGCAGCATTCTGAGAATATTCAGTCAATCTAACATTCCAAATTATTATTATTGTTGTTCTTATTGTTGTTATGTTGTTGTTATTTATTTATTTATTTATTTATTTATTATTAGAGTTGGAAGGGACCTTGGAGGTCTTCTAGTCCAACCCCCCTGCTCAGGCAGGAAACCCTACACCATTTCAGATAAATGGTTGTCCAGTCTCTTCTTAAAAACTTCCAGTGTTGGAGCATTCACAACTTCTGGAGGCAGGTTGTTCCACTGCTTAATTGTTCTAACTGTCAGGAAATTTCTTCTTAGTTCTAAGTTGCTTCTCTCTTTGGTTAGTTTCCACCCGTTGCTTCTTGTCCTGCCTTCAGGTGCTTTGGAGAGTAGCTTGACTCCCTCTTCTTTGTGGCAACCCCTGAAATATTGGAACACTGCTATCATGTCCCCCCTCATCCTTCTCTTCAGTAACTAGACATACCCAATTCCAGCAACTGTTCTTCATAAATTTTAGCCTCCACTCCCCTAATCATCTTTGTTGCTCTTCTCTGTACTCTTTCCAGAGTCTCAACATCTTTTTACATCATGGTGATCAAACTGGATGCAGTATTCCAAGCGTGACCTTACTAAGGCATTGTAAAGTGGTATTAACACTTCACGTGACCTTGATTCTCTCCCTTTGTTAATGCAGCCTAGCACTGTGTTGGCTTTTTTTGGCAGCTGCAGCACACTGCTGGCTAATATCTAAGTGATTGTCCACTAGGACTCCAACATCCTTCTCACAGTTACTATTACTATTGAGCAAGGTATCACCTATATTGTACCTATGTGTTTGGTTTTTCTTGCCTATATGTAGAGCCTTACTTTTTTCACCATAAAATTTCATTTTGTTAGATAGTGCCCAATGTTCAAGTCTGTCAAGATCCTTCTGTATCTATCTTCTGGAGTGTTGGCTATTCCTGCCAGCTTGATGTCATCTGAAAATTTAATGTGTTCTCCATTTATCCCCTCATCCAAATAATTGATGAAGATGTTGAAGAGCACTGAAGAGAAGAGAGCCCTGGGGCACCCCACTACACACTTCCTTCCATGTAGATGCAGTTCCATTGAGGATCACACACTGAAAATTGTTTCATGTAACACCCCCTCAGTGGATCTGGATCAAGAAACATTTCCTTCTATGGTTAATTCATCTAGTTGGATAGAATCCTTGATGGATGACAGTGTTCTACTTCTGTCAGATAACTTTGAGTGGTTTTTATTTTTAATATATTTTAAGATATAGTTAGTGCCCAATATAAGTTGCTGCTGTTATCGTTTTAAAACCCAGACTGTTTCTCATGAAGGTCTAATGGACTCATCCTGTTATGTGGTAATTATATGTGAGTGGAGATAAGGAATTTGGATGTGGTTAATGCTATCTAAGAGGATTCATGGTTGGAACAGGACAAATAATCAAATAATGAATGGATTGATACTAAAGATGCTTGAATGAGATTCAACATCTCTTTTTTATATAAAAAAAGTGTGATTCCTTTAACCCAGTGGTTCTCAACCTTTCTAATGCCGCAACCCCATAATACAGTTCCCCATGTTGTGGTAACCCCCAACCACTTATACATCACCGGGTGCCAGGGGCGTGGCCAAAGAAAAGGGGGGAAAAATGGCGGACAGCCTTGTTTGGTGACCCCCGTGAAATGGTCGTTCGACCCCAAATGGGGTCCCGACCCACAGGTTGAGAACCACTGCTTTAACCCTTCTTTTATCTCAGGATTTTTTTAAGTATCAAAATAAATCATAGGTATTCAGTGGGTTGTTGACTGATTTTGTGTTTTAAAAATTCTTATTATTATTTACTTTTTCAAAAATAATCCACTCACAATTCAGTATTTTAATATATAGACAATTTTATTCATCTGGGTGAAAAATTAGACATCAGATATTGCAAGATCTGTCACAGTTATAACTTTGCCTACTGTACCTATTCTAATGTTTTATGTAATTTAATATAATCTTCTTGTAGTCCAAAGGTTTTGGTTTTGTTTTGTTTCTGGACATCATCATCATAATAAAATTTTATCTAGACTATGCTTAGCTTTTTTTTCTTTACATAATAAGACCAGTTCATTCCTTGGGTTTTTAAATTGGCAGTCTCAAGTCCATGCTGTCAAGTGGAACATATGAGCTTGGGAACAAGTTAAAATTCCCAGGACCTGGGCTGGCAGAGTCTGTGTGTATCACTGAGAAGTTGCTTTCAGACTGACAAGAGGAAGGAGATAGTTGGGCAACTTCTTGGGCTTGGGAGATGCATGGCATCTTCTTAACATGCACTCCCTGAGGACTAATTTGTCTGCTCTCTCTGTCAAGAAGATAGCGTGAGAGTATGACTCCATGAAGGAATGAGGGCAGAGAAATGGGGCAGCAGAGAACTCACTGGAGATGTCAAAACATTGTGCCAGATGGTGAGAGAGAAAAAACATACAGCATTTGAAGTAACTCTTTCCATTCCACTTCTGTATCAGATCACCAATAGTTCTGCTCCTGGATACTTTCAACTTTTATTTATTTGTTTATTTTTTTTATTGAAAGTTTTTTAAATTTTACAAAACAAATCCCCTCCCCAAACCCCCCACCCTCCCATACCCTCCCCCACCTCCCCAAACCTCCCAAACCCTCCCCCAACCTTCCCAGAGCTGAGTACAGGCTTAATTAAAATTTTTCAGAAAAAAAAAGAAAAACTTAAAACACATATAAATCCTAAACAAATCTAAATACATTAAATTAAATAGGTTATCTTCTCTAAAAAATAATAATTGCAATCATTAAACACATTATAATATACTCTAAACATTTTCTAGTATCATACTTATATTATTATCCATCATTCTGTATAAACTCCCTCCAAAACACAAATTTAAACATTACTTTCTTTGAATATCTATACCTACAATATAAAATCTAATCTCTCCCTCTTTCTTTATCCTAGAACACAAAAATAAACATATAAACCTTCATTATACCATTAAAACTAAATACTCTTTGAATACTTAAACTAAATACTTAAACTTAAACTTCTTATCTAAGATTTTCATTCAATCTCCATAATCTTCTCTCGTATCAAAAAAAAACTTAAAAGACATATAAATCCTAAACAAATCTAGGTACATTTAATTAAACAAGTTATCTTCTCTTAAATAATAATAATAATAATAATAATAATAAAAAAATCATTAAACACATTATAATATACTCTGAACCTTTTCGTATCATACTTATGTTATTATCCATCATTCTTTATAAACTCCCTCCAAAACACAAATTTGAACATTACTTAAAACATTAGAATTCCCTTATACACATTTAAATCTTTACCAATAACAAATTCCATCCACAATAAACACATTCCTTATCAGTCTCTCTTGTCCATAAACCATTAAAATTCCCTTATACACATTTAAATCTTTACCAATAACAAATTCCATCCACAATAAACACATTCCTTATCAGTCTCTCTTGTCCATAAACCTCAAAAGAAGTGCTTTGAAAACTGCCCTTAAAGCTAACTCCAAAAAGTTTGTAAATCTTGCTTCTCCCACAGACTCAGTACTCTTTTGAATACTTAAACTAAGTACTTAAACTTAAACTTCTTATCTAGAATTTTCATTCGATCTCCATCCTTGTCAGTCTCTCTTATCCATAAATCTCGAAAGAAGTGCTTTGAAATCTGCCCTTAAAGGTAGCTCCAAAAAGTTTATAAATCCTGCTTCTCCCGCAGACTCAGGAGCCAATACTTGTGAGGCTTCCTTAAACTCCTTCTTCTGTTGCTCTTTTTCTTTACGATTATATGTTGCACGAGTTGTCCTCTGCTCCTTCATCTCGACTTGTTGAGGCCCCTCAAACTGAGATTTCCCATTTTTCATTAATATAGGCTCTTCAGACTGCAATTCTACCCTTAAAGGTTGCTCCAAAAAATTTATAAATCCTACTTCTCCCACAGATTCAGAAACCAATAGTTGTGAGGCTTCCTTAACCTTCTTCTGTTGCTCCTTTTCTTTACAGTTATATGTTGCACAGGTTATCCTCTGCTCCTCCATCTCAACTTGTTGAGGCCCCTCAAACTGAGGTTTCCCAATTTTCATAAGTATAGGCTCTTCAGACTGCAATTCTACCTTCTTTTCTTCCAAAGCTTTAAACTTAATAGATGGCGATGAACATACCCCCAGGACCGAAGTATAAAAGTCTTTTGCTTGAGAAACAGTATTAAGTCTATAACATATCCCCAGGTAATTCACCACCATTCCAACCGGAACATCCCATCTGAACAAGATTCGTCTTTTTTTAAGTTCATCTGCTAAAAAGGCAAACTCCTTTCTTCTTCTTAAAATTTTAGATGGGATCTCCTTTAGAATTATAACATCTTGTGAAGCAATTTGAAATCTCTTCTTATAAGAGCCATCTTAAAAAAAAAATCTTTACTCCTTCTTAAAAATTACAGAAATTAAGCAAAAGAAAAAGAGAGATTAAGTCCAAAAAAATTAAAAAAATCCTTCAAAAGGAGATCATTATAACAAAATATACTGAACGCTTTGGAGCCATCTTAGAAAAATCTTTACTCCTTCTTAAAAGTTACAAAAATTAAACAAAAGAAAAAGAGAGATTAACTCCAAAAAATCAAAAAATCCTTCAAAAGGAAATCATTATAATAAAAAGAAAGGAGTTAAAAAAAGAAAAGGGAAGAAGAAAAAAATAATTAAATAGAAAAAATCCATTCCATTTTTTTAAAAGTACAAAAAGCAAAACAAAGAAGTTAAACAAAAATAATAATGCTTCTAAAATCCAAACCCAACATCAAAATCAAATCCACATTCCGTTCCAATCATTAAAAAAAAAAGGAAAAGGATAAAAAAAAACACCAAAAAGCCTGCCGATCGCCATTCTACCTTCCCCCCCCCCCAAAAAAAAACCGAAAGGCTTGCCGATCGCCATTTTACTTTCCCTTTCAACAAAAGGAAAAAAATAAAAAGAGGGAATATAAAAGTAAAAGTAAATCTTTAAACTTAAAATCCAAATAAAATCAAAGAAAGCAAAAGCTAAATCCTCTACTCAGCTCTGTCCGCCTCTAAAAAAAACTCACCAGATCACTTTAATCGCGGAGGTGGTTGCAGCGGCTTGTTTTGTCCCTAGGGACAAAAGCAGCTGGGAAGCGGAGACAGTCTGAACTCCGTGGGAGCACTCCTCTCACCCCCCCAAAAAAGCCTTGGGGGTGCATGAGAGTGGCTCTACCACTATTCAGACAACCCTCTCCCCCCCCTTTCCCCGGGAGGGGGATTTTGAACCGCTGAACAGCTGATGGCCGCTGTTCATAGCGATTCAAACACTTACCCAGGAGGACGGCTACAAAGTAGCCGCCATCGCGCGCGCAGATCCACCGGAAGTCCAACTTTTATTGTCAGGTGAATCAACTAAAGCAAATAAGAATGAAAAAATAGTATTTCTTATCCATTGGGAATGTCAGCTTCATCAGCCCCTTGCTACGTAGAACTTCTTCTTCCTTATCTTTCAGCTTTAACTTTGAAGTAATTTTTAAAATGCTGCCAAATCATGTTAGATATCATTTTGTGCATTTAAAGGAAGGAATTGCAAATTGAGGATCCTGATCATATTTATTTATTTAAATATGTATGAATGCCCATTACAATCTTGTTTATTTTAAAAAAAGAGCAATTCCTCCACCCCTTCTTCAGCACCTTTCTGGGTGTAAATGAGATGACCAATCATAAATTTAAAAATACAACCTAAACAATGTAATAACCCATATATATTCAGTAACTAGGTATTTGATATAAACAAATATCAAAATCCAACATCAACATAACCACCTCACAAGCTTTGCATATATTTTGACCCCATGCTTAGGGGTCATAGCTCTGTCTTCAAAGTATTATGAAAGTCTGATTTCCATGGGAATGATATTCCAAAAATCAGGTACCATGACAAAAAAAAAGAGCTCCCTTTCAGTGTCTTGCCAGATGGCATTAATGGATGGGACCTATAACTTGCTCTACCTTGACATATCTGATGGGATGGGCCAACACAACTGGGGACAGGTGATCCCTCAAATAACCCAATCCCGTGCCAATTTTTTCAATTCAATTTTTGAATTGAAACCAGAAGTATATTGGCAACTAATGCAGCTCACAGAGCAGAGATATAAGATACATTGATCAAGGAGTGCCCATAATTGCCTTTGCTGCTGCATTTTGAATCAGCTGCAGCTTCTAGATGCTTTTCAAGAACAATCCCATGTAACACTAATTGCAGTTGTCCATTTGGATTATTAATTGAGAGTGATTATGAGCACAATCTCCCAAACCAAGAATGGGTGCAGTTGGTGCTTTGTGTGAAGCTGTGCAAAAGCTCTTCCAACCATAGCTGCCACTTCTTGTACAGGAACATGGAGTTCAGAATGACCTCCAAATTGCAAACTGGGTCTATTTGGAATAATGCAATCCTATCTAATATTAAAGATGGAATGTCCCTGAATCTAGATGCCAGTACCATTCAGTCTTGCTAGGTTGAGATGAAACCAGATCTTCCCCATCCAATCCCCCATAGCATAGAATTTCCAACTGAATGACCAAGGATGGAGATACAGTATAAAGCTGGGTATCATACTACATATTAATGATACCTCACCTTGTACTATCAGATGACTTCACACACACACACACACACACACACACACACACACACACACACACACACACACATTTGTTTCCTGAGGTTTACGCGAGTGTTTGTATGTAGGTCTTTGGTTATTCGGGTTTTCTTCCGTGTCAAATTGGAAGTGTCTTGGTGATGTTTTGATGAAGTCTCATTCGTCATCTTCAGGCTGGTGTTTTCGGCTTTGTGCTTCTAGGAGCACCTACCAAAGACCTACATATATATATATATATATATATATATATATATATATATATATATATATATATATATATATAATGAAAATATAAAATGAGCACCAGGGTAGTAAAAACTATAAAAGTTTTTAATAAATTAAAACTAAAAAGTTTTAAAAAACGCCAAGCTTTCGCCGTCACCTGCCGGCATCCTCAGGGCTGGCGCGCCAGAGAATGAGAAGGTCTTTTATAGGCGTGTCGAGGTCTGCGCCCGGCTCCTCGATCTTGTTATCGGGCCTAATTGGTTCAGCCGTGTGCAATTAACCTGTGCTTCTTTTCTCTTTTTGGTTGCATTTTTATCCTCATCCGTCTCCAATTCTCCCAACTCTGGATTAGCTAGATGGCAATTGCAGTTATTTCGGTTGCCTTTATATTCTAACCTCCCCTTAGGCTCAGGTGGTAGTGCACATTCCACATTCCTTTCTCCACCATATCTTGTCCAGTTGTTACTTTTAGGATCGTATTCATTTCCGGTCTCAATACTTTCATTTTTAATGTGTCCGTCATCCTGATGATCTCGTAAGTTGCTACGGGTCCGGTGCAGCGTGGGGGGGTGTTCCGCAAGGTGGAGGGATCGTCTCTTATTAGTTGTCATGCCCAGCTGTCCTGCGCGTGTCCTACTCCGGGTGCCCGGTCCAGGGGGTGTGTGCGCAGCAATCAAGCCGCGTCCCTCTTGGTTGCAGCGCTCTTCCTCAGTTCTCCCCTTTTTTACATTATTAAGAGCATTCGCTTGTATTCCATGGGAGTCCTCAGGACCATCAGGTAACGATAACAAGATCGAGGAGCCGGGCGCAGACCTCGACACGCCTATAAAAGACCTTCTCATTCTCTGGCGCGCCAGCCCTGAGGATGCCGGCAGGTGACGGCGAAAGCTTGGCGTTTTTTAAAACTTTTATAGTTTTAATTTATTAAAAACTTTTATAGTTTTTACTACCCTGGTGCTCATTTTATATTTTCATTATGAATATTCCCAGGGTTCATATTTTTAACCTTTTTAATCGCATATATAGTAGAGCAGCTTTGCTCAGAGCCAGAAAATGGGAAAGGACAGCACGGCGTGTCTCAACTAACTATTGTAAGCTGGCGTTCCTTCATCGCTGCATCAAGGAGAACTTAACACCGAACTCGTTAAGAAGAAAACCAACAGTGGACTCCTTGGAATGCTGGCAAGCCGTCCGTCAATTCCAACGACGCACATTATATGCGTTAATTAATGACCAACACAGAAGAATAGGCAACCTAAAGAGGTACATCCAAAGCTATCGAGACTCTTGCAGTATAGAACTAAACCACCAGCATTTTAGGATGCTCAACCAACATATCCGGCAAGTCATGGCCCGGGTGACTCAGCATATGACAAGAACGTTCCTGAAAAGGCTGAATTTATTACGTGAGTCTCGTAACAATAATTTACCGGGGGTGGTGCACAATCTATCCTCAAGGGTGTTAAGCCAGCCGCAATTATCCGTGTTGCAACGAGATACAGGACACAACCTTAATGATGCGGACACACTGGATTTTGTGGCAGCATTAGAGCCCGCTCTACATCACACTGGGACAGGAGAAGAAGCCAAGAATGTAATCAGGCAACAGGTCACGAGCCTAATCATGAGCCACAGACACCAACAAATGTTATCGGCAGAGGAAAGGGTGGCTCTAAGCCAACTTAGAAAAGATGACACCATTGTCATCCTCCCAGCCGATAAGGGGAGGGCAACTGTTGTTTTAGACAAAGAGGCATATATAAGAAAGGCATTGGATTTACTCCAAGACGGTGCTGCCTATAGAGTGGTTAGTAAAGATCCCTCCACCACGTTGAGAAACCGTACTAACAAGCTCCTAGATGACCTAAAACGTAAGGGGAGGATGGGGGAAGAAGTGCTAAGAAAGATCCGCCCTGGTGACTCAGCACTCGCCAGATTTTATGGCTTACCTAAGATACATAAGCCCAATGTCCCCCTCCGCCCCATTGTAGCATTTAGGGGTACCCCCATCTCTGAACTTGCCAAGTGGCTGAGCGTACGCATTGGCCACTTGGCAAGTAACAGCGACACCACCGTAAGATCGGCAGAAGAATTCCTCAACAGAATTAAAACCCTGAAGGTAGAAGAGGATGAGCTCATGGTCTCCTTTGATGTAATTTCTCTATTCACTTCCATCCCGCAAGAACTTGCGGTTGTGGTCCTAAGAGACCGGCTTAATCAAGGAGACCATGGGCAGCATCAGGACTCCCTTCAAACGGAGGACCTGATAAAACTGATGGAAATATGCCTTAACACCTATTTCACCTTTCAGGGTGTTATATATGAGCAAATCAAAGGAACACCTATGGGGTCGCCGATCTCCAGTGTGGTTGCAGAGATGGTACTCCAACAGCTAGAACACATAGCGATGGCCCAGTATCGACCAAAATTTTGGGCCCGCTATGTGGACGATACGTTTGCGGTCATTAAGAAACGACACAAAACTGACTTTATGGGCGTCCTGAATTCGGTATACCCGGACATCCAATTCACCATGGAGGAGGAAGATCAGGGCAATTTGGCATTTTTGGATGTATTTGTGCAGCGCCAGGTGGATGGATGTCTAGCCACCAGGGTATACCGAAAACCAACATGTACTGACAGGATTCTCCACTTTGGGAGCAATCACCCGATGGCCCATAAAGCCAGTTGTGTCAGGACGCTATTCAAACGAGTGGAGACACATTGCAGCACCGTCAGAGCTAAAAAGGAAGAGAGAAACCGCCTCTTCCAAATATGTAGACGTAACGGCTACCCGGTTAAACTTATTAATCAGTTCAGGAAACCACCTGGACTCCGGGGTAACCCCGTATCCCAAGAATCCATGCCTCAAGCCACCACACGCATTGCCCTCCCCTATATCCACAATGTATCAGAAGCCACAGCTAGGATCCTGGCACCATATAAAATACAGGTGGCCCATAGACCCAACCAAACACTGCGGGCGGCAATAATGCGCCCTAAGGACCCGCTCCCCAGCATCGAAAGATCGGCAGCCGTCTATAGGATTGACTGTATGGACTGCCAATGCAATTATATTGGGGAGACTGCTAAACGCATTAAGACCAGGGTCCATGAGCACGAACTGGCAGTGAGAAGGAGAGATTGTCACTCCCAAATATGGGCCCACACGGTGGATCTGGGCCACAGGTTTAATTTTAGTGGCGTCAGTGTATTGGCAAATGACAGTACCAAAGGGGGCCGCCTTCTTAGAGAGGCATGGCTCTCGGACAGCAAATCCATTAATAGGCATATTGACCTATGTCCGTCCTATTTGGCCTTAAGATCATGGAGTGCCAATAACCAGCGGCAACACCCCCGATGGCCCAATAACAACTTGGGCAGCACCCGAACCATCCAACAAACCATGTGCAATTTGGAGGAAGGAAAGCAATCGCGAGATACTTCGACCACCCCCGTGAGACTACTGCAATCCCAGAGGATTAGGGGGGTGATAAGAACTAGGATCCGGCCCCCTGGCAGCAAAGAGGAGACGAGAGAAGATACGGCAGGTGGAAGTGCGGATGAATCGCCAAACGCAACGGCCCGCCCACACATCAAAAGAAACATCACGGCTGATCCGGAAAGGAGGAGAAGAACCCCTCATGCAGCCGGAGCGATTAGCTCTAACAAGGATAAACCACGGGGGGTGGTTGACGAAGAACCCTCGCACACCGTTATAGAGGAGGAGGGAAGATCGGAGAGCGGTAGGGTACGGAAGATCGAGCCGTCACACCCCCTACCTGATGGTCCTGAGGACTCCCATGGAATACAAGCGAATGCTCTTAATAATGTAAAAAAGGGGAGAACTGAGGAAGAGCGCTGCAACCAAGAGGGACGCGGCTTGATTGCTGCGCACACACCCCCTGGACCGGGCACCCGGAGTAGGACACGTGCAGGACAGCTGGGCATGACAACTAATAAGAGACGATCCCTCCACCTTGCGGAACACCCCCCCACGCTGCACCGGACCCGTAGCAACTTACGAGATCATCAGGATGACGGACACATTAAAAATGAAAGTATTGAGACCGGAAATGAATACGATCCTAAAAGTAACAACTGGACAAGATATGGTGGAGAAAGGAATGTGGAATGTGCACTACCACCTGAGCCTAAGGGGAGGTTAGAATATAAAGGCAACCGAAATAACTGCAATTGCCATCTAGCTAATCCGGAGTTGGGAGAATTGGAGACGGATGAGGATAAAAATGCAACCAAAAAGAGAAAAGAAGCACAGGTTAATTGCACACGGCTGAACCAATTAGGCCCGATAACAAGATCGAGGAGCCGGGCGCAGACCTCGACACGCCTATAAAAGACCTTCTCATTCTCTGGCGCGCCAGCCCTGAGGATGCCGGCAGGTGACGGCGAAAGCTTGGCGTTTTTTAAAACTTTTATAGTTTTAATTTATTAAAAACTTTTATAGTTTTTACTACCCTGGTGCTCATTTTATATTTTCATTATGAATATTCCCAGGGTTCATATTTTTAACCTTTTTAATCGCATATATATATATATATATATATATATATATATATATATATATATATATATATATATATATGTAGGTCTTTGGTTGTTCGGGTTTTCTCCCGCGTAAAATTGGAAGTGTCTTGGCAACGTTTCGACGAAGTCACATTCGTCATCTTCAGGCTGGTGTTTTCAGCTTCTTGCTTTGAGCAGCAATGTGTGGTCTTAGCTGTTTCTTCCTTTTAACTGCCAGTGAGGGTATGAACTGATTGGATGGGAGCTTGGCTGTGTTCTGATTGGGTGGAGGTGTGTTCTGAATGGTTAGGGGCTTGGCTGTGCTCTGATTGGCTGGGGGAGTGTTCTGTTTGGTTGTGCTCAGGTTAGTCTGAGTTGCAGAGGGGTTTAATATTTTGGGGTTAGGGAGTCGTTTGTCAATAAGGGCAGGTTTCCAAATGGCTGGTAGGCGGGAGGTATCATCTCGCTTGTTCATGCTGTGTGGGCGTTTTTCTATCTCGATGGCTTCTCTGATTATTCTGTTATTAAAATGTTCACTTTTGGCAATGGTTCTGGTATTTTTAAAGTCAATTTCATGTCCTGTGGCTTTAAGGTGTTGGACCAGGGAAGATGTTGGTTCCTCTTTTTTGACTGAGTTCTTATGTTCTTCAATGCGTGCACTTATTCTTCTGTTGGTTTGTCCGATGTATATGGTGGGACAAGTGGTGCATGGGATTTCGTATACTCCTTGATTTTCTAATTCAATTTTATCTTTGGGGTTTCTAAGGATGGTGGATATTTTTCTGTTTGTGCAGAATGCTGTTTTGATGTTGTGTTTATGGAGGATCTTACTGATTCTGTCTGTGGTGCCTTTTATGTATGGGAGGAGGGCTTTGCCGTTTTCTTGTTCTTTGTCTTGGATTTTGGTGGGGGTTTCTTTTTGGATTAGGTTTGTAATCTTATTTCTATGGAATCCATTGGATGTTAGTACATTGGTGAGAGTGTGTAGTTCGGGTTTTAGGTGTTGTTCGTCAGCTAAGCGTTTTGTTCTGGAGATGAGTGTCTTGGCTACAGAGTTGATCTGTGCTGGGTGGTGGTGTGAGAGAGCGTGCAGATAGCGGTTTGTGTGTGTTTTCTTCTGGTAGATGGTGTGTCCTAGGGAGCCATTGGATTTCTTGTAGACTAAGACATCCAGGAAGGGAAGTTGGTTGTTAGCTTCTGTTTCCATGGTGAACTGTATTTTGGGGTGTAGGCTGTTGAGGTGTGTGAGGAAGTTGTCCAGTTTTTCTTTCCCATGTGGCCAGATTATGAAGGTGTCGTCTACGTATCTGAGCCAGAGTTTGGGTTTGTGATCCGATTTTTCTAGAGCTTGAGTTTCAAAGTGTTCCATGTAGAGGTTTGCAATGACAGGTGAGAGGGGTGATCCCTTGGGTGCTCCTTCTGTTTGTTTGTATTTTTGTCCATTATAGATGAAGTATTTGTTGGATAGGCAGTGGTTGGTCAGATCTAAGATGTGTTTGGGGGGGTTATATTTGTTTTGGATAGCTGTCAAGGCTTCTTTGATAGGCACTTGAGTGAAGAGAGATATGACATCGAAGCTCACGAGTAGGTCGCTGGGCTGTAAGTTTTGTTTCTTTATGATCTCTATAAACTGGAATGAGTTTTTTATGTGTGAGGTGATGGATTCTGCATAGGGCTGTAGTTGTTTGGCGAGAAATTTGGCTAGGTTTTGTAGAGGTGAGCCTATGGAGCTGACTATAGGTCTGAGTGGGGTTCCTTCTTTGTGTATCTTGGGGAGACTATAGAGTTTGGGGCATTTGGATGATTTCTCTGTAGGAATGATTCTTTGCTGGATCTCTTCGCTAATGAGGGAGGCTTTTATTTTGGATCTGGTGGTTTTTTCCAGGTAGGTGATGAGATCTGTATTTAGGGGTTTGTATGTGGAGTCTTGGAGTAGGTTGATTAATTTGGTTTGGTAGTCAGATGTGTTCATAACCACCGTGGCGTTGCCCTTGTCTGCTGGTAAGATTATTATGCTGGTGTCTTCTTTCAGGTTATGTAGTGCTGTCTGTTCCTCTTTGGGTAAGTTGCTTTTGGGTGGCTTGCTGGTGCAGAGGATGTTGGTGATTTTGAGTCTGATTCTGTTAGCGTCGTCGGGGTTGATTTTGGTCAGGCTGGTTTCAACTCCACATATAATGGTTTCAGTGGGGATGTGTTTGGGAGCGACTGCAAAGTTGAATCCTTTGGAAAGGACATTGGTTTCGGCTTTGGTGAGGATCCTATCTGAGATGTTATGCACTGTTTGTTTCATGTGTGGCTGTGAGGGAGGAGGGGTTTGTTTCTGGCGTTCTTGTAGTCTTCAGAGTTTGTTGGTGTGTGTATCTGTCTTGAGGGTGGTCTGTGTTTCGGCTCTCCAGACGGCGAGTTGTTTGGATTTGTCCCAAAGTGTGGGGTGGATCTTGTTGCTGAGTTTGAGGTGGAGTGTGAGGAGATCTTTGTTAATTCGGTCTAGGAGGAATCTTTTTGTGTGAAGTTCATTTCTGATTAGGGCCAATTCTGTTCTTTTCAGGATCTGTTTGGTGGCTGCAGAGTTGGAGTGGAATTTCAGTTGGAAACATGTGGGGATTAGATTTTGATCTCGGCAATTGCGTAGGAATGCGAGGTCACATAAAATGGAAGCTCTTTGGACTTCAAGTTTTTCGTAGGTCCTGGTCAGATGGTGGATTTCCTCTCCGTAGAGGTTCGATATTTGTTTTCTGAGGTTTTCGTGGGTGTTTGTATGTAGGTTTTTGGTTGTTCGGGTTTTCTCCCGCGTAAAATTGGAAGTATCTTGGCAACGTTTCGACGAAGTCCCATTTGTCATCTTCAGGCTGGTGTTTTATGCGGGAGAAAACCCAAACAACCAAAGACCTACACACACACACACACACATAGCTATACCAGTTCTCTCTTTATTCTTTGTTAGCAACCTAAAAATGTAAAATGATGTCGCAGTTGGCGACTGCTGCTTGTGGATGGCCCTAGATTGAGCTGATACAGGCAAAAGAAAAAGAAAAAGAAAGAAGATTTCTTTCTCCCATATTTGGGCTGACAGGGTGTACATTCAAGGTAAAAATCTCCTCCCCCTGTCTCTCTCCTGATAGCTAACAGAGTGGGAGAGAGCCTGTGGCTTAGAGGTTATAACAACTGCCTAACATGCAGATAAGCCCAGGTTCGAATCTCAGAAGAGTAAGTCTGGCTGAAGAGAGTTAACGGAACTCGAAATAGCTATACCAGTTCTCTCTTTATTCTTTGTTAGCAACCTAAAAATGTAAAATGATGTTGCAGTTGGAGACTGCTGCTTGTGGATGGCTCTAGATTGAGCTGATACAGGCAAAAGAAAAAGAAAAAGAAAGAAGATTTCTTTTTCCCATATTTGGGCTGACAGGGTGTACATTCAAGGTAAAGATCTCCTCCCCCTGTCTCTCTCCTGATAGCTAACAGAGTGGGAGAGAGCCTGTGGCTTAGAGGTTATAACAACTACCTAACATGCAGATAAGCCCAGGTTCGAATCTCAGAAGAGTAAGTCTGGCTGAAGAGAGTTAACGGAACTCGAAATAGCTATACCAGTTCTCTCATATATATATATAACTCTGTGAAGCGAACACCATGGACTAGGTCTCTCCTCCTCTTCAGCACTGAGTACAGTTGGCCCAGAAGGAAGAGAACCAATGCAATATTACTCTGTCCTCTCCCAACTCTCAAAGCTAGTCCAGTAGATACCCCAGCCAATGGTACTAAAGACACTGAAAGGTCAAGAAGAGCAAGAATGAACTCCTGACCTCACCCCACATCTGCCAGAGATAATGTACAAGTGCAATCTATGCCCAGATCTGAATGCCAATTAAATCCCCAGGTTCAGCTAATTTGTTAGCTCCAGGGTTCTCTGGCATTGCCAAGCAGCCACCTTCTCTACAACCTTCGTAGACATAAATTGGATCTAGCGATAGTTTCTTAGCCACAAATCTTGAGCCATGAATTTTGAACCATGTGAACTACTCCTTAAGGTTTGGTGAAATGACCCACTCTCTCTCAAGAAGCAATTCATCAGTGCCAGAAGTGAAGAACCCAACCACACATCAACTCCCAGGAGTTCTTAGCCAATAAGAAGAGACTGGATCTAATATACAGATGTCTGATCAGGTAGTCACAAGAATGCTGTCTCTTTTATTGGGATCTGCAATATGAAACTATCCCTACACTGAAATTGAAATTCCCCAGACTGAACTTTAATTATCTTCATCAGAACAGCTTGAAGGCTGGAGCCCAACCTGGAGTGAATCTGAGCAACCATTTCTATGACAGATATCTAGCATAGTCCTCACAGCAAGTACTCTGACTAGCATTTTCCAGGAGAGCCAGGTATACATAAGAGCAGAGAAATACTAATGTTTTGCTGCCCTGACTGCCATGAGGTAGACCTTAATAGTGACTGAACTCATGCTTAGTTGCGTTCACTCCTTGTTGCCCTCCAGTGGCGCTCTAGGCATCTCTTTATATGTTTCCTCATGGAAAAAGAATAAAGAAGCCCTTAAATATGCATGCATACACAAACATTTATGTTGCATATGAAACATATTTTCTTTTTGGGGGGGGGGAAAGAGAGGTACAAATCTGTGGGTTTTTTCCTCTTCTCATTGTTTCTTCAGTATTATTGTCAAACTGCATTATTTTCCTGATGTGATCCCATTCAATTAGCTTAGGAATTGCAACATGGAAGAAAGTAGAACGGCAGATGATAATATAGGCCCAAGACTTTCCCAAGTATGTATTTTGGGACATCTGCTTTTGGTGGATGTGCATATGTATCCAACACAATACTTGCTACATGTGATGGACTACAACTTCCCTTATTGCCTGTCAGTTTCATTGGTTTTAGGGTTTACTGAAAGGAAGGCTAGCAAAGCACCAGGTTGAAATTGTTTTAGGGCGTAGGGGTGGAAAGCAAGGATATATTCTTATTCTGTATGGAGTGGGTCATTACCCTGAGGGTTAGGTTTGGAGACTGCAAAGGATAAAGCTGCTGCTTTTTATCTGCTTGTTTTAACCACATTTGTGGATGGTGAGTCAAAATTTGCCCCTGCGGGTTTATGTGGTACAGTGATCAGAAATAGCATTATTGAATTCGGGTCACAATTTCTGTGTTTTTGTGTGGCAACCAGCAAAAGGTACGGGATGAGTTTAGATGTCACCCAAGCTTCCAAGGACAATCACTCTCCCACAACTTATGAAACTATGGAAAATATCCCACAGCAGTTGCTCCTAGTTTTTCCTTGCATTTTATTTAAGGAAGCCACTGGATACATTCCATATAATTCCAGCTTCATTTCTTTTTGGTACCATCATCCCAGTTATTAGGCATACGGCTGAGCTATTGGGTTTCCGCCAGGCATAGGAATGCTTTTGCATGGCTCACTAAAAGTCAACATTAAAACCCATTGGTTATACTTGGGATAACCCACATCTTCCTTTCCAAACTTAATTTGGTTTCTTTCTGAAATATCAGACCCAATGTCCTGTGGCATTCCTTCAGAACATCTAGTTCTAAGGAAAAGGGTTTGGAGATATTTTTCTTTTCATCTTGCTGAGCTGCTCTTCTAAGGTCAGCTGTTTGTAGACAAATGGCGGCCTAATGTATATGTTAAAACAAATCCCAGATGTTCTGGGTTTTGGCACCCGTAATTCAAACCAATGTCTACTTAACTCTTGCTATTTGTTTTAGGTATCTTTTGGCAGCAAGAGGTCCTTACTCTCTTTATCAAAACTGCAAGTGCAATTCAATCTCAGGCTGCTAGGAATAGCTGGAGCCTGAGCAGAAGCTTTCTTGAAAGCTGGTATCATTAGTGTTGATCAATTTGTTCTTAATAAGTGCACCTCAAAAGAAATAACCAAAATCCAGAAGAAGAGAGCTTAGTTTCTAAACAATGCACGCAAAGCCAATTCTTTGATATATGGTTGGTGGGGATTCCAGGACATAAGGTGATAAAGAACAAGATATAAAGCAGTTTGACAGAAACTGGGTTACATTTGTTGTTGTGGCTTCAGCTGCCATGCTAACATTTGCAGAATTCCGTCTGCTTAACTTACTAATTACTTGGTGTTTTCAAGCAGACATGTCTCTTGCTTTGTATCTCTCATTCTTTTCTCCCGCCCTTTTATAGCTGCTCTGTTGGCATTCAATACGTTTGAGACTTTCCCCCCACTATAGGAAAGTCTTGTCTCTAAATTAAGAAACAAAAACAAAACAGATACACCATCTTGTTCTCAGCAAACTTACTCTGAGATTAGTATTTTGCTTAAATGCAACTATTCTACTATTGCTCAAATCAAACAAGTTTTTGTGGTAGCCATTTACCAGCACAAAGGAAATCTAACAGTAGGCCTAATGATGAGACTAAAAGTATTAAAAAAAGTGAGAGACAGAAAAACAGTAATTTTTAGAGAATTTTAAAGATAAACATCTCCATTTATCAGTAGGCTTATGCAGTGGTGGGATTCAAATATGTGAACAACTGGTTCTCTGTGTGGATGCCACTTCCGGAAGTCCATTCTGGACCTGGGCAACAAAAAATTAGCTACCAGTTCTGTTGAAGTGATGCAAACCGGCTGAATCCCAGCATTGGGCTTATGGATGAAACTGAGATAATAGTGACAGTGATAAGTATACAACAGAATTGTTTCATAAAAGAAAAAGCTTCACTTAAAATATGAGAGATTTTGGCTAATAAAGGGTCAATTATTCCTAAACATAATGCTAGCAACAAACCATGTGTAGCAGGCCATAATGAAGCTAGTCTGCTTCCAGGTATTTGTTCCTTATTTTGAATGCAATCACACAGAACCTGCTATCCAAAAGCAGGAATTATGCATATTATTGATGCTAAATTCTGTAATATTATTCAGAAGCAGAGTAATTAGGTCACCCTGAAACACTGACAATACTAATATTTATCTTACAACAGTGGTGAAGAAAGGGCATTGCATTGGCCCAGATTGACAGCCTTTCTCTGGCCTATGACATCTCATCTAACTGCATGAAATACCCAGCTAGTGCTATATTGTGTATCAAATAGTTAGCTATGAAAAGCTAGGGGGTATCATTTCGGCATTCAGGTGCTGCTCAAGCACCATTTTGTTGCTTGAAGCTCACTTGGAGTAAGTACAAAGGAGATGGCCCTAGAAGTGAGAGTTTTGCTTGCTTCTACATAGTATGAAACCTATCCTCTAAAGTTAATGCTAAACCTGGAGGAAGGCATGTCAGTCTCAACCAATAATTATCTAATCTATGTTCAGGCCTTCACTCCTGCCATTCCTACCTCCATGAAAAAGTTGCATTGGAGACAGAGATGGGTGTGTGTGCTAAGAATATTGCTCTTAGAAATTCTGACTGCACAAGTTCCAGTAGTGAAAAGATGGGAGATGGTCCCAGCTATGCACTGTAATAAATATATTTGAGGCTTGGCTTCAAATAATTTAATACCTGCAAGTCTATGTTGTCTTCTTCCTCTTTAGGATGATAGAATCTTAAGACAACTGAAAATAACTGCCACTCATTAAATATTTTTTGAGTGATTCTGCTACCATGTGCGGTTTTATTGCTATTAGCCTAAATGGCTACTGTTGTTCAGCTGGGAGCCAATGTACAATTTTGTGGGGGCCATCTATGCTGAAAGGCATTCAGTCTTAGCTCCACAAGGCTGTCTAGAAACAGTGAGGAACCAGCCCCTGCTGCGTCGGCTCCGCCCCCTGGGTGCATGCTGGGGAGGTGTCACCCTTTGTGAGGAATGAAGAAATGCACCATGCCTTGGCGCTTGCCCCGGTCCCACCCTCTTCTGCCAGAGACCCTCAGATCTGTCCCACTCCTGCCCGCAGAGGCACACCCTTGATGCGAACGATGTAGAGGCCACACCCACTCAATCCACGCCCACCCAGTAGGCCACACCCACCCTGGCCACACCCAGCCAGCCCCCTCCCGAGGGCAACCACAATGCTGATGCGGCCCTCAATGAAATTGAGTTTGACACCCCTGTTCTATAAGATGCTAAACTGATAAGCAGAGAAAGCAGAAAGAATGAGAAGAAGAAGAAGAACACAAAACATGTATGAGAAGAAGACTAAGAAGGAACACTGGAGAGGAGGAGAAGGAAGAAGAGGACAATTTTTTTTCTAGTCTGATGCTATCTAAATTGGAGAAAACTAACATGTTTGAAACATAAAAATGGGTTTACAGGAAAAATCCATACAAATTTCATGAATAGTTATCCATAGTTTCTATGATAAATCTCAGGAAGGAAGTGCTTTGATATCTTTTGGGGAAACCACAAGTAGTAATTCATCAATTTAATTCAGGGTTCTTCAAACTTGGCCCTTTTATGACTTGTGGACTTCAACTCCCAGAATTCCTCAGCCAGCATGCCTGGCTGAGGAATTCTGGGAGTTGAAGTCCACAAGTCATAAAAGGGCCTAGTTTGAAGATCCCTGATTTAATTGATGAAGATAAGTAAATCTTTTCATTATTGAATATAGGCTTTATATTTACGTCTTGTGCACCATTGTTATTTTTGGAAGGTTTCAAGTAAATCTAGGTAAGTGCTTCAAATGATGAGTAAAATTTATTCCTGTTCAGGTTCATTTAAATCTATTCCACTACTACATCTTCAAAGGAATATAAATGTTCTTCATTGTAACCCTACAATCTTGAAGCGTCGACAGCCAGCATTCATTTGAAATGGTTAATAATGGAGCTGGCACTTGAACTGGCAGCCACCCAAGAAGTTAGAACACTCTGCCTACTCTGCAGGTTTCATAAAAATAACATGAAACAAATGGGCTAATCCATTAAAAAAAAGTTACACCTGGTTTTTATAGAATACTGAAAGCTGGGACTCACCAATTAAAAGCAATGATGTGCTGCCTGGCTTAGAAATAACTATTCATCTTCAAGCTTGCATAAAATTTTTTGCAAAGGCTTAAAAAAGTTTGTGCTACAAGTCCAACATTTTCCCACCTGCAAAATGACATTAGTGATTGTCAGCTTTATCCCAACTGATCTCTTTTCATCATGCAAAGTAGATTAACTCTTCTGATTCCATTTATATGGTTAGTAGCCTTCTCAAGTTAATTAAATGAGCAGAATACCTTCCATTAGAGAGGAATTTAGAAATCCCAGAGAAATTATAGAACTCTTCAAAGGATCTGGGAATGAAGATGAATACTAGTCCAGGTGTAACATGGGTTATTGAAGTTGACTAATTAAATTGGAATTGTGCATTTGGTCCTAGGTAGCATTGCACTCCTGAAGAATCAAATTAGTAGTTTGGAAAGTTTCCGAGATCCACAGTTTAGCTGGAATGATATAATTTTTTGGTAGCTATGACTGCTTTTTAACAACTCTAGTGATTAAGACATTGTTCTTCTTGACTTTTATTCTGCACTGTTCATGGGGTTGCCTTTGAAAATACGAGGGCAATTCAGAAATAAACCTCCATTTGGATATCAATGACAAACACTCGCAGATACAGAACTTTTATTATACACATTAGAAAATTACATTATTTTCGACATAACCGCCATTCAAATTGAGGCACTTGTCATAATGTCTTTCAAGGTTTGAAATTCCTTAGTAGTAGTTGCTCAGTGCCAAATCTGGGCTGTGTGTGTGTGATCAAAAACATCTCAACAGAACTGCTTCAAAAGTTCTTGGGTGCATCTAGCGGTGTGTGGGTGAGCATTATTGTGAAAAACACCACACTGGAAGTGTGCCATAGAAAATCCTGCCAAATGTGAAGATGCCAAAGGAGTACTGCTAATGAAGTTCATGGAGCCTGGTTCGACCATCAGTTCAGAAGACTACTGTGAAATGTTATGAAAACTCAGACGAGCCATCCATAACAAGCGTTGGGGCATGCTGACTTCTGGTGTGGTGCTGGTTCACAATAATGCTCGCCCGCAAACCATTAGACACACCCAAGAACTTTTGAAGCAGTTCTGTTGGGATGTTTTTGATCACCCCCATAGCCCAGATTTGGCACCAGGCAACGACTACTAAGGAATTTCAAACCTTGTAGGACGTTATGACAAGTGCCTCAATTTGAATGGCGGTTATGTCAAAAAGTAATGTAATGTTGTAGTTTTCTAATGTGTATAATAAAAGTTCTGTATCTGCGAGTGTCTGTCATTGATAACCAAATGGAGGTTTACTTCCAAATTTCCCTTGGAACTAGAAAGGTTCAGTTGGTACATATATGCTAGTCTTTAGATATCAGTAGTGTTCAGTAAGTCTGATAACTTAACTTTCATTTTTGTAACAGAAGAACTGGGTAACAATGCATTTCTAAACCCAATTTAAAGTGTTATGATTAAACTTCAGAAATACAAGTGATTTGGGGATAAATTATCACAAGAACTGTCCTCATCTGTATTATTTTTATCTGCCTGTTCAACTTTCCACAAACAAAGTACATGGCTTTCTTAACAGTGGCACCACAATTATGGAATTCCTATCCAGTCAAATTTCTCACAGTGATATCAATACAAGCCTTCCAATGGATCCTACAATCCTTTTCATTCTACACTGCCTGGCTCAGAACTTTATGATTATTTTTTTTTGCTTTTCTATGTATCTTTTTGAAGAACTGAGCAAAGGCAGAAGATTTGCACACTGTCCTACAGACATCATCATCAGCTACTCCTTCAGTTTGGATAACTGTTAGCCAAAGGCTGTAGTTAACTTATCTAATTTAGAAGTACTGTTATGAGTTTCTATATTCACTCAGCCAGATTTTCAGTGGGCTGGCAGTTCCATTGTTTGGAAGCACTGATGCTTCTGGCCTGTATTGGCAACAAACCTCCTCTGTGTTTGTTTCCTAGAAGTCCCCCCACCCATCTCTTATTATTCTTAGAACAGGGTGAACTTATGTTTCAAAACAAACATGTCCGTGGCTTTCCTTCCTAGAATAAAAGCCATGGTTAGCATCTACCTACTTGGCAATCCTATTGTAAGAAAGCATGTGTGTTTCCCAGTCCGTTTTTTTTCACTGCATAGTTTGCTACAGTCCATTTTCATTTCTCTTGCCCACTAATCATGGAGGCAATTAAGGCTTTCTGTGACCCATTTTCTTATTTAGCAGTCTTTCTGCCAAGACTCAACTAAAAAGAATCTCTTGCATTATTTCATTGTATGGTTGCAAGGTACAATTCACATATGTCTGGAGAGGGAAGAACACTTTTCATGTTTCCACAGATGTGTGCTTTAACAAAGAGGGCATTAGCCTGGCTTTCATTGTCTCTCGCCTCGTAGAACTAGTACCAGCCCCTCCCCCCAAACAAACAAACCCTCACAAATCTTCCCTTATAGTTTTTCTTATCAACTCTCCTTTAGGGTATGAAAGAATGTTTTTAAAATTTATTTAAAATAAAATAGAATTTTGGTGAAATTCTCATGGGAAGAATGTACTGTTCGTGTACTTGTTTATTTAGGAGAAAAAATAATGTGTGTGTGTGTGTGGGGGGTTGTGTTTGTGATCATCTCGACTTTCATGGCACAATTATCTTCTCAACAATCTGCATTTTCCTTAGCTTTATTTCCACCTTGCCTTTAGGGTACACCTGGAGAAGTCTGGCACTCAGGGAGGACTTCGAAATTATGGAAAGGTAAATTACAAAAGCATAGCCAGCCATAGCCCTTTTCATCATTTCTACCAGTAAATAAGTCTAGAAATTTCAACCTCAAAAGTTTAACACAATTCTCCTGAAAACGAGATAGAAAAACACATTCGTTTGCAAGGAAAAGAAACATGTAAAAAATGACAAGGGAAATTTCATCACAGCAGTAATTGTTTCATGGAGGCAGAAAAATGCCATTTATGCTGCAAGGAAGGAATGAGAAGTTAGCAGATTAATACTTGCTGCTGCTGCTGCTTTTGATCTTTCTTACTTTTTCTTACTTTACTTTAGAGTTTGCTGTGACTGACAGAATTAACTAACTGATCTTTGTCTGTGATTTGTGACATTGTCTGGCAATTCTTGATTTCTCTTTGTTTCCATGGTCTTGGAAATTGGAATTTTAAGTAGCTACTTTTCCAAATATCTACTTTTCCATTTTTTTCCAGTATTGACTTAAAACTACATCATTGCCCAAGCAGTACCAACAGCCATTGTGAAGTTAAAGAAAAGCCTTAGTTTCAGAAAATAGAAGGAAAGAGAAGGGGAGGGGACTGGAAGAGAAGAGATATTCTGTTAATGCCACCCTTAACATTGAGACTGGTTTTGTGTAGTAGTTAAGGCAGCAGGCTAGAAACTGGGAGACTGTGAGATCTAGTCCTGCCATGTGCACAAAGCCAGCTGGCTGACTTTGGGCCAGTCCCTGTCTTTCAGCCCTAGGAAGAAAGCAATGGCAAACCACTTCTGAAATCTTGCCAAGAACACTGGAGAAGCTAGTCCAGGCAGTTGCCAGGAATCAAAAATTGACTTGAAGGTGCAACACTCCTTTAATATTAATTCTGGTACCTGCATATAGTTCCAGTTTGTTTTTCAGTTGTTTACTATGTCAGAATCAAAATTCATTGTTTTTGAAATTATGGTCCAATTTGTAAATGTGGAATTAAGAAAATCTTAAAGCCTGTACTGTATTTGCAGTAGCCTTGCTTAGAAAGAGATTAACATCAAAGAGGCAATCTTTCTTCCTGGATAAACTGACATTCATTTAAACTGAAGGTTTTGAATTGCTTGCATGTTTAGGTTCCTCATTTTCTCTTTGTGGTCTGCAGTCATAAGCAAAATGATTATATAATGACTTCATAATCATAGGCTAACTTACGAAAAATATATATATAAAATCTTGCATGGACTCTAGAATTGAGATTAGCTTGGTAAATTATGTTTCCTTACAAGAGAACATTAACAGTTGAAAATGTGCAGTAATTAATGGATGGAATTTTCAATAACAGGAGCAATTAACTGAAGGGCAACAGTTAATGGCTCAAAACTTTCCATCGTTCTATCATAAGGAAGTATATTTCTAACACAAATCAGTGACAAATGGTTGTTGAGAGGGAAGCCAACCGAATGGCTCTACTTCAACATCAGCAGTTAATAGTGCCGACATAAACAGACACTTTGGTTGTGTTTATTTAATATATTTCACTGAGAGAAATTCCTGTGTTGAAATAGCAAGTTTCCAGCTTTAGCCAGAGACAATGTTAAATAAACAGCCACGTTTCAAGGGGAAATCTCTCCAAAAGAAAGTAATACGTTTCAAAAGCGAAAGGTTAGATCTGTTTAATTTTTCTTTGTTGCATGGAACTTTTTCAGTGAACATCTGGACTGAAGTGGCATATTTATGTGCAAATGACATCAGAGCATTCCCCATTTGACAGTAAGAAAGCAGTGGGTACTCGTAAGTGAAATTTGTAGGGATCCTGCAGAGCCGGGATTTGTTGCTTTTACAAGACCTTCAATTCTGTTATATTGGCTGATCATCTATGCACATAAGATACAGATTTTGAGTTAAACTCAGAGAGAACCAAGGTGTTTTGTTATAGTTATATGGCAAACAAAGTATTTTGTGTTGGGTTATTGTACATGTACATTAATGTGCAAAATATGTTTCTTTTTAAAACTGCATGATGTAATATATTTAATATAGGGGTAAAGCCATAGAAGGAAAATGGCTCTACTGCATTTGTAAGACATATTTAAAATTTGAATATACATTCAATTTTCCTTCTAATAAGTGTGAACCTTGATCATTCTTATCTGACTTGTAGAAAGATTGCTTTCCTTAATTCCAGTGACTAGGACAAAACAATAACAGTAGCAAAAATTTGAACCTCACTTTCCTATCTCCATTGGAATATACTTTGTTTCTGGGTTTATATTCTATATTCAAATATAATTTGATTTATAACCTATATCATGTTTAAACCTAGACATCGTAATAATCATATTGCTTTTATAAATTTTCTCAGGGAGTTTAAAGTCTCCCGTTCTTCTTGCCTTTAATTCAATATTTAGATCTTCTAAGTTTTAGTCCAATACTATATAGCTGTACTTCATCATGCCTAAAAACATGACTTAGGATTGCCAAGATAATAATTGGGGGGGAGGACCTCAATTTCAAGATTTATGTGTTGGGTAAAGGTAGTCTAAAATGTGGTACATTGCACATTTTCTAATTGCTGCTTTATGACAGTTGTCTAGCCATATACTGTGGATAGGATGGCAGAACATACTGCCTTAGTATCAGGTCTTTGATGCAAATTGGATGGAGCGAGCAGTCATAGGCCAGTTTTAGGTTTGAGGAAATTAATCTATTGTTGCAAAGAAAAATCTGATTATTGGAATCAGAGTTGGACTCGGATGCTTTGTCCATAGCATACCAAGAGATCCATCCATCTTCTTTTAAGGATTTATAGAGGGTTGGGATCTCAACATTTCAACAGATCTGGAGGCATTTACTAGAAGCAACATGTCCAGTACACTTTGACATGTGATATGTTCTAACAAATGTGAATTTGTTAGAATTATACATTGGAATATTTTGGGACACAAAATGCAGAGGAATCTCGTTCAGTGTGAGGGATTGGGTGGAGAACTGAACTATCACAGAAATGGAGATGGATTAATGCAGTTGTGGAAAAATGTACAAGCATTCTGTTAGGCCAAAAGTGTGAGGGAAAGCTAATAGAACAAATCATGTTTGCCAAGGTTGGAAAGACCTTGAATAGAAGTCATCAAGGGGTGACTGTCTTGCAAAATACAGCAGTACAAGTCGTGATGGCAAGACGAGCCATGTTCTGTAATTCAAACTTTTATTAAATAGCACTTGGATAGTGTAAAGCATAGAGAGACAAAAGCACAATTAGGACGAAGAAGAAAGTGCTGTGCGATAGGTGTTTCAAAACATCTATCAAAGGTGGCACTTCTAGAGATCCTTTAAGGAATATTTTATTCCTCTCAGAAGACTGTAAACATCTGGATGTTTTTCTCCCTCTCTGCCCCTCTAAAAAGCATGGAAACATCAGGTTTTCATTCTCCTGTGTAATTTTCTTGTGGTGCTGAATGCCACTCTTTTGGCAAAGGGCACCGGGGGCTGCAGAATATAGTCTGCACTCCAGGAGGAAGAAAACAGCTGCCCCCTGATTTGGCAGGCTCCAATGCATTTGTCCTGTAACCAGTTTGGTCTTTTCCAGCTTCCTTCAAGGGTGCTTGGGAAAAGTTAAGCTTTTCCTGAGAATTTTCCCCAGGGCTCATAATGAGGTTGCATGTCAGCCGATGGCAGCTCTTCCATGTCTATCAAAACATTGTTGCCTCCGAATTATACTTGACTTTTGTAGGTCAGTCTTTCCTGTGGTCCCTCCAAATATGTTGGTTGTGTGGTTAATATTAACAGTGAACACAAATATTAAAAAAACATTAAAAAGTACTTGGAAGCAGAGGAAATGGTCATGGTTGCAAAGAATATCTAGCTTTCAGCAGAGTCATGAATGACAGGCTCCTATTGCAAATATACAAATGAAGAATTAAATCCAAGAAGGAAACAAAACTGTATAATCATCATCATCATCATCATCATCATCATCTATTGCTTAGAAATACACAGAATACAAATCAGGAATCTTTTAACTTAGTATATATTCAAAAGTAAGGTGGTGTTGTATTTGTGTTAAAATATAGTCCCTGCATATATTTTATACACACACCCTATTGACTGATGAATACAAAATGAGCTTAAAGTGAATTTGGTGTATTTTTCATGTTCCTCTAAGTTTCTCTAAGCCATGGGTGGACATCCCGAGAACAACTCCAAGTCACACATGTCCCTCAAACTTCCTTTTTATGCCTTCTTTGACCATAATTAGCCAAGATTAATAGCATGGCTTTCTGCTCTCTTGAGGTAGAAAATCTACAAAAACTGGTGTGAAGTCTAAAATAGCTTCAGAACTCAAAGAAAAAGTAGAAAGTCCTGGCTCTGCTTAAGTAGATCATCTGTCTGCTTGTTGTCACCCTCAGCCTCCTCAAAATAATAGAGATTTCCTTCAGCCATTGAAAGGTTGTGTACTGCTGTCCTGCATTAGTCAAAAAAGGTCAGTTGTTTCATTTTTATCTTCTGGTGTTTCCTTGGTTCTAAACAACCAATATCTATTATGCTATGTGTTGCTTTAAAAAAAATGAGCACAAAATGAATGAATGCTTTAAAGCCAAACACTTCAGATGGAACCTCCTGTCTTATTCAGAAATGCAAGATAGAATCCAGACACCTGTTCTTCTGGAGCATGGTAAATGTTGGCCGATCCATTTCCAGGTGCTGTTAAAAACTAACTATTGGGAGAAGGAAACATAACAAACTACAGAAGAAGGTAGAATGAGATAGATCCGGTCAGCTGCTCTAAAGGGAATGCCTTTCCAAGGCGAATCCATCCATAGCTCATAAGGTAGATATGCAGCCTACTAGGACTGCCAAGAGAAAGCTTGCCAATTTAGCCTATTCCAAACAAGGTCTTGAGCTTGTGTACACAAACAAATACAAGGCTCAGAATCTGAAAGCAAAGCAAACACAAGGAAAGAACTCAACATCCCCATATGCAACTCATTAGGGATCAGCAAGGAAGAGACGAATGGAACATTGAGGCTCAATCCTTGTGGTCCATTTTGCCTGCCAAGTCACGGTCTCTGGGCAAGGTATAAACTAAGTTCCACAGTGCTGCTGCTGCTTTTTACTTTTTTTTAATTTAAAAGGCGTCCTTTTGCACATTTTAGATGGTGTGAAAAAGATAAAATGTCTGCTACAGAAGCAGGAAAATTTCAGGAATCTCACACAATCAGTCACACCAGGGAGGGCTAATTAAATATAAAATAGTTTGCATGACTCTGGCCTAAGAAGCATATTTGTGTGGAAAGTCATTGTGATCTGTGTATAAAGAATCATGGGTGGGTAACACCTAGAGCTGGATCACTTGGTGAAGGTATGATACCTCTTCAGCTTAGAGGATCCCTGCATATAGTTGTCATGAGCCTGGTATAGGTATCTCTCCCCTCCATCTCCATCTGGATTTGCTACACTTATGCCCAACATTTTGATTTTATGCTGGACGGCCTCTGTGCCGTCCAGCTACCAATGTGCCTAATGAGACCTTGATTCTTTGCATCACTGTTCCCCTCTGTAATCCTCTATCTTCTCCAGAAATAATTAAATGTGACCTTTGGAAATTAAAAAGTGCTCAGCCCTTTCTCTTTGAGGCCTTAGGCAAATCAAAAAGGTTAGCCAGGGCTGCACTTTTGTTCTTCAAATCCTGGATTGGAAATTGTCACTATTTTATCTGCTTCCTGTCATGGTTCCGACAGACGAAGCTCTTCAAAAGAACTTTGAGGCATTGTTTACCTTAAAGAATCTTTTATTCGAGAAACAAAGTATCGGCACTACATAGTTGAAAGCAAAAACTAAATTCCCCTCCCCTGGATACAAAGTAACAAAGCACAATTGCCTCCTCCAATAAACAGTCATAAATCACATTCCCCAATTAGCTTGAAGCACGGGCTTTCTCCCCAGCTTTCCAGCCCGCCAAAACTCTATCAACTCTGGGCCCAATGACCTTGGGTTCTCACGGCTGAGTTATTATTGTTATGACTAGCTGGACTCTCATCCACATTCCCCCCCCCCCAGCATCAACTAATTCTAAAAGCAATAGAGAAAAGTGGCTGCATTTCCATCTGTTGTCAAAGCAAGAACACCCAATGTTAGCAGCGTTGACACTTCCTGGTAAAACTAGAAGAGTAGGTAAAGGGAGAATGAGCAGCCAGGGGAAACAAGTGGGTAGTGAGATAGCAGAGAGGGAGTCCAGTAGAGGGATAACAAAAAGAATCAAGGCCCTGGGAAGAAACAAGGAGAAAGTAAGAGGGAGGACATGAGGATGGGGGGGGGAGGGTAGTAAACAAGAAAAAGAAGCTGAGTATTCACAAAATGTGGAAGATGTAAGGAGGCAAAGAGCGATTTGCCTGAGATCTCTCAATCCTAGCAGTAGCATTGTCCACCTTACCCGAATCCAGCTGTAGATGATTCCCTGCATTTGATGTTGGTTTTTCATCCACCCCACCATTTTTTTCTCAATATCTCAGCTTGCCAGATGAAGAGGAACTGGCTGTACAGCAGTGGAATTTATGCAGAATGCTGATTCATTGACTTGCTCCTCAGCCAAGAAGAGATGGCCAGCTCTTTCTAATATTCCAAGCAGAGACAGCAAGAACAATGGCAGATATCGTGTAACTGTTGTAGATGGTGACCAGTGTGTAAATGTATTCTCAAGAAGTAATCCTCAGGATACCTAGTTTCCCATTTGTTGAGAAGAAGTTGCAAAATGCCCTTGCGTTTAGTATTTACCTTTTACTTTCATTATTGTGAGCATAGCATTTTAGCTTGTTATAAATTTTGGAGAATGGTGAAATGGTATATCTAAAGTTCTAAGGACTCTTGTCATTAGAATTCCTGCTAAATAATGTGAAATTATTAAATGGAAATGGGGTGTGTATGTCTAGGTGTTTGTTGGGATAGGGAAAGGATTGTGCATATGCTTTGCACAGACATTAAACTGAGGACTGATTGCCCTAAGGGCCATCAGTGATAATATCATTATTTGACCAGGACAGGATCTGCTCATGAGCCCAGGTAGCTACTTTTTGCTCATTTTTGCTTTGCTTTCTGACCAGCTGTTAAAAGAATAAAACACAACTGATTCCCTCTGCTATTTTTAATCTTAATATTAACTTGGAGAAACATCTTTGGGAGTTGGTTCTGTCCATATGCTTTCCATCTGGATACATCTGCCTACTCTGAGCCTAGTTCTAAAGAGAAGGGAGGGGGATGGCAGAACATTTGGTTAACATGAGCTGCACTTAACATTTTGGGGAAAGGGAAGGGTTACAGTGGATAGGGCCACATTGCATTCAAGAATAGGTGCCAATAGGTGATGGGAGGGGTTTTTAAAGTGTGTTAAACTTTGTTTAGGATATATAGTATGTAGTTCAATTATATCTTCCATCTAGCTAGTTACCAGTAACTCCTGGTGATGCAGCCATGATTTTGGAGGTCTATATATGGCCCTGGGATCTCAAATTGATTTTCTATCCCTGCCTTAGTTTTGGAAGATTCAACTCCATTTATAAGTTGTCTACTTTTGCTCTCACTTTTTTGGTGCCTTCAAATCAGCCTTGATTCCTGAAATGTT
This sequence comes from Crotalus tigris, assembly GCF_016545835.1. Classification (NCBI taxonomy): domain Eukaryota; kingdom Metazoa; phylum Chordata; class Lepidosauria; order Squamata; family Viperidae; genus Crotalus; species Crotalus tigris. Next base: position 2,819,953 of record NW_024100213.1, on the reverse strand, counting down.
TGCTTGGCAACATTTCTGGAGCATTTTGACAATGGCTTCTTCATAGGACTAAGAGAAAAGACTAGTCCAAAGTCATCCAGTTGATTTCCATGCCTAGATTTCCAGGACTAGAACTTGAGCCTCTTCTATACCTCCCTCCAGAGTCCAGTAATTTTAATGCCCAAATCTAAGTAATATGTGAGAGTTATTTCTGATAAGAAAATCAAAGCTTTTGAACTAGTACAACTAACTTGCTGCAAACATGTAAGAAATGTGAGGCAAGATTTGCATGTTCTTCAATTGGTCCTTGATTCAACCTTCTGAATCCCTGTTGAGCATTACACTTTGAATTGAGCAATATTCAAAGTATTCCACTGCTGGACGAAAGATGGATGTGGCTTTGTGTGGCAGGAGTTAATGTACTTTATTAGGCTGTCTGTTCACTTGGGGTCATCTTATCTCTAGATACTCAAATTCTCAGAAAGCAGCGGTTCCTTCCAAAGAAGATGTTGGCTTATCCAAGACATGCTATTCAAGGAAATGTTGTAACAGAGCCAATGAATCCAAGGCTTTGTTTTGTTTAACTTTATTTTACTGAAACTTTAAGCATGCCTCTGCCTGTGCGTTTAACTGTATGGTATTTAGATTCAGATTACAAATTGCTATGGTATCAACTGCCAACAAAATCATAAAAAGTCCTAGATTGATGGAATTGAAAAAGATCACAAAACCTATTATCACATTGACACTTGAAATCTACGTCACTCTAGTTTCAGAGAAAGTAAAATAGACATGCTTCATTATTGTGTACATTTAAGTGTTAAATAATGTATTCAAAGGTTTTCGTCTATAAGAGAAGCTGAAATGAGATATTGGTCTCCAGAGCATAGTGTGAATCAGCTTTGAAGGAAAGAGACTCACTGCAAAACACTAGCCCTATTCCCAATCCCTAGAGGAGATCCAGAAGGATGCCATAATCTATGGCAGGAGTGTCCAACCTTGCCAACTTTAAGACTTGTGAACTTAAATTCCCAGAATTCCCCAGCCAGCATTCCTCAAAGCATGGCTGGATAGAGAATTCTGGGAGTTGAAGTTCACAAGTTTTAAAGTTGCCAAGGTGTGATACCCTTGGTCTATGATATTGAATGCCACTGACAGATCAAGCAGGACAGGAGACTTGCTCCATCCCTATCCTGATTCTGTCAATTATCTATTAGCATGATCAATGCAGTCTCCTTGCTTCACTCCAAAATAAAAGCTAAGTGAAAAGGGATCCAAATAATCTGCTTCCTCCAGGGCCATCTGGTGTTATGTTACCACTTTCTTACTATCTTTCCCAAAAGAGGTTGGGATCTGGTCCTTAATTATCCAGTAATGATGATTCCAGGAATGGCTTCTTGAGGAGCGGGCACACAGCCACTTCCTTAAATGAGCCTCTACTCCAGTGATTCTCAATCTTTTTAATGCCGCGACCCCCAACCGGTCGTAAGTCGTGGACTAAACCAGTCATAAGTTGAGGACTACCCAACCGGTCGTAAGTCAAGGACTTTCCCTGCCCGGGAGCGCCGCGCATGCATGGTGCCGCCCCCTGCACTGGCCGAGGCGTAGCTGGCAAGCGGCAGAGACGGAGCAGGCCGATCACCGGTTGGGCCACCAGCTGGCCTAGCCCAAGGGAGGTAAGGCACCCACCAGAAAAGGGGAAAAAATGGCGGACAGCCTTGCTTGGTGACCCCCATGAAATGGTCGATCGACCCCAAATGGGGTCGCGACCCGTAGGTTTAGAACCGCTGCTCTACTCAACTGTGAATTAGCCATTGATTGAATCTAGTAATTGGTCACCTAAATCAATCAGCAGAGAAGTGGAACTTATGCAAGGTGACATTCCCAAGAATCTGTCCATTTCATTGACATTTACAGGCATACACTCCTCCCAGATAATAGGGCAAGACCCTGTTCTCAGTTAACTCCCTAGGACTTGTTCAGTCAAAGATTCTCTGAACAAATTGGAGTGACTTTATCCAGGCTAATGCCCAGAATATTCTTCACAGCAATCCTTCAGGACTTCATGCTATCCCTCACTCTCATGAGAGACCAGGCTTTTTTTTAAAAAAAAGGTTGCTTGGCAACATTCTGTGAACCAAACTAGGATGCAAACATATTACTTCCCTTATTGCCATTGTGTAGACCCAAATATGGGCTTGTTTATAATATCATAATATCTTGATTCTGTTCCTCTATTAATGCAATCCTAGGCTGCATTAACAGAGGAATAGAATCAAGATCACGTGAAGTGTTAGTATCATTTTACAAAGCCTTAGTACGGTCACACTTGGAATACTGCATCCAGTTTTGATAACCACAATAAAAAAAATGTTGAGACTCTGGAAAGAGTGCAGAAAAGAGCAACGAAGTTGATTAGGGGGCTGGAAACTAAGACATATGAAGAATGGTTGCAGGAACTGAATATGTCTAGTCTAGTGAAAAGAAGGACTAGGGGAGATATGATAGCAATGTTCCAGTATTTGAAGGGATGTCACAAAGAAGGGGGGGCAAAATATTTACCAAAGCACCAGAAGGCAAGACAAGAATCAATGGAAATTAATCAAAAAGAGAAGCAACCTAGAAATAAGGAGAAATTTCCTAACCATTCCACTGGTTGATTGTGAGAACAATCAACCAATGGAATGCCTTGCCTTCAGAAGTTGTGGGTGCCCCATCACTGGGCATTTTCAAGAAGAGACTGGACAGTCACTTGTCTCAAATGGTATAGACTCTCCTACCCATGCAGGGAGTTGTACTAGATGACCTCCGGGGTCTCTTCCAGCTCTGTTATTCTATGTTATACTGAGCCACAGCACTGTATGAAATCTGCAGCTTTAGAAATGTGCCAGTGCATATCAGCTATCACCTCACAAAAGCCAAAGACAGTTAAATTTGTACGTGGCTTTTACACACAACAGGATCCTGTCATGGAAGTGTAATGTTCCTAGAGCTTAGTAACTCTACCAATCATGTTGATGAAATACCGAATTGGGAGACCAACAAATCTCACATGCAAACCAGTGAAGCAACTATGAAAGAAAATGAAGGTCTTGTGAATTTCTTGGAAGTATCTGAGCCAATTGGATGAAAAAAAAAATGTCATGGACTCGATGAAGAGGCTAAGGAAGGGGATGCTTTTAAAACTTGCTATCACTGACAACAGTGCTTCTCTAAATGTTTCAAAAGAATCAGGCGAACACAAAAAATGTTGTCACCACTATCTGGAAATTGATTTAGATAATGAGAATCAGAATGACGCAATCAAGGCAGAATTTAAAAGATCTGAAAAATAATATGGTAAATAATGATGTCACATAGTCTTAATTTTCTGGGATATTTTCCTGTTGACAGAAAATAATAGGCTGTCAAATTTCAACACTTGTACCCAAAGGTGCAAAAGTGCAAAAACTTCAGCTGCTATATTCTGTTCCCAACAGAACTCAGTAAACTGATGCGTAATATTGCATCCTGTAAAATATATGTCAGCTGATTTCAGCAAAAATCTTTTCGGTAGAACAAGGGTCCCCAACCCCCGGTCCATGGACCGACACTGGGCTGTGACATGACAGAAACTGGGCCGCACAAACAAGCAACTCATCCATGAGATAAAGGCAGTACATGAAACCACGCCCCCTCCAGTCTGCAGATAAACCTCTCTCCACGGAACCAATCTCTGGTGCCCAAAAGGTTGAGGACCTCTGCTTTAGAAAAACCATTACCACAGATAGATCTTAGGTTTAAAGTGAAAAGACCCTACTAATGTTAAATTTTGGTGATTACTAGTGCAAGCTGAAATTTTACCACAGACACTGATTAAGCCAGTGGTTCTCAACCTGTGGGTCAGGACCCCATTTGGGGTCGAACGACCATTTCACGGGGGTCGTCAAACAACGCAGTCCGCCATTTTTTCCCCCTTTTCCTTAGCTGTGCTACTCCCTTTTATTCTATTGGCTTTTGAAAGCCAATAGAATAGACTCTCTTGAATAGAGTCTAATTCTATTGGCTTTCAAAAGCCAATAGGAATTGTCCAGGCTGTCTCTGCCCTGCTGAGCCCGCCAAAAGTCCCATTCTGCAAATGGTGTTGCACCAGTTGAGTAGTCCTCGACTTATGACCGGTTGAGTAGTCCTCGACTTACGACCAGTTGGGGGTCGCGGCATTAAAAAGGTTGAGAACCACTGGATTAAGCAGATTTCCTTAGGAAAATAATCTGCACTAACTTAAAGTATCTGTTGAGTTGAATTTGACTTGGAGTAATTGCATGGACTTGCTTACATAGTCTCTTTGACATGAAATAGAAGTCACTGCTTCTCTTTGATATATTTTTTTTTTACTTTCTAGTTTAGCAAACAGTTTTAGAATTTCCAAGAAGTCTCCCTTCCAAATACTAAGAATGGCAGACTTTGCTTAGCTTTCTAGATAATCTAAAGCAGTGTTTCTCAACATCAGTGACTTTACAGGGGTTCTCAACCTTGGCAACTTTAAGACTGGCTGAGGAATTCTGGGAGTTGAAGTCCACAAGTCTTAAAGTTGCCAAGGTTGAAAACCCCTGCTTTAAGATGTGTGGATTCAACTCCCAGCATTCCTTAGCCGGCCAAAATTGTTAGGGAATGCTGGGAATTGAAATCCACAAATCTTAAAGGTTGCTGAGATTGAGAAACACTGATTTAAAGCCACATATCTGCTACGTTCTATCTGCAGGGGGGAACGATAATGTTGATTTAATTTGCCTCCTGCTCTGAAATGTCTTGGACAAGCTTGGATTTAACTATTATGAGAATTGTAATCCAAAACATCAGGTTGCCTACCTCAGTTGTAAAATATCTTTTTTTATTGAAAAGTTTTATAAAAATTACAGTATACACCCCCAAACCCACCCACCCTAACCCCCCCTCTCCCTCCCCCACTTCCCAGAGCTGAGTACAGGGTTCCAAATATAATAATCAAACTCTAACTAACATTAACCAACTATATAAATAACCAAGTCCATAATGTGCTTTAACTCCCCTTTAACATAGGTATAAACAAATTAAAAATAAACATAATAATATAATCAAGTCGATATTATTAAACAATACAGTATCCAAATTGTTAACAATACTAATACTAAAAATAATAATAAAACTAATAAAAATTCTACTATAATAAACTATTAATAATAATAATACTCTAAAATTTACTCATAAACTAGATGGAACTTTTTTGTCCCATATTTATTCTGAATATAATCTATCCATCTTCTCCAGATCGAAATGTATCTTTCTTGTAAATGATCCTTCAAGTAAGCAGAAATTTTCGCCATTTCTGCTAAATTTGACACTTTAAACATCCATTCTTCTATAGTAGGCAAACAATCCTTCTTCCAATATTGCCCTACCAATAACCTTGCAGCTGTTAAATATCTTGAGAGTGATAAAATGTTTGAAAACATTTTAAAGAAATACCAGGTAAAGAAAATTGTCATTTCCCCCCATTTTTCTCTTAATTTGATTGGAAAATTGGAAATTCTTTCAATTTCTTCATTTTCTTTTGGGGAAACTTTTGCTCTCTAGCTTCTTCAACATGTTCTGATTCTAATAATATGCAAAGCCCACTTCTATTGATCCTCCCGAACCAAAGATCAATTCTCTTCTTGGCTGCAGGCAGTCTCTTTGATTTATGAAAGACTGTGCAAAAAAGGGGCTTATTGTTGTTCAAAGTAGAGATACATTTCCCAATATATAGATATATATATTATCTATAGATGGGCAGATAATTACTGAGGTTATACAATTAATGCTCAATATATTGCAAGAGATAGGATGTAGAGTTATTTTCATTATATTAAACAATATGTAAATTGAGCTTAGTAGCAAAATCTCCACTGTATTATTATTTGTAATTGAGAAAAGAAAAAGAAAACAAAATATACATAAATTTTTAAATGGAGGCTTACTTTTAATAGGTTGGTTTTGCCTTTGGGATTTTGTATGCCAAGATCTTAGAAAGGATTGCACGTTCTAGGCACGAATGAGGGGGAATTTAGCAAAATGATCAACAATTAATTCAGGAGTGAAGTAATTATCAGAGGAAGTACACCAAAGGCAATGTACAATTATTTACGGAACGTGGTGACAGCTAAAGGACAAAAGCATCAGTGTATTCAGATCGGTAATGAAGGTGTAGTGGCATAAACATTTATTTCAAATTAGCTTTCAGATACAATCCTTCTTTAAAGTAGGCGGTTGCATTACATTACCGACCTATTTATATGGTGTTTCAGATAAACCATCACAGTTAAATTGGTGTAATTTAACTCATGGTCATTCTGAAGGTAGGATAAAGTAGCCTTTAATTTAACCACCACACTTAACAGTCTTTTAGACCACGAGATATAAGAATATGTAGCCTACAGCACTCTTGTGGGTGGAGATGAGCTTTTTTTTTTTTTTTAACTGTTCTATACTTATTTAGGGAGATTATATTACCATTTTCATCTTTCCCCACTTAAATGCCAGAATGTTACTGCTGTTGGTGTCAGCAGGGTTTAAGTGGGGTAAATAAGGACTATAAAAGCAATCGCTGGGCCCTTTAAGATCCTGTGGACACAAGTCACTCACTTCTTCCCGGATATTTCTGGGAATGGCAGTTTGCAGGAGAGTGAGAAGTTCTGTTAAAATCTCCATTGCATCCCATCTGCTAGAAAAAACACAATTCCAAGGATTCCTCATACAGAGGGATGTTTGTAATAAACACTCATAAACACACACAGAGAAACACATTCAACTACATACACAGAAATTATACATACACACACGTGCACATCCTATACACACACATTACAGTTAATTACAGTCCATTGAGAAATACATTGTATACACACAAATATAAAGATGCATACAAACACACACAAGTATACATCCACCCACACCCACCCACATATACAGGTAGTCCTCAACTTATGACCACAATTGAGCCCAAAACTTTGGTTGCTAAGTGAGATATGTAAGTGAGTTTTGCTCCATTTTACAACCTTTCTTGCCACAGTTGTAAAGTGAATCACTGCACTTGTTAAGTTAGTAACAGAGTTGTTTAGTGAATCTGGATCCCCCGTTGATTTTGCTTGTTGGAAGGTTGCAAAAGGGGATCAAATGACCCCAGGACTCTGCAACCGTCATAAGTGTAAGTCAGTTGTGAAGCATCTGAATTCTGATCACATGGCTATAATGGTTGTAAGGGTGAAAAATAGTCAGAAGTCACTTTTTTCAGAGATGTTGTAATTTCAAATGGTCATTAAATGAACTATTATATGTTGAGGACTACCTGTATATGTACACATATATACCCATATACATATATTGTAGTATACAAATACAACACATACATATGCACATAAACAATACACATACAAAGACATATGCATATAATGTACATACTCATAAATCACATGTACACACCTACATACATATACATACATATAGATATAGCCTTTAATTTGCTAAAAATAATGCAGTGAACACAATTCAATAAAATTTGTTGGCAGTCAGTTGTACTGAAAGCAACTGAATAAATCAGCTGGGAATAATTAAGCATCACTGATTTCATCATAAAAATGTAACTATCTACAACAAGAGTTCAGTGAATCTAAGGTTACACTCTTTTCTTGGGGATAAGTTACACTGAATATCTGGTTGGCATGCTTTATTGTAGATTCGAAACAAGTATTCAATGCAACTTTTTTCCAAAAAGAATATAGTATCCCACATTAGATAAGATAGTAAAGTCCTAGAATGAAACAAATGATTTTATTTTTGTGCACAGAATCTGAAATCCATATAGTTTAATTTCACCTTTCTTAGATATTTTTCACTTATATTTAGTTTCTAATTTATGTAACTCATACACATGTTCACTCTTATTTTCACATTAAAATGTGTTTTTTAGAAAAGGGAACAAAAAGCTTCATTTTTAGATTATGTTGAGCAATAGGGGTTTTTAAATACAAGTTTAAAGTTACTTTCTCCAAATAGTCATTTCTATTTTTTTTTAAAAAAGGAGAAAAATATTTTTCTCCCTCTCTTTGGCTGGATAGTAAAGTGGTTACAGCACTGCCTTTGAATGGGGAGACATGGCTTCAATTGTTAAGCTGGGTGATGTCTGAGCTGGTGTGACTCTCCTAGTTCATATTTGAGGTGGGCAGGTGAAGCATTAGGGGGTCTTTGCCCAACAACCCCTACTCTTAAGGTGGGTGCCAGCTAGAATTTGAACTTTGGTTTTCCGCCTCAAAGACAGCACTCTAACCACTATATTATCCAGCCAACACACACACACACACACACACACACACACACACACACACACACTATACATACACACTATTAGATGGATTTGTAACTGGCTGACAAACTGTATTCAACTAGTAGTCCCTAATGATACTACGTCTACATGGAGGGATATAAGCAGTGGGATACCAAAAGGTTCTGTCTTAGGTCCAGTATTCTTCAATATCTTCATACATGACTTAGATGAGGAAATAGAAGGGGAACTTATCAAATTTGCAGATGATACTAAGCTGGCAGGAACAGCCAACATCCTAGATGATAGGCTCAAGATCCAGATGGATCTTGACGGTCTTGAACACTGGGCTCTATTTAACAAAATGAAATTCAATGTAGAGAAAAGTAAAATCTTACACTTAGGCAAGAAAAACCAAAAGTACACACATAGATTGGGTGAAACCAGGCTTAATAGCAGTAACTGTGAGAGGGATCTTGGAGTCTTAGTGGACAATCAATTAAATATGAGTCAACAGTGTGCAGCAGTAGCCAAAAAAGCCAATGCAATCCTAAATTGTATTAACAGGGATTCAATCAAGATCACATGAGGTACCACTCTATAAAGCCTTAGTAAGACCACACCTAGAATACTACAACCAGTTTTGGTCTCCACACTATAAAAAAAAAGATGTTGAGATTCTAGAAAAAGTGCAGAGAAGAGCAACAAAAATGATTAGGGGACTGGAGGCTAAAACACATGAAGAACAGTTACAGGAACTGGATACGGCTAGTCTAGTGAAGAGAAGGACCAGAGGAGACGTGAAATCAGTGTTCCAATATTTGAGGGGCTGTCACAGAGAGGAGGGGATCAACTTATTTTCCAAAGCATCTGAAGGCCAGACAAGGAATAATCGACGGAAAGTGATCAAGGAGAGATTCACCCTAGAAATAAGGAGAAATTTTCTGACAGTGAGAACAGTCAACCAATGGAACAATTTGCCTTCAGATGTTGTGAGAGCTTCATCACTGGAAGCTTTCAAGAAGAGACTGGACTGCCATCTGTCAGAAATGGTGTAGGGTTTCCTGCTTGGGCGAAGGATTGGACTAGATCAGGGCTTTTCAACCTTTTCACAGATTGTACCACTTTTAGGATATGACAATATTTGTGTACCACCAGTGCTTAGCCAGGTGTCAAAAACTTGATGAGTAAAAAAAAAAAAAAGGGGGGGGGGATTTTGGGTTTTACTGATTAGATTCGTTTGTTGTTATAGAAATGGCTAATTTATGGAAAAGTAAAAAGTTTAGGTTCAATGTTAATGCTTCCTTCTACTGCAACAGAGGAAGTCGGAAGTCAGTGCCTTTTCTTTTCTTTTTCCCTTCCCCCCCTCACTTCCCCCCTTCTTCCTCCCCCCTATTTGCTTTTGTATTTTTGTATTTTATTCTATAATCTAATAAAATGTTACAAACCATTAAAAAAAGGAAAAAAGTATTGGTTTTAATTTCTTCAGTGGCGGTTCCTTTGCTGAATCACTTTTCCTTTGCACTGACAAATGTATGATGAATTTGTATATATTTATTAATATGCACCACTACCTTGGTGGTCAGGTGGCTGGTTGCTCCTTCTTCCCCTCTCCTTCTCCTCTCTCTTTTTCTTCCCTGCCTGCTGGGTTCTCCTTCCACAGCTTCTTTTCCCCTGTTCTTCTTCCTTCCTGCCTGTTGGGCTCTCCTTCCCCAGCTTCTTCTCCATCCCCTTCTCATTCCCTGTTGTCTTTTTTTCCTTCTCCCATCAAAACCACCTCCTTTTATATCCTTTCCTCTTCAGTGCACCTCCAGCTGATTCTGCTCCTCAAGGCTATACTTCTCCATCTCTCTTTCTCCATCCCCTTCTCTTTCTTCCCGTTGTCTTTTTTTTCCTTTCCCTTTCCCACCAAAATCTCCTTTTATAACCTCTCCTTTCTCCCACCCCATCTCCTTTTCAGTGCACCTCCAGCTACGTGTTGCTTCTGGAAACGCCAATCAGCTGGAGCCCGGGCTGATCCTGGGGCTTCTGAAGAGCCCTGACAGCCCTGCAGCTCCAGCTGTCTCTCCCTCAGGCTTGTCTGGTGCTGCTGCCACTTCAGCTCATTCCCCTCCCCCACTACACTTGTCTAGGATGGTTGCGTACTACCTGCCAGGTGCCAAAGTACCACCTGGACTAGATGACCTACAAGGTCCCTTCCAACTCGGTTATTCCATTCTATTTTATTCTATATACATACACATCTGTGATGAGTTATAAAGCTAAAAATTCGACTCTTGGGTATGTCCATAATAAAACCAATAAATACCGATCACCAAGAGGAAAGTAGAAAAAAATTATTTAATGAGCCGAGCTTTCGTTGGGACCACCCAACATCGTCAGGGCTTTAAAAGTAGTCACTGGGAAGGAGCCTTTATATGATGTTAGCAGCCTGTATCCGGCTTCTAGAATGTGTTATTGGACCCAGCTGATCGTGCCGTGACTCAGATACACCACCTACGTCAATGCATGATGTTTTCCCATGTCTTTTCCGTATTTTACTGTAAGTATTCTCCTCGTTAACTTCAGGGTTAGAGGGAGTTTTTTCCCCTTTGCTTGCAGATGGTAATTGTCCCCCTCCCCCCTCGTCCTCCTGTGTATGGCACCATACTCTGGAGGAGGTGCAGTTCTTCCTTAATCCCACCATATGCCTTGACCCTACTGTCAAGTTCCTCCATCCCTTGTAATCATGACCGGGGTGTGCTGCCTCCTTTTTGCAATGCATTCCCCAAATTAGTTATTGGTCGTCAGGAGCGAGGAAGCTCCCTGGCGGACAGGAATGAACAGGAGACTGGCCGGTTGCATATTGGTCATCAACGCACTGCCACTTGTGTAATAAAGAAATACTTAGGTGGACATGGTGAGGGGGCCGTGGGGTTGGATAATCAGATGGGGGTGGCGTCTGTGGATAGGGGAATGCATTGCAAAAAGGAGGCAGCACACCCCGGTCATGATTACAAGGGATGGAGGAACTTGACAGTAGGGTCAAGGCATATGGTGGGATTAAGGAAGAACTGCACCTCCTCCAGAGTATGGTGCCATACACAGGAGGACGAGGGGGGAGGGGGACAATCACCATCAGCAAGCAAAGGGGAAAAAACTCCCTCTAACCCTGGAGTTAACGAGGAGAATACTTACAGTAAAATACGGAGGAGACATGGGAAAACATCATGCATTGACGTAGGTGGTGTATCTGAGTCACGGCACGATCAGCTGGGTCCAATAACACGTTCTAGAAGCCGGATACAGGCTGCTAACATCGTATAAAGGCTCCTTCCCAGTGACTACTTTTAAAGCCCTGACGATGTTGGGTGGTCCCAACAAAAGCTCGGCTCATTAAATAATTTTTTACTACTTTCCTCTTGGTGATCGGTATTTGTTGGTTTTATTATACACATCTGTGTATCTCTCTCTCTCTTTCTCTCTCTCTCTCTCTCTCTCACACACACACACACGCACAGAGAGAGAGAGAGAGAGGGAGAGGGAGAGAGAGAAAGTCATGTGAAAAAGAAAGTACACCCTCTTTGAGTTTTATGGCTTTATGTATCACAATACAGTAAAAATCATCTGATCCTTAACATTCTTAAAAGTAGGTAAATACAACTTCAGATGAACAACAACATATGACTATTATACCATGTCATCATTTATTTTCCAAAGGGAAAGCCAAAATGAAGAAGCCATGTGTGAAAAACTAAGTACACCCTTAGGATGGGATTTCTGTTGTTGAGCTAGGTGATCACATGGGCACCTCGCTTAATGAATGCAATAACTTACCACCATAATTCCAGGCTCAATTCTAGTTGTAAGTCAAGGACTATCTATATTGTTTGTATCTGTAGCTAGAAATTTGGGGTGTGCTTTTTTTTCCTCACATTTTTCTTTTGCTATTTTATGTGCATCTATATTACATTCTTATCCATCAGACTAATAACAATACAGAACTCATTAGCAAATTCCTTCATTTCTTCCTTCCAGTGTTACTGTGAAGTAGTGTATTTTAACTCATTAGAGTTTTTTCTTTTACTGGAGACAGAACAGTAATTCCTCTCAGCTGGAATAAGACCAATATTGACGTTTGAGTAGTAAAGTCTATGCATGCCATTTGCCTCATGAATCGTGTATTTAAATACATCAATAAAAAACAACTACAGATATATGTAAAGATGTAGAATTGCAATGAGTCAATTTGTGTAATGCTCATGGAATATAATAGAAAATGCCCTGCTTTGACTTGAAAAAGGAACACAAGTAATTATAAGGAAGCTTTTGGTGCTCTCTGAGATTGGTTATTTGCTTTCATTACCTGACTAAGTAACATTATCAGAACTAGTGAATGTGAGGTTTGCTCCCTATTTATTTATATAGCAATGTTGATGGGGGTGTGGTTTTCTCCTTAGTAGTTCCTTGATTAGAGCATTGTTTTCTGCTTGATTGTTTGTCTGATGTTACTCCCTGATTATTTTGGTATGGGTTCTGGTCTTTTTGTTTTCTTCTTAGCTTTTCTTACAGTATCTTTTGAATGATGTGTAAATGTAGTATCTATTGATTGCTAATTTTACTGAATGCCAAGCTTCTAGCAATTCCCTAGTTTTTTGGGATTTAGCTTGGTCTAGGACAGCCATGCTGGCTCAGGAATTCTGGGAGTTGAAGTCCACAAGTCATAAAAGAGCCAAGGTTGCCTACCCCTGGTCTAGGATTTAGCTTGGTCACAGTTTCCCAGTTGAAATCCCATCTTCTCTAGCAACACTGGCAGAGCAAGCTACTGTATATATAACAGGGAGCAAGCCCCATACTTACTAGCACTGATGAAGCTACCTAGTCAGTTAATAAAATGCCTGAAAGCAAAAAACCAAGCTCAGAGAGCACCAAGGGCTATACATTTCAAAACTGAGCTGCATATGTTCTCTCCTATTGGAGTAATTATTATGATGAAAACCAGTGGTTTTTCCAAGAATTGTTTGCCTGGAGCTTCAAGACGCTACACTGAAAGTATCTCATTTTCATTAGTCATTAATATAGATATTTAAATAATGCCCCTCAGAAAGTTCCCTGGATCTCTGCATGAAATACATCATCTTGAGAGCACTGCTGTCCAATAGCTAAACAATCTAGATATCCAGCCCTAGATTTAGTCAGTCCAGTAACTGCTCATACATAATTTAATTTTATTCATAATTTTATCATTACTTGTACTCTGTATTTTTAAAAATAATTCACTGCTCTGGTGATTTTTATATTTTGATATACATTTTATCTGCTGTTTCTTTAAATTTTTATCCACTAAAGCTGCATTTTGTTACACCATAAGAAAGAATAATTAAGACAGATACTTAAATAAGTAGTCTGGGTTCTGTGATAGAAGAGAGGCAAAAGTGATCAGGAGTGAACAAATGTGGCAAACTGAATGAAAGAGGAATGCAACACAAGGGAAATATGCAGGTAATAAGAAGGATTGGAGAATCAATGACTCTAGATCATGGGTGTCAAAGTCGATCGCATCACATGATGTATCATGACTTATTGTGACATTTTTTTGCCTTTGCAGAGCCTGGGTGGGCGTGGCCTGCATGTGACATATCCAGCCTGCAGGCCGCTAGTTTGACACCCCTGCTCTAGATGTTATTGGATCACAACTCCTATGATTCTACTAGCCTTCCTATTTGGAACAAATAGTAATTGGAATCAAGCAACTTCTGAAGAGCTTCAAGTAATAAAGAAAAAAAATCCAGAATATATGTTTTTCATTTCTATCATATACAATATGCATTTATTTCAACAGAAACAAAAAACTTGAAGGACCCTTTTTTCAGTCCAAATGTTATCATCTAGTAAAAACCACATGTATCTACTATCAGTTCCTTAGTGCTGTGCTTTAGCTATATCAAACAACTGTTATACCACTGTAACAATTATCATTTCATCCAGCCCTGGATCATTGATGAGAAAGCAGAAGTTTGATACTTAACTTAGAATTCCATAAGGAACTAGTGATGTGATCTGAAATGTATTGGGCCTCAAATAAGGAGAACATCTAAAATTTTGAAACTTGTTTGTTGTTTGACATGTCAGCTGATTGCTTGTACAACATACATCCAATTCAATACAAACCTGTTCTTCTTACCTGAGGTCTAAAACCACTTCCAGATGATGCAGTATTTCTCATGATTTTTAAAATAAGTAATAGAGATTGATATTCTTCTCCTGATTTTTCTGAGCCTTCCACTCTCTGGTGGAACAGTGTAAAATATATATTTGGTTGCTCCCCATGGATTCTAACTTTCAATTTTTTTTTTTACATTCTTTAAACTTCCTTGAGAAATTCTTGCTTCAGCTTTACATATGTTTTTTCTTAGAGGCCTCTTAAGAATATTCTCCTAAGTGTGAGGGAGTGTTTATTGTGCTATCATGTTGATTTATCTCTTCATTGTGTTATCATTTTTGGCACAGCATGACTTCATATACCTAAGCATTAGAAATCTCTTGGTACGGTTACAATTTAACCTCTCAAAGTCAATGCAGACTAGAAACTCCAGCTATTTCCAAACACTGGAAGCAATTAGCTGAAGACCATAATGGAAAAATTCAAGACTCAGGGAGAATTCCTCAGGGACAATAAAGGCCTTGCCTTCTAACCCTAAGTTAAATGTATCATTTTGATCCAATGCCTGTTAGTAATGAGTACCTGGATTTGAAGTTAAGATGCAGAATATGTTTATGAATTAGGGGCATCTTGCCAAGAAATCTCAATGGAGCAACTAGCTCTGATGTTAGCTTTTCAGTAGATAGTTTGTGCAACAAAGCTAAGTGTGTAATACAGTCTGCAATCTAGTGAAACTGAATGATTAAGACTGAAAATAATTCAATTCCATTGCATTAGCGTGGGAATGAATGAGTTATAACTAGACAACTGAAAAGAAAATAGCGGGCTTCCTTTTTTCTTTTAACTAAGTAATTATCCACTTAATATTAAACTTCTGTTTGATCAGTTGCAAACTATGCAGGACTTACTTTATTAATTGTCACATGATTCATTCAACAATTCCCTATTCTGTGTACCTTTCTTTCTAAACAAACCTGTAGACACATAAATCATATTTGCTAGCATACACTATTATGAATGTTTTCTGAATACCATTATGTTCAGATATAAAAACTGTCCAATTTGATGGAAATCACACTTCTGCCAGTACCAATGTCACATATGGAGGCATGTGTAGAAAGCAGCTTCCCATATTGGATGGTTACAACTGTAGTCATCAATGTGTACTTTTAAAATCCTATGAAAGACAGAGGAACTGAGATGATGTACCTACGAATTAAACTGTTGCTAATAGTTGTACTCATAAACAAAGCATCCTCAGATAAACTTGGATATTCTTGGATAAGTATAAGATAGCAGTGCTGCAGCTGTCAAAAAAAAAACACAATGTGGTTCAGGGCTACATCAACCGAGGGATAGTATCAAGATCACATGAAGTGTTAGTATCATTTTATTCTGCATTGGTAAAACCACACTTGGAATATTGCATCCACTTTTGGTCACCATGATATAAAAAAGATGTTGAGACTCTAGAACATAGGTGTCAAACTCGATCGCGTCACCTAACATATTATGACTTATCATGACTTTTTTGCCTTTGTAAAGCTGGGGTGGGTGTGGCCTGCATGTGACGCATCCAGCCCGCAGGCTGCCAGTTTGAGTCCAGAGAAGAGCAAAAAAGATGATGATTAGGGGACTGGAGGCTAAAACATAAAGAAAGGCTGCAGGAATTCAGTATGTCTAATTTAATGAAAAGAAGGACTAGGGGTGATATGATAGCAGTCTTCCAGTATTTGAGGGGCTGTCACAGAGAAGAGGAGTCTGACCTATTCTCCAAAGCAACTGAGGGCCAGACTAGAAGTAACAGATGGAAACTTATCAAGGAGAAATTTCCTGACTGAAAACAATCACTGGATCAGTTGGGTACCCCAACACTGATGGTTTTAAAGAAGAGATTGGACAGCTATTTGTCCAGAAAGATATAGGGTCTCCTTCTTGAGCAGGGGGTTGGACTAGAAGATCTTCAAGGTCCCATCCAACTCCATTTTTCTGCTGTTGGGATGAAAACCTAAGGTGAGGAAGCTATGTGCTAGCACCCTTTAGTATACAAGTTTAGGAATAATTTTCAATAGAATATGGGCAATGCAGAGACCATCACACAATGATTCTTAAAACCTCACTTCAGGGAACCAGGGGCATCATAGATTGTTACTGATGATACTGTATAGAGGAATTGGATTTCAATCCTAAAGATCTCAGCCAATGTTTTAAAACTGGGGATACTTAAGAAAGGACTTTTGCAATTTCAGAATGCTGAATGAGAAATAACCCAGTTGAAAGATCTCCCCCTGGAAACATATATTTTTTTAATAGGCAGGCTAGAATTAATTACAGCTAAAAGTACAGTGTTACGATTGGAACATCACAATTCCTAGAAGCAGTGTGTTTTGTTCCAGCACTCATGAATGTAACAAATGCATTCATGCATGATCCCTGGGGCATTAAAATCTTGTTCAAAGTTGAGGGAGGAAGAAGAAAAATGCATTCCACCATTAGAAATTTCTCTTTTGTTTTCTGCAACTCATGGTAATTTCGGAAAGGAATGCAGAACTGAACTGAGTTTGGAGCATTTCAAAGATTTCATGCTGAAAACATCCATTCCAGCTCCGTTTGCTAAACTCTTAACATGCTACCACGCCTGAGTTCAGCAGGAACGTTTCCCTAAGCCCCTGTAGAAGAAATTTATGTTTGTTCAAAGCAATGTTATAGGCCACAAATGTGTGCACTCCACATGTCTTTGTAATCACATAATGACTCATTTCCTTAATCTCTCATTTCCTATAGCCTCCTTACAAGCATCTCATAAACGGAGCTCCATCACTGCTCTCCTGGCTAGAGTTGGGCAGAATTGCGCCAGCTCCTGCTTCTGGTTGGCTGGCTGAGATTTTTTTCTCCCTATACCCCCCCCACCTCAATGTTCCTTCCATTAGGCATTGTCTTCTGCTATAGTGACACCTACTGATGAAGTAAGAATGCATTAACTACAGGATCCCCTGGCACCAAATCTGGCCAGCATCTACTTTCTGACCTCAACCAGATGTTCCTGCTTTGGAGCAAATTAAGTTCACACCCCACAGAGCAGAGCTTCACACACTTTTGACATAAAGATGTTCATGGCCAGCGAACAAGAACAGAATGGCTTTGGTGTTAATTGATTCAGGGAACTCAAAAAATCTGGCTTTACCTTTGTCTCTACAATTTGTCTGCAATCAAGCCTTTGGATTGGCCTGCTAATTTAAAGATATGAATGTACCATTGTATTATGAGCCTCCATCTCAGAGCTGAGTGTTATGTAAAAGAGTAAGAAATGTAGGATTCCTGCATTCCATATCCGTCTACAATAATGTATGTGATGTTCAGCCCGCTTTTCAGTTTTAGCCTCAGTGAAGTTTACTTTGCTCAGCTGATGACCTTGGCAATTTAGCCTTCAAGTTAAATATTTTTTAAAAGGAATTATCTCATCCCTCAATGGCTGGGGAGTGGAACTGAGTAAGACACCGCTGTAATAACAACACACATCAGAAGACAGTTCTACCAGCATTTACATGGAGAAAGGTCTGAAGAACTACAGCTAGCCAAGCACTTGCTCAGTGACTTATAAAATAATTCCCTGAGGTGATAGGGGCTGTGAGTTTGGCCAGAAAGGTTTAGACTGAATTTTAGACCAAGCAAGTTTCACAAAACCATAACCCTTTTGCAAGTTCAGTCTCAACAATATGGTAGAATTTCACTCTGAAATAAAGCCCAGAGTTTTAAGCAAGCCTTTGGTGCTATTTAATATATCAACAGTCGATATAAGATTTAGTAGATCAAGTTTCACAGGTTAACATTAAATCAATTTCTAGGTTGGGGGGGGGGGGTTATCCACAAAATGCTCTTTAGTAGGTGCCTTCAGTCTCAGTGGGCCCCTGAAGGTAACTGCCACAGGCCAGAACTCTCTGTATTAATGCTATGTGCTTAAAGCCAGAGTACCCCAGAATTATACAGTAGGAGCCTCTATAAGAGCTTCTATAACTTGGGTGTCAAACGTGACATATCATGACGTATCACAATGTTTTTTGGCTTTGCAGAACCATGGTGGGCGTGGCCTGTACATGACGCATCCGGCCTGTGGGCCGCCAGTTTGACACCCCTGCTCTATAACATATTCCTACAACATCCTGCTTCCTAGACATCACTGAGTAAAGTCATTGCATTGACTTAATTCATGCCACTGAGTCTACTAACAGAAACCCTCAACTTATCGCCCCTATTTCTCCTTTATATTTAAATTATAATTTAATTAATTAACCTGTAGTATACCACTAAACATAACACATTTAAAATGTAAAACCATCCACAATGGAAATAAAGAACTAGAAATTTTTTTTTGTTGCAAAGTAACAGAATAGAATTAAAGTATTGTTTTATAACATAACTGATTCTCTTTTTAACGGATCTCCCAAGCATCAGGATTTGATCCTTTCTCCCCCCCCTTCAAACTTGACAGTTGTTTCTTTTCTAAATAGTTTTCTCAGCTGATCTTTCTCATTGCTTATTTACTCTGATTTCATCCACCAGTCCATCACAGTTTTTTTTTTTTTTTTTTGTCAAATGTTCCTTCAGAGTAACATTAGTTGTAGGGTATGTGGATGTACATGGGGTGAAATGTTAATTGGCTGCTCCTAGGTAAAGCAGGCTTTGCTAAGGACCTGAGAATATGGGAACCACTCTTCTAGGGATTAATGCATGAACTTGCCTCTCTTTCTCTTTTTAACTGCAGCACTCTTTATGAATTCTGTAGTCCAATGCAGACATTTGCCTTCTAGCCACCAAGAACCTACCCATTGACCTTAATAAATGAACACCAGACAGAACTGGTATTCAGATCACTTAGACACAGTCTACTTCCTGATAGTGACAGGCACTCTATTTTTATTTCTGTCATGCTAAATATAAATCTAGCTAGCTAGAGGGTCCCAAGGCATCTCTCTTATCATTAAGGTGACCAACCGTCCTCCTTTAGGGAGGACAGTCCTCCTTTTGTAAGTTCTGTCCTCCCTCAAAAAGTGTCCTCCTACATGTCCTCCTTTTCGATATTTGTAGACTAATCTGCAGGGCTTTTTTTCTTCTCATAGAATGCTCAGAACGGCATTCTGGCACCTTTTTTAATTTTTTTTTTCAACTTTTGCATGAGCTGTGCTACTCCCACTATTGGCTTTCAAAAGCCAATAGGAATTGCTGCTGAGTGCGCCAAAACACCCGGCTGGCAAACTTTGCACATGCAAGTTGTCTGTATTATTGTTGCAATGAATAAAATGTTTCTTTTATTTACGATATTTTTTTCTTCAATTTATTTGTGTCCTCCTTTTCATTGTAAAAAAGTTGGTCACCTTATTATCATTGAGGTAGATGGATTAACAAGTTGCAAATCTGGGACAACCTGTGCTTCTGCTCTCTAAATCACAAGACCAGATACACAAAATGGGAATCTTTATCATCCCATGATTCTGCTGACTCATTTCTGTGAGGGTGCCTACTGGTGACAACAGGCAAGATAGAAGCAATTATATATTCAGATGAACCATTCTGAAAGTCAGAAGAATTCATTATTGCTTGATACACACACACAAAAAAACAGCCTCTCTCTGAGATGCAGTGTGTGTGTATGTATGTGCACAACAATGTTGGCCTTTTGAAAGGCCATGAAAACAGAAGATCTGGCTTTCCCCCCAGGAACAGACCAGGATGTTAGATGAGCCCAGCATAGGTATGGTTTATGGGATACATTTGGTGTTTTACTTATTGTATTATGATTATTGTAATTCTGCTTTCATGCACAGTTTTTAGTTGATTGTTGTTAGCTGCCCATAGTTCATATGTAAGATGGGCAACCAAATTCATTTTCCAAACAAATGTTTATTTTATTTACTACTGAGAAACTAAAGCCTTGGATCATCTCTTATAATGCTAAGCATACATTTACAACCAATGTTTAGTAGATTTGGCCGCTCTGTAAAATTTGCTCAAAATATCTTTTGCAATTTATGGTAACCAAACAGCCCTCTGGATGCTGGGGGTCTTGATACAAAAACAATGTCCTCATCTTCTAATATTATAATGAGGAGGAGGAGGACTGGATTCTGTGAAAGGAAAATTTAAAAAGTGGACCTAATTCTGAAGGCAGAAATCTGGGGAAAATGGATGTGAGATGCATTAGCAGCTTATTACAGGTATGATGATACATAGGAAATCTCTTGACCTGATGCTATCCAGGTCTACTGGATAAATTTCCATTATCCCTAACAACATGACTAGAAATAACTTGCCTGATTTATTCCTAAACAGGAGGAAAATCCCTGGCCTTTTCTGTTGGCTTTATATTGTTGTCTTCACTGTTGTTTGATTCAGCAAGTATTTACTTTATGTGCTTTTATTTGGGCCTCAAACTCTTGAATACGATCAAGGAGGGTTCAAATAAACTGTGTTAATTTATTAAAAAGAAATAAACTCAGCAGGCCTGTAAAAAGAAAAGTACAATGTGCAGGACAGCAAAGTTAGTTTGGGTCAAGTTGACTCAGATGACAGAATCACTACAGCACTGAATGATGAAATGTCTTTTGCAAAAAGTTTACCACAGCACACTGGCATAGCATTGCAATGATGGTTCTTGACCCAAGTTTCTTTTGGGACACACAGAAGGCAATAAATGTAAATACACTGGTGATTCAGGAATGCAGGCAAAGGATACAATTTAAGTGTACTAAACAGGGCCGGTTGGCTTAGTAAGATACACAACCATTTATTCATTTCTTACATTTTTATTTAATCTGCTGTTCCTGCAAGAAGGTTAAAATGAAATAGATTCATGGCCCATCCATTGGTCATGGTGGAATGACATTTTTCCATCTCATACTTCTATGATATGGTTTGATTTGACATGGTAACCAAATAATGAAGCATGCCCAGATTAGAATGCAATCAGCAATAGCCTAGTCTGTTTATGATGTTAGCTCTTGAACAGCAGGGAGCCATAAGCAATTGCATAACAGGAGCCAAAATTAGGAAGCCAGGAGGACAAAACCAGGCACCCCAAACCAGGAATGTTGCAGACCACAATTTTGCCAGGCAAAATCTCAGCTGAACCTCCGGAAGCCTTTAATGTTGCACTCTGCCAAGTGGCCTATAAAGAAGTCACTGTTTTATAGGAGTTGCATTCATTTAATAACAGACCGAAAACAGAAATATGGGCATGCTATTTGATTCTTTCTTGACCACTGTAGTTTTGATTTATACATTCATTTAGAATGTCAGTTATTCCTTTTTGTTTTAAACTTGTTTCTTCAGAGTTATTCGGATAACTGTTATGGGAAAGAGAGTTAGCAGAGAAAAGAAGGATGGCATTGTAATCAATGTGATTTCTACTCAAAAACGGCTTAGAAAAATTGGGCAAGAGCCAAATGCACCTTTACAAAATAAGAGGCTAGTTGATCACCCAACTGAGAAGGAGTTTAAAGGTGTAAAATTTGACAATGTATAAGATTGTCACTTTGGGAGAAGGATGCATCCTAGAAAATTTTGGAAGATTCTAGAAGTCAGCCAAGAGAATTAATGCATAAATCACCCATTCTCTTACTCTCCTCCTGCCATCTAAATTAACATGTGATACTATTTGATCCTTAGTTTTACAGCTACTGTTTTTCCATGGTAAAACTTTAAAAACTGTGCCAGTATTTAATGAACATTGTCCAACATGGATTATTTTTTCTCATTCTTTGTTCTGAAGATATCAGTAGACTTGGTGATAATGGAGAGCCTGATTTTTCTCAGTAATAGACAATATCCTTAATATTTCTTCCATACAGAACTTTTATAGAACAGAATTTGTGCAAACTCCACCACTCTTTTTTTTTTTAAAAAAAAAAAAACAACACCCTTCAACCCTGCCTTATGCTTGCAAAAAATAGAATTGGCTGCTCTAAAAGTAATTTCAAATTCATTCCAACTATTTATTTTAAAGTTTTGAGGAGATTTTGGAGCACTTGAAATTGTACACTGGCAATCTCAGTTTAGTCCCTGGTTTACCTCCCATGTAACACCCCAAGAGTTAAAAAAGATTTACTGTAAGGAGAGGAGAAAAAGGATAGGGAGGTAGTGGAGATTTCCCATCAATAGTGAAGAGGCCCACTGGGTCCTTTCAGTGGTTGCAAATGTCACATGAAATGTCCTTTCCTGCTAGGGATAACAACCCTTTAAAACACTCAGAAGACCATTAGGAAATAAGAGACTATTCTTCATTGGTGACCAATGAGAACTTCTGCAGGAACAGAACCCCAATGGCAAATAATGCACAATAATGCACAATAAAGCAATAGCACTTAGACTTACATCTCGCTTCATAGTGCTTTAAATCTTCTCTAAGTGGTTTACAGAGTCAGCATATTGCCCCCAACAATCTGGGTCCCCATTCTATCAACCTCGGAAGGATGGAATCAGCCGTCAACCTTGAGCCAGTGAGACTCAAACTGCCGAACTGCTGCCAGTCAGCAGTCAGCAGAATTAACTTGCAATGCTGCATTCTAACCACTGCACCACTACAATTCTAATGACCTATTGGGAGAATGTGAGATTGAAGTAAATCATTCTTGC
Source organism: Crotalus tigris (assembly GCF_016545835.1). Taxonomy (NCBI): domain Eukaryota; kingdom Metazoa; phylum Chordata; class Lepidosauria; order Squamata; family Viperidae; genus Crotalus; species Crotalus tigris. The sequence continues at coordinate 2,796,890 of NW_024100213.1, read as the reverse complement.
CAATAGAAACAGAATCATATGTAAAAAGAGATATTTTTGTTCAGATTTTTTTTGTTTAAAAAAAATAATTCAGCAAATTTGAATAAAATGGAAAAAAAATTGAATTTAACTAAAAAAGATAGAAGAACTCAAAACTGACTGATTTGCCAGCCTGGTCAGAATGCCCTGAAGGTCTTTTAAAAGCTATTTTTATGATGCTGAGGTAAGGCTTAATTTTTTTTTTTCCTCTCAGGTTTTTTTTTTTTTTGGTAAGAACCGCATCTGTTAAATTTGGCCATTAAGTGAAGATTTTGGTGGCTCGTTTACAAGAACTTAAGCACACCGTGGGATTTCTTAGAAAATCAAGTGGGAAGATTTTAATTTTTGAAAACAATGAAAAGGCAACATTGATAGATTTGACTACAAATAATGACTCACATATTTGCTAACAGTTCCTATTTAGTAAGACTACCCTGGTGTTTTTATAGTGTGTACATGGCTACAAATTTAGGTCCAAATTATCTATCTCAGTTAGCTGAAATGTTTGCAGACTAAGTGAATTACATATAAGATCACCTCCTCTCTTCTGTTGGGGGTTACTGCAAAATTTGGAAAGTGCAGTATAGTGTTAGGCCTGATGGGGGTGTGCAAATCAGATGTTTTGTCTTTAGTAGGTCACTGAGAAATGTATGAATATGAAGAAATGTATTATACTGTATGTTCACTGAATTACAAGAAGACATATCACAAATGTTTGAATTATGGAAGGTTTTTGCATAAAAAGGTTTGTTGCAGAATACAGTACAATAATAGTAGTATGTGATAGAAGTAAAGCATGTATAAGAATTCAGGAATAAGAGAAGTAGCGTGATGTCCTCTTGGCTGTTCTATGTATAACGGATAGGAATACTTATGGTAATGACAGAGATGTGTTGGCTGGGGAAGTGAACATTTGTGTTCTTTTGTATGCTGTGTTGGCTAAGAATCTGACCAATTTGTAGAAGCTTTAGAAAGACTGTATGATGCAATCAGATCTATAGAACTGAAATGTAATTTGCGAACGACCAAAACATTTTTATTTCACAGGGAATTGTTGAAAACTTAGAGCAAGCAGATGGATTTGTGTAATTTGTTAGAATGTTTACTGAATAGAAAAATATGAGTGTGAAAATGTTAAGACATGAAAATGCTGGTAGAAAAGTAAGTGGGTTGTATATTGTCTGTGGTGAAGAATGAATGTGTGTTAAAAGTAGTGAAAATGTCTGTATATAGGAGCTTGCTTCTCTCCCAAAGATGCTTTTTCATGAGTAACTGGATTTTCTTGATTTTTCTTTGAAGACGTTTCGCTTCTCATCTAAGAAGCTTCTTCAGCTTCTTGGATGAAAAACAAAACGTTTTCAAAGAAAACGTGAAATGTGCCTTGTGAAAAAGCATCTTTGGGATAATTGACCTGGATGACTAAGAATCTCCATAGACAGCTTGCTTCTGTGGGGTGGGTATATCTGGAAAAGCATAAAAATAAGTAGTAAAACAGATTATATGGGAACTGTATGTAATAAAACAAAAATGAGCATTGAATGAATGTGGATTACATAGGAATGAATGAAGTTGGTGTGTTTGACAGGCATAGAACAAGTGAGAACCAAATGGTAAAACAAATATATGTGGAGGAAATAAGGTTGATTGAATTTCTGTTGCATCATCTTTTATTTCTTTTCTATACTTTGCATAAGACTGTTTACTCAACAGAGAACTGGATAATGGTGGGTATGAAGATATGTCAATATTATTAAGAAAACTTCTGTTATTGGGCTCAGAATATATAGGAGCCGATCTCATTGGATTTATGGGAGACAATTTGGATAAGAAATGTTAAATTTACACAAGCTCAAAATTTGAGAGAAAATTTTTATAAAATGTTTTATAGATGGCATTTAGATCCTAAAAAATTATCTTGTATGTATTCCAACATACAGCCCAAATGTTGGAGATGTGGCAATAATGATGCGACATACTTTCATATTTGGTGGAATTGTAAAAAAGTAAAGGCTTTTTGGATTATGATTTGGTGGAACATTCAAAAGATTTTTAGAAAAAAGATAAAGTTTACACCTCAACTATTTTTACTTGGTATTTTTGTTGACTTAAATGAAAAAGAAACTACTTTGATGTTGAATTTATTAACTGCAGCAAGGTTACTAGTAGGTTTATATTGGAAGAAAGATTCTTTGCCTACTTTAGAAGAATGGATATTTAAAGTATCTAGTTTTGCAGAAATGGCAAAAATTTCTGCTTATTTAAAGGATCATACACAAGAAAGATATATTACTGTATGGGGAAGGTGGATAGATTATATTCAGAAAAAGTATGGAATTAAAAAGTTTCATTTATTTTATGAGTGAATATTAAATATTATAGAGAATTGTTTTATAGGTAATGGAGTTAAAGGTTAATTATGATATTTTTTTTTCTTCTCTTTTTTTCTTTTTTCTTAATTATTATATATTTTTTTCTTATTATTAACCCTGTATTCTGCTCTGGGAAGTGAAGGGAGGGGGGTTGGGGGGGGGAGGGAGGGTAAGGGTTTTTTTTTTTCTACTTTAAAATTTTATTGTATTTTTATAAATGATTGTATGTTTTAAAAAATAAAAAAATTTTAATAAAAAAAGAAAACTTCTGTTATAATTTGTGCCACATGCACATTAGCAAAGATGGTAAAGCTGAATCACCAATTTCTTTTCTCTCTAACATGGCTCCAGCAAACAATACATTCCTGAGATCTAGGAAGCAATCCTCTTAGGAGGAGCCTGGAACCCCCACAGAGCGCATCCCCGGGTGGTGGATTAGGGGCCCCTACCTATTATGGCTTTTATACTGTAATGGCAGGTTGGAGGGAATCAAATACCTCCCGTGGACCAACAGGCATGGTGAGTGGCAGCTGGCTCCCCAGTATCGACTGAAGGCGGAGACCATATTGGTTGGAACAGCTTCAGAAGAACAGCACATGGTGTGGTGGCAGCCACTTGAACAGCATGTGCACAGCAGTGCAAAAAGCAAAGGGGAAATTACTACACTATATATTTCCCAGGAAAATCATGTTAATGGCGGCAAAATCTAACAATGGCCCTGAGTAAGGGTGCCCCTTAAATGGGTCAGGGGTGCTAAGAATCTCCTGGTCCACTAGAAGCATGATAGACCCAAAACTACGAATTGGTACAAGGAATCTGAGAAGCCTATATGAAGCTGGGAAAACACCCAACACTATCCAAGAAATGTCCAAATACAATATCTCTATATTGGGAGTGAGTGAAGTGCACTGGCCTGAAAATGGAATATGTAGAATAGGAAATTATATTATTTACTACTCTGGTGAGAATAGCAAACGCCATCGAAATGGAGTAGCTATAATCATAAACGATCTTATAAATAAATGCATCAAGTCCTTTATTTCTGTATCCGATTAAGTGATGATGATCCAAATAAATATTATTCCAGTAAATATGAATGTTATACAAGTTTACACTCCCACAGCTGACAGTGATGAGGAGGATTTAGAGAAGTTCTACAAAGATATAAGTAGTGTACTGAAAAACCTAAAAAGTAGTGATATCACAATACTTATGAGGAACTTCAGTGCAAAAATGGGAGAAGGAAGTGATGCTCCTATAGTTGGAAACTTTGGCTTAGGAACCAAAAATGGTAGAGGTGACAGATTTGTAGACTTCTGCAAGGAATATAGGCAAAGTGTGATGAATACTTTTTTCAAGTTGCCAAAAAGATGCCTCTACACTTGGAGATCAACAGCAGATACATGAAATAATGTAGTAAGGAACCAAACTGACTATTTTACAATAAACAAAAGATTTAGAAACTCAGTAAAATCAATAAAGACATACCCAGATGCAAATGTACCATCCGATCATAATCTACTACTTGCCAAAGTCCAGCTGAAACTAAAAAGGATGAAAAACCCAAATCCTGCTAAACCAATAATTGACAGAGACTTCATCATTAAACATGGAGATAAGATAAAAGAACTAGAAAATCATTTAAGAAAAACCAACAACCTGAATGATGATGATGTAGAAGTGAACTAGAATAAATTTAAAAATGCAATAGTAGAGGTAACAAATTCAAAACAGAGAGAAGGGTACCACAAGAAACAACAGTGGATGACAGAGGAAATTCTTCATCTCATGGATGAAAAAAGATCTTATAAAAATAAAAACAAAAAAAATACAGTGAATTACAGAAAACAATTAGAAGAAAAATTCAACTGGCAAAAGAAAAGTGGTTTGCAAAGAAATGCAAGGAAATAGAAGAGACAGAACATATGCATGATAATTTCAATTTACATAAAAAAGTGAAAGAAGCAGCAGGCCTCTACAAAAAGAAAACCAACAACTTAGTTGACAAAGAGGGGGAAATTATCTTAGATGAGGATGAAAAACTAAAAAGATGGAAGGAATATATTGAAAAAGTTTTTGAGGACACTAGGGATGATATAGATTTGGGAAGTATAACAACTGGACCAAACATCACTATGGAGGAGGTTGAACATGGAATAAAATTAGCAAAAACAAGAAAAGTCACAGGATGATATCCCAGTAGAAATTTTAAAATTGCTGGAAGACAATGGGAAGAATTTTTTACTGCAGCTCTTCAGTATGAAACAGAAAAGATACCAAATGATTGGCTAAATTCAACCTTTGTGACAATCCCCCCCAAAAATAAATGCAAAGGAGTGTACCTAATACAGAACAATAAGCTTAATGAGTCATGCCCTGAAAATATTCCTGAGAATAATTCACACAAGAATATACAACAAAACTGAGGAGCATCTAGGTAACACACAATTTGGTTTCAGAAACAATCTTGGTACACGAGATGCGCTATTCAGCATTCAAGTTCTTGTACAGCATTGTAGAGATGTCAATCACAGTGTTTACATGTGCTTCATTGATTTCGAAAAGCATTTGATAAAATAAGACACAGCAAACTATTAGGAATCCTGAAACAAGGGGGGCTAGATGACAAAGACATCCAAACCATAAAGAATCTATATTGGCATACCAATATAGAATGTACCTCCGGCCATCTGCCTTATCTCCAAGCGCAGAAAAAATGGTGTAGACACCTAACAACCTTGGAAGTGGTGCCTTATCACTCTGTTCCCACAACATTTTCACACCTGTGGATTGGCCTGTTTGAACCGTCTGGATGGACAGTTTGGGTGGGGTTACTATGGACACATTTAATTACTTGATTCACATGGAAACCCTCAGATCCTGCCCTCTATTCCTGCTGTCAACACTTCCCAATAAAGATTCCTTTTGAAATGATGCCATTTCAAGAGTTCTGCTTTCTTGGGACAACTGATTGAGATGGGTCCTTACAAAGGTTCCACACCCATATGCACTGTTCAGATGACTCTGAGGGCACAGATAAACCTCCAAGTGGTCAATGATTCTCAGAAAGAATGCTAATGACCAGATGACTGCAAGAAATATAAATCCTTCCATACCATTCAGTCCGAAATGAAGAAGCTTCTTGGATGAGAAGTGAAATGTCTCCAAGGAAAAACAATGCCCATTTCCCTCTTGAAAAAGCATCTTTGGGACAACCATGACCTGGATGACTGAGAACCTCCATAGACATCTACTTCTTTTCTACTTTACTCACTAGAGTAGTTCTTCCAGTAAATATTATCATTGCATGATAATATAACAGAATAATAGAATAACAGAGTTGGAAGCGACCTTGGAGATCTTCCAATCCAACCTCCTGCTTAAGTAGGAAACCCTCTAACATTTTAGACAAATGGTTGTTCAATCTCATCTTAAAAATATGAAGGGATTTGTTAGTCTGAAGTTAGTTTGGGTTATGAAAAAGGAATTGGTGGAGAAAGTGACTGCTCCACGATCACACAGCTGCTTCAGCACCTAAGGAGGTCCAGATCCTGAGCCTCCCTGCTGTTAATCCAGCACCTTAACTATTCTTTGCCTTTGCCCTCACCCATTTAGGGGAAAAAAATGATGCTTACAGCAACAGGAGGAATATAATCCCCCATTAGTAAAATGGGGATCAAATACAGACGACTTGCCAGGAAGAAGCCCCCTAGAGGGGTAAAGAAAAATAAGCAAAATTCTAAAAGCAACAGGAGGAAGCTGTTCTCATTAAGTCTGGCTTTCCTTGAATTTTTATAGAGCAAACCTTTGTGGTGGGAATATAGTTTGAAAAGTGTGACAGTTGTAGCCATGAGAACATTCGATGCTTAACAGTAGAATGATCAGGAAATGTCCCTGACAGAATTTTAAAGGATGTGAGTCTGTACTATTTGCTTATTAGCCTTAAAAAAAAAACACAACTTTTGCGTAAGCAGAATTTTGAACTTGGCATTGTTCTTGTGGAACTGTGCATTGTTTCTGTTTTGAACTGCAATGTTTGAATTGCCTTAAAAAAAGGGTGGGGGGAAGGCTTGAGTTAGAATTGAAAGTCATTCTGTTCCTGTCACTCAACCAACTAGCTTTCTTTGCCCCAACGAAGCTTGATCTCTTCTTCCAGCCTGTATGAAAGCGAAGGTTTCGTGCTTGCTCAAGGTTGCTTTTTTATTGTAATTTGTCCTCCTGCCTTCTCCATCCAATGCTTGCCCTTGATGCTATGAAAGAGGAGTTCCAGGCTACACTGCAATGGGCCAAGCAGATGCAAGCCTGCCAAATGTCCGCACCCCGAATACATGGGGAGTGTTTTCCCCCCTGCCTCCCTGGCATTTGCCTTTCAATCAGGGTGTGGTTTTGAACAACAGCACACAAGATTCCTCAAGCAGTTCTTGGAAGGCCTGTCGCCAAGTACAAAATAATTTATTAAACAAACCAACCCCTCGCATATGGAAGATCTTAATGCACTGAGATTTATGGAGGTGCTTGTGCACAAAGGCAAACACGCCCAAAGCATGTGGCTTTATGGGCTGTGGTCCTGGTCCTGCAGGAAGGCAGAGTGCCCTTGATTGTTACTATTAATAGCTGGTTTGCTCATACACATTTCTCCAAGAAACAAAAGGGGGGGCCATGGGGAAAATACACCTATACACTTTACCAGGTAAGGAAATGTATAGCAAGATCTCATTGCTTCATTTGCTGGATTTTCTGGATATATTATTTTATGGTGTTTGCATAAAATGCATTTGGAAATAGAATAACTTTCTTTCCAGAGTGGAATTAGTGGACCAAGTCTGGTTTGCAAGGTGATTTCTCTTTGGGGACTAACTGGAAAATGTCATTGCTTAATTCCTTCCACTTTGAGAACAATTGGAAACCCAGGAGGTCAGTAGAATGCTACGGTTACGGTGTCTGAACTGGGAGTGAAGTTTTTAGGGATGGTTTCTCACTGATCACCTTTTAAAATGTGATGTTACTGAATGCTTTTAAGAAAATGGTCAATTGTGGATCTCTGTGATGATGATACGAGGCTCTTAAGGCAGGGGTCCTCAACCCCCAGTTCACGGATTGGCACCGGTCCGCAACATGCTAGAAACCGGTCTGTGTAAACAAGCAGAGCCCCATCCATGCATGCTCAGGGTGCAGGCAGCCCATGAAACCATACCCCCTCCAGTCCACGGAAAAGCTTCTCTCCATAGAACTGGTCCCTGGTACCCAAAAGGTTGAGGGCTGCTGTGTTAGAACAGGAGGAGGTTTAAGAATACTTTTGAATGCTCTGCAGATTAAAATATTGATTTATGTAGCTCCTCATTTGATAGTTCATATTTACATATTTACATAAATTTTATATTTATGCCTGATCCCATTGATTGACTGCAGTGCAATTTCTGGTGTCAGTATCTGCTTTGCCTATGGAGAAGCATTAGTGCTGTTTTCTGCACAATGTTATTTCTCTTTAACTAAGTACTTTATGTTCTTAAATGGTCCATTTTGTTCTACTACCTACAGAGCTACTGGTGTATAGCCACATCCTCCTTAATCAAATTCTTCATCCTTCATTAAATGTCTAAAAGGAGGATTTGCAAGGGCCATCTTCTCTTATGAGTGCCTGCTTAGTTAGTTTATTCAGAGAAACCTTTGACCTGGGCAACATGTCTACTGGAAATAGATTGATCATTACACCAGCAGTGATACCATGGCTAGGAACTCTGGCTGAAAGAGATTTATCGTTTTTTCCTTAAATAAATTAGGAAGACATTTCTGGGCATCAGACCTAGGAACAGAGGTAAAAACATCTGCTTTTATTCATTTTGCTATTGAATATTTTTGCATCATTTAATTCTAAGCTTTGGCTGTTTGTTGTATGGTGCTTACTGTAAGCTATTGTAACTGTTGACTAAATAGCAGAGTAAGCCTTTATTATTATTATTTTTTTAAAAAAATCCATTCCATTGTGTGGATGCTTGGAGGGTGCTAACTCTTATTCAAGCTATAGTACACTTTAGGACTGTTGTTCTTGTTTGAAGTAATAACTATACAATGGTAAGGATATGAACTAAATTTGGCCATGGATTTCTATGGAGCAGATCTGTTATGAGATTCTCCAAACGTGTGGCCAGAATCTGCATTTTCAATTGAAAATCCATTTCTTTATGGAATATGCATCCAAAAAGATTTGCATGTTCCTGAAACCTCTATAGACAAAGGAAATTGCTAGTTAGTTTTGACTCCTAGTGTTTGTATCAAAAAGTCCTAATCATATTTGAAAAAGAGACTTATAACATAGGAGAAATGTTGAAAAGCCTGCATTTCAAAGGGGTGTTTGTGTGTGTATGTCTCTCTGTGTGTATCATCTTCAAATTAACATTGATCCCTGGCAACTGCCTGGATAAACTCCTGCAGTTTTCTTGGCAAGATTTTTGGAAGTGATTTACAAGACCACCTAGGACAGTGGTTCTCAACCTTTTTAATGCCGCGACCCCCAACCGGTCGTAAGTCGAGGACTACTCAACTGGTGCAGCACCGTTTGCAGAATGGGACTTTTGGCCGGCTCAGCAGGGCAGAGACAGCCTGGACAATTCCTATTGGCTTTTGAAAACCAATAGAATTAGACTTTATTCAAGAGAGTCTATTCTGTTGGCTTTCAAAAGCCAACATTATAAAAGGGAGTAGCACAGCTAAGGAAAAGGGGGGAAAAAATGGCGGACTGCGTTGTTTGGCGACCCCCGTGAAATGGTCATTCGACCCCAAATGGGGTCCTGACCCACAGGTTGAGAACCACTGACCTAGGAGGTTTCAAAGAATTTATATGTCTATGGAGATTCTCAGTCATCCAAGTCCCAAAGGTGCTTTTTGGGACATTTTAATGCAAAGGTGTCCCAAAGGTGCTTTTTCAAGAGGCAACTGAAGTTTGTTTTACCTTGAAGATGTTTCGCTTCTCATCCAAGAACTGAAGAAGCTTCTTGGATGAAAAGCGAAATGTCTTCAAGGAAAAACAAACTCCAGGTGCCTCTTGAAAAAACACCTTTGGGACATGGGATTTATAGCCTCCTTGTTTCTAGCCTGGTGCTTAACCATTACATCAAACTCATTTACTCTCATTCTTTTTCTTTCTGTGAATGACATGAGTCAACACCAGGAAAATTTGCATTAAAATGTTGCCCCCCCTTTTAAAAAAAACAAACAAAACAACTAACTACATTATAACCCACATAAATTAAAAATTATTTGTACATATATTTCCCTACATTTAAGGAAGTTGCAAATGAGAAGAAATGTGACTTTTACAAACCTTAATAACACGACTGAAGAACTCAGATGAAAGGCTATTGTTCAACTAATATGTAAAATGACTTGGATTTATATTCAACCATAAATCTTTGCATCAAAGTTAATTCTACTTTCCTCTTGATTCTCTTTAATATATAATTTTTTATTTGGTTTTCATGTCTCTAGTTTGTTACTGAAAATATATCTCATGTAAATGAAGTAGGGAAATTAATACCCCCAAAGCAATATTTTTTTTTAAAAAAAAATAGGTAATACAATTCAATTTTTAAAATTAGGAAAAATTAAGTGAGCATAAAACTGAATCTTTCATCCTGAATCACCCTGCTAGTGTCAAAAGTCAGATGAAGAAAATTAAAATGTCTTTAGAGAAAAAAACAAAAACAAAACCAAAACATGATGACATCACATGCATCAGGCTATCATTGTGTCAATGATATAATTGATGTACTATACATCAGTTGCATCATAAAATGACTGAGGCAAAATGCATACATTTGATAATTTGTGGGATGACCTCATGATGTGCGTGATGACTTTGACCTCCTGTGGGTGCACATGTACATCAGCAGTCAAAGTGATTTGATTCCTTTTTCACAGTGAGATTGCTAATTAAAAATAATTTGCCAATATTTATGATGAAATGTGGACTTTGGAGAAGCAGTATAAAAAGAGAATTTATGCTTTTGAACTTGAGAATTTATGCTTTTGGTGGTAGAAAAGATTCCTGAGAATACCATGGATAAGCCAAGAAAACAAATGTATCATCTGATAAATCAAACCATGGTTCTCCCATGAGGCAAAATAGCCAGGCTCACATTATCCTACATTGGATACATTATGCAAAGACCTAACTCTCTGGAGAATGCTCTAATGTTGGGCAAGAAGAAAGGAAAGAACAGAAGAGGATAACCAGAAGCAGGGACCCAGTTACAGTGACAATAGGTGTACTTTTGGAAGACTTCAAGGACCAAGTTGGGAACAGACCCTCCTGGAGAAAGTCTACTTATGTGATTTAAGAGTCGATAGAAGTTGACAGTATGTCATCTTGATTATGAACTAATACTGACACACTCGGATGTGATTTTCCCTTTCTTATTGTGTGTAGTGAATGCCAGGTACTTTATTAATTAGTGCAGACAGCATTAAGAGATTAGATTTATCCATGGTCAGAAATATAATGCCAGTTCACATCTTAGTTCAAAGTTCCTGACTCTGGGCCAAATATCTGAAAGAAAATCAAGTAAGTGAGAACTAAGGCAGGAACTCACTAAAATTTGATTATGTCAGCTTGACATTTTTATGCACTTTCTTTTATGCACATTAAACATAATGTGTATAATTATTCTTGGTTATTTATTACTCCACTTAATACAGTTCATGTTATAGATATTTTTTCTGAGACATTTATTTTTACCCATCTACAGCTGGTTAAATTACTTTGTTTCTATGCATAATAAACTGACTTGATTCATGTGACATAGAAGATATAGAAAATTTACACAATTTTGATATAGTGTATCCAATAAAGTAGGTTTTAGCTGTGAAAACTCATGAGAAAACCTAAATTAAACTATCAATATACAGAATGCTACTCTCTACTGATTTTTATAAGAACAAATGTGACATATATATTACATATATAGTCCCAATCAAGATGAAGGAATCTATCCAGGCATATGTCCAAGAAACTGGTCAATGTGATATATGAAGGCTATTAAATATCACAGAAAGGGAGCATTCCTTTTTCTCTTCAGCAGTGCAAAACTGCTTCATTTATATAATATTCTGCTATCTAACATGCTAGAATTAAAAGTGTGCAAGACAATGTTGACTGTTAGAATGTTCTTTTTAATTCACTCATTAAAAGCTCAGTGGATTCATTGGGGGTAAGTGTCATGGTTCTGACAGATGAAACTCTTCAAACAACTTTGAGGCATTATTTACCTTAAAGAATCTTTATTCGAGCAGCATAGCTTCGGCACGTAGGTAGCAAAGCCAAAATCTGAATTCCCCTCCCCTGAGCACATAGTATCAAGCACAATTCCCTCCTCTAATTAACAGTCATAAATCACATTCTCCAATTAGTTTGAAATGCAGGCTTTCCCTCCTGTTCTCCAACCTGCCATTTCTTATAATCTCTTATTTAAAAAAACCTTGGTTCTCACACTATTACAATATTGCTATATCTAACTAACTCCCATACACATTCCTCCCCCCCCCCAGTATCCTCTAATTCCAACTCTAATTCTAAGAGTAAAACATAAGAAGGAAAATGGCACTTCTGGTGGTTTAGTGTTGGTGATGGCGGCTACTTTGTAGTCGTCCTCCTGGGAAAGCATGAGAACCGCAGAGAACAGCAGGCACCAGCTGTTCCACGGCTCAAAACCTCCCTCCCGGGCGAAGGGGGGGAGGGGAGTATCACCTGAATAGAGGTAGAGCCTCTTGAACCCCCCAGGAAATTTTCCTTGGAGGGTGAAAAGAGAGCTCCCTCAGAGTTCGGGTTGCCTCCGCCTCCCAGCTGTCTTTGTTCCTTCAGGAACAAAGCAAAACGCCGCTACCATCTCCGCGCTTAAAGGGACCGGGTGAGTTATTTTTAAAAGCGGACATTGTTGGATAAAGGATTTTTCTTATTGGATTTTATTTGAACTTTAATTTGAAAGGTTGATCTTTATTTCTTTTCTTTTTTTCTCTTTTTTCTTTGTTTTTTTTGTGTGGAGAGTGAAAGTAAAATGGCGATCGGAAAGTTTTTTTTCTTAAAAAAAAAGTGAGTGAACGGAATGTAATGGACTAGATGGTTTCTTTTTTTAAAAAACTTTTTCTTAAAGTGGATGTGTGTTTTGGGAAGATTTTTTTTTTGTTAAACTCTCCTTTGTTATTATCATTTTTTCCTTTCAAGGAACTTTTTATTTTTTCTTTTTTTCAAAGAAGGAGGAAAGAAGAAATAAGATTTTTTCTTTTTGAAAATGGCTTCAAAGAGGCAAGCAACTTTTTAAGTACCTAAGGTGGCTTCTTCTCCTGCGATCTTACCGGTACAACAACCTAAAGCTACCCCACCACCCTCTCCTCCTTTGCCAGCAATAACGGTACAAGATATGAAAGATATAATGGGAAATGCTGTAGCCCAAATCAGAGGGGAAATGAAGGAGCTTTTAGAGCAGAATAATACTATTTTGAGGCAAGATATAGTTATGGCCTTAACAGGACTTGCTTCTGTGTTTGAGAAGTTGGATTCTAGAGTGGAAGAGGTGGCAGATAAGGTGGATATTTTGGAAGATAAATTTGAAGGCATGGAAAAAAAGATGGAAATTTCACAAGATGACATTGTTATGTCTCAGTACAGAGAGATGGAGTATGCTTTAAGAATCAGAGGCCTGAAAGAAGACATGCAGCAAGACTTGAGAGAGATTATGGTAAATGACTTTGCTGCTATTTTGAATAGAGAGAAAGAGGAAATACTCAGAGAAGTTGAAAAGATATTTAGAGTTAACTCCTGGGTTGCAAAGCAAAGAAATTTACCAAGAGATGTGGTGATTTATTTTGGGAAGAGATCTCTGCGTAATGAAATTATACAAGCTTTTTACAATAAGAGGTTTCAGATTGCTGCCCAAGATGTCATTATTCTAAAAGAGATCCCATCCAAAATTTTAAGAAAGAGAAAAGAGTTTGCTTTCTTAGCTAATGAACTTAAAAAAAGATTGATGCCATTCAGATGGGAGATTCCGATGGATATTGTTGTGAGCCATGCGGGGACGTGTTATAGACTTAATACAGTTCCTAAAGCAAAGGAGTTTTACAAGTCAGTCCTGGGAGCAGGCTCACCACCACCTATGATGCAGAAAGTCTTGGTTGGTAAAGAGGTGGAACAGCAGTCTGAAGAAGTAGTATTGATGGATGCTGGAAAGTCACAGGCGGAGTGGCTGCAACAAGCAGAGATTAAAGAGCAAAGAATGACTCGCGCAGCACATAGACGTAAGGAAAAGGAACAACAGAAGAAAGAAGTTAAAGAAGTTCTTCAAGAATTTGCTTCGGTGCCTGTGGGAGGAGCAAGACCCAAGAGCTCTGCAGCACATTCCTCAATGGCAGATCTTCAAGCAGTCTTCTCCAGGTTTCTGGTTAAGGGAGATGGTAAAGCTCCTGACATGGAATGGTAATGGCCTCAATTCCCCTCAAAAGAGAAAGAAAATTTTTCATTATTTAAAGCAACATAATAATGATATTATTTGCTTGCAGGAAACACATATTATATCTAAAGATCAAAAATATTTAGTTAATGCTCGTCTGGGATCTCATTTTGTATCTTTTGCTCCTGGGAAAAAAGGGGGAGTAGTTATCTATGTTAAGCAAAACTTATCAGCCTGTTTGGTAGAATCTGACCCTCAAGGGAGATATGTTATGATTGAAGTTGATTTGTATGGTAAGAAAGTACTTATAGTGGGACTGTATGCACCAAATCAACAACAGGAACAATTTTACAGACTGTTACATCAAAAATTAACTTTGTTAGATTACAGATCTAGATTACAGAGATAAAAAAGGATCCTCTATTTCTTTTAAACAGGCTAAACTACCTAAAGCTTTTTTTGATTTGAAAGAGGACTGGGAGCTGCGAGATTATTGGCGTGAACATAATCTGGAGGAGAGAGATTTCACTTTCTTTTTGGATAGACATCAATCTTTTTCAAGAATTGATTTTTTTTTTATTACAACGGATTTATATTTTAGGGTAAAGAATGTTAAAATTTTTCACAGGACATTGACGGATCACAGTCCAGTTTGGATGGAATTGGTTGATGAAAAAGAGGAGAGGAGATTGTGGAGGATGAATGAAAATTTATTTAGACAAGAAAAGAACGTTCAAAAATTAAAAGAGCAATTAAAGGATTATTTTGCCTTAAATATGCATAAGGGAACTTCAATGTCAATGGTCTGGGATGCAGGTAAAGCCTACATGCGAGGGATTTTGATACAAATGAATAATGTTCATAGACAGAAGCAGATGCAGAAACATAAGGAGTTGGAAGATGAGATTAAACTAAAAGAAAAAGCTTTGATTTTAAACTCTACAGATGAGAAGATTAAGGAATCTATAAAATTGCTTAAATCACAATTTAATATGTTGATGGCTGATCAAACTGCAACTAATTTATTGTATATGAAACAAAACACATTTTGTAATGCTAATAAACCAGGGAGATGGTTGGCTTACCAACTGAGAAAGAAACAGAGACAGAGAACTATAGATAAAATAAATTATAATGGTAAATTGGTATATCAGAAGGAGTTGATTAAGAAATCCTTTTTAGATTATTACCAAAAATTATATATGAGTACTAAAGTACAGGTTTCAGATATAGATAATTATTTAAATGAAGCTAACTTTCCTAAATTAACAGAAGATCAGAAACAAGAAATTAATGGTTTGATTACTAGTGAGGAGATTGAGACAGTAATTAAAGAATTAAAATTAGGTAAGGCACCGGGTACGGATGGTTTGACATCTATTTATTACAAAACATTGGTACAAGAGATGATTCAACCTTTAAATGAACTTTTTAATAATATATTACATGGTTCAGAGATTCTCCCGTCATGGGGTAGAGCTTTTATATCTTTGATTCCAAAAGAAGATCAAGATCTCACTTTACCAAAGAATTATAGACCTATATCTCTCTTAAATGTAGACTACAAGATTTTTTCAAAAATTTAACTAACAGGCTTATGAGGGTTTTGTATCATGTAATACATACGGATCAAATGGGTTTTATAACTGGAAGGTACATGAAGAATAATGTCACACAAATTATTAACTTATTAGAATATTTAGATAAAAACAATCAAGTTTCTGCAGGATTGATATTTTTAGTTGCTGAAAAAGCTTTTGACCAGCTGAATTGGCAATTTATGTTAAGATTAATTGAGAAAATGAATTTTGGAGAAAAAATCTTACAAGCTCTTGGTGTTATTTATCAAAAGCAAACGGCACAACTTATAGTTAATGGGGGTTTGTCAGAGGTGCTTACAATAGAGAAGGGGACTAGACAGGGTTGTCCATTGTCACGATTGCTGCTTGTTTTAACCTTGGAAATATTGTTGATTAAAATTCGAGAATCACAGCAAATAAAAGGAATAGAAGTTAATAAAAAAGAATATAAGTTAAGGGCTTTCGCAGATGACTTGGTGGTTACCTTATCTCAACCTACTTATTCTGTAATAGAGTTACTACAATTGATACATCAGTATGGACAGGTTTCGGGTTTTAAAATTAATAACAATAAGACTAAAATATTGCCTAAAAATATGACTAATTTGGATAAGCAGACTTTGGTTAAGTTGACAGATTTTGAGGTTGTCAATAAGGTAAAATATCTGGGGGTTATTTTATCTGTTTCTAATGCAAAATTGTACAAAAATAATTATGAAAGGCTATGGGTCAATATACAAAGAGATTTGGAAAATTGGGAGAAGTTGCAATTATCTCTTTTGGGAAGAATTGCGGCGATCAAAATGAATGTTTTGCCAAAGTTTCTTTTTTTAATTTCAAATGATACCTATTTTAAAGAATGAGGTCAATTTAAATGAATGGCAGAAAGGTATTAACAAATTTATTTGGGCAGGGAAAAAACCAAGAGTAAAACTTAAAATTATACAGGATATTCGTGAGAGAGATGGACTCAAGGTACCGAATTTGAAATTGTATTATGATGCTGTGGTTTTAACATTAATAAGTGATTGGGTTAATTTAACAAATGTAGAAATACTCCTCTTGGAGGGTTGGGATTTACTTTTTGGATGGCATGCCAATTTAATTTTTAATAAAAGGGTTGATAGGGTCTTTAAATCTCATACTATAAGGATTTCTTTACTTCGGGTTTGGAGGAAATATTATAGAAGTGATTTTAAAATTCCACTATGGGCTATACCGGGGCATGCGATAGAAGGGATAAGGAGAGGAGTCAAGATGGATAGCGTTTCTTATGCACAACTACTTAGATGGGATGGTAAAAATTGGCAATTAAAATCTTTGGAAGATTTAATACAAGAAAATATTATTTATTCATGGTTTCATTATAGACAAATAGTGGAGAGGTGGAAGATAGATCGTAACGTGGGTTTGCTTAGAGAAGATGAGAATTTATTAAAACAAATAAAAGATCAAAGACGAACCCATATTAAGAGAATTTATGGGGTGTTAGTAGAACTGGATTCAGAAGCAGAATTAGTTAAAGAATGTATGGTTAAATGGGCACAAAATTTTGATGAACCGGTTTTATTAGATACCTGGGAAATTATTTGGGTGAGGAATGTTAAATTTACACAAGCCCAAAATTTAAGGGAAAATTTTTACAAAATGTTTTATAGATGGCACCTTGATCCACAAAAAATGTCTCGTATGTATCCTGACTTACAGCCTAAATGTTGGAGATGTGGATGTTTGGATGCTACTTATTATCATATCTGGTGGTCATGTAAAAATATAAAAGCTTTTTGGATTAAGATATGGTGGAATATCCAAAGAATTTTTAGAAGAAGGGTAAAATTTACCCCACAATTGTTTTTGTTAGGTATTGTTTCTGATTGTGATACTAAAGAGACTATATTGATGTTAAATTTAATTACAGCGGCAAGGTTGTTAGTAGGGCAATGTTGGAAGAAGGAATCTTTGCCTACCTTGCAAGAGTGGTTTTTTAAAGTTTCTTATTTGGCGGAAATGGCAAAGATTTCGGCTTTCTTGAAAGACCAATCGCAAGAGAAGTATTTTTTGGTATGGAAAAAATGGATAGACTTTATACAATATAAGTTGGATATAAAAATATTATTTAGTTTTTCAATAACTTATACTTAAAATTTAAGATATTTTATAGACTCTATAGACTTTTTTTATTTTATTTTATTTTTATTTTTTTTCCTTTTCTTTCTTCCTATTTTCTTGTATTTTCTTGTATTTTTGTTTTTTTTATACATATATTATTGTTAACTATTTCATAATTTGTTTAATTAATGTATTTAGATTTGTTTATGGTTTATATCTGTTTTAAGACTTTTTGAAAATTTTTTAATTAAGCCTGTATTCAGTTCTGGGAAGGTCGGGGGAGGGTATGGGAGGGTTGGGGGGACTCGGGGAAGGGAACTGTATTGTTTTGTAAAATTTAAAAAATTTTCAATAAAAAATTTTTTATTGAAGAAGGAAAATGGCTGCATCTCCATATGTTGCCAAAGCAAGAACATTCGATGTTAGCAGTGCTGACAGTAAGAATTTTATCCAATTGCTTAATACCTGTTTATTGCCTAGATTTCTGCTTGTTCTCCATTTGGTCTTGTAACCCCCTTACACCTGGTCCATTAGTGTGTTGCACTACAGAAATCACATATTCAGGCTGCTAGGACAGCTTTGGTTTTCTTTCTTTCTTGTAAATTTTTCCCCACTAGGATTAAATCATGTTTTCTTGTTTTGTTAAGTTTGTTAAGTTTATTAAATTAAACTATTCAGGTATCTTGGGTAGATATTATATAGCAGTGCTTTTTTTTGTCATAGAACTCACTGAACGGTGTTCCAGCACCTTTTTTTGAACAGAAGAACCAGTTCCTTCTAAGCTGCCAGTGGGAG
This sequence comes from Crotalus tigris, assembly GCF_016545835.1. Taxonomy (NCBI): domain Eukaryota; kingdom Metazoa; phylum Chordata; class Lepidosauria; order Squamata; family Viperidae; genus Crotalus; species Crotalus tigris. The sequence goes on along the minus strand of NW_024100213.1, from coordinate 2,778,578 downwards.
TACAGGTATGGCTGCAGAGCGATTTGGATTTAGTTCCAAATAGATTTAGCGAATTTCTGAACACAGTAGAAGCTAATGGCTAAGAGAACATGCAAAAGATGGTGTTACTTGACTAGTATTTGGAAATGAATTACATTGAATTTAGTGGATTTGTGCCTGAGGAGTCAAGCATAAAAAAACTTGCAACAATACATAACAGTCAAGTGATTGATTCAAGGACTTTTGATCAATATTTGTCAGCTATATTCAAAGATATTTTCTTGGCTCAATCATACTTGTCTTACATATTTATTTTATCATTTAAGTTTTTTTTTAAAAAAATAGCCCAATGCTGGGAGGATGGTAGTAACATGTTATCCCTCTGCTGATAACAGCCTGCTTTGTTCCTCCTTGTCATCTGACTCAGGTGAACTTGTGCAAATGTTGATGTAGGTGTGGTCTGAGTGAAGGCCAAAAAAATTAATAAAATAATAAAATAAAAAATAAAATAATAAAATAAAAAATAAAATAATAAAATAAAATAATAAAATAAAATAATAAAATAAAATAATAAAATAAAATAATAAAATAAAATAATAAAATAAAATAAAATAAAATAAAATAAAATATAGTCCTGATGAAATATAGACTGCAATTGATCCCATAACTTGGAAATTGCCATTTGGTCTGTTCTAAACAAGATTGCACTTCTGCTCAGGGAGACCTTAGCTTGGGGTGATATTTTCATTCTGAAACTGGCTGCTATACTTTGGTAAAGAATAGCAGCCATTCTGGATAGAAACAAGCTAGTCATGAATGATCTGTCTTACTGTAATCTGTTGGAGGGGACCTTGGAGGTCTTCTAATCCAACCCCTGCTCAAGCAGGAGATTCTATACCATTCCAAACAAGTAGTTGTCCAGTCTCTTCGTCAAGGGATTCTTTCCTGTACTTACTGATACTGCTGGGTATAAGTTAGTGATGTTGGCCAGCAATAATAGTTTGATGTCCTGAGTACTAGTAGTGCTTCTTCTCATCACCACTAAAGTTATTTATGCTTTCTGCATCCATTGTGAAACAAAAAACCCCTCCCACTTCCTTTATATTTTTGTTGTTCCCTCCTTTCTTCCCAGATCAAATGGATTAAAATATGCCAACATTTGGAGCTTGTTTTGAGATTATTTTACAACAAAAGCTACACATAATAAAATATTAACCCTAAGTCTAGGTTTGGGTCTGACCCTCAAAATGGTGATAATCTGAACTTTTTAGTTGCTTTGTGCTGTATCTGCACATAGATGATCAATTCTCTCTGTTTCTGGAAGCAGAGACCACTGCAAGCACACCCAGAATGTCCTCCAACATAGCTTAAAAATAAACATATCTAATACTAAGGAAATGGATGCATGGATTCATCCATACATGTGTGCCTCCAGTTATTGGAGTTTTGCATGGCCTCTTCTAAGGTATTTAGGGCTGCATTATGAGAAAATGGTACAAAACTTCCCTGTTGCATCTTCACGAGCAGAAGATATATCTCCCTCCTAGAACAGAAGTTACAAGCATAGCCCATTGAATGACTCCTATTGTACAACTGGAGTAACACCTGTTCAGTCTTTCATCTGTAGACCATGATTTGTTATTTTCTCAAGACAGTTGAATGGTGCAATTTTATACTAAAAGACTCCTACTGTAACATGTTTCCTTCTTTCTGAAGAGCTAATCAGAAATATTCTCTCCCCCCTCAGCCCCCCCCCCATGGGATCAAGAGGAGGATGTACGCTAGAGAAACAGGTTGGAACTGTTAAAATAATTGGCAACTTTGAATTCTTGTGAATCTAGTTGGCCTCACATTAAAATAGAAGCTTTTAACTTTTAATTATTTATTTCTGGCAGAGCCATAAAACTGCTCTTTTATGACATGAACAGTTGCAAGCAAGCAGGAGTTTTCCTCATTAAAAAGAGGCCATGGCTCTGGAAGTCTCTGTTTATATCATTGTGGACCATGTTCTTTGCCAGTAAGGCTATTAAAGTAACTGAGGACTCACACAGCAATCTTCAGAGGTTGCTTCCCTGGTTACTCCAGCACAAGCAAACTTCTCTATAACCAACTGCAGGCACATGAAAGCTAACAAAGGCTAGTTAGGGAGCTGGCAGTGACAACTTTTATTTCAGGTATGCCCATAGAAAAGAATCTGTGAAATGGAAAATATAAGCCTGGGGAAATGCCAAGTTCCAGTACTGACTCCTTGGCTAAAAACTGCCATTTTGTTTCCCTTAAAAATGTTTTGTGTATATGTGTGTATATGTGTATTTGCAGAACTTAGCTTCTTGAAAAGCACAGATGTGTGACTGATACCAGGTAATCTAGAATGATCTATTTCAACAGTGTCTGCTTCATCAATACAATCCCTATTGATCAGTGACCTCTTTGTCTTTTGTGTTGTAATTTTCAGACATCACTGGTAAACAGAGATTGTGCTTTGGAAGCCAAAGCAATTGTGCTGGCCTTGAGTTAACAAGCCAAGGTTAGGTTAGTGTTTTCTTAATGTTTTCCTTTCAGACAGCAGAAAGTGTAATGGTAGTCTTTGAATTTCAATTATCACTGTACTCTGTTCTGCCTTAGTAAGAGTAATGTATAAATTAAGGAAACTAATTCTGCTTCCCCTGGTCCTGTTTGTTCTATCCAAAGCCACCAGATGATGGAGAACGCCCACCTATCAATCTCTTTAATATGGGCTTGCTTTGGGCTTTGCTGCTGCCAGCATACAATCTCAACCCCAACATCCCCAGCTTTCCATAGGTAGATCCTTTTTTCTCCTCCTTTCTTTCCTTGATAGATGACTGTGAAAAAGTGATGTTTTATTGTGTGTGTGTGTGTGTGTGTGTGTGTGTGTGTGTGGTTTAATGCTCAGGAGCTTCACCACCACTTGAGATGAACCTTGATCCTCTTCTGTCTTTTTCTATTCCCCTTTCATGGTGTGACCTTCTTTTTTTCAGCTGATGGTGGGTCTATAGCAGGGGGGTAGTTATAGCAGCTTTATGATCTGTGGACTTCAACTCCCAGAATTGCTGGCATGTTGGCAGTTGGCTCAGGAATTCTGGAAGTTGAAATCCACAGGTTGTAAAGTTGCCATAGTTGTCCACCCGTGGTCTGTAGGAACCATCTGAACTTGAGTGAGAGGAGCTGGGTGGGGAAAAAGAGGCAAGTTGTGTGATGACTGCTTAAGGATCAGATCTCATAGAGCTAGTCAAATGTTTTAATATCACTGTGAGGGAGATGAGGGAAACTAATCAAGAAAAAGTCAATTTTAAGCAGTGCTTTTGAGCATGACATGTATTCCCTTTGTATGCATTTCCTGAATTAATCAGTTGTCTGGATTTACACATTACATTGCACAATCATCAATTAACTCAAAAGCCCGATTTATAAATAAAGATGGTAAAACCACAAACAAAAACACTAACCCTAATTAAGTGTAACATGAATCAAGCTTAGTGCTGAGACTGTAACCTTTTGGTTTCCATCCTACCAGGATGTTGTATAAACACAGCCAGAAAGAACAGACTTTTCTCAAACATTCATTTTATCTGCTAGTTTTCTGCTCGTAGTTGGCCCACAAAGATTTTCCTGCTGAAGAAACCATTGTTTTGATTTGTGGAGCATAACTCACTAAGTTCCACAAAAATAACTGCTAGTGAAATTATAAGAAGCTTGAGGAGAATTGTTCTCCTGATATTCTACTATCTGTATAAATCATACCATAACGTCTTGGGGAATTTATGAGATTTGTGTTCTTTGATAATAGTTTAGAAGGAATTGTTCTGTAGCTTCTGGTAAAATCTGGCACCTGAATAAAATGGGTTAAGTATGGAAAATATGCATCATACAAGATAGTTGAATAAGATAATTTCTGAACTAGCATATTTTGTAGTTAGTGTTCAACAACAACAACAACAAAAAAAAAAACAGGAAAGCACAGATTCAGGTTCCCACCTCACCTTAGAGCTTATTTGGGTTCACTCCTTAATATCTTCAAAATTTATTGATTATAAGAAAAAGAAAGTGTCACATCTTCAACCCCCTCAAGACCTCAAGCATTCAATGTTGGGTTCCTCATCAAAAGCGGGAATATGAAAGGAGAAAATAAATAAAATTTATTCTTCCATCTCTTTACTAGATAACCTTACTCCTGTCCCAAGTAAAGAGATCTGATATGATTAATTTCAGAAGCATTTATTCAATATTAAATCCTATTCTGTGAAGTGGGAAGGGAGATTATGGCTGGAGCTTTATTCAGTGGGAATACAGGGAAGAATGACTTGCTCAGATGCTGAGAAGTATTTATTCAGAACTAAATATATTGAAGCTAATTATTGGGAAAATGTGTTTTGGAATAGTTATTTTCAAGATGGAAGCAACAGTTCTTGTAATTGGAGATATAGCTCTGGGAAGAGACAGGTGATATCTATTGTGCATTGAGACTGAATGAGAGGACTATGCAAGCTAGTTGCTTTAAAAGAAAATGTTAGAGAGGGGAGATCTCCTTGTGCACGAAGCCAACAACCCAGAGTACAGCCTCATTTGGGCTACACAAACAGTATGGAAAACTATTCATTTGTTAGGCATTGGTAGTTATTATCCAAGTAGAGAAGAACACAACAGGCTTCTTGGCACTTTCTTCAGTTCCAATCTAATGTATATCCTACTTATTCTGAAATTGATCAGAATTTGTGTATACTTACAACTTGTTCTCTTCATAGAAATTGGGATTAGTTCTTTAAATGTGTAATAAAAATTGGCATGAGATCATAACAGAACTTCACAAAAGATCATTTTTCAGACCACACCTCTCAGGTGGAGTCCCAGGCCAAGAAATGCTTCTTTTTTTTTCCTAACTAAATTTTATTTTATTTGCTGAAAAAAGAACTTGCTTTAAATTTTTTTCCAAAGGAGTTGAGAATTATGTGGAGTTTAGGGAATTCTTGTGGGTGGTATGTTGAGTTCTGATATTTGTTTACTAATGAGATGGCCAAGAACTGAATGACCATGCCTGTTTTTCATTGTATAATCACTGTTGCAGTCATGGCACCTTCCATAACATCTCAGTGTTTTGTTAAATTCCATAGGAGAGCTTAAGAGAACTTGCATCTTTTCAGATTGTGGAGAATAAACACCTTGGGAAGCTGGAGAGATGTGTAACAATAAAGCAAAAGATCTAATGGCACCTTCCATTAACCCCCAAAATAAAATAAGATTTAGCCACCATCATAATCTGAGAGTAAAGCAGAAAAGTTTAGATGACAACGAGCTGACAACAATAAAAACAACAGCTAAGATTTCAAGAAAATCCATTCCAAAACCTCTTCACTTTACCTTACATAGCAGTACCCATTTTTTCTAAACATTCCCATATTAATATAATTATTACTATTTAAATAACTGGGAAAAACAAGACCTAAATCTATAAATTGTCCTCATGTCAAAAAACCCCTCAAAGAACAACATCTTTGACTCTAAATTTGATCAGTCTCTATAAAAGAGAGAGTTTTACCTACAAATGTTTACTTCTATCCAAAGTAATTTTTTAAAAAAGTCCTTTAAAACACACACACACACACACACACACATTTAGAGGAGTTCTAGCTCAAAAGCCCCTGCATCTGTTTCTCTAAAGCTGAGTGGACATCATTCTCTCAGAAGATCTACCATGTCTGCAAATTTCATCTCAACATGTTAAGAGTAAAAAAGTTGCAGTTAAGTGATTTTCCCTTGACAGCCAATGGATAACATAAAACTTGCTTCAAATTCTGGATCCATACTGAGCAGTCTCCATTTTGGTCCAAATAAAATTAGGCTGTTTTCTGAATCATTGAATTGACACCTGAATTGAATTGACACACATCTATAATATGGATCTGATGAATGCAAAAATAATTGTGTGGTTCTTAGTTGTATTGGGAAGATGGGCTACAATTCTATAACTGTAAAATCTTGTTGTTGAGTTTCTTTAATTTTCAAGTACAGCACTATTGAAAAAAGGGTTATGCCTATAAATATATTCATTATCGATTTCTTAAGGCTTATTTTGAAAGAAACAAATCTTTTTATATCAGAAATGGCCAAAATAGTGAGGCAATTAAAGATATAGATACATGGATAGATAGATGGACAGGCAGGCAGATACAGATTTATTTGCAGCAATGCCTCTGTGATTCACAATTTTTCAACCACGTGAAGAACAGGAATGAGATTTTTATGAGCAATGAAAAACAAACTCATTTTTATGGACAAATGACCGCAAATGGATATTATTTAACCACAATTCAGCTGCTGACTAGAAGATGTGTAAGCCACAAATCATTTTTGAAAGATGTCACATCTTCATATGCAGGTTTCTCTCATCTGTTTATCAAAGTACTCATGAAAAAGGGCACTTTATAATGTTTTCTCAATGACAAGTCCAGAACCACAAGATTTCAACATTTCCATCTGTCTTTCCTCAGAACTCACAAATGTTTAGGGATGGGAACTACGGTCCAGTAGTAGTTTTTCCCCCTTGATCATATTGAGGAAGCTGCTGAAAAAACACAGTGGAGAAGCAACCGTCATAGAAAAACAAGATGCTTCAGAATGGTCAATGCCTTTTTTGCCAGCAAGAAATGATAGCAAGACCACCAGTTCAAAACACACTAGGTGTGGCAACACAGTTTGTAAGAAGAAAGATCTACTTTCTAAAGAGTAAATATTTGCCAGAAAACATAGTTGGTGAAGTCCACATCCAAGAAGAAAGCCACTTTACAATGGTGCCACTCCCTTTCCATGAAGTGTTTGTAGGCGGAAGGAGAATTCAGAAGAACCGTTTTAGTTAACAACTTTGACAAAGCAATAAGAAGAGTAAGTTGCCAAGGATTCTAATATTTATTTCAAAATGTTTTCTCCATTGTAGGAATCTGATCTTTTTTTTTCCTCTTTCAGAATGAAAAATGGGAGATATCATAATTTCTAAGAAACTTGATTCCATAGTTGCAATCTTCCTGAACCTTATCTTTTAAATAGATTCTATGGATCAAGATGTAATTAAAGTTGCATTATATTTACTTCTAAAATGTTGATATATGTTTATAATAGAACATGTATGCATGTATCAAAATCACAACATATTAAGATAGGATCTATACTGGAAAGGCATATTTTTCTGAGCAGTAGCATAATTAATGAAGTCTAAGCCATTTCTGATTGCAAATATTTCATAGTCACTTGTAAATATTTTTGGCACAGCTTGAATGCTCAGAAGTATTTAGTTGATAGATTTTTTTAAAAAAAAGTAAGCCTAGTATGTATTCTGCAATGTATCTTTGTTTTTATCTTTCAGAGGTAAGAGCAAAAGAAAAATGTTATCAACAGAATATATACTGGCCTGCAAAATGGTGACTAAATCAACATGGAGTAGCATGACATAAGAAAGTCAAAGGAGAGTGGTCTTGAATTCCCATTCTACCAATTCATTCTACCATTTTCTTTTCAGCTGGCCTCTACTCAATTTGGCTTATAAAATAACTGTTTGGTTTTCAAGGCTTCTTGGACAATCATAGTAATCTATCCACCCCCCACGTTAATTCCATTAAGAATGATTTTTTTAAAAAAAATCAGAATACATGCAGGTCAGTTGTTAGAACTTAGACAACGTTCTTCAGCAATGGGTGTAGTATGTTTGAGATGGCATGTTCATGAGCTTAAGTTTAGAATTAAGATAGGATTATGATTTGATCACAATACATAATACTTTATTTAGGTGTTTTCCTTAATTTCCTAAATGGTACAAAAGGGTTGATGGAGAAATGAACCAAACATAGACCAATGGAACAAATACTGAAAATAGCTTATTCTTTCAATATCCCAGACATCAAATGGCTTGCAAAACCATTTATGGATCCTGTCTTTAAAACCTTCTTGGTTTGGCTCTTAAAGAGGCAGTATACAGTGGTAACCATATTCCCTTCTCTTTCCAACCCTCTCCTTACTGATTATTTCCTGTTCTCAGACATTTGCAACAACATTTAAGGTTTGTTCCCATAGAACGTGAAGAGTTTAAAATAGCAGGAAGCACTGTTTTGTTGCAAATATGTACATTTCCTGCTTTGTCCTATAAACATGTTGCATCCATGGGAACTGTCTCTGATTCTGTCAATGGTCTGTGTGCTCTTCTCATTACCACTGAGTCTTTCCTAAACCTCTTTCTTGTGATATATCCAGGTGAGCTTGTTTCCAGAAGAGAACATCTGGAAAAGCTTGTTCTCTTCAGTGTTGTCTTTCTTGTCATTCCCTAGCCTAAGGCCAACAATTTTTGACCAATGCCACCCAGCCAGAAAAACATCCAGAGAACTCACATAAGTGTGCGTGAAAGAGAAACTTCTGAACAATCATCCACGCAGAGAGAAATAAAAATGGGTGAGAACTTGGATACTTTTCCAATGTGGTTATGTGCAGGAAAGCAACATTTGAAAAGACCAAAGTCTGCTGACTTGACTAAAGCAACGAAGTATACGGACAGAGTATTTTGTGTTGGATTTGGAACTAGGCAATGTAGACTGAAATAGAACCTCAGTTATGAACTTTTTGGGTGGTCTTGGACAATGTCCTTAACTTCTGCTCAACATCTGTAAAATGGGGATAATTTGAACATCCTATTTTTGACTTGCCTGATCTTTTAGAATTTTTATGTGGCTTGTAATAGCAGTTAACACTGAATTCTTTTCATTTCAAATATATAAAAACAAAGCTGACCTACAATAACCAGCAACCAAGTAGCATTAGGAAAAGCATACTTACATGACAGAAAAATACATAAAGTCACAAAGCCTGTAGAACTGGCTGTAGTGCATCCCAGATGGTAATTAATTCTATTTCACTGATGTCATGGCTGAGAAATCTCTTTCTATATTAGAAACAAATAAAATTACTTTTAACAAATAATATACATTGTATATTTGTTCTTCTTTCTAAGTTAAAGGTCTATGGACTAAGAGGGACTGAGATATTAGCAAGAGCCATGGTGGTGCAGTGGTTAGAATGCAGTATTGGAGGCTAACTCTGCCCACAGCTTGGAGTTTAATCCTGACGGGGCTCAAGGTTGGCTTAGCCTTCCATCCTTCCAAGGTCAGTAAAGTGAGGACCCAGATTGTTGGGGACAATAAGCTAACTCTATAAACCACTAAAAGAGGACTGCAAAGCACTATGAAGCGGTATATAAGTATAAGTACTATTGCTAAGGGAGGGGGAAATTTTCCCAATCATAAACATGGTGCCTAAAGCAGCTTATCTTGAAACACAAGTTTCAATTTTTGATTTTGTCAGGACTATGACAGAGAAACACGCTATCGCTGAACCCTCCCCTTCTCCCCCCACAGACATCTTACTATTGGCCAGGATGACTAATATTGCTGGGAGTAATAATTCAACAATATCTGAAGGGCTGCATGTTCTCCACATTAGAAATATAAAGAGACCACACAAATCTAATTTAGGAACATAATCCAGAGGGCAATAGAAGAAGGGGATGACAGAGAATGAGGTGGCTGGATGGAGTCACTGAAACAGTAGGCGTGAGCTTAAATGGACTCCAGAAGATGGTAGAGGACAGGAAGGCCTGGAGGAATGGAGTCGCGATGGGTCGGACATGACTTCGCAACTAATAAGAACAACAATCTAGAGGGGTCCTTGGTGCTCTCTGAGTTTGCTTGTTTTCTTGCAGACATTTCATTACCCTAAATAGGTAACATCATCACTAGCACTGATGATGTTATCTAGTTAGGGAAATGAAATGTCTGCAAGAAAACAAGCAAGCTCCAAGAGCACCAAGGACTCCTCATTTCAACCCTGAGCTACAGATATGCTCCTTCATTGGTACCACATAATTTAGACCTCCAAAAATGGACAGTTTTCCCTCATCAAATTAGAGAAAGTTCAACCCATGCTAGACTGCAGTGATGAAGTAATCCATATATCACATCTGTTAGTGCAGAAATTATTAAATTATATTTCTTTAAAATATGGTTTTATTGACACCGTTTGATACCTAACATAATACAGTTTACAGTGTTAACAATCCTTTTGTTGGGGAAACATCATAGTTAAACTTCAGACAGATATATTGTTCATAAGGAAGACTGAATATAGGAAGCTGATAGTTTGAAATAACTCATTGATTCTTTTACATAAAATCAGTTGGGTGGTCTATTCAGGCTAGTAAATACTGTTATGGTTCTGGCTAATGAAACATTTCAAAGAACTTCCCGGCATTATTTTCCTAAAAGTCTTTTATTGTTACAAAATGTCGGTACAGGCACAACGGAGGGATGCTAGGATCTAAGTTCTCTTCCTCTGAGCAGTTAAATTATCAGCATGTTCCCTCCCTAAATTAGTTGTCATATCTGACATTATCCAATTAGTGTGAAGGTCAAATGTTTTCTTCCTCTTTCTTTCCTGGGCTTTACCCCCAACCCTTCTTCTGCTCTGTATTAACCCCATAATTACCAGACAATTCTGCATATTGTCAAAAGCAAGAATATATAATATTTGCAGCGTTGACAAATACGTCTCACAAAACATGATCACTCAGAAGAAGAGACCAGGAAATCAGGAACAGATTAATAAAACTGATGATTCCATTGCGCTCTAAGATTTCTCTTCCCTCCGTTCCTCCCTCCCTCCCCCCCTGATAGAGATCAGTGGGTCTAATGACAAAGGTCATTTTTATTTGGGGTCACCTCTTATTGCTGAATCTAGTATTCCCTCCACAGTTTTCTACAATTGGCACTTACTCAATAAAAACAAAAAGAAACAAGTTATTTTTATTCTTACCATTTAAATTTTTTTTATGTGAACTTGTTACTAAAAAGTACAGTTGCCCTGAACAAGTTTAAACAACTCTTTCTTACTTGTGTTGGCTGTGAATAAACAAGAGTTCTTCAGATCCATGGAGATGATATTGTTGCCTTTCACTGCTTGGCACCTTCCAGATTTATTGAGATTATTAACCATGTAATTCTCAATCAGATAAGGACTGTGCTATCTGGAGAGGAGATTGAAGAGAGCTAAGTCATTGCAGTGTATTATGCAATTTTATATGAGAATAATATATGAGCAAGATAAGGAATTTAGAAGATGTTACCCATAAAAATGGTTCTTAAATTAGGTTTTTTTTTCAGACCTTTACTAACTGCACTATTTCATAGCAATTCTGTAAAATGGCAGCTACCTATGGCATATATAAGGATTCTGGCTCTGACTGAAGTTTTCTGAAGTGTTCTACCGTGTGAATAAACGTTGGATCATCACAAGACTACAGCCAGGAGATAAAGAATAAGGCCTCCCAGTATTTATACATTTGGCCTTTTTCCTACATAAAGATATCCTGCTGTGGAGGTTTGTGTTTGCAGATCCCATCTCTAAGGCGATATGATCTGCAAACCTTCTCTTCTGAGCTTTAATCCTGGCAGCGATGAGTTTTTATAAGATGGAAAACAACAAAGCCACTCAAAGTGCAAAGCAAAAAAAAAAAAAAAAGAAGAAAGCCTAACATTAGTCTCTCTGCTCCCACTTCCAAATGACGTCTATGTTTTAAAATACCCCCACCCAAAGCTTCTAGATCAAAGCAGATGAAAGAAAGGCTAAACGGATCGTCAAATGGTTGGCCCAACCTCTGAGACCAGCTGGAATAATCATGGCAGGAGCACCACCAAAAAAATCATAGCAACAGGAAAGAAGTGAAAAGAGAAAAAATGTGAAATGTGGAGTTTAATTTATGAGGATATATAGTTCTAAATGTCTCGATCCACAATTAAGAACTAAGCCAGGTTAGAGGAAGTCTGTGTGGTGAAAATTGGAATAAAGAAATTGTGGACAATAAATGAATCTACTGTAGATCAAAGTTCAAATGAAAACAATTAGAACCACATTCAGCAGGGCCAGGGGCATTTCTGGAATCGCTGCCAGGTATTTTGCCCCTTTTTTTTGGAAATCTAGACAATATTCTATACTGCTTAGTGTCCTTGGTTGAGCCAAAATAAATCCTAGCCTCAATTAAACAGTTACAGAAAGGACCCATCTTCTACCACTAGAATTATTTATAGGGAAAGGAGCCAGAAAGCTTAAATTACAGACACTAATTTCTTCAGTGTTCAAAAGTAATTGGATCCAGGTTTCATTTCAGTTTAATAGAAAACTGTCAAATGTACAAGCCATATTTATGAAATCTCCTGGAGAATACAGGATGCAAATCATAAGTGGGATTTTTCACACTCACATTTCTGGATAAACCAGGGAAGGTCCAGTAGAGCAGTTCTGGCTATGTTCTTAAGGAAATCAGAACATTGGAAATGACATGAAAGATCTTCTGCTTCCAACAGGACTGGAACAAAGTTCCAGTTTCATCATTGTCTGTTTTAGAGTGATGTCTCAATTTGTTTCTTTTTCAGATACAAACAAGATAAAAATCAGATTATATCTGTTGGTGTAATTCACTTTAGCATTAGAATTGGAGCTGGATTTTCATGGATATGGATTTTCATACATATCTAGACCCAAGACTACATAATTCAGATGGCAATCGAATACACTTACAGAGAAAAGTAAAATGTTTTTTACACTGAACTTGTCCCTAGAACTTAGGGGACTTGTCCATGTAGTTTTCTTGCCAACCGCATGGAAGTGGTTTGTCATTGCCTAGCATACAATTTTCTGGTGGTGTCCGTCACATCCAAGCATGGAAGCTGAGCTTCCAATACCAGTTGGGGTATTGTCACTTGATAAGTATGTCTACTTACATACAATGGAATAGCTTCTGAGCAGGCATACATAGGATTATGCTTTTAAACAATGACTAAAACAAGCTTTGTGAGGGAATAATTTACTGTATGAACAAAGTTTTCCATTAGAAAAATTAAGAAGCATATCTTTCTCTTACCTTATATTTGCTCCTAGTTACAGTTAGAGTTGGATGTCATGTGTTCTGGCAGCTAAAGAAAACTGACTGACTATTTCTGACGTAAATTTATTTTAGTATGTTCAGTTCCTGAATTTAGTTTATAAGCACCAGAATTAAGGCCAAATATGTCAGTGTTCTGAGAATTCATCAGTCATTCCTTCCTTACTCTCCCTAGGACTCAGATTTTTATAAGTGCTCAACCATATTGGGAACCAGAAATAGATTTTCCACAAAAAAAAACTTTTTTTCCTATAATTATCTTTATTTGCTGAGTTTCCTGATGTTCGTTCTATATCAAACAGCCTCACTGTTTACTTTGTCTTTGCTCCTCCTTTGCTCTTTATACAGATTTGCGTATTTTTCCAATGGGAAAATGGGACTTTAGAGATTTTGCCAAACAAAGGTATTTCATAAAAAATGTGTCGGTAATATTACATGCTAGTTTTCTTATATCTGTATGAAAATGATTTAAGTCTTTTTTAAAAAGCTCTCCAGAACCTTTAATAATTTTTTGTTATGTTAAGAATACCAGGCCAGTTGTACTGGATCATAAGATTCATTTGTTGTAGTTTTCCATCTTGAATTCACCTATTTTGGAGGCTTCCAATGAAGCATAAGGGAAAGATATAAACTTGAAGATTTTCAAAGTCCAAATATGTAATCTCATATCATGTGCCCTGTGGAACACCATTCTCCCTCAGATTCCTATGGTCCTTGCCCTGGGCCTATTTAAATGAGCTCTTAAAATGGTGGCCTTGGGTGAGACACTCTCTCTTAGCTCACCTCACCTCACAAGGTTGTTGTGGGGAAAATAGAAGGAGGAAGGTGTTTGGATATGTTTGACTCCTTGAGTACATTGTAAAACAACAACAACAAAAATAAATAAATAAATAAATAAATAAATAAATAAATAAAGTGGCTCTGTCCCTAGGTCCTGGATAGACGTGTTTGGTATTTAATTTTCTTTTCTGGACTTTCCCTTTTGACGATATAATTGCTGTGTTTTTAAGACAGCTTTATTAGGGTATTTTTGTATGCTGCCCAGGATTGTTACAAATTGAAGTGACAGATAAATCTCATAAAAAAAGAAATACAGTCCTTCCAAAGATCACAACTGATTTGACAGTAGGGCTTGTTGAAGTCTTATCTGATCAAACTGTATATTCAGACGTTTTCTGAACCTGTTTCTTTTAGTAAAGATAATGATCTTGACAAGATTTTGGAAGTGGTTTGCCCTGGCCTCCTTTCTAGATTGAGAGAGAGTGATTGGCCCAAAATCACCAAGCTGGCTTCATGCCTAAAGTGGGACTACTCCTGGTTTCCCAATTTCTAGTTTGGTATCTCAACCATTACACCAAACTGATCCTTGCTAAGAGTGTTTGGGGCTAGAATTGGAATGCCTCTTTTCTGCATAGAAGCAAACTGCTTGATGAATCATCAGGTTCCATGTTGGAATGTTTCTCTGGCTCTTAAAGGGTTTCTGGATGCTGACATCCACCCACACTCCACTGGATAGTCTTTGAAGATTTATTTTGTTTAAGTTGGGATTTTGCTTAATAAACTTAGCTTTCATGAATCTAGGGACAGCTGGCTGAGATATTCTGTGATTAGAACTAGATCCACAAAGATTGTCTTCACGAATCTCAGGCAAGAGCTATACTATTCCAAACCAAACAAGTTATTTGGCATATGGGGCAAAATTCCAGAAGGAATCCTCCCCATGCCATATAGTAAAAGGTAATAACGACAAAAAAGTAATAATTTAATGAAACCTACAATCCACTGCATGAAGTAATCTGCCTCAGTCTGCTTAGTTGATCTTGATTTCTGATTTCTTGACCCAATTCTCCAATTTCTAGCTTCCATTCAGACATCTTTAAATGGCCCATTCATATTATTACTATTGATGACATGGCAATTAAATGACTGATAATTACTCATCTCAGTTCAAGAAGATTGATTGAGAATCCCCTACTGGAGACTGAACGTGGCTGAGAAACAGAGGCACAAATGTCATTTTCACCTAATGTTGAATAATGTTACAATTTACCTTTGTAGATGTTGACATGATGACAGAAAGTGGACACAGCTGCAGTCACAGAAGATCTCTGTAAAAGCAGATTTTCACACGAATGAAAATTCATGATTTTGATCGAAGAGCAGATAATGATTTAGTTTCTTTTTCAGTTCTTTTAGTTTTGTCAAATAATTAAAAGTTTAAAATGCTATCCTTGGGCTTCTAAGACTCCAACTGGCAAACTTTACAATCTGATTGGCAAAATATACCATCTACAGATAACTTGATTAATAGCCGATTTTGGCTATCTCATCAGTCATAAACTTTATTATTAACATTCATCTGGGAGCATGGATCATCTTTTTTTTTTAATTCTTTATTTTCTGCTTTATCCACCTATGCAAAAGGAAAGAGGCAACTATCCTGCTTGGCAGTACACTTCCAGCCTTTCTTAAGTTTTATTTTCAAACATTTCATCTGGTGGCATTCTTTTCCTTGCTTTAGAATTTGGATGCTTACAGTTTCCATCTTATTTAGTGTTTATTTGGGATGAGATTGCATCTGGCCAGAATCAAAGTGATCTGGCAGGAGTCCACCTGGCACTGAATCTTCTTACTCAACAGTTCCCCCACTCCACCCTTTCAACTGAATCAGAGAAACCGGAGACTGGAATGGAGCACAAGGTCACACAACCCATCAGGGAGGCCAGAGTGGGTTCGTTGTTCCCTCCATCAAGGATTGGCCATTCCTGTCTAAAGTGACTCAACCTGCAGGGTTTCCATCATTTCCCTTGAGGAGGAGATTGTTCCACCGGCCTTGTGGACCTCACAGTAAGGAATATTTTCCTTTGCTTAGTTCCATCCTGTTTCAGCCCTGCGTCGTCTTCAGAAACTCCCTGAGTGATTGGACTTTTTGTTTTGGATGGTGACTGGAGGGTTACACGGTGTTCCCTTGTCCTCTGATGAAACAATCATAGAGCCAAAATTAATAGGCTTCTTTTCAAACCATGGGTTGATTTTAGGTTTATTTTCTTAAAAGGAATGAAAATAGCAAATGTCAAACCCAAATTAAAACAGGGAGGGGAGTGAGAGAAAAGAAAAACTATCCTCATTGTTGAACTGAGAAGCCCTTTTCCAGATTTAATATCTGAATTCACATTTTGGCTACAGCTAAGCAACACAGCTTTGAAAGTGAGAGATTATAGTCAAACTCTTGGCAGAACAAAGTTTTCTCCAGCAAAGGATTCAGACCTGCTGATCATTCCAAATGCAGGGTGATGATATAACAGTAGTTCTTAAAGGAGGTGATGAGCATGGAAGCTCAACGAGGGCATTCTGCATCTTGTAAAAGCCCATTTCCCAGCACCTTGTGGAAGACCAATTCCATTTATTTTTCTCTGTTAATATAGATATCTTAACCAGCAGTAGGCAGAAGTAAACTAGAGCGATACAATTCTCTTTTCTTGGGAAATTACTCAAAAGAAGGCTTGTGAGCTGTCCAGAGTCATCTATTTGAGATGAGATGTAAAAAAAGAAATCAGACCAAGATAAATAATCACTTTGGAATTTTTTTCATGTATAACATATAAGCTGTACAATTCAATTGAAAAATAAACTGGGCATCTCCTTTGCACAGCCCTATTCAGGTCACCATACAGATTTTCAATTGGATTCAGGTCCAGGCTTTGGTTGGTCCATTCCAAAACTTTGATCTTCTTCTGGTGAAGCCATTCTTTTGTTGATTTGGAGGTATGCTTTGAGTGATTGACACGTGGAAAGGTGAAATTCATCTTCAGCATTTTAGCAGAGGACTGAAGGTTTTGTGCCAAAATTGGCTGATATTTGGAACTGTTCACAAGTCCTTCCACCTTGACTAAAGCCCCAGTTACAGCTGAAAAAAAAGCTGCCCCAAAGCATAATGCTGCCACCAGCTTCTTCACTGTTGTTATGGTGTACTTTTGGTGATGTCATGGTGTACTTTTGATGTTGTTTTGCTCTGAACCTACTTTTTGGAACTATGGGCAAAAGTTTCAGCTTGGTCTCATCGGACTATAATACATTTTCCCACAAGCTTTTGTCATACTTGATGTAGGTTTTTTCAAAATGCAGCTGGCCATGGATGACTTTCTTTGTAAGAAAAGGCTTCTGTCTTGCCATCCCATCCTATAGACCAGACATATAAAGAATATGGGAGATTGTTATTACATGTAGTACACAACAGTACTTGTGAGAAATTCTTGGAGCTCCTTTAATGTTTCTGTAAGCCTCTTGGCAACCTCATGAACCAATTTTCTTGTTTTTTTTTCATCAGTTTAGGGAGAGCCAATTCTTGGTAATGTTACTGTTGTGCCATATTTTGTCCACTTGTTGATGACCGTCTTTGCTGTGTTCCATGGTATGTCCAATGCCTTGGAAACTTTTTTGTATCCTTCTCCTGACTGATACCTTCCAAGAATGAGATTCCTTTGATGTTTTGTAAGCTCTTTGCAGACCATGGCTTTTACTGTAAGAGGCAACTGAGTAAATGTCAGAAAAATTCTACTAGAACAGCTGAACTTTATATGGGCTTGAACAGAGTCACTTTAATTGATAGTGTACATGTACTGACTACTAATTACCATTAGTTTGAATGTGATTGGTTAATTCTGAACACAGCCATATCCTACTTATAAGAAGGTGAGCACATTATGTAGCCATACTATTATATGTTTTTATTGTTATTTTCCTCTCTAAAATAATTCAGTATGGTTTTTCAATTCAATTATACAGCTTATATAGTAGAAGCTGGAAACAAAATTCTGAAGTGATTTATATTGGTATGATTTTTTTTACATTTCAAAAACCTTACATTTTGTGCTACTATCAACAATATTGTTGCATTTTTCATCATTAAAACTTCATTATTAGGAAATATATTGATGATATTACCTACCTACAAGCAAATAACCAAGCTCAGAGAGCACCAAGGAATCCAATATTCAGTCCTGAGCTACATATTCTTCTCTACTGAAGTGCAATAATGGAATGCCAGTTAATGAGATCCAATTGGTTTAATGGTTAAGGTTCTGGCCTAAAACTAGGAGACTGTGAGTTCTAGTCCTGCCTTGAAATGAAAGTTGGCTAGCTGATTTTGGGCCAGCCACTCTCTCTCAGCCCAGCTCACCTCATATAGTTGTTGTGGGGAAAATAGGAGGGGGGAATATCAGTATGTTCACTTTCTAGAGTTGTATAGGAAAAAAGGTGAGATAAACATCTAAAAATAAATCATTATAAATCAATATGTCCTTCTAAAAATGGTTTTTTTCCCATCCAGGTTCTTTGATAGACTCATTGATGGGACTTAAATTATGAAAAATTGAGAATAACTAAACCAAGGACTCAAGACAGTATATAAGGGGAATGTAGTTGTCATTCCACATTAACAAGTGCAAAAGAAATTGGGCAGAGAGAAAGTGATTGATCCAGAGTTCCCCAAGGAATTCCATTGCTGAATGGGAACTTGAACCTGCATCTCTTTAGCTAAGGTTCAAATTCTTAACTACTATAATGTAGAGTATGGTATCTCATAATCACCTTGGGTAAGGCTCAATCTCAACATTCCAAGAAAGGCATTTTAAAAACTATGAAAGAAGGCAAACTTTATGGAATTCTGGAGTCCCCTTCATGAATCAAGAGGAAGATTTGTTCATAGGTTCACTGAAGAGGTCCTTCCTGCTATGGTTACCTCACAAATAGTGATTTACAATTAAGGAGGAGAAAACATAGTTTTTACATAGTTGGGTCAGAGAAAGAAAACTAAAGTTCTCATATCTCAGTTAAAAGTTAATGCCAATGGGAAGAGCGACCAGCTTCCCTAAACTATAAGTCAACATCTGTAAATATGGGAAAAGAAGTTCTATAGAATCCTGAATTGCATTTGCAAGCACAGTAATGTGTATATGTTAAATCTTAATGCCTTTTAAAATAAATTTAGAGAGGTGTTGGGATGACAGGATTTCTGCAAATGGTACTGCAATAGCACTTGTATATCCTGATGAACCTCTTGCCCAACCCTGTAAGAATAACCTCATCTTTCAATAATATGTTTAGAGGGAAACTTTCAAGTGTAATTTGGCTAGAGAACTGCGGGCACCTAAAACCTAGTGTAATGGAAAAACTGATGTGTCTGATCCTTCTTTTTTTCTTTCTTTCTTTTCCTTCCTTCCTTCCTTCCTTCCTTCCTTTCTAAAACCAAGATAAATCAAGTCTGCAATTTCACAGTGCAATAACCCATCAATTATATTCTCATTCTCTTCCCTGTTACAAAGAGTTAAGCTGAGGAGTAAATGAAGTCTTCAACTTCTTAAGGAATCAGAGGATAATTTTTACTGGTTGATTATAAAAGTGAATGTGATAAGTAGATCTTTTTTCCAGGGACAGAGAAGGACAACTGATCTGTCGTATTGGGGATTAATTTATGTTATTTGTGCATTTAGCTCTATATCTGTTATTCTGTCTAAAGAAAAATGTACTTGCTAGTGAGTGAGAACATCCATCCAGTGACACTGCTCTATATCTGTTATTCTGTCTAAAGAAAAATGTACTTGCTAGTGAGTGAGAACATCCATCCAGTGACACTGTTCATTGGTTTTTGTCTCTCCTTTGCAAAACTGTAATAGTTAGTCAGAAGGCATGTGAGAAGGCCCTTTGATGCTATTAGACGGGGAAAAAACATATAGTTTTATAATAGGTAGCAGAAGCAAAATGCTACTCATTAGTAAAGGGCAGGAAGAGCATCCTGAGATACTGAAGTCATTACTGCTTGCTTCAAACTTCAGGCCTTACAATTTCCTTGCATGCCAGGCAGGACATGATCCAGCCAGAAACTGGAAAACACATTTTTATTAATCCAAGATTTACGGGAACAGTCATTTCTCAGAAACAAAAACCTGTTTTCTCCATTGTTCATCAGAGGAAATTGGGATAAATAATTTCATATATTTAGCTAATCTCTGGCTTAGGCATAGCCAAGACAAAGAGCAAACCAAAATAAAAATGCCTACCTCTTTGAATAATATGCTGTGCCCAAATCCATGAGATTTAAGAAGGTCATTAAAATGAACAGGTCAAAATAAGATGGAAGTATCCCATATCAAATGCCTTTCAGGGAAGGTGTAGCTGAGAATGTTAAAAACAATTTTAGGGAAACAATGGAGAAGGGAAATAGGGGAGCAAAGTGTTCTACTGTGAAGTAGCCAAAATGATTATTTCATTTTCTTATTTGAAAACCTTTCCCTTGCTGTTGGTTGATGGCACTGGAACAGGCAAAAAGTGTTATGTAATAAAATGAGCTTTCAACAGAACTGGATGATTTATTTCTCTGGCGCAAATTCCAACTAAAGCAAGACACAAATTCTGTGAGCAGATCAATTGGATTTGAGTGGTTTCTCTGAATTTTTCTCCATGAAGAGAAATCCTCCTATTATTGTTATTATTATTATGGTTCATCGCACAGTCAGCCAGATGTTCAAACTGGATTTGGCATTTTTGTGTATCTATAGAGTCCTTTCCAAGGACCTGGGACAGGCAGATGTGATTATTATCATTATTAATTCTTCTTATAAATCAAATTATCAAATTTATTTGCTCCCCCATTTCAGGGTTCAGGACAACTCTTACACTTTCTCAAGGGCTGGATTCCCCCTTAACCATGACAGTAGCATCAGTATTTCAGAAGTTCCATGAAAGGGATTTCCTTATGAAGATTTATCTTAGGATTGAATTGAAACAAGAAAACAAAGAGAGGCTCCAGATTGATGGAACAAAGGTTGGGCAATGAACAATAGTGCAGTTGTGTGCATTTCTTGGCCATCTCATCTCTGAATCAGTGCAAGAAACTTGAGCTTCATCCATGTAAAGATGTCTGAAATGTTCTTCCTCTCTGGAAGAATTTTCAGAACAAATTTTCTTTCATAAAATTGGATAAGAATTTGAGAAACAGGGCAGGAGAATTTTCCTGTCTGATGCCACTTTGAATTGTATTATCACAGACTTGGAAAAGGAAAAGACAGGAAAATAAATATTCAATGGAGCTTAATTCGATGCCATCTGGGTACCAACAATCCAAAATAATGGATGAGCAGAAAGTTACATCTGAATTTGAAAGAGATTTCAGTGAACCTCTATTTCAAGCCCTGTTCAATGCAGGATCTGCTACGTCACCTAGAGAGATGGATATTAAACATTTGCTTTAAGACTTCAGTGAAGGAAAACATACTACTTCAGCAGGCAACCTGTTTCACTAGGTGACAGCTCTCACCACAGGCCCATCCTAACATCTAACTTGGATCTGTTTCCCTGTAATTGGGACTTCCCTCCATATGGAAGTCAGCTACTTCAATTATTTCTGCTTTGATAGAAGAAAATGGAAACTGAATGGAATAAATTAACAATGCCCAATGGCACCCTAGAATTTTGCAATTCAGTGAAGTGTAATTTGGGTTTAGCAAATTCTCAATCTATCTTTAATCATTCCTAAAACTTTCCTTGTGTAGACTGTTTTTTTATTTTTGTAAATAACAAAGCTGTGGATAAAGCAAAACAGTTCAATGAAACCTGAGATGTTCAAGACTGGGTTGAAGGGGAAGGGAATAGTATAAGATCTCCCTCTACCTTTAACTGAATGAGACATGACTCATGAATGGGAAAAGAAGCTCTTATTTTTTTCCCAACATATCTAAGATTACCACATGGGGCTAGATTAACAATGAAACAGCAATGATAGCAACATAACACATGTTAATAGGGTGCAGTATGTTGTATCCCAGCCAAATCAGGCTATCTACTATAGCATTTTGTCTCTACTGATGGTCAAAAAGCTAATTCTTACATAGCATAGGAAATTCTTCAGTCCCCATCCTGATATAGAAATGTGAAATAATATGCTTTCATGGAGGTCTCATCTTAACCCTGATTCATTGGAGATTCTCATGAAATTTATGCTGCCCCCCTTCCCCCATCTATTATATTCAACTCAAGCAATCGCCATTGTCCCAAAGGCCCTTTACTGTCAATATAATATGTTCATTTTTCTTTAATTTCTCCATATTCCTAAGTGTATGGAGTCACTCAAAGGCCAATTCTGCTTTAGGGACCATTCCCCTTTACATTTGCACATGTAGGTACTTGATGCAGTCCTGCACACAAACATACATAATCAAAATTCTGTAACTGTAGTTATCTTATAGAGAAGGATGTCCCTAATATTGCTTTTCATAAGGAAGCTTGCCTGCAAAGTCATTATTACATGGTGTGGGATAGCCCAACTCAACATTATCAGGCAGTATGGTTTCCTTTTTTTTCCCTTTGTATGTATTGAATATACAAAATAATGTGTGGACTGAGGTCATAACAGGATTCCGCTTCTTTACTCACAAACATATATGTATTTTTAATAATCTTAAATACTTGAATTTATAAATTTATAAATTCTATGACCTGACTGTTAAACTGTCACACAGGTATATATGTAAATTCTTTCCACTTTTAGCCCTTACTCTGATGATGTCAACTAGAAGTTCACGAAAGCTCAGTAATTAAAAAGGCTCTTTTATATCCCATAGTTCAGTAGCTTTATTGGTTTTTCTAAACACACACGCGCACACACACACACACGTATATATATGTTTTCTGAGGTTTTCGTGGGTGTTTGTATGTAGGTCTTTGGTTGTTCGGGTTTTCTCCCGCGTAAAATTGGAAGTGTCTTGGCGACGTTTCGATGAAGTCCCATCTGTCATCTTCAGGCTGGTGTTTTCAGCTTCGTGCTTCGAGGAGCAATATTTGTTTTGGATAGCTGTCAGGGCTTCTTTGATAGGCACTTGGGTGAAGAGGGATATGACATCGAAGCTCACAAGTAGGTCACTAGGCTGTAAGTTTTGTTTCTTTATGATCTCTATAAACTGGAATGAGTTTTTTACGTGTGAGGTGATGGATTCTGCACAGGGCTGTAGTTGTTTGGTGAGAAATTTGGCTAGGTTTTGTAGAGGTGAGCCTATGGAGCTGACTATAGGTCTGAGTGGGGTTCCTTCTTTGTGTATCTTGGGGAAACCAGAAGCCAGACCACAGCTGCATCATTAGCCACTTTAAACCCCTCCAATCCATATATGAAGCAAACTGACACTCTCCATGAAGATGAGTCATGACCACGAACGTGAAGCCAAAAAATAGCAAGGCAGCCCACCATCTTAAATCCCCTGCAACTCAGACTAACATGAGCACAACGAAGCCCCCACCCAAACAGAACACTCCCCCAGCCAATCAGAGCACAGCCAACCCCCCAGCCAATCAGAGCACAGCCAACCCCCCAGCCAATCAGAGCACAGCCAAGCCCCTAACCAATCAGAACACACCTCCACCCAATCAGACACAGCCAAGCTCCCACCCAATCAGTTCATACCCCCACTGGCAGTTAAAAGGAAGAAACAGCTAAGACCACACATTGCTCCTCGAAGCACGAAGCTGAAAATACTAGCCTGAAGATGACGAATGGGACTTCGTCGAAATGTCGCCAAGACACTTCCAATTTCACGCGGGAGAAAACCCGAACAACCAAAGACCTACATATATATATACTATCCCATCCCACTGAAGCCTACCACCTTTGCTTTTATGATGATTACCTGGATCAATAAACATTGTTGTATAAATTCCCTTTTGCCAGACAAGGAAATTAAGCAAGAATCTTCATAAATGTCCAATTGCTGAGCTATTCTCTTTGGAAGTGGGAGAACGAAGCATTCTGATAAAGTGAATTGCTCCTGATGTTCACCCTCCTACAATTTTTGCTTTTGTTTGAAACCTCCTAGAGACCATCTGCAGTGTCCCTGAGGACCACTAATGCTTCCTAGACTGAAAGTTGGGAACCACCCTTTGAAAAAAGTACTGCCGTAGCAGTTCCATTCTGATCAAGAGGGAAGCAGCAGCATGGACTTTGGCCATTTTATGGGCATTTTTCATTTATCCTTTTTTTTCAGTGAGTAAGAAAGAAAAAAAATGAATATATAGAGGGTTGTTTTTATTCTACCAAGAGAACCTATGTTGGAAGACTATGCTTGATTTCTAGAAAGAGAAAGTCAGGAAATAATATATGGCTAAAAGACTTGCAAGGTATCCTGTAAGTCATTGTTTTTCATGCTAGTCTCTCTCTCTCTCTCTCTCTCTCTCTCTCTCTCTGTGTGTGTGTGTGTGTGTGTGTGTGTGTGTGAAAAAGAGAAAGAAGATAAGTCTGGCTGAACATTCACTGTAGAAGACAGCCAGGAGGGAACTACCTGGAGAGCACAACTGTGAGATAAAACATGTAATAAATGGACTGTGCTTAGAAGTCCTTAAAGCACAATATCCATTGCCTTGCTATATGTACATTTGCCTGTATGTTCCTAATATAATCTAGCTGTAATTCATAGCCAAGAGATCAGGCCAAGCTTGACTGTTAATAAGCCCTTGTCCTGACCTGCTCTTTCCTGAGTCAGCTCGCCGGATCACTGGATGCAAAATTCTTTGTAAAAAATTAAAAGCTTTCTCTCTTGAGATCCAAAAAAGACTTTGCCATTTCCAAGAGATGATTCTGCTTGAAATCTTAAGTTGACAGATGTTTGGAATGATCAGCATTCATAGGGTATGAATGTATTTTAGCTTGCATTATACAATTTCCCCCCCCCCCCCAGCTTAGATGGGTGGAGGCATTTCAGCCTGTTGTGTTTATCCTTGCATGGTGGAAAATTCTTGTTTTATCTTTCTTACCTGTGCAACTATGAAGCATGGATTCATTCAACTTTATTTTCTTAACTTAGTTGTTCTAAGACATTGACTGTGCAATTAATTGAGGGAGGGAGGGAAGGAAGGAAGGAAGGAAGGAAGGAAGGAAGGAAAGAAAGAAAGAAAGAAAGAAAGAAAGAAAGAAAGAAAGAAAGAAAGAAAGAAAGAAAGAAGAAAGAAAGGAAGGATACAACTCATTTTATCAAAAAGATTGCTGAGAAATAAAATAAAGTACTCATCCTTCCTTGTCGCTATTGCTCTGGGATTCCAAATGGCCTCAAACTATTTCACACAATATTTGGAAATAAATATCATTCATTCTCAGGTTGCTGTAGACTCTCAGCCTGAGTGGATTCACAAATTATAACGGAAAGAGTGATGCAACTTTAGCACTATTTCAGCCATGTGGTGTCATCATTCAGCAAACAGCTCCCACCCTGACTCTTGAAATTGCCTTTCTGGGTGGCTTTTGGTGCCAGCTAATTAACACTTTCCTAACACAGGGATGGAAAATTCTAACTGGAGAACTCATGCAGCAGTGCAAAAAAATTGTCTGTAAATGCCCTAGGTTTTTCTTTTTTCTTTTTTTTAATTGTAAGGGTCTCTCTCTCTCTCTTTTAGCCCCCTTTCTTTTTCTCCTCTTAAAATAGTTGCATTGTGCTTCTAATACATTTAACAACTGATAGATGAGAGAAAAAAGAAGGAAGGAAGGAAGGAAGGAAGGAAGGAAGGAGGGAAGGAAGGAAGAAAGAAAGAAAGAAAGAAAGAAAGAAAGAAAGAAAGAAAGAAAGAAAGAAAGAGAAAGAAGAAAGAAAATAAATCCGGGGTACAGCATAATTGAGCATCGTTATATTGAAGATAATTCATTCCATGTTTGTGCACTTTTGACTTGCCTATTGCTTGGCCTCAAGAGAAGAAAATAGCGCCAAGGTGTTGTAGAGAGAAGCAGCTCCCCTCAGTGAGGGATTTGGCTAAGTTTTG
Organism: Crotalus tigris; assembly: GCF_016545835.1. Taxonomy (NCBI): domain Eukaryota; kingdom Metazoa; phylum Chordata; class Lepidosauria; order Squamata; family Viperidae; genus Crotalus; species Crotalus tigris. The sequence continues at coordinate 2,752,822 of NW_024100213.1, read as the reverse complement.
ACTGATTACTTCAGAGGAGCAAACTGCACCTGAGTACACAGCATTTCTACAGCAAATGCGCTCTGCTGACCATTTCCAATGACCTCACCGCTGATGGTACAGTGAGTGTAAACAGAGGGAATGAGCAAGTGAGAGAATGCATATAAAGATGTATATGCTGAAAATGGCCAAATGCATGATTCCTTCCCTGCTGCTAAAGACCAAAAAGAATCCAGAGCACATAGCATACGTGCTTTGCTTGCTTCAAGCTTGCAGTGGAATGGTGTCAGAGTAATAGCACACATTGCAGTCTCAACTTTTCTCTTGAGAGCAATCTTTTCTCTCTCTCCTCAAAAGGGCATTTAACAGTAAAACATCACTGATTCTTTTTATTTTTCTTTCTTTCTTTCTTTCTTTCTTTCTTTCTTTCTTTCTTTCTTTCTTTCTTTCCTTCCTTCCTTCCTTTCTTTCTCTTTCTTTCTTTCTTTCTTTCTTTCTTTCCTTTCTTTTTCTTTCTTTCCTTCCTTCCTTCCTTTCTTTTTCTTTCTTTCTCTTTCTCTTTCTTTTTTCTTTCTTTTCCTTTCCTTTCCTTTGTTTCCTCCTTCCTTCTTTCCTACCTGCACTCTTTTTTATTTTATTTATCTATAATTCAAAACCAATAATCCAAAAAAGAACAAAAGCTAATGCAAATATTTTAAAACCACAATCCAAGCCTTTCTCTCTCCTTCCTTCCTTCCTTCCTTCCTTCCTTCCTTCCTTCCTTCCTTCCTTCCTTCCTTCCTTCCTTCCTCCTCATATTTTAAAATAATGCAGTCAAGTTAAATAAGACCCACAAATTAAGAGCTATTAATACGTTGTCAGAAAGTTTATGAGGATGCAGTCTGTTGAGCTTTCAGAGTGAATACCATAATTTTTGTGGGTTTTTTTTAAAAGGTTGGGTGTGTGCCAACTGAATATCCCTGGGGAAGCACCATTAACAAGGTCCATGAAATGCCCTTAACAATGGAGATGACTTCTGTGCTGAGGCAGCAGATGCTTCCAAAAAAGAAAAAAAGTGTTTTAAATCCTGCAACTCTGCCAAATTACTCTCACCACGTTTTCCTGCACTCCACTCATTGACTGAGTGATTATGTGCCACTAAGTCATTGTTAACTGTTAGCTACCATATAGCCTTTCACTGATACTCTCATCACTATTGTAACTGAGTCCATTCATCTAGCTCTTAAGTCCTCTTATCTTTCCTTCCACTTTTCCTAGCTTAGAGACTTCTTTAAGAACTAGGTCCTGTACCAAACTCAGTATGCTTTGTATACTACAGCTCCACCTTCCATCAGCTGTGATGATTAAGCTACTTGGAGCCTCCATGCTTAAAGTTGATAAAAGTTGACATCTAGATGGTTAAACAGCAGGAAGTAAATTGATGCCTTCCTGCCCTGATTATAAAGTAGCCAGAAATATTTATTTCACCATTCACAGGGAAAGAGTGCTGTACCAAATGAAAACAACTTACCCGACATTAAAAAAAGTTTGCAATGGAGAGAAATGTAGCTGGCTTCCATTTGAATGTAACCTCTAATTCCTAATTGCTTCTCTTTAATTTTTGAAATGTTTTGTTGTTATACAAAAGACAAAGCAAAGAAAGAAAATACACACCCAGATGCAAAAATATCATTACATTTCAATAAATAAATATATACATAAAACAAGCAATTAAGGTTTGATCATATGAAATAGCATTCAACAGTCTCTTCATTAGAACAATACATGCCATTTTAGAGAATACGTGGAAAATAGGTAATAAATGTTATTATCATATAAATGCCACTGTTTTGTATATGGTTCAAAATCACATTCTCATTTTTAAGCATAATAGCATGTTAACACAAGACACATCCACATGCATGGAAACATGGGAACAAAAAGGTATATATGTGAGGAACATATAGAGACAGATATGCACCCAAATAATATATTAGAAAAATAATCAATAAAAACAAGTCCTGCTAGGAAAATTGCAAGCAAAATCCATAGTTCATGGCCTTATAGCTTCAAATTAATTATTTTCAAAGGTCTCTCTTTTTAAAGACATCTCATTAACTTATCTAGCTTCCCAGAAAAATCATGTGCTCAATGCAAGGTTGATCTCCCTGAGATTTTCCCTCACCTAGTACTAATTATTGAAAAAAAGAGAAGTTCCTTGAATGAAAGAAGTTGAACACAAATTTGCTTCTCACCAGAGGATTTAATGTCATGAATAAAACAAATAAAATTATAACATTAATTAGAATTTCTCTAGAAGGGAAGATAGAATAATCCCCAGGTTATCTGAAATTAGCTATCTAGAATCTCCTGCTGCACAAGAAAAAAAAAATTCAAAACTGGATTTATCAGCTGGTCAGGTGCTACATCAGAACATGTCACAAAGCTTCCATCTACTTCCTTCCTTCCAACTCCTTTCCTCTTTTTTTGCAACTTTCCCTTTTTCTTTTAAATTAAGCAACATGCACCTTACGATTTAAGAAACAAATTTAGAGGAAACTAGCTAAGTGGTGCGTCATTTAAAATGTTCTTAAATGCTATCCTATTTTAAGCAATTTCTCTGTGTGTGTGTGTGTGTGTGTGTGTGTGTGTGCTTTCTTCTCTAAAACCAAAAAGAAAAAAAAAGAAAGGAAAGAAAATTTAAAGAAGGAGGGGTTAATACCTGGGGATTTATTGTTGGGGAAGGAAGGGGAAATGGAAGACTCTGCAACGCCAAATATGCCTCTGTGCAGATTTCCTGCAGGCATGTTCAAAGCCCACCATTCCACCAAGCATTGGGAGCAATTAATAAATACTGATGCATCAGACAGATGTTTTCCTTGGGGCCCCGAGCTGCATCTCCAGATGGCCACCATGTGCTTAGCAACCCCAGATTATTTCCCTATAGAGCCCAGGGTGATTTTTAATTAGGTCTGATATCTAATTTAGGCAGGTGTAGTTAGATAAGATGACTATGAGTAGGGCTGCAGAATGATATTTCTCTCTGGCTGTGATGTGGTAACTCTCTTTGCAGAATGGGCTGGAGAAGTGACAATCCAATTTGCTGCATTCTGCCAAACCATTCTGGATCTCCTCCCTTTCTCATCCATGCTAAAATAAGCCCTGCCTGCTGTACTGTACATATATGTCTTGTTCCTCAGTATGCAAAACATTACAGATGTTTTTTCTCTGTAGGAGTTGGATTAGATTAAGAGACAGTTTAAATCAGAAATTTGGCAGTTGCTTTGCAGAATGAGGCTCACTGAGCTATAATTGTAGCTGTTAAGGTTGATAAGAAATGGCAGCCTATATCATCTATCCAGCATTTTATTCCACATGTCATAGATAGTGAAAGAGACAGATAGCATTTTAAGGCAGAGAGAAGGGCTAAGGTTGAGTTTCAAAGTATCTCTGCTTTCTTACCTCCTATCTTTCAAATCATCATAGAGGATTAGCAACTGTATTGTTTCTCAGTGATGGATAAAATGATAAGACCGAATAAGCAGGAAAGAAAGAGAACTTAATAAATCTGAACATAGTGTCTGATCTTCTTAATGTACAGCAAAATAAACTGATGTCAAGCCTATCTGTGTATTAATAAAATTTATGAGAAAAATAAGACAAAGAAATAAGGAAAGTAAGATATATATTCCAAGAGTTTGATATATTAAATCTATAGGAATGGAGTCCTTAGCTTAGTGGGTGCCTACTGTTCTATCCCAGCCTATTGCCGTCCTTGTTAAACTCCTGTTGATACAATAGGGTGGAGACTTGAAAACAAAACAAACCCCTTTTAATATGGGTGACAAACCTGTCAAATAGTCCAAAACACAAACAGCAAAACTCAAGTCCAAAGGAAGGAAATAGTCCACAGGAAACACGATGCAAACAGAAGAGTAGTCACAAGCAAGACAAACAGACCAGGATTCCAAGAAGCACTTTACAAACGGTTGCCTTCAGCAACCAGCACCGCCCACACCTCCTCTTTTTATACAGCAGTCCCAAGGCATTGCCTCTCATTGCCTTCTCCTTTTACTCTGGAGTTGCCGTATTGACTGCTGCTGATTTACTCTCACTAATTGACAACATGTGCGAGCATCAATTAGCAAGTCCATCAGGTGTGAGTCCTCCAAGTCTGACTCATTCTCCTCACGCAGCTCTGCTTCATCAGGAACATGACTGGAGGGCCCAGTCTCTGCATCAAACCGTGAGTCCTGTAATTCATCACAGCTTCCCTCTGCCCCTGATGGCCCTTCAAATGCCTCCACCTCCTCCTCAAATTCCTCAGACTCAGCTGTTGGGAACACAGGCTGGCACAGAATCACAACACCTACTGATGCTAGGACATTTATGATGGCTTTAGTCCTGGCCATTAGCCTAGTGGTTAAGACATGGACTTGTCAACTGGAAGGTTGACAGTTTGAGACCCAAGCACTGCATGACAGAGTGAGCTCCTGTTCTTGCCTCAGCTTCTGCCAACCTAGCAGTTTGAAAGCATGCAGATGCAAATAGATAAATAGATAATATATTTTGGTGGGAAGGTAATCATTTTAGTGAGAAGCATTCCATGAGCCTCAGCCAGTGGTGGGATTCACCCAGTTCGTACCACTTTGGCAGAACCGGTAGCTAATTTTTTGTTGCCCAGGCCCAGAATGGACTTCCGGAAGCAGCATCCACACAGAGAACTGGTTGTTCAACTGGTTGTTCAACTGGTTGTTCACATATCTGAATCCCTCCACTGGCTTCAGCTCATAGTCAGTCTGGCCATAAAACCACAAAGCATCTTCAGAAAAAGAGGCGTTGTCTTACCTGAACGCCTTTTCTCAGCATGATGATGGAGAATCCACGGATGGGTTGTCTTAATCTATCTGCTCCAATTAGACTAAGTCTGAAATTTAGTACCGCCCCCTCTGTGCCAACTGCACCCCAGTTTTAGGCTAAGGCGATACTCAGACTTTAGTCCGACACGTCTAACAATATGGGAACCAGGCCAACTGACCTAATGGGAGGGAGTGGATTCTCCATCATCATGCTGAGAAAAGGCGTTCAGATAAGACAACGCCCCTTTCTCCAGCATGATTGGATGGAGAACCCACGGATGGGACATACCAAAGCCCTGTGTCCCTAGGGTGGGGAATTAGATTGGGCCTGGGTCCCATCCGATGTTAATGCATGTTCTAGAACTTTGCGGCCAAATGAAACCGTAGGCGATGCATATATATCCATCTTGTAGTGACGGACAAGGGAAGAGGGCGATGCCCATGTTGCTGCTCTACAAATTTCCTCTACAGAGGCCTGAGTAGATCAGGCAGCTGTAGTAGCTGCGCCCCGGGTGGAATGGGCCGTGGTATGCCTGGGAGGTTGCAGTGACTGAGTCTGGTATGCCAGAGAAATACAAGCTCTAATCCACCTGCGTATTGTGGATGAAGAAACCCTCTGACCTAGTGATGAAGGGTGATAGGACACAAACAGAGCCTCTGTTCTGTGGAAGGATGAGGTTCTCTGTATATAACAACATAAAGCCCTGGGCACATCCGATTTTTCCCACTGAACCTCTATGTCATTAGATGGTTAGGAAAGAAGTCTGGCAAAACTTTCCTGAGATCTATGATACAAGGACTTAACCTTAGTCACGGAGGAGGGGTCTAGCCTAAGGGTTACCCTGTCCTTATGGAAAGTACACAGGTCCTTCCTCACTGAAGAGCAGCCAGTCCAGAGATCCTTCTGGTTGAAGATACAGCAACAGGAAGTGCCACCTTCATCGATAACTGTTTGAATAAACAAGTGTCAATAGGTTCAAAGGGTGTGAAACAAGAGCCTATAAAACCAGATGAAGATCCCACGAGGGGTATCCATGTACAGTTGATGGGCTGGCGTTGTTAGCTCCTTTTAGGAAGGAGCGTATCATAGGGTGATGTGTTAAGGATTCATTACCGCAGGAAATAACTGCGGCAAGTGTTCCTACCTGCCTGCGGATGGTGCTTGTAGAAAGCCCCTTGTCTAGACCATCCTTCAGGAACTCCAAGATAACTGGCGTTGAAACTGCCAAAAGTTTTGAACCGAACACCAATTACGGGAGCCTCTCCACGTGGCATCGTATATTCTATTCGTCGAGGGTCGCCTGGATTGCTGAATCATAGCTATGACTTTCAATGAATATGAGTCTCGGCCTAAGTCCTGCCTCTCAAGTGCCAGATGGTTAACTGGAGCCTTTGAGGGACTGGTTGGCGTAGTTCCCCCTGAATGAGGGAGATGCGATTTGCTGGGACCTTCCCTGGAGGGGATGCGGAGAGCTCCATTAGGTCGGCAAACCAAGAGCATCTCGGCCAATGCGACACAACCAGGAGGACCTCTGCTCATTCGCGTAGGATCTTCCTGATCGTGGCAGGAAGAAGCGGCAGAGGAGGGAAGGCATAGAGAAGTTCTCTGGGCCAGGGACTGCGGAGCGCATCTGTTCCCTCTGCTGATGGAGATGGGAACCTGGAAAGGAATCTGGGAAGTTGTGAGTTGGTGGGGGAGGCAAAAGGTCTAAGGTTGGGGAACCAAACCTGTCCACGATCTCTCTGAACACCTTTGGATTCAGCTGCCTTTCGGAATGGTCCATGATTGCTCTGCTCAGTGAGTCCGCCTGCTGGTTGGTCACTCCGGATATGTGCTCCGCCCTGATGGAGGCAAGATTCAGTTCTGCCCAGGACCCCAGCAATTTGGCCTCCTGCATGAGAGGCCTGGACCTTGTCCCCCCTTGTCTGTTGACATGGGCCTTGGCTGTAATGCTGTTAGTTAAAATCAGGACATGTTGGCCCTGTACTATATCGCTGAATCTCTTTAGGGCCATATGTATGGCTCTGAGTTCCAGCCAGTTTGTCTCGTTCTTTAGGTCCTGTTGGACCACCGACCTTGAGCCCAGTGCTTGTGGAGGTGTGCCCCCCACCCAAGCAGGCTTGCATCTGTGGTAATGGTAATCCTGTGGTTCTTTGAATTCTGCTCCCCGTGACAGCGCTGGGGAGTCCCACCATCGAAGGGAGTTCAACACCGGTCGTGGAACTCAGACCTTCTGGTGGGATGTGCTGGTGTGAAGTCTCTGAAATGGAAGGAAAGGCCACTGTAATTCTCTAGCCTGGAGGTGTGCCCATGGCACAATTTGCACGCAGGACCGTCTTCCCCAGTAGCTGTGATAGGGAGGCCAATGTGCCTACTCTGTCCCCTCGGATCTGACATACAAGGGTCTGAATAGAGTTCCGTCGGTCCTGAGATAGGTAGACCGTACAATTGTCCATATCTATAACAGCACCCAAATGGAGGAGCCGGTTGTTGGTACAGTATGACTTTTCTAGAGATTAACAGAAAACCGTGCTCCTGAAAAACTTTGATGGCTAGGGCGAGGTCTGACTGAGCGTTTCGGAATGATGATGACTGAATTAGTATGTCATCTAAATAGCATTGAATTCTGATTGGAACTTGTCTAAGGTGAGCTGCGAACACCGCCAGTACCTTTGTGAATACCCTCAGTGCCAATGAGAGGCCAAATGGTAGGGCTCTGTACTGGTAGTGGCGTTGGGCATAGTTGAATCTGAGGAATTTGCTGTGGTCAGATAAATGGGAATGTGCAAATATGCCGCATTTAGGTCTATTGAGGTACGAGAGTCACCTAGCCTGATGCTGGCCAGGATTGATTGAAGTGATTGCATCTTAAACTTCTTATACCTCAAGTAAGGTTTAGACCTTTCAAGTCTAAGATTGCCCTCCAGCCCCCTGAAGTCTTAGGGATGACGAAGAGGTTTGATTAACCTTCGTCCTTCTTGGTCTTGTGTACTGGATCAATTGCTCGTGTTTGTAATAAATGAGCTATGGCCTCTGACATAAAGTCAGCCCTGGACCTGCTCGTTGGGATAGGGCAAGAGTGGAATTTGTCAGGTGGTTGAGAACCAAATTCTAGTCTCAGACCTTGGGTGACGGTGTCTTACACCCATGCATCTGTGGTGGTGGCTGCCCAAGTGCTGGAATAAGGGGCCAGCCGGCATCTGTAGTGGTGGCTGCCCAAGTGCTGGAATAAGGGGCCAGCCGGCTTCCTATGGGAAGTGAGACTGTGAGATCACTTGCCTCGTTTAGAGGAACGGCCCCCTGGGCCTCGAAGGGCCGCTTGGCCTGGATCTGTGGTCTGCTTCTGCATGCTGAACGATCCTGCTGTCGTTCTTGTCTCTGAAAGGAATAGAGGGATGCCTGGGCCCAGTCCCAGGATGGAGCTGGTCGAAAGGCAGCCTCCTGTAACTGCTCTGTGACATGAGTTAACCAGAGTTTACATTTGTCCTTACCTTCAGTTAAGTATGGTTCTAGTGCCTTACCAAAGAGATGTTCACCTGTGTAAGGTTTAGAGGCCAGATGCCACTTGGTCTTGGTGTCTGCTCGCCAATCCATGGGCCGAAGGAGCCTTCGTGCTGAGATGTCTGCAGCGATGGTCCGGCAATGTATTTCGCCATGTACAGAGAAGCGTCGGCTAGGTACTGGGACGTAGCCACTAACTTACCCAGATTTTGGTGAACTCTGAGCTGGTCCGGAGGGATCCTGTCCTGGAGCTCACGTAACCCAAAGGCTGAAGCCCTGGCAAAGAAGGCCATGGATGTTGCCGCCTTTGTTGCCCAGGCTGATGCCAGATGGGAACTACACGATGCGGAGTCAATCTTTTTATCCTCCGCCCTAAGTGCCTCATTTATATCCCAAGGAATGTTAGCATTGGGAAACAATGAGTTCAATGGCTCATCAATCTCAGGAATCTCCAATAGGGAGATCAGAGAAGGGGCAACATTGAATAATGTCTTCTCTACGGCACCAGGACTTGAGAGGGATCCTAACTTCTGAGAGACTGAGGGCTCGGTATATATAGCATGGGGACCCTGGATTGAATTCTGCTCCCCGTGTTGTAGGTGGGCCTCCTTCTCTTGAGGGAGGTTTGCAGTTGTGCAGGCCTTGATTAGCAGGGAAATAAAGGTAAATGGTCAAAGAGACCGACAGGAGGGGTGGGGTCAGATGAAGTGATACCTTCATCCTCTGACATAATCAGGCCCGATGGTTCAGCCCTTGTTGATTCTAGATCTGATGAAGGTTCATCCATGATATCTGGAGATTGGAATGATACATGGATTGTAGGGGTGGCTGTTGGGCGTGGGAAGCCATGAATTGAGCCACAGCCTGAGCTATCATGGACTGAAGGTAGTCTGGGTTTAGAGTCTGGTTCTCAGGGGGGTGAAGCCCTGCTGCAGTGGGGATGAATGTGGTCTGGGGGCCCAAATTAAGGGTGTCCTGGCTAGTAAAGCCTGTCCCTGGGCCCACCCTTGTGGCTGATTCTAGTTGGGAAATTCCCCTGGGAGGAGACCAGGCCCCTGGGGCTGAGGCACAATATGAGGAAAGGGGTTCAAAAATGGGCCTTCCTGTTGTGCCTGTCTGACCTGGGGAAGCTGCCCTCTGTGGATTAGTGGTTTCCCTGCGTGACTTGGCTCGTTTGGAGTTATTCTTTCCACTTGCCTCAGTAGGATGATTCCTCTTGGCCAGTGATGGTAGATTTTTCTGCCATGATGAATCTGCTTTGGGCTCAACCTCAGCAAAACGACCCCTCCTCGGTGTTATAGCTTGCTAAGGGAGCCCAGCAGAGATGATCCGGCCCAGTGAGGGGGGTGGGCCATGAGGGGTTGGTAGGCACTGCGTCCTTCCGGAACGAGCTGGCCCTCCCCAATCCAATCACTCTTGTCCGGTGATAAGATTGATCAATCTAGAGGCCTCTGTCTAACTTGTCAGAAAGCTGCCTTCTGGAATGATCCTGCAGGCAGCCTGGGCCTCTGTAAGTTCCAAAATGGCGGCCGGGAGGTAATTCAAAATGGCGGCCACAAGCTCTGCGCGCCAAAAACGGCCATTAGAAAGGAGGCCTTGAGGCCTGAGGCCTAACTGCGATGAGCCCTCGTTCCTGAGAATCGCCTGGGCCCCTAGCACAGCGGAGGCCTGAACTGCGGTGAGCCCTCGTTCCAAAGAATCACCTGGGCTCCTAGCGCAGGGGAGGGTGTTAGGATGGTCAGCTGGAAGGCGCTGAGGCTGGCCGAGGCCGATAATTCCTCCAGGCCTCGGAAGATAAGATCACGCCAAAAACGCTCTTCTGAGGCCGAGGGACCTGGAAACGCTCCCTCCAGGCCTGGCGAGCTTCGTTGCCGCTTGCGGAGCCCCCCCCCATTGATCGGCAAGGCTTACCCTTGCCTCCGGAGCCGCAGACGGTCGGTGGACGAGGATCGGGCCCTCCGACAATCAGCTGGTAGTCGGGGAATCCTCGGAGCGGCGGCTGACATTTCGGAAGCTGAGGAACGGCCCTCTATAGGGGCTTGCCCTATCTCAGGTGAAGGTAGAAAATTCAAAGAAATTGCTCTTAAGGAGAGTTGTTCTTAAGGAAAGTTCTCCTGAAGTAAGAGGGGTTCCCTTGAAGGGAAGAGTCTGTAGATGCCCAGCCTGTCAGCCTAGCCAGGCTGTAGGCTGAGGGAGGATTGATCACTAGATAATCCTGTAATAATGTTATCAGTTACAAATGATAAGGATTGGAATTAAGCTAAGGAAAAATACAAAGTCTTCTGCTCCAGGAGTGAAGAAAAAACGCGTCTCAGAGCAAAGAGACTAAGTCTAAAACTGGGGTGCAGTTGGCACAGAGGGGGCGGTACTAAATTTCAGACTTAGTCTAATTGGAGCAGATAGATTAAGACAACCCATCCGTGGGTTCTCCATCCAATCATGCTGGAGAACGCTGGCTCCCTCAGCTAGAAAATGGAGATGAGCACTGCCCCCTAGAGTCAGACATGACTGGACAGGGGAAAACCTTTACCTTTTTTTTTAAAGTAGTAAAAAAAATCACAAAATCATCAGATCTCATGATATCCCGTCACTCTTTCTCAAAATCTGATAAGCTGTATATGATATTATGGGGATGCAATCATTTACATCTTGCAACATTGAACCAAATCTTACCATTTAATTTTTAAATATTTTAAAAATATTTTAAATATATTGTATGAATATATTTATTGTATAAAGTGCATGAAGATACCAGAGCCTTAAAAAAGTTGACATCCCCTGCTTATCTAAATCTTTCTTTCTAATATGGCAACTTACATTATAGAAAGCAAATATGGATGATTTTAATTGGCAAAGTGGAAACACTGCTAATAAATCTTTAATAGCTTAATGCTTCACTGCATAAATCTTTCACCAGGGAAGTTGTCTGCATTAACACAAATGTTTGAATCTTCGTCTTAAAATTCCCAGAATCTTATACTTTCAACTTTATTCCAGACATTGTTTTGGTTATTATAGATTACTCTAAGGATAATCTTCAGCCACTTGCCTAGATGAGTGTTATGTTGATCACTTTGTGGGAACTCCAAAACATTTCTAAAATATTCTTGTCCATAAAAATACCAGATGGCTGCTCTATATTTCTGCTTTAATATATTGTTAGTTGAGTAATAAACCTTTTGAAGCATACTTTCAGATGCAAAGTATATTGTGAAAGTATATTACAAAAGGGGAGATGATGTGTTGGACTATAACGAAGAGACAGTCTCCCAGGAAGCAAAATCCAAGGAGTGCAGCAAGACAAGAGACAACCCAGTCTAGCATTGGACAGGGGAAGAAATTTAGTCTAGCCACTCCCTAGAATCTCCTAGGGTATATTGTTTAGAATTAGAGTAGTAGTACTAGAGTCTGGCAAGAACTGAACTTTGGCTGAATTTCTAATTTAATAAAAATAAGATTTTGGGCTAATATGATACCACTGTTCCAATATTTGAGGGGATGCCCTGAAGAGGGGGTAAACCTATTCTCCAAAGCACCTGAGGGCAGGACAAGAAGAATTGGATGGATACTAATCAAGGAGATAAGCAACCTAGAACTCAGGAGAAATTTCCTGACAGTTACAGTAGAATAATTAATCAGTGGAACAACCTGCCTCCAGAAGTTGTGAATGCTCCAACACTGGAGGTTTTTAAGAAGAGATTGAACAACCATTTATTTGACAATATAGGATTTCCTGCTTGAATGGGGAGTTGGACCAGAACAGTGATGGCAAACCTTTTAGAGACTGAGTGCCCAAACTGCAACCCAAAACCCACTTATGCATTGTTGAGTGCCAAGTGGGTGTGGCCCATTGGCTGGGTGTGGCCCATTGGGTGGGCATGGCCAATTGGGTGGGCGTGGCTGCAGTGGTAATGGCAGACTGGGTGGGATTAAAAAGTTCAATCAATTTCAACTTTGCAAGATCTTTTTTTTCCCATGAGAAGTTGAAACTGACTGATTGAACTTTTTTTTTTTTTTTTTGCACACGGCAGTGGAGGCCTAAAGCGAAAAGGTTTTATAAAACCCACCTGAAGGCCTAGGACTGGGGCAATGGCGTGCGTGCCCACAGAGAGGGCTCTGAGTGCTGCCTCTGGCACCCGTGCCATAGGTTCGCCACCACTGGACTAGAAGATCTCTAAGGTCCCTTCTAACTAATCAAGTTCACTTTCAATTACCAAATATTCTTTATAATGAGCTTTTCTCAACCCAGTTATTTTTTTCCATGCAAGTAATTACATTAAGTATAGTAATTTGCAATACAGTATACTAAGTTTATTCTCTTTGGTGGAGTAGGGGTAGCTGTATATTGGCTTGCCAGGTAGTCTTCAGATTGGAAATCCTATCTTGTACATAATATTCAGGGCATTCTTGAAATAAAAGTGGGTATTAGTTGCACTTGTTTGATAATGGCCAAAATGTGCCAAAACCAAAATGGTACTGTATTATTGTTACCAATGAACGCTACACAGGTATTAATCTACTCTTTCTTTTGTCACTACATGCACTATTGACCAAAGATATGATAAAAGCTCATTGTGGCAATAACCATATGATATGGAAGGCTGTAGCTAGCAATGTGAAAAGAATGATTCATAAAGAGCCTGAACAAATAATTAAATCAAAGAAAGGAAAAAATATTTGAACTCTGTTAGTGAAAGTGAGAGAAAAGGAGGAAAAGTGTAATAGACCTGAATAAAGATAGTCAGATTTCAGGTAGTGAAGTTGATGAATGCATGCATGGAAGTGAATTGTAAGATTAATTATGAATGAAAGGGATAAAATATATGTCAAAAAGTTGAACTGGTGTGATGTACTTTGTTGTGGGTGTGTACGAAATAAGAATTCATAAGTTAATAATAGTTGTATGTCGTGCTCCAATGAATAGTGATAATTAAAAAAAAACATTAAAAAGCAGGGATGAATTTGGGGGAAAATTCTATAATATTTTGAATGAATGAGATCAGAGGAAAATGTTCTTCTAACAGATGACATGAATGGATGGGTAGGAATGAGATGAGAAAGCATAGGTAAAAATGGTTGCTCTATTCAGAGATCCAAGAATGAATGAGAATGATGATTGATAAATGTCATATTTACTTAGAAAAATATCTGTTTCCAAAACATGATTTCACTATAAGGCTGCCATATAATCTAAATGTTTGCTAGATTTGATTGTTTATGATGAAAGATTGAGAGGACTAGTCAAGTATACAAAGAGAATAAGAAGATATGAAATAACAAGCCCATTTTCTAATATCCATAGAGGATTCTTGGCAAAATAGACATAAAAGAAAATAAAGAAAAGAAAAGAGTGGAATGTATATAATAAAAAGCACACAAATGGATATTTGGTGAATTGATGAAATGGATCAGATTGTGGACAGGTTAAAAAAAAGGAAACTACTAGAATGATTGCTACAAACAAATGAAGGGTGAGAAACCTACATTGTATAGGATGTATATAAAGAAAAAGGCAGTTGCAAATAATTTGTTCAAAGAGAAGACGGTATGGTTAAAATTAAAAGAGACATACAAAAGGGAGAATAATTCTGATGTAAATAAAATTTTGTTTTGGAACTTGATGAAAGGGCTACACAAGGAGCCTTCAGAAAAATGAACCTGTAATGGAAGTAAGAGTAACCTTGAGGAACTGGAAGAAGAGCTGGAACCAAGACAAGGGTCAGATAAAAGAAATATGAGTCTGGGCAGAAATGCAATATGAGAAAATGTCTCTGACGTGACCCTCCATAGTTCTCATAAAGAAAAACAGAGAGAAGGAGGAAGCAAATTCAGACTTGCAAGATTCTGTTACTGTAATCTTATAATGAAAGTAGTATTAACTTACATGTCTTTGGTTTCCAAGTTTGATCTATCTTGGAAAGCTGACAGAACAGAATAAAGAATAAAAATGATTAAATAATTTAGGATGAATCAGAAGTAAAAGACTTCTGAAAGGAGTATTTTAAAGATTTATATGGGAATAATGAAGTGAACTGAAAGTTACAAATGATAGCATCTACAACTGATATGGGATATGATCGGACTCGCGGTATGACTGTATTATTTTATTGTTTTATGATTGTTTTAACTTTGTACGCCGCCCTGAGTCCTTTGGGATTGGGCGGCATATAAATATTTGAAAATAAATAAATAAATAAATAAATAAATAAATTAAAACCATATAAATGCTGTGAGAAAATGGTAACAACTGTATGCAAAGATTGTGCATGTTGCTTTTGTAGACACTACTAAGAAATGTATAAATATGAGAAAATTAATTGCAGATTTATTGATTTAAAGGAAGTGTTTGATAAAACAAGGAGGCTTAAATTATGGAACATGGTATGAATATGAAGGTTGGTTGCTGAATGTAGTAAGAGCAATATATGAAAAAAAAACATATGGGAAAATAAATGAAGTGCTCAATGAAAGATATAGCATTGAGCAAAGAGTAAGACAAAAATGTATGATTTTCCTTTGTCTCTATTTATATGTTTAATGTATTTATGGATAAATGTCTAACAGATTCCTGATGATATTACAGTTGCTTTGATTGGGAATGTGACTGTGTATTTTTGAAATTGAATGACTGCATAATGCAAGTGATATATATATATATATATATGTATATACAAGTGATAGAAAATTAATGTATCAAAGATAAAGTAGCTGTCATTATCAGAGAAAATGGAGTGAATGATTGCAGGTTATACATACGTGATAAAATGCTAGTAGAAGATTTAGGGATTTTGATTACTTACTAAATATAGGAAGGTAGATAGTAAAATACTAACAAGTGCAAATGCTGGTAGAAGGATAATAGGTAATGTGTATATTACAAGGAATGAATGTTGGAAGGAACAAATCTAGCTGTATGAAAAAGTGTGCCCAATCCAGTCTCATAGTGACTGTCTGAAGTTAGGAGGAATCCCCCACCAAGTTCCATGATATGCTTATGGCACATTTAATTAAAAAATTAAGATCTTTGAATATTATTGTTCAACAATAGGTCATTACTGAATATATGGAACTGCAGGCCAGAGAGGAGAACCTGGTTATTCCTTCCAATTTCATATCAGACATAGAATTCAGGGAATCAAATCCAAAATGTGATCCTTGGTGTTTGCAAAAGTAGCAATAACCATTAAAAGGCAAGATGTGTTCAAAGTTTTGCCCCCTTTTAATGTATTGTCCATGAAAAAGGGATGAGTCGTCTGCATTGCAGTTGTGGTTGCACTGAATAGTAAGCAAAATTTAGTAATAGTAAAGTAGTGAATAGTAAGCAAACATTTTCTATCCCATGGATTTTTGCTGGGAAAGTTGGGTAATAATTTTCAGAGGATCAGCCTTTTGAACCCTTTAAAGAATCATTATCTTTTAAATTCTGGAAAGTTTGGGATAGTGGTTTTGGCAGAGTGTCAGTGAAGATCCCCTCATGTTATCCAAGTGCCACAGTTACGGAAGATGAAGTCATTCTCAGTTGTTGCTAATTCTAAATCACTCTATAAAATGGTTGCCTAAATTGCAGGATGGCTAACACTGTACTTTGCAATCAATGCTGGGAAAGAAAAACCAAGCCAGTGCTTGCACTGTGAGCTTGCGGTTGTATAATGTGCATTTCTTTTGAAAAACTTAGCCCCACCTGTGGACTATATTGTCCTGTTGGAAGGGTGTATGTTGGGTTTTTGTTCTGTTTTGTTTTGTTTTGCATCAGGCAGAGGAAGTTGCTCACTTATGCTTCAAATGTCAGCAGGAGAGAGCCCTGTCGGGGAGGCTCTTTTTTTGCCATGTGAAAAGTCAATTGTGCAAGCTGAATTAAGAGCAATTATGTGATTAGATGACAAAACCGGATTCATCCCAAGGATTCACATCAGCTCTGACCTTGGGACCTGGGAGCGTCTGGGAAAGAAACAAGAATTATTATTATTATTTTTTTTAAAAAAAAAACTTTATAAAAGTAAATAGAGTGTGCCTCCTCACTTCCACTCTAGCCCCCATGAGGAAATAGGAGAGTCAGGAAGATAAAAATATGTACATTTTGCTGGCCCTTTTCAAAATAGGTCACATTAGCCCAGTTTTTGCCATCTTCAAAGAGTGCAATAGAAATAGAGCCTGTACTAAAATCTCTACTTATGCTTGTTTCCCTCATTTTCTGAGCAGAGGCTCCAAAGGTCTGCTGGGTTCAAAACAGAGATTAAGATCCGATTTGAATATTTAGTAGCTCTGGAAGCAGGCATCAGCTCTTTCCCTTTTGCTGCCTCTCTTATCACTTTTCCAAATTTCCATTCCCTGGCAGTATAGCTCTGATATCTGAAGTGACAGGTAGGCAACATCTGCTTTGCAAATAAGACAGAAGTTAGCTTATTGTTATTTGGGTGCCCCTTTAGGCATTAAAATCAGAGTTCTTGCATTAAATACAATTGGGACTTATATTATTATGCCCTCTCCCCCTGACTTTTCTTTTAAGA
Organism: Crotalus tigris; assembly: GCF_016545835.1. Taxonomy (NCBI): domain Eukaryota; kingdom Metazoa; phylum Chordata; class Lepidosauria; order Squamata; family Viperidae; genus Crotalus; species Crotalus tigris. Next base: position 2,735,996 of record NW_024100213.1, on the reverse strand, counting down.
AAGAGTAAGAAAAAATTGACCAAAAGATTCTAAGAACCACTTAAGACTATGGACTAGTATTTAGGAGATGCTTTGGGAAGATCTCTTAGAGCAGGGGTCCCCAACCCATGGTACTTGGACCAGTACTGGGCTGCAGCATACCAGGAACTGGTCCACACAAACAAGCAAAGTCCCATCTGTGATATACAGGTAGCACACAAAATCACGCACCCTCCAGTCCACAGAAAAACCTCTCTCCACGGAACCGTCCCTGGTGCCCAAAAGGTTGGGGACCTCTGTCTTAGAGTTTGAAAGCACTTAGCTAAATCTGACCACTTAGACAATCTGACCACTTCTTAATTAAAGGAAATGCCCACATCAGACCCCTCAAAATGGGAGTGCTTCTTTAAGGGTTGATCCCTACAACCAGGTTGCCCCAGGACAAATACAAGCTAACAAACATTTCTCAGGGGCCAGAATGCACAACATCAATATTCATCCTTATTTTTCTGCTTTGTGTCAAATATAGCATTTTCTGGCTTGTGGTAGCTCAAGTGATGTTGACTACTTTGTCTGCTCAGTTTCATTCATTGTAGCCAAAATGCTTTCACTTCAATTGGCTAGTCTGCCCAGTAGAATGAATTTCCCTTTGCTTCCAGTCATTAGTTGCTGCCCTTCATGACCATTTCATCTTGGACTCTTGGAATACTGAATAGACTGCAGGATGCTGTGACAGTTAGAGCTTTGAGGACTGGTTGTATCACTCATTCAGTGCCATCACAACTTTAAACAGACAGTAAGCAAGTGTTTGTTAAGTGAAGACCACCTGTATACACTCTAAACTCATAACAATAATTGCCTCAGGAGTAAAAAAGGTACAATCCTTGTAAGTTGGTCTCTTAATTATGACATGTCAGATATAGTTCAGCTTGTGGTGAAGGATTCAGAATTCAGGCTATAAATTCCTACAGCTCACCTTGATTACCCAGACATGGGAACTGTGTCTGAAACTTGCTCTCTGGTTATCAGTCCTACAAAACTTTTATTTACAGGACTTATATGGCCACCTCTCTCATATGATGACTCTAGGTGGTTCACAACAATACATAAAAACAGTTAAAACAAAAGTACACTTCCTTCCAAACATAAGACCAAGAATCCTTGTGGCTCATCTTCCATCCTAGCCCAGTGCTTGGGGGAATTGCCAGGTCTTCACAGCCTTCTGAAAGGTTAAAGGGCAGGAATCCCTTGGACATCAGGTGGGAGGCAGTTTCAAAAAGAAGGCACAATCAAGAAGAAAGTACCTCCCATCAAATAAAATCATTTAAAGGAGAGGCCTGGAGCCCACCAATCCTATCTAACCCAGTAGGATTGGCAGATACCATCAGAGAGAGGCAGGCCCTATGCCAGCTAGGGATTTATGGGTGATAACCAGGACCCAAGAAGCTAGGAGCACAAGTAGTGTTCTCATCAGTACTCTCAATGAAAGGCCAACACCCATTGAAGGAAAAAAGAATTTTAGAAATAAACTATTGGCTAAAGGGTTGGTATCACCAAGAAAACTTTGGTTTCCTGGATCATGGACTGCATTTCGTAGATGAAGTATTCTTGGCAAGGGATGAGCTGCACCTCACAAAAACAGGGGAAAATGTACTCAGAAAAAGACTGGTCCAACTCATCAGAAGGGCTTTAAACTAAAATCGAGGGGGAAGGGTGACCAATCTCTAGAATCTCTAGAACCCAAAACCAGTCACAAATCCCAAGAAAACAAATCAAATAATAAGGTAGGCAGTGATGAGGGGAAAAAAACTCAAGCAACAATCAGGAGATGCAGGAAACATACCCACGGCAGGCATAAAAGTCTTAAATGCTTATATACAAATGCTCAAAGCTTGGGGAATAAACAGGGCAAACTAGAAGCAATAATACATGAGGAAGGATATGATATAGTTGGCATTATAGAAATCTGGTGGGATGAAGCCCATGAATGGAATGGACTGATAGGTGGATTCAAATTGTTCAAAAGAGATGTACAAAAAGAGGAGGGGGTGTATATGTAAGAGAACACTACATATCTACAAAAATGCACGTGATCGAAGATAAAATCTCTCCAGAATGCATATAAGTCAATATAAAAGAGAAAAAAAACTGACATTGCCATAGGTGTATATTATAGGCCACCCAACCAATCCTGGAGCACCAGGGAAGTACCTGAGGATTGGAAAAGGGCTGATGTAGTTCCCATTTTCAAGAAAGGGAGAAAAAAAACAGACCTAGGAAACTACAGACCAATCAGTCTAATATCAATACCTGGGAAGATCCTGGAAAAGATAATCAAAAAACAGATCTGCAAACAATTAGAAGCAAAAAAAGTTATAAGTAGTAGCCAGCATGGGTTTGTTAAAAACAGATCATGCTAAACCAAACTTATTTCATTCTTTGATAAAGTGACTAAATTAGTAAACCAGCGAAACATCTTTGATGTAGTATACTTAGATTTCAGTAAAGCATTTGCCAAAGTAGACCACAACCTACTTCTTGGTAAGCTAGAAAGAGATGGAATAGACAACAGCAAATGGATCTGTAGCGGGCTGACAGACTCTACTCAGCAAGTAGTCCTCAATAGTACTACTATACATCCACATGGAGAGAAGTAAGCAGTGGGGTATAACAAGGCTCTGTCTTAAGTCCACTACTCCTCAATATTTTCATAAATGACTTAAATGAGGGAATAGAAGGGGAACTCATCAAATTTGCACATGACACCAAACTGACAGGAGTAGCCAACACCCCAGAAGACAAACTCAGGATCCAAAAAGATCTTGACAAACTTGAACAATGGGCCTTATCCAAAAAATGAGTTTCAATATGGAGAAAAGCAATGTTTTACATTTAGGCAGAAAAAATCAAAGGTACAAGTACAGTTTGGGCAAGACCTGGCTTAAAAACAGTAACTGTGAGAGGGACCTTGGAGTCCTAGTGAATGATAACTTGACTATGAACCAGCAGTGTGCAGCAGCAGCCAAAAAAGCTAATACAATCCTGAGTTGCATAAACAGAGGCATAGAATCAAAATCACACTAAGTATTAGTACCACTTTATAAAACCCTAGTAAGACCACACTTGGAATATTGCAGCCAATTTTGGTCATCATATCACAAAAAAAGATGTTGAGAGTTTGGAAAAAATTCAGAGAAGAGCAACTAAGATGATCAAAGGCCTGGAGATTAAAATACATGAAGAACCTCTGCGGGACTTGGGTTTGGCTAGTCTAAAGAAAAGAAGAAATAGGGGAGACATGATAGCAGTATTCTGATATTTGAGGGGCTGCCACAGAGAAGAGGGGGTCATGTTATTCACCAAAGCACCAGAGGGAAGGACAAGAAACAATGGTTGGAAACTGATCAAAGAGAGAAGCAACCTGGAATTAAGGAGAAACTTCCTGACAGTGAGGACAATTAACCAGTAGAACATCTTGCCTACAGAAATCGTGGGCACTCCATCACTGGAGGTTTTTAAGAGGAGACTGGACAGTCACTTGTCTGAGATGGTATAGGTTCTCCTGCTTGAGCAGGGGGCTGGACTAAAAGATCTCCGTGGTCCCTTCCAGCTCTATTCTATTCTATTCTATTCTATTCTATTCTATTCTATTCTATTCTATTCTATTCTATTCTATTCTATTCTATTCTATTCTATATTCTACCTTAAATTAACTTGGAAATCAACTGGAAATCACTGCAGTTCATGTTACTCAAGTAACTGTGCTGTTACTTGGGTAAACCACAGGACCCACAAAATTGCATGTACTGCTGCATTCTAGACCAGTTGCAGCTTCCTGATAGTCTTCAAGGGCAGCCCCATGTTCCGCACATTCTAGTAATTTGCATTGGAGGTGATTAAGGGTGAATGTGAGCAAGCCTCCCAGTCCAGGAATAGGTGCAGTTGGTGCAGGAAATAGATTTGTATAAAGGTCCTCCTGGCTATGGCTGCCACCTTCTCTTCCATCAGGGGCTGCGAGTCCAAGATAATCCCCAAATTGCACACCAGATCCATGCAAGAGAGCATTGCCCATCTTCAGTCAAAGATATCAATTCTCCTGACTCCCAGGGACCACTCCGTCTTGCTAGGATTGAATTGCACTCCCCATCCAGATCCTTACAGCCTCCAGGCAGTGAGTCAGCACCTGAACAACATTACCTGGGGTAGAGAGTATAATTGGGTATCATCAGCATAGTGATGATATTAAACCCCATGCTGACAGATGACATGTCCCAGTAGCTACATATAGATTTTAAATGGGAGGGGAGAGGGATACAAGCCTTGAGGCACCTCACATAGTGAGGGTCTAAGGCTGGAGTTCTCCTTTCCCACTAGCACTGATTGATATCAGCCACAGGGAAAGGAGAACCACCACAAAACAGCACCACCAGTCCCAGTCCCTGGAATAGTCCTGCTTAGAGATCCAGAAGAGCCAGGATGGACACACCGCCCTTATCCTGGGCCCTCAAAAGGTCATTCACAAGTGCAACAAAAGCTGTCTTAGTACTATAGCTTTGTCTGAATCCTGACTGAAAAAATCCAGATCATCTCCTTCATCCAAGACCCTCTGTAGTAGGGAGCTCACCATTCTTTCAAGAGTCCTAAAAATAAATATGTAGCAACTTTATTGTTGCAGTAGAATGACGGGACAAATACAAAAGCATTGTCCGCTTGAAGCCAAAAACCTGATGTGGAACATTCACTGTTCAGGAAGCATGACTGTTGCCATCTGCACATCTTCCTGACTCTCCCATTTCCTCACCTCTCCAGTTTCTTTCTTTCTTTGGCTTGTGGGTAAGAAGTGCCCTTCAGGCCCCTTCCTTTCTACTCCACCCTGCAAGCCTTGCCAAAACAAATCCCAGAATCTGCAGGAATGAAATGTTGGCATGGAGCACCATTAGTGAAATCTATTTAGCTTAGGTACATTAGTAACCATCCCTCATTTTCTAAAAGTGGGCTGCATAAGTACTTTGTGGCCTCAGAATACTGACTATTTCGATTCAGACCAAAAAAATCATATATAAAAGTCTTGTCTTTTCTTAGCCATTTTCTTTATCCACAAAATTGACCGGATGAGAGTTAGTTTCTTGAAAAGCAGCTGCGGTAGCCAAAATGGGTTGATTCCTCATTGGAATCCTTCCTATTCCAAATGGAGGAGTCTGCAGGTGCCTTGGCTGTATAAGAAACTGGCCCAATAGAGAGGAATTGGGAAGAAGACCTAATGTTTTCTGCCGCAACTTAGTACCCTCTAGATCTATAAGGATTCCAACTTTTTGGTGATACCTCCAATCTTCTAAGATGAACTGGAACTGGAAAAAATGATATATGTCTTAATAAAGTAGATTAAGTCCCTACTGATATTCTCCGGGAGCAGCTTGGCAACTGAGGCTGATTGCTATTGCTTCTTTCTCCTGTTTTTATTTATTTAATTTGGTTAAATTTTGATAGCTGCCCATCTGACATGCATGATTCTGGATGGGACACATAAATGAAATAACAAAAGCAATTAAAACAATTAAAAAGAAACCTGTTAAGATTCAATTAAAAATAGGTCAATGAAAATTCTCAATCATCCAGATAGAGTTGTCTGAAGGTTTTCTGAAATTGTCTGAAGGTTGAATCATTGCAACTGGACTGTTATTTTTGTTGTTGTTGTTGTTGTTGTTAGTTTCAGAGGTGTTTCACTGCCCATCTAGGTAGCTTCATTAGTCAGAGCAAGCCAATTAAGCAGAGATTCATTGGGATGTACCAACTCCTGCCACACCAACTTCAGGGGTTTCCTCCCCAAAGTGTGTTGCAATATGTCGATGAAGATTCTCAATCATCCAGGTAAAGTTGTCAATTCATTAAAAAAAAAAAACTATAAATAGAACACAAAAATGCAGGATAGCATATTTTAAAGTGTATGAATCTAGTAGCCATTTTGCAGGCTCTATATCAGTGTGTAAACCAGAAGAAGAGGAAGAATATGGAAGTATAGAGTATAGGACATTATCTCTCAACATTAGCAACTTTGAAATGTATAGGTTTCAACTCTCAGAATTCCTCATCCAGTATGCCGGCTAACAAATTCTGGAAGTTGAAGTTAAAATTGCTAAAGCTGGGGGATACTGTTCTATACTCTATACTTCCATATTGCATATATCTCCATATTCCTCCTCTTTTTCTGGTGTATTTCAGATCAAACACAATATACCAGTTCTGCTTTTTTTGTTCTTTCTTCCTTTGACAGATAAAAAAATTCTATTTCTCTTCCACCCAGAGATCCCTGTCAGAGACAAAGTAGACAGAACTGAATGAAAAGAAAGACCCTTTAAGGCACTTATATAGGTGAGAAATACATTCCTTTATCAAAGTTCAACAGATGCATCCTTCCCCAGACCAAAAAGCATAACAGATATGCTGACTTGAGTATTTGAATTTAAGGCTCTTAAAAAAAAAACTTCTCTAATTTAAGAAATTAAAGGCAGAAAGTAAGAGTGAATGAGGATGCAAATCAACATAGTATTGGACCTCAGCTGGAACACACCCAAATTGTGACCAGCTTGAACCTCAGTTGGAAATTTTAGGATGCTGATCATCTGGCAGTTTGGTTATCAAATATGAACAGCATGTGATGGTCTTCCCTTACTTTATCTGCCTTCTCCTTTTCTGTATCTGAGCAGCACTAAGTGCCCATAAAAGCCTGGGTTTATCTCAATAGATTTCTCTAATTAAATTGGGTCAAAACCAGTTGTACACTTTATGATACATTGGTTTACATCACAATGTGGCTTGTTAAACAGGAAGCTGAATGGACTCTCACAGCTATACCTGGGATTTTCTCTGTTGTTGACCTATAACACTTGGTAGAGTGATTTCCTTTCCCACGTCTCTTGCAAGGTTTTCCCATAAACCGGCAAGGTTAGAGGCTAATGCTATATCCCCTGTGTACCTTTCCATTTTAGGGGCTTCTCCTGACCTTTGCTAATAGTAGTTGTGGTCTCCTATGCACACCGTGCCTGTTCCCCTTCAGTAATTTATGGCACACATTGAACACCCATTTCCTCCTCCACTTAACTGTCCCACGTGTGTTCTTGTTATCTCAGCTGCTTGAAAAATCTGCAGGGCAGTCAACTTAGTGTCAAACTGACCCTTGTCTCTGATGTGCTTCACATAATATTACTAATGCACTTCAGGATTTGAAATTGTACTTCACAAAAGCACTTCATTATATTGTAACGTTCCCTCTAATCTGTGCCTCCAATTTTTCCCTTACACAAAGTGATGGTGCTAAAAACTCAAATTGGGAGCTAAAACAACTCTGCTTCCAGATTCTGAGAGTGGCTCTGCCATTATTTGCTTCCATAAAACTTAGAGTACACTTGTCTATAAAATTTAATAAAATGTATAGGAAGGACAGCAGAGAGAGAGAGTACTAACTTGGTCGAAATTGAAAGAAAAATCAGATTTTTTAAATAACAGAATTACTTTCAGCAGCATTATCAGAATAGCAAAATAAATTGAATATTGAAATGTACTAGAATGAGATCAGGAAAGCATTTCAAGAAAAAAAAAGATAATGGCTATCTTCAGTTCTGCGATAAAGTTCGCAAATTCATGTTTGGGACAAAATTAAAACAATGGATATTTCTAGATACCTGAAGAAGGTCCCTTATAGTAGTTGGTCATGGATCTGAAATCAAATTCAATTTAATCCTGTTATTTACGGACCTTGCTAGAACGATCTTATTCAGCACCTCTGAAATTCTGCATGTACCTGGTTCAAAGTATAGCAGGAAATCTGTTTAATTTATACCACTGAAGGCAATTAGACATACTTAAGCACTACTGGACAAAAAAAATAAGATTTGATTTGAACTCTCAGCAGAGAAGGGTGATTAGGAATAATACTTATTTTAAAATGTTGGTAAAAACATGTTTTGGGAAACACATGGTCAGAAAATGGGATAGCAACTTTTCATCAGTTAATTACTAATATTTTTTTTTTAAAAATTGTAAGATCAGAAAAGGAATATTGTTCTAAATTATACTGCAATTTATTCAATTAAAGAATCTATCGTGGGTTTTGTTTTGCTTTGCTTTGTTTAATCTAGATGCCTTAGCAGAAATTCTTGTATCATTGAAACAATTTGATAAGTTTTTTAAATGTTAAGGCAACCATTCAATATTGTTTAGGAAATTTATAAAATACTTTTGTGTCATAAAAGTATTTGATTAATTCTGATTAATTTAATACTGATTAAACTAATTCAAGAAACAATAGTCTTTGGGGGGTATTATTGGATCTTTTAAAAAGGTCAATTATTGTTACAGTCTTCCTTACATTACAGATGTAATAAATTTGATAGCACATTAGTGCTTATATTTTAACTATGTCCATTGCTGATTTCTTTTTGGATATACTGTATATCAATAATATGGTAAACCAGGTTCTTGGGAGGAGAATTGAGGTTTAAAATTATAAATTCCTTTTCCTCTTTGCCTTTTCTTACTCTTTTTTGCATGTATTTGTTAGTAGTTGTGTTTCTTATTATTTCTATATAATCTTTAAATTATTTATATCTTATTTAGATGTTAAGCAGTGTTATTTTTTTTAAAAAATCATAGTTCTCAAAAAAACCAGTAACAATTATTATTTTTTAAAAAAGGTTTGTGGATATGTAGACGGGATTGTTGTTTGGACTGATAGGATAAATATAAACACACTACTCAACATCATCATCCATAAGATTTTCCCCCCACAGTTAGGTGGGACAAAGCTGTAAAAAGCAGGATATGGTATAGCACGTGAGCATGGTGCAATGTGACTGCCCATGCTTCTTTTGTAATGGATTTTTTTCTGGCTACGCTATCTTAAGAGAAGATCAGGCAGAGGGCGAGGGGGAGTCAAGAGAGTCATCAGCCTAGAGTCATTATGTTCCGACAAATGGTCTATGTCCACTCACTCTTGAATTCCATTGACCCTTATCTGGCACCAGTTTAATACTGAACTTTAGTTGACTAGATTCTTGTGTATAGGTTTGAGCAATAAACCTTAACTGCATCTTAAAGTATGGTCCTGATCCTTTGTGCTAGATACTACCCATTGACATAGTTCTCACAACTCTGATTGGGCAAAGGAACTCAAGTTCTAGGACAGGAGCATGGGAATCTGCCTTACCATGAATCGGACTCTTGTTTAGTTCTAATAAAAGTTCTGTAGGATTTCAGATTACAATTTTCCCCATATCTACTTCTGCAAGTCAGGGATGAAATCTGGGCCTTCTGTAAATAAAAGAGAGGTTCTACCACAAAGTTGCAACCTTTCCCTTGGAAATGCGGATTAATGTTCTGTGGGGAAAAAAAGTGAAATCTGTGGGAAATACATATTTTGTGAGGATGGGGAGAAATGGATATTACAGGTGGAAGTTTTGAAACTCATTTTATTTCCATATTATTAATCAGGTACTTTTTTCCTCAGTGAATGTACTGCAGTTTTTGCATTATGACCTTTATATTGAATCATGGACATTTTGGAACTGTGTATTTATTCCTGGAGTGGCAGATTTTATACTGTAGCTGGATGCATATTTCATAAAGATAATTTTTAAAAAAGCTCAGTGGTTTTATAGAATGACTTTACTACTTTTAATCATTTTGGTTACATAAATAGTAAATCTATGAAGATGAATAGGCCAGACTTCTTGTCCTTTCTTCTTCTCTACATAAAGCCAGACATTCATCTATTCAAAGGCTGAAATTCAAGGAAGCTGTTCAAGACCTAAACAATATCTGATGACAGTCATGGACTGACATTAATTTAGATAAGCGGGGCATTTCTAGTTAATCAAAAAGAAAATCAAGAAGTGTCTAATTGCTTTGAGGTCCATGAGAAAGGAAGCACAGGATATAAATCTAATAAAGAGACAAACAAACAATATAGAGCCCCGGTCTTCTTACGACTATGTACTTCCACTTCCTTTAGGTGCAGTCACTTCCACTTCCTTTAGGTGCAGTCCTAGTCTCCTAGGTAACTCAGAAGAAATCAAGTATCTTAAAAACAGAGTTCTTTATAATCTGTAAGAAGGGACTTTCTGAGCTGCTACAAATTGCTTTCTCACTAAGGCTCGATCCCCCCAAAAAGTGGAGGTACATCCAGAAGATGAGATGGATTTGTTGTCTCTCTTCTTGAGCCAGGAATGACATTCCTGTTTAACACCACATTTATATCTCCCAAGACAGTGGCCTTCCCTGACGGGTATGTGTGTGTGTATATGTGTATACACACATATGTGCACATGCAATCCTTCTCCAAATTCTGTGTACAGCAATCAATATTAGAACTATTCATTCATCCAATACAATAATAAGTCCTTTCTTAGAAAAGTGACTCAACATTTTATTTTATATCATTTTCTAGAAAAGCTGAAGACTTCAGTAAACCCTGAATTTAAAAGGGATTCAAAGCCTCTTAAGGGGATATGGTGGTGGTGATTAAATTCTCATATTGATCTATTGTCAACAAATATTCCCTAAAACATTACTAACTAACCAGCTAACTAAAACAGTTATTGCAAATGATATCAAAGCACTGGTAAAAGCAGGAGATGAGCCTCTTGCTTGTTGTATCCAGGGAAAGCAGTTTACAGGGAAGGGCAATTTTAATGTATCATTGAAATGATGTTGTATCAGTAGATATTGCAGATTATTTCTGTCTTGCTTGATGAGGCCCTCTGTGCTTTCATTGAAGATATTTGCTCATTCTCCTTGGATCCTCATAGCAGCTTGGTGGCATGATTAAATATAGAAATCAAAATTCAGATCTGCAAGCCCAGAAACATAGGAGAATGTCAGCTACTGATTACTTTAAAATTTTGTTAAAAAGGAGAGGGGATTAACAAAGAGGCTTGCACCAATGGAAAAAGACACACAGTTGCTGATCAGGAAGGAAGCTGAAGGTGCTTTGTGATCAACTGTTGGCCATAAACACTGATTGGTCAGTTGGTCTCAATTCAGTCTTCTAAAAAAAGATTGCCCTTTTCTTCCTGATATGAAATTGACCAGAAATAATCAGATCAGATCAGTGTAAACTCAGATGCATTTTAAAGCTGCATTCAGAAGCAGTGGGGGATGGAAAGACTGCAGTCTGAAAGAGCTTTAGAAGTCTTGATAAAAAAGAGTCATTGTGACTTTGCAAATAAAAGTTCAGTAATTCTTTAAGAACACCAGCAAGCATGTAGATAATATAACTGACTTTCAAAAAGGGTTTGACATGATCTCTACTAAAAGATCCTGAGCAAATTTAGCAACTATGGGATAAAACAATATTATAGACTGGTAGCTAAGAAAACATACCTCTTGGAAAGAGAAATTATGATTAAACTGAGAATTCTCACAAAGAAGAGAACTCAGTTCTGACAGTAATCTGAAAAAGGAAGTTCTAAGCCTGAAAGTGTGAAGCTATATTTTGTTTCATATTCTTCAGTTTTGATGCATGAAAGCATCTGCCTGCTTGTTTCTTGAGTTTCCTCAGAAGCCTCTCTTGGGGATTAGTTTTGAGTTTTAACCTTCATCACTAGATTGTAGAAAATATGGTCTTTAATTCAAGAACTGGAGAAACTTGAGTACATCTTATTATACAGCATGGTAGATTCATTTCTGCATGAATTCAGATGATAAAAAAGAAACAAGATTGAGGGATAGGAAAATAATTGAAGGATGATAGGACCAGTGAAAAGCAAGTAGGCTTTTAGCCTTGAAGATGAAAGTAGAAAAAAATAATATGATGCAGAGGGAGAATAGCTTCTAATGAAATCTGTACTGATGATCTTCCAATTTTCTCCAGACCTCTGCATGCTATTGAAAAGGATCTCAGGACCAGCTTCACAGGGACCAAACAGAACTAAAGAAGCTTTGGGTAGTGATGAAGGAAATGTCTACGTTTAATCAAAAGACCCTTGATGAAAGTTTATCTGGACAGTATTGGTTTCCTTTGCAGAGCAGCTTTGTTCAGTTTGGCTGGTCCATAAACTTCTAAACAGCTGGCTCACTTTTTAAGGGATTTGTTGTATTAACAAAAGCTGAGTCATGAGACAAAAATATGGGCTAGAGTGGCTCTCTAAAGCAGGTCAAGAAAATGTCACAAGATCCAAAAGATAATCTGAATTCAGTTTCTCTGTGTCCTGTTGTATAATAAGACTCTTTTCTGGGATAATTGCTAAATTATAGTGTATTTATTCCAGCCATTTCCTTGAAATCCATAATGGTTGAAAGTAAATGGTATCTTCTAGATCTGTTGATTGTATCTGAATCACGTGTCACTTCTAGGCTAAACATGGTAACCTGAAACAATTTTCTTCGTAGACATTGCATAACCTTATGCAGTAAACAAATATGTGTTCTAATTTATATAATAAAAAAATATTCTTCAGTGCTGTTAATTTCCCTCAAGTAAGACAATTTCCTAGGTAGCTAAGAGGACATTCTTACACAGTGGGAGTTTTAGGGAATGGAAGTAATTGTTGTTGTTTTTTCAAACAAAACTTTTCTAGAGGAATATCTGTATCTCAGAAAGCAATAGAAAAGATAAAGGAGAAGGTAAAGGAAAGCCAAGAAATAAAGGGTTCTAAATTGAGAAGGATTTTAATGAGGAAGAATATAATTCATTTAGGAAAGTCTACAAACCTGGCTGGGATATAGAAGAGCAGCTGATCAGGATTTAAGATTCAGTGGAAGAGGAACCAAAGTGAGACATAGTAGGAAAACATGTTTTTAAGAAGTCAAGCAGCAGTATGGTACTAGGAGTCTGCATGGTCATTCCAGGAAGAACCAATGCATAACAGATGGAAACTAATCAAGGAGAGAAGCAACCTAGAACTAAGGAGAAACTTCCTGACAGTTAAAACAATTAACAAGTGGAACAACCCGCCTCCAGAAGCAGTGAATGCTCCAACACTGGAAGTTTTTAAGAAGAGACTGGACAGCCATTTGTCTGAAGGAGGGTGGACTAAATGACCTCCAAGGTCCCGTCCAACTTTATTATTATTATTATTATTATTATTATTATTATTATTATTATTAATAATAATAATAATAATAATATTTTATGACTTATGGGTTCCTTAATATGTTAGTCAGGACTCACTTGTCATAAGGTTCCTTCATGTGACTATGATTGCCTAATCTGCCATCCTATCTCCAATTATGTTCTATTAAATGCTTTAACAGCATGTATAAGGAGAGGAGATCCTTGCTATTTTGTTTCATTGCTTACTTTGGAAAGGGACAGAGCCTACAATGGACTGGTCCTTACTAATGTAATCAATGGGTAATTTACTTGAAAAAACACACTTGGATGATCTTTGGAAATGTGACATCCTAATGAAATAGCACTGATCGTTGACTTTCTTGCCACTGATTGATTAGAAGGAACCTCCTGACAGATGAACGCTGGTTATTATTACAACTGAAATCATTCCAGTTTGCTTAGTGCACTATATCAAATCAGGCCACCTTGTTTTAAAACTTAACAATGTAATAATAATGATACAAAGGACAACAGCTATTTTGACCATGATTCCTGGAGGCATTTAGTTTGTTGTGGGTTTACAACACTTTGGTTCTGCTCCTGACAGCAATAAATAATGCCTTATGTAAAGAGTCAATATCTGTGATTTTAGTTTTAGCCCATTTTTAATGACCACAAATATAAACTAAGGAGCAAGGGTAGGATGCTAAGGATGCCAAATAAAATAATGTGAAATTGTAACCCCCCCTTAAAAGGAAATCCAGTGTAATAAAACACAGCTGCTTGTTGGTAATCCTTGTTTTTTCCACCATTTTCAAAAATCTCTAAAGGATGTCCAGATTAAGTTCAAGGCTTTTTTTAAATTTATCTTTTTATAATGGAATATTTTATAATGGAATTTTCACACAATTCTATCATCATTTTACACTATTCAAAGCTTCTCATGAGACTCTCTGTCTTTCTCAAAAGGCTGTCAAAATTAGATCTGACATGAATGATGCTCTTTTGGCAGAATGTAGATCAGCATAGATCAAGCATCTTTAATATTAAGTCAAATTCCTATATCTGCATGACTTATACATGTGATATATATATATATATATATATATATATAGGAAGTTTTTCAGACAGACTGGTCTGATTGATTACACCTTGACATTTTTTAACTGCTATACTGCAGTTATACTTTTTACAATCTCTTTTGCCTTGCAGCCCCCCAACTAGGGGCATTAAGCAGGCTCAAGTCGCAACTGCGAAACATTTACAAATCCAAATTTCTTTTTCTGACAAAGAGTTAAAGGATTGAATTGGGAGACTAAGATGGCCATTTTGAGCTCATTCTGCTCTGCGAAACATTTACAAACCCAAATTTCTTTTTCTGACAAAGAGTTAAAGAAGTAAACTAGGAGACTAAGATGGCCATTTCGAGCTCATGAGAATATGAGCAAGAAGAGTATCTTTCTCAGAGGACCTTTGAGAAATTGCAAAGCAATTTCTGGCACAGCATTACTAACATTTGGCCCAATAAATCCCCATTTGTATTTATTGAGAATTCCATAGTGATGATAGCTGAAAATAAACTGAAGCATTTCTTAAGTGCTGAGGATCCCTAATACTTTGGAGAATAGCTGTATCTCAGAAGCCCTGCAGGGTGACTTCTTGTTTATTTTTACAGAAATAAGAGATTGAGGGAACCACTATTATGACTTGGGATAAACTAGTTTCCTAATTTCTTAAGATTAAAGTTGAAATTATTTGGCATCCCCATTCTTGGAAATTTCTGTTTCAACTTGTTCTTTGCTAAGATGTTGGCATCAGTCATGTTCTTCATACTGTGATTTTGTTTAGATTTTTTTTCCCCTTCTTCTTTTTGGCATTGTTGACTTTCCTCCATACAACATGACCTTACTTGACTCCTGCTGCTAGGGCAATGTCCAGACCAGTCAGTCTGAGTGCAAGAAAGATCACATACCAATGGTCTCTTCAGAAAAAAAAAAACATTCCCAATCAACCACCAATGGCAATTGACCACTTTAGATTATCTCACCTTTTTCTTCTGTCTCTTGGTGGCCTTCACTCATTGTCAGTTGATCCCCAACAGGCTCCAATAATAACACTACATTTTTCTTCCCTCCAGATCTATTGGGAATCTCAGCCCCAAAACCTCAGACAGCGCAGTCAGCAGCTCTAATAGCTGGAATTCTTAGAATTCTAACACTAGGACATCTGTGGGACTGCCCCATATCACTGCCATTACTTTGCCTGGAGCAAGACATCATGTTTCATATTTACTGTTATGAAACCTATGAGCTCTTAGACATGTGATTTACTCTGGCACTGGCACTTCTTGGAATAAAACTGATTGGTAAAACAAATAGAGCTGTTTTATGCACACAAAACCAGGAAGTATCTGTCAACCATACAGAGTAAAAAGCCACATTCCACAGTAAAAGGCATATTCATGATGTACTGTAGCAGGTAAACCTATACTCCAATATAAAAGAAAATAACATTCTTCTGCCCAGCTTTCAGGGAAATTTGCAGGGCAATTCAATACATGTCTACAGAGAAGAAAGCCTCACTGGCTTCAGTGGAACTCACCCACAGAACGAGTCCTATTGGAGTGAAAAATAAACCTAAGGAAGGACACACTTAGGCACAAAAAGTATACCATTCCATAAGATAAAGATCAGCTTTATCCAGGGGCATGTTAGGAAAAAATGGAGGGTGTGGATTTAAGCTTTCTTCTGATGTATCCCAGATCTACACACAAGGAATCAATGAGAATATAAGCACCATCTCCAAGTTCAGAATTTTATCCTGATGTTCAAGGGCTCCTTTCTCCCCAAATATGACTTCATTCAATGGTCTTCAACCTGTGTAACAACTATGGACGACTGTCATCTTGCAATGAATTGAAGTTGTAGTCAAATACATTTTTGTAGGTAAGTATTTCCCATAGAGTACAGAAAATAGAGTGAAGTTTTATGATTGTACTTTATGTGGCGCTCTTATCATATAGGCTTTTTGTCTGTTGTACATTTTTTCTGGAATGCATTTTTTCTGCAGTGCTGGAGTTCTCCACTAGTCCTTAAGATGCAGAGATGCCTAGCTTGTTCAAACCATGCAAAGGCAAGCACGCTGTCTCCCTATGCAATAAATTTACTTGTCATATTCTATTTGACATGAACATAATAATCCATGGCAGAAGTTGTATCACTAGATTATATCTAGCATAAGTATAGCTGGGGAAAAGTGCTTTTCATCCCAGTTCACTATGTCTATATATGTTTATGGTTTAAGCCTTTAAAATAACTATTTGGAGAGCACCATAACTCTCTCTTTTTCTCTCTCTCTGGGTCTTCATTATGTGTGTCTGATGTAAGTATTATGTAATCCTTTCTGTTCTGACCTGGCATCGTGTTCAGATAAGAAGTGGGTCTACCTTAAGTTTTGTTAAGTATGGATTTGTCAAGAAATGTGAATGGAAGAGCACTACCAGATTGGCAGAGCATGAATGTAATGCCTACAGGGCACAAAGTACACATTTCTGTGAAACAGTAGCTACTCCCACACATATCCATTTCAAGAACATATTCTTCAGGGAAGTCTCCCCACTAACTCCCATCCTCAGTCTGGTAGGGAAACTAGCTGTGTAGAATAAAACTAGCTGTGTAGAATAGCGTTGATTAACACTTTGGATTGGGTTTAAGATACCTACCATTAAAAAAAATCTAGCTCTAAAGCATTGGTGTATCATGATCCCTTCCTGGAATTGGATCCAGCGAAGGTGTTAACATTAGTCTTCCAACCTGAGATTTATTGTTCAGGATCAGCTGTGTCAAGACAAGTGATGGCTGGACCAATCGGCTGAATCAAAATTAAGGCCTTATACATTTCTTCATAAGATTCAGTGATAAGGTATTTAGTCTCATTGTTGAATGACCTCACATGGCTCTACTTGTACCTATGTGCAATGGCCACACGCTGGATAAGGAATGGGGAAAAATGGGAGGGAAGAAAGATAGAGAAAAATCTGAAATAGAAGGAAGCAAAGTTTTGGTAGTTTTTTTTTTAACCTGTGCTTTATGATCCTGAAATATATAGTGTAAAATATATTTCAGGGATTGCACCATGAACCCTACAACAATAATAGGGCATGTGGCCCAATTAAAAAAAAATCTACATGTGAAAGTTAATTTTGTGAATATGTCCTATGCTCCACAGATCCTACTTCTGAAATCTTTTGCCAACACATTGAAACTACTTCATGGTAAAGTCAGCTCTGCCTACCTCTGGCTACTTGACCCTGAGTAACCCTTTCATCCAAACACAAATTTACTAGACATGAAAAAACATAAGGAAGTTGAGCTTTTCTAGCCTATTGTTATGTTGCTGGCAGATGATCTCTTGTGTAGGCATTATTGGTTGATACCCTATGAGAGCTCATGGAGAGAAAGAAGCCAGGATGTTCTTTTGGACCTGCATGAAGTATTAATGAAAGCTTAGGAAATTGCTCTCTCTCTCTCTCTCTCTCTCTCTCTCTCTCTCTCCCTCCCTCCCTCCCTCCCGCTATTTCCGAGAGAAAAATAAGTTTCCTAACAGAGGAGAAAAAGAAAAATTGAGTAAATATACTGAGAACAGAGTTTATGTTGCTGGATATTGATGTAAGATATCTCTTTAATAGAATGCTAGCATATACAAAAAGATAAATAATAACAAAAATGTCACAAATCTCTGGAGCACTCTTTCTCTTAATTTTATCCAGAGACTTTGGCTCAGAGGTTCCATTTTATTTGCTCTTGTTCTGAAGAAGATGGTCCAGCTGGGAAAAGCTAGTAGAAGCACCAGGATGAAAATGTCTTCATGATTACTTCTCCCTGTATCTCTTCTTTGTTTAAGAGAGTCTATTGCCTGCACTCATTAATTATGTAGAAATCTCTCCAAGAAAGAGATGATAGGGATTTTATAATATCTTTCCAATTAAGACTCATGGCCTGGCATTTCTTAGGGAAACAATTGTGGATCTGAATTTTCTCCAGAAAATCTTTTGAAGAATAGCAAATGTATTTTGATAAATCCTAAGTATTAACTTGCAGATCCCTAATTGGAAGGGAGTATCCAGAATAATTTAGTTTTTCTAAGAATCTATTTAGAAGTAGAACATCATTTTTAATTCTTTTCCTGCTACATTCTGTAGAAGCCCTGTCATTCAGACTAGAAGAAAATTTCATGGCTTTTCTAATCTCTTGCCAGTATTTTCTAACTCATACTGCTAAAAAAAGAGAGATTTCGATGATTTGGGGCTAGTGAAATAGCCATCATTGTGGAATGGAATTTTGAAGCTTACTGAATTGAGACCAATGCATTGAAAGATATTGAGAAATTAAGAAAGAAAGAAAGAAAGAAAGAAAGAAAGAAAGAAAGAAAGAAAGAAAGAAAGAAAGAAAGACAGAGGGAGGGAGGGAAGGAAGGAAGGAAGGAAGAAAGAAAGAAAGAAAGAAAGAAAAAGAAAGAAAGAAAGAAAGAAAGAAAGAAAGAAAGAAAGAAAGAAAGAAAGAAAGAAAGAAAGAAAGAAAGAAAGATCTCCACATCACCCTGGTCCAGCATGATAAAAGGAGGAATGAGTACTACATGACCCATTAAAATATACAGACTTAGGCCATACTAAAATAAATTAATTGATTATGTTTATGTTAAAGCTTTTCTTCTTAATAAAAAAATTAAAAGCAGCTCTCATTCACCATTATTTAGAGAACAAAAAAAAATGAACAGAAGAGATCAAAAAGATATTCTTATTTTCAAGATGTCTAACACAATGGTATATGGTAGGATCTGAAGATGCAGAAAATCAAGAAAATCCACTGTAAGAAATTATGGGTGAGTGGCCCAAAGGAACATATTAGGCCCATATGGCATTCTCTACATCAGATTTCCACAAGCTGGGGAGCTGCAGATATGATGGGAACTGCATCTCCCATAATTCATAGTCAGCATGTTTGATGGGAATTATGGGAGTTGTAATCAGAGGCAACCATGTTAGGAAAAGTTGCTCAGTATTTATAAAGGACATTTTAGAAATATTAAGAAGCATGATGTTAAAATGAAGTCAATTGGAAACTTCTAATTGTAGTTGTCTTCATTTCTTATTCTTAGTTATACAGTAATTTCAGAATTGCCAAGTAAAAAAAAACTTGGTGGAAAATTAGGATGCAGATGAGAGTTAAAAGGGAAACTATATACAGATTACTACTGCAAATAGAAAGACATGATACTGACTTCATTTATCAGTCACTTAAGACAGGGGTCCCCAACCCCTAGTCTGTGGATTGGTACCGGGCCACAGCATGCCAGCAACTGGTCTGCACAAACAAGCAAAGCCCCATCCATGGGATACAGTCAGTACAGAAAACCACGCACTCTCTGGTCCACGGAAAAAACATTTCTCCATGGAACTGGTCCTTGGTGCCCAAAAGATTGGGGACCCCTGACTTAAGAAATACATTTCAGGGCTTGATTACTTATTCATTCCCTCTCTCTCTCTCTCTCTCTCTCTCTCTCCCTCCCTCCCTTCCTCCCTCCCTCCCTCTCTCTCTCTCTCTCTCACACACACACACACACACATACAACACACACACACACACAGACAGACACACATCTTTTTTCTGGATTTTTAACTATTTTACTTAATGGATTTTTTTGAAACTTGAATACTTGTATTTATGTTGTAAATGTTGAACTGGCTTAATAGAAGTATTGCTTCAACTTTTTAAAAAAATAACAAAATGGAAACCTGAAGGAAGTTCAAACCTTTTTTGAACTACAAAAGAATTTCAGCTCTTGACCTAACTGGACAAGACTGTGTTATTCTGTAGGTATGGTCCCTTCCAATTCTACTATTCTGTATGTATAGGTTTATATATGCAGTACAGAATTCTTATATTGATTTTTAAGATAGATAAATAGACAGACAGACAGATACACATACACACACATGCACCTACAGATACATTTTTTTCCCCTTGTCTGTTTCTACTTCTCCTTTTTGTAAACTCCTGTGGGCTCGACATACACAAGAGGGGGGAGGAACCAAGCATCTGGCCACCAGAAGCAAGCAGCTGGCCGACAGAAACGTTGTGCAGGGCAGTACAGTCCGGGCTAGCATAGCAGGTCTACCGGACGGTGTGAGAGGCTCTGGCATCGTCAGCAATGCAGGGCCAACTGGGCGCGGGCCGTGGACGTTGGTGGCATGCATTATATTTACCCATTGTCTTCTGGCAGGGTTGGTTGGCTGGCACTCTATCGCAGCAGGCTCTGGCTCGAAATTGCTGGTGGCGCAGGACGTGGCGTTGCGGTGGCACTGATGGGCAGGGCATCCTGCAGAGGCCCAGCAGCCTGCGGCTTCTGGGTCAGCTTACCAGAATGGGAGAGAACCAAAACAGCCCCATGAGTCCGGATTGGTGGCACAGGGCATAGGGCTCAGGATGCGTCCATTGGCAGAAGGGGTCCTGGCAATGCCATTCCAGGCCAGAGCAGCCTGGAGAAAACGCCATTGGGACACACACCTGAAATGAATAGCAGCAGGGGGGGAGGCTGGGCATTGGAATACTGTTTTTTACAACCGAAGGCTGGATGCTGGCCTTTTGATAGAGGGTGGAACTGCAGGGTGGGGGAGGCTATGTAAAGCGCTGGGAGGAGATCACTCCCAGCACTGACTCTATTACTGCACAGAATAAAACTGCTTGTGAACTCATTCCTGGTTTGTTTCCACGGACGAAGAAGGATGCGTGACACTTTTGGCCTGGCCTATTTTTTCCCACCCACTCTTACTTTCTCAGGGTAGTGGCACTAAGTATGCCACATAAAATTGAATGTGGCTCTCAGTCCACTAAAGATCTCCCTGTCTGCAATTCCCAGTTCCTTCTTTTATCACACTGGGCCAATCTGCAGGCTAGGAAAAATATATCCACCCTGCATTCTCCTGGGAGGGTTATCTTCTTTTGATTTCTGCATTTGTGGTTGCATTTCCTACATCATACTTACAGTTAAAACAAGTTATTTCCTTAGTGCAGTGTTTCTTGTCCCTTTAATCTATAGATGTTTGGCACAATATCAATGGTATTCAATAACCACAGTTATGGAGTGATTGTGCTAAGTCCCAAGGCATGCTTCTCACAGCTGTACATAATTCAGTTTTGTTTTGCTGCTTACATTTGACTGAGAGAGGACAGTTGTCTTCTTGCGCTTTGTGTAGTGCCAAAAGGAGGGCATATTGTCCATGCACTTAAATGTGAGAAAATGTTGAGATACCAGAACCCAAAGAAGCACCTTCTGAGAATTTTGTCACATAACCTCAGATTGGTTTTTCCCGCACTCCTCACCCAGCAACAAAAGCCAAAAGCATTGTTTAGTTTGATGGAATAAATGCTTTTACCCAGCCCCCCCCCAAAAAACTGTTGTATTTCATGACTTGAATTGCCAGTTTACAAAGGGGAAAAAAAAACCCATAGCATGCAACCAAATGACTTGAGGAGACTAGGCCAGCATTCTGGTAATTTTAAAGAGGAATGTTTTCCCAGTCTTCCCTCCTCTTTCAAAACAACTTTACAAGAGCCCATTAATGTGTTCTATAAAAGGCAGGGGGAAAAAACAACTCTTCACCTTCTTTTAAATATGTAGAGGAAGGCAGACAAGATCCCATTCTCAATGAAATCCATGACCCCAAATGATTAGGGGAATGTTCTGTGAGATGGTTGCTCCCATTTTTGGCATTTCTGCTTTCCTCACATCTTTGTAAGGTTGCTTGCCAACCTGGCAAATAACAAATCCTGGGAAGTCACCACAGCATATAATGCATGGAGTTATCTCTCGGTTCACACATCCAAGTAGCACTAACAATCCAATCCCCAGTAAATTGTGTGTTGCATTTGAATGAGAATTGTAATGTTTAGTCAATTCATTGGCTAGATTAATAACCTTTTTCTCTTTCAGCCATCTAATATGTGTTTGATGGGTGTTCAAGAGAAGCCCGCCTTAGTGGCTGCTCCCAGGCACTGAAACTAAGAGGCAAAAATATAACAACCAACAAAAAAAAAACCTCAGTCCTTTCATTAATGGCCTTTTCCCAGCAATCATTTCAACCTTTTTATTTCAACAAGCATCTGACCTCCAGAATAGATGTGTTCATCTTTGTTACCCAGTGTTTAAATCTGAAGATTTTATCCAAGATGGTTCATTCACCAGAAGAACAGAAACTTCTGGTAAAATGGATTCTACCTCTCAACTTTTGTTGGTGATCCTCCAGAGAATATGTGGAAGAGTATGAGGGAAAGAGGTCAAGGGAAAATTCCACTGCACAAAGACAAAGTCATTTTTTAAAAAACAAAACTCAATTGTTTTAGTTGTTACCTTTTTTAGATAGCTTTGCTACTTTTAATTCCTCTTCCTATGCTCACTCTTAAAAATGTATAATAGATTGGTATCCCCTGTGTGCCTCTACAGCAATTTATTTACAAGATGGTAGGAAGAAAATTGTTCCACCCTGTTATACATGGTGAGATAAAAGGTATTATCCATGTGAAATACATCTTTAAAGTAGCTGCTTCTTAATAAGCCTATCAAGAGCCTCACCTCTAATAGGGTTAATGCCATGTTGAAGGAAACTTCATTCAAGAATATAGTCTCTCCCTCATCAAACGTTCTGATTAAATTGCTAAATTTACCAGTTTTCCACTGAAACTAGGGTTCCTTAAACATTTATATTAAATCCTGGTTTCACCGTGCAAGCAAATGAGGTCAGGCTATCCCATTTAGGGGATCTGATCAAAGCACCACTCAGTTCTCAGCAATAACAGTGGATAAAGATCAATCCCATTTTTTTGAATTAAACTTCTTTTGATTAAAAGGCTACTTGGGAGTAAGAGTCTACTTGTAAGGAGACATTCTCTCCAAATGACCAGACTTGCCAACAACTGGGTCTAGTTAGTCTTGGAAGTTCAAATTTATAAGTGTTCCGTTTCCAGAAGTCAATTTTGGATCAGTGCTTGAATTACTTTTCAATTTATCTCACTTTAATTACTGTCTTAGATTTTGAATCTTTTCTGGGCTCTGATTATGCAAGCAAGCTTGCCTTCCTACATATTGAAGGGTGACTATATGAAATCTGCAAAACTTGAGGAAACCAACAGATGGCAACAAAAACATAGGGCTTTCTGTATCTCTTTGCTGCCAACTAGTTGACTTTCAGACTTTTCAAGCCCAGATACTGTAACAGGGACCCTACTTTCCTAGAAGAATTGTCACTGATCTGGCTCACAACTGTTTCTGAGTTCTCTGCACTGCCTTGTCATCTGCATAGCAAGACAACATATAACACAAATCACTTCCTTAAATTGTTGCCAAGATAACAAGGATATGCAATGACTATGAACTGAACTTAATTTGATGGAGGCAGACATATATAGGAGAAACATAGATAGCAACTCTAGATAGAAAATTAAGCAATAATTAGAGAAATTTGAATGCCACATGGTATGGAATTATAATATATAGGATCTTGGCTGTAAAGAAGGAATACGTGGATTGTAAAAGTTTCTGTTTGACTGATTATGCTTTTTCATTTGCTCATTACTAAAGTAACTTTACCGAGATCAACAGAGAGTACAAAATAAAATATTCCATCCTTGTAGTGTTAACTCAAGTGAATTATTTTTTTAGACACACTAGCAATTAACCAAATCCATTAATTGCAAGATACTACATTACCAATTAAAACTGCTTTGATTGCTTACTAGAATAATGCTTCTTCAATCATTCATATTTCTGATCCTTACCAGAAATTTGGAGACCTCAATGAAAGTGATAAACTGCTAATTCAAGACAGAGTTATTCTATAGGCCCTTTGGGAGTTAAACCTGCTCAAATTGAGTTCACATCAGTAGATATGTTTTAAGCTTATTGCTTTATGCCAGCGGTGTGGTATCAAACTCGCCATGTCACGTGAAGTGTCACATCATATTGTGACTTTTTCCCTCTTGCCAGAGCTGGGATGGGCGTGGCTTCTATGTGACGCATCTAGCCCGCAGGCCGGCAGTTTGACACCCCTGCCTTATGGTATTCTGATTCTGGTAGGGAATCAAAATACCATAATTTATTTAGAAAATTTATATGGCTATCCCCTCATTCTCAGTAATTCTGGGTGACTTACTTAAAAATAATGATATTTTTAATTTTCTGTTTTTAGTGTTTTTTTAAAAAAAATATTGTAATCTGCCTAAAATTTATGACTATGGTAGTATATCAATTGACTAATTAAAATTGTTATGTGTTTATATATTTACTTATAAATACCCCACAATGTGACCTCACTAAAATTCTTAGGGATATACATTATAGCATCACTGAGGATAAAATAAACTCATTGCAAAAAGAGAACATGTGTAATATTGGGCAATGCCAAAGCATCAGGAAACATTTTTATAGATATTGCCAGCAAATCATTGTTGTGAAGCAAACTTTCCTTAACAGTAGTTCAGACTGTCTACATGCAGGTTACATAGATTTCAAATGTTGTCAATATACAGCAAATAAGCAGGAAATATGATTGCTTACCTCATCATGTAGCAAAAGAACCTTCTGCTTCCACTCTCTATAAAAAAGCATTCATGTTTTTAAAAATTAATAAAAGAAGTAAAACATGTGGGTATATAAAGGTGCTAAGTATCATCAAGAATTTAGAAAAATTCCGAGGAAGCAAACAGGAAATGGTGATGCAGTGATCCATGTATTTCTAAGGAGTAGGCAACAAGTTGAATTAGAAATGTTGATTACTTTTATTTTGGAAAGTATAGAGCACAGGTCGGCAACCTGCGGCTCTGGAGCCGCATGCGGCTCTTTGAGCCTTCCCCTGTGGCTCCCAGCTTCCTCTGCTTTTGCAGAGAGAGACAGAGACAGAGAGAGGCAATTGCGCGTCCCTGCTTCTCTCTCTCTCTCTCTCTCTCTCTCTCTCTCTGTGTGTGTGTGTGTGTGTGCAGGAAGCGCAGGAGAGAGCTAGCTAGCCCAGCTAGGCTGACTCAGGAATTCTGGGAGTTGAAGTCCATGAGTCATAAAAGAGACGAGGTTGCCTACCCCTGAGCTTGTTGGACAACAGCTTGAAGCTTGCCAGGTGAACAGCAGATAGGAGGGGGGGGGAGAAAGAGAGAAAGAGAGAGAGAGAGAGGGAGAGAGAGAGAGTGGGGGAAGAGGAGTGGCAGACCAAGGGCAGATAGAGAGGGAGGGAGAGAGCGAGAGAGAGACCCTTTTGACATCTAAAATGAAGATAACACTGCATATATCCTTTTTTTACCTGTGTGTGTATGTAATTTTATTCTCTTAAAGCATTCTCTTGGTGATCATTGTTTTAATAGTATGGATATTCCCAAGAGTCATATTTTTACTTTTATTTTTAATGTGTGTGTGTGTGTGTGTGTGTGTGTGTGTACATACATACACACACACACATACACAAACACATACACAAACACACACACACACACGTATAATAAAAGTAAAAAGGGATATATGCAATGTTATCTTCATTTTAGATATCAAAAGGGTTTTGCGGCTCCCGATGTTTTGTTTTTGGTGGGAAACAGGTCTAAGTGGCTCTTTGATGTTTTGGGTTGCCTACCCCTGGTATAGAGTATTTAAACAATATGGTCTCTGATCTCTAGCATCTCTAATAAGCTCTATCATCTCTGATATCATCTCTATGCAAACTCAGCTGGTGGGTATCCTACATAATAGACTAATACCTTGTTATAGTCTGTTCAGAATCTTAATTTTTCTTGTGTAGATAAGTAAACAGGTTTATAGGTACGCTATGTTTTAGAATTCCTAGGAAGTAGGTTGAAACCTAGAATTGATCACATTCAGATCATACCACTTCATAGAAACCAGTGTAAATCATAAGGAATCTGATGGACATCGTTGACATTCTAATGATTTTTTTGAGAGTTCACTGGGGGATTGTGCACAAAAATTTTCAAGGGATTCTATTTGACACTATAAAAGAAGAAAGGTGTCTGATAGTTATGCCAGATGTAAGTTGAGCTATTGAAACACAGCTTAGTCTTACAAAATTGGCCATCCACGCTATAGACAAGAGGGAAAGAAGACAGTATAGCAAAGACATTAGCTAACAGCCCCTTGATGATATAAAGCCATTGAAGAAGAAATGAAGAAATTCAGGCAGTGGGGGTGATCTGATTTTCTAAGAGTACACAATCACAATCATCCTTTTCCTTAAGCTCATGGTGGAAAATATGCCTTTGTGTGGATTATAAAGAATTTAATTAAAAAAATGGAGGCAGAACAATTTCCTATGTTTTTTCACTGGTAACTTCTGGAAACGCAAGAATAAACCAGGTACATTTTCACATATACTTGCTGGGGCAATTGATAGAAAGAAATAAGAAGAAAATCTTTACCATTCACTACAAATGGCTTGAAATTAATCTGCTCATGTTTAGCTTTAAGAAAGCATTTGCAATCTTCCAAAAACTGGCCAGTGAGCTGATTAAGGGTTAAATGACTGTGCCTGGCATGTCTAGATGCCACCTGGAAGATCTGGAAATGGGACCTCAACCATCAAGGAAACCAGACTATTAAAGCCTACAAATGCCATATTGGCCTTAATTGGGTGATTTATTTGGACGACCGAGTGGATTAAGGGACTACAGCAGGGGTGTCAAACTTGCAACGTCACGTGACATGTCACGATGTATTGCGACTTTTTTTCCATTGCCAGCAATGGGGTGGGCGCAGTTTCGGCATGATATATCCGGCCCGTGGGCTGGCAGTTTGACACCCCTGGACTACAGTATTTCAGTTCTGGAAGTCAAAATGAGGCTATCTAGGAATAGCCCATTCTTACAGCAAAGCAACAAAGCAAGTACAAGCATTCTTGGAATTAGATGGTTATTATTAGTAGGTCCTGCCCAAGTATAGGCAATATGTCAAATCTAGCCCTGAAAAAGAAGTCACAATCATAAAAGTGGATGCTACTTTTCAGGATTTTCAGAAATATATTGGAAAAAGTGTGGATTATTTCAATGTTAATGCCTCTGGTTCTCGATAGAGAGGAAATATAGCTAGGGATAATTTGGTTCTGAAATTGATGTGAGGTGGGTACTATCATGATGTTTATTTTGTAGCCAAGAAGAAAAAAAATTTTTTTTTTTGCTGTTTCCTATTGGAAAAAAAAAACTCAAGCTTTCTAATTTACAATAACCAGAAGTTTCACTGTTAACGTTTATTTGACTTTCTGTTCTTTTCTCCCTTAGTTCAGATTAGGATTGCACATCACTGAAATTAAAAGTATACACTCACATCATTCAATTTGCAATAGTTAGAGGTTTCTGCAGAAACATGCCTTCAACATAACTAGATATTTGGCTCACTCATTATGGAGGACTGATTATTACATTCTTCTTTTTTTTTTATTGAAAATTTTTAGAATTTTTACAAGAAGAAAAACAACCCTCCCCAACCCACCCCAACCCTCCCATTCCCTCCCTCAGCCTTCCCAGAGCTGAATATAGGCTTAATTAAAGTTTCTTGAATTCTTAAAAAAAAAGTATAAACCATAGATAAATCTAAATACATTACTTAAACAACTAATAAAATAATTAACAATAATATATATATATATAAAAAACATAAATATTAAAGAAAGGAAAAAAAATACTTAAAAAGAAAAAAAAATAAAGAGAAAGAAAGAAGAAAGGAAATATAAGAAAGTAAAATAATAATAAAAAATATAAAAAGAAAGAAAAAATATTACAATCTATACAATATTAAAATTTATATATAAGTTATTGAAAAACTAAATAATATTTTTTATATCCAACTTATGTTGTATAAAATCTATCCATTTTTCCCATACCACAAAGAACTTCTCTTGCGATTGATCCTTTAAAAATGCCGAAATCTTTGCCATTTCCACCAGATAGGATACTTTAGAAAACCACTCTTGCAAAGTAGGCAAAGATTCCTTCTTCCAATATTGCCCTACTAACAACCTTGCGGCTGTAATTAAATTTAACTTCAATACAACCTCCTTAGTATCACAATCAGTAACAATACCTAGCAAAAACAATTGTGGGGTAAATTTTACCCTCCTTCTAAAAATTCTTTGAATATTCCACCATATCTTAATCCAAAAGGCTTTTATATTTTTACACGACCACCAAATATGGTAATAAGTAGCATCCAAACAACCACATCTCCAACATTTGGGCTGTAAGTCAGGATACATACGAGACATTTTTTGTGGATCAAGGTGCCATCTATAAAACATTTTATAAAAATTCTCCCTTAAGTTCTGGGCTTGTGTAAATTTAACATTTCTCACCCAGATAATTTCCCAGGTATCTAGTAGAACTGGTTCACCAAAATTTTGTGCCCATTTAATCATACATTCTTTAATTAATTCTGGTTCTGAGTCCAATTCTACTAGCAACCCATAAATTCTCTTAATATGAGTTCGTCTTTGATCTTTTACTTGTTTAACAAAATTTTCATCTTCTCTAAGCAAGCCCACATTATGATCTATCTTCCATCTGTCCGCTATTTGTCTGTACTGAAACCATGAATATATAATATTTTCTTGTGTTAAATCTTCCAAAGATTTTAACTGCCAAATTTTACCATCCCATCTAAGCAATTGTGCATAAGAAACACTATCCATCTTGACTCCTCTCCTTATCCCCTCTATCACATGCCAAGGTATAGCCCATAATGGTATTTTAGAATCACTTCTGTGATATTTCCTCCAAACCCGCAGTAAAGAAATCCTTATAATATGAGATTTAAAAACCCGGTCAACTTTTTTATTAAAAATTAAATAGGCATGCCATCCAAAAAGTAAATCCCAACCCTCCAAGAGGAGTATTTCTACATTTGTTAAATTAACCCAATCACTAATTAATGTTAAGACCACAGCGTCATAATACAATTTCAAATTCGGTACCTTGAGTCCACCTCTCTCACGAATGTCTTGTATAATTTTAAGCTTTACTCTTGGTTTTTTCCCTGCCCAAATAAATTTATTGATACCTTTCTGCCATTCATTTAAATTGACCTCATTCTTTAAAATAGGTATCATTTGAAATAAGAAAAGGAACTTAGGCAGGACATTCATTTTAATCGCCGCAATTCTTCCCAAAAGAGATAATTGCAACTTCTCCCAATTTTTCAAGTCTCTTTGTATCCTGACCCACAACCTTTCATAATTATTTTTATACAATTTTACATTAGAGACAGATAAAGTAACCCCCAGATATTTTACCTTATCAACGACCTCAAAATCTGTCAAATTAACCAAAGTCTGCTTATCCATATTAGTCATATTTTTGGGTAATATTTTGGTCTTATTGTTATTAATTTTAAAACCCGAAATCCGTCCATATTGGTATATCAATTGTAATAGCTCTACTACAGAGTGAGTAGGTTGGGACAGGGTAACCACCAAGTCATCTGCAAAAGCTCTTAGTTTATATTCTTTTTTATTAATGTCTATTCCTTTTATTTGCTGTGATTCTCGAATTTTAATCAGCAATATTTCCAAAGTTAAAACAAACAGCAAAGGTGACAATGGACATCCCTGTCTAGTCCCCTTTTCTATTGTAAAGACCTCTGACAAACCCCCATTAACTATAAGTTGTGCCGTTTGTTTTTGATAAATAACACCAAGAGCTATTACATTCTTCTTAATACCTTTACGTGGGATAACTATCACAATTTGCTACACACACATATATATGCATCTTACATCTTTGACCCAGGAATCTCTGTTTAATTTCTGCTTCCCTCCTGTTCCTATTTCATCTGGGAAGGCCACAAACTCTGCTCTGTCAAATTGAATGTTCCTCTCCTGTGTAACTTCCTCTTTGTGCTTCAAAAGAGGCTTTGGACATCTCAAGATGCCCCATGAAAGATATTTCTGTTTGATAGTGATTGCAACAAAAAAGAGTCAAATATTCCATCATAATCCCTCCATGTTTAAAGCAAAGAAGGGGCTACCCTGTCTTATTTGGATTATAAACTCTGGACTGATATCAAAAGGGTCCATATTATTGACAAAATCCAGAGGAAAGTAAACTGAAGGTAGGAGAAAGGGACAGAAAAGGGAATCTTTTGATTTGGGTCAACTTAGCTGTTCCAGGTTGAACAGGAAGAAAGGGCTCCCAGTGAGGGTATGTTATATGCCTCTAACATTTCCTTAAAAAATTCCACTGTGGTGTAGTTTTTGGTTACCTGCTGCTATGTCCCGCATGCCCACAAAAAGAGGCACACTAAAAGAAAAGCACAGCTGCAAAAATACTGGGCTGGGGGCAACTTGTTAGCACAGAAGGGGGTGGAGAAGGAGAGAGTTTATTGAATAGGCATGATGCCAGTTACTATTACCCTTGTTCCCTCTCACCACCCCCACCCCCATTTTCACCTTCAGGCAAGCTCTACTCCCTCCGTCTTCTCCCTCATCCAAGGTATGTTGTTTTTGAAGTCATTTTACCTCCAAATTCTTCCCCTGACAGTATTAATCTTCCACCTGCCAACCCATGAATAGACCTTTCTTTTTGTGTCTGGAATAGGTTGCCAAGGGAAAGGAATCAAGGAAGGGGGAGAAGCCAGTGTTACAGGTGGGGCAAGGAGGTGTTGGCTACTCTCACTTTGAGCTATATAAAACACCGATTTAACTGACTAGCCCTTGCCACTGCGGAGGGTTGTGGTGTGCACTACAGCGCTGCAAAAGATCACTGCTAGACACTGCCCAAGATTTTGCTTGCCAACATGAAGACCACTTAGTAAGGATTTTCTGTGCTTAACTGATACAATAAACATTAGTGTAGAGGCATAATTTGTCACTCTCTCTGCCAGAGAAATGAACTGTTTTTTTTTTTTTTTACTCTGAGAAGGAAAACTTCACCCAGCACAGCTATATTGTTCTATGTTTATGCGATGTGCTTCCAAGTTTTCCTAGCTCTGATAATGATTTGTAGATCCTGACACAAAAAGCCATGTAATTTGAATTGTTGAAACCAATCAGGATGTCACAGATGAACCCAGGTTCTCTTTCATGCAGCAGAATGTCTATATTGCTCTCCTGTAGTGATGCAACCTCACATGTTGTAGAATGAGGTGATGCATTTCTGGGGGGCAGAAGGCTTTGGCTGGACCATTTCATGGGTTGAACAAATAACAACTTTAATAAGCAAACATACTTTCATCTTGGAGTTGTCTGTCAAAACATAGATGCTATTATTTTTCCTTTCAAGGTTACTCTATCCTCTTATAAGGCAGTACAGGACAATTGTTGGTATTATGCAGAGGGTTAGTTATAAGCTTAGGTGCTGGCAAAATGGAAAAAGGAGATCTGAGGGTGTTCTGTAACTGCAGCTTACAAATCAGGACACAGTTTAATAATGCATGCTTTATTCAACTTAAGTCTATTTCCCCCAAAAAATTGCACCCTGCAAAAGAAAGGCAAGAATGGTTTTAGTTGATGCAGGCAAATGGTAACTAACACATACATTTCTACTGGTACTCATAATCAGTTGCGTAAGATACTGCACTACTACATACTTCACAAAACTAGTAACCAGTGATACATCTGTCAGTAATCTGATCAGTTATTTGTAAAACCACCCAATTTGGTGGTCAACATCATCCCAAGGAAGCAGGAAATTTTGCCATTTATCAATGTTAAAATATGTCCTTTTATTGTACTAGAATATCATTGTATGTATGCATGCATTTAATTTATTTCAGTTGTGCTTGATAGGTAGCTAACAATCAAACCATTTCATAGGATAGAAACTGTACTCTTCTTAGTTAATTTGCTAAGTAAATAGTAACAGCAGCAACACATACTTACCAGAGCCAATCCTACCATTAAACAAACTGAGCCACCTGAGACGTGAAATGGAAACTAATTGTCATTATTTAATTTGTTTTTATAGTTTAAGTACTGGAGATGTTAGCTGGGCTTTTGAGCTTTCCATCTCAAATGCCAAAGTAACGCTGCTGGCCCAGGCTTCTAAGGCATATGGCTCTGCAAAACTTTGAAAGGATGATTTGATTTAACAAAGCTTTCCTGAATCAGGAAATGAAGCAGATTCATGCCCTGAGATGGCAACCTACTCCAAATAAATGAATTTAGTCAGAGGTCTGCAAAATGCTCAGTCAGAATAGAGCTGAAAGGGACTTTGGAGGTCTTCTAGTCCAATCCCCTGCTCAAGCAGGAGACCCTATATCCTTTCAGACAGGTAGCTGTCCAGTCTCTTCTTAAAAATCTCCAATGATGGAGCACCTTCCACTTCTGAAGGCAAGCTGTTCCACTGGTTAATTGTTCTCACTGTTAAGAAGTTTCTCCTTAATTCCAGGCTGCTTCTCTCCTTGATTGGTTTCCATCCATTGTTTCTTGTCTTGCCTTCTGTTGCTTTGGAAAATAAGTTGACCCCCCTCTTCTTTGTGGCAGCCCTCAAATACTGGAATACTGCTAACATGTCACCCTTAGTCCTTCTTTTCTCTAGACTAGCCATACCCAGTTTCTGCAACCATTCTTCATATGTTTTAGTCTCCATGCCTTTAATCATCTTAGTTACTCTTCACACTTTTTCCGAAATCTCAACATCTCTTTTGTAATATGATGACCAAAATTGGATGCAGTATTCCAGATGTGGCCTTACTAAGGATTTATAAAGCGGTACGAATGCTTCATGTGATTTTGATTCTATGCCTCTGTTGATACAACCAAGGATTGTATTAGCTTTTAAAAAATCTTAAATAATACATAACAGGTTTGATGCTCTTTTTGCTATTTCCAGGGTTATGATGGGTATAATTCAACATTCAACTTAACTCCTATGAGGGAAATGTTCAGTAGAGATAGAAGATTATAATGGGCTTTCTGATATTGATAGGAAGAGTGGGTGAGTGACTTTTATCTCTTCATTTATCACTTCCATTCTGACTGTCAGAACTTCTTAGAATCCTACTGGTTTGGAGGTTGTGTATTATTTTGGCTCAGAACTTGTTTTGTGTGGCCAGCCATAAGCTTTAAGTCTGCTTTCCCTTGTACCATGGGGGTGATATATTAACATGCCAATCCTGGCAATATAAGTGAGAATTTACCTTACTTCAACTCTGTGCATATGGTCTGATGAGTCCAGTGTGCACTATTGTCTGGATTCATGACTCATACCTTTCCATTAAATTCTCCATGATTATGTCTGTTTTTTATACTCACTGAGTTTCAGACTGGCCCCAATGTTTATTGTTTTAAAGAATGGGGATAACAGAGCTATGAGTATCAATTGTATATAAAATGAGAGCAAACTCCACTCCTACTAACACTGATGATGTTATCTAGTTTGGTAATGAAATGTCTGCAAGAAAACAACCACACTCAGAGAGCACCAAGGATACCGTGGTACCTTGGTACTTCTCATTAATTGGTTGCAGGAAGAGCCACGAGTTACTAAAAACAATGAGTATCAAACAGATTACATGACTGACCCTTTGTTTCAGTCGGAAAGGGTAGTGAGTTACCAAGGTAGCCAACACCCTCAAGTTCTATCCTGCATGTTGAGTACCTGAAGAAATAACAAGTACTGGGACAAAATTTTCATGTCAAAACATGTCGAGTACCAAATTTGATGAGTTTTGAAACAATCAAATAGTGAGACATCACTGTACCTTATTTCAACCCTGAACTACAAATATTCTCATCTCATGCTAATGATAAGGAAGTTCTTCTTCAGAACAGCCAAGCTTGCCAACCAGCTACTATATTAACTTTCTGATAACTCACAAAACCTAGTGATTAAGGAACTGCAGAACTATACCAAGACAAACCTGGAACTAACATTTGTTTAGACGTTTTTTAAATTTTACTTTTTAAAATTAAGGGGTGGGAGAACCCTTTCAGAACTGATTTAATCCAACATGGACAAAATGGAAGTTGTTGTGCTATCCTCTCTTCATCTCCGCTCCCTTTCCTTTAAAACAGAAGGGAAATGTTGTTGTTTTTTTTTAATTGTTGGAGTGAAAATTTCAAAAGTACTTAAAACTTAACAGAAAACTTTAGATATCTTCTAATGGAGTTTCCATCTCTCCTTTTCCCTTTCATTCTTCATTCATTATTAATAATATTAAGCAGTTGCAGGCATTTTGATATTTACCTGTTGATTGCATAGACTTTTTTTAATGACTCTCAAAACAAATAGAATCAGCATTTTTTCAAATCTCTAAGCCTTGGGAATATGTCAACGATATGCCATGTAACTCTATGCATAGTAAATAACAGTGTGGATTTACCCCGTGCTGTTCCTGGCTCCAATTTGAGCTCCCTAAATTTCATCAGAGTTCCGGGGAACATAGATCTAAAGTAAAACAGCTAGCTCTTGATGGCAGAAAACTTTCAGGATTAAATCAATGTTATGCACTTCAGAAGATGTGATAGAATATAAACTAAGGAATTCTTTTATACCTGTACAATTTCAGGAGATGAACAAGCATCAACAGGGCAAAGAGACCGCTTATGCCATCTGTAGCCAATCCCTCTCTGGCTGCTAATATAAGAAAGCTAAAACTTATGAAGCTTGGGAAATTTAATCTTTCTGAATTCAGAAATAATTGCAACTTGTTAGATAGGCCAATGTGCAGACTACAGTGAAGTTATCCACCAGGACATTCCAATGGATTTGTTAGCACAAAATGTATTCTCAAAGTACATTTAAGGATACACATTTTGGAAGCAAGCATGTTCACAAATACATAATTTTGAAAGAAGATATATGCAAATTTTCCAAGTGATATTTTTTTTACTGGAACAACACAAACAACAGTGACACAGACTGGAAACACACTAATTCACCAATCCCTTGAGTAATTTTCCTTATGCAATAGATCCCTAATACGCCCAACTTCTAGTAAGGTCCATGTGAGATGGTTTTGGGATCAATTTGGGATTTTTTGGGGGGGTGGTGGAAAGAGGGAAGAAAAGAAATTTAAATCTGCTTGGATGTTACAGTATTTTGACTCTGAAACCCGTCCTTGTAATTCCAGATATATGAGGTGTATTTAAGTTTAACATAAATCCATGGGAGTTACTTCTAAGTAAATCTGTGCATTGTGAGTTGCCAGTTACCACAAAGGCTACATATCTTGGCTTAAAAGAATTGTAAGCTGATTCCATTGTATACCAAGATTGACACTCTTACCCGATTCCTCATTTGCTCCCTCTTGAAAGCCGATCAGTTTCACAAGATTCTCAACTT
Source organism: Crotalus tigris (assembly GCF_016545835.1). NCBI lineage: Eukaryota > Metazoa > Chordata > Lepidosauria > Squamata > Viperidae > Crotalus > Crotalus tigris. The sequence goes on along the minus strand of NW_024100213.1, from coordinate 2,700,650 downwards.
TGGTCTCTATGAGAACATTTCCCACTGGTTCCATTTGACATTCCTACAGTTTTAACAACAGAGAACTGGTTTGATGCTGCTAACAGCAATTTTTTTTAAAAAAAGGGGGGGTAATCAAACTTCACTTCCCTTGGACTAAATAGCATACTCTTCCCTTCCTTTTGCCAGTTCTCTTCCCCCAGAGATAACTACATTAGTAGTTATTAGTAGACCATTAGTATCATCAGATTAGAGTTAGGATAAATGTTTGAACATTTAGAGAAGCAAGCTTTGGTTTGGCATACCTTCTGTTTATAGGCAACGTGGTTTATGGAGTTATTTTTCCTTTCCTATGGCATTCAGCAAAGATTTCCATCAGCTTCCCCAAATGTCCCTGTGAATGAAATGAGGTGGGCACCTCCATCTTAAATATTTTCAGTGATTTTTTCCCCCACTACACAACTGAAGTACAATTCTGTAAATATGTATATGAGAAGTGACTTTTCTGCATAACCTTAGTCTAGGGATGGCAAATTGCAGCTCCAGTTTCAAATCTCCCTTTGCCTAATATTAAAAATTCCTATGCAAGAGATTAGTTCAGACTTCTAGTGAGACCCGTTCCCTCTGGGCAATTTGCTTCTTGGTGGAGACAGAAGATAAGGACAGATAGGGGAAAAAAGAGAGATGTCAATCAAATTAGGGATGACTCTATCCTGCTTCCTTCAGCTCTACCTATCAGGTATGCATCACTTTACAGAAAGAAACCTTATTCATTCCTGTTTTATTTAAATACTTAATCCGTGTGGTTTTTTTTTTTTTAAAAAAAAAGGTTTGATAATTTGATTAAATGAACAGAGGATGAATCTTCCTGTGGCTGACAGCATCATTGTTCTTCTTTAATCTCACCCATCCATGAAGGTGGGGAGGGCAGAAATGATGGGAATAAAAAAAAAAATGTTGCACTGGGCGGAATATGTACATGGACAGGAGAAATCCCCATATCTCTCGGGCTTTCTGTTCTTAAATGTTTAACTTCTTTAAGAATTCCCCCATCTAGAAATACTCAGAGCAGCAAGTGAGATGTCTTCTGTCTTACAACTTCCTTCCAGAATGACTGCCTGAACACACAACTGTGATTAGGCAATGAGGCTTCAAAAGGCACAAGGGAGCAAGCACTGTTTTTAAGTTCCAGGAAAGCATCAGATCCTATGCCCTTTCATAAAGAATAAATAATTGCACGAGGGGGAACAAAATTCAGCCCAATATTAAAATGGAAGTCCTGTTTACAGAGGCAATATAGCTTTTTTTTTCAAGTGCATGGAAAATAAAATAAATTAAGCTTTGGAGCTTCCTACCTCAATTAATGACAAGTTTTGGAAAGAGGATGCTGACTAGACAGCTCTATTGAATGAACAGAGATGCTGTTCTCACATCCTTATGTTATATTTTTATTGTAAGTCAATACTAGTCCACTCCAGCTGATCTAGGAGCTGATCCTGCTTAGCTCTAGCAAAGGCCAACCCTGCTCAGCTTCTGAGACCAGTAAGATCAGTTAGATGCTGCCACCTGGTGAGGTGGGGATGAATATAATCCACCATCTAAGGCGGTAGACAATCTGGTTAAAATTGGGCCTCTGTAACATTTCTCAGGGATGCAAATCTTTTCTTCAAAGCTGCCTGGTAATGCAACATAGCTCACTTATTTCTAAAAGGGAGGAGGGATGCTGGTTGATGCCAGGCTATCCTGAAGTTTCTTCCAGTCTTAAGTGGTAGTTCCAATAGCTGGAAAAGTACAGTGACTGAAAGTGCCGAAATAACCTTCTGCTTATGTGCAGAAGCCTCTTCCAACTGTTGGAGTAAATGCCTCACTGAGGCAAGATAAGAGCACCCCCATTTAAGTCCAGACAGTCTGAATTCCACCCCTTCCCCTCACTGTGGGCCATTAATGGAAAAGTTGGCAAATGTTTGATTTTCCCAAGCGCTAGTGAATGTGGCTAATTAAAACTAACTTCGTGACCTTGTACATTCAAGAACAAAGCCATACACACTCCAATTATTTTTTCCGTTTCCCATGCAGAGAGTGCACCAGAGAAACAAGGGCACTTTATTATTCTTCAGAGGTAGGCTCTTCTGAATGGTGCCTTTGAAAAGACAGCCTTTGTTTTCAGGCCCTGCCATGATTGCATAATAACCCCACCCAGTTCCAAAGTTCAGAAAGTTACATTTGAATAAAGAACAAGGTGCCTTGCCATTTTTTTTTCCCTGACACATTACAGCTGTCTGCCTAGCACAGGGCAGTCTGCTGTTTAGAGAAAAAGAATAACTCCTTTGGCTGTAAGGAAAGGGAAAGGGACCCCAGCTGCTACCTGGCCACTGGGAGTTTCTTCCCTGCTATTAAACATTCATGGCCAGAGGTCTTGAGTTGAAATTTGGCTCCACTGTATGTGTCAGTTTTGCAAGATAGTCCAGATAAGCACACCCAGAATTACTAGTTCTACCTTTACTGTAAGGTTACCTTAACAGAATCTTGCAAGTCTCTCTCTCTCCTTCACTTTACAGGCCAAGAAACTAGGGAGATATTCTTCTGAAATATTTACCACACCCTTCTGTGACATTCCTTCTTTAGGCTCAGATGGCTCTTATCTGACCATCGTCTAGTCTGCATTTCTTCCCTGTTTCCCCATATACCATTACAATATGTAATGTGTCAGGAAGCCTACAATTAAATTAATTTTAACAATAGCATTAATAATGGTTCAATTTTCTCAGATTTGCACAAATGATAATATTTAAGTTCTGGGGGAATCTGCAAGGTAGAAAGGAATAAGAGTGCTGTGATATGCAAAGGCTTCTTTAGGGTATGGTTAAAAAAAGTTAACATGGCATTCACGATGATGTAACTAAAGCTATGTCCAATTTTTTCTCTCTTTTTAAATGGCGTATGCATTTAAAAAATGGTGAAGCTTTAATTCCACTGTCACAGTTGCCACCTTGACTCTTATTACCACAACCTGGGATACAAAGGATTGAAGAAATATCAGCAATTATTTGTATTTCAAAATCTATGTCTGTTAGATCCATTCATCCATCCATCCATTGTAACTTGTGATTCAGAAGACTAAGGCTGTGTGGTGCTTTAGATCTGAAGGCAAAAAGGTGCATTGGGGTGCACAGATAAAAACAAGTTTTGTTTCATTATTTCAGTTCACTAATATTCACAGAAAAGAATTAAACAAAATGTACCGGTACATACATATTTTTTTTGTTTCTCTGTTGAAACAATCATTAAGTCCTGGCTCAGCTAATAATCCAATAAACTTTGAGAATTTTCAGTGGTTGTATGAAAAGTCCTTCTACACAGCAATTTAAGCTGGGACATGGAAGGCAGCAAAAAGACAAAGTATCCATCCTTGAAGTTCTTCACTCCAATAGTTCTTTAAAACAACTCAGAACAAAAGCTGGCAGTGCATATTAATTTGCAGCTAGTTTGCCCTTCAAGCTGTAATCATGACCACATTATTTTGGAAAAAGCAATGCAATAGCAATAGCAAGGAGTTACAAATAAAGGAGGAGTCTAAGTGGTTTATATTTTGTTGAGATTTCAAATGTATAGTAGTTGAGATGCAGACTTAATTTTATAGCAGGGCATTCTGTTACCTAATAGGTGGGTATTAACAAGGAAGGGTCTTTCTATGCTTAGTGTGCCTATCTCTCAAATGTGTCCTGATATCTGCTAAGAAATTTGAAGACTCTTTTCCAGCATGCTTTATTTAAAAAATATATCAGGTTTTTCAAGTTTGTTACTTATATGTTCCTCTATTGGAAGAAGGCTTTTAAAAATGCATATAGAATCAAGTAGATGATAACATTTTCCATATGGGAAATTACCCTAGAGATACCCAAAGGGCTCATCACGATGACCACCAACTTTTCATGCCTAAATGTCATGATCATTTTGTCCTATCACAAACATCCCCATCTTCTTCATGCACCAGCCAGTATTTTACCAGCTAGTCAATGGGAGTAACTCCAAAAACCATGAGGTCACCAGAGCCTCTTTCTGTTATTTCTTTTCATCTTCCTAAATTGGCTTTTCTTGTTGAGGGGAGAAAAAGAAAACCAAGTGATTCCATTCAGTGGGGAAAGATTGATGGAGGAGAAGCCAAGGGGCCATAATTCCTTAGTTTCTGAAGGAAAGGGAATTTTGGAGGCAGGACAAGATGGAGGTTCCACCAAAGGGAAGTTACCACAGCTCTAAAGGAAGTGCTGTTAAACTAACATCACTCTTTCCTGATTAGCATATATTTAATTGCTTTCCAAGATACCTGCAAGCCCCATAATCCCAAACATGTGCAAATAGAATCTCTCTTGGACATAGAAGGGATACGAATACAGGTTTTGCTCTATACACACAAATCATTGTAGTCCAAGAGAGAGGGAGAAAATAAGAGGCAGGAGACAATAGTCAAAGAGTTCTCTTGCAGTACATGGAAATGTCTTCCATAAAGCTGAAGCCAAATTGTGTCTCTCAGGCAGGAAGTTTGAGAAAGAGGGAAATGAGCCATGCCTTGAGGAATTTTTGGCTTTTCACCGGTTTCTCTTTTCCCTACAGCAACTTTTTACCTATGCCATATTTCAATTTCTTCTTGGTTTCTCCACCATCAATTCCCTAGTTGGTCAGCTTCTTCCAGTTCCGGACATACAAACATTCTGGAAAATGTTCTTGAAATGTTTTTGCAATGGAATTGCTTGCCTTTGATGCATGTGAGAGCAGACTGGCTATCTAATTTAGGAATTAATCTTAAACGTGGCTGGGATTATTGTTGACATCTAGTTCAATTTTGTTGTTATTCAGTGAAAGATGGCATATGATGCTCTCTAAGGTTGTTTGTTTGTCTGCAGATATTTCATTACCCAACTAGGTATCATCATTGGTGCCAGAGATGGTTTAATACACAGTAAAGTATCTACTAAAGAAAAACAATTCTGGCATTTATTTTTATTTTTTAAATAAAGTCTGAACTACATATTTCATATATGTATCCCTAAATTAAAAACAGATTTTATTTTTGAATTCAGGAACCACACTTTTAAATTATTTTTGCAGCCTCCAAATGCTACAGAAGTTATGATAATAAAATACTAGACCTTTTCTCAGAGAGTTCGAAGAAGTATATTTGAGTTTATCTTCACCATAGCAACCTTTTGAGACAGGTTTTCCTATCATAGGTCCCCTGTATTAAGCAGTTCAGAAGCCCTATTCACATACATTTATTCATCAAATTTATAACTTATCTTTTTCCCAAAAGATATATATATATTCTCTCACAACAACCATATGAGGATGAGTAGTCAAGGATACTAGACTAAAGTCAAAATATGAACTCTGGGACTAAAAGTGCTTGAACTTGATTCTTCTTAACTTCAGACCAATACCTTAACTATTCTGTGATGTTGCATGGTGCTACATTGCAGAAAAGTTAAGAATTCAAGTGGTCTCTCAAAGCTCTGACAGAACTGATCATAATGCGGCTGTTTTCTCCTGCTTTCCCCACTTGATTTTAGTCAAAGGTTAAAAGTGGATGAGCACTGTTTTAGAGGAAGGAAGAACTCAAATCTGGTATCAACATTATTAGGAGGCAATCATGCAGAGGAAAATGGTTAAGTGGTTTCTAGAATGACATCCAATATTTCATTTATAACACTAAAAATGCGAATTCTGGGCATCATATTGACAAAATTAAAAGAAAAGCAAACACCAGGATAAACATAGAGCAACTCAGCGCATTACGGACGAGCACAATCAATGGGCTGATGATGTGTCCGAGAAGCCGGGTGCAGAGGCAAGCGACTATATAAGCCAGCTCCCAGATCTCCTTTTACTCCACCTCTGACGACGTCAGCAGTTTGGCCGACAAAAGCTTAGTGACTTTTTATCTACAGGCTTGTTTACATTAAACAGTCTTGTTTACCTTTATCCTGGTGTTTGCTTTTCTTTTAATTTTGTATACACACACACACACACACACACACACACACCTATTTATCTATCTATCTATCTATCTATCTATCTATCTATCTATCTATCTATCTATCTATCTATCTATCTATCTATCTATCTTCCTGCCCTGCTTAAGACCTTGTGGCTACATTTTAAAATACTAAGAGAATGTTAATGATATTATTAATATGGTCTGTATTATTATTCTCCCATTCATTAAAGGAATGGAGAAAAGTGGCATATGTGCATTTTTCCCATTCCCATCATCCCTGTTGAGGTAGAAAGTCTGATATGGGTTTATTTCCATATTTATCTCCATGTAGTTGGCTTCCCCACTGTCGCTGTGCATTACAGTAGAAACCTTAGTATAACAGAGTTATTCCAAATCCAACCCCTTGCCCAAGCAGGAATCCCTACACCATTTCTCACAGATGACAGTCCAGTCTCTTCTTGAAAACCTCCAGTGATGAAGCATCCACAAAATCTGAAGGCAGTGTCATTGGTTGACTGTTCTCACTGTCAGGAAATTTCTCCTTATTTCCAGGTTGAATTTCTCCTTGATCAGTTTCCATCTGTTATTCTTTGTCTGGCCTGCAGGTGCTTTGGAAAATAGGTTGACTCTTTCCTCTCTGTGATAGCCTCTCAAACATTGGAACACTGCTATCATGTCTCCCCTGGTCCTTCTCTTCACTAGGCTAGCCACGCCCAGTCCCTGTAACTAGCCACACCCAGTCCAGTCCCCTAATCGTCCTTGTTGCTCTTCTCTGCACTTTTTCTAGAGTCACAACATCTTTTTTATAATGTGGAGACCAAAATTGATTGCAGTATTCTAGGTGTGGTCTTACTAAGGCTTTATAGAGTGATATTAGTATCTCATGTAAAATCTTGATTGAATCCCTTTGTTAATGCAATTTAGGATTGCATTGGCTTTTTTGGCTGCTGCCGCACACTATTGGCTCATATTTAATTGATTATCCACTAAGACTCCAAGATCCCTCTCACAGTTACTGCTATTAAGCCTGAATGCATGAAAGAAAATTCCTGCTTGGGGCTACAGTTCATCATAAAACATGTTTCTTTGATCAAGCAGATGTCTAGCTAGCCTAGCCAGTTCCTTAGCACAATTTAAACTTAGAAGAATTTGAGGGAAATAATTAGGCTGGGGAAAAGTCAAGTAGTCAAGATAGAACTGTAGTAGTGGGGAGACAGGAGAACAAGGGAAGATTCCTCAAAATTGTGGGGACTTGAGCTCTAAATGGACCTCGGATTAAGGCTGTGGTAATGGGGAGAGAAGGGGTACAGATGAAAATGAGAGAGAAACCAACTTGTAAATCCCTGGCAACATTTTAGAAGAAAGAAAAAGTGAAGACTCATGTGTTCTGGTTATCTGAGACTTTCTAACTGAACCTCTTTTATGTGCTTCATTCCCTTCTGTAGAGAAAGAATGCTTGGTTATAAAGGCTGGAAGACCAATCAGTGAGCACATGAACCTTCATATCTACAGTATGTGAATCAGAGAGGGAACACTAGTAAATAAATAGGATTCAGCAACTGTGAATGCAAACAGCTGCATAATATGCTTTGCCCTTTTTATATAAATATCAGAGACAATCTTGGGTTAAAGAAAAAAAAAAGGATCCTGCCCGCCCACCCTTACTTTGATTCTGTTTTTGCCTTGTGAGCATTCTTTGAATTAGTTGCAAGTCATTCTTCAGAGTTCAACTCCTTCTTTAGGGTATCTGTAAGTTATACACTTCTGAGAGGAACACAGACCCATCTGGCTTCTGATGCACACTAACAAACAGCACTGGGCAGCGGTGCACACTGTGTTTTTCTCATGCTGGGGAGTTTTGTTATGTCTGTTGGCAACAGCATATAGGACAACCATGTTTTTATCTCTATTTTTAAACTCCTAACTCTCTCCCTATTTCTCCTACATTTTATTTGCAATTAAAGCAACCCAGTTCATTGCAGAATAAATGGTTGTGGCTATAAAGTTGAAACTCAGAGGAGATAGGCGGGTGGGATGGGAAGGGAAGCAGAGGAGTTGACATATATATGTCCTTGATAGCTGCAAAAATATATGTGCGTGTGTGTGTGTGTGTGTGTGACTTTTTTGTATCTCTCTCTCTCTCTCTCTCTCTCTCTCTGTGTGTGTGTGTGTGTGTGTGTGTGTGTGTGTGTGTGTGTATGTATGTATATATATATATATATATATATATATATATATATATATATATATATATATGACTTTTTTGTATGTGTGCATGTGTTTGGTCATTGCTGTTCCTGTTGCAGTTGTTGTGTTGTTTGGGGCATTTGTGTTGTTTGTGTGTAGGGATCTCCGGATGAATTCTCGTGGATATCTGTTTCTCTCAGTGAACAGACACATTGACATCGACCCCGCCTACCAACCACTGAGAGTGAGAGAGCTACTTCAACCAAAATACCGGAAGCAACATTCCAAACAAATCAAACACAATTCAAACCACACTGAACATGTCGCCCCAAACAGAGACAAAACGTTTGCAACTTAATTACCAAGCCCAGAGATCAAACCAACAGCCCAGCTACCAATCCGAGCTACTAATATTCAAACATATCACATTTGAGGGGATGGCAGGGGTGATTTTTACACCCTCAGGGATAGTCTTACGAAGTACTGGCATTAACAGTGGCATGCCAATGGAGTGAGGCAAAAAACAGCCACTGCCCATATTATGAAAACGCTTTGAAATTGTGTTGCTGCTAAAAAAAAAATGAGCATTTTCAGACTCCCATGGGATGTGTATGTGTTTCTTAAAGAATTATAATAATTATATAATATAATTTATATATTAAATATAAATTTAATAATTTAAATTATTATTTAATAATTTAAATAATTTAATAATTTGAATAGGCACATTGCAATGAGTGTGTACAAACTAATATGTGGTAACCCTCCCTTATTAATCACTTTTCAAGTGGGAAAACCTTTTTCCTTTGTAATCTTTTGGTATTTTCCATTTTCTCCATCTTTTCCTACATTCTCACCTCTAAACTTCCAAAGGAGACAAGTTCCAATAGGGTCTGTTAATCAGTAGAGCTAGATATTTTAAGGGAACTGAAGGAGGGTAAGAATAATCTGTGGCTTTAGGATGCAACATATGAAGCTTAGGAAGAAATATTGAAAACATGCTTTTGTTTTCATTTCAAAAATGTTGGAAGTATTTATTTCCTTATAGAGGATCTGTCCTCTATATTTTTCAGAAATCTTTAAGGCTCTACAAGAAGTTTAACCTATGGGATTGCTTTTACAAGTGAGTAAGTGAAGAAGCAAATGGCAAGTTCATATAATGGGAATAAACAAAGAATGGCTGAACTATGAGATATTAGGGCTGTACGATGCAAACTGTTCAAAAGTGAATTGAACAGATGCATTGAGTCAACTCAATCCTCTGAATCTTTTCCTTGCTACCTTTTGGGAGGAGGCTTCATGGTATCTGAAGCAGAATATCCAGATTCAACCACAGTTTTGTTCCATATAGCATCAACCTTGTGAACTCTCAAGTTTCCTCTTTCCACTATGCATTCAAAATGGACAGTGACTAATATACATATCATGTATATGTGCGTTATGTATGTGTATGGATAAATATATACTTTCTTTTGACAGCAGGCAACAGAATTTCATTTTTAATGTGGGCCATAGTAAAAAATGACAATAAAGGTTACCTTATCTTACCTTATCTTATTATCCTATCCTGTCCTGTCCTGTCCTGTCCTATTTTATCTTATCTTATCATTGTCCAGTTGGCTTGTTTTAGTGGTTTGGATTGATACCAGTCCACACATCTCTGGCAGACGCATCTTTTTAGGAATACTGCTAGAGCTGTAATGGGAACTAAACAGCTTCAGATCAGCTTAGCTGAAACCATCCTCTTGCATTAGTTTCCAAGGGAGGAGTAGAGTGCAGCTGAGAGGGGCCTAAACCTTGACAGGTTCACTACATGGAAGAAGAGATCAGCGCAAAGCAATAAGAAACAGATTGAAAAGATCTGGAAGCCATTACCCATAATTATTATATTAGGAGGGGGAGCTGGCACAAAGTCCTTTCCCTCTTTTTCCTTGCTCCCTAATGCTTTCAAGTAACAAAGAATCATTGGACCTCATTTTGACTTCTGTTCTGACTTCTGAGCTGTCAGAAAATGAGAAAGGAAAAAATAATCCTGTTTTTTTTTTCCCCAGCTGTTCCTTGTCCATTTGTGATGGAAACATATGCCTGGATTTGAAATAACAACAGAGTCTAGGAAGTTTACAGTGCAACAGTTGGGGATTGAAAGACTTAAAAAAAAAACAAAAAACTGGGACAAGGAAGCCTCTGTCCTTTTTGGTACAAGGGGGCATGTTGCAAAGCCACTTCCTTAGAAAGCCACTTCCTTACTATATCTTCAGATAAAAGGAATCTCAGCACTATGGCCTCATAGAGACCTCTGAGAAATGGTAGATTCCATTTACAACACAGAATGAGGACGATCCCCCCCCAATAGCACAACAAAGAATGATCAGCATAAAATGGCAGAGGGAAGTCATATTTTTGAGATCTCGGATCTGTGAATTAATGCCTAGACCCCAATAATGTTTTGAAACACAGCTGGCACTTACATTGTTGTCCTGAAATAATCTAGAAGATGAAAACCTGTACTCCAGTCACCACGCTCCCATACTGAATTTGTCTTCAGTGCAGAAACAATAAATTGACTCCTTTTCTTACCCAATAAAATGGGTAAGATAAAATGTCTCCTGAATTAAACTCAACTCCAAGAAGTTCATGTTGGGTTTTTGGCAGCAGTAGTGCAGAAGCGGTTTGTCATTTTGGTCTTCCAAGTTGTTGTGTTTTTGTTTTTTTTAACAATCTCTGGGACTGCATTGTGGTTCCCCCACCTAAGTATATACTAGCGCAATCCTGCTCAACTTTTGTTTTTATACCAACAAAGGAACCCATTTATTTGGAAACTCTGCAGTCTTGTCTTCTCTCTGTTACCAGATCATGATTGCAGCAGAGCAGAGAATCCAGCAGTACTCTGAAGACTATGGAGGCTGAGTCTGATTAAGCCAATGTGGAAGAAAGTCCATTTTAGGTTGATTCAATTGATAAAAGAAGGAAACAATTGAATTTTGGCCTTGGGACTAGTAAGACTTGTCTAAATGAGAGGAAAGTGGAGCAAGATTAATGCTTTACTAGATTTCTCTCTCTTTTTTTGTCTTCTTTTTCCACAAGGCTGCAAACATTTGGCCAACTTGAGACATCAATGATGAATTTTTTCTAGTTACAGGGGGTAATCGAGTTAGCAGATGGAACTGAAGTATTACAAGGCATGCTCTCAGTTACAAGAACAGCTGCTTATACTACCAGGTATGTGAAAAGTTTTGAACTATATAGTTAACAAAATACTGAAAATGGAAATGGCTGCAGGGGAATATTGGATGGTATTTTCATCAAACTACATTGGAGTTTTTTGAGAAAGTTTTAACCTAAGAACACAAATTTTAAATAATTCACAAGTCTTGCCTCTAAGGAGTTAGGCTACTTGCTCTTTTGAATGTTAGAGAATTAGCAGGAAACATGGAAAGACAAGCCAATTACTTAGACGCTGTCTGTGGCCACCTGTGTGCAAAGGTTGGCTGCCATAATCAGTTTATTTAAAATGAAAAGTGAGGATTTCTTTTAATTTTGTTTTTAATAAAACCAAATTCTGTTTTCCAAGCTGAGGCCAGAGCTAGGGATAACTCCCTTGCAAGAAAATAGAATAGCCCCTTGGACACTAATTTCATGACAAGCTGAACTTGTCCTAGGAATTTTCTCTCTCTTTTCTGTACTCTTAGTTCTATCATTCAGTATGGAGTAGCATACTAGATATGCCATTTATGATATGTCTGTAAATTAATTCTCCACATACAGAAGGTATTTAGAGAATACATAATATGGACTACTCTCTTCAACCAAAATCTATAAGTATGCTTCCTTTTTTTGCACATGTCCCTGTAGAAGATACAAAAATATGTTGTCTTCCAAGTATAAGAGTGAACCATGGAGACTGTAAAATAGTGTTCCCCCCCCAAACATGGCAACTTAAAATGTGTGAAATGAAACTCCCAGAATTCCCTAGCTAGGGTACTGACTAGGGAATTCTGGGAGCTGAAGCCCACAAGTCTTAAATTTGCCAAGTTTGAAAAACACCGTTGTGATATAAGTCAGTACATTTTATTAACCAAATTGAATCAATAGCAATAGCACTTACTTATTTACATAGTGCTTTACAGCCCTCTCTAAGCAGTTTACAGAGTCAGCATATAGCCCCCAACAATCTGGGTCCTCATTTTACTGACTTTGGAAAGATAGAAGGCTGAGTCAACCTTGAACAGATCAGGCTTGAACTCCTGGCAGTGGGCAGAATTAGTCTGCAATGCTACATTCTAACCACTGCGCCACCATACTACCAGTAGCTAGCAATAACTCCTTGCTGCTAACACACTGTATGCATAGGTACATATTTCCATACTTAGAGATGGTCTTGTCTAATTTTTAGGGGGTGGGAATTTATTGGGTTTTGTATATGGGGTTTTATTTCTGTAAGCCTCCCAGAGTCATCATAAGTGAGTTGGGGGGCATATAAATTTTCTAAATAAATAAATAATACATACATACATAGGTTGTACTGTGCTTTCTGCTAACAAGTTGCCTTGTGTAGATATCTCAGGGCCATCACATTGTAGCACAAGTTGTCCCTTGCCCAACCAAGGTTACTGCTTTTTCATAATGATCATTCTTTTGTGCTACCTCTACAACCATAACTTTCTGCCTCCTGATGAGACAAATCCAAGTTTTTTTATATGTAGTTCTTCTTTCCTAAAAGATACCAGGGTTTTCTATCACAAGATCCCTTCTTTAGATTTATGAAGAGGCATTGAAGCAAAATGTTTCTTGGCCTATGTAAATAAGGGAAGATTAGTGAGGCAGCCCCAGTGGTGAAATTAGATGATCAAAATCTAGGTTTACAGGGGGACAGAGATAGGGGGGGGGGAGAACTTAACTAAGAGGTTGCCTGGGGAGAATTTCTCAAAATTAATGTTGCAGCATTTTCAGACTCTGTGCAAAAGAGTCAGGCTCAGGGTTGGGATTCAGCCGGTTCGCACTGGTTCGGCAGAACCGGTAGCTAATTTTTTGTTGACTTCAGTGAACCGGCTGAAGCCCTAGCCCAGTGGTGGCGAACCTATGGCACGGGTGCCAGAGGCGGCACTCAGAGCCCTCTCTGTGGGCACATGCACCATTGCCCCAGTCCTAGGCCTTCAGCTGGGTTTTATAAAACCTTTTCGCTTTAGGCCTCCGCTGCCGTGTACAAAAAAAGAGGTTCAATCAATCAGTCAATTTCAACTTCTCGCGGGGAAAAAAAAGATCTTGCAAAGTTGGAATTGATTGATTGAACTTTTTAGTCCACCCAGTCTGCTGTTACCACTGCAGCCATGCCCACCCAATGGGCCACACCCACCCAATGGGCCACATCCACCCAGCACCCAACAATGCATAAGTAGGTTTTGGGTTGCAGTTTGGGCACTCGCTCTCTAAAAGGTTCACCATCACTGCCCTAGCCTTTTTTCGCAAGGCCAAGAATGTACCACCGGAAGTGCATGGATGCCACTTCTGGAAGTCTGTTCTAAGCCTTGGAGGCCCAGGCCCAGAATGGACTTCCAGAAGCAGTGTTCATGCAGTGAATTGGTTGTTCAGGTATTTGAATCCCACCACTGGTCAGGCTGTATTACTGACCTTTGATATTGATTGCCCCTCCTCCCCAATCGAAAACAATATAAAGTACATATAATTTTGAAAGGTTTGTCATGCAGGTCAAATGCAAGCATTCCCCTCACATGAATTGAGTTGCCAATCCACATCAAAACAGTGGAACCTTCAAAAATTCAACATGTGCATTATCTCTCCTATCTTGCTTGCTGAAGGTCAAATATGGGATGCCATGAGATATCCTACAGTAGAGTTTCCTAAACTTTCTGGCTTGGCACACTGGCGGAGATGGTGGTAGTAATGGGGTGGAGAAAGAGGATGGTTTCACGCATGCTTCTGCTGCTTTCACAAATGCTGCTGTGCACACACATGCATGCTCACCTACCACTTTTGTAGCCCAGTTCTGAATGGGCTGTGGCCCAGCAGAAGTCTGTGGACCTTGAGTTGGGGACTATTTACTGGAATGATTAGTGAATTCATTGCCCCATTCCACAGACTTTGGGAACCACTAGGGGTGCTATGAACCTACAAAGTATTTTGTAATTTGACTCTGCCCCCTTCCAAATTTGCATCCAAAGCCTTTGGCTAACAATGGGAAGAATTTCTCTGCCAGTATGCTCAAAATAATAATAATAATAATAATAATAACAACAACGACAACGACAACGACAACAACAACAACAATAATAATAATAATTTGGCTTGGACAAATGTGCCACACTTACTATCAAACAAGGAAAAATAGAGAAAACTGAAGGAATCAAGATGCCCCATGAAAATAACATTAAGAGTCTGAATGAGGAAGATTACTACAAATACTTGGATATCCTTCAAGCTGACAACATCAAGCACACTGAAGTCAAGGAAAAGATTAGCAGTGAATACATCAAGAGAGGATCTTAAAGTCCAAACTCAATGGAGGAAATACCATAAAAGCAATCAACACCTGGGCAATTCCAGTCATTAGGTACACAGCTGGAATAGTGGACTGGACTCAAGCAGAACTAAAAGCAATGGATAGGCAGACCAGAAAAATAATGACAATGAATCATGCCCTTCATCCACGCAGTGACATTGATAGACTTTATCTACCAAGGCAAATAGGTGGGCGTGGAATGCTACAAGTACATCAGATGGTTGAAGAAGAAAAAAATGGCTTTGGAAGAATATCTGAAGAACAATGATGAAGATGCACTGAAATTAGTATATCAGGAAGGCTTACTAACTACTGGAGAGACCAAACTGGCCTACAGGAAAGACCAAATGAAGAACAGACTAGAGGCATGGGAAGACAAAGCACTACATGGCCAATACATGAAAAAAATAGCTGGGAAAGCAGATAATAATAAAACCTGGCAATGGCTAAGAGCAGGAAAATTGAAGAAAGAGACCGAGGGACTAATTCTGGCTGCACAAGACCAAGACTTAAGGACAAATGCATATAAATTCAAAATTGAGAAGACAGCAACAGACAGTAAGTGCCGCCTATGCAAAGAAGCTGAAGAAACAGTGGACCACTTGGTAAGCTGTTGCAAGAAGATTGCACAGACTGATTACAAGCAGCGGCACGACAAAGTAGCAACAATGGTGCATTGGAAGATCTGCAAAAAATATCATTTGCCTGTAAGCAAAAACTGGTGGGATCATAAAATAGAGAAAGTCATAGAAAATGATAAAATTAAACTGCTCTGGGACTTCAGAATTCAAACAGACAAACACCTGCAACATAACACCCCAGACTTAACAATTGTCGATAAGAAAGACAAAAAGTCTGGATAGTGGATGTGGCAGTGCCTGGAGACAGCAGAATAGACGAGAAAGAACTGGAGAAGATAACAAAATACAAAGACCTACAAATAGAAATAGAAAGACTGTGGCAAAAGCAAGCAAGGGTAGTACCAATAATAATAGGCTCCTTGGATGCAATCCCAAAACAACTGGAGCACCACTTGAACACCATTGGCATTGACAAATTCGCTATTAGTCAATTGCAAAAGGTGCCTTACTAGGAACTACTTCCATCCTGCAACGATATCTGTAATACCATCAAACATCCACATCTGCCTATCCCAGGTCCTGGGTAAGGACTCAATAGGTAGAAAAATGCCAAATCCAATCTGAACATCTGGCTGACTGTGCGATGATCCATAATAATAATAATAATAAAGTTGGAGAAACTAAGGAGAAACTTCCTGACAGTTAGAACAATTAACCAATGGAACAACCTGCCTCCAATAAATAACTTTATTATTATTATTATTATTATTATTATTATTATTATTATTATTATTATTATTATTATTAATCATCGCACAGTCAGCCAGATGTTCAGACTGGATGTTCAGACTATCAAGTCCTTACCAAGGACCTGGGATTGGCAGATGTGGATGTTTGATGGTATTACAGATATTGTTGCAGGATGGAAGCAGTTATTAGTAAGGCCGCCTTTTGCAATTGACTAATGGCAAATTTGTCAATGTCAATGCTAATGATTATTATTATTATTATTATTATTGTTGTTATTTCCATAATTAGTAAGATAAAAGGAGGAATGAGCAGGTCTGAAATGATCTAAGAGTTTCTGCCTGCCTGTCAATAGGATAACTCTCCCAAAACTAAACAGAATGGGGCAACTTTTGGTATGGGCAGAAAAGCTGGAAAAAGAAAGGTCAAGCTTGAAAATGGGCTACATTTTCAAAAACTCAACATTTCATTTATGAGAAAAGTCAATAGGTAGTGACTTAAAACGTTGGTGACTAATCCATTCTAAAAAAAACCCCTCCTTCCCAGTCACATAATCCAGAGCAAAACAAACAGCCCATCCTGTATTTCCCTGTGCATACATACACAAATACAACCCAAGGTGAAAGATACAAAGGCACCAATGCAGAAGAAAGATGCTGAAAATAATTCCAGCAGGAAGTATGCTCTGCATCCCATTCATACATTCCTTCCAACCTAACAAACTGTAGAAAAGAAACTAGGGAAAGGGTGTGTCTGTTAGCATCATAATATATGTAAAAATTAAATAGAAAGGGATCACATATGGTGGGGAAGAACAGCTTGGTAAAAGAAAGATTGAGTTTTAAAATGTGCCAGATACCACTATGGGCTACAGAGAATGTATCTTTGTGTGTGGGGAGGGGGCAGAGGGCTGCCATTTAGAATGTTGCCAACTCCTCTATTTTAAGACCACCTCCCTCCTGATCACATGACCTACAGTGGAGCTAATAAGGAGTTGAAAAGAATTCTAGAAATTAGGTTCTACAGGGTTTCCCTTCTTTGTTAATTATGAAGATTTGTAAATATGCTAAAATAAGGAACATCCATCAGATTTTACTCCTGCCCACCCATGTTTGGGTGTGCTTGAAATTTCCATTAGAAGATCTCTTAACTATTTTATACCCCCTGATTCCCTTAATGAATATAACTAAATATATAGCAGGGGCTTGCTGATCTGGAGGCTCTTTAGTCCTCTAGATTACTGTATACTGCTCCTAGACTCAGGTACAAGCAAGGACATAATAGGATATTTATACTATTTTGGGATGAGCATGGGTATCTTCATTCATGACAAGATGAGCTTCATTACAAAATCTTTTTATCCTATTGGATTTTAATATGTCCATATATAACAAGTGAATGAAGCCACAAAATGTAGCTGTTTGGTTCCTTGAAATCAGCTAACTCATAGGGGAATGTGTCATTTCCAGGTGGAGGAAAAAATAATTTCTGCTCCTTCTGACTTGAAACTAAACCACTAAAGCAGGGGTGTCAAACTGCCAGCCCATGGGCCATTTTCATCATACCGGAGCTGCACCCACCCCATTGCCGGCAATGGCAAAAAAAGCTCCGATACGTCGTGCGACATCACGTGACATCACGAGTTTGACATGTCTGCACTAAAGAAAGAGTTTTACCATACAAGGAAATGATTTTCCAAAATTTGCTATGATCAAAAGTATTTACATGGTGGCACTACAGTATGTTATATCTAATTAAATGACCACTCAGGCAATGATGGATGGAGTAGTACCTATTATTCTACCCCATCAACATCATGGATATTAAGACAGTGTGCCAGTTTTCATTTTCTTCAATGAAGTGCACATAGAATAGCCAAGATATATTTCATACTACGATGGCATGGTCATGGACAAGAATTTTATCTGACCCAAGAAAATGTGTCTCTACAGGTTTCTAACCCATGCAAATGTGTCTGTACATTTCAGCAGCTGCTTGAAGGCAAACAAGATGTTGGAGTTAACTAAGATGTTGACTTTGACTTAATAGGCCAAGGGTGTCTCCTGTTGCAGTTGCATTTAGAGCAGGAAATGTGTCACTGTGCTCATAAGAGAGGCAAGGTGATTCCTCCCTTTCAACAGACTCCTGTTGGTCATAATTTTAAGTACAAGACCTGGAAGACTTGATGGTGGATTGTTTTGGTGCTAAGCTAGAAATTTGATTTATTTTTTTTTTCTAAAATTACAGTGGAGGTGGTGGACTGTAAGTTGAACCAGCAATGTTGGGAAGAGATCTTTAACCATTGTGACTGCTTTACTGGGATAATTTGTGCAACAGATTTCAGGAATAGAAAGGGACATGGGATTCATAGCTAATGCTATTTTTATATTAAAAAAACCTAGATTAAATTCAGATGGGGTGGGAGTTTGTGGCTCAACATGTTGTATGAACTCATCCATTGCCTTACCATATTGTGTGAACCAGGTCATCAAGTTAAGCTGTTTGTGGTTTGTTTTGGCACAGCATGTTGTTTTTGTTCAAGTCTTAGCATGCTTTATACATTATAGATAGATAAGATTCAGTTCAAACTCTGGTTCTGTGGCAGAGGTCACTTAGCTTCATTTCAAAATATTGGCTGCGTTCACCAACACATTTAACCTTTTTATTGAAAAGGTTAGATTTATTCTAGATTGGCAGAATACATTGAAACATAAACTAATGAAATTAACTGAATTCATACAACATATAACGCTACAAGAAAAAGTTAAAACCTATCAAATGTCATATATTGAGCAAACAGAGACATTACGCCTTTAACTGACCTGTTTGAGCATGTTGTTATGAACCCAGATTCTGAGGAATTGGAGAAAGCAAATGAATGAAGATACAAGCACACACAGAAGATGCTTCATCTAGCCAAAAGGCTGAGCCAAAAATGTTATAGAAGCAAAGTTTCCATGCTTTCAGTACTCAGTCCTATAAAGAGGGCTCACCAAAACAAGGGATAATTGGCTTTCAACTCTCAGAGCAGCTAAAAATTTGGATGTAGGGACTTTTTCAAATTTTGAATGGGATAAGTGGGATGGTGGACCATGTTTGTGATGCAGCCAGAGCAGACTTCACTTCTTCCCACATGTGAACATTCTTCTAGTAAATACCATGTGAAAGTAATATATACCCTACATGAACTGCTGTAGTTGGAAAATGATGGATGATATTAATTTACATTGTTATTTCAAGTCAATGAACTAACCTATTTTGAATTTAAGATTAAATCAGACATTTATAAAATTTAAAGTAGATTGCAATAAAAATAAATATCCATCTTACAAATAATACTAATGGGCTGAAGCTGATCCCATTGGCATCAGGACTGTAAAGGCAAAGGGTTCCAGTCCTACTCTCCTTCAGGGCTTCCAATACAAATTGCCAACTATATAACATCTCCTACAAATTTAACTCCAAATTTTTTTTTAATCCATTTACATCCAGATTACACAACCTTTTTTCAGTCATGAGCTGCCTTAGGAGCTTTGAGTAACATTCCTATGTCCACAGTTCAAAGGCTGAAGAATGAAGAAGTTGTTGAAGCCAGGGCAATCATTTACTGTAATTAAAAATGGCAGTTAACTGAAATGCAGCTAGTATGGCTTTGACAGCTTATCCACTGGTCTAAATTCAAAGGGGAATAAGTAAATAAGCATGAGCATAGCATATCAACCTTTAAATCAAACATATCTTTTCTGAAGTTTCATGAGAGCCCAGGAATAGACACTGCTTCTTTGAGGGGTTTCCTAGCAGGTGCACTCATGTAGCTTGTCATTTTTAAATTACTTTCAAATCAGACACAATCGTGTTTGGTAAAAATAATTTTGCCATGAATCCTCATTGGAAGTGGGCTAAACTAAGGCTTTGATGTATCTCAGATTGTACACTCTGGTTTATATGCTTCTGCTGTAATCAACCAGGATATAAGTTTAATGGAAGCAACCAATTTAAGTCCAATTGCTAAGTATGTTGTTAAATCATTCCTGTTCATCATGACTACAAAAATAGCTTTGAAAAAAAAATCACAGATTGCCTCATTCAGAAAAAGATTAGTTTAATTTTAAAATCACCTGAAATTCTACTGGACTTAGACTGCACACAGAATCAGTGGAATAACATTGCAATGCCTCTGTCTGCAGAGGATTCTGTAGCAATGCACAGAAGCAAAAGCCTCATTTATGTTTAATATTGTAGAGATAGTCCTAGGTTTATAATAGTTTAGTGACTTGAGGTTCAGGTTGCAACGGAAATGAAAAAAAAGTGATTTACGATCATTTTTCATACTTACAACCATTGCAGCATCCCCATGGTCATGTGATCAAAATTCAGATGCTTGGCAACTGACTCATATTTATGATGGTTGCCGTATCCCCGAGTCATGTGATAACCTTTTTTGATCTTCTCACAAGCAAAGTCAATGGGGAAGCCAGATTTACTTATCAACTGTGTTATTAACTTAACAACGGCAGTATTTCACTTAACAACTGTGGCAAGAAATGTCATAAAATGAGGCAAAACTCACTTAACAAATGTCTCACTTAGCAACAGAAAATTTGGGCTCAATTGTGGTTGTAAGTCAAGGACTAGCTGTAGTTTAACTCTTGACATCATTTATTATTTTCAGTTCAAATTAGTCTATGATTTTGGCTGAGGAATTCTGGGAGTTGAAGTCCACAAGTCATAAAAGGGCAAAGTTTGAAGATCCCTGGTATAGAGGAAAGAGATATACTGATAAGTGTTGCTCTTTGTCCCATATTAAAGCATTGTTATTAACTGCATTTGGGGAATTTCCAAGAAATTATCCTCTCTGGATAGATTTAAAACGGGAGAAAAAGGAAAGCAGCTAGACATACTATGTGTGGGGCTTAGTCTTGTACTTATGGGGGTCTACCTCTGGCTGATTATGTAAGATTCCAGTCCTCAGACTTGTCCAAGAAAACTGAAGGGCGAGTAAAGCATGCCAGAAGAATCAACTATTTGATTTGGACAGAGTCAGTGGGAACAATAGCTATATTTCAGATACTTCTGCTTGCTGAAGACCATTTTTCAAGCACCTACTTATCCTCACAGGAAAAAATATTTCCCATTGAAAAAAAAGGGATGTAGCTACATAAACATGGAAAGGGAGTTGTTGGTTTAAAACAGAAAAGCCTGCAGCTGTTGAGAAGATTTGGTTAAAATAGAAACAGGGAACCGGTCAGGTGTAACTTTCTGTTAAATGGAGGCTGATGGGATCTATTTATTTATCTAAATCTCTAAATCTACTGTAGGAAGCTTGGCAGTTACCTGTGAAATGGATCCAATCTTCTGCTATTTCTCCTTTAGACGAGTGGTATCAGGAATTGTGCTTCCCACAGCAACTAAAAGGAAAATAGCTGTTAATAGTTGTGTTGCTGTCATTGGACAAAAGATTGATTTATAAGAGGAACACATCAAAAAGAAAGGACACAAAGGCCTGGACAGCAAAATGGACAACCTACTTTTGAGTGAGACAAGGTAAATTATCAGGCAGGGAAGGCCATTAATGGTCCAGGCAATGTAAAAATGAAGGAGGATAAAAGTCCTGCAACAGAGGTGCACTCTTTGTGGAAAGAGGGCTGCATTAGTCCTACTCCTAATTAGTAGGAACAATAGTAACAGGGCCAAAATAAAACAAATATCATTTAATGATATTTGATATCATTTAACAAACACATTTACATGATGTAATAAAAACAATATAATTATATTTCTTGTGTTTAATTATTCTCCTGGTTCTTTTCTTTTTTGTCCACTGCTTGTATTCTCATGTCAAAAACATTTTTGCCCATGCAGACATAATCAATTATTATTATCCTGATTTGTGAGATATCCTTAATGTGATTATTCACAGTATCCTTCAACAACTTTTCTAACAACAGAAGAAAGGCTTGGTTAACTTGATTAGAATGAAAGCAGTGGTGTGCTGGAGCAAGCTCACAACAGCCAAGTATTAAGTTTTCTTGAATTTTGCAAACTGATTGAGAACGAAGCTGAGTCATGATGCCTACTGTGCTGATCAGCTGTTTGGCAGCTAGCAGGGGGTTATAGCAGTAGCAATAGAGCTGGCAGAGCTGATTGTTAAACAGTTAGCAGCACACTAGTACTGGTTGAATGCCTTAATGGTTATGAGGTCTCTCTCTCTCTCTCTGTGTGTGTGTGTGTGTGTGTGTGTGTGTATGAGAGAGAGAGAGAGAGAGAGAGAGAGAGAGAGAGAGAGAGAGAGAATCTTCAGTTCTTATTTTCAGAATAGAAAACTATTTGTTTTTCCTGCTAGTTTCACGAATATATTGCATTCATTTCTTCTAATTATGATTTTTGTAAATGTAATGTACTGAGCTTAAACTGGTAATAGGTGCAGGGAGCTGCACTGAAACCATTAGCAGACCATGTGGCCTGCTGGGCCAGACTTGCTCTCTGCAAGGGCTGACTAGTATGCATTTGAGCGGGAGAATGTATAAATAGGGGCAGAGCCATCTTGTTTGAGTTCTGTTTTGTCTTCAGTAAAGAAGTACCTGTGCTACTACTCCCACCTCTACAATGCTGAACCCAGCAAGAAATAGAACAGCAAAGATCTCAAATTCAATGTAAAAAGCTTGAGAAACTTGGAAAGTTTCAAACTATATTCTACCTGTATTTCACTGTCCTTTTCTTCAAATACATATGAATGGGTTTGTTAATAGCA
The DNA here is from genome assembly GCF_016545835.1 of Crotalus tigris. Taxonomy (NCBI): domain Eukaryota; kingdom Metazoa; phylum Chordata; class Lepidosauria; order Squamata; family Viperidae; genus Crotalus; species Crotalus tigris. The sequence continues at coordinate 2,677,896 of NW_024100213.1, read as the reverse complement.
TTCCCTTATGTTATTAAAAGTCTTTGTATGTTATACTTACAAATACATGCAATTTTAATCCATTTTTCTGACACACTTTTAACTATTGATCTACACTGCAGAATTCATATTTTTTCAATAACTACCTTTAGATTTGAATATCAATTCAAAAGGGTGCACTTAAGTAAGCTTGCATTCAGACGTCAAAAAACTTTCTCCCATCCCTAGTAAATGAAAAATAAAAGTAGAGCAATGGAGATATTGCAGAGGTAGCTTTACTTCACAGCCATTCTGCACATCATTTTTTTCTGGGTACAAATCACTGTTTAACTATAAGCTAACAAAAAGACATGCTAAGCCATAGTCAGCATTGCTTAAATAAGAGCTACCATTATTGGTTATTGAGATTAATGGACCTTTCACCTAACCACAAAGTGACCCTTTCCCCTGGTTTGGATGACATGTTAAGCCAAACCACAATATGGCTGAGTGCTTTGTGCAAACATGGTCAATATCAGGGACTAGGAGACGTTTCCTGAAATCCATCCGTATGATTCAATATATTTAGCAAAGAAATAGATACCTAATTAGCATTGAACAATGGGTTCAAGACCAAGATAAAACTGCAGGTGCATACTTCACTTCTGGCCATATGATGTCCAGGAATGGTGAGTCTGTCATGATGTTCAGCTTTCACTCTTTTTCAAGAAGTGAAAGAAAGTTGAGTGGAAAGGGGTTGGAGGGGGTTGGGGAGAGGCTAAGCTTTTAAAAAAGTGGATGTCATATTTTACTAACTTGCAAAAGTGTGTTTCCACTTAAAGGCTAATTGACATCTCCCACATCAGACAGTCAGCACTATCTTGTCAAGTGGATTACCCCTGATCTGTGCTTTGTCTCAGCTGTGGATTAAGCAGTGTAATGCTATCCTATTTAATATTTTAACCGTATGGGCTGCAATTTCACAGACAATTATATAACAAGGAAAGCCTCCCACTAGTCAGTTGCAGCCCGGAGGACAGTTATTTTGTCATAGGAAGCTTTTAGGGATGTGATAGGCAGTCTGCACCCTTATTCTGCTGCTGCCACCATCTTCCACATTCTCTTTCACACAGAAACTCATTGTCTCATCCATCTGGATTCATCTGATGTTGGGTAGTGATCAGAAGCTGCCTCATTTTAAAATTTGCTTTGTCCTCTTTCAGGCCTCTTCTGAATCTCAGAGTTCAAGTTCAAGTTCAACAGCATTTAGACTTATATACTGCTTCACAATGCTTTACAACCCTCTCTAAGTGGTTTACAGAGTTCAGTTTATTGCATCTCCCCCCACCAACAATCTGGGTCCTTATTTTACCAATCTCGGAAGGTTGGAAGGCTGAGTCAACCTTGAGTTGCTGAGATTCGAACTGCAAAACTGCTGGCAGCCAGCAGGCAGTGATGTTTATCTCCACTGAATAAATAATGGCAGACTAAAAACAAAGTTATTAGAAGTGGGGCGGCCCCCAGCAATGGGATAGGGCTTGTATGATGAGAATATTATGATTCCTATAATGAGATATTTTCTGCCTTTTCTCAGGGATCCCAACCTGGATTTCCTCTAAATTAGTCTGACAGTGACTACCCAAAATCACCCAGTGAGCGTTTATTTTTGAGAATGACTTTGAACCAGGATCTCCTTAATCCTAATTCTAAATTCTAACTATTACACTGCATTAGTTTTCAGAGGAATTCTCCTTTGTGTTAATATCTTCTCAATTAATCGTTGCAAGAGGCATGGTTCAATACTATTGTGGCAAGTCTAGATCTCAAATGGCCATCTCTGAGAGGGTCCTGTTAGTCTCAACTGAGAGAGAGAGACAGATGCATCATTTTTTACAGATATAATTCTATTTCACATTCACAATAATGTGATTTTTTTTTTTAAAAAAATGATTACCTCAAAAAAAAAAAAATCTTTCCGCATTCATAATGATAGGGAGTTTCTTTCCAAAGGTTTTTACATGTACATTTTTCTCTCCAAAAAAGAGAAAGTGTTGCATTATTTAAAAATGAAAAGCAATCTGCCAACTTGCAGTCTACAAAATCCGGCTAATCTCATATCTGTATTTATCAAAATTGAATTCTCCATGTCTCCTAAAGCCAGAATCTACTCTGCTATTAGGCAGAGGGAAGAAATTGCCTGAGGCCGCTGATTTTGAGTGTCATGAAAAAGTAGCAAATGGTTAGATAAGTACAAGCTCTGTTTCTACTTTCCAAAGGAGATATTTGTGGGATTTTCTCCCTCAAAAGGCCCAAAAAGAAGGAAAAAAAAGTCAGTCTTGGACATAGTACAGTCTGAATGGAGGAAGCAAATGCCATTTCTATTCTACCTCAAGTGGCAAAATGTCTTGGTTGGCCTCCTTTAAGCCCAAGATGAACTCTTGCATTCAATTCACCAAACTTTAAATTGCTTCACTCTGGCAGATTGTGGTTTAGATTTGCCGAGTGCCAAGGTAATATCGGTTAGCTCTGGGTTACTAGGGTTGAGCCAAAATGGAAGGAGGTAGGGTAATGTGGTAATTTGCTTCCCCTGCAAAATGTGTTCCTGCTTTTTGGAAGTTTTCCTCAAGGCTAATTTTGGAATTTGTTTTCCATAGGGATTGCTGCAGAGAAAAGTTATGACACCACCCAAACCATTTAGGCAATGCACACATGAAGCTTTGTGGTAATCCCAGTTGGCTGCAGTTTCAGCAAAAAAAAAATTTCCTTTGAAAAATGACCCCTCTTAATATCAACAACATCATCCCAGAGCCAGTGAGAGGCCAAATGAAGTTACCTCAAAATAAAGGTAAACCAGAGTAGTGCCTTCATTCTGAATAAAATTTTATTATCTTCACTGTTGCCACACAATCTACTAGATTTGGCTGTATGTTCTCCTAGCATCAGTGTAGAAGCTATAGCTATCTGACAGATTTTGGCACCAAGGCTATGGTCAATCTAAGTTCCAAACAGTAGTACAGTATAGGTTTCAGACTTTATGGAAACCCTTTGGCCTGTCCAAATATTCTTTCATTGTGTTAGCTTTATATGATATTTTTCCACCCTTTATCCATATCCAAAAGAAGATATTCAAGCATAGCTCTGCAATAAATTCTGTATTCTAAAGATGCTTTGGAATTCACCACAAGAAATTTGAAAGCTGGCTATGCAACTGCAAATACATAAGAAGTGGGATTTTCCCTACTGAAATATCTTCTGTTTGATATATCTTCTAGAGCTCTGTATTGTTCTTGGATCTGACCCAATCAGGCAGGGATTTTTTGGCCTGGATCTTTTAAAGTGAATTAATATTCATCCTACCCTACTTAAATTGGAAAAGACTTCTAGCAATATAAAGCCTAGGGACAAGAGGATCAGTACAATACAATATATTTTACTGTCTGTAAAAAAGTAGCATTCTTGTCCACTAGCAGTTAGTGTTTAAAAAAAGTTGAAAAAAAGTTAAAATAAAAGTTGCACTTTTATTTTTAATTTCCCCTAATGGAGGTTTTAGAACATGTGTGAATGCCTACATGTACATAGAAATGCATGGGAATGAGCTTGGCAGGAAGATAATAGAGAATGAGAGTGAACAATATGGGGAATTTGCAAGGAGTGAGAAATTAGATCAGTGGTTTCTCAACTTCGACAACTTTAAAAGGAGTAGACTTCAACTCTAGAATTCCCTAGCCTAGACAGACTAGAGGGGAGAAAGAAAGAGGGTTATGATGCAGCAAGCCACAACATTTTGAGCCATTCTCCAATTGCTTCTGCTTTTCAAATACTGTAAAGAAACTTGAAGAGATTTTTTTTTTTCTCCACAGCTCTCACCCTGATTTACCAAATCTGGTTCCGTTCTGTTCTGATTATGGGAGTTATCTTTCTGCAAAATAGTTCCAAGTGATTTTTTTACAAAATTCCAATATTTCATTAGATTTGAAAGAAGGTACACGGTAGAGGAAGTATGCCAAGCATGGCTGCAAGATCTTTTCAACCACTTTATCAGTAGTGACTGCAGATGGCATCTGAACAAAATAATATGTTGTTTCTTGGACGTTTTTCCTCCAGGAAGTAATCAGGATGAAAGCACGTGTGTCTCAGTGTCCATGTGAGTCATCTCAGAATGGAAAGATAGATAGATAGATAGATAGATAGATAGATAGATAGATAGATAGATAGATAGATAGGAGAGAGAGAGAGAGAGAGAGAGAGAGAGAGAGAGAGAGAGAGAGAGAGAGAGAGAGAGAGAGAGAGAAGTCTCTGTTTCTACTCTGGGTTATATCTATAAGTGTTTGTGTATACATGTACCCTGGGAAACACAAGATTGATTGTATGTGCTCCATTCTGGATCATAGGTCTAGGTGGGAAAGGGAAGATGAATTAAGAATGGAGCAACTGGCAGCATTTTGAATTGTTGCCCAGCTCCTCTAATAAAGTGATGCATTGGAGAAAGTTTATATTTTTTTATTTTTTGCAGCCTCTGTCTGGTCCATTTACAAAGGTCTTTTTTTTTTTTTTGGCTGCCTTTTTCCCTATACCAAATATTATCTTACAGACAGACAGATAGACAAGGTCCCAAGTTCCCCTACGTAATTTCTTTCTAACCATTTATTGGGAAGAAAAAGCAATTCAGTCAGAAAGAAAAAGCCAATCCATCCTCACATCTAAGGACTGCAGGTCTTAAAACAATAAAACTCTCCTTAGCCTCCACTTTGTGCAAAAACAAATCAAAACCAAAGGCCAGATCCAGTATATTGAGTCTGGTTCTTTTCTGTCTAGTTTGAGCAGTTGCTCTATAGGGAAAGGTGTGAAGTCATCAAATCCTCTTTCTTTTATTGCACTTTTTGTCCCCTGCTAGCTGTAAAAAGTGTGCCAGCAATTCTGCAACCAGAATTGCAGAACCTCCTATTCTCAGTAACTAGAACTGTGCCACATGTTTCTGGAGAAGAGGAACTATTTTTAAACCATGTCTAAAAAGCAGATACCAGGAACAGAGCATGTGCTTGCTTTGGGGGGAGGTGGGGAAGAAATGATCCTGGAACAACCAAAATCCCCTCTCATCTACCCCTCTCCCACGCACATACAAGAGGAAGAAAAAAAATGTGAGCATCTTCCAGAGCTAGGGAAAGAACAAGAAGCTATCAGAGAAAGAAAACAGAATATGCTAATTTCATTCCAGGTTTCTTCATTGGAGTTCTATGTTCAGGAAGAGATAACATCTTTGACGTGCCTCAGTTCTAATGGGTTAGAAGCACTGTGACAATTCCATAAGAAGGAATGCCATCTATAGCTGAATTTATTCCTCCTGAATCTGAAGAGTTGTGTTTTTGTTTTTGTTTTTCCCTAGAGCAGGGATGTCAAACTGCCGGCCTGCAGGCTGGTTGCATCATAAGTAGGCCGTGCCCACCTCAGCTCTGGCAATGCAAAAAAAGTCATGATACGTCATGACATGTCACGTGATGTGGCGAGTTTGACACCCATGCCCTAGAGCATGTAGTTTGGATCTTTAAAATAATAATTCAGTGATTGATTCTTTCATTCCCTGGAATTGATTCTTTGTGTGCTGCTTCATCATATTGACATGAAATTGCTAGCTGCTTGGAGGCTGGTCAAAGAAAGATTGCCTAAGAAAGTCTAGGATATAAACATGCTGGCTATCATCATTTGAGGGAAGCATATAACTCAATACTGACAGAGTACATGTTTGACAGGAAGAAGAAGCAGGGACAATTTTCAACTTTTTTGCTACATTTATCAGGATAGGAAAGATCTCTGAAATTCAAGGAAGCTACTATCATTCATAATATTGCATGCAAAATACAAGTGATCTGATCTGCTATAAGGCCATATGCTGTTATGGAAATCCATCTGCCTCCAGTCAGTTTGGTCATTCCTCCATTCATTTTCACATTGCTCTTAAACGAAACTTCCATGTCTGATTACTCTTTAAATGTAATGCCATTCTCAGATTTTGTTCTATGACTTTATTTTTGTGTTCCTTAGTTTTACTCTGTTGTTTTATTTGATATCCATTAGGGGGGAGAGTACAATGTATCGATTTAAAATAACACCAACAAATCAGTGTTTTCATCTTTCTCTCTGCCTAGACTTGGCTTCTGTTAAAATCTGACTTTTATTTTATATATACTTCCCAAAAGGCAGTCCTGGCTGGAAATTGATGCTTTCTTCATGGAAAATGGGCCATCGTGTGCAAAGCCACACTCTCAACAATCAGTGGTTTAGAGCTGTTTGTTTTTCAAATACTTTAATTGCATGGTCTACCCATAAGTGATCAGTTTTGAAAATTATATCTCCATGCTAACTGCAACCAGATGGATGGGGGAAAAAATAAGCCATGTTTTAAAAGAGCTAATTCTTTCCTCTATAAGAGTAAAAACAAACAAACAAACAAACAAAAATATGTGCTTGCTCCTATTGTTTGCTTAGTTTTGGTTAATTTCATAGACATTTCCCCTGCAGACAAATCAAAGAAAATCCAGATTTATATATTTTTGTCCTGGCTTAGTGGAGACTAAGAAACCAGATTTTTGTAGACAATGTCCAATGCCATATAGGCTGCTGACCTGCTGTATAGGCAGCTACTTCTAGCTACTTTTATGTTGAGGAAACATAAAACCCAGGTTAGGAGTTATAGGTTTTCTTTTTTAAACATAGATTTGAGGCTGGTACTTGCCTTTTTCATTAGCAACTGCACAAAACAAAAAATTCTCATATGTTCATTCTCAAAAGAACTAAATTACCTATTTTTATAAATAAGAGGCTAATGCAGGAATATGTGGTGTCACTGAAGAAACAATGCTTGTGAGAGACACACAGTACCATATACTGGGTCGAAGTGGAACAAAATTAAGGGGATAAGGCTGAGTTTAGTACTTGTATGGGTTTAATCTGCCCATACTATGTGATCTGTTATATTCATCTGGAAAATAAAACTCAATTGCTGGTATGACTGATTCAGAATTTTGACAATTCAAGCCGAATATTTATCCTATATGAAATTGATAGATACTATTCCATTTTTTTTAGAAAAGACAATGTTTTTAAAAGTTTAGATTATGCCAATATAATTGAAAACATAAATTCTGCCAAGCTCAACAATTCTTTCAGATATAGAATTCAGATTTTTAGTCTAGGAATTCTAGAAGAGGTAGCACTATTTCAGAGTAACCAATTTGAATTTTGTGTCAAAAGCTTATTCAACCTCTCTTTTGATTTTCTTTTTAAAACAATATGTCATAATATCAGCCCACAGGTTTTCATGATAACAATAACCAGCCTCAAGAACTGAGAAAGAATTACTTGAATCTGTGATATTCTGTGTTGTCCAAAATGATGCTCCAGGAGAGTATTCATAGTTAAGTGGAGGAAACAGACTGACATGGCAGTGACATAGTAATCTTTCCTACTGTTCATATGTGACTGGGAAGAGAGTGATAGAGGTATAAGAACAAAAAATGTGCTCCCTGCTATATTTTACATCCCTTGTTTCCCTGTGATCATCAATAAGGAGTAGCATTTGTCCTTGATTTGCTTTTCACTTGCATCTGGATTTTATTGTAGTCATTCAAACCTTGCTGACCTTTTATGCAGATTATTGCTTATCCTTGTATTTGCCCTATTAAAAACCTGTTCAGTATTTCTAATGAGTTGTACTCACATATATTTCAAAAATGCATCTGATTCTTTCAAAGAATCAAAAGGCAGTGAGATATCCAAGAAGGTGTTATCTTCCCATCATAGTGTTGCATGAATTATTTATCTTATTCATATTATAACGACAATCATGATGCTTCAATTAGATCTTTGTGGTTCCAGAACAACAACAACAACAAAAGGCCAATTTTCCTCAAGATGGTGCCCTCCAGACAGTTGGACTATCATTCTCATAATCTTTAATCATGATAACTATTAGTTGGAGAAGTCTATATTTCTCTACTGAATCTAATGAAGATCTACTGAATATTGAAGATACATTGAAGAACAACCTAAAGAATCATCACCAATGCTTGTCTTGTTTACAGAATTTTTGGCATATTTATTAAATAAGGAAGATCAAGATGATTAAAAATAAAAAGAATATCAAGTTGGTTTATTTCATGAAGGTTAAGCTAGATATATTGTTATCTCTGATAACCCTTAATGAATCAGGACTGAACTACAAGCTTTAAGGATCTTTTTACAGGTAAGTGATGGGATATGAGAAGAAGAGATCATTTCTTATATTTTAAAAGAAAGTGATGTTTCTAAAATTGTTTATACTTGTGATGAAGGAGGAAGTTATTTCTTTATATGTTTCTTTTCTTTTTCTATGGTATATGCTTTTCTTTATTTTCTATTTTTCCTGGGTTTTTCACTTTCTATTTTTTTTTCTTTTAATTTCCTTTTTTTTAGATTGTCAGTTTTTATATGTAAAATTTGTTTTAGGTTGTTATGGCTATTTGATATTGCTTTTGCTTCTAACATGTAGTAAGATTATTTCCATGGATGATGAATATACTAACAGTACTGACATCTCAATGGATGGGATGACAGTAATACCTGGGAGTCCACCAGGGTAGAGTATGACTTGAAGTTTTGGGAAGTTTAGAGGGCAAAGGTTTGGCCAGTCTCATATAGACAAATGCATATTTCGGATGACATAACTTCTTAGTCGATGTCATATCCAGCAAAAGGATAAAACTGGATTTAAAAAATAAAATAGCAGCTGGGCTTCAGTTATCAACATGTACTAAGATATCTAGGAATGGTTAATTAATTGATAATTGTTACACCCAACCTGACCACAAAGCTGGTATCATGGAAACTCAAATGAATGGTACTTCAATGTATTGCATAAAGAAACATGGAATCAAGCGTTCAAAACCACTCCTGTGTTAAAGAATTTACATTTTGGGAAAGCCTATAAAAATCTTGGCAGATTCCTCACAATCTTCATGTACATGGTGCAATATTCATGACAATGTTTATTTCTCAGTAACTTATGCATATAAGGCAGTGACACGGGCTGAAGCCAAGAATCCACAAATTGAATCATTTATGGAAGTGCATAAGCCAATAACTGCTGTTTGTATTTTTTACAAAATTCTAAATGAGCATATCATTCATACTTAAAAGATGACCTATGTACCAAAAAAAAAGTGCCCATATCTAACAACCAGAGAAGTTTCATACCATACATCCTTTCAAGCATGGTGAGACAGTCTCCTCAGCTGAGGTTCAAGCCTATATTGACCTGATTGTGGAGTCTCTTTCTTTTACAGATAGGAAACTGAAACAAATAAAGCATAAAGTGGCTTTTTATGAACTGGACTGAGAATTATGACAAGAATGTTTTCAATATTTGAGAGCGCATATGAGCTATCTATGGTTGAAAAGGCTGTTTTTAGGGACAGAAAAGCAGTGGATTACATCAAGTCTCTGAAATGGCATGTTATTTAAGATTCATGAAGAGCCATTTGTGATTGATAGATATAAAAGACAAACATAGGATAACATTCAAGATATTGCCAATATGCTAGCATATGTCCATCATTCCAGCCTTTATGCCTCTGTATCTTCAAAAAGCTCACTAGCAAAGGAAATATGAGAGTATCAGTACCAGTCCTTTCTGGTGGAATTTAAATGTTTATCTCACAATTATAGATTATTATTCTTTTTATCCTCAGATTTGTCATATGTATAATACTATCAGCACTTCAGTGATTGTTGGCCTGAAGGCAATGTTTTCATAACTTAGAATTCTTTAAACATTTATTGGTAACAATGGGCTCCAATGTTCTAGTCTAGAATTCAATCAGCTTGCCAGACTGGAATTTTCACCATACCATGTCTAATCCAAATTGCCCTCAGGCCTTTTGAAAAAGTCAATCTGAAGTTAAAAATGTTGAGGAGGAAAACAAAATTGGTGGTAGATGTCTAAACAAACACTATTACTTGTACTGTACTTTTAGATGATGGCGGTTCCCCAAAGGATCTATTCCTCCTGTTCATAGTTTGATGAATTATTGAGAGGAGAGAAAAATCAAAGAATTCAAGTAGAAACAACCTTTTGACAGAGCTACCACAGCTGAAATCTGAGATCTTGTTTGTCTGAAAGGGTTTTGGCCCAATTTCTGGGACCAGCAGAGGATTATTAAACAAAATATCATTGCATAATCTTATCTGGTGCAGATGGACCAAGAAAAAGCTCTGTTGGGATTAGGATGTTACATAGATGCCTAATGGCTTTCAGAACAAGAACCTCAAGACTCCCCTGAAATACATCTTCAAAAGAACCCTATTAATGATGGGAACAAGGCAGTCTTTCTAGAAGATAAAGACCCCTAAAGGAGATAGGTATAAATGTAGGGAAATGATTAATAATGGTCCACTAGAGAATGAATGCTAATATTTTCTTCTCTACAGATGCTAGTTGTGATATATTTTGAGATTGTTTTTTATTTAACAAGGGGAAAATGGCATGATTAGTATAATTTAGAGATATTGCCATGCTAGGAAGACTAGAATGGCTATGTGGAAATGGCAGCTCATCAGTATCAGAATTTTTTCCATAATCGTGCAAGTGCTCCAAGATTGCCGGTTTTCTTTTGAAAGCTTATCTCTGGGTATGCTGGGAGAAATACAAGCTGGGGGAAGGCACCAGAAGCAGCCTATTTAATCTGCATCCAAAGACACTGAAAGGATACCTTACCAGCTATATCGGAACCATGAAGGGAACAAAATGGCCTCATTTTAAAAGATGCTGAGAAGTGGTGAGGGTGGGGGTTGAAGGAAGGGAAGGCAAATCAATATCCTCTTGGATGGGAATCTAAGCAAATGGCATCTATTAGAAGCTTACTCTCCTGGCTTCCCTTCAAAAGGGCAATTGCACAATGATGTTTTCTAGACCAGGAGTCTCCAATCTTGGCAACTTTAAGACTTGTAGACTTCAACTCCCAGAATTCCTCAGCCATCCAAGCTGGCTGAGGAATTCTGGGAGTTGAAGTCCACAAGTCTTAAAGTTGCCATGGTTGGAGACCCCTGGTCTAGACCACCTGCCTTTTCATCTTGCATCTTTCCTGCATCCACTTTAAAAGGCAATGTGATCTTTCTAGGCTCTTTTGCTTGTTTTCAAAAAAACTGTACATCAGCTACTATGAGTTATGTTTGTGAGTCTGGGGTTTGTAATCTAGAACCAATGCAGTATCATATCCTTGGCAATGAATTACTAAGCACAGTCAGGGCTTACTGGCCATCAGGAGGTTTGTACCTTTCTTCAGATCCAGGCCTAAATAAACATGTCTTTCTTCTCTTTACCAAAATGAAAGAGTACAATTGGCAATTCCTTTTACATTTCTGTGCTTGCCATGGATTAAACTGCTGTTGCCTTCAGTGCAGACATGCACCAGTTCTGCCTTGAGATATCTTTACCTTGTCAGGGTAGCAAGTTACTAGGATGAGATCATGAGATCTGGGTGGTGGGACAAGCCAAGAATCCTTCCAATGAAAATTGGAAATTGCCTTCTCGAGCACTAGGCAGTGATTACGCTGCCATTTCTGAAATGACATTTGCAGCTTTAAAACAGCATTTCTTTATCTACAGAAATGACTCTAGTGATATAGCCCCTATATGGGTAGTCCTCAACTTACAACCACAATTGGCACCCAAATTTATATTGCTAAGTGAGAAATTTGTGAAGTGACTTTTGCCCCATTTTACGACTTTTCTTGCTACATTTGTTACTGCAGTTGTTAAATTAGTAACATCGCTGTTAAGTGAATCTGGCTTTCCCATTGACTTTGCTTGTCAGAAGGTCACAAAAGGTGATCAGGTGACACGGCAACTGTCATAAATATGAACCAATTGTCAAGTGTCCAAATTTTGATCACTTGACCATGGGGATGCTGCAATGGTCATAAGTGTGAAAAATAATAAGTTACTTTTTTCAGTGCCATTGTATCTTCACTAAACAGTCACTAAATGAACTGGTGTAAGCCAAGGACTACCGGTATAGCATGGCAGTAGATAAAAATGGTTTGCAATTGAAACTTCCCAGTTACCACCATCTTCATGCATTAAGGGGCTGGTTTTGCCCTGCAAGTGAAACTGCCCATTAACAAAGAAACACCCCCCCCCGACCCTGCAATATTGCTCAGCAGTTCCTCCATATTATCTGCATGAGTTTTCATTGCACTCCTTTTTGCCTTGCTAGCTGTAAAGTTCTATTCATCTTTGATGAGCAGGCAAGAAGAATTTCTGAGCCTTGGCTGCTACTAATTTCATTTAAATATCTTCTCAAAGATGTTCCTAGAACAGTGGTTCTCAACCTTTTTAATGCTGCGACCCCCAACCGGTCGTAAGTCGAGGACTACTCAACTGGTGCAGCACCGTTTGCAGAATGGGACTTTTGGCCAGCTCAGCAGGGCAGGGACAGCCTGGACAATTTCCTATTGGCTTTTGAAAGCCAATAAAATTAGACTCTATTCAAGAGAGTCTATTCTATTGGCTTTCAAAAGCCAATAGAATAAAAGGGAGTAGCACAGCTAGGGAAAAGGGGGAAAAAATGGCAGACTGCGTTGTTTGGTGACTCCTGTGAAATGGTCGTTTGACCCCAAATGGGGTCCCGACCCACAGATTGAGAACCACTGTCCTAGAAGTATGCAATAATAATATTGTATGAACCAAGTCACAATTAAAATCATTGAGTTAACATACTTCAAAAAAAATAATAATAATAGAAATGCAATTGTAGAAAGAATCCAAAGAGCCAGGTTACCTTCCAAAACTGGAGGGTGAACTGATATATGTGCCTATGTATATGGGGGTAAGATAGAGAGATACTCAATATTTCAAATGGTCTCCTTTCTGTTATCTCTCTATTTTTCTTTCTGTTCTTGGTTGTTGAACACCCACCCACGCACCTACCCCTCCACCCACCCATCCCCACTGCCTTTATATTAACAAATTTCTTTTCTTTGTCGAAAGAGATTTGAGTTTTGGGGCTGCTTTGTTTTACAAGGCCATGCTTCATCTCTCCCAACTGCTGCTAATTCATCTCTCCCCATTGCTCCCCATTGCTGCAATATTTTCCATGTGAAGTCACATGACTTGAAATAAACACATTTCCAGCATCAGCAACTTCTCAAGCGAAGAGTCCAGCTGGATTTTAAGTGCAATTTCTATGATGGGAAGAAGCCAGTCCTTACAATGGCTGGCTTGGAGTAAGCTTTGTACTGTGCCTACTTGAAAATGATTATAAATATGTGGATCTCTTTTGCCTTTTTTTCCCCTTTCCCAGAAACTATGTTAGATTAAATTTACTGGTTTGAAAAGACATAAAATAGGCTGGCAATATTAAATCGGATGTTTTTCTTGGTAGCTGCATATATATTTTTTCTATTTTCTGTGGAAAAATGCAACCATCGAAAGTGTAAGCTGCTCCTTTGAACGGTTGGGATGGTGCTTGGCAACTTTCCTTTCTCAGAGGCCTTTTATATTATTATTGCGCAGCCCAAATTTAGGGCTCTAACTGATTTTTTTCTGATAGATGGCAGAGGCAGAAAGATCAGACAAGAAAATGAGATTCAAGAAGAACTGGCAAACCTCAAGACGGATTAAACAAAGCCAACTTGGATAAAATAAGGACGGACCAAAAATGAAGTGTAGTATTTAACCACAATCAACCTGGGGGAAAAAAAAAACATTTGTGCCACGAACAAAGTTGGTCTTGTTTGCCTGATTTTTAAAGGTTTGATTTAAAATCATCTTCCCTGTATTTTCCAGGCTGGATTAATATGCTTCTGAACTCAAAAGCAATGACTTCTATTTTCTTTGTGATGGGACAAGATTGCAGGAACACAAGGAGAAATACTCTGCAGAAGTCTCCCATCACCTAGTATCTGCATTATATGTTGAACTACATTTTCCGTAAACTCATAATCAAGTGTGACTATTGCAGCGGTTCTCAACCTGTGGGTGGCGACCCTTTTGGGAGTCGAACGATGTTCTCACCCACAGCTCAAGGTAGGGAAACTTACACAATCCTTCTCAAGTGGTTGTCCTGTCTATTTTTGAAAACCTCCAGTGATGAAGAATAATAGAATAGAATAATAACTTTATTGTCACTTTAAATGTACACTAATTGGCATACATTAAAATGAAATTTTGTTGCATTCAGCTCTCAAAGGGTCACCACCTCCGATATACACTACATAAATATGACAAAAATAAATAAATAAATAAATAAATACAGAATTATGCATATACCCAGATAGATTATATGACACAGAGAAACAACAGTCTGGTTCGGGTTATGTATACATGTTCATGGTGAGAAAAACAAATCTTGCGAATTTACCAGATGGATGGCATAGAGCAGGGCTTTTCAACCTTTTCACCCATTGTACCACTTTTAGGTTATGGCAACATCTGAGTACCACCAGTCGCCTAGCAAGGTATTAAAAACATGATGACAAAAAAAAGGGAAAAAGTGATAAAGTACAGGTAGTCCTCGATTTACAACAGTTTGCTTAGTGACTGTTCAAAGTTACAATGGCACTGAAAAAAGTGCCCCCCAAGCCACAGCTGAGCAAGCCACCTGCCTGCTCACCCGGCGGCGCTCTTCCTCCTGTCTGAGGTTTTCATTGTTGTGAGCATTTCTGTTGAGGATTGGCAGTGGGGTGGGGGGTGTTTGGTTTTTATTCCCCCCATCTGCTGGGTGGTTGCAGCAGGTTTTGGTCACTTCACATGACCCTGGGACACTATGACCATCATAAATACGAATCAGTTGCCCAGCATCTGAATGTAAATCACAAGACCCTGGAGATGCTGCAACATTCCAGCTGATCAGCGCTTCTTCTGGGCTCAGCAGAAGCGCCAGGATCAGTGCTGCTTTCCAGCTGATTGGTGCTTCTTCAGGGCTCAGCAGAAGCAGCAGGATCAGTGCCGGGCTCCAGCTGGAGCCTGGCGCTGATCCTGGCACTTCTACTGAGCCCTGACAGTCCCGAAGCGCCGATCAGCTGGAAAGCGACACTGATCCTGGTGCTTCACTGAGCCCTGACAGCCCTGCAGCCATCTCTCACTCAGGCTTGTGCGGTGCTACCACCGGTTCAGCTCATTCCCCTCCCCCACTACCACTTTTCTAGGATGGTCATGTACCACCTGCAAGGTGCCAATGTACCATAGATGGTACCCGTACCACTGGTTGAAAAGCCCTGGCATACAGAACGAAGCTACTACAGAATTGGATGGTCCTTTTAGTCCACAACTCTGGGAGGCAAGCTATTCCACTGTTGAATTGTTTTCATTGTCAGAAAATTTCTTCTTCCTTCTTGATTTTGGGTTTTGCCGATTAGGTAGGTTTGTTGTTATAGAAATGGCTAGTTTATATTATTATATAAAAGTAAAAAGTTGAGGTTTAATGCTTTTATCTTATTCTACTGCATCAAAAGGAGTCAGAAGTCAATACTTTTTCTTTGCCCTACGCTTTTCTATTCCCCCTTTTTCATTATAAAGTTTTCCATTATTTTCTTTTGTACTTTTGTATTTTAGATTGTGTTTGGATAAACTAATAAAAATTTTGAATTGGAAAACAAATCTTTCTACTTCTAGGTTCAATCTTCCTTAACAAGCTTTTACCCGTTACTTCTTGTCCTGCCCTCTGGTGATTTGGAGAATAAGTTAATCCCTTCTTCTCTGTGATAGTAACAGTCAAACACACTTTCAAGTCTGGCAAGGCTTTCACTGTTGTTCAAAGTGAAAGTTGGGATTGTCTAGTTTTCAGACAAGCTTTCTGAGAAACTTGATTGATTTGATTCAATTTGCTGTGATTTTAGCATGGCCTATCATGCATTGGAAACAAGAAAGTGATGTCAATTCTTTACATGGATATGTATAGCTGTGACAAGTAGCTTGTTAACATTTGCTGTGGTAACAGGAACAAATAAAATAAAATAATTTATAAAATAGAACAAAGCAAACTTTTAATTATGTCATGAACTCAATTGAAATGTTCGTGAGAACAACCTGGTCCTAATGAATAGTTTGAATGTTTGGAAGATTGGTATCAAACCCCGAATCAGGCAAATGTCACCATAGGGTTATCTTTAAAACAAAAGCAAAAATCACAACCAATGGCTGTGTAATTTACACATGTATAAGAAACATTTAAATGCTTTAAGAAAAACAAATCATAATATCAGGGATTGTGACATTGGGTAAATCTTCACAAACTTCTGAAGTACTTTTGCTTCCATAAATTGCCTTGAAGTTAATCCAACATTTCAAGTCTGACCTACAAATGGTCAGATGCGTTTTTTTAAACAAGTCAATGGGCTTCCATTCTTCTTCCCAAAGAGTCCAATTGATTCATTTTGGTTTCCCCCAGAAGTCTCCAGGCAGCTGACAGAGCCATCTAGTGGTTGAGTAAAACACTGTAAATTAAGAATGTAGAGCAATCTTTTTTCTCTCTGGAAATTTCAGAGAAATTGTTTTCAGGTTTTCATTATTGTACATATAAGTCACAATATAGATTTCCTTTTTCTACTCTTCATTATTCAGTTTTGGAGTATAGTTTTCAAAATCCTTTCACATAGAAAAGAGATATATTGAAAAAAAAAACAGACAGATCAAGATGGGTGGAAAATAATTAAGAAAAAAAGATCAAAACCTAGACTGACAGAAATCCATTCTGGGACAGTTGGCTCATTCTGACATCAGTCATGTGTATAATTTTACGTTTTTTAATAAAACAATCCCATTGACTTAGAGGCCCATTTTCCTTGCATTAGGGTAGCTATAAATAGCTGCCACATTGGAAAGGAAAGGATGTGCAGATTTAATTTGCTTTTCCAGATGAGATGACTACAGATATAATTTTGCTTGGCATGTCACTGGCAATACTTGCTGGTATTTTTCAGAGTTATTTTGGGAATGGCGATGAGAAGATGAATTGCCAATTGGTTATTTTGGCCTGCTTTGTTTATTTTATTTGGTTATATACTAATACATGGAACATGTAAGAAATGTTCCTGTATAATCAAAGCTTTACTTTAGTCTCATTATGCTAAACTAGCCCTCTGATAACCGCAATCAGTGAGCATGTGCTGGAGTCGGCAAACTAAGGAGGGACACATGCTTTTCCCCTCTTGAATGGACAAATTGCTGATGTCACTGCAGCTTAACCAAATTGAACTCTTGTACACATATACAGGGGGGCTGCCAAGTTGGAAGCCTACAAAGCCCTGGGCTTTAATTTGCCAGATTCTGCAGTAATCAATAGGCAGAGTTCATTACAATCACAAGAGGTATATTAGCAGCTTTTCCCTTTGATTTGGAATCTGCTATTGCGGTTCTGCATCCGGTGCACAATAGTTTTCATGCTGCTACTACTACTACTACTACTACTACTAATTATTATTATTATTATTATTATTATTATTATTATTATTAGTGATTGTTATTGTTGTTGTTATTGTTGCTATTGTGGCTATTGTTGCTATTATTGTTATTATTATCCTGGATAGCTGCTGCTTCTTGTTGTTATTTTATCCTGTCTTTTTAATAAATAACTGAAGGTGGCAAACATACTTAGTGCTCCTGCTTGCTATTTTCTCTACAACAACAACAGTGTGAAGTGGGCTGGGCTGAGAGAGAGTGAGTAGCTCAAAGTCACTCAGTTACTTCCATGCCTAAGGAAAGCCTAAAACTGACTCTCCAGTTCACCAAGTTCACCAAATTCAATATGAAGAAAAACATCTGAGAAGTAAAAGAGAGAACATTTCAGGTATTTGAGGCAGGAATCCAAATTGAGATGCTTCCCAAGACTTCTGTTTCTGCAAACATGGGAGCCTTGCTAAGAATATTTAGTTTCATCATTTTTTTTCCTTCAATGGACTTGCCAAGCCCATAATCTTTTCCTTGATTGTATTACCTGCGTGCCTCCACTGTCTAAAAATCCACTTGTAGCTTGAACGAAACACAACAATACTTGGAGCTGAATGGCCTGGAATCTTACAAAGCTTGCAGCCAAGGTCATTTCAGCTCTTTTCTCACACCCCTTTGGCCAGAATGTGTTTTTATCAAACTACTTCATGACATCAGAGGTGGGGTGATTGACAAAGCAGGCTGAATTTTCAAGTGAATAGATCACAAAGGCAATTAAAGGGAAAATCAAACCAATTATGGGAAAGAACTTTTGACTTTCATTCCCACAGAGGAACATGTGGGGTATGCAGGCCTTCTCATCCTTTTGCAGAACTGAGCAGTAGACTTGCAGATTTGAAAAAGAAATCTCAAAGGCCTGAGAAGAAACTAGAACTTTTAGGGTTAGGAGATAGAACAGCCAGACTGAAACTGCCCTCAGAGTGGTGTCAGTCAGCAAAGGGGGTGGGTATGGTAGGGAGAGATATAAAAGACATGACTAGAAAGTCTCAGCTATTGGCTACCAAATTCAGTAATGAATCGGAACCTCCTGAATTTAAATTCTTCTCTTCCATTTGTCCATTAGATAACTATGACAAGCTTCTCTTTCTCTCCTTTCCTTTCTTTCTCAATTTCTAATCTGCAAGACTGACAGCACTGGGTTCTTTATATATTACAGAGTTGTAAGGATCCCCTAAAGGGATGGAGGGAAAGCAGCACTAAATGATGTAGTAAGCAATTTTTTTTTTTTTACTCTCATTCAGTTTCATACAAAAAACAGCCCTTTTTATAGATAGTAAAATTTATGTGAAAATCATATGTATAGGTTTGGGGTCCTTGTACTTAACTTTGAGTGAGTTTGTGTATATGGGGGAGGGAGGAGGGAGAGACAGAGATAATGTATTTGATCTTTTATTGTATTTATCAAATACAATCAAATACAATAAAGGGGGCTGGGTTGAAACTGAACCCTGGCAAGACCAAGTGCTCTGGGTTTGGGGTTCTTTGGCCCATGGAGAATTGCCATCTTTGGTCTTGGATGTGGTGGCACTGCCCCAAACAGACCCGGTGCGTAATCTGGGGGTACGCCTGGACTCACAGTTCCTGCTTGAAGAGCAGATGGCAGCTGGAGGGCCTTTGTACAACTGTGGATTGTATGCCAGTTGTGCCCTTTCCTGGACCAACAATTCCTACTCACAGTCACTCATATCTTAGTCACCTCCCGTCTTGACTATTGTAAGGCACTTTACATGGGGCTGCCCTGAAGGGCATCTGAAAGCTCCAGTTGATACAAAATGCAGCAGTCTGTATAGTTTTGTGTAGATCTTGTGCAGACCCTCTCCTACAGGAGCTGTATCGGTTGGCAATTTGCTTCCGGATGCTATTCAAGGTGCTGGTTGTCACCTTTAAAGCCCTTCATGGCTTGGGACCTGGTTATCTGAGGGACCATTTCTTTCCGGTCACATCTAGCTGACCCATTAGAAATGTTGCAGATCCCGTCCCCTAAGGAGATGAATCTGGGGGACCTAGAAGAAAGGCCTTCTCTGTGGTGGCTCCCTCTCTTTGGAACATCATTCCCTCAGAGATTAGACTGGCTCCCACTCCAACACTCTTTCAGAAGGCACTGAAAATCTGGTTCTGCCAGCGGGCCTAGGGAACCCAGGGTGGGATAGAGCCCAGCAAATAGCTAGTTTAATGTGTGTTGTCACTGGGGTGGGTGGTGGGCTGGTGGTGGGTTGTTATACTATTTTATTATTTTTCCTCTTGTTATTTTTTATTTTTAACCAACAAAACAAAGCAAAACATAACACACATACACATACAATATATACTCCTCTCCCCCTTTTTTTACAGCGATTGCATAACGGTAATCTATTATTTACATTTCCCCACTTATGCTTCTTTAGAATATTTGTCCTTATTGCCCCATTATTTCTTACTTACATTTTTCTTCCTTCATGTTCTACTTCTTACCAAGAATAATCATATTATTATTATTATACATTATCATACACATATTTTCACTTTTGACCTTTCCATATTTATTCTCCTCTATTATTTCTAGTCTCCAACCAATCATACATGTTCCATGTTATATAATACTCTGTGTCTTCCTTTTCTTTTATCTCTTTTGTTAATTTGTCCATCTCAGCACAGTCCAGGATTTTTCTTATTACTTCTTCCTCTCATGGTGTTGTTGTTGTTGTTAATTGCGAAGTCGTGTCCGATCCATCGCGACCCCATGGACAGTGTTCCTCCAGGTCTTCCTGTCCTCTACCATCTTCTGGAGTCCATTTAAGTTCACACCTACTGCTTCAGTGACTCCATCCAGCCATCTCATTCTCTGTCATCCCATTCTTCTATTGCCCTCAATCTTTCCCAGCATTAGGCCTTTTCCAGTGAGTCCTTCCTTCTCATTAGATGGCCAAAGTATTTGAGTTTCAACGTCAGGATCTGGCCTTCTAAAGAGCAGTCAGGGTTGATCTCTTCTAGGACTGACTGGTTTGAATGCCTTGCAGTCCAAGGGACTCGCAGGAGTCTTCTCCAGCACCATAGTACAAACGCTTCAATTCTTTTGCGCTCAGCCTTTCTTATGGTCCAACTTTCACAGCCATACATTGCAACTGGGAAAACCATGGCCTGGACTATACGCACTTTTGTTGGCAGGGTGATGTCTCTGCTTTTTAGCATGCTGTCTAGATTTGCCATAGCTTTCCTCCCCAGGAGCAAGCGTCTTTTAATTTCTTGGCTGCAGTCCCCATCTGAGGTGATCTTTGAGCCCAGAAAAATAAAATCTGTCACTACCTCCATTTCTTCCCCATCTATTTGCCAGGAATTGAGAGGGCCGGATGCCATGATTTTGGTTTTCTTAATGTTGAGTTTCAAGCCAACTTTTGCACTCTCCTTCTTCACCCGCATCAAGAAGCTCTTTAGTTCCTCTTCACTTTCTGCCATTAGAGTGGTATCATCTGCATATCTTAGGTTGTTGATATTTCTCCCGGCAATCTTAATTCCAACTTTTGATTCATCTAGCCCTGCCTTTCTCATGATGTGCTCTGCATATAAGTTAAATAGGCAGGGCGACAGTATACAGCCTTGCCGGACTCCTTTTCCAATTTTGAACCAATCAGTGGTTCCGTGTCCAGTTCTCACTGTTGCTTCTTGACCCGCATATAAGTTTCTCAAGAGACAAATGAGATGGTCTGGTACTCCCATCTCTTTAAGAACTTGCCACAATTTGTTGTGATCCACACAATCAAAGGCTTTTGCATAGTCAATGAAGCAGAAGTAGATGTTTTTCTGGAACTCCCTAGCTTTCTCCATGATCCAGCGTATGTTGGCAATTTGATCTCTAGTTCCTCTGCCTCTTCGAAATCCTGCCTGTACTTCTGGTAGTTCTCGATCCACATACTGCTGGAGTCTAGCTTGTAGGATTTTAAGCATAACTTTACTAGCATGTGAAATGAGTGCAATGGTGCGATAGTTTGAACATTCTTTGGCATTGCCTTTCTTTGGAATTGGAATGTAAACTGACCTTTTCCAATCCTGTGGCCACTGTTGAGTTTTCCAAATTTGCTGGCAAATTGAGTGTAGCACTTTTACTGCATCATCTTTTAAGATTTTGAATAGCTCAGCTGGAATACTGTCACCTCCACTAGCTTTGTTGTTGCTCAGATTTTCTAAGGCCCATTTCACTTCACATTCTAGGATGTCTGGTTCGAGGTCAGTGACCATCTCATTGTGGTTATCTGGGATGTTAAGCTCATTCTTGTATAGTACTTCTGTGTAGTTTTGCCATCTCTTCTTAATCTCTTCTGCCTCTGTTAGGTCTCTGCCATTTTGGTCCTTTATCATGCCCATCTTTGCATGAAACGTTCCCTTCATATCTCCAATTTTCTTGAAGAGATCTCTGGTCCTCCCTATTCTGTTGTTTTCTTCTATTTCTTTGCACTGTTCATTTAAGAAGGCATTCTTATCTCTTCTAGCTATTCTCTGGAATTCTGCATTCAATTGGGTGTATCTTTCTCTTTCTCCTTTGCCTTTCGCTTCCCTTCTTTCCTCAGCTATTTGCAAAGCTTCCTCAGACAGCCATTTTGCTTTCTTGCATTTCTTTTTCTTTGGGATGGTTTTAGTTGCTACCTCTTGTACAATGTTGCGAACTTCCACCCATAGTTCTTCAGGCACTCTGTCTATCAGATCTAATTCCTTAAATCTATTTGTCACCTCTACTGTATATTCATCAGGAATATAATTTAGTTCATACCTGAGTGGCCTAGTGCTTTTCCCTACTTTTTTCAATTTAAGCCTAAATTTTGCAACGAGAAGCTCATGATCTGAGCCACAGTCAGCTCCTGGTCTTGTTTTTACTGACTGTATACAGCTTCTCCATCTTTGGCTGCAGAGCACATAGTCAATCTGATTTCTATGTTGACCGTCTGGTGATGTCCATGTGTAGAGCCGTCTCTTGGGTTGTTGGAAAAGAGTGTTTGTTATGACCATCGTATTCTCTTGACAAAATTCTATTAGCCTGTGCCCTGCTTCATTTTGTACTCCAAGGCCAAACTTGCCTGTTATTCCGGTTATCTTTTGGCTTCCTACCTTAGCATTCCAATCCCCCATGATGATAAGGACATCATTTTTTGGTGTTAATTCTATAAGGTGCTGTAGGGCTTCATAAACTGGTCAATTTCATCCTCTTCAGCACCAGTGGTTGGGGCATAGATTTGGACTATTGTGATATTGAATGGTTTGCCTTGGATTTGAATTGAGATCATTCTGTCATTTTGGGGATTGTATCCCAGTATTGCTTTTCCTATTCTTTTTTTGACTATGAAGTCTACTCCATTTCTTCTGAGGGATTCTTGCCCACAGTAGTATACCTGATGGTCATCTGAATTAAATTCACCCATTCCTGTCCATTTTAATTCGCTGATTCCTAAGATGTCGATGTTCAGTCTTGTCATCTCTTTTTTGACTACGTCTAGCTTGCCTTGATTCATGGATCTTACATTCCAGGTTCCTATGGAGAGAAAATCTTTACAGCATCGGACTTTCCTTTCACCACCAGATATATCCACAACTGAGCGTCCTTTCGACTTTGGACCAGTCGCTTCATTCTTTCTGGTGCTACCAGTACTAGCCCTCTGCTCTTCCCCAGTAGCATATTGGACACCTTCCGACCTGAGGGGCTCATCTTCCAGTGTAATATCTTTTTGCCTTTTAGTACTGTCCATGGGGTTTTCATGGCAAAGATACTGGAGTGGTTTGCCATTTCCTTCTCCAGTGGATCACATTTTGTCAGAACTCTTTGCTATGACCTGTCCATCTTGGGTGGCCCTGCACGGCATAGCTTATAGCTTCATTGAGTTACACAAGCCCCTTCGCCATGACAAGGCAGTAATCCATAAAGGGGCCTCTGATGGTATATTCTCTTTTTTTCCAGCACTGTGCATATGTTATTCTTGCCGCCATTATTATATGTAAATTAAGTACCATATTTCTTTACTATATTTTCTGTTTAAAAAACCCCACAAAAAGATCTCTGGTTTCCAGTCTATGGGTTGGTCTATTATTTCTTAGATCCATTTTCTTATTGTAGACCAGTATTTTTTTGCAACTGGGCATGTCCACCATAAATGATAATATGTTCCATGTACTTTTTCACATTTCCAGCATTTTGGCAAATTTTTCTGGAACATCTTGGCAAGCTTTGCTGGTGGAAGATGCCATCTGTAAAACATCTTCAACTAGTTTTCCTTGAATGCCGCCGACACAGTCAATTTTATATTTATTTCCCATATTTTTTCCCATTTCTCCAATTCTATATTATATCCGAATTTTTTTGCCCATCTAATCATTGTGTCTTTGACAACCTCGTCTTCTATTTTATATCTCAATAGGTATTTGTATAAATTGCTAATTAATTTTATTTCTGTTCCATATATATATTCCTCTTGTTATTTTTTTATTGGGTTCTTTTCCATTTATGTAAGCCGCCTTGAGTCGACATGTGTGAGTAGGTGGCAATACAAATTTCATAAATAAATAAATAAAATACAGTGATTTCTGAAGTGGGATGGCACTAGCAGACCTTCCAATTCATCCACTGTTGTTCATGCCATTGTAAACAAAGACTTCCACTCCAGTTGGTTACTGGGCACTCTGGCAGAAATGCCCCTTCTCCTCCTGCATTGTCCTCCACAGGCATACACATGCCCCCCCCCCCCCCGTTATAAGTCCTTTAATGGCAGAAAGCCAAAAGGAGTGCTGTTGTTCCAGCCCAAAACTGGATCCGTGCCCGGCATTTTTAAATCCAAAATGAACACACCAAGGCAAAGATTGCTTTAAAAGCATTCTTCTGTCTATAATAAGGATGCAGAGAAATCTCCCTCAAAGCCTGAATAAAATCCTTCTTTACAGCAAGATCTAATTTACCCCCAAACAGCAAAACTCAAACCCACAAATTTGAATGTGACAGTGTCATGTGCTGTCCCCTTTTCCCTTACATGGTTACAAATCCATGTACAAAAATAGATCTATGTGTTCATAAGTTAACCACAATTTTTCATAATACTACTGTCACCTCAGCAATTCTTATGTTCCATATGCTTAGTTTGGTAATGTTTTTAGCAAAACCTGCAAGCCTCTGTTTTACTTCCTGCTGCATGCTTTGTCCCAAAGCACCTTTGGGAGTTACCCAAAGGAAAGCTAGGTTAGGCCTGCATAATGTTTTAATATTAAGGAACTTGAATTCCAGAATTCCAAAACCTATTTGCTTCTTTATCAGGGATACTTCAGGTAGGGAGAGGTTGAGAAATGATTAAAAACCTAAATCCAAACCTCCTCCCTCGGGCCCCTTATCTCCATACACTGAACAGGAATCTATTTTATTTTTTCAATATTGTTAACTGAAAAGCAACTTCCCCTTCAGGAGCCTGTGGGAAAATACAGTAGACTTCATCTACACCGGATGTGGCCCGCAAAGTGGTTTCATGTGGCCTGCGAAGCCATCCTGGAAACAGTGAGGGAACGGCCCCCGCTGCCTTGGCTCTGGCCCAGGCCGGCCAGGAGCCAATGTACAATTTTGTGGTGGCCATCTATGCTGAAATGCATTCAGTCTTAGCTCCACAAGACCATCCAGAAACAGCAAGGAACCAGCCCCTGCCGCATTGGCTCTGCCCCCTGGGTGCATGCTGGGGAGATGTCACCCTTTGTGAGGAATGAAGAAATGGACCATGCCTTGTTGCTTGCCCCAGTCCCACCCCCTTCTGCCAGAGATCCTCAGATCTGTCCCACTCCTACCCAGGCCCCCACAGGCACCCTTGACGGAAACAATGTAGAGCTGGCCATGCCCACCCAGTAGGCCACACCCACTCCATCCACACCCAATAGGCCACACCCACCCTGGCCACACCCACCAGCCCCCCCCAAGGGCAATCGCAATGCTGATGCGGCCCTCAGTGAAATTGAGTTTGACACCCCTGATCTACACCACTGCACCATGATATTACATTATACTATGTTCATATACAGTTATCTTATTCTGTGGCATTTTTAGGTTTGAATTATCTGCTGTTCTGCTTTTAAAAAGTTTTCCATCTGATTTTTTTTTTTTTTTAGTGATATTGCAATACCTCATGAAATGGTACTTTATGGCAAAATCTGGACATACTGGTAGTTGAGAAGCTTTCAGAATCTAAAGGAGAATTACTGAGCAAATAAATGTGGAAGCAAACAAAAGTGGTCTAAATGTGTTGACAGAGAACAAATAAATGGTGAAGTTGGTGAAAACCAATCAGACAGTCTTCTAAATGGTGGCTTAACATAAGAGTGCAACTTGCTCCGTGCAGAAAAGTTGAAGGTTCACAGGTTATTGACTCTGTTGCACTGTGTTCACAAGTTAAACCTTCTTAAATGTTTTTTTTTTCTTCACTGGAGCCACAATCTTGAGGTGGTGGTTAGATGGATAAAAGCAAACAGATGAAAGCAGAGCCCAGAAGTGATAGCTGAGTGGTAAATCCACAATACACAGTATGGATTTGCTATCATTTACTCAAATTGGTTGGCTTTTTCCTATCTAAAGTAGCCATGCATTCTTTTAGGCCTGATTTTGTTTTTCAAGGGACAAGTAGTAATTATGACTGTGAATGAATTTTATCTTTTGTATTTGTTGTGCAGGTTCCAACCCTTCTGGGTTTAGTTACAATTTTAACCCATCCCTTAGTAACCATTGAAGGTTCAATATTGAGGTGAACAGACAGGAACTTTTATGTATGCCATGTTACATATGCTGCCAGGATTTAATGAACATATGGCGGTATGTACATAAACCTGATTTGTCATAATTTTAATAGTTAACCCTTAAATTAGGACATTGCCTCTTCCTTTCTCTAGCAGTCCCCAGGTCAGCTGTATTCTGCAGATCAAAACTTGCTTCATTTGTTTTGAGTACAAGAGATCATTTTCTTCAAGGTTTTTGCAGAAGCTAGACAATGATAGAGGAAAGAATCAAACAAAAGCTTTGGCTTTTGGCCATTTTCAGCAAGGACTCCAATGGCTCCTTTAAATTTTATTTGGGCCCAGTTAAATTTGCCCCAGAATATGGTATTCCCAACAAGCCTGGTCAATAGCCAGGAATTATTATTTATAATATCTAGAGGGCACAATGGCTAAATTGTGGGTGTTTTTCTTTTTTCTTTTCCTGGTGTATTTTTTCTTTGATTTAAGTTACAAAGTTTTTATCTTATACATTAATTCCTTAAAGCATCCTTATTTGTAAACTGAGTTAAAGATATGAAATAATTTTCTCTTGGAAGACAATCCCACAGCATGCTTCTCGCCCTATCTTTAAAATATGGCAGTGAAGCCAACCATTGATCTCAGGAGCTGAGTTTCTTGGGGCTGCTATCAAAAAGAACTCCCCAAAAGTAAAGGCAGCAAGGGATCTATATCTGAGTCAGGTGGGAGAGACCCTCCCCTTCCTCCCCCTTCTGTATTTGCTGGAGAGAAAAAGTAGGTGTGGTAATTTCTCCATGCTTGGTGAGCAAGGGCAGGGGAAGAGGGGAAAGCAAGAGAGGAGGCAGCAGTATAAGTGACAAATGCATTCCTTGCAGGAACTTGTTATTCCTGCCTGGGCTTAAAGGGGGGGGGAAGAGTTTTTGCTTTCTGGAAAAGTGCTATTCTCTATGGCACAGGTATCAAACTCACTGCATCACGTGATGTGCTGCCATGTATCATGACTTGTTTTGCATTGCCAGAGCTGGGTTGCATCTGCATGATGCAACCAGCCAATGGGCCGGCAGTTTGACACCCTTGCTCTATGGCAATCAAAGCAGAAACAATCACAGAGGCCCAGAGACTTGTGGCTGAGTGGTGAAGACACCACAGTGGGCCAATTGGTCCTATTCCATGCAATTGCAAATGTTTACCTAAGAGGCTGCATTTTCTGGTGGAAATGCCTCTTTGATCTGTGGCAGGTTGGCACCAAAATGGAGGTTCTATTCCAAAATATCTTCAATCAATTATTAGCAAGCCGTTTTGGTGCCAGGAGGGTAGTGAATGAGGCCTAGGACTTTTACTCTGGACAACCATGTCTTCCGTACCATTACAGAGAATATCAGGAATGCAGTGGAAAGAGCATTGGGAGTTTTTCGGGGGAAAGAAGGATAGCGTTTCAAACAAGAAAAGCATTAAAGAATAAAGAATGGGTGAGACACTCCAATGTTGTATTAACAGAAGGTAAAGCTGTAAACAACTGAATTGTTATGTCCTGGGCCTGCTGAATTGCTCAGCAGGCTCAGGAAGGCTGCAGAGAGTCCCAGGCAGACCATGTGGTTGCCTGGGACAAGACAGGCTGTCTCCAGCCTTGTGTGCATGCGCAAGGCATGAAACCAGCCTTGCATTGATTGGTTGATGCTGTCCTTGCAAGGAAACTATAAAAGGCCTGTGCACCATTTTGTTTACTGTTCTATTGATGATTTACAATAAAAAAGACTTGGTTTGTGTTACTCGCTTCATCTCAATGCCTGTGACTCACAAACAGAACATTGGCGACGAAGGTGGGATCGCTGCAAGCAAGAACAGAAGAAGAAGATAGAACTCACCAAGGAAGTCCTGAAGCTCGGGGAAAGTTTGGTGTCCAGAATTTGCGACTCTGCCTGCCAGTACGAAATCGCTGGAGGTGAGCTTGGCAGTAGGGACCCCTTCCCAAAAGGTTTGCAGCGAAGACATTGATGAAATTAAAGTTTTGCTACGATGTCAAAGATAGGCCAGTTGTCAGAATTCGATACTTCTCACCCAGAATGCTGGAACTCTTACATGGCATGGGTGGAGAATACATTAGAGTAAATCAAATTAGAGAAGATGGCCTCAAAGCAGCTACCTTACTGTGTGTTTGTGGGCAGGACACTTTTGACATAGTGGAAGATCTGGTTGCCCCAGCACCTCTGGAGTCGGTGTCCTATGATGATTTGAAGAAGATGCTGAGAGAACACTTCAAGCCTAAACTTTCAGTGATTGCTTGGCAACATGCATTCGAGCAGAGGGACCAGAGGCCTGGTGAGTCTGCTATGGACTTTATTGCTGCCTTAAGACAAGCTGCTAGACCATGTGAGTTCAAGGTCCTGGAAGAGAGGCTCTGGGATCGATTAGTTTGTGACTTGAGAAGTTGTGAGCTGCAGCAGAAGATCTTCACTAAAGAAGTTGTCTCATTTCAAGATGCCTTGAGAGAAGTTGCAGCTGAAGAAGCAGCGGACGGTGCTGTGAAGGCCTTGCAGCTTGCCAGAAATCCTCCAGCCACAGTCGCCATCCATCAAGAGGTTGCTCAAGAAGATTCAGAACAGGATCCTGAAGAGGAGGTGGATAGGCTGCACCAGACAGAGGAGAAGAAGTTTCAAGATCACAGAGACAAGGCCCCAGCATCCCCTCAGTGTTTTGGGTGTGGAGGACGCCACAAGTGCTCTGACTGCAGATTCTGTTCCGCCATTTGCCAAGCATGTGGCAGGCAAGGCCACATTGCCTCTGTCTGTTTGGGTCGCCAGAAGGTCCGGTCTCAGGAAGAATTGTCTCAGAAAGGTACCAGGGTCCCCAAGCAACACAGGGTGGGTTTCTGCACGTCGCGCAGGAGCACTTTCAGGACAGGAATTCATAGGCCACTTAAGAAAAAGCTTCACATTGATGTGAAGTTGCAAGGGGTCGATAGAGTTGGACCCGGGTCCGCTCTATCGATCATTTCTTATGACACCTTTAAAGGGATTTGCAGCAGAGTGGCCTACAAGTCAAACTCAGGCCATCGAATCTAATTCTCACTGACTTCCAGAATTCCAGAGTCAGCATAAAGGGGGAGGCCATGCTCAAGAGGCCTGCTAGATGTGGTGGTAGTTGGGGGTGATCACACGAGTCTCATTGGACTTGATTGGTTTGAGGCCCTTGGGATTCAATTGACTGGACTGCACAGTCTGCAAATGTCAGGCTTTGCAGAAGTCTGCAAGGAGTTTGCTGATGTGTTCAGTTCAGAGCTTGGATCATACAAGGGGCCTCCCATCACCTTATGCTTAGACCCAGCTATCACACCCATCCAGCTCAAACCTAGAAGGGTGCCTTTTGCCCTCAAAGACAAAATTGATGCACAGCTGGACAAGTTGCTCCAGCAGGGCATCTTAGAACCTGTGGACTCTAGTCCATGGGAAACCCCCATAGTAATGCCATCGAAGGCCAATGGAGAAGTCCAAATCTCTGCGGACTATAAATGTACACTTAACAAAGCACTGCAACAGCATGCATATCCAGTGCCTGTGGTCAGCCACATTCTGGCCTTCCTTAAGGGGGGGTGCCTCTTTGCAAAGCTTGATTTAGCACAGACCTACCAACAGTTACCTGTTGATGAGGCAACAGCTGAGGCGCAAACAATTGTGACACACCGGGGAGCCTTTAAAGTGAAAAGACTGCAGTTTGGGGTTAACGTGGCCCCTGGCATCTTCCAAAGTGTGATGGAGCGAATGCTCCGTGGTATTCCTGGGGTCTGCCCTTACTTAGATGATGTCCTCATTGCTGGGGAGTCATCTATAAATTTAGCTGAAAGGCTGAGAGCTGTCTTGCTGCATTTCCGCCAAGCGGGGCTGAAGCTGAAGCAAGATAAATGTAAGATTGGAGTCACCTCCACTGAATTTCTGGGGTTCTGTATTTTTTTTTTATTAAATTTTTTTTATTTTTTAAATGTATTGATGCTGAAAGCATCCATCCTGCTGAATCCAAGCTTCAAGCAATTCAGTAGGCCCCAAGTCCCAAGTCCAAAAGTGAACTTCAGGCTTTTCTGGGACTCTTAAACTTTTATCATGCATTCCTTCCCCACAAGGCTGCAGTGGCTGAGCCGTTTCACCAGCTCTTGGATAAACAGGCTCCATGGCAGTGGACTAAGGTCCATGAAAGGAGCTTTACAGAAGTCAAGGCCTTGTTCTCTTCAAATGCGGTTTTAGCGCATTTCAATGAGCAATTGCCTGTGTGCATTGCATGTGTTACGTCCCCTTTTGGGGTTGGGGCTGTGCTTAGTCATCTGAAGGCTGATGGGACAGAAGTCTCTGTGGCCTACTATTCAAGGATTCTGTCATCTGCAGAGTGTAATTATGCATAAATTGACAGAGAAGCCTTGGCCATAGTGGCTGGCATAAAGAAATTTCATGATTTCTTATATGGCCGCCATTTTACAGTCTACACAGACCATACACCTCTGCTGGGTTTGTTTACAACAAACAAACAAACCCCCCACATAATATCTCCTAGAATGATGAGATGGTCAATTTTCCTGTCAGCATATGATTACACTTTGGTTCATAAACGTGGCAAAGAAATGGGCCATGCAGATGTCCTCAGCAGATTACCTCTAAAACAGAATAGAGGCAGATCCTGCTCCTGCTCTTCACATTCTCTCCATTCAGGAATTGCCTGAATCTCCCCTCAATGCTAGGGATGTGGCTGCAGAAACTGCCACTGATCACACGCTCACATGCTCACACGCATGCTGACATGAGTGTTGTCAGGATGGCCTGACACGTGTCCAGATACTGAGTTTCAAAGCTTTTGGCAAAGGAAACATGAGCTTTCCATTTTCAAAGGGTGCCTTTTATGGGGTAGCAGGGTAGTCATCCCAGCCTCATTGAGGACTAGAGTCTTGCTCTCTCTGCATGAAGGACATCCGGGAATAGTCCAGATGAAAGCGCTTGCATGCAGCCATCTCTGGTGGCCTGGGCTCGATAAAGAGATTGAGACCCAGGTTCATGAGTGCCAAGTGTGCCAACATCTAGGCCTGAAATGCCTCAGGCCTCTGTAATAGGTGGGAGGAGACACTTTCCCCTTGATCGAGGGTGCATATCGACTATGCTGGGCCCTTTCAGGGGCAATTCTTCCTTCTCCTCGTTGACAACCATTTTAAGTGGCTAGAGGCGGTGCCTATCTCCTCCACTACTACTGCTAGGACCATCTAGGTGTTGAGAGGAATCTTCGTTTCTCATGGACTTCCAGATGTCCTGGTCTCAGATAACAGCCCCCAATTCACTTCTTTTGAGTTTCAGGCTTGAAACTGATTCAGCACGCTACTTCAGCACTATTTCATCCATCTTCCAGGCAGAAAGGATGGTGCGCACTACCAAAGATGCTCTTAAAAGAATGACTTATGGCTGCTGGCATCACAGGTTAACTGATTTCCTTCTTTTACAACACACCACACTTTGCACAGCCACGGGGAAGAGCCCAGCAGAACTCCACTGGGGTCGCTGCCTCATCACTAAACTGGACAGGTTGCACCCAGAGCGGGTGGCTTCACATGTCTCACAGCCATGAGCACCTAGGAGACAACAGGTGGGCGATCCAGTCTGGGCAAGTAACTATGGACCTGGACATCTCTGGGTCACCACAGTGGTATGCAAGGTCTCTGGGCCACTGTCATACGAAGTGGCCTTGGATGATGGTCATGTGATCCGTCATCACATTGACCAACTGTGCTGGAGGCTTCCAAGCAACACTTCTGCTCCTGGCTCTGCTCTCGGGGGGGAGGAGGACCACAATTACGATTGTGCACCACAGTCTCTCCAACATTCACAGGCTCCAGCTATTATTCCAGCAGGCCAAGGGTCCACCCAAACATCTTAAGGACTATGTGAGGTTTCTGTCAAGCCTGAGGGAATCTTGCTAGTTCTTTAAAATGCAAAACAAACACTCAAATGAAGGGTGTTATATTTCAGCGTATTAAACATTTTGCTGTATTCTTGTAAATACAAAATGCAAGAGTGGGCCTGCCTGTGCGCAGACATAATGTATTTAACAATAACAAATGCCAATTGAATACATGTATATGTTGCTGCTATAACAGTAAGGGTTACTTATTGTTTTATCCAGGGGGGAGGGGTGTTATGTCCTGGGCCTTCTGAATTGCTCAGCAAGCTCAGGAAGACTGCAGAGAGTTCTGGGCAGACCACCTGGTTGCCCAGGACCAGACAGGCTGTCGCCAACTTTGTGCGCATGCGCAAGGTACGAAACTAGCCTTGCATTGATTGGTTGATGCTGTCCTTGCAAGGAGACTATAAAAGGCCTGCGCACTATTTTGTTTACTATTCTGTGGAAGATTTACAATAAAGAAGACTTGTTTTGTGTTATTCACTTCATCTCAATGCCTATGACTTGCAAATAGAACATGAACGATGTAGTTTTTATTAATTTTTTAAAAGTAAACATTTCAAAAAATGCGGCCACAGAATTTGGGCCTGA
Source organism: Crotalus tigris (assembly GCF_016545835.1). NCBI lineage: Eukaryota > Metazoa > Chordata > Lepidosauria > Squamata > Viperidae > Crotalus > Crotalus tigris. Next base: position 2,645,225 of record NW_024100213.1, on the reverse strand, counting down.
AAACTTCCATGAAACCATGTATATGCTAGACCTGGTTGTTTTAAACTCTTTTTTACAAGAGAAGTATGTGGAAGACTACATTCTCAGTGTGCAATGTTCTTCTCTCTTCAGGGGGCACACAAGCCTGTTTTTTTAAAAAAGAAGGACCATCCTTTTCCTTTGGAATACTTGGACAGATTAGCCTAACTCAATGTAATTCAGTGGTTTGATCAACTGAGAGCAACTAAATTAAACTACTGTCCATCAGGCAGATTCAACACATTGAATATTTCTTTGTCCATTGGTATATTTCTGGGTGCATTTATTGCAATATTTGGAAATCAGCAATACTCCAAGGGCTAGGAGAAGCAAAATTCTCTCCTCATTCTTAAAGTTGTGTTGCTGTTTGGATCTCCTACCTCCAGAGGAAAGCAAGAAAAAGTTGACACAGGGCTTTAAATTCATTGAATGAATGGAAATATAAACATTAGATTATACCAGCCCTCAATCAAAGGGTAGCTTAATCAGTGTTCTTAACATAGCTATGCAGATGAGTTACTGCTTATTTTATAATGCATTTCAGCAAATGAACATCTTTTTGATGCCTTAAAACTGCCTGCATTGCCATATACAAGTGATGGGTTTTGAAGCAATACTCTTAACATTACAGCCAGGCTGCTCAGAGCTGAAAGGGACTTCAAAGGATAAACCTCATTTATTTATTTGTTTGTTGAGATGACAAATGCCATAACTCTCTGATGGCTACAGGGAGTTTGTCATTTTTGAAAACTACATCAAAGGGCTTATACAGTATTTACATTTTTTCATGTTTCCTACCCAAGATCACATCAATTTCACCCCCCCCCTTCATGTGTGTGTACACACATAGAGAATAGAATAGAATAGAATAGAATAGAATAGAATAGAATAGAATAGAATAGAATAGAATAGAATAGAATAGAGCTGGAAGGGACCTTGGAGGTCTTTTAGTCCAGCCCCCGGCTCAGGTAGGAGAACCTATACCATCTCAGACAAGGGACTGTGTAATCTCTTCTTTAAAATCTCATTGATTAGAAATCTCCACAATTTCTGGAGACAAGCTGTTCCACTGGTTGATTGTCCTCACTGTCAGGAAGTTTCTCCTTAATTCCAGGTTGCTTCTCTCTTTGATCAGTTTCCAACCGTTGTTTCTTGTCCTTCCCTCTGGCACTTTGGTGAACAACCTGGCCCCCTCTGCCTTGTGGCAGCCCCTCAGATACTGGAATACTGCTATCGTGTCTCTCTTATTTCTTCTTTTCTTTAGACTAGCCAAACCCAAGCCCCGCAACAGTTGTTCATATATTTTAATCTCCAGGCCTTTGATCATCTTAGTTGTTCTTCTCTGAATTTTTTCCAAATTCTCAACATCTTTTTTGTGATATGGTGACCAAAATTGGCTGCAGTATTCCAGGTGTGGTCTTACCAGGGTTTTATAAAGTGGTACTAATACTTCATGTGATCTTGATTCTATGCCTCTGTTTATACAACTCAGGATTGTATTAGCTTTTTTTGTTGCTGCTGCACACTGCTGGCTCATAGTCAAGTGAGGACTAGGACTAGGACTCCAAGGTCCCTCTCACAGTTACTGTTTTTGAGCCATGTCTTGCCCAATCTCTCTCTCTCTCTCTCTCTCTCTCTGTGTGTGTGTGTGTGTGTATGTGTGTATGGTAACATTATGTAATAGAACATGGAGACTTATAGAGAAAGGCCATGTTTTAAAATAATGTTTCAACAAAAACCAAATTAACATGTATTATATAACTTATAATATAGAGAGAACCAGTTTGATATAGTAATTAAGGCATCACCTGGGACATGAAGCCAGCTAGTTGACTTTAGGCCAGTCATTTTTTCTCAGCTCTTAGAAGGAGGCAATGACAAACTACGTCTGACAATTTTGTCAAGAAAACTGCAGGGACTAGGCAGTTTCTGAGAATCAGACAAGATTGAGCAAAAGGAAATATCTATATATCTGTATCGGTATTGGTATCAGTATCTAATCTCTCTCTCCCTTAATTTTTGTCTTCCTTTGCAGTAAATAAAACTCTGCTCCAAAGCTTGTCACTCTGATACTTGGAGAATTTGCTTAGGCCAGGACTTCCAATCTCTTAGAACTATCCTTCTCACTTCATCTCCCAAATATCTCCCTTCCTTTTCTTTCCATAATTTAAACCACCAGTTGGTGCCCAATATTGCCACTTTTAAAATCACAACTCTAATCTCAGCCATCACATTCTTTCTCCCTTTTCCTGGCTTTACAGTCATAATCAGTGGTGGGATTCAAATATGGGAACAACCGGTTCTCTGTGTGGATGCCACTTCCGGAAGTCCACTCTGGGCCCGGGCAACAAAAAATTAGCTACCGGTTCTGCTGAAGTGGTGCAAACCGGCTGAATCCCACCACTGGCCATGATTCACAATAGGATGATATGTCTAAGCTTTGAAAGTAGCTTTTTACAACCTGCCAATATTTAACATCAATCGGTGTCCTCAAAGGATATGGTTGTGCAATGTTATTTGGAGCCATGCCAATGGAAGTGCTGATAGCTTTATAGTTGTCAGAGTGTAGCTTCATTTCACAGTGAGCTTGCATGAGATAGTGTTATTGAAAAAGAAAGAGAGTAAGAGAGATCACACAGGAGATCCAGAGAGGACCTCAGGCAGTTAACTTCAAACCATTCAAGAAATTATTTCACTCCTCCTAAAAGAGACAAGGTGGTGTGGGGGGGAATACTTATTTTGCAGTGCACTGCAGTAATTTAGTGCAGTGCCTCTATATTTGTCAATCATTGTAACTTGCTCCATAGGCCAAAAAACAGGAAAGCAGGTCACCGGGAAGATTTGTTTCTGCTTAATGCAGCATGATTTGTTATACATCATTGGCTAGGCAGGTGATACCTAAAATAAATGGAGAAGGTAGAAGATACATTTCAGATATGGCTATTACAAGAAGGAAAAGAAAAGTGGTAAGATAGGAAATAAAAATAATACACCAACTGTGGACATTCTTGAGCTATGTGTGAAGCTGGGGATGGAGGGTTTTTGTAGTTCATTATCTTCAGGGTTCAGCCAAAATGGTCTCCCTGAGTTGGACTGCTGTCAACACATACTCTAAGCAAGTACTTTGATACAGGAACTGATGGATTGGGAAAATTGCAGTTAAGCTATTTTCATATTAGGCTCAAGCAACTAGTTAAGAAAAGATGTCTTCTTCTTGTCTGTCTCTCACCCACTTTCTTTTCATGGGAGGCGAGATATCCTTTGTCTCCCAATGTATCCTCTCTATGACCCCGTTGGTAGGTTGGGTGAACAAAGAGAACAGGATACCTTTAGAGGTTTCTTTTTTCTGTTGCTTTTGGACCACCCAAAAACACATCTAGGAAGCTGGATAGGAACATGATTTCTTACTTTCTTTTCCTCTTGCCCTGCCAGGAAACTCAGTAAGTACCAAATCTTTTCCCCCACCCCCAGAACCACATCAGTAAGCTTGCCTCCTCCATCACCTCCTCCCATCTCCACCCCCTCCCCTTTATTCTCAGTGACACACGAAAGGGTAGTTTTTCCCAAAGAAGGAAGTACAAGCACTTTTATCTCCATATAGACATTTCTGGAGGGAAAAAAACCAATAAGGGGGGGGGTAGTGCATCAGCAAAGGTTCTCATGATCTCATCATTTGAAATGCAAATTCTGAGTCACAGCCTTTCTATGGCTGATCAGCGGAAGTCATTAGTCAGCTTCATTGCCATTACCTCTAAACAAAAAAACAAAAAAAAAAACCAGGAGGCTATAAAATTTGGTGACACTCCCAATTCAAGATGAAAGACTTCTCTAAAAAGTATCCTCGATGTAACACACAATTTTAATCAGCCCAGTCTAGCTGTCTCAAAAATCAGGGAGAATTTCAATGAGCAAGTGCTAAATTAAGCAGCTCAGCTCTGACTGAATGATTTTAGCCTTTTGATTTGTTCATAGTGTTCATCTGGAATGAGGCCAATGAAGGAAGTAAGGAAGAATGAACATGTACAGCATCTGCATAGCCTTTTTCACCTACGTTGCTATGTCACCCAAAGCACAGCCTCCTACAAAATGGGTGACTATCACAAATCTGCCCACAAAAACTAGATTTCTGCATATTTTGAGGAAACTTCCAAAAACATGCAATATTTGAGATCATTAGTATTTACCAAATAGCTCTATTGAAAATATGTGTATAGGAAGGAAGGAAGGAAGGAAGGAAGGAAGGAAGGAAGGAAGGAAGGAAGGAAGGAAGGAAGGAAGGAAGGAAGGAAGGAAGGAAGGAAGGAAGATTTTACACGTTATTATTGACAGGCAGCTTAGCAATATCTAGAGTGCCACAGGTTCTCTTATCTCTGTAGGATGGGCTCCAGGACAATTTCACTATTTTGTACTAAGTACTTAATTTAATTCAGAATAGAGCTGGAAGGGACCTGGGAGGAGGAGCAAGAGACCTGTATCATTTCAGACAGGTGGCTGTCCAGTTTCTTCTTAAAAACCTCCAGTAATGAAGTACCCACAATGTCTGAAGGCAAGCCATTCCACTGGTTAATTGTTCTCACTGCTAGGAAGTTTCTCCTTAATTCCAGGTTGCTTCTCTCCTTGATTAGTTTCCATCTATTTTTTCTTGTCTTGCTTTGGAAAATAAGTTGACCCAGTGGTGGGATTCAATTATTTAAACAACCAGTTCTCCGGGTGGATGCCGCTTCCGGAAGTCCACTCTGGGCCCGGGCAATAAAAAATTAGCTACCGGTTCTGCCGAACTGGTGTGAACTGGCTGAATCCCACCACTGAGTTGACCCCTCTTCCTTGTAGCAGCCCTTCAAGTATTGAAAGACTGCTATCATGTCACCCCTAGTCCTTTTTTCTAGACTAATCATTATTATTATTTATATACAGTATTATTGCTTTGCAATCCTATAGCCTGCTAAAGAATTGCAATCATTCCAAAGAAAGATTTCCATAGGGGCCTGAATGTGAACAAGTTTCATAAACAAAAATGATGGGATGGGGAAAGAATCTGCAATGAACAAGGTTGGACTCAAAGAATCTTTTCATAGAGTGATGGAGAAATTCAGACCTAACCCATATGCCTCTTCTGTGTTTTGTGTAATTTACTGGACACATGGTGGAAATATATCTGACAGAGTATAAAACATTTTGGTTAAACAAAAAACCCTGAAAGAGAATAAATAAGAAGAAGAATGAAAAGAAAAGAATTGGCCCATTGTTCTGCTGTTTAAATTATGAGACACCACAGCATAGACTTTAAAATTAATAGAATAGGCAGAAAATATATTATGTGTCATTCTTTATAATATATTTGAAAGAGCATGGCGGAGGCCCTGGACTGTAATGTATTCCAGTTATATTCTCGATGCTGGTGTAATATATTTTTTGCAGCATGTGGCATACCAATTATATATGCACACAGACAGAGAGATAGGAAGAGAGAACCACACAATGGAAAAATCTCTCTAATGCTCCCAGCTGATTACGATAAAGAAGGCTGTGAGTAAAACCACCACAATAAATGTTGCAAGCTTGCAATGCTTTTCATTTGTGTGTACACAAATCCATATGGAGAAATGGATTATGGAAATCATTCTGAGGCTAACTTGCTGAGCATATATGAGTTTGCTAGAATCAGCTAGAATTCAGGCGGACTAATTTTTTGTGTGCTGATGTAGCCCCCAATTTTGCAAAAAAGTATGCAAATCAAGATAGGTTTAGATTTCACGTGAATGCCAGTTTGTAAAATTCTGTGAAGGGGAGACAGGTGGGTGATTTGTTAATTATGCATTTTAAGGAAAGGATGTGTATATTGGAACCAGACAGAGATTATGGTGGTATGAGATAACACACAATGCAATAGAGGAAGTGGACATTATAGTCAAGAGAAAAACAGTCTGGGATGCTCCAGGTCCTACTGTCAAAAGAGTCTCATCTGATGCAGTCTAGAGAACATGAGCTCAGGATCGTCCCAGTGCTGTGCTGTCTTTTAAATGAGCTTTGAAGACCTGACTTTTCCATCTAGATACCAGGCTAGGAATTTGGGGAGCTGTGGGAAATTTACTAATGCATTGATATAGTTATCACCTCCCTTTGTTGAATTTTGTTGATTTTTTTATCTTATATTCATGCTGCCCAGAGTCACTGTGACTTGGGTGGTTTATAAATTTGATTCATAAATAAATTAACTTAATATAAATTGACTTTCTGAGCTTTCAATAAATGCCTGCCTAGGAATGTAGAGAAGGCAATCATTTTTATACGGCAGATAGCATTTTACAGCATCAGTTTGGAAAATTGCTTAAACCAGGTTGAAAATATTTATCCATCTAACCTAATAGTGTTTATTCAGAGTGACAGTAGTTCTCTAGAATCTTTATAGAGGCTCTTCTCATATTTGGTAACTGATCTTTTTCACTGGAGACACAAAAGATCCCTGAGACTGCAAAATAGAAAATATTCTCCTGGGCAACAGTAATATAGCATTCTCCTTCACCCAATTATTAGATAGTGAGATCAACAGACCCATCTTCAAATCAAAAACACATTCCACTTGATATTTCAAATCAAAATATGATAGTATGAAATAGAGACAGAGCATTATAGACATGTTCACTGACATTACAATCTCAACATTCTTGTTGCTTCTTCTTTTTTGAATGGCTCTAGGTGTAGAAAATGTTTTTTTATGTGATAACCATTTCATTAACCATATATACATTCTCATTTGATATTCTTCAATTAGTTGGTTGAAAGTCCCTTTTTATACATATGTATGTACAGTATGTATCTATGTTGTGTATATAAAGTATTCCACTGCTTTGTTTTAAAACAGTAATTTCTCAATAGTTAGTTTTTACTTAGTCCTCCTTTTCAATTATTTCCTACAAATCATTTGTTAATGAGCTTCCACAAGGAAGACGGGCTCAACCTATTCTCCAAGCACATAAAGATTGGACAAGAAGCAATGGATGGAAACTAATCAAGGAGAGAACCAACCTAGAACTAAGGAGAAATTTCCTGACAGCGAGAATAATTAACCAGTGAATGACTTGCCTCCAGAAATTGTGGGTGCTCCATCACTGGAGATTTTTAAGAGTTTGGATAGCCATTTGTCTGAAATGGTATAGGGTCTACTGCTTGAGCAGGGTGTTAAACTAGAAGACCTACAAGATCCCTTCCAACTCTGTTATTCTGTTATCCCTACCTTATGCAAACCAGTTTGGTGTAGTGGTTAGACATCAGACTAAAAACCAGAAAGAGTGAATTCTGGTCCCATTTTAGGCACAAAGGAAGATGGCAAATGTCTGAAAAAGCTTGTCAAGAAAACTGCAGTGTCTGGTCTAGGCAGTCTCTGATAATCAAACACAATAAAACTGAAGGGAAAAAAATACCCTATAGAATTGCAAATATTGCAAATTGTAGTCTTGAATGCCATTCCTGATTCAGTTTGTGTGGTGCTGTCTATTATTACACCTTATAGATATCTAGTGAAGATTTCACTCTTCACCTAGGCATGAATGTATGAAAAATAAGACCAAATACATTTTTTTCTATTTATTCTTTCCTGCCATCTTTATAACAGATACAGTTTTACACTGTATTAATTTATTATATTTTATTATTGCTTTAATAACTTTTATTTTAAACTGTTTCAAGATAGGACTTTTTCCAAAGTAATGACTCTTTTACATAAATCAATAAAGATCTAACTTTCTTGCAGATTTTGTCCCAATATGAACAAAACCAAATTAAAATAAAGTACAGTGAGATGTTTATGTTTTCTATATTAGATAATGGAAAGCCAAATCTCTGTTTTTCCAGATTCATGAACCAGAATTGGAACCAACTGGGATTGACCACTTCTTTGATCCAAAATGAATTAGGTTAGACCTTAAACTGAATGGGCAATGTTTGCATGGCACTATCTTAACACCCAATTTTCTATGTTGAGTGATGATGATTGTAATCTATTTGGAGAAGAGGTTGACAAAGACTGCCAAAAGCACAACTTCAAAATGGAAAGACCTGTTGGGCCACTTCACTAGATATTCTTGTATTTTGCCTTTCAGTGAATTTTAATTGTCCCATCAGACATTCCTCTAATGATATAAACAACAAGTTAGAGTAATTTTTTCCCACTGAAATAATTTTTAAAGCCCTGAATAATTATATTCCACTACCTTATTTTTATTTCACAGCATTGAAATGCATTAACAAAGACAAGGGAGAAACCTATTAACTTGTGTGGATGCTTTTCTTAATTACACACACACACACACACACACAGAGAGAGAGAGAGAGAGAGAGAGAGAGAGAGAGAGAGAGAGAGAGAGAGAGAGAAGCACACACAAACCCAAACACATATACATACAAGATAAGAGCTTTTTAACATTGCTCTGTTTCTTTTTATATGTGATATTGGTCAGAATCCAAAGAAAAACAAAATTCATTAAATGAATTAGAAATGGGCGGGGGGTAGGCTAAAAGTTATTGATTGTTCTCCTTTTTTCTTTTGTACGAACATCAAAGGTCTTTATTGCGTAGTAAATTAATTTTGGAAATGATGAGAGGTTCAAAAACAATCTACAATATAGCATGAAATTAGCTGTTCAAAGTACCCAAACTCCAGTGAATCAAATTCCTCTTAGGATCTTAACCAGCTCTTCGGTTCCAGATACATGAAAAAGAATGAGTTCATCTTATGACTTCAGGCTTTATGAGATGGTTTCCATTGGCCTTATTGTTTATCTATGCTCATTCTGAAGCAATGTTAATTATTTCTCTTTTTTTAAAAAAAAAAAAAGCTGCTTGGTATGATGGAGAATCATGGCTTTAGATCAGAGGTGTCAAACTGGCGGCCCGCGGGCCGGATGTGTCACGTGCAGGACATGCCCACCCCAGCTCCGCAAAGGCAAAAAAGTCACAATATGTCATGATAAGTCACGTGATGAGATCAAATTTGACACCCATGCTTTAGATCATCAGATGGGATATCGATGCAATACAAATAAACAGCTGATCTCTGTAAGCATTCATCCATGGAAAGTCAATTTTGTTCTTCTAATAGCAGGATACAATAAAGTGGAGGAGTATACTGCAGAGTGAGGGAACAAGAGAAAACAACATAGGGAATTTATAGTGGATTATCCTTGCTGTTGTTCATTGTTAAGTTGTGTCTGACTCTTTGTGCCCTTGTGGACCATACCATATCAGGGTCCCATGTCCTCCAGGGTCTCCTGGAGTTTGTCCCAACTCATGTTCATTGCATTGATGACACTATCTAATTATCTCATCCTCTGCAGTCCCCTTCTCCTTTTGCCTTCAATCCTTTCTAACATCAGGATCTTCTCCAGTGAATGCTCTCTTCCTATTAGGTGGCCAAATTATTTGTGTTTCAGCTTCACTATCTGTCCTTTCAAAGAATACTCAGGGTTGATTTCCTTTAGGATTGACCAATTTGATCTACTTGCACTCCGAGGGACTCTCAAGAGTCTTCTCCAGCATCACAATTTGAAAGCAAGATTATCCTTACCTACAGATTCATGAAGTGTTGGATGGATTATAAAGACTCTCACTCTAAATAATTTCCAGGTGCATCGCTTGGCAGCCAAATCCACAGTGCCTTCTGGGCAGATCAGATCACCTTCCCAGGAGCCTTGAAAAAAAGGGAGACAATAGCAGTGATCTTTAAGCCTCGTCTCTCTTCTTACAGCCAGGCTCAAGCAATCAAAGCCAAATTATAATGCTCACAATGAACTAACTATACTCCACCTGGTTTACAGGCACGTGGCAATTCATAAAATTTAACGTGAATCTGAATAGCCTGGAAAACCTGGGAGAGGGATTGGGAGACGTATCCAAGGAGTATTAATAAAACAGAGCCGCAGTCTTTACTGGCAGGGATGATGTGACTAAAACTGATACAGAGACACATCATATTTTCTCTCTATTTCTCGAGCTCCGGCCAATGCTGCATTCAGCAGAATTTATGGAAATGTGAGAAGGCCAAATTAGGTTCACCAATATTATTATTCTGATATGCCAAAGTAAGAGCTGCTGAATTTATGTAGGAACTTGGATATAAAAGATCCACATTATTCAGTGCATTGAATTTAGTTAAAATGTCATTGCTAGGAGAAAATGTACACAAAAAGTACATATTAAAAGAACATTAAGCGAAAAAGCAGATAATTTCCTATGGGAATGGTAAATGCAAGAAGAGGAAGAAATATATCTACAACATTTAATTCAATAAGAGAATAGTGCACAGCAATAGATGCAAAGTTATACCAATGTTTTCTTCTGAATTAAGTCAACTGTGGAGCTAAACAGAATGTATACTATAAAAAATAGAAAAACATGGCAAAAATACAGTTGACTGATTCAACACCAGCATTTGTTCAATGGTGATTCCAAGTGGTTTTGCTCCCAAAATAGTATATAGCTCACTGATTACGCATTAAGTTTCCCTTCTGCCATCAACCTCATTCAATGATTTCTTATCCCATATGTGTGGCTGTCAGCTATCAAGTCGGAACATTACTGGTGGCAATAGATAATCTTTTTCCTGCCTTTATTCATTGCAGCTGGTGCTTAAGGAACCTGGCTAGAAACCAGGAGACTGAAGAGACTGAATTCTAGACCCACCTTAGGCATGAAAGTCAACTGGGTGACTTCAGGCCAATAACGCTCTGTCAGCCCAATCTACTTCACAGGATTGTTGTTGTGGGGAAAATAGGAATATTGCGTACGTTTGAGTTATTTATAAAATTAGTAAAGGTGAGATACAAAAATATAAAAGAAAAAAAGTTAAATGAGATAAATTTGAGGGATTGTCACAGGGGACCCCAAAGCCGGTCCATGGACCGGCACAGGGCTGCAGCATGTTAGAAACCGGGCCACACAAACAAAGCCCCATCTGCGGGATGCCGGCAGCACGCAAAACCACACCCTCTCCAGTCCACAGAAAAATCTCTCTCCACGGAACCAGTCCCTAATACTCAAAAGGTTGGGGGCCACTGATATAGAAGAGGGCTTGAACTGTTCTCCAAAGGAAAATTGAGGATAATACAAGAAATAACAGATGGAAACTTATCAAGAGAGATACAATCTAGAAGTAAGGAGAAATTTCCTGACAGTGAGAACAATTAATCAGTGGAAGAGCTCACCTCCAGAAGTTGTGGATGCTCCATCACTGGGGATTTTTAAAAAGAGATTGGACTGTCTGAAATGCTATAGGGTCTCCTGCTCTGTTAATTCTATTAAAAACTTGCCTTTTATTAAATCAGATCTTTTATTTATATAATAAGCAAAGCCTGATTTAACTGTGTGGAAAAAAATCTGTTCCTGTCTTAGAAGAGAATACAAGAACCTGACAATGAAAGATACCGTCTTTTTATTTGCATCTAACTTCTCAACAATCCAACATACTTTCTCATGTGCTGATCAAAGGGCTTGCCAAATAATTCTGTTTGCAAGGCCCAGGCTTTAAATACTCTTCTATTTCTATATCCAACAGTCAGTTCCCAGATGGTTTTACGTTACTAAAATTAGAAGTGATTAATAAAAGTAGAGACCAGGACAGACTAAGACATAATAGGGTTGTGTAATCCATCCCAAACCAAAGAAGAGCTTTGGATGACAATTTGCTCCACTTTGAAATGAGAACATGATGTCCTCTAAAGTAAAGGAAACAGAAGTTTATGCCTCAGTATCAGGATGGCTATCTGCTGCTGAAGAAGCACATTTTCGCTTTTGAAGAGCAGTCAGTGCTGTTACAATCTTGCCTCCCAAAAAGCCTGTTTATATTTCTTCCCCATTTACTCTTCCTAATCAAAAGATGTTATGTTACCGTATGTCAAGTGCTCTAAAAGCCAGACATTCTGATCTTTTTTAACTCCATGTAGACAAAACCAATGCATCATATCTCAACAGACAATCATGCTGAACTCTTAAATTCTGGAAGGAGGAAGGAGACCAAATTTTTGAGGTCTCTCCTCTGAATGCAAACCTCAGATGCTAGCATTTTTAAACAGTCAGCCTGTAAATGTTCTTTGTCACAACAATGTCTTCAGCATTGTCCAGTAGCTACTTCTAAACATTATCCTAGAAAGCATTTCAAAATATTAAAACAAATCACAGCAGAAATACATTATAATGTGAATATTAGAAAATAAAATAGAAGTGTTTCCTTGACAGCAGATATCTGAAAGATGTGCCACAAATGCCATACAATCATGCATCTGTTATGCTCTTATTGTATCATTCATGGGTAAAATGCACCTCTGGATGTTCAGTGTTTCTGTACAGGCTCCAATATGTTTTTGGAGGGCACTCAGAATATACTTGCACCACGGATCTTCTTCCTGCATTATGGCCTTCTCATCCCATGATTACAATTTTTTGTTTCATGAAAGATTTTTATTTTAAATCTGAAATTCTAGCTGGCATGCATGCATATTTGCTACCATGAACAAAGATGTACACCACATTTACATTTTACTGCACAAAGTTTAGCCTGAAGTACAATGCAAACTTTGCTTAGCATTCTGTAACTTTATGATTAATCTGAACTCAAAATCATGATGTTGTTGTGGAAATAAAAGTGGGGGTAAACTCTTATGTACTGTAAGCCTTCTTAAAAGTACATTGTAAATGTAACTACAGTAAGAGACAACAGCAGTTAACAATTTGTTGTTCCTTTCCCCTTACATTCCATCTTGGTTACAAACATTATATTTGCGACCTGCTCTTTGAAGCTTTGTTTTCCTGGACCACTGATGTCAGATTACTTTGCAAACTCATAACCAGTAAATGGATATTTATAGTAAATGAAAAACCGGTACAGTACATCTAACAGGGCTGATAATAATTATATACTTTACACTATATACATTATACTTACATTATATACTTTACTGTAAATGGGTACAGTATTCTCTCTCTCTATATATATATGTGTGTGTGTGTGTGTGTGTGTTATTTGCATATATTTTGAATCTTAAAATTCTCTTAACTTCACTGGCTCACACTGTTCTTGGGATCTATGTCTTTTATTGTTATAATATTCCACTCCTCCACTAGCTGTCCCTTCTCCTGTTTATGCACAAGGAACTCTGGGATCAGTAGCTCTTGAGGGAATATATCCCATAATATATATTTCTTATTTCTGTGTCCCTCCAGCTATTAGATTTATTGCACATTTGCTGTCCAAGAGAAGGGCCTGGCTCTGCAACCTGCTGTTCAGAATGTGACTTCTCTGTTGCAATACTGCTTGTAACTGACTCCAACAAATCTCATAAAACATAGACAACATGGACATAAACACAAGGAAGCAACTTTCAGTAAACATCCCCAAACACTATTTAGTATTTGGCCTCAATTTGTCCCTCATGATAATAAAATTACAGGCTGGAGCATCTCCCTGCCATCTCTGTTTGTTTCTAAGATGCACACTTTTTCAATTCTGGTGCACTAAAGCTATAGCCAACCTTTTTAGTCACTTCTGGGGGTACTCAACAAGACTTAATGAAAACTTAGTGTGGCCTTAAGAGTTCTTGTGCTACTAGAAGTGGCCCATTTTCTTGCTATAAGCTTGAGTAGATAATTGGCAATTGAAGTTCTGATGCTTTTCTTAGCTTGGCTCCTACATTGATAGGTAGTGACATTTTGGAATTCCCCATCTTGCTGTCCAACTGGCAAACATTTAATAGAACTTGGAGTGGCCAACTCTGCCGAGGACAGAAGCAGGTGAAGCAACGGACAGATTTATTGGAGCCCAGGCAGACTTATCTCCTCCTATTTGTCTCTGAACTCCCCCACCCAATCCCCCCACCATGAAACTCACAAAGTACTTGATTGCTAATTGCTCAATGAGCTGGTAAAACAGAGGAGGAGCTGTTTGAGAACAACTGAAGAATTGTAGGCAATTAAAATCAATTGAAAAGAACTGAGAGGAAATGAGTGAGATTCACTTGGAAGATGTTAACGGTATATGAGCATCCCGGGTTAGTTAGGGTGGGAAATACTTGTGGTAACTGCTATTATTTCTGATTCTTCTATACAGGTAATCCTCAATGTGCAACAGTTCATTTAGTGACCACTTATGATCTTTTTTCACACTTATGATCGCTGCAGCATCCCCATGTCACGTGATAAAATTTGGATGCTTGGCAACTGGTTCATATTTATGACATTTGCAGTGTCCCTTTGACGAGCAAAGACAATGGGAAAGCCAGATTCATTGAACAACTATGTTATTAATTTAACAAGTGCAGTGATTCACTTAACAACTGTGGCAAGAAATATTGTAAAATGGGGCAAAATTCACTTAACAAATAACTCAGTACTGTAACAGAAATTTTGGGCTCAATTGTGGTCGTAGGCTGAGGATTACCTCTAGTTATGAACTACCATCCTCAATTAATTTCTCTGGATCAGAGATACAAATCTTCCTGATATAATATCTAGTTCCCAGAGACCTCTCCAAATTCTTGCCTATTAATTGGAGGAAAGGAGGGGAATTATTATGTACATAGTGAATTGTATTAATTATGTTTATTTTTTATTACATATAAATGAAATGAAATAATGTTTTTTGTTTTGACTGCACCCACTACATTGGTGAATGTGGCCCCCATAGAGTTAAGCGGGTCCTTGGACCCAGAAAACATTGTACATTGTGCCAGGATGACTAAAGCTGTGTTATTATGTTGCTGAAGGTAATAAATTAATAAGAGCAAAAAATGACAGGGGAAGGATGTGGTTTACTGATGTTTCAAAAGAATAAGTTTTATCCCAGAAGATAAACAAATTATTTTTGACTGAACTATAATTTATTTTTCACTCCTTTAATACCAGCATGAGTTCACTCATCGTCCAAACTCTCACAGCCTTTATTTGGACCAAGCATAGTGAGACAATTCTGAAATGATGTTTTGTTGTCTCAGCTGTTCTGATGAAGCCAGCAAAGCCAAGGTCTCTTAGTTTGTCTTTCCGCAGTTAACCTGTTCAGTGACAGTTTAAATGTATTGGTTCTCCATAACGTAAATTATGTATCCATGAAAATGAAGAAGCAGGAAGGGCCAAAAAATAAACCTTCCATAGCTCTGGAGACAGCGAATTTTCCATTCTCTTAATCCTGATTTTTGATTTCTTTTAACCCCGCTGTATGGGCAATAAATACCAAAGCCCTACAGAGATGCTTAGCCTATTCCGGTGTGTTATAGACATCTTTAGTTAAATAAGTGGACACATACTTGCTTATCCTAAGAGACTACTCAGGGCTGCTTTTGCATGGACTGTAAACTTTTCTAGTAAAAAGCCCTCAATAACTCTCATCCTCTCATACGCTATCAGATTGTTTTCTCCCTGACATCATTACAAATGGTGCCTTCATCTTCTTCAACTTGATTGCTTCTCAGAAAATACGTCTTTCACTTTTCATAGAATCATAAAGATGTAAGTTATCTGTGAGGTCCTCTAGTTGAATCCTCTGTTCGATGCAGGGTTCACTAAAGCAACACTGATAGATGACGATCAGGTTTCTGTTTGAACACCTGGTAATGGCACATCAGTTTACATCAATGGCTAATATAAGAAAAATCCGAAGTCCTGGAAGAGTTTTGTTTTAATTTTTTGGAGAAGTTTGACAATTACTCAACAGGTGTAGACTCATAGAAACCAGGATAGATTTTATTATGATTACTTTATATTGCCACCATTAATTGAATTGTAACATGGATTTACTAAATTTCCTGGAGTCTATATCAACCTGTGGTGGTAAATAAATAACATAAAAGAAATCTCTATTAGAATGTCACTCTTCACCAGTGCCACTACAAATATTACAAACCTAGGAATCTAGATTAATCAATAGCCTTAATATTAAAATAAGGATGAAAAAGAAACAGAATTGATATAGCCTATTCTATACCCTAAACTAACCTATTGTCTCCAGAGAGGGAGAATACTATTCCTTTACCAATGCTGATAGAAGATTTAGCAGAGTTTGGTTTGGCTGCCAAAATGATTTAATTTAATTTTAATTTAATTTTCAAACATGAACAAGCTGGAGATGCCTTTTTTAAAAATCTTTTTTTTCTATTTATTAGATTTTTATCCTGCCTTTATAAGTAACTCAAGGTGGTGAACAACAACATCCCTGGGAGGTGAGTTGGGCTGAGAGGGAGTGACTGCTCAAAGTTACCCAGCCAGCTTTCATGCCTAAGGCAGGACTAGAACGCAGGTCTCCTGGTTTCTAAGCCAGCATCTTAACCACTAAACCAAACTGGCTAAAAGCCTGGACTATTTCTGCTAGTCAGCTGTTTCTTGGGAGGACACCAAAACTAGTTAATAATTCACACAGATGCTTACTTGCCATGATGATCCTATCACTGCAAATATCCCAAATCACAACCCTGCCAGTACAGAGGCCTTCTGGGCTACAGTGAGGAAGAGTTACAATCTCCCCCATGTGCCTTTCTTTTGCTCTGGGAATGAAGGAGACATTCTACCACAGATAATAAAATCTAAGGACTGCAGTGCTAACAGTTCCACACCCGACTGACATGCTCTTTACAAATAAATTATTGTTACCAAGAGGAGAATAGGCCTCAGAGGACACCGTACAGATTCTCCACCAATAAAGGACAATCATCTCCTTATACCCTCTGATCTGACCATCCTCCACCTATCCCCCTTTCACATACTTATAACCTTGCTAAACCCTGAGATAATCACCCTTACTCAGATTAATGATCCATTAGGGCTTATAGACCCGGGTTCAAACAATGAAGTCTTTGAGCACCCCACCCCTCGCCTTTTTTCTCCTTGGGTACAGTAGCCTTTTGGTCCATTTTTTTTCCCCAGTTGAAAGTCTCACTTATTCTAAAGCTGAATTTGGCAGCTAGCCCAGAGCCAGATGGAAATTAACTGCTCTCTAAGAAAAAAAAAATGTGAGCAAGGGAATTAGAGCTGTAATTTCTTCATCAGGGCATTAATTTCCCTCATCCTTGCTGGCTTCCCCCATTCCATACCCGGTTTTGCTCTCATCTGGAAATTGCTATGCAAAAGCCAAAAAACCTAACAAGCAAACCACTCCCAAAACAACAATTTACAAATAACGTTAGTTGTGTTTAATGTTGGGAAAAAAGGCATAACTGGACTGAAAAAAACAACCTATCTTCAATGTGGTAGTGCCATAAGAAAAAAGCATGCAGTAATCCATCAGGCTGAACAGGCTGAAATACTGTTGCTAAAATATTTGTTCTTGAATACAGGTGTGGCCAGTTTGACCCAGTCACTGGAGTGCCCATGCTGGGAGGTTGTACACTTGGACTAATCTTTGAGTGAAGAGAATTGCCAACAGTATTTTGATGAAGGAAAAGTAGAACTTAATTTAGAAACTTATGGAGATGAAATAGGTAAATAATCCAGAGGGAAAATAAAATATTATAAATGTTGGTAAGGGGAGGATGTGTCTATCCTTACATTTTCACTGGATTTGGCCCAAAGTGAAATTAGAGAATAATTCTTCCAAATGAAACATCCGGGGAATTTTGAGGGCAGCCCAAAGATTTTTATAAGGCATCATTTCTGAGAATGTGGTTTTGCACCAAAGTAGGAATTTTCTTCCCCACTTAAAGAGACAGAAGATCCATAGTTTAAGCATGTATTTTGGTAGATAATACAAGTCTTTGACTTAAAACAGAAGCATCACTTTCCTCTTGATACCAGCAACAGACAGGAAATGGCCAGATAGCACTGGCCCCCATTGTGTGGGGTTTTAGGGCAGAGAGGAATTCTTATTCTTCCCGAATCAATGAAAGGTGATAGGACACCTACCCAGGTTTATTATGTTTTCCACTGTCACCAAATAAGTGAACAGTTGTTCACTGGGTAATTGTCTTTCCTACATTCAGACATAAGGATGGAAAAGAAATTCAGTTCTTGAAGGTTTTTCAGTTGGTAAAACAGTTTGGACTGTTTAACATTATATACATGGAAACTTAAATCTGAGATGCACCCCATGTGGAAAAACTCATGTAGAAATATGCACACGTGGAGAGTATGTAAATAAGGCACATGTTGGAGCAGAGTATACAAAGAACATTTTTCTGCAGGAAAATGTGCTGGCAAAAAGTAGAACAAAATGCTTCCTGAAGAGGATAACAAATGCACATTTGTGCAATTTTTCCTGCCAAATTTCTGAACGGCTCAATGAAAAATTCAGGAAAACCAAAGTCAATTAAACCCTTTGTAAGGAATAAGAGACTTGTGGGCTGTTGACTCAGGTGCCATTGCCTGTACCACTGGCACCTGCTAAAACTTTTTGATAAAGGCAAGAATTCTCACTCTGCCAGTACGATGGATGAAATCCAGCACTTTCCACTTACAAGCCAGTCAGCCTACTTTGATTTTACATCTCTGTCTGTGTTGGGGACAGGGTGGAGTAGGGGTGAGGGTTAGTAGAAAGATTATTTTCAAGAAACTCAATACACAAAGCTGTATCTTGAATAGCTGTTGGGTGTGGGATTGATGTGACAATATTTGTAATACATACATGTGTGCTAGCTTTCCCATTTACCCCCCAGTCCTTGAGCTAGTGGTACTTTCAGGCTATGCTAGTACAAGGGTCACTTAGAATTAAAGTTATTTTGTTCATCATTAAGTACAAATGACACTATGTACAAAAGGGGCTGCTTGCGTTCATTTTCATTCCCAACCTTATCAGATAAAATCGTTGTGTGGGTCACTATTTCCACTGCAGCATGTCCTATTGGTAGGACTGCACAGGCTTTCAAACTCCTGGAAACCAGTAATTAATATCAGACTAGTCATGCAGAAATATTCTGAGCAAAACTGAATTTCAGTAGCTGAAATCAAAGACTGTCAGGTACATTATATAAAGTAAAAAAAACTTCATCAACTTCAGAGTGGAAGAAGAGATTCAGGTGGAGAAATGAACATTTGGGCATATGTAATTTAACTTATAATTAAATAAAGAATTAATAGTTAGGGGTGTCTGGATACTAAATTAATCTTATTAATTATTAGGGGACTGGAGGCTAAGACATATAAGGAACGGTTGCTGGAATTCGGTATGTCTAGTTTAATGAAGAGAAGGACGAGGGGGGACTTGATAGCAGTGTTCCAATATCTCAGGGGCTGCCACAAAGAAGAGAGAGTCAAGCTATTTTCCAAAGCACCTGAAAGCAGGACAAGAAGCAATGGATGGAAGCTAACCAAAGAGAGAAGCAACCTGGAATTAAGGAGAAATTTCCTGACAGTTAGAACAATTAATCAGTGGAACAACCTGCCTCCAGAAGAGGTGAATGCTCCAACACTGGAAGTTTTTAAGAAGAAACTGGACAGCTATTTGCCTGAAATGGTATAGAGTTACCTGCCTGAACAGGGGTTTGGACTTGATGACCTCCAAGGTCCCTTCCAACTTAATAATAATAATAATAATAATAATAATAATAATAATAATAATAATAATAATAATAATAGTAATTATTATACCCAAGTATTTGTAGTACTCTTCCTCATCCAGACTCTTAATGTATTTTTCGTGGAGCATCTTGATTCCTTCAGTTTTCACTATTTTTCCTTGTTTGATAGTAAGTGTGGCACATTTGTCCAAGCCAAACTCCATTACAATATCTTGGCTATATATACGGACAGTGTTGAGCAGCGATTCTATTTCAGATGATGTTTTTCCATACAGCTTCAGATCATCCATGTAAAGGAGGTGGGATAGTCTGGCAGATGTTTTTGATGTTTGATAGCCATGTCCTGAGTTATTCAGTATTGTTGACAGAGGAAACAGTGCAATAACAAATAGTAATGGTGATAATGAATCTCCTTGAAATATTCCTCTCTTGATATTAACCTCTCCCAGCTTCTCACCATTGATCTGCAACTGTGTCTTCCATTGTGCCATCGATCTTTGCACAAATTTTCTGATGTTTCTACTGACTCCTGTTATTTCTAGGCACTTTATTATCCAATCATGTGGCAGAGAGTCAAATGCCTTTTTGTAGTCAATCCATGCCACATTCAGGTTGGTCTTCCTTCTCTTGCAGTTTTCCAAGATCATTTTGTCTATTAGGAGTTGATCTTTTGTTCCTCTGCTATTGGGGCGGTTTCCTTTCTGCTCAGGTGGAAAGAGATTGTTTTCAACTAGATGCTGTTGTACTGCATCAGCTATCACACCAGTTAGTAATTTGAAAGTTGTTGGTAAGCAGGTAATTGGCCTGTAGTTACCTGGTGTTGCCCCTTTTGCTGGATTTTTCATTATTAGGTAGGTTTTCCCAGTTGTTAGCCACTTTTCAATTTCTCCTCCTTGTAGTATATTGTTGAATTGCTTGGCAATGAGTGGGTGTATAACAGTTAGATGTTTCAACCAAAACCCATGCAGTTCATCTTCACCTGGTGCTGACCAATTTTTGATTTTCTTTGCTCTTTTTTCTACCATTTTTGTTGTTATTACTAGTTCTTTCATTTCAACTTCTGTTTTATTTGCATCCACCTCTTTTAACCAAGCCGCATCCTTGTTGTATTTCTTTGGGTTATCCCATATCTGCTTCCAGAACTGCACTGTTTCTTCCTTGTCAGGTACTGACTGATTCCTTGCAGTTTCTCCATTGATGGATTGGTAGAAACGTTTCTGATTGGATTGAAATTGGAGGTTCTGCCTATAGTTTGCAATTCGAGCTTCATATCTACTGATTTTCCTGGCTATAGCTGTTATTTGTTGCTTTATTATTTCCAGTGCTTCCTTGATCTTCCTTGTTTCTAAGTGGTATTTCTTGATTAGGTATTCTTTGGTCTTCTTGTTCTTCAGCTTCTTTTCTTTCATCTGTTCTAGCTTGCTTGCATGTGATCTTAACTTGCTGATCTTATTTTTTCTACCTTCCATTTTTCTGGTGCACTGTTTGTTTGTTTTTCCTTTTTTGTTGATTTTACATCCCAGGTATTCCGTTATAACTGCAGCTGTGCTGTACATCAGTTGGTTTGTTTCTTGCAGTGAATTGGTGCTTATACTTGCTATTGCAGTATTTGCATCTTTTAATGCTTGTGCTAGCTGTTTCTTTGGAACAAGCTTCAATGCAGGTAGCCTTATTCTGTTGTTTTTGGGCTGTTCTAGATGCTCAGTTATTCTTTGTTTCAATTCTTTTATTTCTTTAGTTAGAGGGTTTTGTTCTTCCTGAGGTAGAGGTGCCTGGTTTCCAAATGAGAACAGTTGTATATTTCTGCTAGATTCCTTCACTGCCAACTCCCCCTGGTTAGCCTCTACATTCTGAATTACTTCTGGTAAGGCTTTGATTTCTTTGCCCTGGGTAAACCTTTGCAGTTCGTCCAATTCTCTTTCTGTGAATATTTTGTTTCGTGTTACACTGAAGTCAAGAAAAAGATTAGAGGTGAATACATCAAGAGAGTGAAGAAGATCTTAAAGTCCAAACTCAATGGAGGAAATACCATAAAGGCAATCAACACCTGGGCAATCCCAGTCATTAGGTACACAGCTGGAATAGTGGACTGGACTCAAGCATAACTAAAAGCAATGGATAGGAAGACCAGAAAAATAAACAATGAAATGCCCTTCATCCACGCAGTGACATTGATAGACTTTATCTACCAAGGCAAATAGGTGGGCGTGGAATGCTACAAGTACATCAGATGGTTGAAGAAGAAAAAATGGCTTTGGAAGAATATCTGAAGAACAATGATGAAGATGCACTGAAATTAGTATATAAGGAAGGCTTACTAACTACTGGAGAGACCAAACTGGCCTACAAGAAAGACCAAATGAAGAACAGAATAGAGGCATGGGAAGACAAAGCACTACATGGCCAATACATTAAAAAATAGCTGGGAAAGCAGATAATAACAAGACCTGGCAATGGCTAAGAGCAGGAAAATTGAAGAAAGAGACCGAGGGACTAATTCTGGCTGCACAAGACCAAGCCTTAAGGACAAATGCATATAAAGTCAAAATTGAGAAGCAGCAACAGACAGTAAGTGCCACCTATGCAAAGAAGCCGCCTATGCAAAGAAGCTGAAGAAACAGTGGACACTTGGTAAGCTGTTGCAAGAAGATTGCACAAACTGATTACAAGCAGCGGCATGACAAAGTACAACAATGGTGCATTGGAAGATCTGCAAAAAATATCATTTGCCTGTAAGCAAAAACTGGTGGGATCATAAAATAGAGAAAGTCAAAGAAAATGATAAAATTAAACTGCTCTGGGACTTCAGAATTCAAACAGACAAGCACCTGCAACATAACACCCCCGACTTAACAATTGTCGATAAGAAAGACAAAAAAGTCTGGATAGTGGACGTGGCAGTGCCTGGAGACAGCAGAATAGATGAGAAAGAACTGGAGAAGATCACAAAATACAAAGACCTACAATAGAAATAGAAAGACTGTGGCAATAGCAAGCAAGGGTAGTACCAATAGAATAGGCTCCTTGGGTGCAATCCAAAACCTAGAGCACCACTTTAACATCATTGGCAATTGACAAATTCGCTATTGTCAATTCAAAAGGCGGCCTTACTAGGAACTGCTTTCATCCTGCGACAATATCTGTAATACCATCAAACATTCACATCTGCCTATCCCAGGTCCTTGGTAAGGACTCAATAGGTAGACAAAATGCCAAATCCAGTCTGAACATCTGGCTGACTGTGCGATGATCGATAATAATAATGGATCATCGCACAGTCAGCCAGATGTTCAGACTGGATTTGGCATTTTGTCTACCTATCGAGTCCTTACCCAGGACCTGGGATAGGCAGATGTGGATGTTCGAGCTTAATATCTACTGATTTTCCTGGCTATAGCTGTTATTTGTTGCTTTATTATTTCCAGTGCTTCCTTGATCTTCCTTGTTTCTAAGTGGTATTTCTTGATTAGGTATTCTTTGGTCTTCTTGTTCTTCAGCTTCTTTTCTTCCATCTGTTCTAGCTTGCTTGCATGTGATCTTAACTTGCTGATCTTATTTTCTAGTCTAACCTTCCATTTTTCTGGTGCACTGTTTGTTTGTTTTTCTTCTTTGTTGATTTTGCATCCCAGGTATTCTGTTATAACTGTAGCTGTGCTGTACATTAGTTGGTTTGTTTCTTTCAGTGAATTGGTGCTTATACTTGATATTGCAATATTTGCATCTTTTAATGCTTGTGCTAGCTGTTTCTTTGGAACAAGCTTCAATGCAGGTAGCCTTATTCTGTTGTTTTTGTGCTGTTCTAGATGCTCAGTTATTCGTTGTTTCAATTCTTTTATTTCTTTAGTTAGAGGGTTTTGTTCTTCCTGAGGTAGAGGTGCCTGGTTTCCAAATGAGAACAGTTGTATATCTCTGCTAGATTCCTTCACTGCCAACTCCCCCTGTTTTGCCTCTACATTCTGAATTACTTCTGGTAAGGCTTTGATTTCTTTGCCCTGGTTGCCCTGGGTAAACCTTTGCAGTTCATCCAATTCTGTTTCGTGAATACTTTATTTCGTGTATTAGTATTATTATGGATCATCGCACCAGTCAAGCCAGATGTTCAGACTGGATTTGGCATTTTGTCTACCTATAGAGTCCTTACCCAGGACCTGGGATAGGCAGATGTGGATGTTTGATGGTATTACAGGTATCGCCGCAGGATGGAAGCAGTTCCTAGTAAGGCCGCCTTTTGCAATTGACTAATGGCAAATTTGTCAATGCCAATGGTGTTAAAGTGGTGCTCCAGTTGTTTTGGGATTGCACCCAAGGAGCCTATGACTATTGGTACTACCCTTGCTTGCTTTTGCCACAGCCTTTCTATTTCTATTTGTAGGTCTTTGTATTTTGTTATCTTCTCCAGTTCTTTCTCGTATTCTGCTGTCTCAAGCACTGCCACGTCCATATCCAGACTTTTTGCTTTCTACGACAATTGTTAAGTCTGTCTGTTGAATTATGAAGTACCAGAGCAGTCAATTTTATCATTTTCTATGACTTTCTCTATTTATGATCCCACAGTTTTTGCTTACCAGGCAAATATATTTTTTGAGATATTCAAATGCACCATTGTTACACATGTCATGCCGCTGTTTGTAATCAGTTTGTGCAATCTTCTTGCAACAGCTTACCAAGTGGTCCACTGTTTCTTCAGCTTCTTTGCATAGGCGGCACTTACTGTCTGTTGCTGTCTTCTCAATTTTGACTTTTTATGCATTTGTCCTTAAGGCTTGGTATTGTGCAGCCAGAATTAGTCCCTCGGTCTCTTTCTTCATTTTTCCTGCTCTTAGCCATTGCCAGGTTTTATTATTATCTGCTTTCCCAGCTATTTTTTTCATGTATTGGCCATGTAGTGCTTTGTCTTCCCCTGCCTCTATTCTGTTCTTCATTTGGTCTTTCTTGTAGGCCAGTTTGGTCTCTCCAGTAGTCAGTAAGCCTTCCTGATATACTAATTTCAGTGCATCTTCATCATTGTTCTTCAGATATTCTTCCAAAGCCATTTTTTCTTCTTCAACCATCTGATGTACTTGTAGCATTCCACGCCCACCTATTTGCCTTGGTAGATAAAGTCTTTCAATGTCACTGCATGGATGAAGGGCATGATTCATTGTCATTATTTTTCTGGTCTGCCTATCCATTGCTTTTAGTTCTGCTTGAGTCCAGTCCACTATTCCAGCTGTGTACCTAATGACTGGGATTGCCCAGGTGTTGATTGCCTTTATGGTATTTCCTCCATTGAGTTTGGACTTTAAGATATTCTTCACTGTCTTGATGTATTCACCTGTAACCTTTTTCTTGACTTCAGTGTGCTTGATGTTGTCAGCTTGAAGGATACCCAAGTATTTGTAGTAATCTTCCTCATCCAGACTCTTAAAATTATTTTCGCGGGGCATCTTGATTCCTTCAGTTTTCACTATTTTTCCTTGTTTGATAGCAAGTGTGGCACATTTGTCCAAGCCAAACTCCATTACAATATCTTGGCTATATATACGGACAGTGTTGAGCAGCGATTCTATTTCAGATGATGTTTTTCCATACAGCTTCAGATCATCCATATAAAGGAGGTGGGATAGTCTGGCAGATGTTTTTGGTGTTTGATAGCCATGTCCTGAGTTATTCAGTATTGTAGAGAGAGGAAACAGTGCAATAACAAATAGTAATGTGAATAATGGATCTCCTTGAATATTCCTCTCTGGAATGAACCTCTACCAGGATTCTCACCATTGATCTGCAACTGTGTCTTCCATTGTGCCATCGATTTTTGCACAAATTTTCTGATGTTTCTACTTACTCCTGTTATTTCTAGGCACTTGATTATCCAATCATGTGGCAGAGAGTCAAAAGCCTTTTTGTAGTCAATCCATGCCACATTCAGGTTGGTCTTCCTTCTCCTGCAGTTTTCCAAGATCATTTTGTCTATTAGGAGTTGATCTTTTGTTCCTCTGCTATTGGGGCGGTTTCCTTTCTGCTCAGGTGGAAAGAGATTGTTTTCAACTAGATGATGTTGTACTGCATCAGCTATCACACCAGTTAGTAATTTGAAAGTTGTTGGTAAGCAGGTAATTGGCCTGTAGTTACCTGGTGTTGCCCCTTTTGCTGGATTTTTCATTATTAGGTAGGTTTTCCCAGTTGTTAGCCACTTTTCAATTTCGCCTCCTTGTAGTATATTGTTGAACTGTTTGGCAATGAGTGGGTTGTATAAAAGTTAGAGTTTCAACCAAAACCCATGCAGTTCATCTTTACCTGGTGCTGACGAATTTTTGATTTTCTTTGCTCTTTTTATTACCATTTTTGTTGTTATTACTAGTTCTTTCATTTCAACCTCTGTTTTATTTGCATCCACCTCTTTTAACCAAGCCGCATCCTTGTTGTATTTCTTTGGGTTATCCCATATCTGCTTCCAGAACTGCACTGTTTCTTTCTTGTCAGGTACTGACTGATTCCTTGCAGTTTCTCCATTGATGGATTGGTAGAAACATTTCTGATTGGATTGAAATTGGAGGTTCTGCCTATAGTTTGCAATTCGAGCTTCATATCTACTGATTTTCCTGGCTATAGCTGTTATTTGTTGCTTTATTATTTCCAGTGCTTCATTGATCTTCCTTGTTTCTAAGTGTTATTTCTTGATTAGGTATTCTTTGGTCTTCTTGTTCTTCAGCTTCTTTTCTTTCATCTGTTCTAGCTTGCTTGCATGTGATCTTAACTTGCTGATCTTATTTTCTAGTCTAACCTTCAATTTTTGTGGTGCACTGTTTGTTTGTTTTTCTTCTTTGTTGATTTTGCATCCCAGGTATTCAGTTAAAACTGCAGCTGTGCTGTACATTAGTTGGTTTGTTTCTTGCAGTGAATTGGTGCTTATACTTGCTATTGCAGTATTTGCATCTTTTAATGCTTGTGCTAGCGGTTTCTTTGAAACAAGCTTCAATGCAGGCAGCCTTATTCTGTTGTTTTTGTGCTGTTCTAGATGCTCAGTTATTCTTTGTTTCAATTCTTTTATTTCTTTAGTTAGAAGGTTTTGTTATTCCTGAGGAATAGGCGCCTGGTTTCCAAATGAGAACAGTTGTATATCTCTACTGGATTCTTTCACTGCCAACTCCCCCTGATTTGCCTCTACATTCTGAATTACTTCTTGTAAGGCTTTGATTTCTTTGACCTGGGTAAACCTTTGCAGTTCGTCCAATTCTGTTTCTGTAAATACTTTATTTCGTGTTATAAATCGGCGTTGATCTGCTAGTCTCTGTTCTGTTATTTCTGATTCTGGATGTGGTTCTTTCCAGAACTGGTGCATTCGTTTTAGATATCCTCTTCTTGTTGGACTTGATCTGTAGTAACAGATCATTATTTCTTTGTTTTCCATCACTGGGTATCTGCGACGGGTAAACACCTTTTCTTCCAGTAGTTCTGCAGCTGCGGGCCCTGGTTGCTCAGCCAACAGTCCTGAGTCCTGTAACCCCATTTTCACCAGATATCCAGGAACTCCAAATCTAGCGCGTGACTGTTTAACCACGGGGCACATCCGAGAAGGTATGGCAATTCTGAAAAATTTACGTCTCACCATATTTTTTATGGGAGAGACACTCTTTGTCTGACTCCTCTGATGAGACCTGTCCAGTATGGTTGAAACTCTGGCATAGCTCTCATCTTCCTCAGAGTACACAAGCCCCACAACCACGTATTATTATTATTATTATTATTATTATTATTATTATTATTACTATTATTATTCCAATAAATGGCTTCTCCCTTCCCCCTACTCTCTAATCACTGTCTCTAGTAAAAGAACCATTCTTTAATATCACATTCACCTCTTCTCTATTTACCCAGAGATGGCAGCTTTTTTCTTAATATGAGCCCTTGTCAAGAAAAGCCCAAAGCTAATCTTGCAATTCCATTTACACATGCCTGCAGAGCCTCAGCTCCACTTTTTCATAAAGGTTTATATGAACAAATCTTCTCCTATTAATCCCATACTTCTCTTCACATGCTTTTTTGCGCAAAGCAGCCCTTTCTTACACTAGCAGTTAAAGTGGGATTTAAGAATGAGAAAAGCCTCTGGAACATAGGAGACTCCATTTGAACCCAGACATGCATGCAAAAAATACCTATAACAGCATGAGAGGGAAACACAATGGTTTCAGAACTGCTTTGCTTTATTAAAGGTTGCTTGGTTTGGGGCCCTTATAAGCAAATCAAACTAGCTCAGATAAACTCTCTTTGTGGTGTCAAAGGAAGTGAGGCAATAGTCTTCAGCAGAATAGTCTTCTCCCACTGAGAGAAAATAAGTCTTGATATGGAAACAGTTGATTAGATTCCATGAATGAATGGCCCTTAATTTAAGCTTCATTGCTGCTTTCCCCAAAATGAGCAATTAAGACTCTAAACATAAGGTTTCATTTTTAGTAGTGATCAAACTAATGGAGACAGTTCAATGTAACATCATGAAAAGTGTACTCTGAATTGCATTAGCACCACACTATGCTAAAATATACAAACAGACTGGATAAGACTTCACTATTTCGGTATCCTTTGAAAAATACCACAGTCCATACTACAGATCATAAATAGTTGATAGTAAATTCTTATAAATAAAATTCAGAGCAGGTTCTCGATAGAACTCCACAGCTACAGTATGTCCCCTTTCTACCAGCAGAGAAATTTCTGTTCATGAAACAGCCACGGTGAGTCTCCCAGAACTGTCATATCCCTCTCTACCTTTTTCAAGCCTTCTCCCAATTATGCCCATGCCATTTTCCTTTCAACCTGAGCAAGCCTGTTTTAGCAGTCCCCCTACAAACAAAAAAAAAGAGCTGACATTTACATGGATGTTCAATGTTCAAAGCTCCTCACACACATCCTCTCAGTCAACTTGACAACAACCCTGTAAAGCAGATCGACATGATGATTTTCGTAAGGCAAATAATGAAAGAACATGGTTTCTCTGTGACCACCTACTGAATTGTTGACAGACATAGCATCTCTTCCATATATTCAAGATGAAAGTAAAAAGCAGCAACAGTTATTCTTTCCACTGAGCATCTAGATTAAAAGTAGACCGAAACAAACAAAAGAACAATTCTTTAATATCACATTCACAAAGGGCTAGTAAAACCCTTGTTAACAAAAGGTTCAAAAATATAGTTTTGGAGAGAATTCAATTAACATCAGGTCACTTTCAGTCTCCTTGCAAAGTTAAACGTATTTAATATTGTAAGCTATGCCACTGGGTAGTTGCTTCAGCTGTATTATAATATGTGTTGTCCTCTTCCTGATCAATAATCTTTTCTCCAGGAGCAATAACTGCTGTATTTGAGAATATAGGAAAGAGTCCTGACCAACAAATTATTTGTATCTTCTCAGATAACAGCAAGTCTAGAAAGACCTCAAAATAGAAACATAAGTGGTTTGAAATGAGTGGAATCCCATCCAAGAACATAAATAGAAAAATGTACATCCAGGTTAAATTTCCAACTTAAAATGTCAACTTCTAACTTCTAATCATTTCTAAAATTCCCAAGCATCCCTAGGATTTATTTGTCAACTTAAAAATGAGCCTGGCTGCAAGCCATTTCCTTCATTCTCAGTTGTCACAGGATTGGGAGGGGGGTTGAGGATTTCTACTAGTCTAAACATATCACTGTCCCATTTCTCTCAGTTAGATAGGGGCTGGATTTTTTAGTTAGAAAACCTGCCAAACTTTTCTATTGGGGAATGTAACTAATTGAATAGCTTTGGGGTGGAAAGTTCAACTTTGCAATATTGTTGCATCTGAAGAGAATCTCAGACTTGGTTTTGCTTTTGACCATGCTGATACTATGTTCCAATAAACATGTTATTTGAAGAAGCCTCAGGCGTCGGAGTTCTGATTTATTTGGTTTCATCTGTTGGAGTCATGACAGTATTATTTGAAAAAGACGGACAAAGCTGAAAGTCTTCTACAGTAACTATGAAAGCTAGTTACTAGCGTTGAAAGAAAAATCTTCATCAGGGTCCAGTACAAGCCGGGAATAAACAAAATGGAGACTGCTTTAAAAAGAAGGTTGTAGTTTTTTGAAGAGCAGAGCCAGACAGAAATGTGGCTCTGGGAAAGCTGATCACATGTAGCTGGAGTAGTGGGTTTTTATACCTTCTTGGGCTTTTGTGTTTGGAGTTGTTGCTGTTTGAGGCTTTGTATGTCTTGTGTCATGTACTTTGACCTGAGTCTGAGTGTGCCCTTTTTGAATTCTGATGGTGGTGGGTTAATCCTATTATGTCCTAAAGGTCATGTCTTTAGAGTTTGGATGGGGTATATAGATTTTAGGGGTCTTTGTCTTCCTAATCTCATCAGCTTCTAGCTTCCTGGCTCCAACCTTTCTGAATAGGATTGTCAAATCTGCATTTCTACAGACCTGCCTGGGGGAGAGTGGCTGGGGCTGGTTTCTGTCTTTTAAGATTTTCTTTCTCCATTACTGTATTCCTTTGGGAAATATAATATTCTGCTTTTTAATATTCACCAAAATATTTCTTTCTCGGGGGGGAGGGAGTGCTGTCCTCCCACACTAGAAATATAGTTGGCAGATATATTCAGATGCTTATTACAATTAAATACTATTATTACAAATACTAATAATTAAAAACAAAACTCTATTGACCCAAGATATAATTGGAGTTAGACTGCAAATCAATTTACCTTCCTGAAATTATAACATCCTGGGATGGCTTAGCTACCAGTTAAACTCTCTTTGTGTGTGTGTTTGTGTGTGTGTGTGTGTGTGTGTGTGTGTGTGTGTGTGAGAGAGAGAGAGAGAGAGAGAGAGAGAGAGAGAGATGGGGAGACAAATGTAACAGATGAATTCTGCTTGTTATTCCAAAGGATTTAACAAAATGTTAAGCTAAAATCTTGGTCAGACAGAAGACTGTTTGCATAAGATCCATCTAATTATAAAAAAAAGAAAGAAATAGTTGTCATTAACAATGTGTAGTCCATATCTCTGTTGAAAACGGTATAATATAAATGGGCTACTGACTTTGCTGTTTTGTTACAATAAGTACATAACTTTTTAACGCAACAAATCTTCTTAAATCTGTCACTGAGAATAGCTGAAGGTAAAATATTGAAGTGATAGTTGTGACATTTAGATATAATAAATTGATCAAAGCACTGTATGCAGCTGATTGGAGCTTACTCAGCTCCAACTTTTTAATGCAGCATATTTGGATATTCTGCTATGTTCAATATTGAATTCCATATTCAAGATCTTTATCAGAATGTGTACTGTACATGTCAGCCTTTTGGGGTAGACTGTCAGGAAATGGCAGAAGGCTTCCAGGAATACTACCGGTACTTTATTGTTGTTTGGTTTAATCAATTTTTTTCCTCTGCTCCCTCTTATATCACAAAGACTCAAAACATGTTGAGAGGTTTTGTGGGTGGGGGGTTGACATGCCTTCTCCTTTCCCAAAACTGAGTTGTCTCTTATTTTGCCTTTTTCAAGATATTTTTGAATTCCTCTATAGTATTAGACTTCTTATAATTCATGATCAGCAGTACCACCAGTGGATTAACATATCTAAGAGGACTAACCGTGATTAACCCAGGTTAAAGGGTCCATAGAGAACAGAATGTGGCATGTACTAGCCCAATGCAGCCTTTTGTTCATTAAGATTGGATGGCCTCATATATGGTAACATTGGTGCACTTTTCAGCAAAACTATTGATTTTGCTAATAAAGTACAGTAGACTGATGAAGTTGGATTATTCTTCATACTTTTCTTCAATATGGGACCCATAACAGACAGAACCCAATTTTTAGGAACTCAGATAGCAAGAACAAACTGAAGTTGATATTGGCATGCATCAATCTATGTAACCTTTAATCAGCTCAGGGAAATAGAAAAAAAAACATATTGGTTTCCTAAGCTAACCTTATTCTAGGAAGCTGAACCTTTCAAAGAAGCAAGAATGTATCAGATTTTGGAAAAGTACTGTATCTTTTTTTTTTTTTTTGAATTTTTTCAAAAATTTTACAAATAAACATCCACCCCCCCTCCCAAACCACCCCACCCTCCCCCCCCCCGACTTCCCAGAACTGAATATAGGATTATTTAACAAATTTTAAAAAATAACGTATACAATTTATAAGATAATTAATAATAATAAAAATCATAATAATAATATATATAATAATAATATACGTAAAAAAAAGGAAAAAGAAAAAGGGAAAAAGAAAAGAGAGAGAGAAAGAAAAAAGAAAGAGGTAGGCGAAAAATAAAACATATATAGAAAAGTATATAACTAATAATACAGAAGAAGAAAGAAAGGAAGAAAAAAAAAACAATCATTACAAGTTATAAAAAGGCTAAATAATATTTTTCCATATCTAAATTATGTTGTATAAAATTTATCCATTTTTCCCATACCGCAAAAAATTTCTCTTGAGATTGCTCCTTTAAAAAAGCCGAAATCTTTGCCATTTCTGCCAAATACGAAACTTTATAAAACCACTCTTGTAAAATAGGCAAGGATTCCTTCTTCCAATATTGTCCTATTAACAGCCTAGCGGCTGTAATCAAATTTAGCATCAATATAACCTCCCTAGCATCACAATCAGTAACAATACCTAATAAAAATAATTGCGGAGTAAATTTTACCCTCCTTCTAAAAATTCTCTGAATATTCCACCATATCTTAATCCAAAAAGCTTTTATATGCTTACACGTCCACCAGATATGATAATAAGTAGCATCCAAGTGTCCACATCTCCAGCATTTCGGCTGTAAATTAGAGTACATAATGGACATTTTCTTTGGATCAAGGTGCCATCTATAAAACATCTTATAAAAATTCTCTCTTAAATTTTGCGCTTGTGTGAATTTAACATTTCTTGTCCAAATAAGTTCCCAAGTATCCATTGAAATCGATTCACCAATATTCTGTGCCCATTTAATCATACAATCTTTAACTAATTCAGATTCTGAATCCAATTCCACTAAAACCCCATAAACTCTCTTAATATGGGTTGGCCTTTGATCTCTTACTTGTTTTAGGAAAGTTTCATCTTCTCTAAGCCAGCCCATTTTACGATCCATCTTCCATCTGTCCACTATTTGTCTATATTGGAACCATGAATAAGTTAGATTTTCATGTATTAGTTCTTCCAAAGATTTTAACTGCCAGTCTTGGCAATCCCATCTAAGTAACTGTGCATAAGAAACCATATCCATATTAACCCCTTTCCTTATACCTTCTATGGCATGCCGAGGTATAGCCCATAATGGTATTTTAAAATCACATTTATAATACTTCCTCCACACTCTAAACAAAGAGATTCTTATAATATGAGACTTAAAAACCCAATCCACTTTTTTATTAAATATTAAATAGGCATGCCATCCAAAAAGTAAATCCCAACCTTCCAAATGAAGTATTTCTATATTTGTTAAATTCACCCAATCGCTGATCAATGTTAGTACTACAGCATCATAATACAATTTCATATTTGGTACCTTGAGTCCACCTCTCTCACGAAAATCTTGCATTATTTTAAGTTTCACCCTTGTTTTTTCCCTGCCCAAACAAATTTATTAATACCTTTTTGCCATTCATCTAAATTACGATCACTCTTTAAAATAGGTAACATTTGAAACAGAAAAATAAACTTTGGCAGGACATTCATTTTAATAACTGCAATTCTACCCATAAGGGATAACTGTAAATTGTTCCAATTTTTTAAATCCTTCTGTATCTCCGTCCACAACTTTTCATAATTATTTTTATACAGTTTTGCATTGGAAGCAGATAATGTAACCCCCAAATATTTTACCTTATCAACAATTTCAAAGTCTGTTAACTTAACTAAAACCTGTTTATCACCATTAGTCATATTTTTAGCTAATATTTTGGTCTTATTATTATTAATTTTAAAACCAGAAACACGTCCATATTGTTGGATCAATTGTAATAATTTTACCACCGAACAAATAGGTTGAGACAAAGTAACAACCAAGTCATCTGCAAAGGCTATTAATTTATATTCTTTTTTATTAATTTCTATTCCTTTTATTTCTTGAGACTCCCGAATTTTAATCAACAATATTTCCAATGTTAAAACAAACAATAACGGGGATAACGGGCATCCCTGTCTTGTACCTTTTTCTATTACAAAAGCCTCTGACAAACCCCCATTTACAATAAGTTGAGCAGTCTGTTTTTGATATATATTAGATAGTACTTGTAATATATTTTGTCCAAAATTCATCTCCTTAATTAAACATAACATAAACTGCCAGTTCACTTGGTCAAAGGCTTTTTAAAAGTACTGTATCTTTAAGGCTAATCTGCATTAAAAACATATTGAAAATTATAACAATAAAATCCCAGCCAGATTTATGCAGTACTGAATTCATTAAGGCAGAGCTTTCTGATTGCTTTCTTCTCTGCCTTTTACATCTGCATTGTGTTGCCTCTTCTCATCTGATTTACACTTTGTTGCTTTCTTCCCATATAAAAATTCCAAGATTCCTGTATAGTTTGGCTTCTCCTTGAACTCACAAATACATTTAATTAAAATACCCACCTTGAGAAGGAACCTTGACTTAGTTGCCTAAGTACAGTAATCCTTCAAACTCCATGTTCCTAAATAATAGGCTTTTTGGGTTTTTTGGAAATTTCCATTCCATATTTCAGGTGCTGTGACAAAGGGTCACCTTTGAATTTAGTAACATAGTCATAGAATTCTGGCTATGTTACTGAAAAACACCTGGGATAATTTGAATTTACATGCCTTCTAGATTCATGCAAGAGCTGTCAAAGCTATTGTTTACTTCTTTTGATCCTGACATCTTTTCCCCTCATTTCCTATTGAGACAGTACTGACAAAGGGAATGGGACAAGTAAATGCTCCAAACAACATTGACAAAAATGTGGAATAAAGCAGCAAAATGCTCAATGTATTTTGCTGAAGCCCAGGATTTCCTTGTAGGGAACACAAGTATGTACAGTATAATGTACATAAAAATACATACATATATATATGTGTGTGTGTATTTTTAAGAAGCTGGCAAAACAGAGGCATCATGAAAGATAATAATCATGACCAGTAGTTCTTGGTAGTTATGTACTTCATGAATTTGTTTCTGAAGCTGTACATATTTGCAATATTTAATGTTACTTATATGTAAGGGTGTAGGTTTATACATATGTTGTATTTAGTATGTTTAAATGTGTGTGATGTATCTGTACACTTTGAGAGCAAGCAACTAAATTTCCTCTTTAATGTGTACAGTTGTGCCCATAGTAAAAAATGACAATAAAAGTTATCTAATCTAATCTAATAAATCCCGTGGTAGTAAATTCCATATTTATTAAAAAAAAAAAAATCCTCCCATTCAGCTTCACTGAAGGACATAAATCTTAGTATTACAAAAAAAGTCAGAAAAGTTTTATATAAAGTGCAGAAAAGCAGCGAGGTTTCTCTATCCACTATTTTACCCTTTGCATTATTTTATAAATCACTACTACGCTGCTCTTTCATCTTTTTTGGCACCAGTTCTGTTTCTGTAATATACAGTACTTTTGAAGATACTGTGGCTCAGCTTTCATATATTTTAGTAAAATTTTGTATAGACATTTTATAATATTGGTAGTTTATTTTCAGACTTTTTTTCAGGAGTTATATTTTTTTATTTAGGCAGTCATTGAGCTATATGCTACATCTCCAAGCTCTCTTTACTGATCAACATCATGAAGTTGGATCCCATTAACTCATAAGTGGAGTTAGGATATTTTTTTCAAATATACTTAAATTTGTATATGTTTACATTGACCTTCACTTTTTATTTTTTAAATTACATGGTCTTGGGAATTCTTTAAGATTATTTCACTGTCTTTTATTTATTTTAACTGTTGCAAATAACTTGGTTCATCAACAAACATGATCTCTTCATTGCAGACACTGGTTGTATGACTTAAGCCCAACAATTGGACTTTTGTGAAAGGGACACATGGAGCTTCTACTAAATGTCTTTTGAAAGCATTTAAGCTGATTTTGCAACATCTCATCCTCTTTGTCTCCATTGATATCTTCAGAGAGAAATCAATGTGGGTGCTTCATTAGTATCAGGCAACTAGCTGTAACATCACATTTAAGAGTGATGTTTAATAATATATAAGATGTTAAAAATATCTCCCTATCCACTTTTTCTACAGGAGGCATTCTTTCATATGTTTCTATCACATCCTTTAACACACGTTTAATGCCTGTTATCCTGCAGTCATCTCCTTCATAGTGTAATTATGTTTGTTTGGAGAGAGCTAGGTTAGTCTGCCAGATGTGTACACAAGTTTAAAATAAGGAAAGAAATTAGCTTTACAAAGGCTAGTTTGCTTCTTGCAGTGTTTGTCTGACAAATATTGACATGCAATAACCCCCTGAATCCAAGGCTATGGATACTTGAACTACATTGCTCCTGGAACACAGTTCATTTTATTTTTTTTGTATTCAGTGGACCACAACAAACCAGATTAGATGTAGTAATAATAGAGATGTGTGTCAGAACAGGGTCATTGCTGATTCGCTATAAACTCTATGACAGTGAAGGAGATTGTAAAAATACAATGTGAGGAGTTGGAGAGGCAAGCAGTGTAGTGAAAATATAAACAAAAAAAATCAGCCTTTTTCTCCAAACATCCCCTTACCTCTGCTTAAGCAGTTGTTGAATCTATAGTACCTGGTTTTGCCTCTTCCTATAAGTATTATGTTTTATTCCCTTTCATGAAACTAAACATGAAATAGCTTAGCACTTCTGACCAGTTTATGTACACATTTGATGGAGCCCAACGAGACCCATCAGTATATATATATAAGTCATTATGTAGGTCATTATGTCATATACAGGAGAGGTTGTTAAAAGGCATTGAAATTGTTAGCCCCATTAGGCAGGCCGGACCAGGAAATCAACTCCATGTGAAAATTGAAACTACTTTTATTGAGAAGAATAATAGCAGAATGTTGCAAGTCTGATTGTCGTTGTTCTCCTCCTCCTCCTCCTCCTCCCCCTCCTCCTCCTCCTCCAATGACTAAGAGAGGTATCTATTTGAGTAAACATTATCTCATTGTGAACTTAAAAATACTTTGCCCCTCTTTTATAAAGAACAGTTCCTGCCTACCTCCATCAAGGTAATCTTGTTTAGTTTTTACAGTAATAAGACTGCTTGCTGGTTAAGTATATATCCAAGGTGTAGTAATATTAAATGTATGTAAAGCTGTATGCAAAGATGCATAAAATGAAATTAAAATCTGTTTGTCCTGATCTCATCTGTTATGTTTTAAAATGCAGAACTGACAGATAATTTAATGATCAAGTGTGGCCCTTGGCCAGAGAAATAGGGCATCTCTATTTTTTTAAAACAAGTTTTATTGGTTTTTTTAACTTTTACAACAAGAAGCTCGAGAAACACCGTGGTGATGGGGTAATCAATCATCCAAAAACAAAATCATATATATATAACTCAAATTAATACATTAGACGTTCCCTCTCTGTTTCCCTCAAATAGTATAACATATTTAAAATAATCCATTTCTAGATTACATTTATATACCGTATATTCCGGCGTATAAGGCGACTAGGCATATAAGACGACCCCCAACTTTTGAGAAGATTTTCAGGGTTTAGAAAGTCATCTTATATGCCAGAAAATACAGTACAATATTGAATTTCTGTTTATAGATGAGCACAATAGGAGCTCCTTTGCTGCTAGAAAGCTTTGTCTGTTAGTGCTTATTTCTGTAAAAAAAATAGGGCTGGCCACTAGGGGCAGATTGGTTTTAAATTCAGAGAACAGCTACCCATATATTCCTGCGTATAAAACGATCCCTGACTTTTGAGAAGATTTTCAGAGTTTAGAAAGTCGTCTTATACACCAGAAAATACAGTAGATCCAAATCCTGTTTTTAAGC
Organism: Crotalus tigris; assembly: GCF_016545835.1. Taxonomy (NCBI): domain Eukaryota; kingdom Metazoa; phylum Chordata; class Lepidosauria; order Squamata; family Viperidae; genus Crotalus; species Crotalus tigris. Next base: position 2,607,757 of record NW_024100213.1, on the reverse strand, counting down.
TTTACTAATTTACAATTACCATAATCCAATTTAATCTTAAATAAACATATTATTAGCACTTCAGGTACCCCTTCTAAAATATGCATAATATTCCAGCAATAACATTCTAATATTTCCAGATGTATTCTAATTCTTAATCTAATAAATCATTAATTTTATCACAAATCTCTCTTATTTCTTCTTCCACTACAAAGTAATTATCCTAGTTAAGATAAAAATATTACTCTACTCTATGTATATATAGTCTATCAGTCAATCTATTTCTGTAACAGAACAAAACAAAACAAAACAAAACACAAAATCATTTCAGTCCATTAGGTAGGATTTAACTCTCATCCAAATAATTATCATATCTAAAACACATATTATTACACAAAATATCATCTTACTAACTTGACATACTCAATTAATTGTTAGATCAGTCCAAATCTCTGAAGCCTCTTCCATTTTCTTATTCTCGTTCCATTACAAAATAATTTTCATACATAAAATAAACACATTTCGAAAAGTACATTCTTACTCTATTTCACATATATATTCTACTAGTCACGAGTTTTCCTCTTGCTTCTAAATCTGAATCTTAAACCTTAAATCAATCCGTATCTCTACAAGACCTTTTTAACCCATTACATGTAATTTTAAGTCTCTTATTCTGGCTTTCTTTTTGTGCCAAGCAAGTTTCCATAACAGAACCTCTATTTCAGCAGATAGGTCTCCCTTTATTTCTTCTGATGTCATTTGGGTCAATGGAAGACATCCCATCCTCTGTTTTAGGAGCCTGACTCCTTTGCAGTTAGACCCTTGTTGCTTTAGAAATTCAAGTCTCAATGTTTGGTTCAGCTGAGTAAAACATTCAGTTGTATCCAGTTTTATGATTAGTAGTTGATTATCAAAGTTGTCATCATTTTCAGTAAGTCGTGTTTTTACATCAATTCCTATTATTTTTGGAGTTGTATATAGTTTGATTAAGGTTACCTTTTGATCCTCAGAAATCACAATAGGATGCATATAAGGTAATATAAATTCCTCTTTAATATAGGTTAATTCCTCTTCTGGTGTATTTTGGTCTATAGGATAATCAGTTGAAGTTTGGAAGTCAGTGTGAGGGTTTGTAATAAGGTTTCTGACTCTTATTTCTGTAGTAATCTCTTTTATTTTAGTGCATACTTGCTCAGTGGCTTCATGAATTTTTTCCAATATAAGTTTACAGTTTAGTTGTAAATAGGGTTTCTCCATTTCTATAATAGTTAGAAGCAGTCCTTTTATCTTTTAGTGGAGGCTATATTTAATAAGAGTTAACCAAGGTCCATCCCCACAGTTTCTAACAGCTGCATCAACTTCTTTATCTTTTCCCTTTTATAATAGTTTGAAGGTCAAGCCAACCTCATCTCCAAACAGAAGCAGGCAACTGCAGTATTAGGTTTTACCACAAGATGTCCTCAGTGGGTTACAGAATCTTTCCCAGACACCAATAAAATGAATTTTCCTCTTTTTTTTTTTTTTAGTAAAAAGCTCTATAAAAAGGTTTTTTTGGGTGGACCCCAGTTAGAAATAAAATATAGTCATTAAAGTTAGTTATTCTGTCCTTTTATTCAGCACTTTTCTTCCCACACAAACAAACGCCACTCTTTCAGGGCAGGGAAATAGTTCCAAAAGGGCTTTTTACAGGCAAAGAGAAAAATAGGGTGAAGAGAGGAAAAGAAGGGTCTCACCTGGATCATCCGTGATGGTTCTTAACACTTAGATGTTCTTGTGACTTTCAGCTACTGCAGCTACATGATCGGCCATCTTGCAGGATGATCTTTTCTCCGTTTGCCCTAACGAGTTAGCTGGAGTTGCAGGAGAAGCTGCTACCCTCCTGTAATCACCAGATAGCCTCCTCATCGGTGGTCGCCCCTCCAGGGCGACTTTCAACCCCTTTCGGGATCTACCGACAAAGGAGAATCAGCCGGTGAAGAGACAAGTCTCTTTACCCAACCGCAGTCACCGTGAACCGGAATCGGAAGTCAGGGCATCTCTATTTTAATCCTTTTCTGTATTTGCAGGAAATGAGGTCCTCATTACATGCAGCTGGACTACTGCAGGGAGCTCTGTATATGGTTGGCCTTGGAGCCCATCTTGAAGTTTCAGGGTGGTTTAGTTCAGAATGCAGAGACTTGTTTAATGGGTGACACTAGCACTGCTGATGTTACCTAGTTTGGGTAATAAAACATCTGCAAAAAAAACAACCAGCCTCAGAGAGCACCAAGGACCCCTCATGGATGACACTTGCTGCCATAAATATATATTACACCTCCACTGGCTCCAAATTAGATTTTGAGTACAAGATGCCTCTGTGGTTTGGCTCCAACTTCAGGATTAACTTTGCCAAGCACAATTGCCCTGCCTGATTGTTTGTCCTAGGAGAAACTGAAGGTACCCCTCTATTTTTATGAGATGCACACTAGAAGCTCATAGGTGCTATTTTTCTACGGCAGCATCTATAATATGGAATAACCTTCTGCTTGGATTGAGATTGATCTTTACAATTAGATTTATCTTCCAGAAACTATTGAAAACAGAATAGTTTTCAAGGGACTACAGTGATGAATAGAATAGAATAGAATAGAATAGAATAGAATAGAATAGAATAGAATAGAATAGAATAGAATAGAGTTGGAAGGGACCTCGGAGGTCTTCTAGACTAGGATGGATGATTGATTTTATAACAACATATTTCTTCATTTTTAAAATGTTTCATTGCTATAAACCACCAAGGGACTTGGGATTATGGGAAGAAGTAAATCCAGTAAGTGTATAAATAAAAGAAACAAATGTATTTAGATGAAATATGTATCATTCAAAAAAAACATTGAAATTTTTCTGCTTGGATATAAAGCTTCTGCCCACTCAACTACTGGACTTGGAGAGAAAGATTCCATCAAAAATATACTTTATTTTATTTATTTGACATTGTCATCTGTGACACTGATTGTTGTTATTTGTCTTTTTACTGCAGAACATCTTGTTATCTTCTCTATGCATCCCTGTGCTTTTTCCCCAAAGGCTTTCCAAGGATAAATTGCTAACTCTTGAGCAGATAATCCTACTTCTGAACAGCAGTGAACCAATGCGCCTGAAAAGAATGCACATGGGTGATAAGGGTGTGATTTCACTCTATCATAGTCACATTTTCACTTCTGTGATTGGGCACAGCTGTGATTTGCCTGTAATTACTTGCCTGCAGTTCAGACAAAGTTCCTCAAAGTTTTTCAGTTCTGTTGGCTGTATTGTGTTCCTGCTACAGTATAATTCATACAATTTGGAGAGTATGCAGTTTGTTATCAAGCTAAATGTCCTTTCCACTCAGCTTCTTAACAGTTTGGTAGATTTTTTTAAAGAGCATGATCTAGATCAGACATGTCAAACTTGTGATGTCACATGACATCACGCAACGTATTGGGACATTTTTGCCATTGCCGGCAATGGGGTGGGCACAGCTTCCACGTGATGTGTCCAGCCCGCAGGCCAGCAGTTTGACACCCCTGATCTAGATGTCCCAAACAATCTGTTAGGTAGCTTTCTTAAGCACAGTACTAGGCTCTTTTGAATATAATTATATTAAAAAGTTCTCCATGCAAAACATAAAAAACAGAATAGAAACACAAGTTAAGATAGGCAAGAAAATGGTAAGTGAGTACCTGTCCAGCCTAGACGAGTTCAAATTGCCAGGACCAGATGGATTACACCCCAAGGTTCTCAAGGAACTGGCTGATGTAATCTCAGAACCACTGAACTATATTTTTCAAAGATCCTGGAGCACATGGGAACTACCAGAGGACTGGAAAAGAGCTGATATAGTTCCCATCTACAAAAAAGGGGGAAAAATGGACCCAGGAAATAAGACCTATCAGCCTGACCTCAATACCTGGGAAGATCCTGGAAAAGATAATCAAACAATGAATCAACATACACCTAGAGGCAAACATTACTAAAACCCAACACGGGTTTGTCAAAAATAGATCATGCCAGACAAATCTTATTGCATTTTTTGACCAAGTGACAAAATTAGTGGATCAGAGGAATGCTGTGGACATAATTTACTTGGACTTCAGTAAGACATTTGATAAAGTAGATCACAGCCTACTACTTGACAAGATAGAAAAATGTGGGGTAGAAAGCACCACCACCAGATGGATCCGTAGCTGACTAACCAGCCATACTCAGCGTGTGGTCCTCAATGGAACTGCATCTACATGGAGGGAAATGTGTAGTGGGGTGCCCCAGGGCTCTGTTCTGGGCCCAGTGCTCTTCAACATCTATATCAATGATTTGGATGAGGGGATAAATGGGGAACTCATCAAATTTGCAGATGACACCAAGCTGGCAGGAATAGCCAACACTCCAGAAGACAGGCTTAAGATACAGAAGGATCTGGACAGACTTGAACACTGGGCGCTATCTAACAAAATGAAATTCAATGGTGAAAAAAGCAAGGTTCTACATTTAGGCAAGAAAAACCAAATGCACAGGTATAGTATAGGGGTACCTTGCTCAATAGTAGTAACTGTGAGAGGGACCTTGGAGTCCTAGTGGACAATCAACTAAATATGAGCCAGCAGTGTGCTGCAGCTGCCAAAAAGGCCAACACAGTGCTAGGCTGCATTAATAGAGGGATAGAATCAAGATCACATAAAGTGTTAATACCACTTTAGAATGCCTTGGTAAGGCCACACCTGGAATACTGCATCCAGTTTTGGTCACCGCGATGTAAAAAAAGATGTTTAGACATAGAAAGAGCACAGAGAAGAGCAACAAAGATGATTAGGGGACTGGAGGTTAAAGCATATAAGGAACGGTTGCTCGAATTGGTTATGTCTAGTTTAATGAAGAGAAGGACGAAGGGGGACATGATAGCAGTGTTCCAATATCTCCCTCAAAGAAGAGGGAGTCAAGCTATTTTCCAAGGCACCTGAAGGCAGGACAAGAAGCACCGGGTGGAAACTAAGCAAGGAGAGAAGCAACCTTGAACTAAGAAGAAACTTTCTGACAATTAGAACAATTAACCAGTGGAACAATCTGCCTCCAGAAGTGGTGAATCTCCAACACTGGAGGTTTTTAAGAAGAGACTGGACAGTAATTTGTCCGAAATGGTATAGGGTTTCCTGCCTGAGCAGGGGGTTGGACTAGATGACCTCCAAGGTACCTTTCAACTTTACTATTATTATTATTATTATTAAGCTGTGGAACTTGCTACTTCAAGATATAGTCATATCCATCAATGCACATGGTTTTTAAAAGACAAATTTAAAGATAGGCATCATTATTTAATGCATTATTGCTTTACTTCTGGTATTAAAGATGATATACAGTAGATAGATGAGAGATGATTGATAGATGATAAATGATGATAGATGATAAATGATAGATGATAGATGATTGAGATAGATAGATAGATAGATAGATAGATAGATAGATAGATAGATAGATAGATAGATAGACAGAAGACACTAATAAAAGGTTATGTAAATAAAAAAGAGAAAGAAAAAGCTAAAGGTACAAAAAAGGAAAATGTAAAAGAAAAAGAAAAAAGAAATGGCTTCTGATCTTCTTTACAGTAATTATAATTATGAATTTTCCTCTTACTCTACTACATCAATTCTTTTTATAATCTATCTTGTCTATAATCAAAATCATAAGTATACTATTTTGTTTTGTCTAAAAAGTTCATAAGGGTTTTCCAGTAAGCAATAAACATAAATTTTCTCTGATCAAAGAAGTTAATTTAGCAAGTTCTATCATCTTTACCAACTATTTCTCCATTGTGAATAATGCCAAATCTTTCTCTTTTTGTGCATACAATAATCTTGCACAGTTATCAAATATAAAAACAAAGTTCCACAATTAATAGCATCTGAATCTGTGTATTTATTTGAATCCAAATTTTTCTAGCTTTTTTACACATCCACATATCCACATTTTACACATGATAAAATGTCTCTTCTTGTTCGCATTCCCAACATAACTTTGAAACGCCATTATATATTCTAGACAATTTCTCTGTGTCTGTATACCAGCTTCTGAGGAATACAAACAAGAGGGGCTACTGGGTTTATGATTTATATGTTGCCTTCCCTTAGGCATCCAGTGATCCACTATGAAAACTGAATGCACAACTCAATGAGGCTTTGCTCTGATGTAACACAACTGCTACGTTTATACAGAATACATCCATTTGTAGCAACAGAACAGATTTGAATACAAGTTTTACCAAACAATTTAAATCCATTGTGATATTTCATGATTAAAAACATTGGACCTCGTAGATCAATTTCAGAATAATATAGACCAGAATACAGACCTCTCCTATACCGCAAAACAAACTCTACCAAAACCAGCTTAGAATATCTTTGACATAAGTCCCCATCTCATAGAATTTTGGATACAAATAAATTCACTGATTCAGAGGATATTATATCCTAAAATGGTCAAATTATCAAAGGCTTTCAACACAATAAAAGGAGAATAAGGAGGGAGGAACTCAATAACTTTCATTTCTCTGTTTTATCCTAAAAATAAAACACAGATTTTCATCATCTTTGGGAAAACAGGAGACTACATCACAGACTACCGATCTGAAATGAAATAGTGTTTACTTTCTCAGTTGCTCCCTCCCACACCATTGCTCCTGGAACCAGCCTCTTGGATCAGCTATTGGATGATATGCCTGAACGGCCTGAAACAGTCTGAAAACTGAAGGTTTTCCCCAGGGTGCTGCTCCTGATGGAATTAGCAGCAGGAGCTAAAACCTGCATACTGATAATTTTTTCTTCCCCTTGAAGGTTTAAAATGTTTGCAAGGAGGGGAGTAAATATAACATTTTGATCTGAATAGAATAATGATTAGGGTAACAGGTTATGCTCTGTCAAAAAGCTTGAAACTCCTACAATGTAAATAAATGGGAAATTAGTCTTTTGAACCCTCATGCTACAAGATTTATGTACCATGGAACTGGGGAAAAATAACAATAATGAGGCTTATAATAAATATTTGAGAGTACATAACTAGGCCACTAACTCCCTCTATATATAGAAAAAGAACTCACAGTAAGAAATTGGACAATCATTCTCAAAGTCTTCTATTTCAATTAGAAGTTTTGGAACTTACAGTTCACTCTGAATTAAAGTCCCTTGTTGCAGAATATATAGAACTTACTTCTGATTAAATACTATAAACTTCATTCTACAGGAGACAAATCACCGAGAAAAAAGAAACCTGCAAGGTGGAAAATTAAGGTGTAAAGCAAATAAAAAATTGAGGCAAGAACCTCTGAGGAAACTTTCTAAGTCAAATCAAGGAAGTATTGTAAACTTTAAATTTAGAAGAGTCTTGGGAGCAGATTACTTTCAAAGCGTTCCATATGTTTTATTTGTTCCTTTTTCACATGGGCCAAATTTATCTCACCCCCTCAGATGGAGGAGGCCTATGGTAGCAGGTTTTGCTCCTCTTTTTTATTTACTTGAAGGGAACAGTGGGATTAACACCCAGCAATGAGGCCACAGAGTTTCAAGAGTCAAAAACAATTCCCTTGCTTCCATGTAGAACAGGGGTGTCAAACTCAATTTCATTGAGGGCCGCATCAGCATTGCAGTTGCCCTTGGTGGGCCAGGTGGGTGTGGCCAGGGTGGGTGTGGCCTACTGGGTGGGCATGGATGGAGTGGGTGTGGCCTACTGGGTGGGCATGGCCAGCTCTACATCATTTGCATCAAGGGTGCCTGTGGGGGCGTGGGCAGGAGTGGGACAGATCTGAGGGTCTCTGGCAGAAGGGGGTGGGACGGGGCAAGTGCCAAGGCATGGTCCATTTCTTCATTCCTCACAAAGGGTGACACTTCCCCAGTATGCACCCAGGGGGCGGGGCTGACATGGCAGGGGCTGGTTCCTCACTGTTTCTAGACAGCCTTGTGGAGCTAAGACTGAATGCATTTCAGCATAGATAGCCACCACAAAATTGTACATTGGCTCCCAGCCGGCCTGGTCCAGGGCCAAGGCAGCGGAGGCCATTCCCTCACTGTTTCCAGGATGGCTTCGCAGGCCACATGAAACCACTTTGCGGGCCGCATCCGCCCCCCGGGCCTTGTGTTTGACATGTCTGATGTAGAACATCAACAGTTACTCATTATATTGATCCACAATACAATTTCTCATTAATGACTATATATTATGAGAGCTGTGAGAAGGTAAGACAGCACTATTGCAGAAGCTGGTGAAAAGACAGCATAAATGAAATAGAAGAAATGTATAAAATGGCTGATTATGTACTATCAAATGTGTGTCAATTCACGACAACCACATAGATGTTCTCAGGGATATTCTGCCTTCAGCCTGCCTTTTTAAATTTATGATATATCAATTGCCACTGTAATCAAATCCATCCTCCTTAAAGAAGGTTCCCCTTATCTTTCCTATAAGAAAAGAAGTCCAGTTGCCATGACTCGGCTCTACCTGGATGACTGAAAATCTTCATCAACATCTTCATATAATGTGCCCAAGCCTTGTTACTAGCATCTCAACTGAGAATACTGATTTTTTTTTTCATTTTTGTATTATGATCCATTTGTTGGTTTTCCTAGTTATCTGTGATGTCCTCAAGAGCCTTCTCCAACACCAAAGTTCACAAATGCCAATCCTCTATCTGGCTCTTTCAAAGTCCAAATTTTACATCTATAGAATATCAGAAGAAAAAAGTTTGCTTGAACAATTCTAATGTTTGTAGATACAAACATATCATAGCATCAGCATATTATTTCCAAAACCTTCATTGCTACCTCCCAAATTCAAATATATATATTTTTTGATGCTGGATCTTTTAGCTCTGATGGTTAATGCAGAAACTGTCAACTACTTCAGTGATTTCATTATCAGTTCTGAGACTGATTGCTATATATATTGTTTGTTTGTGCATGTGTGTGTGTGTCCTGACTGTCCAATTCTGGATCATTTCTATTGGCCTAAGATGCCAATTCATAATAGTTTAATAATTTCATCTTTCATTGTTGAACTTTCTCATGATCATGCTTCCCATATTCCATGTTCCCACTGTAATCTGTTTCTACACCCTCAGGTAATATCAGCAACTAGATGTCCAAAAGGCTTTAATTTAACCACATCATAGACTCCATCTCTAAAAGATCCTCAGCTCTTCCTCAGGATCGTGTTGAATGCCACCTGACCTAAGCAGCCTATAATTTGTCATTGTATCAACATTTGTTCTATCTTGTCTCCCCATCTGGTTTTCTTTGTAAAATACTGGAATGGTTTACCATTGCCTTCTGTGTGAAATGATTCATTTGTTGCCATCACTATAGTGATTGTCTGCCTCCAGTACCTTGCTATATCAATACTCTTCAATATAGAGCATTGCCTTGCTTTAGCCGGGCAGCTGCAATGACCTTCACATCTTAGGTGATCCTTCTTATTTCCAACTAATTGCTCCATTGCTTGCTTCTTCAAATTCACTTAATCTGCCATCATAAATTGAGCAGGCTTCCTGAAACGCAAAATACCCTACCTCTTTAATGCATTAAAAAAAAAGTTGTATTTAAGTTATACTCTCTGACTCAATGGATTAAATAGACTTTGTTAGGATTACAGCTGCCAATCAAGTTCAAGTGCATTTTTAATAGTTTAATTTGTGGCACAGGGTTTCAAATAAAATCATCAAGTGCAGTCGATTAAACTCATTAAGCCCTTATGGACTTGCCTGTGTGCGGGGCTGTTATCAGATTCTGAGACATGAGAATTAATTAGGCTTCTGTTATCCTTTGTATGGATTAGTATGCTAGGCCCAGAGGCCTGGCGTTTTTCTCTGAATATACTAGGCCTATAATCTTTTTACCAGCACTATGGGGAAAGACTAGGGCCTAAAGAGATTTCTTCAAGGCCCCTCAAAGATCAAACTACATTGAATACCATGCATACTGATTTTATTTTTATTGAAATAAAGAACTGTATCACTCTTGTCTACATATCATTGTACCTGGAAAAGTGCCTTAAATTGGGCAAGCAAATAATACACAATACAATACACAATATAATGTTTATCAACAATCATAATAGAATAGTGGCAATCACTCACACATCTGGGGGAATGTTCAGAAGAAGAGAACGTAAATGTTGACAGTAACAATTCAGTGAAAAATATAAACAATCTGTATTTACATTTACTAGTTATATGCAGGAATGCCAACATTTTCTTGCAACCATGTGCTGCCCCTATTATTTGGAAATGAATTAATCATCTATAATTTTGAAATTGTATGGATAGATTGGTTGTGCAGCAATCGTACCAATAATATCTAGATGGTTGGGAAGGAAAAAAACAACAACCCTGCAGCATATCAGGCTGAATGTTATTATACTCCTTTGAAACTCTTTACAATTCTTAAAAGTCTACATAGGATTGCATCCTTCATAGAATATAACTGTTCTTACCATTCTTTTTATGTGATTTTATAATTCAAAAGTTACAATAGTTCTATTTGACAAATGCTTATACGGTTAATTTTAAACCAAATTCATACTTAAAGTTCTGATTAAGCATGTGCTAAACCAGCTTCCTGTGCTTCTGGGTGAAATATCCTTCTTCAAACTTTTTCAATCTAATTTTTAACATAACTATAATGCAGATAGGATTAATACATTATCTTTTTTAAATAATTGTATTAAGATTTTTATCTTTATAATGTAATTCTTAAATATAATTATTATAAGAAAGATAATGTATCAAGCCTATCTGCATTATAGTTATTTTAAAAAATACAAAGTACAAAAAATGAAAAAAGATAAAAGAAAAAATTAAAAAGTGCAAAAAAGAAAAGAAGAAATTCCCCCTTTCATCTCCAGTGAGCAGAGTTAACATTAACAGTTTATCACCATCTCTTAAAATACAACAAACCATCACTTCATCCCATATAATAAAATATAATAATAATAATAATAATAATAATAGTAGTAGTAGTAGTAGTAGTAGTAGTAGTAGTAGAGGTAGTATTAGTAGTAGTAAAGTTGGAAGGGACCATGGAGGTCATCGAGTCCAACCTCCTGCTCAGGCAGGAAACCCTACACCATTTCAGATAAATGGCTGTCCAGTCTCTTCTTGAAAACTTCCAGTGTTGCAGCATTCACCGCTTCTGGAGGCAAGTTATTCCACTGGTTAATTGTTCGAACTGTCAGGAAGTTTCTCCTTAGTTCTAGGTTGCTTCTCTCCTTGATCAGTTTCCATCCGTTGCTTCTTGTCCTGCCTTCCGGCTCTTCCATTCTCTATAAACAAATCTTTAAAGCCTCATCACTCCATCCTAATCAGCTGAATCCATTAAGGGGTAAGAAGAAATAACTATTGCAAACTCTGTCTAAATAACCCACTTTGAATTCTTCCTTTTACTTTATAAATTTTATATTGAACCATATTCCTATCATCTCATTTCTTTAAATAAACAAAACTTTTAAAACCAATTCTAGTCCACATAAATCCATCCAGCATTACAAGAAATAGCAATCCATCTATTTTAACCTTGATCAAATAAAAAAACCCTCTGTATTCTTTCTCTTTTTTTTTAGAACAATCTTTAGTTCCTTTAGATAATATCCAAACATGTTTTCCTTTTTATGTCTCTTTGCCTCCTATCAGAAAATTATTGGCAATTTTAGCAAGCCTCTTTAGTGGATCCAGTACAATTATCCACATCACTTTTCGATTCTCATTGTCTCTTCCCTCCAAATCATTGACAACTTTATCAAAATTCTTTTGTAAATCCAATAAAAAAAAGATTATCCATATCACTCTTGTGGTTTAGTATTTGTACAGTATGTGTCTTTGTTAAACCAAAGCCAGTTTCACTTGTATATCTGACAGTTTGTCTTTTTGTGTATCTACTTTTTCATCTTTTTCCATCTGCTTATTCTTTTTTAAACCCACATTTAGATTGATTTCACCTTTATTCAATAAATCTTCCACAACTTCAATTACAGAATCCAGTTTATTTATTATAGCAAATAATTTTAAATTTATTTTCTGTATCCCAAAATTATAGATCACTCTTAGCTACTCCATTGATACAATCATTTCCTTAAAATGCCCTCTAGTGCCAGTCTTGAAAGTCATCAATTATTCAGATCTAAACATAGAAAAGTTCCCATGGAAAGGGTTCTTTTAATGAACTTCAAAGTCTTAATTCAAGTCCATATAAACCTTTAATCTATTTAAAACTTTCTAAAGTGAATACTCTAATTACTCTTTTACTATATTCCAAAAAAGAAAAAAATTATAAAGCCTTAACCATGTAATCATCATTTTTTAAAGTATTGAAAAAAAAACTCTCACCAGTTGAATACAATAGAACTTGACATTCTGAAGGATCTCAATCTTTAAAAAGCATGTATATATTTAAGTAAAATCCAAACTAATTAAGAAGTGAGATTTGTTCAAATATTGAATCCTGCATTAATGGCTATAAGCTCAATACCAAAGGTACTTTTTCATGAGGCAACTGGACTTTCTTATTTTTCTCTGAAGACGTTTCACATCTCATCCAAGAATCTTCTTCAGCTATGACTGGATGGTGGAGAATGGAAGGATTTATATTCCTTGCAGACAGCTGGTCATTTGCATTTTTTTAGAGAGTCATTGAGGTCATCTGGAGGTTTATCTGTGTCATCAGGGACTCCTGAGTAGTACAAATGGGTGTGGAGCCTTCTTGGAACTGCTGAAAGGACTGTGTTGTAGACTGGATATAGATGATGTTCTATCCCTCCCCCCCCTCTGTTCAATTTTGACACAGAGGAGAAGGGATCCGACATCATCTATCTCCAGTCTACAACACTGTCCTTTCAACAGTTCCAAGAAGGCTCCACACCTCAGGTGACCCTAACAACACAGATAAAATAGAAGTTTCAAACTAGAAGTCATAAGTATATGTTATAAAAATATATAGACATAAAGTCAACAGATTACAGCCCAATTACATTTATTTCTACTTACACTGATAATGATAACTCAGCCTCATGGAAATTCATGAGAAACTATTCAAAACTTCCTATCAGGTAATACTATAAACTATGTAGAAATTGTGATTTCCATCTTAAATCTGTGGTGAGAACTAATCAAAATACTATTGGGCAAATCTGAAATCTTGGAACAAGCCAACACATGTATGATAAACAAAGTTAACAAATCTGGGACAGATTTTAATGAAAGCAAGTATGAAATGCATGATACTATGATGAGCTAATCAAACATATCCATCCATGATCTGAGTAACAGTGACAAACTAGAAAAAGGATCTTAGCAGATTGTTCATTGAAAAATTACTCCAGTGGCCATGATTCAACCTTTGCCTGGATGACTGAGCGTCCTCATTGACATAGTTCATTGAAAAGTTCATCTAGTATGTTGCTGCTGCTATGAAAATAAGACTGCACAATATATAATATCTCTGAAATATTTTAGTATTACCATACTTAGAATAGTGTAGCATTTGGGGCTTAAGAAATGCCATACAGCTAGAACATGTGAGGAAAAGATCAATTAAAATTATCAAGGGGCTAAAATAACTTCCTTACAAGGAGAGGACGCATAGTCATAATTCTGGTCAAGGAAACAAGGATATATGCAGGTATAGAGATTTGTGCCCATTGTATGGAAAGCAAATAGTGAGATGAAAAGAAGGACGTGGTGGTGACATGATAGCAGTGTTCCAAAATCTAAGGGGCTGCCACAAAGAGCCAAAGCACCTGAAGGCAGAACAAGAAGCAAACAAGAAGAAGGAAACTAATCAAAGAGAAACCCAACCTAGAACTCAGCAGAAATTTCCTGACAGTTAGTACAATTAATAGTAATAATAAAGTTGGAAGGAACCTTGGAGGTCATCTAGTCCAACCCCCTGTTCAGGCAGGAAACCCTATACCATTTCAGACAGTCTGGTCTTAAAAACTTTCAGTGTTGGAGCATTCACAGCTTCTGGAGGCAGGTTGTTCCACTGATTAATTGTTCTAATTGTCAGAAAATTTCTCCTTAGTTCTAGATTGCTTCTCTCTTTGGTTAGTTTCTATCCGTTGCTTTTTGTCCTGCCTTCAGGTGCTTTGGAGAATATCTTGACTCCCTCTTCTTTGTGGCAGCCCCTGAGATATTGGAAACTGCTAATCAGTGGAATTAATCAGTGGAATGGTGTGCCTTCAGAAGTTTTGGGTGCTCCAACATTGGAGGTTTTTAGGAAGAGGTTGGACAACTATCCAAGAACCAACAATCATTATATTAATTTCAGTTACTAGTAACATTACTGTGCTAGTGTCTTCCTTCTGATCTTCTAACAGGTTAGCATCTGGAAGAACAAAATCGCTGCATAAGTGGCCCTTTGGTCTGAGCCAGACAGGTTCTTACATTATTATGCTGTTGAGATAACTGGCAACAGAAATCTGACCGCAGGCAACAAATACGAACAGGATGCTTAGATTTTAAGTGCCAGTTCAATATTTTTGAACAACCAGGGGAGAAAACATAAGAGAAAAACAATGTTAGTGATTTGCTCAGAGTTAGGGTAGAATTCAGTGCTTTAGGCAGGGCCCTCAGCTGTGATTTCTTTGGTCTTTAAAGGAAGGCAGCAATTATTTACATTCACCAATAAGACCAATTTCATCCCAAGGCCTCAACAACTGCCTTGTTAAATGAGGCTTTGTCAAAGGGTCTTTTATAAGAGGCATAAATCTTTTCAAGAAAGGCCAACTGCCAGCATGGTCACTTGGTAAATGTATAAATAAGAGCACATTGTAAAGACACCGATGAGTTAAAGGGGATGAAGAAAAGTAAAATTCCTGGTCAGAGACCTGAGCTCACTTATATAGCCCTGGCAAATTATATTTGTCACATGTTCAACGGTGGTCTTCCCACTGTCTCACTTGAGCTTACCAATTCTTGAACTGGTTTATTACTTATATTTACCCATATGAGCCAATGACTCCTTTAGGTGATTTCAGCAGTCAGATTAAGTTGCAGCATTTCCTCTTCCTGTTCTCCTATTTCCATTTCATTGAGCAATTCTCCAAGTCAAGCTTAGTGTAGTGGGAAAAGTAGAATTTGTTTGAGCTCCCACAAAACTACCAGCCACATATACCTATAATCTATCTCATACAGTATACATGTATTGCTGGAGCCACTGACTCAACAAAAGGCTGTCAGGACCTTACCACCCACTATTGTGTAAGTGACACAGTATCTATGGAGATTCTGAGTCATCCAGATTGTCCCAAAGGTACTTTTTCAAAAGGCAACTGGACTTCATTTTTTCTTGAAGACGTTTCACTTCTCATCCAAGAAGCAGAACTGAAGAAACGTCTTGAAAAAGCACCTTTGGGACAAAAGACACAATAGTTACACAACAGTGTAAGTGCATATCAGTTGTTAAGGCCTCAAAAATGGTATAGGAAATTTTGGCAGGCCACTTTATTTGATTCCTAACTTCTGTAAAAATCTACCCTGACAGATATTAACTCTCTTCAATGTTTTAAAGATTTTTATCATAAAAGAAGGAATGATTTTGCCCACTGATGTTATTTTAAATGATACAGACTGGTAACTTATGGAAAAAATGACAGGATGAGAAGAAAGCCCTTTTCAACAGCTGCTATCAAATAAACAGATATCATGAAGAAGCGTGCTACTCTTTCAGCAGTGCTCTGATAGAGAGGAATGAGCATGTTGCCAGATACATTAGTTTGAATCAGACAGTTTGACTATACTCAGTTTAGTCAAAGAGACTAAAAATTTATCATAGCTCCACACTGGAAAAAAAAAATGTAGCAGACATAGCTGTTGGAAATGACTGCATATAAATTAAAACGTGTAGGTATATTCAGATTCAGACAAGATTCCACTTTTAAATAAATCTCATCAACTATTTTTGGGGAAAAGACCAGTTTAATTTAAGAGTCTAGATTTATTTCAGTTTTTAAAAATCAGCATTTGTAAATGTACAAAATGAACAATGAACTAGAGTCGTAGAGATTGATACCCTTCCAAGGATTTAAATTCCATCTATTGCATAGCCCACTGATGACTCTTTTTATCAATTCTCCACCCCCAGAACAACCTTTGCTGGTCCCCGGAATCAAGTTCAGTTCAATAATTGAACCATACAGTATTAAAATTTTATTTTTTAAAAAGGCCTTTCTAACATAATTGGTGACAAAGAAGGAAGCTTGTAAAGGAAACCAGGAGGGAGGGAGGGAGGGAGGGAGGGAGGGAGAGAGGGAGGGAGGGAGGAAGGAAGGAAGGAAGGAAGGAAGGAAGGAAGGAAGGAAGGAAGGAAGGAAGGAAGGAAGGAAGGAAAGGTTTTGGAAGGAGAACACATTAAAATAACTAATTTCCTTCAAAAAAGACAAAATGGGAATACTTAGTGTTAGAGTGAAAAATATAGCAGTTGTATGGAATAGAAAAACTTTAGGAATCATTTGAAAATAAGTTTACCACAGCCTATCAGCACAAATATCAATAACAAGCCACAGATATAACATTACCACAAAATGACGCAATGATGCACTTGATCATTATTTCTGACACTAGTAACTTGCATCATTTATAAGATGCTGTCATGATACAGCTCTCATCGTTTGTTCCCCTGTGTCAACTAGATTCCCAAGCCCACTGGGTTAACAAGTATGAAGTGGGTTTAGCTCAAGGACCTGTTATCCAAGGCCATTTATAATTTAGCCTATCTAGAAATCCTGACTCTTTATTGTGACTGCAGCATGGATTTATCAATCACTTTGTGGGTAACTGGTTCTTCATTACAGCATCTGTTTCTCTTTGGCATCAGATTCCTGGCTCAAGTAAAGTAGCTGAAAGTATGCAAAGTATATGTTCATGGGTGGGTTCTGTGTTGCCAGTTTCTTCTCCCACCAGTGGCTGGACTAACTTTTTTTTATTGTTTGTATCCTGCCTTTATTATTTTTATAAATAACGCAAGGCAGCAACCATATCTAATACTCCTTCCTCCTCCTATTTCTCCCACAATAACAACCTTTTGAGGTGAGTTGGGTTGAGAAATAGTGACAGGCGTTCATGGCTATGGTAGGATTAGAACTCATAGACTCCCGCTTTCTAGCCTGGTGTCTTAACCACTAAGCCAAACTTGCTTTTATTATCTTATTATTATTATGCAACAGAGTTAACCAGATACATAAAAAATGTAGATGCTGCATTTGTACAACATGGCAAGTTTCATTGCATATTCAGGACTTTCTTACCATCCTTCACAAATCCAGCCCATTCCATAGGTTATGATTCAATGTCCTATAAAAGATATAAAAATTATTAATTAAGTAACCAAGAAAAAACAGTGTTGTCCCTGATTGGATTAAATTGCTCCCTCACAAGCATTATCAAACTTTTTACCTAGGTAAAAATGGTGGTGCAGTGGTTAGAATGCAGTACTGCAGGCTACTTCTGCTGACTGCAGTTGGAGTCTCTCCAGCCCAGGGTTGACTCCGCCTTCCGTCCTTCCCAGGTTGGTAAAATGAAGACCCAGACTGTTGAGGGCAATAGGCTGACTTTGTAAACTGCTTAGAGAGGGTTGTGAAGTGGTATACAAGTCTAAGTGCTATTGCTACTTTTTACATGGCCTATGTCAGGGGTAGGCAACCTTGGCTCTTTTATGACTCGTGAACTTCAACTCCCAGAATTCCTGAGCCAGCATGGCTGGCTCAGGAATTCTGGGAGTTGAAGTCCACGAGTCATAAAAGAGCCAAGGTTGCCTACCCCTGGCCTATGCAAAGAAAGAAATGGAGAATGCTTTCCCCGATGAAACTCATTCAAGACATGTCTGTTCTATAAACCATTCTAGATCCTTTTTGGAATTTTAATTCTACCTGTTACATATGTAAGTGGGGCAAAATATTTACTGCACCCCTGGGTTCCCCCTGCTTGGCACCATTTCCTGCAAATTGTTTAATTCATCATAATTAAAGATAGGCAAAGAGAGACACTGCTCCTTTCCAACCTCTTTTCACCAAGTCTCTTTCATACTTCCTCCCTGACCCCCCTGCCTATGAAATTGATGAATGCCTCTTTAAGGTCTTGTGCCTTCCACCTCGACAGAACACCCTTGTAAATCAGATAAATATCTCAAGGATCCTTATCCTGGGAAAATGGAGATAATTGTACTAAACTGAAGTGTCTCTTCTTTTTTTTTTTTTCAGCTGGAGTCTCTTTTCGTAACAGGTGCACACTGACTGCTAATTCCTATACCTGATTTTCCTCCCCCCCCCCAACTCTCTGTCACAGAAGAAGGAAAAAAAAAACAGTAGTAGGGCTAAGTCATCTGTTGATCTGATATTTAACCAAGATAAATTATCAATCAGGAACCTTTTTATAGCTCTATTTGAGTGTTGTTGCAAAAGGTCACCTTACCAGGATCACAGTTAACTCTGACATTCTCAAGCTTACAAATATTTCTGTTGGGTAGCAGAGTGGCAGGATTCATCAGGATTTATTCCAAGCAAAGGCAATTCCCTGGAGTTCTCACAGCAGAAATCAATTTGGACAGATGCACTTTCTAGGGTGGCCACCAGCTGCAACGAAAAGCCTGGTCTGGAATATTAAAAGCTAAGTATTGTGAAAGGCAGATCTCCTTGTTTGAAACAAAGCCGCCCGGGGTTGCTTTGAATAGCGTGATGGGTGATGTATAAATTTAATAAATAAATAAATAAAATCTACTCACTTCAGCTTCAGTTGAAGCAGTCAGCAACCGAACCTTCCTCCTTTTGTTATCTGGCCCACTCAGTTTTTCTTTCTCATGATGATTGGGCATGGAGCCAATCCAAGATTTAAAGAAGATTCATATTTAACCATTTCAAATCCAGGTAATCTCACAGCTAAAAACTCAAGTGTCATTCATCCATCTCTCCCACCCTTTGGTCTAACTTGATAGAATTTGCCTCAAGGAAGAAAAAAAAATATGCCTGCTATTTAGTTCAGATATAAACAGTCTAGTGCCAGATTTGCTCACAGATATCCTTAGAGCATATCATGATGTTATTATATTTTAATTGTTTAATTTTTTAATTAAAATTAAATGAGAAGCTAGCATGTTTCAAACACCTTCGTCTTATGCTTTCATCCCCTTGTAGGCTTTATAGAGGCTTTCTTAGAAAGTAAAAATGGTGAGTGTCTCAATACAATGTTTGATATAGAAACACACCTACCTGTTCAAAAACAAAAGCAGGCAAATTCATTTGGGACTCACATCCTTACATTGGCATCCATGTTGTAAACAGACAACCCTCTTATGGTTAGCATTGTATAAAGGGACTCAAACCAAACTCTCAATTTTTCAGATGTGCTCACTATTCCAGAAAGGCTATTTTACTTTCTCTCTGTTCCCATATCAACTGATCATTGAATGCTTATTCTAAAGTTGTTTTTTCATATGTAGCAGATGCAACTACACATAAACCAACCATATTCATATCCAGAGACACTTATATAAACATGTACTCCTCAGATTATAACTACCTATTAGCAACCATTCAAAATTACGAGAGCACTGAAGAAGGGGAATTTACAACTGGCTCTTGTAGTTTGGGCATCACAGCATCCCCATGGTCACAAGACTGTGAATCAGGTGATTGCAACTGGTTTACAATTATGATGTTTGCAACATCCCACAGTCATGGGGAAGCCAGCAGGACATCACAGGTCACTCCTTCAAGTCACTTCCATTCTAGCCATTTTTCCCTATTTGCACTCCATAGTGCCCATCCACAGCACCTATCTGCCCACGCTATATAGCGCCTGCCCACAGCCCTTGTCTGCATTCTCACCTAGTCTGCTTGTCTAGATTCCTGCCTTTTCCCATGACATCCTTGCTTAACAGCCCTCACCAGCTTCAGGTTACAATGGCAACCAAGACTTCCAGGATTGCCACAGCTAAACAATGTAGTCACAGGAGGTTGTGCTTTATAACTGCATCACTTAGCAATGGAAATTCCAGGCCCAGGATGCCAACTGTCAAAGAGCAGATTTTTAAATGGCCTGAATTAGCAGAGATGGCAAAATTAACTGCTTTGATTAGCAGTAATGGATTAGATAGGTTATAAGAGACTAGAAGTCATTTGTGGATTTTCTACATGTTAAATACAATGACAGATGGTTAACAGAGGTTGAAGATTCATTTTAACTTTGGGGTAACCTATTGACTGTTTGTTTATACGAGAGAGAGAGAGAGAGAGTGATGTTGAGTTGATTCAATTATTAGATAAATAGATTTCCACATCAAGGTTACTTGTTTATGTAATAAAGCATTTTTGTTAAGTACAGTTGGGAACATTTATAACTATTTGGAGACCTGTAATGTAAGGGGAGAGGAATATATTAGCCTTTTGAAATATTTTTCAGCATTCAGTTGGGGTGGATTTTTTTTCTTACATTTAATGTTAGATGTATTTGATATTTGCGGGGTGTAGTGGTGTTATATACATTTTGTTTTATTTTGTTGTTAGTGTTGGATGTTTGTTAGGTTTTTCTTCTTATTTTTTTTCTTTTCTTTATTTTGTAGCTTATCTTTGGTGATAAAAATAAATAAATAAATGTGTTTAAAAGGGAATTCCAGCCCCAACTGCTGTTGTAACCTGAGGACTAGCTATATGATTATACCAAATTGCTTTTGTAAGATACAGTATATCTCAGATATTCTAGACAACAAGTACAAAGTTCTTTTACTCAGTACTTTTCATTGTTACCCAGGAGATGGAGAATATCTCAACTGCCTCCTGACAAACTCTTTTGATTCATCTAGACTGAGAGCAGACAAAATCTCAACCTGGCTATAAAAAGGGAAAAAGAAATTAAGCTGGGCCAGTGTCCAGAAGAAGTTATTGGTTCACTTTCCAAATATGATCTCAGGAATAGGGATGGAAAGATGACTCATCTTTTCACACAAAGGACATGAGATGATCTTGCAATGTCCAATATTTCCCTTTCTTGAGTCAGGAGGTGAAGGGGAAAAAAAAACTCAAACAAAAAAATGAAGCCATTCTCAAAGTAATTTGGGTAACCTGCCAAACACAAAAACAAATAGAAAATATGACACAAACAAAAAATGAATGATGGTGTCATCTGGATAGGATTATTATTTTGTGTTTCGAGTTTTCCCGGAAACACCTGGGGTCCCACAAGGAACCAACAGACAGAATTTTATACGTGTGAACTTTATTCAAGGGTAGCAAACATCAGTAACATAAACACAACAGAGACAGCTATATAGATAAACCAACTCAGATTACTTGCTACCTTTGATGTCTAAATACTCAGCTGCCTACAGGCCTGAAAACAAATTATTTTCCCCAGAAAATAAGAACTTTTTTCTCCTACATAACACACACATAGAGAGTAAAGAAAGAAAAACCAAGAACTGCAAAAATTATTGATTTTTATAAGCCAGAAGGCATTACAGTGTTCGCCTATATATCCTACTGCCTATAGGTTGATATGATGAAATATTAAGAATTTGTCCCATGCTGCATCATAAACTGATGCAATAATTTAGATTCTCATAATGAATATTAGAAGGCAAGGATTCAAATTCTTCTACTATGCCTGTCATATCTACACCAAAGATGCAAACAAGACAGATAGGATAGTTACAGCTTTCAAATATATTTCAAGATGGTCCATGCATTTACATTATCACTGATTTGGTAAGCATGTTTAGTACCAGCTTGCTTCAGAAATTCCACTGTGATGGTTAGAATAAAACTTCACTGATCAAGCAAGGTATCTCACTGTTACCACATTCTCACAAAAATTATCTCACTGTTACCACATTCTTCAAGATGAATGGTTGAAAATAACTATTTAAAAGAGAACAGACATTTTACCTACTAGAGTGAACACTAAAGATTAATCTACACACAATCTATGGTTCTTAAGATAAGAGGATGAGATGGGATGGGATGGGTTTATATATATATAAACCATGTGTATATGTCTGTTGTGTATTGGTAGATATATACTTTCTTTTGAGAGCAGATTTATGACATCATCAAGGGTGACACATTGCAGACCTTCCATTTCATGCTGCAACTTATCTTCACTGAACCCTTTAAGTGACACCAGGTGACATGCAATAGTTTTTGGCAGAGCAGCAGTTTGACACTGTTTTGACTCTCTTTTACCCTCTAAGAATCTTCCACGTGGCTCTTCAGAATTCAGTGTTGCTTTCTAATGCAGATCCTTGGCTGCACAGCTAAACAGTACGGCAGGCAAGAAGCACTGTCAATCAAGCCCAGTCACAACACATCACATTTTAGAAGAATTAGGATGAATGTGCAAGGAAGAGAGAAAAAGGGCCATCTGAGAGGGGAAGCATCTGAACATAGAAATTAGAAAAGACAGACAAAACAGGAATATGTCAAATAGTCAATGTGGCAATCACCTTTTGCTTTTCAAAAGAATTTCCTAAAAGCTTTCTCATAATAGGCAGCAGAAATACATTATTGGGGAAGTCACACATTAAAAAGAACCCAGCAGCTTAGAGTTTGGTTTTATGTAGGATGGTATCGATGAAAAGAGTGACTTCTGATCTGCCTCTCTGTGCCATCTGTCTATTCTATGACTCTGTGCTTTTGAAGGTCAGATGCTAGGCCAGAGCCACTGTCTTCAAACCCTGACCGAAGAGGCTTGGTTAGTTACTGGGCTTGTTGTTGATTTTTATTAACTGGATTTTATTTATTGGATTGATTGGATTTTATTTATTGGATTATAACCCAAGAGAAAGAGATATTTGGTTGCTTAAACCCATCAAAACACATGCAATAATCATTTTCAGCATAAAAATGAACAAGTAGACAAGTAAGTTCATTTTTACATTGTAAATGATTATTGCATGTGTCTTGATGGATGGATTTCTCTCTCTTTCTCTTGCTATGGGTTATAATCTAAATAAATAAATAAATAAATAAATAAATAAATAAGAAGATCTTGGTTCTGATTCAGCAGTAATTTCTCCTACTCAATGCCTGTCTAGATTCCTTAGCAGCTTTATATGTCTCTTCAGTTTGAGTCTCTCTACCTTACCAACTCCCCACATTCATGTCACGTAAGCAAGAGATGTGCTCTTCTATGTATCAACAGGACTCAACTTCTCCCAAAAATACACATGAAAGAAATAGAGCATAAGTATTATTTTTTAAAAGAAAACCCTCCCTTTTTACGACCATGTAATCCCTTAATTCAGGGTAGAGTTGGAATGAATGGATGGAGCTGAGCATTTACTAGCTGGATGCCCTTCCTGTGCCAGAAATCATTTATTGTATGGATATTTCTAAGTATATGGACACTACAATTCAAACTGCCTGGATCCATTGGGGGGGAGGGGCTCAAAAAATCATGTCAACAAATTTTGGTGATTTAGCTCTGAGAAAAGTGGTATTCTTGCAAAATTGTTTTTCATCAGAAAAGATTATTGCATAAACTAACATTGTTGACCTTCCCTCAAATCACCCATCCTCCCCGATTGAAAGTCTTGCCCTGTGTACTTCAGTCTGCAGAAAATAATGAATAAAATTGTTCCAGAAAAGTCATTCTAAAAACCTAAGGCCCTGACACCGACACCGTCCCCGGAAAACAAAAATCTGTTACTGTCACCTGTGATTAAAAAAGCTTCCTAATATAGTTCCATCTCTTGCATTAAGAAGATCTGAAGATCCTGCTTATAATTCTAGTAGTACCCCTAAGAAAGAATAGTAAACAGAACTAGGATACATTACATAAATACAGCTCAAGGAAAATTAATACCATTTATCAAAAATGGTTTTATCAGGAGACCCAAATCTCATTACAATGAGATTCGTTTTTATTTTTATCACAGCAGCTGCACTTTCCCTTTTTCGCCTGAGAATTATGACTGTTAGATATTAGGAAACATCTCATTACCTTTAGGGGGGTGGTTTGTAAAATAATTGAAGCGACGAGGATCAACCTAGTAACATTTTAAAGTTGTATGGATTCAGGAATAATCCATATGAAAAGCACAGAAGAAGAAGCCCGCCTGTTTTAAACATTTTTAGGGTATAGCAGGAGCAACCAGACCAAGGATCGGCAACCTTAAACACTCAAGAGCCACGTGGACCCGTTTCCCAGAGAAAAGAAAACACTGGGAGCCGCAAAACCTGCACGTGTACGCGTGCGCACAAGGGAAGGAGCTTGATTGAAGAGTTTAATTAAAAGGAAATAGAGGCTGCTGTGCATGAGTTCTCTCTCTCTCTCTCTCTCTCTCTCTCTCTCTCTCTCTCTCCCTCCCTCCCTCCCTCTCTCCCTCTCTTTGTTTCCCTCCCTCTCCTCCCCCTCTCTCCCTCTCTCCACTCTTCTGCTCACCTGGCAATCTGGCTTCATGACAAGCTGACACACATTCTTTTTGGGCTGTCTGTCTGTCTCCTGCCCTTGGTCTGCCAGTCCCCACTCAGTTTGTGTGTATGTATGTGTGTGTCTGTATGTATGTGTGTGTGTGTGAGAGAGGGGGGGGGAAGGGAAGCACAAGTGCCTCCCTCTCCCCCTCCCTCTCTCTCTCTCCAAATGGCAGAGGAGGCTGGGAGCCGCAGGAGAAGGCTCAAAGAGCCACATGCAGCTCCGGAACCAGGGGTTGCTGCCCATGAACCAGACCCATTTTCCTTGGCTTCTGCTGTTGATCACATTTTAGCAAAAAAAAAAAAAAAAATAGATCCTGCTAACCATGTATGGTACCATATGAAGCAAGGAGTTCCTGGTTCAGGCTACTCTGAACTACAACTTCATAAAGATTTAAAGTTTCTGCACACTGACATGGAAAAGGCATACTGGTCTAGTGGGGGTTGACTTCTGAGTAAACACAGGCTATGCTGTAAATAACCTCATCCTCTCTAAACAACCTAGTCTGTAATGTTGTTCTCCTGCACTGGCAATGCAGAAATCATATTTTTAGCCTTTCTTGGTCTCGGATTTGCTAATGTAATGTCATTGCGCTTTGATTTAGCACCGTTCAGATATCCATGGCCAGGTATTGTTGCATTTTTTTTATTCAAGAGTAATCTAGATATCTTTTTTTATACAAGGAGATACTTATCCCAAAAACCATAATTGAGGCATGGGTTTTAGGAGGGTGGTTAATAGCTGAAAACAAGGAAATTAGTACATCACGGTTTGTGTCACCTATGAATTGACAGACTTTGCTACTGTAATGCAGATATTTTCCCTTACATATATTTAAAGTTTTGTAAACTGGAATTTATTCATGCCGGCTAATGTCCCATTCTGAACTGGATATGGCACTTTGTTTTCT
Organism: Crotalus tigris; assembly: GCF_016545835.1. Taxonomy (NCBI): domain Eukaryota; kingdom Metazoa; phylum Chordata; class Lepidosauria; order Squamata; family Viperidae; genus Crotalus; species Crotalus tigris. The sequence continues at coordinate 2,582,417 of NW_024100213.1, read as the reverse complement.
ATTTTTGTCTTGTCAAATCACTTTTGTCTTGGTGGGGGAAATCTGAGGCAGTTTGGAAGTTGAGCTACTTTATATATTTCATCATTTTTGCATTAAACTCTTTGCAGATCTTGTTCTGACAACTGTCAAAACAAACGAAACTTTGTTAAAACAAATGTCAGTTTGTATGTTTAATTTATTTTTAATTGGAAGAGAGAAAGTATTTTTTAATAGTGGAAAGGAAGAAAAAATGCAAAGAATGGAAAGGTTGGAAAGTACCATAGAGATCATCTAGTGTAGCCCCTGCCCAGTGCACAGGTCCTTTACATCTCACCTCACATGGTATGAGGATTGAAGTGCACTGATGACGTTACCTAGTTTGGGTAATGAAACATCTGCAAGAAAACATCCAGGTTGGAGCATTCCTGTCTGGCTGTAGCTGCTTTTCCAACTTCACTCCTTCACACATAGAAAAAAAAATATGAATGACTTAACCTCTGCAGAAATAGGGAAAAGATACTATAAGTATAATATCAACCTTGGTTTACAGATCCTAGTAAAGTGTTATTAATTGCTTGTTTCTCTTAAGGCTCTCTTGGCAATCAGCAGATGATATGATCTGCATTTCATTTTTATTTCCTACCTTTTGGTTCTCGGGCAGCAATTTTGTAGCTTGTCTGATCCTTCACCCCTCTTCCAATAAGCTTCTCCTTTTCTTCTCTCTCCTGCACCAACATTGCCCTCTCCCTTTACTTTTTGAGATGAAAACATGACCAGAGAGATAAAAAGAGGTCAAGAAACACAGTACCTGGCTGTCAACCAAATCTATAAGACTTAATGAAATGGGGGCGGGGGTGGGGAAAGGGAGAAATAATGGACTGTAAAGAAAAAGGGACAAGAAGGATAGAAAATGAAGCAGAGTCGCAAAAAAGATATATACCAGTTCACAAAACAAGCCAATGGACAAAGCTCCATTTCCAGAATTTTTTTCTGCATTCCTGTCCTGCACGCTCATATTGAGAAGCTGGGTCCTTTAACCCAGAGGTTCCCAACCTTTTCGGTACCATGGACCGGTTCCATGGAGAAAGGTTTTTCCACAGACAGAGGGGGCATGGTTTGTGTGCTGCCTGCAACTTATGGATAGGGCTTTGATTGTTTGGGCAGACCGATTGCTGGCATGCCGTGGCCCAGTACTGATCCACAGACCAGGGTTTGGGGACCCCTGCTTTAACCACAATAGAAGGAATTCCCAATGAAATGGTACCTATTAATCTACTCGCATTTGCATGTTTTCAAACTGCTAGGTGGGCAGGAGCTGGGGCAGGACCCGTTGTGCAGCTCTTGGTTCTTGAGCCTGGACTGTCAGCTTTCCAGTCAGTTTTTAACCATTTGTATTCCTCATTATTTCTGTGTAACACCATTTGGTATTTGAAGCAGATCTGTAAAGAGTTCCAAGCTTTCTATCAGAGAAAAAAAGCAGTATCATGGGAGTTCACTTCATAAATGGATCTTGGTTTCTGATTCTCTCTCGGTGGGTGTCTTAGCCATATGAATAATAATTGATGGGGGCAGATCACTGCAGCAGGCCAATGCACACAGACAGTTTCTGATTACAATGCAAGCATCCCATCACATGGCTTTACTACATTGTTCTAGAGCAGTGCTTCTCAACCTTGACAACTTTAAGATGTGTGGATTTCAGCTCCCAGAACTGAACACGCTGCTTAGAGTATTCTGGGAGATGAAATTTACATATCTTAAAGTTGCCAAGATTGAGAAATACTGCTCTAGAGCAATGTATATAGTGCATTCTAGCTACACTGGGGGATAGAACTAATGCCACACAAGACTTCACAGTAGCAATAAAGGAGAATATTTGTAGCTCAGGGTTGAAATGAGCAGTCTAAAAGAAAACAATCAAGCTCAGAGAGTACCAAGGACTCATCATTTTATACTAGCCTTCCATCATGTCATAATTACCAGATTTTATAATCCCGCCTTCCGCTCAGTAGGTCATGGTAGCATAGATGTCAATCTATCCTCTAATTTTCCCCAACAACAACCCAACAGGTATGGTGGACTAACAAACTATCCCCAAGTCACCAGTAGAATGTTGCATTAGAATTGATGGTAATTGTAGCCTATTTCAAATGGAAGATGTTCTGTTAGAGAACCTAGTATTAAGTTTTGTTTAATATCCCTGCCTTATGTTCTTTAAACTATGGAATGCTGATCAGTGAGAGACAAGTATTTTTGATGGTGGTTCTCTAGGTTATACAGTCCCCTTAGGTCTCTTCAAAAGAGAGTGAATATACTGCATTATGCCTTTTATATTTGATTTTAGAGAGATTTGGAGATTAAAATAATGTTGCTCTTTAATTTTTCAATTGTTGTATTACTCTGAACCACCTCGGAAAGTTTTCATTTGATCCAACAGACTGGATGCTGCCTTACAACAGATCAGATTACCAGCTCTGGTCTACCACAACTTGCAAAGACTTTCCAAGATTTTAGGCAGAAGTCTTTCCTGCCATTTTCTATCAGATATCTTTCACTAGAGATGCAAGAGGCTGAGCCAGAGACTTGTATTCAAAGCATATGTCCTACAACCCATCAGTTAACAAAAAACAAACAGTTGTATAAATATTGTACAGTAAATATAATACAATAACTATTGTGTCAGGTAGCCAGCTGATCTTCAAAAGCTAAGCAGAATCAGATCTGTTAATATTTGGAAGGGTGACCATCAGGTGTTGGGCTGTATGTGAGAATAAGAATTTGAAAAGACATCCTAGAAGACAGAAACTAATCACATACATGCTACAGTAAACTATATCTCTCCATGACATCACCAGGAAATGAATTCAGCTCAAAGGATATTTGGCTTATACAAATGTTGCCAATAAAGAGCTAAAGATAGTCAGAATTAGGGATATAAGAAGGGAGAGCAGATATAGAAAAAGGCTCCTTCTTCTAAGCCTATGAGTGGAAGAACATCAGTGCAATCGCACATGCTCAGGAACCCATGCCTTACTCAGCGGGTTAATGTGACAATCTATTTTTGACAGCGTGTCAATACAAAGCACTTTAAGAGTGCATGAAAAATCGACGCAAAGTAACAGGCAATTTCTCTGCTCTGCTGGTTTAGATGGAAGTGGGGTCCAACGAGGCTGGAGTTTCTCAACAGTCTCAATTCACCCGTCAGCGCTTAGTGCTTGCCATTTGAGACAACTGTCATGAACAAGGGCTCTCACGCTAGATAATGACAATCCCAAAAGGGACCAAAAAAAGGGTCAAATCAAATTCTAAAGGAAAAAAGACAAAAGCCGTTAAACCAAGTGGAATAAATGCGGCATTTAAAAAAAAAAAAGACAGAAAACATACTCCTACTACATTAACTGGATGCATGTTGATTTTCTGGAGAGAAAAATCACAGAATCATAAATTTGGAAGAGGCCATTTCAACCACCGAATCAAACTTCCTGCTCAATGTACTGTAGGAAGCCAAATTAAAGCATAGCCACATTTAGCAAAGAACAGGGCACCATTTTTCTGGCTAATGGGTTCTACCATCCTTTCAGCTGTTTGAAGAATCCTCTCTATCCTCCTTAGTCACTTTTTTTCTCCCAAGATAAATCCTACCCAACTCCTTCCACAATAAGAAAATAACTCCTCCTTAGAGTTGCTCATACTCTACATTTTTGCATCGGTGAAGACCTCAAGGAAAACTTGTGCTGGAAAAAAGCAGGGTCAGAATTATAAATCATACCAAAGTGTTGCAGGCAATTTTACTGGCAGTTTAATAAACTGAAATAGTAACAGTGTCTCTTATTATCAATAAACAAAACTACTCTATTCACTCTTAAGACTAACAAATAACAAAGGAACCTGGAGGAAAAACAAAGGAAGAAACAAACCCCTTAACATTCATTCGTTTATATAACGGATGAATTCCTAGATTTCAAAAGGTCCAATAGAACAGGTTTTTGTTTGTACATTATTAATTGCATAAGAATTCTGTTGACATAAATCTGGCAGATTTCCCTGTATTTGGTGCCATCAGAGAAAAAGTACAATTTCAGCTAAAGAATAGCACAGATGGTGGCAGCATTTTGCCAGATGATTTTATTCCATGAACAGGGATACATATGGAAGGAAGTGGTCTCTAAGATATTCTGGTCACTATTCGTTATGCTACAAGGCCTGGTACCATAACTTCAATCTTTGTCTTAGACTTACATACAAATTTTCTTCATTACACTTGGGGAGAAAACATGCTGTTTGGAGAAACCATGTGTACATCTATAGAAGATGAATAGTAAAGTCAAAATCATTTTTTAGAATTTGATCTCTCACCAAGCGAGGCAACGGCAGAAGATTAAACCAGAGGAGACCTTCCATGAAACAAGGGGATTTCATTTATATGGCATATAAATTCATTATTTTCTGGCTTAACTTTGATTTTCATGTTCTTGCAAGCGGAGATAGAACAAATGGATTGCTTAGCATAAGAGGAGAAAGCAATAACAATTTAGTCTGTTTTCTATTAAGTTTTATTAGAAGCTTAAGACGGAGATATGCTAAAAATATTCAAAGTACATTCAGAATGAAGGAGACACGCAGTCAATCCATGATATAGAAGATCACCAAGCTTTGTTTGCTCATTTCCCAGTTGTTTTGTCCACATATTAAAATCAGGCTGATCTGGAAAAAGACATTTTCTTATTTTTATTTTCACACAAACCAAATTGGACAAAGGCGTGACTTAGCAAAAGAGGCAGACATAATGACCTACAATATAATCAAACTACCTACATATAGAACCACCATATTTAGAAGGCATCTATTCATGAACACCCTGTATTATAGATAAAAAGAGGGGACAGATATCTATGGGCTCCACTTACAGATGTCCAAGAGAATTTAGGCAACTGTCATGTGCCATTTCAACATACTTGGTTTAAGATTATTTCTCACTGACTGCTGTTGCAACTGATTCAATAATTTATTCATTCTGCGATATTTCAACTGCTTAATTTTTAGTGATATTAAGTTGGTTTTTTTTATAAATTGATGTGGTTTGGATATGTTGGTGGCAGAATGATCAGTTGCTGAGAATTGGGTTCTAGACAGAATGAACAACTGGCCTGATCCAGCAGGACTCTCTTGAACTCAGTGGGTCACAACATCAGTCAGGCAGTACATAACAGAGGAAAACATTTTAGTCATGGAAGAAAAAGAAATCTCTTTGAAGTTGTCTTTCTTATTATGTCAAGAAGATCAGCAGTTTTTGTTCATTTTAGGATTTATTTACTACTTTGGGGTGAGTTTCCTGTTGGTTCAGAAAAAAAAATGTTTGTGAAGCAAAGAAATTGAACAGTGAAGATCCTGGCTCCAGAGCTGCCAATTTTCACATCTCTAGCTGTGAATTAAGGAGACAGCTTCCTGTCTGCCTCAACGTAGACCCTTCCTCTCAGAAAGTATAGCAAAGCAGGCCTGACAATAAGGAATAAGTTTATTCTACAGGATTAGGCAAGATTAAGAATCTTCTCATACAGACCACTTTGTGGCAAAGCTCCTTATCACTTATTGGAAATAAATCTATACATCTCTGAGCAGCTAACCCAAAGCAAGGCAATTGGTCGGAGAGGAAGACCATTACAGAGACCAAAGGGAGAAATAACAATAACAACATTACTACAGAAAACCTCTGCAGTAATGCAGCTGTTCTAGTCTTGGAGAGATAAGGCTCAAAAAATTAGTTCAATCTCTACCTGATTTAGGGAATAGGCTGATATATGCTTTTGTACAAACATTTTGGAACTATGGAAGAGGAAGAGGCTCGGAACTGAGGATGGAGCAATTTGGAAGAAAAATAGGACTGGTGTCTCCTTTTTTGGTAGTGGATCTCTCCTCCTGTACTGGCTCCTTTCTTCTTCTTTTTTATGAAGATATAGAGCAGTGGTTCTCAACCTGTGGGTTGGGATCCCATTTGGGGTCGAACGACCATTTCACGGGGGTCACCAAACAATTCAGTCCGCCATTTTTTTCCCCTTTTCCTTAGCTGTGCTACTGCCTTTTATTCTTTTGGCTTTTGAAAGCCAATAGAATAGACTCTCTTGAATAGAGTCTAATTCTATTGGCTTTCAAAAGCCAATAGGAATTGTCCAGGCTGTCTCTGCCTTGCTGAGCCCGCCAAAAGTCCCATTCTGCAAATGGTGCTGCACCAGTTGAGTAGTCCTCGACTTACGACTGGTTGAGTAGTCCTCGACTTACGACCGGTTGGGGGTCGCGGCATTAAAAACGTTGAGAACCACTGATATAGAGCTTTGTCTATATAATAAGGCATTTTTCAAGCATTAATACTGCCCTGTTCCCAGATCTGCTACTGAACATTAATGTTGTATATTTGCAAAGAGCACTTAGAACCCCAGTCCTATTTTATCATGCTTTACAGCAGGGCTTTTCTACCAGTGGTATGGGTACCACCTATGGTACATTGGCACCTGGCAGGTGGTATGCGACCATCCTAGAAAAGTGGCAGTGGGGGAGGGGAATGAGCTGAACCGGTGGCAGCACCGCACAAGCCTGAGTGAGTGATGGCTGGAGCTGCAGGGCTGTCAGTGCTGCTTTCCAGCTGATTGGTGCTTTTTCGGGGCTGTCAGGGCTCAGGAAGCGCCAGGATCAATGCCAGGATCCAGCTGGAGCTCGGCGCTGATCCTGGTGCTTCTGCTGAGCCCTGAAGAAGCACCAATCATCTGGAAAGCAGAACTGATCCTGGCGCTTCTGCTGAGCCCAGAAGAAGTGCCTATCAGCTGGAATTTTGCAGCATCTCCAGGGTCTTGTGATTTACATTCAGATGCTTGGCAACTGATTCATATTTATGATGGTCACAGTGTCCCAGGGTCATGTGAAGTGACCAAAACCTGCTGCAACCACCCAGCAGATGGGGGGGAGGAATAAAAACCAAACACCCCCCCACCCCACCCCCACTGCCAATCCTCAACAGAAATGCTCACAACAATGAAAATCTCAGACAGAAGGAAGAGTGCTGCCGGGTGGGCAGGCAGGTGTCTTGCTCAGCTGTGGCTTGGGGGGGGCACTTTTTTCAGTGCCATTGTAACTTCGAACAGTCACTAAGCGAACTGTTGTAAGTCAAGGACTACCTGTACTTTATCACTTTTTTCCTTTTTTGGGGGGGGGGTCATCAAGTTTTTGACACCTTGCTAGGTGACTGGTGGTACTCGGATGTTGCCATATCCTAAAAAGTGGTACAATGGGTGAAAAGGTTGAAAAGCCCTGCTTTACAGGATGACATCAACAATTCCATAGCCACTCTGGAAGACAAAGCCAATGTTTTGGCTTGTTTAATCAGACCCTCTTGCAAGTCAGTTAGATGCCGTAGTCTCCAACTGTTTTTTTGCCACATTAAATCCTTATTTGAACTATTAATCCAAAATGCACATATTCAGGTCCTTGAGGATCCTCTTTGGATATACTCTGTCGTCAGCTAGCAACTAATTTCTGCAAATTTCCCACAATTATTAGCCTAAAGTTTTGGTCTCAAGTTTCCAGTTCGTAAAGGTAAGAGAGAGAAACTCTAATTAGAAATCCAGTCACCCATTCACAACATCAGGTTGCTACTAATGCCAACAAGAAAAACTGTGTTCTACCAGGACTGTTCAATAATTCATTTTCCTTCCCTCCACCCCTGATATAGATATAGATAATAAAGTGTGTGGGAGAGATTTTAAACCTAAGTAAGAAAAAAAATGCAAGCTTAACGCTTTCATTTTTAGTGGTTTATGAAAGAGCAAGAAGATGGAACACTACATGCTATATCAGAGACTGTTCCCCAAAAAAATAAATCACAAAGGCATCCCAAGGGATACTGAGGACCAGTAAATGCTGACAAAGTGCATCAAAAATGACATTTGTACAACAAGTATAGCAGCACTTACAATATTCCTCACACCTTCAGACTAAACTCTGGATGTGTTGCGGAACAGATACAGGAACATACAGAAAAGAGGAGCTTATATTTAGAGGGGAAATGGAGGGTAGAGGTGGGGTGGGGAGGCGAGAGAATGGCAACCAACTTGATGGATAGATATAAGTCATTTTACTCATTTAAAAAAAAAAGAGGGAAAGGAGTGTTTGGATACTGCAAGGAGGTTAGAAAGGATTGAAATTCTATAGTTTCAGAGCATGAAGCCAGAAACTAACTTATCCATTTCTTCATGATTGTCATCAAGTGTGAACCTGAAGGATTAAATTTATAGATATTAGAGATAAAAGGACAACGTAATTTCCGGTATTCTCTGCTGAGGGTTACCAAATACAGCTGTGCCATGCTTTGGATTTCAAGGGGAAAGGTTGATCTGCAGCATGAAGGATGCTCACAAAGCATCTGTCACGAATTCCTGAAAACAGCTGCATTATTTTTTTTTTTCCTGAGATGACCTGCAGCAGCAGATGGCAGCTAGGAAACGATGCAGCTACTTTAATGGGTTAAAATCAGTTGGTTCATGACATCCCCGTGTACAGGTAGTCCTCAACTTAACAGCAGTTCATTTAGTGTCCAAAGTTATAACAGCCCTGAAAAAAATGACTTATGACCATTTGTCACTCTTACGAACATTAGAGCATCCCCATGGTCATGTGATCAAAATTCAGACCCTTAGCAATTGACTCATATTTATGACGGTTGCAGTATCCTGGGGGCATGCGATCCCCTTTTGCAACCTTCTGACAAGCAAAGTCAAAAGGGAAGCCAGATTCACTTAACAACCATGTTACTAACTTAAGAACTGCAGTGATTCCCTTAACAACTGTGGCAAGAAAGGTCGTAAAATGGGACAAAACTCACTTAATAAATGTCTCACTTAGCAACATAAATTTTGGGCTCAATTGTGGCCATCAATTGAGGACTAACTGTACTCCAAAAATCCAAAGTTTTGCATACCCCTATTACCAGGAATATTTATTGGAAAGGGCAATGTCACAGTTCATACCCTTCATGCTGTAACCGATACCAACATATTTTATTTGTTTCTTTATTAAACTTATATGCCACCCATCCTGCCTAAAGGCAACTCTAGGTGGCTTACAATCAATAAAACCACCACTATGAAACATTAAAACAGTAAAACATATTAGCTTTTGACTGAACATCGTATTTGTATCATGTATCCAGGCTTCTCAGAAAGTACCATACTTTCTTAAAAGCAGAAACTAACAAAAGGCTTTGACAGGTTTTTAGGGATATTCAAACTGGTAGAAATGTTTATTTCACATCATATTCCAGTTTTGCCAGTGATAATATTTACAGTCCACTTCCATATTTCATTCACTGGAAAAATATCTTTAAGGTATTTTTCATGTGGTCCTCCCAGTTAACTCGCCACTAGGAACAATAATCCACCAGTTTCCCAGATTTTAGATAGCAAGTTGCCTGTCCAAATTACATGCAAAACAATGTCAAAAGGACAGATACAGGGCAGTTTGCTAAATCCACAGGCTTATTCTGCTTATGAACAGATATACTGTATGTAGCAATTGCCCTGTTTAGTGACTGTTCAGAGTTACAACAGAGATGAAAAAGTAACTTTATGAGCAATCCTCATATTTATGACCTTCTCAGATCTCTAAAGGAAAGGAAAGCTGAAGTAAGATCATAAGCACAGTTGCAATTTTTCTTAGAGACCACTTTGCTTAATAACCAATTGTCATCTCTAAATGATGAGTACCTGTATACCCTCAGGGAAAGACCATGATCAACCATAGGAATAAGTAAACAACAACCTTCTTCTGACCAATGGATCCATCTGTAAGGATGGTTTCTTAACTTCTATAAAGTGTTCCTAAGGCAAGAGAAGAAAAATAGGAACATATGTGTTACTTAAATATATATATATATATATAACCATATATATATATATATATATATATATATATGTATATATATATTCTGAGGTTTTCGCGGGTGTTTGTATGTAGGTCTTTAGTTATTCAGGTTTTCTCCCACGTAAAATTGGAAGTGTCTTGGCGACGTTTCGATGAAGTCTCATTCGTCATCGTCAAGCTGGTGCTTTCGGCTTTGTCCTTCTAGGAGCACGAAGCCAAAACCACCAGCCTGAAGATGACGAATGAGACTTCGTCGAAATGTGGCCAAGACACTTCCAATTTTACGTGGGAGAAAACCCGAATAACTAAAGATATATATATATATATATATATATATATATATATATATATATATATATATATATATATATATATATATTCAAGAATATTGGTAAAAATGTGACTCCCAGGCATAATTATGAATAAAAGAATAAAATACGATCACCGGGAGGGTTGAAATAAGAATAAGAATACTTTACTAAAAATATACTTATACTAAAAAGTTGCCAAGCTTTCGCTGGGGGAACTCCCCAGCATTGTCAGGGCTAAAAGGCCATTACAATAAAGGTGGTTTAAGTAGGTTCAAGTAACGTTTGCGCATGGCTCCTAGACCGTGTTACTGGCCCTGATTGGCCAGCTGATAACCAAGATGTGTCTATAACGTTATGTTCTTTTCTTCAGATGCCCTTCCCTATCCCTCCACTATTGGTCTTTAGAGGCGTTAGTAACCTTACATCCCCTCCTCTTCCGATAATACCAACGTCTGCCGTGTCGGGGGGAGGACTTGATCTGATGCTTTCCTGTGTTTTACAATGGGGATAGGGCTCCACTAACTGTGGGTTAATATCCCTTCCCAATTGTGTATCTCTCTCCTCCTTTGTCATGTTAACAGCTCCTATCTGGGTATGGTATGCCTCAACAATCAAATCTTTATTCCCCACCTCAGTCTTCCTTACATATGGTCCCTCCCATTGTTTGGCACTCAAACCGCTCTCATTACTCCTTCCCTTGCTGATCGAGCAGGTTGTCATTCTATGCTTTCTCTCCCCTCTCCACATGGGACGCTCCTCTTCATTGCTATGGGCAACCGCACACTCCAAGATTTTAGCACTAAGTCTTTTAGGTGTTCTGGCTCCACTAATATCGCTCCCTCCCTCCTGGGGGGGTGTGAGGCTCACATGGGGTTGTTGGGCGGTGCATGGATCGTCCATATCGGGCACCCCCTCCCTTTCTTTCTCCGTGCGCGGGGAGTCCATAGCCTCTATTCCACCATCCACATGTTGGGGTGGGAGACTCTCTCGCCGCATGATCCAGCGCCAGTCACCTGGCAAGGGGGTGTTGATAGTATAGTTATTAACGTCCATATGCAGGTGTTTCCGACGGCGGGGGGATGCGGGTTCCTGTCCATAACGCCGCAGGTGTTGTTATGATTGCTTGCGATGTAATGAGTGATGATTTGTGTCCCATTTCCACAGCGCTTGTTGCGCTGGATGCAAGTCAATGCGACGATTAATTGAGCTGTCATTCGAGAACTAGGCCTCTTTCAGTAGCCGGCCTCCCTTCGTGGCATCACTAGCTACGATACAGGTGTTAGCAAAGTCAAATTGATGGCCCTCCTGCGCCATATGCATCCAAAGTTGTGAACGCTGCTCGCCCCGTTTTATAGCCAACTGGTGTTCATGGAGACGAGTCTTCAGGCGTTTGGCTGTTTCCCCGACATAGTTGCCTTGGCAATTCTTACAGTTGATCTTATAGACAACAGATGATTTCTCCATAGGAGGTAGGGGGTCCTTTGGGCGCATGACTTTAGACCGTAGAGTTTGATTTGGCTTGTGAGCCACCTCTATCCCATGGGGGGCCAGCAGTCTGGCCGTGGCCTCTGAGATATTGTTAATATATGAGAGGGAGATGCGTGTTCTCTGTAAGGGAGGTTCTTCTCTATGTTGGTTAACCTGAAGATGGGTTGTTACGTTATGCCGTCTGATGAATCTTAATGGATAACCGTTATAACGGCATATGCGAAAGAGGTGTCTCCTCTCCTCATTCTTACACTCATCCGTACTGCAGTGGGAGTCAACGCGCTTAAATAACGTTACTTGAACCTACTTAAACCACCTTTATTGCAATGGCCTTTTAGCCCTGACGATGCTGGGGAGTTCCCCCAGCGAAAGCTTGGCAACTTTTTAGTATTAATATACTTTTAGTAAAGTATTTTTACTTCAGTTCTCCCGGTGATCGTGTTTTATTCTTTTATTTATAATTATGCCCGGATATATATATATATATATATATATATATATATATATATATATATATTATATCTAGTATATATTATATTATATATATATATATATATATATATATATAATATATATATATATAGTATATATAATTTGTTTTCTGAGGTTTTCGCGGTATTTGTATATAGGTCTTTGGTTGTTCGGGTTTCTCCCGCGTAAATTGGAAGTGTCTTGGCAACGTTCGACGAAGTCACATTCGTCATCTTCAGGCTGGTGTTTTTTAGCTTCTTGCTTTGAGCAGCAATGTGTGGTTTTAGCTGTTTCTTCCTTTTAACTGCCAGTGAGGGTATGAACTGATTGGTGGGAGCTTGGCTGTGTTCTGATTGGGTGGAGGTGTGTTCTGAATGGTTAGGTGGCTTGGCTGTGCTCTGATTGGCTGGGGGAGTGTTCTGTTTGGTTGTGCTCAGGTTAGTCTGAGTTGCAGAGGGGTTTAAGATTTTGGGGTTAGGGAGTCGTTTGTCAATAAGGGCAGGTTTCCAAATGGCTGGTAGGCGGGAGGTATCATCTCGCTTGTTCATGCTGTGTGGGCGTTTTTCTATCTCGATGGCTTCTCTGATTATTCTGTTATTAAAATGTTCACTTTTGGCAATGGTTCTGGTATTTTTAAAGTCAATTTCCCTTCTGGATGTCTTAGTCTACAAGAAATCCAATGGCTCCCTAGGACACACCATCTACCAGAAGAAAACACACACAAACCGCTATCTGCACGCTCTCTCACACCACCACCCAGCACAGATCAACTCTGTAGCCAAGACACTCATCTCCAGAACAAAACGCTTAGCTGACGAACAACACCTAAAACCCGAACTACACACTCTCACCAATGTACTAACATCCAATGGATTCCATAGAAATAAGATTACAAACCTAATCCAAAAAGAAACCCCCACCAAAATCCAAGACAAAGAACAAGAAAACGGCAAAGCCCTCCTCCCATACATAAAAGGCACCACAGACAGAATCAGTAAGATCCTCCATAAACACAACATCAAAACAGCATTCTGCACAAACAGAAAAATATCCACCATCCTTAGAAACCCCAAAGATAAAATTGAATTAGAAAATCAAGGAGTATACGAAATCCCATGCACCACTTGTCCCACCACATACATCGGACAAACCAACAGAAGAATAAGTGCACGCATTGAAGAACATAAGAACTCAGTCAAAAAAGAGGAACCAACATCTTCCCTGGTCCAACACCTTAAAGCCACAGGACATGAAATTGACTTTAAAAATACCAGAACCATTGCCAAAGTGAACATTTTAATAACAGAATAATCAGAGAAGCCATCGAGATAGAAAAACGCCCACACAGCATGAACAAGCGAGATGATACCTCCCGCCTACCAGCCATTTGGAAACCTGCCCTTATTGACAAACGACTCCCTAACCCCCAAATCTTAAACCCCTCTGCAACTCAGACTAACCTGAGCACAACCCAACAGAACACTCCCCCAGCCAATCAGAGCACAGCCAAGCCCCTAACCATTCAGAACACACCTCCACCCAATCAGAACACAGCCAAGCTCCCATCCAATCAGTTCATACCCTCACTGGCAGTTAAAAGGAAGAAACAGCTAAAACCACACATTGCTGCTCAAAGCAAGAAGCTAAAAACACCAGCCTGAAGATGACGAATGTGACTTCGTCGAAACGTTGCCAAGACACTTCCAATTTTACGCGGGAGAAAACCCGAACAACCAAAGACCTATATATATATATATATATATATAGGAACGAAATGCAAACCTCTACATGGAACACTTTGAAACTCAAGCTCTAGAAAAATCTAATCACAAACCCAAACTCTGGCTCAGATATGTAGACAACACCTTCATGGTCTGGCCACATGGGAAAGAAAAACTGGACAAATTCCTCACACACCTCAACAGCCTACACCCCAAAATACAGTTCACCATGGAAACAGAAGCTTATAACCAACTTCCCTCCCTGGATGTCTTAGTCTACAAGAAATCCAGTGGCTCCCTAGGACACACCATCTACCAGAAGAAAACACACACAAACCGCTATTTGCACGCACTCTCACACCACCACCCAGCACAGATCAACTCCATAGCCAAAACACTCATTTCCAGAACAAAACGCTTAGTTGACGAACAACACCTAAAAACCAAACTACACACTCTTACTAATGTTCTAACATCCAACGGATTCCAAAGAAACAAGATTACCAACCTAATCCAAAAATCCACTAAAATCCAAGACAGAGAACAAGAAAACAGCAAAACCCTCCTCCCATACATAAAAGGCACCACAGACAGAATCAGCAAGATCCTTCACAAACACAACATCAAGACAGAATATTTCTGCACAAAAAGAAAAATATCCACCATCCTAAGAAACCCCAAAGACAAAATTGAGTTAGAAAATCAACTCGCTTGCCCCACCACATACATCGGACAAACCAACAGAAGAATAAGTGCACGCATTGAAGAACACAAAAACTCAGTCAAAAAAGAGGAACCAACTTCTTCCCTGGTCCAACACCTTAAAGCCACAGGACATGAAATTAACTTTAAAAAGACCATAACTATCACCAAAACTGAACACTTTAATAACAGAATAATCAGAGAAGCCATCGAGATAGAAAAATGCCCACACAGCATGAACAAAGAAGATGATACCTCCTGCCTACCAGCCATTTGGAAACCCGCCCTTATTGACAAACGAGTCCCTAACACAAAGAATGACACCAGACCCACACTCACAAAAACCACACAGGATGTCACCACCACACATCCATGCAAAAAGCAAACCCAAACCCACACCAATGATGAGGCAAGACCACAAACCAGAACAGACCACAGCTGCATCATTAGCCACTTTAAACCTCTCCAATCCATACATGAAGCAAACTGACACCCACCATGAAGATGAGGCATGACCATGAACGCGAAGCCAAACAACAGCAATGCAGCTCACCATTTCAAATTCCTCCTGCAACTCAGACAAACCTGAGCACAACAAAGCCCCCACCCAAACAGAACACTCCCCATCCAATCAGAGCACAGCCAACCCCCATCCAATCAGAGCACAGCCAAGCCCCTAACCAATCACAACACACCTCCACCCAATCAGAACACAGCCAGGCTCCCACCCAATCAGTTCATACCTCCACTGGCAGTTAAAAGGAAGAAACAGGTACGATCACACATTGCTCCTAGAAGCACAAAGCCAAAAACACCAGCCTGAAGATGACGAATGGGACTTTGTCAAAACATCGCCAAGACACTTCCAATTTTACGTGGGAGAAAACCTGAATAACCTACATACAAACACCTGATTATATTCAAGCCACTGACTTTCAAATCCTGCTCCAGCTCTTCAAACATCTAGGAAAGAAAAGAATTCCAATTACTGCAGGATTGGGTCCCTGGTGTAGAACTAGATGGATCTGCTCCAAAACTCTAGAATTCACACCTTTCATCAGCATCCCAACATCGCAAATCTGGTACAGCTTCTTGATGAAACACATATGGCTTTTTGATTCACACTAGAGCTGGTTGGGAAAGTAGGAAAAAAAAATCCCCTTGAGGAATCTAACTTTGAAAAATTTAAGAAAACATCAATATTTTGACAAAGTATCAAAATATTTCAATTAGCACCAAAAATATTCAAGTTTCTACCTAAAAAAAGTATATTTTGACAAATTTATTCAAAGCATACATAAAGGCAAACACCATGTGCCTTTTAGTTGCTGTATCAGTTTGAAATAGTTACATATTAGAAGAATATGAACCATTAACAACCAGTTTAACAAAACTATGAATCATCTTATGTTTCTAATATTGACACTGCTACGTATTACAGAAGAGAGGATGTATGCATGTATTAATCAGCTAACACACATCAGTGGATTTTGATTTAATAATCAAAAAACAGATCTGTGAACATCTAGAAACAAAGTTATAAATAGTAGCCAGCATGGGTTTGTTAAGAACAGATCATGCCAAACCTATCTTATTTCATTCTTTGACAAAGTGACTAAATTAGTACCATGGACCAGCGAAATGCTGTGGACATAATATACTTAGACTTCAGCAAGGTGTTTGACAAAGTAGACCACAACCTACTTCTTGGTATGCTAGAAAAATATGGGATAGATAGCAACACCACCAGATGGATTTGTAACTGGATGACAAACCGTACACAACAAGTAGTCCTTAATGGTACTACATCTATTTGGAGGAAAGTAAGCATGGGGTACCACTAGGTTCTGTCTTAGGCCCAGTACTCTTCAATATCTTCATAAATGACTAAATGAGGGAATAGAAGGGGAAGTCATCGAATTTGCAGATGACACTAAACTGGCAGGAATACCCAATATCCCAGAAGACAAGCTCAGAATCCAAAAAGATCTAGACAGACTTAAACAATGGCCCCTATCCATAAAATGATATTTAATGTGCAGAAAAGCAAGATTTTACACCTGAGCAGGAAAAACCAAAGGTACAAGTACAGATTAGGAGAAACTTGGCTCAAAAACAATAACTGTGAGAGGAACCTTGGAATCCTAGTGGACAATCACTTAAACATGAGCTAGCAGTGTGCGGCGGCAGCCAAAAAAGCTAATACCAGTACAATCCTTGATTGTATAAATAGAGGCATAGAATCAAAATCACATGAAGTATCTTCATAAAGCCTTAGTAAGGCCACATCTGGAATACTACATCTAGTTTTGGTCACCACATTACAAAAAAGATGTTGAGACTTTGGAAAAAATGCAAAGAAGAGCAACTAAGATGATTAAAATATATGAAGAACGGTTGCAGGATTTTGGACTGGCCAGTCCAGAGAAAAAGGGGACTAGGGGGGACATGATAGAAATATTCCAGTATTTAAGAGGCTGCCACAAGGAGGAGGATGTCAATTTATTTTCCGAAGCACCAGAAGGCAAGACATCAAACAATGGATGGAAACTAATCAAGGAGAGAAGCAACCTGGAATAAAGAAGAAACTTCCTAACAGTGAGGACAATTAACCAGTGGAACAGCTTGCCTTCAGATGTTGTGGGTGCTTCATCACTCAGGGTTTTTAAGAAGAGACTGACAGCCAATTGTCTGAAATGATATAAGATCTCCTACTTGAGCAAGGGGTTGGACTAGAAGACCTCCAAAGTCCTTTCCAGCTCTATTCTGATTTAGGGAAGAGTATATGGATACAAATCTTCACACAGCCATGTGTAATTCAATCTCAGCTCCCTAACTCTACCTCATAAAACAGTATTTACTATCTAAGAACAGTACATCCATTTTAATACCTCTATGGTAACAAGATTCTATGCATAAAATAAGAATTTAAAACAAAATGTTGCATTGTAACCTGCTTAAAAAGGAAGATTCCGCTTCAGAATTTCAATCCTTTTTTCCCAAATGGAATGTTTTTTATTTTCTTAAATGCAAAGCATTTTGCTTGCCATTTACTTTTACATACCTATTTTATCTTTTCCAACTATCCCCAAACATATTTTCCTCTCACATTTTTCTATTGAATAATTTTCCAAAATATGATAACCTCACTCTTGTCAGTGGCTCAGCTCTGCTATAGCAAAGAAGCAATTTCAAAAGCATGAAGCTTTGTTTTGCCTCAATAGAACAGCCCCTCCCTTTGACCTATTTCCAAACCACTTCAGATTTTGCAGCTAGGTTGACATAAGATCCTGAGCTAATCGCAAACATTAGGTTGATACCAGTTAACTACAAGCAACATGTTTTACACAGGCAGAGGAAATGGGAAAAGTAAAAAGGTAATTTCATACAGAGAGATATTGGATAAAAGATCAATGAGAGGGATGAGTCAAGATGGCATTGCACCCTAAGTTTTGTAAAAGGGGAGATGCCTACAGAAAGATAGGGATAAAACTTCTGTGCTTTCTCCTCCAGTTGTTGGGTCCTGCTTTTTCCAGTACCCCAATCCAACTGATCCTGTCTCTGAAAGATCAGTGAAATGCAGGTAGTCCTCAACTTACAATCGTTCATTTAGTGAGTTTGCAATCAGATAATTTAGCCCCATGTCAAGTTGACCGAGTGACAGATCACAGGTGTGACAGAGAGGCAGGAAATGAAATACAATTCTCTCAATACACTGGCCTTGGCCCACATTTGTCCATGCCTGAAACTTAAGAGAGTTCAATCTTGGATGCTGATTTAATGCTCTTCCAGAGGAGTACTTAGACTATGTTCAAAAATATCCATAGGCATAGAGGAAACATTGCATGGAGTATCAAGGTTATTCCTCCCCACTTCATCTTCTACATCCTATCGTATTTATAGCTAATGTATAATTACTTACTTATAAATAAATACCCCTGCTCTTATTTTCACAGTAATCTAAACTGGCCAATGCTGCAACATTCACCATATTGTCAAGGAAGTGTCACAGATCATGTCCATAGCAAAGACTGTGTTGAGAGAAAAGTTATTTAAATGCACAACACTTAGATAACACGGCCTCTCCCAAGGGTTGACAATTAGATGTAGGCAATGGGATGAGAACATGTCATTTCAAAAGAGTTTACAGAGTCCTTTTGTGCTATAGTTGGAAAATAAACATGGATCCTACAGTCCTCACTTCAGAAAGTCACCTAAACTCATAATCAACATTTGACCTAGGTATGACACAGAATAAGCCTACCCAATTTTAAATGCTTCATTTTAGAACCACTTATCAAACTTAAGGAGAAGAAACAGTGTTTAATCTTTGACTGCCCACTTCAGATTAGGTTGGAGTTACATTGTCTAATTCTACAGATATGACATGACAGAATTACTGTCTTCAACAATTCAGGAAATAGATTTTTTCATAGAGAAACATGGATATGCTACTCTTTAAAATATACCAGAGTTGTAGTGCTAAAAGTGTTGAAAGATAGTTTTTGGGGGGGAGGGGGAGGGAGGGAGAATACTACTTATCCTCTGAATGCTTTTCTATATTTTTATCTCTTTCTAGGATGATTTATACCGGGGTGTCAAACTTCCAACATCACATGACATGTCATGACATATCACGACTTTTTCCCCATTGCCAGCAATGGGGTGGACACGTTTCAGCGTGATGCATCCAGCCCACAGACCGGCAGTTTTACATCCCTGATTTATACCAACATGGCTGGCTGGGGAATTCTGGGAGTTGAGGTCCACAAGTCTTAAAATTGCCAAGGTTGGATATCCCTGATTTATATTGACCAGACAGATCTGAGCAGGAGTGAAATATAATTATTTTGGCAAGTTTAAACACCTCTGTTACTTTTATGAAAGAAAGCAATTGGGATATGATTAGAAACCGACATATCCCAGTACCGATTTTTTCAGTCATAAAATAATGATGTTATCCCCAATTATGACTGTTGTGAATAGTTATGTTTATTTTGCCTATTGATCTTTAATTGACGTATTGTCTGTACCTTTTGCATTTCATTATCATTCGATCCCTCTACATACATTTTGTTTCTCTCTTGTCAAATAATGCTCCTGAATGGATGAGTCCATAGAAGTGTGTAATTTGTTAGTCTTAAAATTGCACAAGATTCTTTTACAGCTACTTATTACTCTACTATTGGTTGTTTATGGAATAACATAACATCCCCCCAAAAACAAACAACCTAACAAACGATGTAGAGCAGAAGGAATTCTCACCTCTTCAGTTCCTTAGAGTAACTTGACTATAAAACTATGCAAAAACCAGCTTCTAATGTTAATACAAAAAATGTTTTAGAACATTGAAAATTGCACAGCAAAACTAAAAATGATTATCAAATGAACTTTTAAAATAGCATTTTTTTAAAAAAAAATCACTTTTATTTTTAAATTGCTTTTCTTTCTCCCTGTATCTAACAGAGGCTTTGATGTATAACTCAGAAGTCCTTCAGTTATGCTGATTTATTGAAGGACAAAGAAAATAAGCTTATTCAAGCTTTGCTATGTATAAAAATAAAAACTGATAACCTACTATCTATGGGTTACAATTTCTCTTTTTCTGACAAATAGGCAATTCAGCCTTCACAGGTAATACCTTCTGCTTTCTCATCAAGGTAATGGAAAACCAATTATTCAATTAGCTTTTATTCCTTAGAATTGGATGTAAAATATATAAGATCTATGCATTGAGTTTCTGGGCTTTGCTTGCTAGATGCCCAGTGATGACTTCATTCTTTGCTAGCTCAGTAAAACTGTCTATACCTCTCCAATTGTTTTGACTTATTTCTTTAGATTCCACCACAATCTACATTCCTTTAAGGTAAAGGAAAAGGTTTCCCCTCTCCAGTCATGTTTGACTCTAGGACACAGTGCTCATCTCCATTTCTTAGCTGAGAAAGTCCGAAGTTGTCCAAAGACACTTCCATGATCATGTGGCCAGCATGACTATAGTGGTGCCTATTTATCTAATCACCTTTGCATGCTTTCAAACTGCTAGTTGAACAGGAACTAGGACAAGCAACAGAACTCACCCCATCGTGTGACTCTTGAACCTGGGCTGTCTGCTTTGCAGCTGACAAGCTCAGCATCTTTAACCACTGAGCCATCACAATCCTATTACAGTCTCTTACCATTGGTTTATTTTAAATTTTGTATATGATATGGTGCCCAGAGTTTTAATGTTGCAGCCTAAAAATTTAACTTTAAAATAAAGGATAGAAATTGTAGCAAAAAACCTCCCTCCATATAGTGAGGGAAAGGATTTCCCCCATTAGAACTGAACAAATCATGATTTATAAAGGATGCAATAATAGCAAAATAGAAGAACAATTGCCACTTAACATTGTTTAGCGTCAATGGTTGTTGGTCGCTGGCAATCTGTTATTTTATATTGATTACATTTTACATGTACATATTAATGTATGGTATAAAGAAAGGAAGGATATGATAGGGAAGAATTTGCTTATAAATAGATTAGACAACCTTGCCAGTCCCCATGGTTATGCCATGGGAAAGGTTATTTTGGAGCATTTTCAGTTTTGTTCATAACAGAGAGGCTCAGAGTCTGGCCTTGATAAAACTGGGTCCACCGGATCTTGCACCTTACTTTTAGGAAGTCCCTCTACTTATGGAACCAATCCTATGCAATAGCATTTTCATTAAATGAGCAGAGAATTCCATCAGTGAAAGAATGCTAAAAACTAAACTAGTATAAAATCTGAGTTAAACAGGGGATAAAAATGTATAGTGCTACATCACTACCATATTCAACTGCAAGGCATCCAATACAATCATATCACAGGGAACTGCATTCAATCTAGTTTTAAACAACTTGAAGATATGTATTGGCCCAGACAGAAACAAACAAAAACAAACTTCATTAGAACTGACTTAAAGTTTCCCAGGACTCCCTCATTCATTTTTAGAATATCCACGCAGCTAATGATCATCGCAACCAAAATATAAACCTTACCATTGCAATAAATAAAAGATTGGACTCCGTAACATCAAAAGCCCTGGCATCTTTCAGTGAACTAAAGTGGATCATAATGAGACACTTCCCATCAGAAAAGCATCAGATCTTTTTACTGTAGTCAAAAAAAAAAAATTAGAGGAGAAATAAAACAGCCATCATTAGTAACAAAAAGGTATCAAACTCAGTGTTTGGCTAGAATTCAAAAATGATAGGATGAACTCAGTTTGAATTAACAACCAATCAACATTATAATGATTCAATTCAACCACAACTGTAGAGTAATTGAAGCTCAATAGTTCTATGGTGATTTGCAACACCTAACAACGCCAAAGGTCATCAGGCTAATTATAGGGGGTAGGACTGCTAAAGTTGGCAATAAAATAGTACCTGGAATATTTAGTTAAAAAAAAAAGAAGAAGACTAAGAAGGAGAGAGGCTAATAGATTTTGCCAGGAAATTTTTTCAACTTTTATTTTAAAATTATGGCAAATTAAAATATGGCTGTGTACATGGTCATCATCAGATCGAAATGACTAATATTTTTTAACCTACACAATCTGCAAGCAAAAGTGGAGAAAAAAAACTAGACCTGGTGCTGATTGCCACCCACATCGCAAACGTCTTCTTGCAAAATTACACATTAAATTAACAAAATGTCTGGAACAACAAAATACAACCTCAGCAATCTTCTATATTAGGTGGTGAAAATAAATAATAGATTTAATGGATTAGAGTTGATAAATAGGCAGCCTGAAGAACTCTGGCCTGAGATTTGTGACATCATTAAAATTGAAGCAAATATCCTGAGATGCAAGAATCTAAAGAAGGCCAGGGGCTGGCTGCTGGCACCTTGAGAATGGCTCACAAAGGTAGAAAGGAAAAGGCAACAGAGACAGAAGGAAAGTTGCCCAATTAAATGCAGAGTTCCAGAAAAGAGTAAGAGGAGAACCAGATCTCAATAAGCAAAGCAAAGAAATGGAAGATCACAACTGAACAGAAAGAAGTTTATTAAACAAAAATACAGAAATCATTTTTGTTTGAAACTTCTATGCAAGTATCTGCTGGAGAAAGAAGTTGTCAAAAGAGCTGGTGCAAATACTGTTTACAGTAGAACTGGGAAAACAAGATCTCAAACTGATGATATGTACAAAAGTTTGATCAATGAGCTAGAGCCAGACATCCTGGAAAGTGAATTAAATGGACCCCAGCAAATTGTGCTAACGAGGCTACAGAAATTGATCAAATAACAGCCAAAAAAAGTGTTTAAACTCATACAAGATGACACAGTAGAAGTGCCACATGCGGTTTTTATGCAAAATATGAAAAACCTAACAGTAGTCAAGGAATTAGAAAAGATAAATGTATATGGCTAATGTGAAAAACTAAAGAATACTCAAATTGCTGAATAATTATTTCAGTGCTAATGTGATAATGTTAAAGATTTTGCAATCCAAACTTCAACAGTACCTGAAACAAAGATGTAGATGCTGAATTCAGCAGAAATAGGAGAACCAAACTCATATTACTAATAGCTAGTGCATAATGGAAAAAAACAAAGGACTAGCTTTAGGTTTTTCTTGTATTGATTATACTAAGGCTTCTGATTGTGTAGTCCATAAAATATTTGACTAATCCTTTAAAAATGGATGTACTGGACATCACATCTATTTAATGAAGAATGTACACCCCAACCAAGAAGAAACCAACCAACCAAAGAGAATATGGAGCAACTAAATGTTCCCCAAAAGGGGAAAGGAATGCATAAAAGGAATGCATTGCTATTGTATTTATTTAGAGATAAGCACAGATAATCTTGAAAAAGCTATGCAATATGAGAGATCTGAATTCTGGGAAAAGATATGAAAAAGAAACTCAGAAGAATCCTGTCTTGAGTTTCTTTGGCATAACAGGAGGAGAAAGAAGTTGTGTCTGGTTTAAAGATTCTGTTATGACTCCCTACAACATTAAAGTAGCATTCCTAGAGTCCTTGTGCTACGAGGGCAATTCGGAAATAAACCTCTGTTTGGTTATCAATGACAGACACTTGCAGATACAGAACATTTATTATATACATTATACACATTTATTATACAACATTACGTTACTTTTTGACATAATCTCCATTCAAATTGAGGCACTTGTCATAACATCTTACAAGGTTTGAAATTCCTTAGTAGTAGTCGCTAAGCATCAAATCTGGGCTATGGGGGCGTCTAATCAAAAACATCCCAGTGGAACTGCTTCAAAAGTTCTTGGGTGTGTCTAGCAGTGTACAGGAGAGCATTATCGTGAACCAACACCATACCTGAAGTCAGCATGCTCCAACGCTTGTTATGGATGGCTCATCTGAGTTTTCGTAACATTTCACAGTAGACTTCTGAATTGATGGTTGAAACACGCTCCATGAACTTCACTAGCAGTACTCCTTTGGCATCTTCACATTTGACAGGATTTTCTATGGCACCACTTCCAGTGTGGTGTTGGTTCACGATAATACTCACCCACACACTGCAAGATCTTTTGAAGCAGTTCCATCGAGATGTTTTTAATCATCCCCCCTATGATGATCCTTGGCGCTGAGTGACTACTACTCAGGAATTTCAAACCTTGTCAGATGTTATGACAAGTGCCTCAATTTGAATGGTGATTATGTTGAAAAGAATTGTAATGTTGTTTTCTAATGTGTATAATAAAAGTTCTGTATCTGCAAGTGTCTTGTCATTGATAACCAAACAGAAGTTTATTTCCAAATTGCCCTCGTATTTCCTGATCTGGCCTACTTTAAAGGGGTGGCATCTTAATTTGCTGCACAAGTTTTATACAAAGGCTGCACAAAAAGAAACAGAAATTAGAAAAAGCCATATGGGGGAAATGGTGAAGAGGCTGGACTGGCACCAGGAAGTCCAAAATCTAGTCTTCCCTCAGCCACAGAAGCTCACTAGATGACTTTGGGCTAGCTTCTCCGCAGCCCAAACTATCTCCCAGAGAAAATAATATTGTATGTTTCCAGAATGAAAGGTAGAATCTAAATCTAATTAAATGAGTTTAAAATTTATTTTAAAATGCCGGAAGAAGTATCAGTAACCTAGGATATGCTGAAGGTATTACTCTGATGTCTGAAGAAGACTTAAGGAATGGTGAAGGAGAAAGAAAAAAATATCCAATTTTGGTCTGCTGCTCACTATTAGGAAAAGCTAAGATTACATTAAAAAGGCAAGGCCAACCTGGTACAAATAGGAGGAAAAGAAGTTGAAGTAAGAACAGAGTATTTTGCTAGGATCTAAAATTCACCTGGGTGATGGCTGCAGTCATGAGATAATGAGATATTTCCTACTTGGGAGAAAAACTATGATAGATATAGACGAAATATTAAAGTGCAGAGATCTCACACGAACAACAAAGGAATATGTTATAGGAGTTACAGCATATGGCTGTAAAAGCTGAACCATCAAAAGGACTTAAAAAAAAAGATTCCTCTGAACTCTGGTACCAGAGAAAAGTATTGAGAGTATCTTTGGCCACAAGAGAACAAATAATTCCCTCCTACATGAACTAAAAGCAGACTGTTGGGTAAAAACATAGCTAACGAAGCTAATGCTGAAATACAGTAATGCAAAGGCTAGAGTTATTGGAGAGCTCCTGGTGTATGGAAAAAAACTACAACAATCAAAAAAGAGACCACCAGAAGACAAGATATACTACCATTTGTTAAAGATGTAATTATTGACAAACAGTCCTAACAAAATTCTATCCATCAGATCACAAAAAAATCTAAAAGAATTGACTCAGGCGATTTTAATGAACTGAACTGAGTTCCCACATTTTTTTTCTACTTCAGTGAAGACTTTTAATAGTCTTCTTCACATCCTACTACAAAATTATTAGTAGTTTCCCTTCCTCAATAAAAGTTTATCTTTGCCATTCATCCTCCCTCAGACTTCACTTTCATAGCTTCTGCCTTTATTATGCAGTACCTCAGATCTTCACCATGTTCATCACAGGAGCAATTATAAAATGACCTCAGTAAGACATGAGGTCCGGTCTCAGCTGAGCCCCAATAATAGGCTTACTGAAATCTATGGACAGAGCAACGGTAATAGTACGGTAGTCTATTCATATTTTGAGTTCTGCGTCCCACCTCTGTCCTATTTCCTTATGAGAAAAAGAACGTGAAGAACTTCTTTTCATTGTGAGATAGTACGGCTCTCTCAAGACACGGCTCTCAGTGTCCCAGAACACTACACTTGCCATTTAAGCTTTATCTTGTAAACAGGCTGTCCTGGAGGGAAAGAGGAACAGAATAATTTTACTTGCTGGGGCAGATGCTTATATCCACTTCAGTGATCCTAATATTACTACCAACTGTGTTAACTGTGAAGCTTTAGATTCCAGGCTGACAAGTAGCTTAGAAGAATTAAGCGTAATTTTTATTGCAATGCAGGGCTGAGAAATAAGCAAGCAATTCAGTTTTTAAAAAGCTTCAAAGACAGAAGCTGGGTTGAGAAGAAATCTGGAAGCACTAAATTTAGTCACTAAATCTGCAGTCCTACACTTTTGCTTATGAATTAATTTTATTGAATTCAATTAGATTTACTTCTGATCAAAATGTTGCACAATCCCCGCCCCCCAAAGGCTGCTGTAATTTGCAAGCCTGGAGCTAAATTACAACTTCTGGCATTCTTTATATTTGGCCAGGTCAACACCATTTTAAAAAGATGTCCTAAGAGAGAACATCAAGGCAATAAACATTGCTCTGACATTAATTGAAACCTACTATACTATGTGACATCATGATGCATGTAGAAAAGGAAGGATTGCATCACAATAACGCAACATTATTTTTTATAATTCTGTCCCCCTTCTCTGATACCACTGACATCAAAAACTCAGAAGAAAATTCTGAAAAAAAATTCAGAGATAAATAAGGAAGGCTACCCTTAAGAAAAGTAAGCTACAAGTACAGGATGAATCAAATTTACCCTTACAATTCAGGAAGATAATAATCAACCTGGACATTAAAGTGCGTCTGACCGAGGTTCAGTAAACTGCCATTAAACAGTTTCAAAAAAAGAAAACCCAGACAAAGAACCAGGTTTTGTTCTTTGAAAATGTGGATTGATTATTTCTGGTTAACCACAGCTTGACTTATAACCACAATTGGAACGAGACTTTTCATTGCTAAGCCAAGGATTGTTAAGTGAGTTGCAGCCAATTTTATGACTTTTCCCATGATTGCTAAGTTGTTGAGTGAATCATGCGGTCATTAAGCAAATACAACTTTTCTGTATTTGACTTTGTCAGAAGCAGCTGGGAAGATCGCAAATGGCAATCATGTGAACCCAGGGTGTAGCTGATGTCATAAATAGATGGCAGTTGCCAACCCTCCAAATTTTGATCACATGACCATATGGGTATGCTGCAATAGTCCCATGAGGACCAGATGTATATCACTTTTTTTAGTGCCATTGTAACTTGGAAAGGTCCTAAACCAGTGGTGGCAAACCTATGGCACGTGTGCCAGAGGTGGCACTTGGAGCCCTCTCTGTGGGCACACATGCCGTTGCCCCAACCTTGCCTCCTCCCATGACCCCCTCACCAGCAGCCCCCTGGAGGAAAGTCGCCCCTGAGCATGGCCCACACAGAGCAGCGCAACCAAGGACATGGCAGCCAGGCAGCGTAGACAAGACTCTGCCCTCATGCCCCATCCCGCACAGTTGATGCTGCGGGATGCAGGCAGAGGGTGTGGCTGTCATGGCACTGCTGGGCTGCCTGGGCAATCTGCAGTGGGCCCTGTAGGCAGTGAGTGGCCCTGTGGGCAGGTGAGTGGGGGATGGGCCTCACAGAAGCATTCTTAAAAGGGAAAAATGTGTTCACTACAGCTACCACCAAAATGATTGTCCATCTCTGGCCCTCATGATGATCTCTCATATAGTCCATTTGAAATGACTGGAAGTTTTGATCCATTTCTACAAGGCACAAGACCCATATGGCAGTCCAGTCAGCATGAGTGACTCAGTCATACAGATGATAGGATTCCAGCAGGAAGATATGTGGATGGCATTTTCAGCTCTAGGGCTTGAGGAGACATAATCCTCTGAATCCCCATATGAATGTAGTCTGCCTTGCTGTTCATTCCATAAATGTCTTAGCAGCTCTGGTCCAATCTCTATCTTCTTCCCTTTTATCAGGGCCAGATTGTGGGTCTGACACAACTCTATTAGCATGGAGGCTTTTTGTCTCAGGTCATAGAAGTCCAAGCAATAGTCTTGCTCCAACAGTTTCTCCAGAAATCCCAAACCTTCCACGGCTCTTTTGGCTACCACAGAGAAACAAAGAATAGACTGGGCAGGTAGATATGGGCAGACAAAGACAAAGGGGAAGAGAGCAAAAATCATCAAGTAGGAATATGGGAGCTCTTATGCCAGTATTCTCCATTTTGATGTCCTCTTTCCATGTGCGTGTTTGAGTTCCATGTGATGGAACTTGGCCCACACCAGCTGGATGATGCGGCCTGCCTCAATGCCCGTGGCCTCTTGCCTTTCAAGGGGAGTTGGCCAGCGGGTTTCCTCAGTGCAATGCAGATGAGTTTTTTCTTCTAGTCTTAGAGAAGAAATCTTCAGCATGGATTTTAAAAATTGCTAATAGCTGCACAAAGTTAGATACCCAGAGAAATGAAATTCAGCCAGGACAAATTGTGTAAATTGTTGTTGGGTACATTCCTGCTTGCATTAGATTTATGGAAGGAGGAAGGAGAAATATAAAATTTGCAAGTCCATACCTGCTTGCTGATATTCCTATCTCATTTAGCTGTAGTGGTGATTCTGACCAAACATGCCTTCTTCTTCCTTGTAGATCACAAGCTGACTTGTGATATCCTTTGCCATTGTCCTTGATAAGGGTATGTCCCATAACCTGCTTGATGTTTGCCCCAGTGGTTGAGTTCAGTGAGAGCAACATAGATGAAAGGGAACTAGACAGGACTGAGATTTGATTGACCTGAAAAAGTATCTTAAGCCCCTTTTTCTTTCCGCTTCCCATTTCCATTTCCATCTGCCCCTATGCCAGAGTTTGTCTCACTATCTCATTACCGGCCTCTACCTTTTCTAGAGAATACTGCAATTGATGGGACAGAATCCTGCCTCATGGAAAGCTGTTCTGGTGGAGTAACTGTAGGACAAGCCACTACATTATCATGAACAGTTTTTCTCTCCCATGTAATTATTTGGGACTTTGGAGAAAGGGAAAGCCTGGAATAGGTTGAGAATGAGAATGTAATGGGAAATAGGAAGCAGTATCAGTTGCTGTTTCCTGGAGAGTTAATAGGAAAGGACAGGGAAGGACAAAACTGTGGAGAAGAGGAAGATTTCTCTAAATAGGTGTGTGTAAAAGTAAAGGACCATAAGGAAAAGAAAATCCTTGCGGATTTTACTCCACTAGTCATAGCTGACTATAGGGGGCAGTGCTCATTTCTGTTTCTTTAAGCATTGAGCTAGTATTGTCTGAAGAAGTTTCCATGGTCATGTGGCCAGCATGGTGTCACGGAGCATTGTAACCTTCCCATCAAAGTCCTACCTATGTATCTACTTGCATTTGCATGCTTTTGAACTGCTAAGTTAGCAAGAACTAAGTGAGAACCCCATCATGCAGGGCTTGGGTCTCGAACCTGGGCTGTCAACTTTCCAACCAACAAGTCCAGCATCATAATTGCTTTCCATAAATTTTGTGGAAAGGAAAAGGTGCTTGTATAGGATAAAAAGTATGGTGTTAGATGCCATGAGCTGGTGTTCTCTATTCCCTCTCTGTCTCCTGTGCCAACTATGTATTTTACTGGAATTTATTTATTTATATACTACCCATTTTGTTATCCAAGCTAGCATCCCTGGAATGCTTTGTCTCTGGAGAAATTGTTTCTGGCATCCACTTTCCCCTTCTTGCCCTTGGCATCATGTGTCAGGCCTGACCCAGCTTGGGCATTTAAGAAAAAAAGACCCTCAACTCCATTTGTAATGAAAGCTATATTTTTACTAAAGCCAAGCCAGATCTGAATGTTCCTGTGTACGCTCAGTGCTTTTCCTTTCTCCCAGGTCTTTCTCCCTTTGGTCCTTTCGTAAATGTCCATTGGTATTCAAACTAGGTGTTTCGGTAACAGTCTCAATGTTTGGCACCTCTTTGGTGAGCATTCCATTCTCACTCATGTGTCCTTGGATCTGCCAGGCTCTGTTCCAGACTAGCACCTCTGGTTTCTGTCATGTTCTTATCTCCCTTCCTTATATTCTCTTACTTCTCCCTCCCCCCCTTTTTATTGCAGGATACCACCAAACCGAAGCAGGGCTGAAGCAATGCAATGGCAGATCTGACATTATGGTTTGACCATTTACTATTCTTACATTCAAAAAATAAAAAGGGAGAAGTTAATTTTTTTAACATTCATATGTCAACCACACAGTGAGCTGGGGAAAGGGATGATCTTACAATCACAGAATCAGCACCTGGCTGCTTCCATCTTGTTGTTGTTAATTGCGAAGTCGTGTCCGAGCCATCGCTTCCATCTTATTTCACTGTTTTTTCTGGTTATCAAGGAGCACACGTGCAACCTCTCTTAGTTGCAGTTTTAGCCTGAGTTACTCAGCATAGGAAGAATGAGAATTAATTCCAACGGTGGGATTCAGCCAGTTCACACCTGGTAGAACTGGTAGCTACTTTTTGTTTCCCAGGCTCAGAATGGACTTCTGGAAGTGGCATCTACACGGAGAACCAGTTGTTCACATATTTGAATCCCACCACTAACTAATTCCCTCATACATATAACGGCATCTCCCCCCAAAAAATGTGTGTTGTATGGCTGATGCACAGCCTATTATATCTTCCTGCAAGGTCACAATCAGTGTGCTTTTATTGTTGACAGGTTGAGCTTAGATGCCAAACATCTCTTAGAATGCCTAACTTTTTACAGGTGTTTTATCTTTTCCAAGAGCAGATAGAAGCAGTACCTGTCGTACTGGTAACAAATTATTAAATAAAACCCACACCCTGATTTAACTATTCTGATTTAACTATTAAGCAGAGGATAACCATCATGCTGAATGGGGAAGGATAAATAGACTTATATAGATCCCACATGCAACACTTTATATGTTACAGAATAAAAGAACCCTCTGCCTGGTACATACCATTTTAATAAAAAATAAGCAATTATAATGCTCCAATAATGGTCAGTGAAATTTTACATGTAAAAGTGAGGGTGGCTACAGTGTGGAAAAGGTCTGCAGCTGGCATACAGCTGGCAGTTATTAAATGTGGTAATATTGTGTCTAGAAGGCCACTGTTACCCAAGGAATATTGTTGTTGTTGTTGTTTGCTTATATTATCAAGTATTCATGCAATTCACAGAAAAGATATTTCTGAAAAATCCCTGAATTATGTCTTGTCTTGAGATTCAAATAAATACTAGATTTCTTCCATCACTTGAAGCCTCTAGTCCTAATGAAAAATTTAAAATGAGGAAAGCCAAAGGTAACATGCCCCCAAAAAATTCACACCAAAGTTGACTCTTAAATCAATAGCAAAGGTGTAATTTGAGGCTTTCTTTGAGCTTGAGGCTGAGGTCATTTTGACTCTCCTAGGATTGCCCAGACAAACACTGGCAAGTTGGGAATATACTTGCTTCTCCTGGATATTTGTACAGATATGATTGTGGTGGAGGTTCAAGAATTGATGCCCATTGATGCTATTTCTTTGAATGGTGGGAATAAACACTAGATATCAAGTCTTAAACCTATAATTTAACAGTGTTCTCCCCTCCTGACCACTATTAATAATACATCTTTAATGGCATCCTTTACTGGCAGTTACTGCTTGATTAGTGAATGTGAACACTGAAAAAAAGCAAACTTTTCTAGAAGGCAAGAAAATAGCATCCACGGTGTTGCTCTGAATATTTTAAAAGCTGTCAGTCTGGGTCTTTCTCCGAAGCTTGTGCTTGAAGTTTTTGGTTGCTTTTGTGGAGTTGGCTATGGGCCCACAACCCATGACTAAATTGGTATGCAGTAAAAAAAGAACAGAAAAAACCTCCAAGAGACTTGCCATCTTCTCTTTCAGCTTTTTTTTCTCTTTCATTCCTCTCTCCCTTCTATGTCTGTTTGACTCTCTGACCTCAATCTGTCTGCTTATATTAGATTCCCAAGATGCTTCTCCTGTGCCTCCCCATACATGAAATTCAGTCACAGTCGTGAAACCATAATTTTCTCTGTTGAGGTATCAGATGTGGTTAACGGTCACTCCATGTATGAATTGTGTCCACAGTGGAGAGAGGACAAAAGTGACAGGAAAAGATGAATTGAAGCTTAATGACTGGAAAGGGACACTGTTATTTATTATCCTGTGGAAATTATGAATTAATTGTTTCAAAGGCCAGCATTTGCTTAAAAGGCCAAATCCAAAACAGTGGGTTGAGATTAGAAAGCTGACTTCCATATTTTCAATGCATTCTAAACTGAGGCATACCAGTGTAGCTGTGGGAATTTGCACCAGCACTACCAAAATTCAAGTTCACACCCAAACTTGGCCTTGACCCTCATGCGGTTGCATGGTGGTGCAAAACACTCTCTCCTACTCTGACCATGTGAAAAGATAAGGCAGGAATATCTGGGAATGATTTATAATATTTACAGGTAAAAGTGCATTTGGAAAAACGGAATAATGTTATGAGGCCTGAGTGAATATATGAACCAATTCTATATCGTAGTCATGGAGGTTAATTAGATCTTCATTAGAAAGATAACACCTTTGAATTGAACTTGGCTTTTGATGACTACATAGATTCAAACGTGCAATTTTCTGTGGGGAAAGAAACTGCAGAAATGGCTTGTTATCACCTTTCTTCCACAAAATTGTTCAACTACCCAACATAGCCTACAGTGCTCTATTCCCTGGTATTCTCCCATTGGAATATTTATCAACCAATGTCTTTTAAGACCATTCAGACTGCTGGTGGATGATGAAAGTAAGCACATTCTCTCAGAGTGGTATTAGGCTAAGGAGGCTTGCTGGAGGAAGATGGGAGATTAGTCCCTTAGAAGGCATCAGGTTTAGAATGATATGGTCTATCAGAGATAATGGGAATCATATTCCAATGCCTTAGAAAGGTGCTGTCCTGAGAACACCTGCACTGGGCAACATCAGCCCTCTCTTCTCTACATAGTCACAAGCCTCTAGCTTATCAGTGGAAAATTGCTCTTCATTTAAACCTAATGATACAAGAAAAACAGTAGCAATCAACCAGCACTATAAGGGGGAAAAAAGTCACTGGGTCAGACACAAATATAAAATGACACCACTGTCTTCCATGAGAGAGTAAGTAGCACAAATTATAGCTTTGAGAGGGGAAAAAATCAACAAACAACAGTTAAATGCATGAGTTGGTTATTATTGCTTTTGCTTTTTCTGTTGCTAGTGGCATATCGCAAATGACTTGCAATGGGACTAAAGAAGATTGGACAAGGAGCCAGTGTTTCATGTACATATAGCCCTTTACAACTTTGGGGCTTTTTTTACAATATGGTTATTTTCATTAAAGCATATAATCACAATAGTAAAAACTAATAGAAAGAAAGAAAGAAAGAAAGAAAGAAAGAAAGAAAGAAAGAAAGAAAGAAAGAAAGAAAGAATATTGTAAAAAAAAAGGAATTACAATTGAAAGTGTCACGGTAGTGAAGAAATGACTACTACAAGACAGCACCTTAGGTGACAGAACCAACCTCACCCAGACCACATAGTTGCCATTCTGGACCTCTGCTTGAACACTACCTATTTTAAATACAATTAAGGTTTCTACAGACAAAAACATGGTTGTGCCATGGGTTCATCTGTGTCCCTCATTGTGACTAATCTCTACATGGAAGAGGTAGAAATCAAAGCCCTAAACTCCTTCACAGGAATTCCGCCCACTCATTGGTATAGGTATGTGGACAATACTTGGGTCAAGATAAAAAAACAGGAATTGGAAACATTCACAAAACATATCAACTCTGTGGACAGATACATCAAATTCATGTGAGAAGATGTTAAGGGTAATAGTCTCACCTTCCTGGATTGTGCAATACACATTAAGGAAGACAGAAGCCTTAACATTGAAGATTACAGAAAACCCACACAGAGATATCAATATTTATATTTCCATTCTCACCACCCACTGAAGCACAAAATGGAAGTTATCAGAATCCTACACCACCAAGCTGAAGGCCTGCCTACCAGCAAAGATGGGAAAGAAAAAGAACTAAAA
The DNA here is from genome assembly GCF_016545835.1 of Crotalus tigris. Lineage (NCBI taxonomy): Eukaryota > Metazoa > Chordata > Lepidosauria > Squamata > Viperidae > Crotalus > Crotalus tigris. The sequence continues at coordinate 2,548,538 of NW_024100213.1, read as the reverse complement.
TACATCAAGAAAGCCCTCAGAATGTGTGGCTATCCCAACTGGGCCTTCATCAAATAAAAAAAAGACCCAGTAGAAGCTCTTCCATAACAGAAGAGAACAATAAACAAAGCAATATTGTCATTCCATACATTGCAAGAATATCTGAAGAGCTCAGGAGGATCCTTGGCCAACACAACATATGTGCACATTTTAAACTCAAGAATTCACTAAGGCAGAAGCTTGTCCACCCCAAGGATAAAATACTCAGACACAAAGTAAACAACATGGTATGTGCAGTACAATGTAGTGAGACATTTGCAGATCTGTACATTGGGGAAACAAAACAACCACTTTATAAATGCATGGCACAACATAGGAGAACAAACCCATCAGGACAAGATTCTGCAGTCCATCTACATTTAAAAGACAAAGGCACATTTAAAAGACAACAAAGTCCACATTTTGGACAGAGAGGACTGCTGGTTTGAAACAGGGGTCAAAAAGGTCATCTACGTCAAAACTGAACACCCCTCTCTCAATAGACAGGTGGAATACAACATCATCTATTTCCAGTGTACAACACAGTCCTTTCAGCAGTTCCAAGAAGCTACACACCCATTTGCATCACTCAGGTGACCTTTGGGACACCATTCCTCACTATCCAGTCAGAGCTGAAGAAGCTTCTTGGAAGAGAAGCGAAACATCTTCAAAGAAAAACAAGAAAGTCCAGTTGCCTCTTGAAAAAGCATCTTGAGATAGTTGAACAATAGTTAATAAAGAAATTCCAAATATGGTTTAAAAAATGAAGTATGCAAACATAGTATCCTTTTAAAGGCATCAGCTGTGGTTTGAGCAAGATGAATATCTCCTAGTACTCAAAATTTGCCAGAGATTGCTGTCTTGCAGTCTCCTCAAGAGGAGCATTTGTGGGTGATCTCCCATTTTCTCCTTGTCCAGAAAGGTTTGAAGAGTCGATCTGCTCACTGACTCTTTGTTCTTTGCTGCAGCCATTGACTTCACTTTTCACAAAGCTGTCTTCAGTGCACCATTTCTTCCTCCAGAAGTCCCAAATATGGTTTGTTTAATGATGCAAGCTTAATACCTATTTTTATTTACTTGGAAGTTAGTCTGAGTATTTTCAGAAGACATTGTTTCTTGGTAAAGACACTTGGTAAAAATTACATGTTTTCTTTTGGCACACTTTTGGTACTCTTCTATATTCTCATTAAGACACTCATGGAGTCATCTGAGTCCTTCTATATCAGGGGTCTTCAAACCTGGCCCTTTTATGACTTATGGAATTCTGGGAGTTGAAGTCCACAAGTCATAAAAGGGCCAAGTATGAAGACCCCTGTTCTATATGGTTTCTGAAGATGTGCCTGCATTTTCATTAGCCCTTTCACTACAGCCTTATTGCTTCTGACCAGGTGCATCCTATATATAGAAGGAGCAGTTCGTTTGTGCTTCTGTTGCTCTCCTCCATAAAAGGCAAACCTGAGTGGGCTATCAGTGTTAGTCCTTTGATTTAAAAAAAATGAATCTATCAATTGGCTGGACATACAGCTTTGGAGAAATCCCAAATAAGTATCTTGAACCTGAAAAAAAATGTACATTACTTGAGAAGCAGAATCATCTTAAGACAGCCCACCCTTTAGAATATTATAAACCCAGATTTTACAATACTAGTTTAAAAAATCATTACAAAAAAAAAAGCTCGAGAGACCAAAAGACCCTCTGGCCCTGTTACAAAACTTGCACAGGAAGCTGGAGCCCTGAAGAAGAAGAATGTAAACCTTTTCAGCATGAAATAAGTTTCCTTTTCATAGGGCATGGGCATCAAACTCGCCATGTCACGTGACGTGTCGTAACATATTGTGACTTATTTTGCATTGCCAGAGTTGGGGTGGGCACGGCCTCCATATGATGCATCCAGCCCGTGGGCTGGCAGTTTGGTACCCACCAAACCTGGCCTGCAAAACGTCAAATGACCATTCAACTGTGTGTGTTTTTTTAAAGCCCAGATCTTGCAGTCCCACCTTCAGAGAATTGTATATAAAAGTGAATTCGGGTTAGAGATTTTTTTTATCAACAATCACTAAAACAAATTTGATCTGTATTGCAACCAAGGTTTAATAGTGTATTAATTACTTGAAAGTGTGCATCTTTTATTTGATTAACCTTTTAGGATTAATTAATTGACTCCAGTAAATTAAGATGCAGGTTCTGATATATCAATTATTTGTAATGCAAATACTTTTTAATAAATAGATAGCAAGTACCATCTTTGACATTTTCCAAGAGTTCCTGATAGAAAAGTCTACATGTGTCTGCTTGATTAATCTCCAGTAGGGAGAAGTGACAAGGAGCCTCTTCTCTGTGGATAAAACCATTTCTCTCTCATCACATTAAATACATTTAAACAAATTAATGAAATACAATTTGGCAAAACTCACCATCACCTCTTAGAAACTTCTTTAATTATGAATTCTGCATGGCAACCGTTACCAAGAGAATCGTCTCTGAAACTGATGTTCAAAGAATGTTACATCAAATCTTGAAACAGCTGAGAAAGGTTCAAGCTACAAAGTTGAAACATCTGTTGCCTTCTATGCATTTTTCAGTGGGAAGATCAGAAAGAAAAGGGGAAAAGCAGACAAAACAACCTTTGTTCAGCTTTTTTATTTTAATCAAACAGCAGCCTGCATTAGATGTTTTATGCCGAGAGAAAGCAGGCGTGCTTACAGAGGGCAGTGTACAGATTTATAGACTGAGCAGCCGGGAAAAATTTCCTCCTCTTTGTTTTCATGTATCTGAGCCAGGATTTTCTAGCTTGACTGAAGTCATCCTGCTTCAACAAGGTGACTTGAATGGCATGCAAGCTTCTTAATTCCAGAAATGTTTGATCACAAGGCACAACCCATTCAGTGATAATTGTTCATAAGACACTTTTGATGGAGCTGAGGAGGCGGTATTATGGTTAACATTAAAAAAAACCCAAACATGGTACTTTCTGCAAAATAGTCCTTCACCAAAATAACAGAACAGAGTTGGAAGGGACCTTGGAGGTCTTCTAGTCCAACCCCCTCTGCAAGCAGGAGACCCTATACCAGGGTAAGCAACCTTGGCTCTTTTATGGCTTGTAGACTTCAATACCCAGAATTCCTGAACCAGCCATGCTGACTGAGGAATTCTGGGAGTTGAAGTCCACAAGTCATAAAAGAGGCAAGGTTGCCCTATACCAATCCAGACAAGTGGCTGTCCAGTCTCTTCTTAAAAGCCTTCAGTCACGGGGTGCCCACAACTTCTGAAGGCAAGCCTTTCCACTGCTTAATTGTTCTCACTGTTAGGAAATTTCTCCTTAGTTCTAGGTTGCTTCTCTCCTTGTTTAGTTTCCATCCTTTGCTTCTTGTCTTGCCATCAGCTGCTTTGGAAAATAGGTTGCCCCCCCTCTTCTTTGTAGCAGCCCCTCAAATATTGGAACACTGCTATCATGTCACCCCTAGTCCTTCTTTTCACTGGACCAAAAGGAGGGCATAAATTCTGTAAATGGTACAGTCTGTACTGGCTCCCATCACTGACATGAACAAGTGAAGACCAGCATGAGTTTATATAGGAGAGACCCTGGAACAATAGATCTCTTCCCTTAGTAAGAAACAAGTGATGTGTTACATTTCCCCTGAGATAATGTTGTTTCTAAGCAAAGGCGAGCAATTGCATGCTTGAATATTTTCCTGCATTTCTATCTCTGGAAAACTTGCATGTCAGAGAGAAGAACTGTTGTTTTTAGACAGAGGAGCATTTGAACATTTTATCTGTTTGTTTGTGCATTCCTTCTAGCTGCATCCCTACTATTCACAGAAATCTATCATGGGAGATAATCATCAGGTTAAAAGAAACCATTCTAAAGCATTACTAATGTGGGCAGAGAGAAGCAAATGTGTATCTCACTTATCCTTTACAGTGGCCACAATCATTCATAGATGACCAGTAAAAGAGGTGACTACCCAATCATCATTCCAGGGTGCAATTTCTCACCTTGCCTTCTGGAATGGCAGACTCATAAGAGGTCTACATTGTGCTGTTTTTCATCTAGCTTGCTTGAAAAGCAGCCTTGAAGTTTCTTAAAAGATCACTGGTGGTGTAACCATACAAAATAACAGAGGCTCTTGAGGAAACCAATAGTAGTTCAGTCTAAAGATGCAGCTCTGCAGAACCTTTTGGTGACTGGGTGCAATGGATGCGATGACAAAGCCTAAGAGGGGGATTTCATCAAATATTTGGGTGAGGCTAGGTGTTCTGATCTAATTAATTAGGTCAAAGCCATTAACATTTACGTTACACTTTCCATGCGTTCGTCACCTCAAAATGACAGGAAGCCATCACTAAATTCAGGAATTTTTCCCACTGATACAGGTAATCCTCAACTTACAACAGGGATGTCAAACTGCCAGCCCGTGGGCCGGCTGCATCATACGGATGCTGCGCCCATCCCAGCTCCAGCAATGTAAAAAAAGTCACAATACGTCGAGACACATCATGTGACGTGGCGAGTTTGACATCTGTGACTTACAGCCATTCATTTAGTGACTGTTCAAAGTTACAATGGCACTGAAAAAAAGTGACATGATCATTTTTCACATTTATAACCATTGCAGCATCCCCATGGGGTCGTGTGATCAAAATTTGGATGCTTGGCAACTAATTCATATTTAGGACAGTTGCAGTGTCCTAGGGTCATGTGATCCCCTTTTGTGATCTGACAAACAAAGTCAATGGGGAAGCCAAATTTATTTAACATCTGTGTTACTAACAACTGCAGTGATTAATTTAACACTGTAGCAAGGTCATAAAATGGAGGAAAATTCACTTAGCAGCTGTCCTGCTTAGCAACAGAAATTTTGGCTCAATTGTGGTCATAAATCGAGGACTATCTGTACTAGGTAGCATAACTGAACTCCTCTGGAAAGTGGGGTTAGGGGATACATGTAGTTGTCCAACAGCATGTTATCTATTCTACAACAAACTTGGCTCAGAAAATATTGGAAATGGAGAAGCCCATCCCTTTCATTTTTCTACAAAGGAATCTGATATTTTGCTATCAGCACTCAGATTAGACAATCTCTCCCTTTTCTTTTTGCTAATGTCTGTTCTCCAGTGGCCTCACCTCTAAACACAGGAATAGTTAATAATTCTGACATATTAAGTTCTTTTGTTGTACTTATAAAACCTGAATAACCAAACACTCCCAAGATAGAAAAAAAATGAAGGACAGGAAGGCAGGGTAAAGGCTTCTAGGCAAATGATAATGAAATAAAATGTCGGTGTTTGACAGCAAAGTTGAAAAGGCAACTAGCATCACTATCATTTTATTCTGTACTCTCAGTACATTCAACAGGAAAAGCAAGAGCCGGTTCCTTTCCCGGAGGAAGGTGTATTCTTAAAGTGAATAATAGAGAGAGACAAGAAGGGCGAAAGGAGGGAGAGATAGTCAAATGTTTAGAGTTAACTTTGAGTCAATTACACTTTATTTAGCTGGGGCGTAACAGAGGGAAGACAGGACAGGCAAAAGTTTTGAGGTACGCTTGCCAGAGTCGATTTTAACAAGAGGCTTCAAAAGGGAGAAGGGGCAACCCACAGTGTGTCCTTCTCAGCTCCCCAGTGCCGTTTGGCTAACAAGGGAATGGTAGACTCACATTTGAATCTGACAGGGATTTTGTGCTTTGAATAGCTGCATTACAAACAGAATGACAACATTGTAGCTTTTGCTGCAGAAATGTTATTATGGCAAAAGCTACAACTGCTGAGTGCACTCACACAACTTTCCCAGATACAGAAGCCTTGCCAAAAACTGTTAGAGCAGCCATAAATAACAAAAGGCATCTTTTGTTTCACGTATTCTTTTCATACCATGATTTTCCTTCACTACAGGGTTGTGACCTCCTGGGACATTATTCCAGGATGATATGAAACACAATTTCTCTCACTTCATCTAGCTTAACTTCTCCCTCAGCGACTTCTGAATGGAGTGCTTTAACTTCAGAGATCACTTTCCTCAATGGAGCCCAGATGGCTTTTTAGCAGGTATCAATTCTTTCCTGAATTTGGAAGCACAATGCAACTTCTGCATCACGTTGTGGGTAGCACGGAGGCTCCTCTGACCCCACCTGTTTTCTCACCTTTTTCCAAATCTCATCCACACCAGCTGGTTCCAAAATAATCACAAACTCCTCTGCTGAAAATATCAGGCACTGATTTGTACCATTCTATTAACTGTCTCATGAACTAACTGATTTACTGATTCTGCCACATCAAGTGCACAAAAGTATGTGCACGCTCCCCATTTTTAATCACAAAAGTCTGGCATGGAGGAATGATCCAGCCACCTTTTGAAGCCCTTCATATATTTTGAGATACAACAGTAAGAATAAAAATATCTGATTATACATTTATGCAATGGAGAGTTGAACTATAGAACTGGCTGCCTTCTGATGTTTTGATGCTTACCATTTCAGAGACTAAGGAGACTAAACAGTTTCATGGAGGACAACTCGGTGGCATTGGCAGTCACAAGATGACTCATCCTGATGGTATATAATGCATCTACTACATCAAAATAACATGACACAAGCCTTAGAAGTCCTTAAAAGATGCTCTATGTGCCAGCAGTTATTTTAGAATAACAGTACCCTCTCTACAGCTAAAACAGGTTCTCTTATTCATTCTTTCTTATTTTGACAAAGCACTTTCAAATATTGTATGTTATAGGTCTGAAGATTCATTTTGCTTTGCAGACATAAATTCTCTAGGAACCAAACGATGTGCTAATTGAAACATGTTGCTTAGTGAAGAGGGATTTTCTCGCACTGGTTTCCATCTGCCTTCATTTCTGAATGCTGACATGCTGTCACACAAACTCGTGTTAATGAAACCCAGTCTGTTTTAAAGTATGTGGAGTTTGTGAGTGACAAGGATAAAATCATCTGTGGCAGAGATGGGAATATATCAGTAGGAAGGGACAATTCATTCCTCTGCTGCTCCTCTATTCTGGGGCTGTTTTCCTCCTGCCTGTCCTGCTTTAAGAATAGACATTAGAAAAGGAGAACATACACACATATATATGTATGCATTCATGGAACTGGTCAATTAGCAGCAAATTTGGCAAAGCTGCTTGAGGATACCATACAAAAACTGAAACATGCCTTCAAGCATGATACTTGACAATTTATCTCTACCTAATTAAGGTCAGTATAAGCAGACTGTAATAAATAGATTCCAAAAACAAGAAAACTAGTATAATCTAGGGCTTGAGTGGAGAGTGATACATCCAGTCACCATTTGTTTAAGGAAAGGGAAACCTAGCTGCCTGGAAGTCACATGGACACAGCCAGTGGTGGGATTCAGCCAGTTTGCACCACTTCGGCAGAACCGGTAACTAATTTTTTGTTGCCCAGCCCCAGAATGGACTTCTGGAAGCAGCATCCACACAGAGAACCAATTGTTCACATATTTGAGTCCCACCACTGGACACAGCATTCTTTCATAGCAAGAGTGCTCCGACTTTGAATACTACTGCTTTTCCAAAGTCCTGAAGATCAGCAATTGAGGGACAAAATACGTACAGGTAGTCCTTGACTTACTGCCACAGTTGAGTCCAAAATTTCTGTTGCTAAGTGAGACTGTTGTTAAATGAGTTTTGGTCAATTTTACAACCTTTCTTCCCACAGTTGTTAAGTGAATCATTGCAGTTGTTAAGTTAGTAACACAATTGTAAAGTGAATCTGGCTTCCTCATCGAATTCACCTCTCAGGAGATTGCAAAAGGTGATCACATGACCCTGGGACATTGCAACCATCATAACGACATATCAGTTGCAAAGCATCTGAATTTTGATCACATGACCATGGGGATGCTGCAAGTGTGAAAGCCAGGCATCTGTCACTTTTTTCAGTGCCATTGTAACTTCAGTGCCATCATAAATGAAAATTGTAAGTCCACTTACATCCCAGTGGGGGCAAAGTATGCTAGAGGTGGTTGGTGGAATGAAAGACCAGATCCCACACCATTTCTGCTCTTTTTTTTAGTCTTGGTTTAATTGCTAACTTTTATATTTATGATTTTAGGGCAATGTAATCTGCACGGTTGTTTTGGACAGTGAGATGGGCAATATATTTAATAAATAAATAATACATATATACACATACATACATACATACATACATACATACATACATACATACAATTAATGGATTTATAGCTTCAGAACTGAAGCCTTCTATTGAATTTTAAAAGCCAACGAATCTCAAAATACATTGAATTCCCTGTACAAGGTAACTCTTTCACATTTGCCCTCCTTATCATAAATTTTCAAGAATCTATTTTAAAAAGTTATACATTCCTTATTTTCTGGAAACAATATTTTAAAATACAGATGATACAATCTATTATTACTAGTGGTTGCCCTAGAGCAAGCATTCTAAGAGTTTGTTTTAAAATGATATTTATTGTATTTTTATTTTCTATATTCAATGCTGTTTGTAAGCCATTTGGGGGGATTGTTATCCTGAAAGACAGGATATTAACTCAGCATAATTAATAAAACTTCAAGGTCAATAATACTTTGCCACTTAAACCATTTTCTGCTTGTTACAAAATAAATAAATTAGTGCTGAAAATAAAAAAATATGAACGTAAAAATATATAACAATATAAACCCTCCCAGGACTGCCAATATTTTCATTCAAGAATCATCTAGGAATGAAAAGCAAGCGATTTTGTTGTTATTGTTCTCCATAATACTCTTTTTTTGCTTTTAACATTCTCAATTATGAATTCAGTATACCAATCTTCCTATGCTGTTGAGGTCTAAAACCTTTAGCTTTCTACAGTATGTGTTAAGGGAGCATGTATTTCCTCTGTAATAAATCTTTTTTCTAATATGTTTTTTTATGAGGATGCTAGATAATGAAACATTGAAGCATACATAAAAGATCTGTGCCCAAAGGCTATGATTTTTTTTAAAAAAAAATTCAATCTATACCAAGTTTGGAAAAGATCTAAAATCATAACAAATTATAACACCAGTCTCTCCTTAACTTCCTAAAGAGTTAAGTGGGACCATATCAATACTTTGATAAAAGATCATCAAGAAATCCCAGAACTGTAGATCAGGTAAGGAATATCCCCCCCCCCCCCGCCGCCCAAATTCCTGGAAGAGGATAGTGACAAAGTATTTCTATACTACTGTCAAGAAAAGTATTGGATTTATCCTTGTAATCCCCAGAGTCAAGGTCCATTTGAATAACAATATATGCTTACCAACTTAATTGATTTTGAAAAAAGAAACTTGGATTAGACTGGCTTGCTGAAATCATAATTGGCTTAGTTTACAAATCATGTTAGGCTATAAAATGTAATCTTCAAACATAGTGGCTGAATCTGTATATTGCACAATATTAAACTCAAACCATATGGCATTTAATGCAGTAATAAACAAGGCCACCTTTTTTAATAAGGTTTATTCCTTATCAATTCAGTCTTCTTCACTGAGCTCAAAAAGCTAGCCAAGGTTAGACTTGGATAATATTAGGATGGGAGAAAATCTTATGATGATAGACTGGACAGTCATAAAACATCCTGGAAGACAACAGTGACAGAAAACCTCAGTACTCCTGCCAAGCAGCAACATGGGCATATTTGTATAATCATTTGTAGTCAACCTGAAGAAGGGTTTAAATCAGTGGTTCTCAACCTGTGGGTCGGGACCCCATTTGGGGTCGAACGACCATTTCACGGGGGTCGCCAAAAAATGGCAGTCCGCCATTTTTTCCCCCTTTTCCTTAGCTGTGCTACTCCCTTTTATTCTATTGGCTTTTGAAAGCCAATATAATAGACTCTCTTGAATAGAGTCTAATTCTATTGGCTTTCAAAAGCCAATAGGAATTGTCCAGGCTGTCTCTGCCATGCTGAGCCCGCCAAAAGTCCCATTCTGCAAATGGTGCTGCACCAATTGAGTAGTCCTCGACTTACGGCCGGTTGGGGGGTCGCGGCATTAAAAAGGTTGAGAACCACTGGTTTAAATGAAAAAAAATGGTCCATTAGATATTCAGATCTACAAAGATGTTTCTCATGTTTTTTTTAAATAACTCTGAAACTGATGTTCCAGAATATAAGAATGAAAATTCCCACTAAATCACATAAATAACCTATTAACTCCAGAATTTCTATTTTCAACTGTAAGCTACCAGATGCCTCCATAAACCGATAAAGGAAGACTTTCTATCTTAGGCTGAACATTGTAGAATCATCTGTGATCAGGAAGGTTCCAGAGTCATCATGACTAACATTTACATGATGAATTTGTTTCCTCTTCTTCTCAAGCTGTCCAGGTTGGCGGCCATCACAATATCTAATGGCAGCTATTTCCAGAGGGTAACTATGCACTGTACTTCCATTTTTCAGTCCTGAATTTTCAGTCAATCAGTTTACGTTGATGTTCTCAAGTTACTTTTCTGCTAGAAAGGAGAAAAAATTTCATATAAATATGCCCTGTCTAATATCTGTCTCTCTCCCGCCCCCTCTCTCTCTCACACACACACACACACACACACGTTTGCCTCCCCCTTTATCTTTGCTATGCTCTGTAAGGTTCGAAGGCAGTCAACATCTGACATAGTTGCCTTTTCCCCAGCAGGAAATTTTTTGGCCGTAGACACTTGCTCTTTGAATCAGTGCCTAACAAGATCTGGTAAATTTAGCAGAACATAAATTATATTATTTCATTTAAGGCAGATATTTTGAGAAACAGAAAGTATTTGGTGATATGTCACATAAGGAATGAGCAAAGACATATTTTTTTCCTCTTGGATTTCTTGACAAAGCAGCAGAATCTGATGTCTGCTCCACCCTTTGATTTGATCTAATCTGATAACATGGAAGAACTATTCTCCTATTTTATGTATGATGTTACCTACAGTACTTATGTATGATCTCATCTCTAGCCATGTCAGACTAATTAATCCAGAATAAAAGAGCTTTATTTCAGGCCTAAAATACTAATGAGAAATTTCCCCAGAATCCTTCTCATAAAGTAAGTTTACAAGTGTTAAAATACCTACAGTAAATTACATTATTAAATTAATGAGACTCTACAATTATATGCTAAATGTATCATTAAGGACTTACATGCATTGAACAAAAGAACAGATTTAATAAGGCAAAAATAATTGATCTGAAATAGATAAAATATATCTAAATATGAAAATATTTAAATGTTTTAAAAACTAAGAGAACAGAAAAGGGCTTGGTGCCAAAAGCAGTATGGATATCAGGCTGGCAGGGAAGGGAGAAGGGAGACTAGAGAATAGAGCTGGAAGGGACCTTGGAGGTCTTCTAGTCCAGCCTGCTCAAGCAGAATAACCTACACTATCTCAGACAGGTGAATGTCTAGTCTCTTCTTAAAAATCTCCAGTGATGGAGTTTCCATGATTTCTGGGGGTAAGCTGTTCCATTGGTTGATTGTCCTCACTGTCAGGAAGTTTCTCCTGTCAGGTTGCTTCTCTCTTTTATCAGTTTCCAACCATTGTTTCTCATCCTTCCCTCTGGTGCTTTGGTGAACAACCTGGCCCATTCTGCCTTGTGGCAGCCCCTCAGATACTGGAACAGTGCTATCATGTCTCCCCTATTTCTTCTTTTCTTTAGACTAGCCAAACCCAAGTCCCATAGCCGTTCTTCATATGTTTTAGTCTCCAGGCCTTTGATCATCTTTGTTGCTCTTCTCTGAATTTTTTCCAAACTCTCAACATCTTTTTTGTGATATGGTGACCAAAATTGGCTGCAATTTACTCATGACCTTGTCACCTCAAGACTGGATTACTGTAATACGCTCTACATGGGGCTACCCTTAAAGAGCATTTGGAGGCTGCAGTTGGTTCAGAATGCAGCCGCGAGAATGATTGTGGGTGCACCAAGGTACACCCACATGTCACCTATCCTCCGCGAGCTGCACTGGCTTCCTGTGGGTCTCTGGATGCAATTCAAAGTGTTGAATATCACCTTTAAAGCCCTTCATGGCTTAGGACCAGGTTACTTATAAGACCGCATACTGCCGCATAGTTCCCAGAGACCGGTGAGGTCCCAAGATTGGGCCTCCTTCAGGTTCCGTCGGCCAGACAATGTTGGCTGGCGGGCCCTCGGGGAAGGGCCTTTTCTGTGATGGCTCCGACGTGGTGGAATCAACTTCCCCCCGAGATTCGAACTACTCCCACCTTGCCGGCCTTCAAGAAAGCCATTAAAACTCTCCTGTTCCGGCAGGCCTGGGGTTGATGTCCCCGGGGGGGGGGGGGGCGGGATACGATTGGGACATGCTGTATGAATGCACTCATTTTTATTGTTATATTTATTGTTTTAATTTTGTACGCCACCCTGAGTCCCTAGGGATTGGGCGGCATATAAATTGTATTAATATATATATAGGTGACACGTGGGTATACCTTGGTGCACCCACAATCGCTCTCGCGGCTGCATTCTGAACCAACTGCAGCCTCCAAACGCTCTTCAAGGGTAGCCCCATGTAGAGCGCATTACAGTAATCCAGTCTTGAGGTGCAAGGGCATGAGTAACTGTGAGTAGAGCCTCCCGGTGCAAATAAGGCCGCAACTGGTGCACCAGGTGAACCTGGGCAAAGGTCCCCCTGGCCACAGCCGATAGATGTTGTTCCAAATTTAGCTGTGACTCCAGGAGGACACCCAAGTTGCGTGCCTGCACTGAGGGAGGTAAATTTACCCCCTCAGTGCAGTGTAAATTTACCCCCTTATTTATATATATCACAAATGAGTAGAGAGAAAGAGAGGGGGAGAGAGAAACAAGGGTCAGGTATCTTGGATCTTGGCAACCAGAAGCAACCTTATGACAGGGTGAGTTCATGTCTATGTGATTGCTAAACAAAGGGAGAATCAGATCCACTTTTGTAGGACATTATTTCACAAATAACATTGACTTGTGATAAACTGGGTTTGACATCTATCCCACAGATTTTTGCTGATCTAATTTAGCATTGATTATATAGCCTCTTTGGAATTTCCCCCTAGCCACCCCTCTGTTTACTAACAATGATCTAATGGATCTCCGGCTTCATCTCAGCATTTCCAAAGAACATACTGGAATGCCAGAAGAGACTGATTCGTGAAAGCTGCAGGCCTGAGATTCTATTTGCAGTGACCTAGAAGCCAGAAGCCTTTCCCAAGCACCTGAATCTGTTACACGGTATGTCCAAAAGGGCATTTAGTACTGGGCTTGTTTTTGTATTTCCGTACTTCACATTTCCATAGAGTATAACGAATATTGAAGCTCAGCAGCCAGCTATTGGGGAGCTCTATTTGTTGTCAAGAGTCTGGATCAGGAGGCAGGCTCGAAGAGAAACTTTGAGGAAGATACAATTTCATTTAACTCAGTTTGTCATGATTTGGGGATCGAGTACAGGCCAGACTGTCTTAGAGAAAATTCCGAGGAAGTAAAGCAGATCAGATTGGCTAATGAACGGATGGGTGCCACTATCTGTCAGACTTCTCTTCTACTTTGCTTATGTCAGCTTGCTGATCATGACCCTGTTCTGGTTTAACTGCTTGGAAATATGGTAAACCTAGGATAAAAGAAGGAAAGAAGTCTAGGCAGGAAGCAACACAAGAGTGAAGTTTAGGGTAGAACAGGGTTCCCTAACCTATTTGAGCTTGTATCTACTGATGGAATTTTAAGTGGGGCTCTCACAAAATGGTTGTTGGAGAGTCTTGTATATTCACAAAATGACTGCCATGGAAGTCATAACCATGTGCTCATCATCAGTTTATCACAATGTTACCTGCCATTTCTTTAAGCAATGCCTTTTTTGTAGTATGCTTACTTTTATATGGCTTACTTTGTGTTTTTTCAGGTCTGGGCACACTCTTAAAACATTGGATGTTTATTGTTCAAGAAAGTTTACAGAATTCATTTGATGCTAGGGGCATTTTTGGAAATAAAGATGATTGTGGTAAGAGCTAGTTGCTTGCCCCATTAATCACCTGTATACACACACACACACAAAGAGAGAGAGAGAGGGAGGGAGAGGGAGAGGGAGAGGGAGAGAGAGAGAGAGAGAGAGAGAGAGAGAGAGAGAGAGAGAGAGAGAGAGAGAATGCTAGAGGAGCAATCATGCAATTAAACTAAAATAGTGAGAGCCATAATACTGATGTTCAATGTTTGTTGTCTTGGACACTTGATCTACATTTGATTTATTTTTTTATCTAGAAGGCATTTGTTCTCCTAGATCCAGATCCTCTTAGTATTAAAGGGAAAAAAGCATTATTTCCTTCAGAAATGTACTGAAATAGTTGCTGTTAAGCCATGAATATTTAGGGATATCATAACGAGGAAACCTGGAGAAATGCATCTTATCAACACAGAGCATTATCTGTGCTCATAGTAGAAGAAAGAAATAGATCTCAAATGTTTTGAAAATCAACTAGGTATGCAACAGAAATATACCAATAGAAGAGAATATATGTAGCTTATATTTGAACCATGGGGTCCATTGGTGCTCTCTGAGTTTGTTTTCTTTTCCCCTGCAGACATTTCATTACCTGACTAGATACCATCTTCAGTGCTAGAAAGGAGTGGGGTTTATATACAGTAGCTGGTCAAGCTCTTATAGCTGCTGTATATACATAGAGAGCAAACCTCACTCCATTTTTACTACTGAAGATGTTACTTGGTTGGGTAATAAAACATCTGCAGGAAAACAACCAAGCTCTGAGAACACCAAAAACTTAACAGAAATATGTTAAGGACAAAGGATTTTTTCTTTTGGTCTTTTAAATTAAATACAAAATGGAAGGCTTATTCTCAAAATGGAACATGGATGAGGGGAACTTTTTTTTAGATTTTGCTTCTGTTTCTGCATTATTCTCCAGCAGATGAAAGTGGATAGATGTTATGTGTTTGTTGTCCCCTGAAGGGATCCTGCAACATCAAGCCATAATGTCCTCATTGGAATGAGCCTGCATAGTTCTATGCTTCAGGGCATAACTTTCATATTTTTTGATGTCACCTGAAAATCAGTGCACTAAGGAGCTGGTTCTAAACATGGAAAAGAAAAACCAGCAAACAAGTTGTATGCTGCAAACAAGCAGTCTGAATGTATCCCTTAATGTATTCATGCTTCTCTGAACAACTGTGTTATATAGAGAATAGCCAGCCTATGATTAAAGACTTGCAGGCAAATTTGCCACACAGGTATAAAAGGGGTGGAGCATGCTTTGGTGGGTCTGGACAACTTCCTGATGTTGTGTCCTGAGCCTGCAAAGGCAGGCTCGGGACGTTGTAATGGTCCCGGGCAGTTGCAAGCTGCCCGGGACCAGACTGAGTGGCGCCGGCTTCGCACACATGCGCAAGGCCCGGAAGCGCGCCAGAATGTTACCTTTTTGCCTGGGGATGCTATTAAAGGAGTCAGAGAGGCCTGCGAGCCTCAGAGCTGTGACGGAGAGAGAACTACTTAAAATAAAGGGCTGTTGGAATTACAGAATGTGCTGTATTCATTCGCCGTTGACTTGAGGACTCAACACCTGACATTTCATCATTTGCCCTCCACTTCTCCCCCAGGAGTGCATTTACCATATAAAATTCACACCATGGTAATCATGGTCTCATGTTGAATTCATAACTGATTGGACTCACACATTATGCTAAACATTACATCATGGTCTGCAAATAAGTATGCATTTGTTCTTAGATTGCACCAAACCCAATCAAACAAACCACATTAAGGTTTAATACAATCATGACCAAAGCCAGTATCAGCAGTTGGCTGAATTTGGCTAATCTCAAAAGAGCTAAAGAGCGTTGGATTGATTATATGTGGCAAGGAGATCCCTAGGCAGTTCCAGGGCTGCTGTCTAGATGGGAAATTTGAAGAATTATCCTGGAAGAAGGAATAGCAAACCACTTTGTATTGTTGCTAAGAAATTACACAAATGTCTCCATCCAGTTTTCTGGGCCTGTAGTGTGCAAATACGTACTTTTTGTTTAAGTCACACAGATCCATTCTGACAGCTTATTTCCCAGCATGATGCAATCTCCTGCTGGTCCAAGTACTCTTAGAAATAACTCACTCTAGATCTATTTATGCAGGAGAATAAGACGGCCAGTTCCTCACTTCAAGTCTAAAATCAAGCCGCTGGTTCCAGTTTCAGGGCATTAGCCCTCAATTCCACTGTCTATATCTAGCCTGAGTCTAAGAATCTTGCCTGCTACTATTCAAATAATAATAATAATAATGATAAAGTTGGAGGGGACCTTGGAGGTCATCTACTCCAACCCCCTGCTCAGGCAGGAAACCCTATACCATTTCGGATAAATGGCTGTCCAGTTTCTTCTTAAAAACTTCCAGTGTTGGAGCATTCACTGCTTCTTGAGGCAGGTTGTTATACCGGTTAATTGTTCTAACTGTCAGGAAGTTTCTCCTTAGTTCTAGGTTGCTTCTCTCTTTGGTTAGTTTCCACCCATTGCTTCTTGTCCTGCCTTCAGGCGCTTTGGAAAATAGCTTGACTCCCTCTTCTTTGTGGCAGCCCCTGAGATATTGGAACACAGCTATCATGTCCCCCCTCGTCCTTCTCTTCGTTAAACTAGACCTACCCAATTCCAGCAACCATTCCTTATATGTTTTAGCCTCCAGTCCCCTAATCATCTTTGTTGCTCTTCTCTGTACTCTTTCTAGAGTCTCAACATCTTTTTTACATCGTGGTGACCAAAAATGGATGCAGTATTCCAAGTGTGGCCTTACCAAGGCATTGTAAAGTAGTATTAATACTTCACGTGATCTTGATTCTATCCCTCTGTTAATGCAGCCTAGCACTGTGTTGGCTTTTTTGGCAGCTGCAGCACACTGCTGGCTCATATTTAAATGATTGTCCACTAGGACTCCGAGATCCCTCTCACAATTACTACTATTGAGCAAGGTACCCCCTATACTATACCTGTGCATTTGGTTTTTCTTGCCTAAATGTAGAACCTTACTTTTTTCACCATTGAATTTCATTTTGTTAGATAGCGCCCAGTGTTCAAGTCTGTCCAGATCCTCCTGTATCCTAAGCCTGTCTTCTGGAGTGTTGGCTATTCCTGCCAGCTTGGTGTCGTCTGCAAATTTGATGAGTTCCCCATCTATCCCCTTGTCCAGATCGTTGATGAAAATGTTGAAGAGCACTGGGCCCAGAACAGAGTCCTGGGGCACCCCATTACACACTTCCCTCCATGTAGATGCAGTTCCATTGAGGACCACACGCTGAGTACAGCCGGTCAGCCAGCTACGGATCCTTCTGGTGGTGTTGCTGTCTAACCCGAATTTTTCTATCTTATCAAGTAATAGGTTGTGATCTACTTTGTCAAATGCCTTACTGAAGTCTAAGTAAATTATATCCACAGCATTCCTCTGGTCCACTAAGTTTGTCACTTGGTCAAAGAATGCAATAAGATTTGTCTGGCGTGATCTGTTTTTGACAAACCCGTGTTGGCTTTTAGTAATGACTTTGTTTGCTTGTAGGTGTTCGCTGGTTCGTTGTTTGATTATATTTTCCAGAATCTTCCCAGGTATTGAGGTCAGGCTGATAGGTCTGTAATTTCCTGGGTCCTTTTTTTTCCTTTTTTGAAGATGGGAACTACATCAGCTCTTTTCTAGTCCTCTGGTAGTTCCCCAGTGCTCCAGGATCTTTGAAAAATATAGTTCAGTGGTTCTGAGATTATATCTGCCAGTTCCTTAAGAACCTTGGGGTGTAATCCATCTGGTCCTGGTGATTTGAACTCGTCTAGGCTGGACGAGTTCACTTACCTGTTAGTATTCATAGCTTTGCAAGGTGACAAGACTGGCTGAAGCCCCAGTTCCCAGTGAGATTCAGCCACTTCTGGCCTGAAGTGCCACAAGAGAGGGGTCTGCTATAGGAAAGATGAAGCTTTTAATTCCATTGCTACCAAGCCTCCTGATTGACCAATTTACTATACCTCAGGCCACAATTATAGCATGTGCTGTTGTTCTTGGAAGATTCAGTTGTCATCGCTTCATCAAATAAAGTGTGTTTGTGGATTACACAATCATTCTCATGCCCTAATAATCTTTTTTCTGCTTAGCTAGTGCACTAGAACTTGGAGACAAAGACATTTACTGCTGATTTTGGAACCTGTGGCTCCTTGCCAAGAATCCTTGCTGCCGCCCCCCCCCCCCCCCGGAGATGTGACTTACCATTATTATATTCTGTCCCAGAGTGCGTGAAATATTAGGAGGGTTTCTCTTCTACTTCCTATTAACCATCCTGCAACTTTCAACATTACTCCCAGAGAATACAGCACCACAATTATGAAGCAAGAAAAATCTCTCTAAGAAGCTGCAGGATAATAAAACTATGGTCAGCAAGCATTGTCAGAAAAAGATTTATAGGAGATGCAGAATGCTAGGGAAACTCAGAAGCTCTTTTTTAAGGGGGGAATTTTCCCTTAGAATAATCATTAGAGGACATATGTGGTCTCATATATCATGTTTGCGGACAAGTGTTTCCTAAACAATAGCTATTATAACTTATTTTACAATTACAACATTTATGCCCATCTATTTAGAAATCTAATTAGGAACAAGGAGGAAAATATATACAGCACTTTTTCCTCCAGACCATCACCTAGCATAGCTTTCAGCTACATGAATGAAATCCATAGAACAGAGGAAGATCCTTTACATCCATTTCCTTTTTTTCTCTCTGTAGACTTCCTTGATCTTTTAAAAGCACAAACACATCTCATAAAAAAATTGCAGCCAAATGTGCTGAAAAAGAGATCATTTATGAAAAATGTATATTTGTGCATTTGTTATCCTGGGTGACTATTTGTATTACATTAGTCACTATTCTTGAGTAATGAGTATAAATCACACAAAGATTCTATAGCCTTCTGTTACAAATTTTAGACACTTCCAAAAGAGATTGAAGTGCAATCCAGACAAATGTTATTAAATGCTGCACATTTTTTTACTATGTTTCTAAATGGCCACTGTCATAAGTTTCACTTTTTCCCCAAACTGTTTTCTTGTGTATGCACATTTGCAAATATTTTGAATTATATGATTCAATTGCAGCTAGATTTTTTTTCCCCATTTCAAAAGGGCAGGAGATCATACTGGCAAGCTAATACCAGTCACAACAGCAATGGACTTAATGAGAATATGAAGTCTAGCAAATGAATATAAATAGATTGTAGCTTACAGCAAATTTTTGTGCTTGCAGCTTTCAGTGCACAAGGGGTAAAATATCTAGATATAACCTCAATGACTTTGCCCTTAAACAGTTGATTGTGGAGCTAGGGGGATCAAATTGTGGGATCAAATTACTGTAATCTATAAGAAATCTTGAGGAAAGGCAGAAGCTTTGGGATGTGTATTTCATTGCTGTCTTTAAAAATAGTGATACCCTAAATCAGTGTTTCTCAACTATGGCAACTATAAGATGTGTGGACTTTAACCCACGCATTGGGTTCAACTCATACAACAGAATTCCCCAGCTGGTCTGGAATGCTGAGAGTTAAAGTTCAACACATCTTGAAGTCGTCAAGGTTGAGATACACTGCCCTATATTACAGCATTTGTGAAAATGAGCTTATCCTGGCCAAGAAACAGAATCATTCATTTCTACTATTCTCCAGAACAAACTTTATCCATTTGCTATTTTTTTACATAAGAGCAGAGAGAAGATAAATTAACATCTATTGGTAGATCACTAGCTGATTTGCAATGGAGCATGGTTTCTAGCTCCCAATTGCTTAACAATGACAACAAACATAATCTCATTCTTGCCAAATTCAATGGGTGTGTTGAAATAAATAAATAAATAAATAAATAAATAAATAAATAAATAAATAAATAAATAAATAAATTTTCTAAAAAAAAGCAAGCTTTGGAAGGAAAGACAGTATACTTGCAGGAAAAAGTTTGGGAGTTCCATTCTGTAACTGAAAATGTATTCCTGGATTCTGTTGTGCAAGTGATGGAGCACCCAGGTTTGTAGGTGCTCCATCACTTTAGGTTTTCCAAAATAGACTGGATAACCATTTGACTGGGATGGTATAAGGCTCCTGCTTTGAGCTGTGGTTTGGACTAGAAGGCCTTCAAAGTCCTTTCCAACCTTACGTTCTATCTCTTCTTGAAAACGAAACATGTAATATACACATAGTCCTCAACTTATGATGACACTGGGGGACCAGAATTTCTGTTATTAAGTAAGATGGGTTGCTAAGTGAGTTGCACATGATTTTGCTACCATTTTTGCAATTGTTAAGAGAATCACTGAAGTTCTTAAGTGAACTTAAGTGAATCTTAGGTGAATCCAGCTTCCTCCATTGACTTTGCTTGTCAGAAAACTTTCTGGAAGGTTGCAGACAGCAATTACATGACTCCAGGATGTTGTAAATGTTGTAAATACATACCGGTTCAAGTGTCCAAATTTTGACAATGAGGCTAGAGGGCTGCTGCAATGGTTGCAAAGTATGAGGTTCAGTTGTAAGCCACTTTTTTCAGTGCTGTTGTAACTTGGGTCACTAAGCAAATGATTGCAAGTCAAAGCCTACCTGTACATACACACTTTCTGATTTTTTAAAATCTGACTTGATTAAAATTTGACTTGTTCTCCCATCTATAGGGAGAACAACTTGCAAACCAGCTGGATATTGCCAGGCGGAAACTTTTAAACCATTATCCATTTAAATCTATTCAACTATTTTGAGAGCATATTGCAAATGCTTCTATTTTCTGCTGTGAATGGCAAGGTGTCCTCTTTCAATACACAATGAAAAAAGGGGAAATAAGAGACCATAATAAAGTGATTATACACAGAAAAGATGCTGCTTTAAGTGAAACTTCTATCTGCACTAAAAGCTTTAGTCGCTTAAACAGTGGCTGTTCTCTTCTCTGTTCCAAGTGCTTCATAAGTCTTTCAGCTTCTCCTGTTGTGGCAAAGCAGGTGATCACTTGACCTGCACAGCACTTTTCTATGAGAGCCACTCACCATTACTCTGCAGCAAATGCAGTTACTCTACACTTGATATGGCTTTTTCTATAGGCCTAAATTGCTTAGCCACTGTGCAGATTGCAAGACGGGCTGGTGCACTGCAGAAGGAGGGTGGGAAGGCACTAATGAGGCATTTTGCTCCATTAATTGATCAAGATGGTACTTTCTAACAGGTGTTTTTTCTTTGTTTTTCTGAAAAAAATGGGGCAGAGGTAGATTGCAAAGATAAAATAAAGCACAGCATTGCCTGAAATTATGGGGTTTGTCTGCCATTCCTAGTCTAGCGGCCTGGAAAAGCAAATCAATTCATACTTCCAACCATTTGGCTCCAACAGCATGACAATTATGGGAGCAATTGCACTCACAAGGTTTTTGTTTAATGTCATTTTCCCCCGTGAAAAAGTACCATTGTAAAAGATTAGATCACAAAAGCAGAGTTGACATTGGGGCTGCCCAAGATATAGTTTTCAGATTGCACATCTCCTTGCAGTACTATGAAGATAGGACTGTGAGGACTGGATCTAGGTAAACCAATGTCCAATAGAAACCCAACAATTGGCTGATATTAGCAGGTATCTCTTTGAAATGCATAAAACACTTGCATCTACCCAAAGCTGATTTCCAAAGCAGAGATTTGGCACTATTCCAGAAGAATTGTTAAACCCATATACAAAAGCAGCCTAAACAATAACTGACAGTGGAGAGTGATGCTAAGAAAGAGCAGAGACAGACCTCTGTTCAATTGTGCCCTACCACTTTATTGTGCAGCTCTTTCCCTGCTGTCATTGCTTATCAGCTGCTGTTCAATCTGATTAAGGTCTCTGTGGTATAATACTACATTATACTTTAGTATAAGGACATCCCAGTTCGAAAGAAGCAGACTCAACTTCTGTTCAAAATAGTTGTGGAAGATAGTCTTATGTATAAGAAGAGATATGCTTCTTCATCCTAAATTGGCTAATAGGGTGCTAAACTGATTCCAATCTGGGAGCCACTTGACTCAGAAACCAAGTTAATAGCTGATGAAACACATTCCATTGAATTCCCTGCCTTGAATTGCTTGCTTGAAGAGGAAAATGTTACTTTGACACTGGAACAGTTAAGAATGACTTTAGACTGCCTTTGCAATCAGTTGGAGATGAAATTCATTCATTCATTCACTCATTCATTCATTCATTCATTCCATTAATTAATTCAATCATTCATTCCATTCATTCATTCTATATAGCTTTCCATCTCAAATTCATGACTCTAGGTGGGCTTGTGACAATTTAAAACAATCCCCTCTCCCCAGAATATAGAAACATAACATAATCAGCCACTGAGGCATAAAAGCAACCAATAACTCTTAACATAACCACTGCACGGGCTCTGTAAAACACCAAGATCCCCAAGCCCAGTGGCAAAATCGTGTCCTTAAGGCCTTATTTTAAGGTCTGTAAGTGGGAATTTCATGCTAGTGAAATTCAGCAGCACAGTTCCAGAAGCATTGCATACAGATTTTGCTCTGTATTATATTTTGGTCCCCACCTCCTCAAAAATAAGGGTGGAAATTTATTTATTTATTTATTTATTTGTGAGACTTATATACCGCTTTAAGTGCAAGCACTCTCTAAGCGGTGTACACCAGTAAGCAATGTATATATATATTTACATTGCCCCCAACAATCTGGGTCCTCATTTTACCTACCCCGGAAGGATGGAAGGCTGAGTCAACCTTGAGCCGGTGAGATTTAAACCGCTGACCTGCTGAACACAGTCAGCTAAGGTGGCCTGCAGTACTGCACTCTAACTGCTGCGCCACCTCGGCTCATAAGAGAGAAAAATCTTTTATTTCCCCAGACATAGACAGGCAAGACCCCAGAATATAAACTGACAGCAAACAGCACTCCTTACTAACGTTGATGATGTTACCTAGTTAGGGTAATGAAATGTCTGCAAGAAAACAAGTCCAGAGAGCACCCTAACTCCACCCACCCACCCATTGTGCCACCAGATTTCAGCCTAATGCAAACTTGGGCCAAATTAGGGTGGAACATTCCCACTCCCATTTCACTCCAATTCTCACATTTAAACCTCCCCAAATGCAACCAAAACCAAAACACAATTAAAGAACAGCCACTACCTTTCAGGGACATTGTTGTGTCCCAGAAAAGCACCCTGTGACCCTCCATTTAGAGAAGCATCAGCAAATGGCCTCAGGCCAACAGAAGTAGAGAATGGCCCATTCCTATCTTGAAGGCTACTATAATATATTTATTGTAGTAGCAAAAGATTTCATAAACTGAAATCCATTTAATTCTGAAATGGGAGTATGAAATGGACTGTAGTCCATGAAAGTTTATGCTAGTAGAAATGTGTTAGTCATTAAGATGTAACAGTTTACTTGCAGCAAAAGCAATAGAAAGCTAGCTTTCTGGGAATAAAGTTGATAATAATATATTAACGTTCTAAAAGTTATTGAATTTTTAGAGGAGGTTTAGAGCTTGAAGTCTTTTGATTAGTAAACTGTAACAAAAAAAAAGATGTGTTATGCTTGACATTGTATATGGTGTATAGAGTAATAGCAAATAGGAAAGGGCAGTTGCTCATAATTACCCCTCTCTAGTTAATGTCTTTGAGAACAATGTGAGCAGGTATCCTATTATTTTTGCCCAAAATGATTCTTAATCACCCTCAGCCTCACTAGCTAGTCCAGATCATGAAATCGACTCCACAGGAAGGCCAAATTTACTTTTATTGAGACTGGCTATAAGAACAGAATCTTGACAATGTGGTTATGTGGATCTGACTGTTTGGTTTTCAAGGAAAAAAAATAACAAAAAAAAATCCAGTTGCCTTTTGAAAAGCACCTTTGGGACAACCATGTCCTGGATGATTGAGCCTCTCCATAGATTGTGTGGATCCTCCTCCTCCTTATAGTTTACTGAGTAAGGGAAGCCAAGGTGCTAATCCATTTTGGAGAGAAGAAATAGGGCACAAAGGAACTATACTGTTTCAATTGGCCAAGTCATCTCTGTATTCTGCAGATCAGTGAGGGCTTTGACAATATTGCATACAGGAAGCCATCCAGATCCATCAGGTACCTGAGTCAGAACATTGTAACTGGTCCTTCCTTCACCCTCTGGGCTTTTTAGCAGCTGCCATCCAAAACTCACCAGAGAGTAATCTGTCCATTTCAATAGTTACAGAGAACTTCTCCATCCTTAGATTGCTAGATTTAGCCAAATAGAACAATTGATTTTGCATGTACTGTTCTGCATTAATGGGGCCAGATACCATTTGGGACCTGTTTATGGTCATCATGCAGGAGATTAAACTCTGAAGCACTTCTAATTGGGCAACCTCCTCATAAATGCTGAATTTCTCCAGGACAATTAGTTTAATGTAGTCCAATCCCACATCAGAAATTACCATGACTACCTCAGGCATAATAGAAACTGTTGTATGGTGGGTAGTTCATACAACAGTAGCTCTACACTGTCTGGCTCCTCAAATGTAGCAAAAATCATTTCCAGTTTTATTTATTTGTATTATTTATTTTTTCAACTTAAACAGTTGCCCTTTGAAAATGACTTAGGGCAGGTAGAAATAAAACAACAAAGCACTAAACAAATAACAAACAAACACAAACATAAATCAGATTCCACCAGAGGCAAAAACAACTATCAGAACAATCAAGAGGATCAGGGATATCTGGATCTTAGGAGGAATACTTTTTCATAGAGCAGGTACAGCACTAGAAGGCATTTCATGTGAAGAAGAAAGGAGAATAGGAAGGGGTTGTGTGTGGCAATAAAGTAGCATAAAGCAACTAGAAAGGCTAATTTTTTTTTAGTGCTACTCACTAGAAACAGTCGTTGGAGTAGCAGTAGTAGTAATACTCATAAAAAGCAGTAGTTAGAGTAGTAGCAATGGGAAAAGTGGAATAGGGGTAAGTAATGAGTAATAGCTTGTGAATGCTTGTGAATGTGTTGTCTAGAGATTTGCGTTGACTGCTTTGTGTTTTGAGCCCACTGAACTGGGCATGCTTAAAAGAACCTGTGACCATGTGTTAATAATTATTTATGCTACTACATTTTGGACTAACTATGGCTTCTGAGTAGTCTTCAAGGGGACTAGAACAAGTACAGTAGTTTCCCCAAGTAGAATGCATTACACTAGTTCAGATGATAGGTGATCAACGCCAGACTGGTTGATTGTTCAATGGAGTTTCTAGTAGTAAGGTAAAGTCATATCTGCCTAGTCATATCTGACTCCAGGGGCCAGTGCTCATATCCATTTCTTAGCTGAGGGAGGCAGCATCGTCCAAAGACATTTTTGTGGTCATGCGGTCAACATGACTATACACAGAGGTGCATGGAACATTATTGCCTTCCCCACCAATGTGGTACCTATTTATCTACTCACATTTGCATGTGTTCAAAATGCTATGTAAGCAGGAGCTGGGGCAAGTAACAGGAGCTCATCCCATTGCATGGCGCTGAGCTATTGCACCCCCTTTTAGTAGTAAGATAAATTTTTAATACACAACCATGCCATCTCACTGCCTCTGGCCCTAGCCTGCTGCATCATGGAGTAACTTGGCAGGTAGAGGTGGAAAAGTCCTCCTTTTTTCTCAACTAGGCCACCATAGAAGATGCCAAGTTAGCACTTACATCTAGGATTCAATCTTGGTTAATAGATGAGAAACAAGAACTGTAGTTGAAATACTCAACTTTGTTGTCACTTTCTCTTAGTTAGATTGCAACTGTAAGGACAAGAGGCCTTCTCTCCTTGCAGAAGCCAAGTGACAGCTGCCTAACCATTGGTTATTTCCCTAAAATATACTCTCAGGTCATGCTTCATTTCCCACATTCTGTCATCTCCTTGACATATCTTATAAGACCCAGAAACAATAAAAATTGAAGCTTAAAATAACTCCTTCCCCTAAAACCCCCTCTATAGAGACATTAAAAAGCAATTATATGTTTTCTAAGATATATGGAACTGTACAGATCTAAACTAGCTGTGAACATTACTAAATACATAAGCTGGTATTCAAAATTGCAGTGGATATAGTTCTCTCCTTCTAAGTATCTCTTCCTCCTATGTCATAAAACCATTTTCCAAATCTTGTATTAGATTATAACTCCCTTCTGGTAAGGGCTACATAGTTATATTTGCTGGTGGGGGAGGCATGATTTAGTTTAAATCTCAAGAGGAAACAGGATGGGGCTTCTGGATTTCATTAAGGTTTTCTTATCTCAACCCACTTTGTTATAAAGAGTAGTTGTGGTCAGTAACAAGTAATAACCAAGGAGCTATACAGCAGATGGTGGTCTGGATTGGCTGCCTGGGGATCAACAGATTTCCAACCAAGATGAAAAACCTTGCAAGGCAGAACTCTTCAGCTATGCTATAAATTATGATTAATGAATCAAAATACTGTGCCACATAATGTGCTATTCCATAAAGATATTGTATTAAGATGTACAGTAACATGATGCTTTAGTTGATCCTACAAAGTGAACCAGAATGTGGTTTGCTTGGCTTGGCTGAATGATAGCTTCATAATGAGAGGAGGCCAAGGGAAAAACTCCGCAGTGAAAAGTGGACCAGAAAACAGTACCTTGCCTTGTGCTGGTAACTCCTGCTACCTGACTGGTTCCCATAAAGGAACAAGAGAAGGTTCTGTCTCCAGTTCTGGCCTATTTTATCAGATATCCTGGTTTCAGTTGCCTACCTCCGTTCACTGCTAATGCACGCTTTGCTCCTAGCTCTTCCTGCTATTCACTTGCCCATTTCAAGTAAAAGAGCAAAAAGAAGAAGCAACAGATTGCATTCCATGACATCCTTCACATGCTGAGTGAAGCAGGTCACTATTGCTTTTTCAAAAAAACATAGTAATACCTAGGGTTACGTCACCATGACCTCAGAGAGCAAAATGGACATCAACAAATTCAGAATGCTTGGGTATGGTTAGGAGGGCACTTACTCTTCCAGCCTGCCCTATTTAATTTCCTGGTAAAATACATGGGGAAATCCCATTGGAGGAACATTCCACTTAAAGTTAGGGTTAGGTCACCATGAGCTTGAAGACCAAAATGGACATCACCAACAAATTCAGAGTGCTTGGCTATGGTTAGGAAGGCACTGACTTTTCTAGTCCACCCAGTCAATGTTTCCTGGTAAAAAAGATGGGGAAATTCCATTGGAGGAATATTCAATTTAGGGTTAGAGTTATGTCACTATGAATTTGGAGAGCAAAATGGACATCGGCAACAAATTTGGAGTGCTTCAGTATGGTTAGGAGGACACTTTTTGTTGTTGTTGTTAATTGTGAAGTCATGTCCAACCCACTGCGACCACACGGACAACATTCCTCCAGGCCTTCCTGTCCTCCACCATCTTCTGGAGTCCATTTAAGCTCATGCCTACTGCTTCAGTGACTTCATCCAGGCACCTCATTCTCTGTCATCCCCTTCTTCTATTGCCCTCAATTTTCCCAGAATTAGGCCCTTCTCCAGAGAGTCCTTCCTTCTCATTAGGTGGCCAAAGTATATGAGTTTCAACTTCAGGATCTGGCCTCCTAAGGAGCAGTCGTGGTTGATCTCTTCTAGAACTGACTGATTTGAATGCTTTCCATTCAAAGGGACTCACAGGAGTCTTCTCCAGCACCATAGTTCAAAGGCCTCAATTCTTTGTCGCTCAGCCTTTCTTATGGTCCAACTTTTACATCCATGACTTTTCTAGGCTGCCCCATATATGTTTCCTGATAAAATACATGGGGAAATCACATTGGAGGAAAATTCCACTTAGGGTTAGGGTTAGGTCACCATGAACTTAAAGAGCAAAATGGACATCACCAACAAATTCAGAGTGCTTGGCTATGGTTAGGAAGGCACTGACTGTTCTAGCCTGCCCTATGTATCCTGGTAAAAAAGATGGGAAAATCCCATTGGAGGTATATTCAACTTAGGGTTAGGGTTATGTCACTATGGATTTAGAGAGGAAAATGGACATCGGCAACAGATTTGAAGTGCTTGGGTATGGTTGGGAGGGCACTGACTTTTCTAGGCTGCCCTATCTATGTTTCCTTGGAAAACACATGGGGAAAATCCCATTGGAGGAATAGTGCACTTAGGCTTAGGATTAGATCACCATGAACTGATAGAGCAAGTGGACATCACCAACAAATTTGGAGTGCTTGGGCATTGTTAAGAGGGCACTGACCTTTCTAGGCTGCCCTATCTAGGTTTCCTGGTAAAATCCCATTGGAGGAAAATTCCACTTAGGGCTAGGGTTAGGTCATCATGAACCCAGACGGCAAAATGGACATCGCCAACAAATTCAGAATGCTTGGATATGGGTAGGACGGCACTGACTTTTCTAGCCTGCCCTATATATGATTCCTGGTAAAATACATGGGAAAATCACATTGGAGGAAAATTACATTAAGGTTAGGGTTAGGTCTCCATGAACCTGGAGAGTGAAATGGACATCGCCAACAAATTCAGACTGCTTAGGTATGGTTAGGAGGGCACTAACTTTTCTAGGTTGCCCTATCTATGTTTCCTGGTAAAATACATGAGAAAATCCCATTGGAGGAATATTCCATTTAGGGTTAGGATTAGGTCACCGTGAACTCGGAGAGCAAATGGACTTTGCCAACAAATAAAGACTGCTTGGGTATGGGTAGGACGGCACTGACATTTCTAGGCTGCCCTATATATGTTTCCTGGTAAAATACATGGCAAAATCACATTGGAGGAAAATTACATTAGGGTTAGGGTTTGGTCACCATGAACTCGGAGAGCAAAATGGACATCACCAAGAAATTCGGACTGCTTGGGTATGGTTAGGAAGGCACTGACTTTTATAGGCTGCCCTATATATATTTCCTAGTAATATACATGGCAAAATCCCATTGGAGGAAAATTCCACTTGGGTTAGGGTTAGATCTCTATGAACTCGGAGAACAAAATAGACATTGCCAACAAATTCGAACTGCTTGAGTATGGCTAGGAGGGCACTTACCCTTCTAGCCTGCCCTATCTATGTTTCCTGATAAAATACATGGGAATATCCTATTGGAGAAAAATTCCACTTAGGGTTAGGGTTAGGTCACCATGAACCCGGAGAGCAAAATGGACATCACCAACAAATTCAAAGTGCTTGGGTATGGTTAAGGGGGCCCTGACTTTTCTAGGCTGCCCTATCTATGTTTCCTGGAAAAATACATGGGAAAATCGCATTGGAGGAAAATTCCACTTAGGGTTAGGGTTAGGTCACCATGAACTCAAAAGAGTAAAATGGACTTTGCCAACAAATTCGGACTGCTTGGGTGTGGTTAGGAGGGCACCTACTCTTCTAGCCTGCCCTATCTATGTTTCCTGGTAAAATACATGAGAAAATCCCATTGGAGGAATATTCCAGTTAGGATTAGGGTTAGGTCACCATGAACCAGGAGAGCAAAATGGGCATCACCAACAAATTTGGAATGCTTGGGTATGTTTAGGAAGGCACTGAGGTTTCTAGGCTGCTCTATCTATGTTTCCTGGTAAAATACATGGGAAAATCCCATTGGAGGAAAATTTCACTTAGGGTTAGGGTTAGGTCTCCATGAACTCGGAGAACAAAATGGACATTGCCAAGAAACTTGGAGTTCTTGGGTATGGTTAGGAGGGCACTTACTTTTCTAGGCTGCCCTATCTATGTTTCCTGGAAAATACAAGGGAAAGGTTCATTGGAGGAATATTCCTGTTAGAGTTAGGGTTAGGTTGAAGGTTAGGTTAGGGTTGGAGAAGTTGACGCAGGTCTTTGAGGACCATAAGGCCAAGTACGGTCTGCCCCAAGACAACTACCTAATGATCACCTAGCCGGCCACACTGGACTAGCCTGGGACACAGAGGGGCAATACTATTTTTTTAGAGAACATTTGTTGTGGGTGTGAGTATGCACGTAGATGAATGGTGGCCCTGTTATGTGTAAATTTTATTATTGTATTTAGGGCGTATGAATGTGAATATTTTTATTTTTATGTATATTAATTGAGTGTGAATGTGTATTGAGTGTTTGGGGTATGAGAATGGTGGAGTCGGGGGTGGAGCCTGGTACCCCCTCTGCTGAGTGCAATAGCAAAAGTAGGGGGGGCAGGACTTACCCTTGGGCTTGGTCTGTATGGAAAGCGAGTCCGGTCAGGAAGGGAGAAGGCTGGTGAGGGTGGGGGTACTCCGGGGAGGGGAGAAGGTCGGAGCATCCCGGTCATGACTGGGATGGGCAGATATGGCGGGAGCCGAGGGGCAGGCCATCTTTGGGGAACGAGGACTCGCTATGTTAGAGCGATTCCTTGTTCCGGCCCCTCAAAAGGCTCATCCTGTAGTACTGGTGACAGGGGAGTACAGGGCCCTAATTGTAGGCTGCTGTTGCTTAATGCCAGGTCCGTTGTCGGCAAAGCCCCCCTTGTCCGTGATTTAATATTGGACAGTGGGGCGGACCTGGCATGTATAACCGAAATCTGGCTGGGCCCTGAGGGGGGTGTTTCCCTCTCGGAGATGTGCCTGGATGGGTTTGTGGTACTTCATCAGCCTCGACATCAGGGCAGGGGTGGCGGAGTGGCAGTCATCGCTCGGAAGTCCTTGAGTCCTTGTGGGATTCCTGCCCCGGAGGTTGTTGGGTGTGAGTCCCTCCTATTGAAGTTGGGTTCACGGGTTCAGTTGGGCTTGCTGCTGACGTACCTACCTCCCAGCTGCGTTGCAACAGCCCTGCCTGCGTTGCTGGAGTCAGTAGCCGGGTTGGCGATGGAGTTCCCCAGACTTATAGTACTGGGGGACTTTAACCTACCATCACTCGGCGATCGCTCAGAGGCGGCGCAGGAGTTCATGGCTTCCATGGCAACCATGGACCTGACCCAGGTAATTCAGGATCCAACTCATAGGGGTGGTTCACACACTCGACCTTGTGTTTCTCTCGGGGCAATGGAGACATGATCTGGAATTAAGGGGAATAGAGATCTCGCCCTTGTCATGGACAGATCATTTCCTATTGAGGCTGGACTTCAGAGCAACACTCCCCCATCGCAGGGAGAGGGAACCGACTAGGTGGTTCCGCCCCAGGTGCCTAATGGACCCAGATCGGTTCCAGGAGGAGCTTGGGGAAATACCTGACTCCCTTGTCCACAACTCGTCCGGGTCCCTGGTTGCGGCCTGGAATGAGGCGGAGTCCGGGGCCCTGGATCGAATTGCGCCTTTGCGACCTCTCTGTGGTGGTGGTCCCCGGAGGGCCCCTTGGTTTACTGAGGAGCTCCGGGAGATGAAGCGCCACAAGAGACGTATAGAGCGACGTTGGAGGGCCAGTAACTCTGAATCTGACCGATCACTATTAAGAGCCTATCTTAGGACTTATTTAGTGGCGATAAGGGCGGCAAAGCGTGTTCACTTTTCCGCACTTATTGCGTCCGCAGAATCTCGCCCGGCCGCCTTGTTTAGGGTGACCCGCTCCCTTCTTAAAGTGGAGGAGGCGGAGGAACCCTTGCAGGGGAGAGCTGAGGAGTTTGTTCAGTTTCTTTCGGACAAAATCGCTCAGATTCAGAGGGACCTGGACTCTGACTGGGCAGTGCCAGCCGAGTTGCCAGGGGCTGGTCTTAGTCATATTATCTGGAGCGAGTTTGAGCCTGTGACCCCTGATGAAGTGGACAAGGCCGTGAGGGCAATGAATGCCGCCACCTGTTTATTGGACCCGTGCCCCTCCTGGCTGGTTTCTGCCAGTAGGGAGGTGACACGAGGCTGGCTCCAGGCGATAATCAATGCCTCCTTGATGGAGGGGTCTTTCCCGCAACCTTTAAAGGAAGCGGTGGTGAGGCCCCTCCTCAAGAAGCCTTCCCTGGACCCAGCTGTTTTGAAGAACTTTCGTCCCGTCTCCAACCTCCCCTTTGTGGGAAGGTTGTAGAGAAGGTGGTGGCATCTCAAATCTTGCGATCCTTGGATGAAACCAATTACCTGGACCCTTTTCAATCTGGTTTCAGGCCCGGCTACAGCACTGAGACTGCTTTGGTCGCACTGACCGATGACCTCTGGCGAGCCCGGGATAGGGGTCATTCCTCTATCCTGGTGCTTCTTGACCTCTCAGCGGCTTTCGATACCATCGACCATGGTATCCTTCTGCGTCGTCTCGGATAGGTGGGGGTGGGCGGCACCGTATTGCGGTGGTTCTCCTCCTACCTCTCTGACAGGTTGCAGTCGGTGTTGGCGGGTGGACAGAGATCGACCCCCGGGTGCCTCGATCATGGGGTGCCTCAGGGCTCGGTCCTGTCCCCCCTCCTTTTTAACATCTACATGAAACCGCTGGGTGAGATCATTCGGCGACACGGGGTGAGGTATCATCAGTACGCGGATGATACCCAATTATCTATCTCCACCCCGTGTCCTTTCAGTGAAGCAGTCGACGTGATGTGCCGGTGCCTGGAAGATGTGAGGGTCTGGATGGGGGTGAACAGGCTTAGACTCAACCCTGACAAGACCGAGTGGCTCTGGGTCCTGCCTCCCAAAGGCCAACTGGATGGTCCATCTTTAGTCCTGGGGGGGGCAAATTTACCTCCCTCAGTGCAGGCACGCAACTTGGGTGTCCTCCTAGACTCACAGCTAAATCTGGAACAACATCTATCAGCTGTGGCCAGGGGGACCTTTGCACAGGTTCGCCTAGTGCACCAGTTGCGGCCTTATTTGGACCGGGAGGCTTTACTCACAGTCACTCATGCCCTTGTCACCTCAAGACTGGATTACTGTAATGCACTCTACATGGGGCTACCCTTGAAGAGCATTTGGAGGCTGCAGTTGGTTCAGAACGCAGCCGCGAGAGCGATTGTGGGCGCGCCAAGGTACGCCCACGTGTCACCTATCCTCCGCGAGCTGCACTGGCTTCCTGTGGGTCTCCGGACGCAATTCAATGTGTTGGTTATCACCTTTAAAGCCCTTCATGGCATAGGGCCAGGTTACTTACAGGACCGCATTCTGCCGCATAGCTCCCAGAGACCGGTGAGGTCCCATAGATTGGGCCTCCTTCAGGTCCCGTCGGCCAGACAATGTCAGCCAGCGGGCCCTCGGGGAAGGGCCTTTTCTGTGGTGGCTCCGACCTGGTGGAATCAGCTTTCCCCCGAGGTTCGAACTACTCCCACCCTGCCGGCCTTTAAGAAGGCCGTTAAAACCCTCCTGTTCCGGCAGGCCTGGGGCTGATGTCCCCGGGGGGCCGGGATATGATCGGACTTACGGTATGACTGCTTTATTTTATTGTTTTATCATTGTTTTAACTTTGTATGCCGCCCTGAGTCCTTTGGGATTGGGCGGCATATAAATACTGAAATAAATAAATAAAGGTGACCATGAACCTAGAGAGCAAAATGGTCATTGCCTCTTCCGATGACTTTTGTTTTCTGGCCATTTGCCAAAGCCACAGGTTCTTGTGCTACTGGAACAAATCTGCAAAATAATTCAGAGTCATTAATAATTGTTTGACTTGCCCCACTATTTATTAGCCACTTGTCTCTGTTGTTGCTATAGCAAACTTTTGCAACACCAAATGTTCCTTTTGCAAATCAAATTTGTGATTGCACAAATGTCCTTTGCTGCAAATTGTTCCTCTGCAAACAGTTCCTTGTCAGATGTGTGCTTGCACCGCAAATGTAGCAATTTTTCTCTTGCTGAGCCCTCTGCTTGCACAATCTTTCCTTTGTTGCAACTTGGTCCCATCTGCTGCTTGTTCCTTCTCTGAAGACTTGCAGTCTGGACTCCCTCCTCAGTAATTTCACCTCCTTGTGACTGTTCCTAAAATGGTGCTTTTCTTCTTCATTAAGCAAACATGCCTTTAAAGCCTCAAAATTTAAGTCTTGCTCTTCTTTACATTCAAATATCACAGAAACTGTGTCCCAGGTTTTATCTAAATTGTTCAACACCAATAAAACCTTCTGGGACTCAGGGAATTTAAACCCATGTTGTTCTAAGTCCAAAAATAAACTGTGCATTTTATTTAAATGCTGTTCCACAGATTCGCCTGGTTGCAAACAGGCCCTGTAAAGTTTTCTTGACAACTGCACTATATTGCATGCAGAAACATTAACGTGCACAGCTCGCAACATCAACCAAATCTCCTTTGCAGTCTTTAAATTTGCAACATTTAGAAATTGTTCATCATCTAAATTCAAGATGAGATAAGCCATTGCTCGGTCATGAATTTTCTGATCAGCTGCTGCAAACACGTGTGGTGGATTTTCTATGATATACCACAGCTCTTTAGCTTTCAGCAAACATTCCATTTTTACAGCCCACACAATATAATTTTTCTGGCCCAAACGAGGCACAGAGCTTTCCTTAAATTCCATTGCAGCCATTCTGCTAATTCTGCCTTGTTCTTATACTTTTTAAACACAGGCAATTTCTTCCAGCTTTAAATTACAATGCAGTCCTTAGTAAGCTCTGAGCCCATAACCTGTTAGAGAATTTTTATTTCTCTGTTGGTAAAGATAAATCAGAAGCTCTCACAGTTGACTGAATTAACCTGATTCAAATAACCTCTTTATATTCATATCAAAATATTTACAAAACCATAGATTCTTCTTTACAACAATATAGCACAATGAAGACTTCTTACAGAGAACTACAGAGAAAGACCTGAGACTGAATAAAAAAAATCCACCTCCTAACTCAATACCCTTTTTGCACAGACTCAGAAGCACTTTTCTCCCATTGGCTCACTGAGTTACCACATGACTCTTCCTGCTCATGAATATTCCAACACCAACAAATTCAGATTGCTTGGGTATGGTTAGGAGGGCACTTACTTTTCTAGGCTGCCCTATCTATGTTTCCTGGAAAAATACAAAGGAAAGCTCCATTGGAGGAATATTCCAGTTAGAGTTAGGGTTAGGTCACCATGAACTCGGAGAGCAAAATGAACATCGCCAACAAATTCGGACTGCTTGGGTAAGTTTAGGAGGCACTGACTTTTCTAGACTGTCCTATCTATGTTTCGTGGTAAAATATATGAGAAATCCCAATTGAGGAAAATTCCAATTAGGGTTAGGGTTAGATCACCATGAACCCGGAGAGCAAAATGGACATTGCCAACAAATTCAAAGTGCTTGGGTATGGTTAAGGGGGCCCTGATTTTTGTAGCCTGCACTATCTATGTTTCCTGGTAAAATACATGAGAAAATCCCATTGGAGGAAAATTCCACTTGGGGTTAGGGTTAGATCACCATGAACCCGGAGAGCAAAATGGACATTGCCAACAAATTCAAAGTGCTTGGGTATGGTTAAGGGGGCCCTGACTTTTCTAGCCTGCCCTATCTATGTTTCCTTGTAAAATACATGAGAAAATCCCATTGGAGGAAAATTCAACTTAGGGTTAGGGTTAGGTCTCTATGAACTGGGACAGCGAAATGGACATGGCCAACAAATTCAGACTACTTGGGTTTGGTTAGGAGGGCACTGACATTTCTAGCCTGCCCTATCTATGTTTCCTGGTAAAATACATGAGAAAATACTATTGGAGGAATATTCCACTTAGGGTTAGGGTTAGTTCACCATGAACTCGGAGAGCAAAATGGACATCGCCTATAAATTCGGACTGCTTGGGTATGTTTAGGAGGGCACTGACTTTTCTAGGCTGTCCTACATATATTTCCTGGTAAAATATATGGGAAAATTCCATTGGAGGAAAATTCCACTTAGGGTTAGGGTTAGATCACAATGAACTCGGAGAGCAAAATGGACATCGCCAACAAATTCGGACTGCTTGGGTATGGGCAGGAGGGCACTTACTCTTCTAGCCTGCCCTATCTATGTTTCCTGATAAAATACATGGGAAAATCCCATTGGAGGAACGTTCCACTTAGGGTTAGGGTTAGGTCACCATGAACTCATAGAGCAAAATTCAGAGTGCTTGGAGATGGTTAGGTTGGCACTGACTTTTCTAGGCTGCCCTATCTGTGTTTCTTCATAAAATAAATTGGAAAATCCCATTGGAGGAATATTCCACTTAGGGCTAGGGTTAGGTCATCATGAACTCGAAGAACAAAATGGTCATCGGCATCAAAAGCAGACTGCTTGGGTATGTTTAGGAGGGCATTGACTTTTCTAGCCTGCCCTATCTAAATTTCCTGGTAAAATACATGAGAAAATCCCATTGGAGGAATATTCCACTTAGGATTAGGATTAGGTTACCATGAACCAGGAGAGCAAAATGGGCATCGCCAACAAATTCGGAATGCTTGGGTATGTTTAGGAAGGCACTGAGTTTTCTAGGCTGCCCTATCTTTGATTCCTGGTAAAATATATGAGAAAATCCCATTGGAGGAAAATTCCACTTAGGGTTAAGGTAAGTTAACCATGAACTCGGAGAGCAAAATGGACATCGCCAACAAATTTGGACTGCTTGGGTATAGTTAGGAGGGCACTGACTTTTCTAGACTGCCCTATCTATGTTACCTGGTAAAATATATGGGAAAATCCGATTTGAAGAAAATTCCACTTAGGGTTAGGGTTAGGTCACCATGAACTCATAGAGCAAAATTCAGAGTGCTTGAATATGGTTAGGTTGGCCCTGACTTTTCTAGGCTACCCTATCTGTGTTTCTTCATAAAATACATTGGAAAATCCCATTGGAGGAATATTCCACTTAGGGCTAGGGTTAGGTCATCATGAACTCGAAGAACAAAATGGATATCGGCATCAAAATCAGACTGCTTGGGTATGTTTAGGAGGGCATTGACTTTTCTAACCTGCCCTATCTAAATTTCCTGGTAAAATACATGAGAAAATCCCATTGGAGGAATATTCCACTTAGGGTTAGGGTTAGGTTACCATGAACTCGGAAAGCAAAATGGACATCACCAACAAATTCAGATTGCTTGGGAATGGTTAGGAGGCACTGACTTTTTTAGACTGCCCTATCTATGTTTCCTGGTAAAATATATGAGAAAATCCCATTTGAGGAAAATTCCACTTAGGGTTAGGGTTAGTTCACCATGAACTAGGAGAGCAAAATGGACATTGCCAACAAATTCGGACTGCTTGGGTATGGTTAGGAGGGCACTGACTTTTCTAGACTACCGTTCTATGTTACCTGGTAAAATATATGGGAAAATCCCATTGGAGGAAAATTCCACTTAGGGTTAGGGTTAGGTCACCATGAACTCGGAGAGCAAAATGGACATCGCCAACAAATTCGGACTGCTTGGGTATGGTTAGGAGGGCACTTACTCTTCTAGCCTGCCCTATCTATATTTCCTGATAAAATACATGGGAAAATCCCATTGGAGGAACATTCCACTTAGGGTTAGGGTTAGGTCACCATGAACTCATAGAGCAAAATTCAGAGTGCTTGGATATGGTTTGGTTGGCACTGACTTTTCTAGGCTGCCCTATCTGTGTTTCTTCATAAAATACATTGGAAAATCCCATTGGAGGAATATTCCACTTAGGGCTAGGGTTAGGTCATCATGAACTCGAAGAACAAAATGGTCATCGGCATCACAATCAGACTGCTTGGGTATATTTAGGAGGGCATTGACTTTTCTAGCCTGCCCTATCTAAATTTCCTGGTAAAATACATGAGAAAATCCCATTGGAGGAATATTCCACTTAGGATTAGGATTAGGTTACCATGAACCAGGAGAGCAAAATGGGCATCGCCAACAAATTCAGATTGCTTGGGAATGGTTAGGAGGCACTGACTTTTCTAGACTGCCCTATCTATGTTTCCTGGTAAAATATATGAGAAAATCCCATTGGAGGAAAATTCCACTTAGGGTTAGGGTTAGTTCACCATGAACTAGGAGAGCAAAATGGACATTGCCAACAAATTCGGACTGCTTGGGTATGGTTAGGAGGGCACTGACTTTTCTAGACTACCGTTCTATGTTACCTGGTAAAATATATGGGAAAATCCCATTGGAGGAATATTCCACTTAGGGCTAGGGTTAGGTCATCATGAACTCGAAGAAC
This sequence comes from Crotalus tigris, assembly GCF_016545835.1. NCBI lineage: Eukaryota > Metazoa > Chordata > Lepidosauria > Squamata > Viperidae > Crotalus > Crotalus tigris. Next base: position 2,510,515 of record NW_024100213.1, on the reverse strand, counting down.
GAAATGGACATCGGCATCAAAATCAGACTGCTTGGGTATGTTTAGGAGGGCATTGACTTTTCTAGCCTGCCCTATCTGTGTTTCTTCATAAAATTCATTGGAAAATCCCATTGGAGGAATATTCCACTTAGGGCTAGGGTTAGGTCATCATGAACTCGAAGAACAAAATGGTCATCGGCATCAAAATCAGACTGCTTGGGTATGTTTAGGAGGGCATTGACTTTTCTAGCCTGCCCTATCTATGTTTCCTGGTAAAATATATGAGAAAATCCCATTTGAGGAAAATTCCACTTAGGGTTAGGGTTAGTTAACCATGAACTCGGAGAGCAAAATGGACATCGCCAACAAATTTGGACTGCTTGGGTATGGTTAGAGGGCACTGACTTTTCTAGACTGCCCTATCTATGTTACCTGGTAAAATATATGGGAAAATCCGATTTGAGGAAAATTCCACTTAGGGTTAGGGTTAGGTCACCATGAACTCATAGAGCAAAATTCAGAGTGCTTGGATATGGTTAGGTTGGCACTGACTTTTCTAGGCTACCCTATCTGTGTTTCTTCATAAAATACATTGGAAAATCCCATTGGAGGAATATTCCACTTAGGGCTAGGGTTAGGTCATCATGAACTCGAAGAAGGAAATGGACATCGGCATCAAAATCAGACTGCTTGGGTATGTTTAGGAGGGCATTGACTTTTCTAGCCTGCCCTATCTAAATTTCCTGGTAAAATACATGAGAAAATCCCATTGGAGGAATATTCCACTTAGGGTTAGGGTTAGGTTACCATGAACTCGGAAAGCAAAATGGACATCACCAGCAAATTCAGATTGCTTGGGTATGGTTAGGAGGCACTGACTTTTCTAGACTGCCCTATTTATGTTTCCTGGTAAAATATATGAGAAAATCCCATTTGAGGAAAATTCCACTTAGGGTTAGGGTTAGTTCACCATGAACTCGGAGAGCAAAATGGACATCGCCAACAAATTCGGACTGCTTGGTTATGGTTAGGAGGGCACTTACTCTTCTAGCCTGCCCTATCTATGTTTCCTGGTAAAATATATGGGAAAATCCCATTGGAGGAAAATTCCACTTAGGGTTAGGGTTAGGTCACCATGAACTCATAGAGCAAAATTCAGAGTGCTTGGATATGGTTAGGTTGGCACTGACTTTTCTAGGCTGCCCTATCTGTGTTTCTTCATAAAATTCATTGGAAAATCCCATTGGAGGAATATTCCACTTAGGGCTAGGGTTAGGTCATCATGAACTCGAAGAACAAAATGGTCATCGGCATCAAAATCAGACTGCTTGGGTATGTTTAGGAGGGCATTGACTTTTCTAGCCTGCCCTATCTAAATTTCCTGGTAAAATACATGAGAAAATCCCATTGGAGGAATATTCCATTTAGGATTAGGATTAGGTTACCATGAACCAGGAGAGCAAAATGGGCATCGCCAACAAATTCGGAATGCTTGGGTATGTTTAGGAAGGCACTGAGTTTTCTAGGCTGCCCTATCTATGATTCCTGGTAAAATATATGAGAAAATCCCATTGGAGGAAAATTCCACTGTGGGTTAGGGTTAGTTAACCATGAACTCGGAGAGCAAAATGGACATCGCCAACAAATTTGGACTGCTTGGGTATGGTTAGGAGGGCACTGACTTTTCTAGACTGCCCTATCTATGTTACCTGGTAAAATATATGGGAAAATCCCATTGGAGGAATATTCCACTTAGGGTTAGGGTTAGGTTACCATGAACTCGGAAAGCAAAATGGACATCACCAACAAATTCAGATTGCTTGGGTATGGTTAGGAGGCACTGACTTTTCTAGACTGCCCTATCTATGTTTCCTGGTAAAATATATGGGAAAATCCCATTGGAGGAAAATTCCACTTAGGGTTAGGGTTAGGTCTTATGAACTTGCAGAACAAAATGGACATTGCCAACAAATTCGGACTACTTTGGTATGGTTAGGAGGGCACTAACTCTTCTAGCCTGCCCTATCTATGTTTCCTTGGGAAAATCCCATTGGAGGAATATACCACTTAGGGTTAGGGTTAGGTCACCATGAACTCAGAGAGCAAAATAGACATCTCCAACAAATTCGGACTGCTTGGTATGGATAGGAAGGCAATGACATTTCTAGGCTGCCCTATCTATGTTTCCTGGTAAAATATATGGGAAAATCCCATTTGAGGAAAATTCCACGTAGGGTTAGGGTTAGATCACCATGAACTTGGAGAGCAAAATGGACACCGCCAACAAATTCGGACTGCTTGGGTATGGTTAGGAGGGCACTGAATTTTCTAGGCTGTCCTACATATATTTCCTGGTAAAATATATGGGAAAATCCCATTGGAGGAAAATTCCACTTAGGGTTAGGGTTAGGTCTCTATGAACTTGGAGAACAAAATGGACATTGCCAACAAATTCGGACTGCTTGGGTATGGTTAGGAGGGCACTTACTTTTCTAGGCTGCCCTATTTATGTTTCCTTGTAAAATACATGAGAAAATCCCATTGGAGGAAAGTTCCACTTAGGGTTAGGGTTAGGCCTCTATGAACTGGGACAGCGAAATGTACATGGCCAACAAATTCAGACTGCTTGGGTTTGGTTAGGAGGGCACTGACATTTCTAGCCTGCCCTATCTATGTTTCCTGGTAAAATATATGGGAAAATTCCATTGGAGGAAAATTCCACTTACGGTTAGGGTTAGGTCTCTATGAACTTGGAGAACAAAATGGACATTGCCAACAAATTCCAACTGCTTGGGTTTGGTTAGGAGGGCACTTACTCTTCTAGCCTGCCATATCTATGTTTCCTGGTAAAATATATAGGAAAATCCCATTGGAGGAAAATTCCACTTGGGGTTAGGGTTAGATCACCATGAACCCGGAGAGAAAAATGGACATTGCCAACAAATTCAAAGTGCTTGGGTATGATTAAGGGGGCCCTGACTTTTCTAGCCTGCCCTATATATGTTTCCTTGTAAAATACATGAGAAAATCCCATTGGAGGAAAATTCCACTTAGGGTTAGGTCTCTATGAACTGGGACAGCGAAATGGACATGGCCAACAAATTCAGACTGCTTGGGTTTGGTTAGGAGGGCACTGACATTTCTAGCCTGCCCTATCTATGTTTCCTGGTAAAATATATGGGAAAATTCCATTGGAGGAAAATTCCACTTACGGTTAGGGTTAGGTCTCTATGAACTTGGAGAACAAAATGGACATTGCCAACAAATTCGAACTGCTTGGGTTTGCTTAGGAGGGCACTTACTCTTCTAGCCTGCCCTATCTATGTTTCCTGATAAAATACATGGGAAAATCCCATTGGAGGAAAATTCCACTTAGGGTTAGGGTTAGGTCACCATGAACTCATAGAGCAAAATTCAGAGTGCTTGGATATGGTTAGGTTGGCACTGACCTTTCTAGGCTGCCCTATCTATGTTTCATGGTAAAATATATGGGAAAATCCCATTTGAGGAAAATTCCACTTAGGGTTAGGGTTAGGTCACCATGAACTCAGAGAGCAAAATAGACATCTCCAACAAATTCGGACTGCTTGGTATGGATAGGAAGGCACTGACTTTTCTAGACTGCCCTATCTATGTTACCTGGTAAAATATATGGGAAAATCCCATTTGAGGAAAATTCCACTTAGGGTTAGGGTTAAGTCACCATGAACTCATAGAGCAAAATTCAGAGTGCTTGGATATGGTTAGGTTGGCACTGACTTTTCTAGGCTGCCCTATCTGTGTTTCTTCATAAAATACATTGGAAAATCCCATTGTAGGAATATTCCACTTAGGGCTAGGGTTAGGTCATCATGAACTCGAAGAACAAAATGAACATCGGCATCAAAATCAGACTGCTTGGGTATGTTTAGGAGGGCATTGACTTTTCTAGCCTGCCTTATCTAAATTTCCTGGTAAAATAGAACGGAAAATCCCATTGAAGGAAAGTTCCACTTAGGATTAGGGTTAGGTCTTCCTGAACTCAGAGTGCAAAATGGACATTGCTAACAAATTCGGACTGCTTGGGTTAGTTTAGGAGGCACTGACTTTTCTAGACTGCCCTATCTATGTTTCGTGATAAAATATATGAGAAAATCCCATTTGAGGAAAATTCCACTTAGGGTTAAGGTTAGGTTACCATGAACTCGGAATGCAAAATGGACATCGCCAACAAATTCAGATTGCTTGGGTATGGTTAGGAGGCACGGACTTTTCTAGACTGCCCTATCTATGTTTCGTGGTAAAATATATGGGAAAATCCCATTTCAGGAAAATTCCACTTAGGGTTAGGGTTAGATCACCAGGAACTCGGAAAGCAAAATGGACATCGCCAACAAATTCAGATTGCTTGAGTATGGTTAGGAGGCACTGACTTTTCTAGACTGCCCTATCTATGTTTCCTGGTAAAATATATGAGAAAATCCCATTTGAGGAAAATTCCAATTATGGTTAGGGTAAGGTTACTATGAACTCAGAGAGCAAAATGGACATCGCCAACAAATTCAGAGTGCTTGGATATGGTTAGGTTGGCACTGACTTTTCTAGGCTGCCCCATCTATGTTTCCTGGTAAAATATATGGGAAAATCCCATTTGAGGAAAATTCCACTTAGGGTTAGGGTTAGATCAACATGAACTTGGAGAGCAAATTGGACATTGCCAACAAATTCGGACTGCTTGGGTATGGTTATGAGGGCACTTACTCTTCTCGCCTGCCCTATCTATGTTTCCTGATAAAATACATGGGAAAATCCCATTGGAGGAAAATTCCACTTAGGGTTAGGGTTAGGTCACCATGAACTCATAGAGTAAAATTCAGAGTGCTTGGATATGGTTAGGTTGGCACTGACGTTTCTAGACTGCCCTATCTATGTTTCCTGGTAAAATATATGGGAAAATCCCATTTGAGGAAAATTCCACTTAGGGTTAGAGTTAGATCACCATGAACGCGGAGAGCAAAATGGACACCGCCAACAAATTCGGACTGCTTGGGTATGGTTAGGAGGGCACTGACTTTTCTAGGCTGTCCTACATATATTTCCTGGTAAAATATATGGGAAAATCCCATTGGAGGAAAATTCCACTTAGGGTTAGGGTTAGATCACCATGAACTCGGAGACCAAAATGGACATCGCCAACAAATTTGGACTGCTTGGGTATGGTTAGGAGGGCACTTACTCTTCTAGCCTGCCCTATCTATGTTTCCTGATAAAATACATGGGAAAATCCCATTGGAGGAAAATTCCACTTAGGGTTAGGGTTAGTTCACCATGAACTCGGAGAGCAAAATGGACATCGCCTATAAATTCGGACTGCTTGGTTATGGTTAGGAGGGAACTGACTTTTCTAGGCTGTCCTACATATATTTCCTGATTAAATATGGGAAAATCCTATTGGAGGAAAATTCCACTTATGGTTAGGGTTAGGTCTCTATGAACTTGGAGAACAAAATGGACATTGCCAACAAATTCGGACTGCTTGGGTATGGTTAGGAGGGCACTTACTCTTCTAGCCTGCCATATCTAGGTTTCCTGGTAAAATACATGAGAAAATTCCATTGGAGGAAAATTCCACTTAGGGTTAGGGTTAGGTCTCTGTGAACTGGGAGAGCAAAATGGATATTGTCAGCAAATTCAGACTGCTTGGATTTGGTTAGCAGGGCACTGACATTTCTAGCCTGCCCTATCTATGTTTCCTGGTAAAATACATGACAAAATACCATTGGAGAAATATTCCACTTAGGGTTAGGGTTAGTTCACCATGAACTCGGAGAGCAAAATGGACATCGCCTATAAATTCGGACTGCTTGGGTATGTTTAGGAGGGCATTGACTTTTCTAGCCTGCCCTATCTATGTTTCCTGGTAAAATATATGAGAAAATCCCATTTGAGGAAAATTCCACTTAGGGTTAGGGTTAGATCACAATGAACTCGGAGAGCAAAATGGACATCGCCAACAAATTCGGACTGCTTGGGTATGGGCAGGAGGGCATAACACAGATAGGGTAGCCTAGAAAAGTCAGTGCCAACCTAACCATATCCAAGCACTCTGAATTTTGCTCTATGAGTTCATGGTGATCTAACCCTAACCCTCAGTGGAATTTTCCTCCAATGGGATTTTCCCATGTATTTTACCAGGAAACATAGATAGGGCAGGCTTGAAAAGTCAGTGCCTCCTAACCATACCCAAGCAATTTGAATTTGTTGGCGATGTCCATTTTGCTCTCTGAGTTCATGGTAACCTAACCTAAACCTAAGTGGAATTTTCCTCAAATGGGATTTTCTCATGTATTTACTAGGAAACATAGATAGGGCAGGCTAGAAAAGTCAGTGCCCTCCTAACCATACCCAAGCAGTCCGAATTTGTTGGCGATGTCCATTTTGCTCTCCGAGTTCATGGTGAACGAACCCTAACCCTAAGTGGAATTTTCCTCCAATGGGATTTTCTGATATATTTTACCAGGAAATGTAGATAGGGCAGGCTAGAAATGTCATTGCCTTCCTATCCATACCAAGTAGTCCGAATTTGTTGGAGATGTCTATTTTGCTCTCTGAGTTCATGGTGACCTAACCCTAACCCTAAGTGGAATATTCCTCCAATGGTATTTTGTCATGTATTTTACCAGGAAACATAGATAGGGCAGGCTAGAAATGTCAGTGCCCTGCTAACCAAATCCAAGCAGTCTGAATTTGCTGACCATATACATTTTGCTCTCCCAGTTCACAGAGACCTAACCCTAACCCTAAGTGGAATTTTCCTCCAAATGGATTTTCTCATGTATTTTACCAGGAAACATAGATATGGCAGGCTAAAAAAGTCAGTGCCCTCCTAACCATACCCAAGCAGACTGAATTTGTTGGCAATGTCCATTTTTCTCTCCGAGTTCATGGTGACCTAACCCTAACCCTAAGTGGAATGTTCCTCCAATGGTATTTTCTCATGTATTTTACCAGGAAACATAGATAGGGTAGGCTAGAAAAGTCAATGCCCCCCGGAACATACCCAAGCAGTCTGATTTTGATGCCGATCTCCATTTTGTTCTTCGAGTTCATGATGACCTAACCCTAACCCTAAGTGGAATTTTCCTCGAATGGGATTTTCCCATATATTTTACCAGGAAATTTAGATAGGGCAGGCTAGAAAAGTCAATGCCCCCCGGAACATACCCAAGCAGTCTGATTTTGATGCCGATCTCCATTTTGTTCTTCGAGTTCATGATGACCTAACCCTAACCCTAAGTGGAATTTTCCTCGAATGGGATTTTCCCATATATTTTACCAGGTAACATAGATAGGGCAGTCTAGAAAAGTCAGTGCCTCCTAACCATACCCAAGCAATCTGAATTTGTTGGCGATGTCCATTTTGCTTTCCGAGTTCATGGTAACCTAACCCTAACCCTAAGTGGAATTTTCCTCCAATGGGATTTTCTCATATATTTTACCACGAAACATAGATAGGGCAGTCTAGAAAAGTCAGTGCCTCCTAAACTTACCCAAGCAGTCCGAATTTGTTGGCAATGTCCATTTTGCACTCTGAGTTCAGGAAGACCTAACCCTAGCCCTAAGTGGAATATTCCTCCAATGGGATTTTCCAATGTATTTTATGAAAAAACACAGATAGGGCAGCCTAGAAAAGTCAGTGCCAACCTAACCATATCCAAGCACTCTGAATTTTGCTCTATGAGTTCATGGTGACCTAACCCTAATCCTAAGTGGAATTTTCCTCCAATGGGATTTTCCCATGTATTTTATCAGGAAACATAGATAGGGCAGGCTAGAAAAGTCAGTGCCGTCCTAAACATACCCAAGCAGTCCGAATTTGTTGGTGATGTCCATTTTGCTCTCCGAGTTCATGGTGATCTAACCCTAACCCTAAGTGGAATTTTCCTCAAATGGGATTTTCTCATATATTTTACCAGGAAACATAGATAGGGCAGCCTAGAAACCTCAGTGCCTTCCTAAACATACCCAAGCATTCCGAAATTGTTGGCGATGCCCATTTTGCTCTCCTGGTTCATGGTGAGGAAAATTCCACTTAGGGTTAGGGTTAGCTCACCATGAACTCATAGAGCAAAATTCAGAGTGCTTGGATATGGTTAGGTTGGCACTGACTTCTCTAGGCTGCCCTATCTGTGTTTCTTCATAAAATACATTGGAAAATCCCATTGGAGGAATATTCCACTTAGGGCTAGGGTTAGGTCATCATGAACTCGAAGAACAAAATGGACATTGGCATCAAAATCAGACTACTTGGGTATGTTTAGGAGGGCATTGACTTTTCTAGCCTGCCCTATCTAAATTTCCTGGTAAAATACATGAGAAAATCCCATTTGGAGGAATATTCCACTTAGGATTAGGGTTAGGTCACCATGAACCCGGAGAGCAAAATGGACATTGCCAACAAATTCAAAGTGCTAGGGTATGGTTAAGGGGGCCCTGACTTTTCTAGCCTGCCCTATCTATGTTTCCTCATAAAATACATGGGAAAATCCCATTGGAGGAAAATTCCACTTAGGGTTAGGGTTAGGTCACCATGAACTCATAGAGCAAAATTCATAGTGCTTGGATATGGTTAGGTTGGCACTGACTTTTCTAGCCTGCCCTATCTGTGTTTCTTCATAAAATACATAGGAAAATCCTATTGGAGGAATAGGCCACTTAGGGCTAGGGTTAGGTCATCATGAACTCGAAGAACAAAATGGACATCGGCATCAAAATCAGACTGCTTGGGTATGGTTAGGAGGGCACTTACTCTTCGAGACTGCCCTCTCTATGTTTCCTTATAAAATACATGGGAAAATCCCATTCGAGGAAAATTCCACTTAGGATTAGGGTTAGGTCACCATGAACTCGGAGAGTAAAATGGGCATCGCCAACAAATTCGGAATGCTTGGGTATGTTTAGGAAGGCACTGAGGTTTCTAGGCTGACCGATCTATGTTTCCTGGTAAAATATATGAGAAAAATCCATTTGAGGAAAATTCCACTTAGGGTTAGGGTTAGGTCACCATGAACCAGGAGAGCAAAATGGGCATCTCCAACAAATTCGGAATGCTTGGGTATGTATAGGAAGGCAGTGAGGTTTCTAGGCGTCCCTATCTATGTTTCCTGGTAAAATGCGTGAGAAAATACCATGGGAGGAATATTCCACTTAGGGTTAGAGTTAGGTCACCATGAAATCAGACAGCAAAATGGACATCGCCAACAAATTCAGATTGCTTGGGTATGTTTAGGAGGGCACTGAGTTTTCTAGACTGCCCTATCTATGTTTCCTGGTAAAATATATGGGAAAATCCCATTGGAGGAAAATTCCACTTAGGGTTAGGGATAGGTCTCTATGAACTCGGATACCAAAATGGACATCGCCAACAAATTCGGACTGCTTGGGTATGGTTAGGAGGGCACTTACTCTTCTAGCATGCCCTATCTATGTTTCCTGATAAAATACATGGGAAAAACCCATTGGAGGAAAATTCCACTTAGGGTTAGGGTTAGGTCACCATGAACTAATAGAGCAAAACTCAGAGTGTTTGGATATGGTTAGGTTGGCACTGACTTTTCTAGGCTGCCCTATCTGTGTTTCTTCATAAAATACATTTTAAAATCCCATTGGAGGAATATTCCACTTAGGGCTAGGGTTAGGTCATCATGAACTCGAAGAACAAAATGGACATCGGCATCAAAATCAGACTGCTTGGGTATGTTCAGGAGGTCACCATGAACCAGGAGAACAAAATGGGCAGCGCCAACAAATTCGGAATGCTTGGGTATTTTTAGGAAGGCACTGAGGTTTCTAGGCTGCCCTATCTATGTTTCCTGGTAAAATATATGAGAAAATCCCATTTGAGGAAAATTCCACTTAGGGTTAGGTTTAGTTCACCATGAACTCGGAGAGCAAAATGGACATTGCCAACAAATTCGGACTACTTGGGTATGGTTAGGAGGGCACTGACTTTTCTAGCCTGCCCTATCTATGTTTCCTGATAAAATACATGGGAAAATCCCATTGGACCTAACCCTAATCCCAAGTGGAATATTCCTCCAATGGGATTTTCTCACGCATTTTACCAGGAAACATAGATAGGGACGCCTAGAAACCTCACTGCCTTCCTATACATACCCAAGCATTCCGAATTTGTTGGAGATGCCCATTTTGCTCTCCTGGTTCATGGTGACCTAACCCTAACTCCTAAAAATCCCATTTGAGGAAAATTCCACTTAGGGTTAGGGTTAGTTCACCATGAACTCGGAGAGCAAAATGGACATCGCCTATAAATTCGGACTGCTTGGTTATGGTTAGGAGGGCACTGACTTTTCTAGGCTGTCCTACATATATTTCCAGGTAAAATATGGGAAAATCCTATTGGAGGAAAATTCCACTTAGGGTTAGGGTTAGGTCTCTATGAACTTGGAGAACAAAATGGACATTGCCAACAAATTCGGACTGCTTGGGTATGGTTAGGAGGGCACTTACTCTTCTAGCCTGCCCTATCTATGTTTCCTGATAAAATACATGGGAAAATCCTATTGGAAGAAAATTCCACTTAGGGTTAGGGTTAGGTCACCATGATCTCATAGAGCAAAATTCAGAGTGCTTGGATATGGTTTGGTTGGCACTGACTTTTCTAGGCTGCCCTATCTGTGTTTCTTCATAAAATACATTGGAAAATCCCATTGGAGGAATATTCCACTTAGGGCTAGGGTTAGGTCATCATGAACTCGAAGAACAAAATGGACATCGGCATCAAAATCATACTGCTTGGGTATGTTTAGGAGGGCATTGACTTTTCTAGCCTGCCCTATCTAAATTTCCTGGTAAAATACATGAGAAAATCCCATTTGAGGAAAATTCCACTTAGGGTTAGGGTTAGTTCACCATGAACTCGGAGAGCAAAATCGACATCACCAACAAATTCGGACTGCTTGGGTATGGTTAGGAGGGCACTGACTTTTCTAGGCTGTCCTACATATATTTCCTGGTAAAATATATGGGAGAATCCCATTGGAGGAAAATTCCACTTAGGGTTAGGGTTAGATCACCATGAACTCGGAGAGCAAGATGGACATCGCCAACAAATTCGGACTGCTTGGGTATGGTTAGGAGGGCACTTACTCTTCTAGCCTGCTCTATCTATGTTTCCTGATAAAATACATGGGAAAATCCCATTGGAGGAACATTCCACTTAGGGTTAGGGTTAGGTCACCATGAACTCATAGAGCAAAATTCAGAGTGCTTGGATATGGTTAGGTTGGCACTGACTTTTCTAGGCTGCCCTATCTGTGTTTCTTCATAAAATACATTGTAAAATCCCATTTGAGGAAAATTCCACTTAGGGTTAGGGTTAGGTCATCATGAACTCGAAGAACAAAATGGTCATCGGCATCAAAATCAGACTGCTTGGGTATGTTTAGGAGGGCATTGACTTTTCTAGCCTGCCCTATCTAAATTTCCTGGTAAAATACATGAGAAAATCCCATTGGAGGAATATTCCATTTAGGATTAGGATTAGGTTACCATGAACCAGGAGAGCAAAATGGGCATCGCCAACAAATTCGGAATGCTTGGGTATGTTTAGGAAGGCACTGAGTTTTCTAGGCTGCCCTATCTATGATTCCTGGTAAAATATATGAGAAAATCCCATTGGAGGAAAATTCCACTTAGGGTTAGGGTTAGTTAACCATGAACTCAGAGAGCAAAATGGACATCGCCAACAAATTTGGACTGCTTGGGTATGGTTAGAGGGCACTGACTTTTCTAGACTGCCCTATCTATGTTACCTGGTAAAATATATGGGAAAATCCGATTTGAGGAAAATTCCACTTAGGGTTAGGGTTAGGTCACCATGAACTCATAGAGCAAAATTCAGAGTGCTTGGATATGGTTAGGTTGGCACTGACTTTTCTAGGCTACCCTATCTGTGTTTCTTCATAAAATACATTGGAAAATCCCATTGGAGGAATATTCCACTTAGGGCTAGGGTTAGATCATCATGAACTCGAAGAACGAAATGGACATCGGCATCAAAATCAGACTGCTTGGGTATGTTTAGGAGGGCATTGACTTTTCTAGCCTGCCCTATCTAAATTTCCTGGTAAAATACATGAGAAAATCCCATTGGAGGAATATTCCACTTCGGGTTAGGGTTAGGTTACTATGAACTCGGAAAGCAAAATGGACATCACCAACAAATTCAGATTGCTTGGGTATGGTTAGGAGGCACTGACTTTTCTAGACTGCCCTATTTATGTTTTCTGGTAAAATATATGAGAAAATCCCATTTGAGGAAAATTCCACTTAGGGTTAGGGTTAGTTCACCTTGAACTCGGAGAGCAAAATGGACATCGCCAACAAATTCGGACTGCTTGGGTATGGTTAGGAGGGCACTTACTCTTCTAGCCTGCCCTATCTATGTTTCCTGGTAAAATATATGGGAAAATCCCATTGGAGGAAAATTCCACTTAGGGTTAGGGTTAGGTCACCATGAACTCATAGAGCAAAATTCAGAGTGCTTGGATATGGTTAGGTTGGCACTGACTTTTCTAGGCTGCCCTATCTGTGTTTCTTCATAAAATTCATTGGAAAATCCCATTGGAGGAATATTCCACTTAGGGCTAGGGTTAGGTCATCATGAACTCGAAGAACAAAATGGTCATCGGCATCAAAATCAGACTGCTTGGGTATGTTTAGGAGGGCATTGACTTTTCTAGCCTGCCCTATCTATGTTTCCTGGTAAAATATATGAGAAAATCCCATTGGAGGAAAATTCCACTTAGGGTTAGGGTTAGATCACCATGAACTCGGAGAGCAAAATGGACATCGCCAACAAATTCGGACTGCTTGGGTATGGTTAGGAGGGCACTTACTCTTCTAGCCTGCCCTATCTATGTTTCCTGATAAAATACATGGGAAAATCCCATTGGAGGAACATTCCACTTAGGGTTAGGGTTAGGTCACCATGAACTCATAGAGCAAAATTCAGAGTGCTTGGATATGGTTAGGTTGGCACTGACTTTTCTAGGCTGCCCTATCTGTGTTTCTTCATAAAATACATTGTAAAATCCCATTGGAGGAATATTCCACTTAGGGCTAGGGTTAGGTCATGATGACCTCGAAGAACAAAATGGACATCGGCATCAAAATCATACTGCTTGGGTATGTTTAGGAGGGCATTGACTTTTCTAGCCTGCCCTATCTAAATTTCCTGGTAAAATAGAACGGAAAATCCCATTGAAGGAAAGTTCCACTTAGGATTAGGGTTAGGTCTTCCTGAACTCAGAGTGCAAAATGGACATTGCCAACAAATTCAGACTGCTTGGGTAAGTTTAGGAGGCACTGACTTTTTCTCGACTGCCCTATCTATGTTTCGTGGTAAAATATATTGGAAAATCCCATTTGAGTTAAATTCCACTTAGGGTTAGGGTTAGATCACCATGAACCCGGAGAGCAAAATGGACATCGCCAACAAATTCGGACTGCTTGGGTATGGTTAGGAGGGCACTGACTTTTCTAGGCTGTCCTACATATATTTCCTGGTAAAATATATGGGAAAATCCCATCGGAGGAAAATTCCACTTAGGGTTAGGGTTTGGTCTCTATGAACTTGGAGAACAAAATGGACATTGCCAACAAATTCGGACTGCTTGGGTATGGTTAGGAGGGCACTTACTCTTCTAGCCTGCCCTATCTATGTTTCCTGATAAAATACATGGGAAAATCCCATTGGAGGAACATTCCACTTAGGGTTAGGGTTAGGTCACCATGAACTCATAGAGCAAAATTCAGAGTGCTTGGATATGGTTTGGTTGGCACTGACTTTTCTAGGCTGCCCTATCTGTGTTTCTTCATAAAATACATTGGAAAATCCCATTGGAGGAATATTCCACTTAGGGCTAGGGTTAGGTCATCATGAACTCGAAGAACAAAATGGACATCGGCATCAAAATCATACTGCTTGGGTATGTTTAGGAGGGCATTGACTTTTCTAGCCTGCCCTATCTAAATTTCCTGGTAAAATACATGAGAAAATCCCATTTGAGGAAAATTCCACTTAGGGTTAGGGTTAGTTCACCATGAACTCGGAGAGCAAAATCGACATCACCAACAAATTCGGACTGCTTGGGTATGGTTAGGAGGGCACTGACTTTTCTAGGCTGTCCTACATATATTTCCTGGTAAAATATATGGGAGAATCCCATTGGAGGAAAATTCCACTTAGGGTTAGGGTTAGATCACCATGAACTCGGAGAGCAAGATGGACATCGCCAACAAATTCGGACTGCTTGGGTATGGTTAGGAGGGCACTTACTCTTCTAGCCTGCTCTATCTATGTTTCCTGATAAAATACATGGGAAAATCCCATTGGAGGAACATTCCACTTAGGGTTAGGGTTAGGTCACCATGAACTCATAGAGCAAAATTCAGAGTGCTTGGATATGGTTAGGTTGGCACTGACTTTTCTAGGCTGCCCTATCTGTGTTTCTTCATAAAATACATTGTAAAATCCCATTTGAGGAAAATTCCACTTAGGGTTAGGGTTAGGTCATCATGAACTCGAAGAACAAAATGGTCATCGGCATCAAAATCAGACTGCTTGGGTATGTTTAGGAGGGCATTGACTTTTCTAGCCTGCCCTATCTAAATTTCCTGGTAAAATACATGAGAAAATCCCATTGGAGGAATATTCCACTTAGGATTAGGATTAGGTTACCATGAACCAGGAGAGCAAAATGGGCATCGCCAACAAATTCGGAATGCTTGGGTATGTTTAGGAAGGCACTGAGTTTTCTAGGCTGCCCTATCTATGATTCCTGGTAAAATATATGAGAAAATCCCATTGGAGGAAAATTCCACTTAGGGTTAGGGTTAGTTAACCATGAACTCGGAGAGCAAAATGGACATCGCCAACAAATTTGGACTGCTTGGGTATGGTTAGAGGGCACTGACTTTTCTAGACTGCCCTATCTATGTTACCTGGTAAAATATATGGGAAAATCCGATTTGAGGAAAATTCCACTTAGGGTTAGGGTTAGGTCACCATGAACTCATAGAGCAAAATTCAGAGTGCTTGGATATGGTTAGGTTGGCACTGACTTTTCTAGGCTACCCTATCTGTGTTTCTTCATAAAATACATTGGAAAATCCCATTGGAGGAATATTCCACTTAGGGCTAGGGTTAGATCATCATGAACTCGAAGAACGAAATGGACATCGGCATCAAAATCAGACTGCTTGGGTATGTTTAGGAGGGCATTGACTTTTCTAGCCTGCCCTATCTAAATTTCCTGGTAAAATACATGAGAAAATCCCATTGGAGGAATATTCCACTTCGGGTTAGGGTTAGGTTACTATGAACTCGGAAAGCAAAATGGACATCACCAACAAATTCAGATTGCTTGGGTATGGTTAGGAGGCACTGACTTTTCTAGACTGCCCTATTTATGTTTTCTGGTAAAATATATGAGAAAATCCCATTTGAGGAAAATTCCACTTAGGGTTAGGGTTAGTTCACCTTGAACTCGGAGAGCAAAATGGACATCGCCAACAAATTCGGACTGCTTGGGTATGGTTAGGAGGGCACTTACTCTTC
This sequence comes from Crotalus tigris, assembly GCF_016545835.1. Taxonomy (NCBI): domain Eukaryota; kingdom Metazoa; phylum Chordata; class Lepidosauria; order Squamata; family Viperidae; genus Crotalus; species Crotalus tigris. The sequence goes on along the minus strand of NW_024100213.1, from coordinate 2,494,914 downwards.
TAGCCTGCCCTATCTATGTTTCCTGGTAAAATATATGGGAAAATCCCATTGGAGGAAAATTCCACTTAGGGTTAGGGTTAGGTCACCATGAACTCATAGAGCAAAATTCAGAGTGCTTGGATATGGTTAGGTTGGCACTGACTTTTCTAGGCTGCCCTATCTGTGTTTCTTCATAAAATTCATTGGAAAATCCCATTGGAGGAATATTCCACTTAGGGCTAGGGTTAGGTCATCATGAACTCGAAGAACAAAATGGTCATCGGCATCAAAATCAGACTGCTTGGGTATGTTTAGGAGGGCATTGACTTTTCTAGCCTGCCCTATCTATGTTTCCTGGTAAAATATATGAGAAAATCCCATTGGAGGAAAATTCCACTTAGGGTTAGGGTTAGATCACCATGAACTCGGAGAGCAAAATGGACATCGCCAACAAATTCGGACTGCTTGGGTATGGTTAGGAGGGCACTTACTCTTCTAGCCTGCCCTATCTATGTTTCCTGATAAAATACATGGGAAAATCCCATTGGAGGAACATTCCACTTAGGGTTAGGGTTAGGTCACCATGAACTCATAGAGCAAAATTCAGAGTGCTTGGATATGGTTAGGTTGGCACTGACTTTTCTAGGCTGCCCTATCTGTGTTTCTTCATAAAATACATTGTAAAATCCCATTGGAGGAATATTCCACTTAGGGCTAGGGTTAGGTCATGATGACCTCGAAGAACAAAATGGACATCGGCATCAAAATCATACTGCTTGGGTATGTTTAGGAGGGCATTGACTTTTCTAGCCTGCCCTATCTAAATTTCCTGGTAAAATAGAACGGAAAATCCCATTGAAGGAAAGTTCCACTTAGGATTAGGGTTAGGTCTTCCTGAACTCAGAGTGCAAAATGGACATTGCCAACAAATTCAGACTGCTTGGGTAAGTTTAGGAGGCACTGACTTTTTCTCGACTGCCCTATCTATGTTTCGTGGTAAAATATATTGGAAAATCCCATTTGAGTTAAATTCCACTTAGGGTTAGGGTTAGATCACCATGAACCCGGAGAGCAAAATGGACATCGCCAACAAATTCGGACTGCTTGGGTATGGTTAGGAGGGCACTGACTTTTCTAGGCTGTTCTACATATATTTCCTGGTAAAATATATGGGAAAATCCCATCGGAGGAAAATTCCACTTAGGGTTAGGGTTTGGTCTCTATGAACTTGGAGAACAAAATGGACATTGCCAACAAATTCGGACTGCTTGGGTATGGTTAGGAGGGCACTTACTCTTCTAGCCTGCCCTATCTATGTTTACTGATAAAATACATGGGAAAATCCCATTGGAGGAATATTCCACTTAGGGCTAGGGTTAGGTCATCATGAACTCGAAGAACAAAATGGACATCGGCATCAAAATCAGACTGCTTGTGTATCTTTAGCAGGGCATTGACTTTTCTAGCCTGCCCTATCTAAATTTCCTGTTAAAATAGAACGGAAAATCCCATTGAAGGAAAGTTCCACTTAGGATTAGGGTTAGGTCTTCCTGAACTCAGAGTGCAAAATGGACATTGCCAACAAATTCGGACTGCTTGGGTAGGTTTAGGAGGCACTGACTTTTCTAGACTGCCCTATCTATGTTTCGTTGTAAAATATATGAGAAAATCCCATTTGAGGAAAATTCCACTTAGGGTTAGGGTTAGGTTACCATGAACTTGGAAAGCAAAATGGACATCACCAACAAATTCAGATTGCTTGGGTATGGTTAAGGGGGCCCTGACTTTTCTAGCCTGCCCTATCTATGTTTCCTGGTAAAATACATGATAAAATCCCTTTGGAGGAATATTCCACTTAGGGTTAGAGTTAGTTCACCATGAACTCGGAGATCAAAATGGACATCGCCAACAAATTCGGACTGCTTGGGTATGTTTAGGAGGGCACTGACTTTTCTAAGCTGTTCTACATATGTTTCCTGGTAAAATACATTGGAAAATCAAATTTGAGGAAAATTCCACTTAGGATTAGATTTAGGTTACCATGAACTCAGAGTGCAAAATGGACATTGCCAACAAATTCTGAGTGCTTGGGTATGGTTAGGAGGGCCCTGACTTTTCTAGGCTTTGCTACATATGTTTGGAAAATCTCATTGGAGGAAAATTCCACTTAGGGCAGTGATGGTGAACCTTTTAGAGACCAAACTGCAGCCGAAAACCCACTTATGTGTCATTGGGTACTTGTGAGTGTGACCCATTGGGTGGTCCACACCATAAAGCGATAAGGTTTTATAAAACCCAGCTGAAGGCCTAGGACTGGGGAACGGTGCGCATGCCCACAGAGAGGGCTCACCACGGGTTTTATAGTATGTGTGGATGCAGCCTATTTCTACTTACTGTTAAAGAGGAGGTGCCATGGGCACAAACAGAGGTTCAAATGCATGGTCAGCAATAGAATGATCCAGTAAGAGTCTCCTCCCCACGTCCCACAAAATCAGCAGCTACACCCATTATTCTCTGTTGGAGTGTGACTGAATGGATGGAGCATTTGGAATCCAAGATGTCCAAAATTTAGTTCTGAACCCACAGATATGTCATGAGTTAAAGCTTTAGTTTTGAAATTATTTTGAGGATTCGTTGCACATTTTTAAAAATTCCATTCCAATTGTTCATCCCAATTAAACAAACTTTGAAACCATAAATCATTAAAAGAACAAAAGGATACAATAGCCCACAAGTTCTAACAAAAAGATGCATCAGGCACATTAGAAATCTATAGCATTATATATTCTCGGTTTCTGCATTTAATGCATAGCTCATACATTACTATTTATGCTCAGTGTAAAATATGCACCATAAAGTGAATGAGACAACCTTTACTACTAACAGTTTCCCTAATAAAATTGGATTAGCCTTCCCCTTCCCCTTGTTTTCAATTGATTCTGCAAACAGAAGTTAACATAGGTTAATTTTCTAACTGTTCTTTGTCCCTTTGCTATTATAGGCTTCTTATTCATGTGAACTCAGAATCGTTGTATAGGATCACTTTAATAGTATGGGTGAAATATTACAATATTGAAAAATTGTAAAGTGACTGGTATAGATGGTGTAACTGGAAAAACAGTAAGCATTGGCCTTATTTCTTCATGGAATAATTATGTGCATTTAATGCATGTGTAGAGACTATGCAGGTGCCCACACATATGATTGGAAAGAAAGAAGCAAGAGTAACCGCAAAAAAACTACATAAAGATTAATTTCTAAAGAGTGACTGGTAAGTTACTTGGCAGAATTCTGTTAGAAAAGGTACAAAATTACAATGAGCAAAATATGTATGTCCCTGTGCCATACATTGTAGAATGGATTTTTGCATTTCAGAAGGTTTTTGATGAATGTATGAATGCAAGAAAATTTATTGAATGTTTATTATCTTATAGAAATTATGAAGAAGTGAAAAAGCTCAAATTAGGGAACTTTTGCATAAAGATGGAATTGAAGGCTGATTGCTGAATGCTGTAAGAGCACTATGCAATGGAAGAAAAGCATGTGTGAGACTAAATTGAGTGATTAACTAATAGTTTGACTTTGAGCAGAGGATAAGACAAAGATTTGTGATATGCTTTTGGTTGTTTAACACATGCAGGGATAAATATATAAGGAATTATTATGGTGAAGTTAGGAGTGTATTGGTTGGGGATTTGGAATATATATGAGTTTTTCATAGACTATATGAAGTAATGAGCATGGATCTAAAAATTCATGTATCAAAAGTCCAGGTAGTTGTGTTTGAGGAGGAAAAGAGTGAATTCTTTCAAGTCATATGTAAAGAGTGAAAAACTAAAAGAAATAGATGAATTTGTGTGCCTTGGTAGAACCTATTAAAGATGGGGAAATGGATGTGAAAATTTTAAGACATGCAAATAACTGGTAGAAGGATAGTCAGTAATCTGGTTTGTTGTGAGTAATAAATATTTGTTGAGGTAAGAAAAATAGATGTGCCTAAGAGAATGCTTCTGCCCACTTGTAATGTGGAAGGTAGGATAGGAGAAACATAAAAGTAAGTTGAATGCATTCACAATGGGGTACATCAGTATTCAGTAAAACAAGAGATAGGATCATAGATGAATGGATACTGAATGAATGCAAATACAGAAGTGAGGTGACCAGTATGAGAGAAATGAATTTATTTAATCTGGCCATACAAAGAGAATGAGTGAGAATCAAATTGCAAAACAAATATATTAAGGAAAAATTGATAGTTGAAATGAAGCAGGAGATTGACAAAGATGTAGTTGAATGTAATTGATTATATCCTGAAAAATGAGAGCAAAAGACAATGTGTAAAGTAATGTATAGATGTGGTTCAACTTATGGTTTCAAAGGTAGAAAGGGATGGGGGAGAATATTGAGTGCTATGATATAAGCTAGTTTTAACTATATTTCATATCTTTTAAAAATCTCAGACCTTTAATCTCTTGTGTAGGTCTTTCTCACTCCTTTTCTGAGATTTGCAAGATTCTGCTTACTTCCAAATGGGAACTGTGAGATGGGTATGTATGTATGTATGTATGCCCTGGTACAATCTGTTCATTATATTCATAGATCACACTAAATAAATAAGGCAAGCTCATTACAGTATAGCATAGTGCCACAATATCCCCATAGCCTATTAGAAATATTATGGACACAGCACTTCCTACATAATGAGCATAATTATCTTTGAAACATACATTGCTGAAGACGTTTTAGCTATGGTCGCTGTTTATGTTTGTTTATAAATGTAGAGGTTGTAAATGGAAGAAATAGTGTGTTATTTGCCATGTCCTGACATTTTATGTTCTCACATTTAACTACTAATGGGTGGAAAGCACTTTGATCTGCCTCCCAAGCTGATCTTTAGCCGTTTACGTCTTAGTCAAGGAAGACCAGTTAAGCCTGACTCTTCTTTTACTGAGGTAGTCTTGGTGGCCAAAGAAACTGAAATAAGGTACCGTATTTTCCGGCGTATAAGACGACTTTCTAGGCCACAAAAACCTTCTTAAAAGTTGGGGGTCGTCTTATACGCCGAGTCGTCTTATACGCCGGAAAATACGGGTATTTTATTTTATTCCTTTACACATGTGGTTTGGTATATTACTCATCAAGTTTTCTCTTCCCCCCCCCCACTCAAAAAGAGTCCTTGATTGGTAGAGTGGCAGTGGGGAGAGCAATTAAACTCTAAGCTGTTTGTTTCAGCAATCCATCCCCGCGGCTCACCTCTAGCAGGGGCTCACCTCTAGCAGGCGTGTGGTTTGCAGCTGCTTTTTGCTAACTTGAAGTCACAGGCTGATAAATGACTGTGGGTCTCAATCTGTCTCCTCGCTGCTGCTTCGCACTTTCAGAGCTGGAGATCAGGGTGGGAGGGAAGGATTGGAGGGAGAGGGAGGAGGGAAAGGAGGCGTGTGTGTGTTGTGTGTGTGTGCGCACACGCTTCTCGCTGTTTTCTGAGCTGGGAGGATTGGAGGGAGAGGGAAGAGGGAAAGGAGGCCACGCGCACACACACACACACGCTTTGCATTTTCCGAGCTGGAAATCGGGGTGGGAAGGAAGGATTGGAGGGAGAAAGGAGGCGTGCGTGCGTGCGTATGTTTGTGTGTGTGTGTGTGTGTGTGCGCGCGCACGCACACCCACACACACACTTCTCCTCGCTTCTTTGCACTTTCTGAGCTGGAAATCAGGGTGGGGGGGAAGGATTGGAGGGAGAGGGAAGAGGGAAAGGAGGCGTGTGTGTGTGTGTGTGTGTGCACGCGCACGCTTCTCCTCGCTGCTTTCTGAGCTGGGAGCATTGGAGGGAGAGGGAAGAGGGAAAGGAGGTCACGCGCACGCACACACACGCTTTGCATTTTCCGAGCTGGAAATCGGGGTGGGAAGGAAGGATTGGAGGGAGAAAGGAGGCGTGCGTTGCTGACTCGCCAGGGACTTGCACGGCACTTGCTCTTTCTATTGTTTTTTATCTTCCTCCTATCATCATCAGTTCAGTTTGGTTGACAGCTTAGAAAACAAACAGCATGGCAGCTCCCATGGTTTTATTGTCTTATCCTTCCTTTCAGCTTTAGAGTGAATTAGGAAAAGTTTAATCCACTTGCACTGTTTTATGTTTATATGTTTGATGACAGCCTTATGTTTATAAATGACAGTTTTTCTGCTAAGTACCTGCATGTCATAAGCATTTGAATTAAAATTACCATATTGAAATCAAATCTGATGTTTTTAAATTTTTATTTGGTGTGCATTGGAAGAGGGGTAGTCTTATACGGTGAGTATAGCCCAAACTCTATATTTTAACTGGAAAAGTTGGGGGTCGTCTTATACACCCAGTCGTCTTATACGCCGGAAAATACGGTAGTAGCTGCCAGAGAGAGAGAGAAAGGGGAGTCAGTTGAGCTGATAGAAGAGAATTGAAGTGGTCTGAAAAGAAATTGAACAGGAAGGATTGTGGATAATATATCTGTGGCAAACTGACCTGGGGCGCTCATTCTTTTAACTCAGGAAAACAAATTTGGAAGAGTACATTGATTTTACAGGCATTTATTGAAATATTTATTGTGAAAAAAATGGGGATAGTTTCTGAAATAGAAAATGGTGGGTTTGATGAAGAGATTGTAGGAGTTTTCTTCTACCATGCAGTTGGATTGCTGACAGAATATTTGTCCCTCAGCTCTAGTAATAAAAAGTCCAAGAGCAAAGTGAAAAAATAGGAATAAAGTTAAAATATAAAAAAATCAAACTAATGACAACAGATAGAATAACCCATCTTAGAATTGACAATAAAGATACCAAAATGGTGAACAGCTTCTAGCTTTTAGGATCAACCATTGACAGTAAAGGAACAAGCAGTAAAAAAATATATCCTGCAGGCTAGCACTTGATAGGGCAGCCATAAAAATATACTTAAATGCTGTGATGTGTCTATCTACAAAATCAGAATAGTGCAGGCTATTCTTTGCGACACTCCATGGAAGTGAAAGTTGGACTCTGAAGAAACAGGAAGATTATTGATGTTTTTGAACTTTGATATTGGAGAAGACTTCTGAGAATATCATGGACTGCCAAGAAAACAGATGGTTCATCAAACAAATCAATCCAGAGTTATCCCTCCAGGCACAAATGACAGGCTCAAATTATTATACTTCAGACATAATATCCAAAGAGCTAAATCTCTGGAGAAAGTTCTAATGCTGAAAAAGGTGGAAGAAAAGAGAAGAAGTTGATCAGCAACAAGATAGACAAACTTAATATGTAGATGTATGCACCATTGAAATACCTGAAAGACCAGTTTAGGGACAGATCATTATAGAGAAAATCTACGTGGTTGCTAGGAGCTGACAACAAATTAATGGCACATAATCAGTCAGTAAATCAGTCAATCAATCAATCTCATTACTGCAATCAATCCTGATTTGGGCCAGACTTGCCTGTAGAAATCTCAAAAATGTTGACTTCTCATCATACTGAATTTCTTACCACATCAATTTTAGAATTGTGTCGGTGCTGCTCAAAAATTTCTGAAAAGTTCTGGAAAAATATATTAATCCATTTGTCCCTCAAGTGAAGCTCATGTGAGTTATGCAACAAGAAAAATATATAAACAAGAAGCCCTATTCACTGTCACTCATGCTTTAGTCGTCTCCTGTTGGATTACAGCAACTCACTCTACATAAATCTGCTCTTGAAGACCACTAGGGAGTTTCAATTGATCAACAATTCAGTTGTTCAAGTAGTGATGGGAGTTCAAAGTTCTCCCATGCAACACCCTCAATTTAGAAAAGTCATTACTTAATGTGATGTGTGAATCATATGATGAGAACTACTTCACAATATATGCATGAGTCAGGCCAAAATTAGTAAGACATTGAAGAATTAAAAATCCCTAAATGCCTGTTTTCTTTATTTAGGGGCCTGCAAGCACCATTGTCAATGTGTTTTGATTGAAGCTGCTTAGTCACATTGTTCTATATCCCTTTCTAGTGGTAGTAGTTGTTTCTTATTTTTAAAGAATCTCTGAAAACAGTACATTTGAAATATAATCAATGTCTGCTACTAATGGCTGAGGATGACTCCAGGGAATAGCATTTTACACTCCTCCCTTTATGTTTCTCAGTAATTGGGGAGCAGACAGAATAGAGATGCCCTATTGACCAGAAGCCAGAGGAGCAGATAAATGATCAAAGGAATGAAGCAGCTGGCAGCCTGCCTATACAGGGAACTGGGAGGATGAAGTACAAACAAAATCAACATCCTTTATATGGGCCAATTAATTTGGAATAATTGACACACTTCTGGTTTGTGTGTGGCAGCGCTCTGCTTGTTTTTTCCTGAATAATGCTGGGCTCCTCAATGTTCAGGGAGTGGGCTAATGGGAAGCCTGGAGCTGGTGAGACAACTCTTGTATTTGTTGCCCATTCGATGAAGTAGATCACCCCAAAGGTTAGTGCATATTCTTTGGTTGCACTCAGGCAGAGGTTATCAAGGAAGAATTAGAAGTTGGTGGTGTGTGAAGCTGACTGTGGGGAGCACTTCTATATATTTCTGATCATTTGCTGTATTGTGATTTTAATCATTTATTTTTATTTACCCGAATACTGCAAGCTGAAGCACTAGGAGTCTGAATTAGGATGTTCCATGAAAATCTATAAGATTCTGGAGCAAATCTAAGACATCCCTTCTACATATTTATGTCATCTAGAAAACTACACAAGTGTAGCCAAACAATCAGGACATATAGTTCACTTCTTGATGGACAAGGGTCTGCCATGTAGATGCCTTTATGGGAGTTTAGTTGTATCTGAAAATAGAGAGAGTTTGCTGAAGACCCCACAGCCAAGAGAACCTTGCAGTGACTTCATGCTCGAGTCTTCTAAATGATGGTGCTCCACCTCTGTAGGTTATCCCCAGAAATTGGGAGCCACCCTTCCCTATTACGTTGTCAAAGAGAACATGGCCCTTTAGAAAGGCATTTGGGAACAATATGAAGCTCATTCTAACCCTAAATGACATCGAAGTTGAGTGTTTATTTTAATTTAAGTTGGACTTGTAAATTGTTATGGAAATGGAGCAGTATAAAATATGAAGTAAATATATAAGTGCATCTTATTCTTAGATAAAGCAATGCCAGCCATAGATGCTCCCATTTGGGGCATTTTGGTAGAGATTGTATACATTTTGGGGAGGGAGTTCTTTTCTGAATCTGATTACTTCTGGTCCAGGAATGAGTTGCATTTATAAAATATGTATCTATTTATGTTAACATTATGGCATTTATTTGCCAACCAGTCTTGATAGTCTCTAGGTGATGTACAAATATTTTCAAAACGCTCTTGAGTAAAAAGGATAAAATTGCTACAAGTACTCATTTTAGTTGCAATGACAAAAAATAAATAATAAAATTTGCTTCCTGATATTAGATGCAAATAACATAAATCATGTGGTTTGTGTCATAAAGTCATGACCTACATTTCTTTTCTTTGACTTAAATACCTGAACCTCTTATTTTGGATGTACCTATGGGAAGCTGTTCCTCTTTGCTAATTACTTAAAAAAATACAAAAAGCAAAAAATAAGGATGTGGGCCCTTTTCTCAGTGAAAAGAAAAACAGAATGGAGTTTTTCAAAGGAAAATTATCTTGCCTTGGGGTAAGCAGCGAGGTGGTAATGTTTGCAGATGGTACCATTATTCACAATGGTAAAAACCAAAAGTGCTCTCGAAGAGTTCCAGAAGAATCTCTTTAAACTGGGTGAATAGTCAACCAGATGGCAAATACAATTCAACTTAACCTAAGTGTAAAGTGATGTACATTGGGGGGTGGGAGGGAGGGAAGTAACTTCACATATAGATTGAGCTACCTTTAACCATGAAAAAAGATCTTGAGATCATAGTGGATGGATAGGTTAATGAGGATGTTAACATAGTGTGTGCAGCATCTGTGAAAAAGGTAACTTCCATGCCATGGATCATTAAGAAGCAACTGTAATATAAATGCCAACATTAGTATGCCTATATACAATTTTGTATTTTGTCTGCTTTTGGATCTGCTGTGTATTGTTCTGGTTGCCACAGTTGAAAAAACTACATAATAGAGCTGGAAACAATTTAGCAGAAGATAATCAAAATGGTTGGGGTTCAAGCATCTTTCCTATGCACAAAGGTTTGACTGTGACTCTTCAGCATGAAAAAGAAGAGACTGAAGGAAGAAATAAAAAGTTACATCAAATCATGGCTTTTCTACCTTTCTCAAAATAACAGGATCAGAGACCAGTGAGTAGAGTTGATTGGGAGAGGGTGTAAAACAGCCAAAAGGAAGCACTTCATTCTTTTTTTGTCTCTTCTTTTATCACGTACATGTTTATATATACTTACATTATAGTTATACTACACTTACATTAAATATCCAATTCCTGCTATGTTAAATTAACATACATTTCTCCTGACATAGCCAGTTCTCATTTCCATATGGTACGGTGAACAAAGAAGGATGCTCTCATATACAGCTTTCCTTCCTTCCTTCCTTCTCACATTTTAGAATTTATCCAGTCATTTTTCCAACTCCAGTACATGTGAATTCCTCTACTTGCACTAATTTTCAACCTGTAACCTGTAATTTAAAGATCCTCCCCTCTTTTAAATCAAGCATTGCTCCAACATGCCTCTGAATGTAAACTGTATGGTATGAACCCGTCAATGACCTTAAAGGAGTGAGAAATGATTCCATTTTGATGTTCTCCTAATCAGTGTACAGAGATGAATGAAATGTCATAGACTAGATAGTTGCAAGTGAGATAAGTAAGATGTATCTTTGGAGACAAATTTGGAGTGGAAGAACTTACCAACTCCAGCCCCATGGGCAAACATCTAAAGGGGGAATGGTATGTATTAGAGAGTTTTGAACTGTGAACCTCCAATTCTATCTGGATAAATATTTGACCCTGAGAAATTAAATTAAATTAAATGTACGTTAGTTTAACATGGCTTCTCCTTTCCAATAAATGGATCCATACTAGAACCTCTTAAAATGGGCCACAGAGAAAGGTTTGTCCTTTTTTCATACAATCTGTATTTTCCACATCAAAGCTGACAGGAGAAAGTTTTCCTTTCTCAATGTGAAGAAATGGAAAAAGAAATTATCCAAACTGTAAGACCAAAGGAGAAAATAGTAGGATGAGTCTCAGAATGAAATATTTGAGAAAAAAAAACAAGGGCTGGAATAAAAAGCAAAAAGAATAGCTGCCCAGAGCTACACTAAAGACAAGCCAACCCCACTGATTGGTCTCTTTGATCCCAAGGCTTGATAATGAGACAGCTAGTCTGCCAATTATTCTCCCACTTTTGCCAATCTCTCAAACTAATGGGGTGATTTACATGGCTATGGGCTTTTGAATGCAGGGGAGCCATCTGAAGGTCTTTGTCATGAAATAAGCATGTTGATCTTTCATCTGTCCTCCCACCCTCCACACCTGTCATGACAAGGCAACAGAAATTCTTTACATCTTGCTCTCAGCAGAGGAAGAAGGCAACTTCTGCTGCTTAGGGACGGAGTAGGCAGGGGGATCTGGGGGCTCAAATTACAAAGATGAAAGGAGGATTAACCGCTTATCCTCAGCATGTGCCTCAGGGACTGACTTCAAGAGGCTGGCCTGGTTGGGTGCCTTACCTACTCATTTGCCAGTGTGTAAGAGACAGCACAAATTGGTCACTTGCAGGACAAGCTAACATGCTGAGACACAGCCAGCTCTAACTAATCAGGAATTCTGCTCACCTGCCTATTTGTCATTCATTTGTGTGGACACCGAGCTGCATCCAGATACAGCACTAGTGGCAGCAGTTTGATGTTGTGGTTAAGGTGCTGGCTTAGAAACCAGGAAACTGTGAGTTCTAGTCCTGCCTTAGCATGAAAGCTGGCTGCATAACTTGATCCAGTCACTGTCTCTCTCAGCCTAATGTACTTTACAGGGTTGTTGTGGTGGAAAAGAGAAGGAAGGAGTAATAAGCATGCTCATTGTCTTGAATTACTTATAAAGTGTAAAGGCAATCTAATACATCTAATAAATAAAATAAATAAAAGCTTTGTAGACCAGGCCAGGTTCCAAAGCCTTCCCTTCAGTCCTCAGCTATAATGATAAGTGCTCCTGGTATCTTTGGGAGCATGGTCTAAAGACACCTGGAAGAAATCATGGGATTTCTCACTTTCCAGGGAGCCTCATTTGTCCAACTAGTCCAGTCTTGTTCATGGCAACCAGCAACAGGAGCTATCCGGGCTGTCAGCCATAGACCGTCACTTCCATCTGCTCGTGGACATTCTTTGAAAGTAGAGCAGACATGGCCTTCTGTTTGACAAGCAGGTGCTCTGTCACTAACTGTGACATCTTCTCTCATTTCTGCATGCACTGCATGAGTGTATAAAAGCAAGTACCCCCATGTTTCCTCAAAAGTAAGGCTTACCCCCAAAATAAACCCTAGCTTGATTTTTTGGGGTGGGCCAAATATAAGCCCCACCCCCAAATAAGCTCTTGTTTTGGGGTGAGGCACACACTTAAAAATCAAGCTAGGGCAGAGGTAGGGGCGTGGAGCTGCCCCATGCACTGTGCAACCACTTACCTTGCAGCCAGGCCTCTTCTCGCCAGTCCACTTCTTCTGCATTGTCTTCTGTAGCCAGGCCTGCATTTCTCAGTCATAGGCCTTTCCAGAAGGCCTGAGTCACAGGCCTTTCTGGAAAGCCTCTTCAGCCAAGAACCCAATCCATAGCTTGGTACTCGGCTGCATAGGCCTTCTGGAAAGGTCTAACTGTGAAATTGCAGGCTGAAATACAGCTGCAGAATGAAGCTGCTCCTCTGGCCCCAGAAGAAGTGGATCTGTTGGGTGGGGCTGTCGGTTCCGGAGGTGAGGCATCCCCTGAAAATAAGACCTGGTGCCTCTTTTGGAGGCAAAATAAATAAATAAATAAATAAATAAGACCCGATCTTATTTTTGGGGAAACACAGTATTTTTTTTAGAATGCTTTCAACTTCTTTTGTGGTTTGCATAGTGGCCAAGTACATTCATGGTGAATCTATGACACTGTCACTGGGAAGGCAGACAAATTTATCTATTAAATTTATTAAATTCATAACTCCCCCTCCCCCTCCCCTCAAAAAAATCTGGCTCTGAAAAGTGACTCTCTTGTGCATTTCCTGCACATGTAAAAGTAGTTTGGGACAGGGACATACATGAACTCAAGCTTTCCTGGCACTTTCTACATTATGTGTTAACAGAATGCTGTTAGGTATGTAAGCCCACTTATGTGAAGGGCAGACAAGCTCTAAAATTAGAACACAGTTTGGTGGGATCCCTCCAAGTACACTTTCCAGGATTGCACTGTGGCTTCCACAAGGAAGCAGCCTCTAAAGTGTGACCTAGAAAGGCTAGCCAGGATATCTCCAGATTTTGGTAGCATGCTGGGCACAAGGCCATCCACTGCTGTTTCTCCTCCTCCTCCTCCTCCTCATTGCAGCTAGATACTTGTCAGAAAGACTGCCAGCAGAGCCAGTGGAGCCAATCGCTGAAAGAGGCGGTGGGCTGCCCTTCACCGGATGCATTCAAGCAGGGATTGAATGGCCATCTGTTGGGGATGCTTTCACTTGAATTTCTGCTCTGGGCAGAGCACCGTGCTCAGTGGACTAAATAGCCCCTTCCAATTCAGTGATTCTCTGAATCTAAGGGGAGGTGATGACAGATGCTTTTCCTCCTCAGTTCTGCTTTGTTTAGAAAAGGGGAAGGAGCAAGATCACCCAGAAACAATAAGGTGCCTTCTGGTGGAGTGGGAGGAACAGAATCAGATTAAGGGATAGTTCACTTCCATTCCCCCACCCCCTTATATCAAAATGAGCCAATCTAGTGAGCTATAAGGTTCCAGCTAAAAGAAACAGGGCATTGCCTAATCATCCAGTCACTTTCATGGCTGATGCACAAACAATGTACAGAACAGATCATAATGCAAGGGTCCCACCTCCATTTGAAGTCAGTGAAAAGTAGTTTAGAGCAAAACAATAGTAAAACTGCAAGTATAAGTATCTGAATACTGGAAATAGTAGAGCTGGCAGCCAAAACGAAACAGAAAAAAGAATTGCTACTAATCTTCCTTCCATTGAGGACCTGTATACTGCATGAGTCAAAAAGAGGGGTCTGAAAATATCTACAGACCCCTCACATCCTGGACATTAATTGTTTCAACTTCTACCCTCAAAACAATGCCATAGGACATTGTACAGCAGAACAACTAGACAAAAGGACAGTTTTTTCCCCCATGCCATCACTCTGCTAAACAACTAATTCTCACAACACTGTCAAACTATTTAGTAAGGCTGTATTACTATTATTCTTCTCATCTTTCCTATTACCTATCTCCTTATCTACGTATGACTATAACTTTGTTGCTTGTATCTTACAATTTATATTGTTTTATTTAGTTTCCTAATGTGATTTATGTTGTTTGCTTATTTAGTATCCTATGACTATCACTAAGTGTATCTTATGATTTATGATGAATGTATTTTTACAATGACTATGATCATGATTTATCAATTATTGCTTGTATCTACACTGAACGTTTCTGCACCGGAGACAAATTCCTTGTGTGTCCAATCACACTTGGCCAATAAAGAATTCTATTCTATTCTAAAAAGAAATCATGTTTGTTTAAGGCAACAATACGTTTCTTCATATTGTACTTACAATCCGTTGATCTATAGTTTTAATATAATCTATTCTAAACCTAATCTAAAAAAAGGAGACAATAATATTGAGGATAGTTTGGCCAACTCACCTTTTTATCCTTCTCTTCATTTCTTCCCTCTCAAACCTTTCTTCTTTACTGTTTTTTTGCAGCTGAGATTTTTCACAGATGCAGGATTATTAACAGATACGAACATGTGATAAATATATAGAAATAGTTACAAAAATCAAAATAATTGTTTAGAAGCACAAGTTGAGTTCCGCCATAACGCAACTTGCAACTTGTTGGTTTAATGTGGTGTGTGATTCCAAACAAGGAAGTCTGTAAAACTTGCTGGGGGAGGGGTCAGTAAGATGGTTGAGGATCTTTTTATGGTGCAGTGTTATGATGGTTAGCCTAGACCTAGAAACGTGCATAGAGAGAGATATAATGGTGACTTCCACTGTGGCTCATCCTCCTATAATAAGTAACAGCTTAGGCCAAAGATACATTGATTGCCTGATTTGTCTAGACAGACCTGAATAATTTAGATTGACACACATTTAGCATCAGATCTGAGATCTCTTCTGCACCATGTTGCAAATGGATGGCCATTTGACAGCCTGCTTTTGCAAGATATTTGCAGACAGGCTTTTCAATAGCCCCTTGTTTCCTGCATGTTATGTCCTGTTATTCTGCATCTCAGGGAGGAAGGCCTTCTTTTTGCAGAAGCCTTCTCCTAGGATTAGGCGAATTAGGTCACTTTGAGCAGATTGTTGTGTGTTACTCATATCTGCCCAATTAAGCGGCCATTTGAATTTTTACAGGAACCTGTTGGAACCTTCCTTTTACCAATAGAGAAACCTCTATATAATCTCAGAGCTACAGATCCCTAGCACCATTCATGTCAATTGAACTCATTAAAAAATGTAAAATAATAGAATAACAGAATTGGAAGGGACCTTGGACCTCTTCTAGTCCAACCCCTGCCCAGACAGGAGACCCTATAACATTTCAGACAAATGGTTGTCTAATCTCTTCTTAAAAGCATCCAGTGATGGAGCATCCACAACTTCTGAAGGCAGGCAATTCCTCTGATTGTTCTAACTGTCCTTATTTCTAGATTGGATCTCTCCTTGATTAGTTTTCATCCATTGCTTCTTGTCCTGCCTCCAGGTGTTTTGGAGAATAGGTTGCTCCCTTTTCTTTGTGGCAGCCCCTTAGATATTGGAAGACTGCTACAAACATAATTTCTCATAGATTAAACCAGGATTAAAGTGATTTTTTAAAAATCCCACTGCTGATCATTGGGATCAGATTGTCACTTCCATACAGCATTCCCATAATCTGTGCAAGAAATTATGGTGCCTAAAGTGAAATATGGATCTTTCACAAGTGTTTCATGGACAGAGATAGTGGAAGAGCAAGAACAATCTGAGGACATTGGCAGCAATTGCTGTTGGCAGGAAGATCCAGGCAGGATTAGGAGTAGGGTGTACTGGTGGGCTATGCTAATTGGGACATCATCATCAGCATTAGTGGCACCCAGTGGTCAACATTGCACTTTGCCATTGCAAAAATAATTTGGGAAGGCTGGCAAAGGAAAGGAACATATTCCACAGAGCAAAAAGCTTATTCCTTCTAATTCAGATCAGGGGAAGCCATAGATGCACATATGATTATTAACTCTTTTAGGAAAGGAAGCAAAACAGGGGTCCCAGGTCCAGCAATTATTTTGATGATCAGTTTTTCTAAAATAATACACAAATTGTTTGCTTCAGAGTCAAGGGCCTATAATGTAAAACAAAAAATACTGGAACAAGTAGAAAACATCACATTGAAGCTCAAATAAAGGAATGATTGGCCAGTACAAAATGTTGCAGTCAAGACTGAACAGGTTGCAAGAACCTACAAATTAGCACACGAGGCTGTCCCTTGCCTCAGGTCACTTTTATATTCCCAAGTTTCTTCCAAAACAAAACCCAACATTCACAAAGCCAGACAAGACACGTTCTATAGCAAAAATGTTTAATCTCTTCTTAATGTGCGTGTTTATTTACAAGTACTAAATCTGAAGAACATTAAAATAGTAAATAGCAGGATATTTACACAACCAAAGGGTGCCGACCTGCCATACTGGCACAGTTGCTTCAAGTTTGAAACAATCACATAAAGTTATGTTTTTTTTTTAAATTTTACTATTAAAATTCTGTTTTTTATGGTTTCCTCTTTGTCTCCCCTCCCATACCACCCCCTTTCCCATTTCTTAAAGGACAGTTAACTGCAGCCTTGACATTCCTTAGAAATAAGTGTGAGTGGTAGCGCCCTACAGTGCTGGAATATATATTCAGCCCAAAGAAGTACCAAAAGTGCTGAAAAGAGGAACATCAAAAGGGAAAAAGGGGAATAGTTCACTCTCTTGTCCAGTGTACTGGAGAGCTCCCCTATTCCACTTTTGGGAACTATCCCTAAACCTTCCAGGTCCATGGAACTGGAAGTACTAACTCCCTGTAATAATTTTTCTTGGAGTACATGTGCAAAAAGAACCTGGGATAAATTTGTAAACCCTGCTCCATGGAGCTGGTGTTTGTCCTTCAGGCTATCTGTATGAAAGGTGAAAGTAGAACCAGTGCCATCTACTCTAAGTAAACAGTCCAGAGTGTGGAGCTCACATGGAAGTTGGTGTGTGTTATTAGTTTTCTGTAATTTTGCACATTTTGAAGACAAGTGATTTGTTATTTGCACTCGTTGAGGGATGTCAGAATACAATGAACTTTGAAGAAAAGCCAATGGTTTAAGGCACGGGTATCAAACTCACCATATCACGTGATGTGTCGTGACATATCACGACTTTTTTCACATTGCCGGAAATGGTGTGGGTGCAACCAGCCCACGGGGTGGCAGTTTGACACCCCTGGTTTAAGGGAACAAAAAAAAACCCTGTCTTAAATTTGCTCTCTCAAATCGTTTTCTCAGAACTGGCTACCAAGACTGTGCATTTTGAGATCAGATCATTTATCAATCACGGTGCCACCTTCAATGTTTTTCTACTGAGTTGCTCCTTCAACGCCTTCCCATTGTGTCCTAAAACTGCATTTATATTTAAGAATGCAAGGTATGGGAGACTAAGGGAAGGAAATGAAATATGAGGAAATTTATCAACAATGAATGTAAAACCTGAACTAGTCCCTGAAGAACAAAAAGTATTTCATATGCATCTTTTCCTACAAGAGTATTCAAATAATGGAACATTTATCAAGTCATATATGCTGGAGTGGACACTAGGTTTATTGGTAGGGAACCACAAATAATCAATTGGCATAATGCTTAAGTGCAATTTTAAGTAGTGACATGATAAATATCCTTTTTTGTTTCTGATATTTGATGCTTTTAGGAATCCTTCAGTTAATTTTACTTAGAAAAATGTGTTGGCATATCTGTCTGGATAATCTCTATTTATTCAGTATCACTGTTGCCATTTTAACATTCCACTGTTTGCTTTTGAAGGATTTTTGTAAAGACATGTTAATCCAAGATTTTCCTGCTTATGTATACAACTTTCTCATGTGCTCATTTGAGCATCAATCCAAAGGTGTATCAAAATATCTTACCTATTGTAATGACATGAATAACTACAGTTAAAATAACTGCTTAACTACAGAAACTTCTGGGGATTCAGTATTGCAGTTTCTGACATTATCTTGGCAGAGTATTTGTATAACTAGGTGCATCAAGGGTCAACATAATCTGATGAAAAATCTTAATAAAATATTTATACTTGGGTAAAGTAAATTCATTCTACCTCTCCTCACTGTTAATCCCCACTCTTAATAGGAAAGAAACAATAAACAGTTACATGAGAAGAACAGACCCTCAAGAGAAATAAGTGGAAATAAGAAAGGACAGCTTACACAACATCAACAGAAGTGAAAAGCTAAGAAAATCATTGCTTAGGAATACAAAAATGGTCCTACTGAGTAAGATGAAAAGTCCATGTAATCCTTGAGGAGCTAACCAGATGTTTCAAAGAACTGCACAAGCGGTTTTTTGAACAATCCTCAATCCATTTAGGAATTTTGGGTTATCAGAAGTATGCCGACTTTCAATATACAGTAGTTAAATAAAACAGGGTAGATCAACAACAAAGAAGAAAAAAATGAAAATCAAACACTCACAAAGATGCCTAGCTTTTTAAATACTAGGAAAATCACTTCATAACTTCATAAATTATGAAATTGCTACATAAGCTAACTTTGGAGGGCATTGCCAACAATGGACTCATTTACTCACTAGAAACAAAATGAGTGATGCTATCAAAAAGAAAGAAAGGAAAAAAATGGCTTAATGATTTAAATTTTTTTATTTTCCATGGACACTAAAAAGGAATGTCAGTATGTTGACCTAGTAAGTTCTGCTCAAGTGGGCACTATGACTCCACATTTTAAAAACTTTCAGTATAGTAATATCAACCTTCGCCATGTATTCAATGAACTTTTAGGATTGATACTGAACCATTGTCAGGTGAGATGTTTATTTAAATAATTTTGTATGCAAAAATACCAACCTGCTTAGTATTGAGAGGCTGGGAGACACCAAATTAAAAAGGGCAACCAAATAAATACAAGTTACATCTCCAAGAGCTCCATCGGTAGGCAAGGATAATCAACTCTTTAAGTGGTGACATCAAGTGAACAGCCAGTCCTCAGAAGTATAACATAACTATTTGCAGTGTCCTAGGTAGAGTTTGAAACTACAATTAAACAGGATTAGAGCTGCTCCATTTATTTATTAGAGCGATCCCTTATGAATCTGACTGTAAGCCCTTTGAAAATACAGGAGGAATGTGTGGTCACACAAATAATTGTTTATTTTCTGTGAAACCACAAGCACCATGGTGAGAAAGATGAGCATCTGGGTTCAGTTGCCTACTTGTTATATATTTTTTTCCTGATAGTGGGACAGCCACTGAGCTTCTCTTTTGCCTCAGGCACTGTCTGGAAAATGGCTGGCTCTATTTAAGTAGCAGACAAACTGATAGATAGAACCAGATAATTATACCTCCCTCATTCACCCTTCAAAAAACAGAGAAGCATCACTCAAGACAAAGCAGACATGGGGAGGAACAACTTTTTTCATGCCCCATCTGAATATTGCTATAATGGATCTATCTTATGTCGAGTGAAGCCTTTGCATGTGAAAAAGCATTCACACTGATTAGTTTATTGCTTTTCAGCTATTTTAACTGAAGTTGTTTGTCCATCTGGCAGAGAACCTAAAAGATACAGAAAAATGTCGACTTTTCCACACACTTCATCATTACTAGTTTTTTATTTTATTCTATTTGTTTATATTTGGCAAGGACTCCTTTGCCCAGGGGTTAAATCATTGCCACAGACCGATGATAATGGTTTAGTTGAATCAAGGCCAATAATGGGAAAAACAAGCTGTTTCATAAGCAAAAAAAATTGAAAAAAGAATAAATCCCCAAATCACTTACTTAATTTTGCATTCTGCAGGAACTTCATGTAAATCCAATATTGATTTACTTCACAATCAACCTAACATGGATAAGGAAACTCCAGCATGGCTTTATCAAAAATAAGACTGTAACACCAACCTGATCTTGGGGATCAGTTTAGTCATAATGGAGACGGCGTGTATACAGTATAGTCTCCCTTGGCTTTAGGAAAGTATTCAGCAAAGAATCTTATGAGATTTTAGTAAAGATGTTAAATTTGGATTAGGCTATCCTATCAGCTAGAGAGAGCTTTAACTGAATGACTGCACCCAACAAATCTAATTGGCTAATTGTTTAGCTGGAAAGAAGCATTGAATGGTGTTACAAATGCTGCATTTCAGGATCTGTGCTGTTTGACTTAATTATATATGACTTGGATGAGGGGTAGAAAATATCAACTTTCAGAAGACACAAAGATGAGGAGATAACAAATACTTCACAGTCAGGAGGATTTTCATAAGCTGAAATGAGTAGAAACTAGCAATGTGAACACGAACATGGACAAATGCAATGTTTGTATAGGACAAATCAAAGGTATGAAATATAGGAACTGGGGAACAGACCACACTGGGCAATAATATATGCAAAATGGATCTGGAGGGATCACACGCTAACATGGCCAACAATGTAATATAGCTGCAAAATGAAAATAAAAGCAAATGCAATCTTAAGATTGTAGTATCAACAGAAACATGACAACATTAATAGAATTCCTCCCATCTATTCAATATTGGCATCTAAAATATTGTGTCCCATTCTGAGTACTCCATATTAGGGAGGATATTGACAACCTAAAGGACATCCATAGGAGACAAACTAAGGTCTGGAAAAACATATAAGGAAAAACATATAAGGAATGTGTTGGACATGTTTAGCCTGAAGAAGAAAAGAGACATATGACTGTCATACTGAAGTTTTTGAACAGCTGTCACATAGAAGGCAGGGGCAGAATTGTTGTTCCAGGATGCAAAATGAAAGATAAAGGATTTATTTGACAGGTAGATTTAAACTGAATAAATGTCCTAATCTTAAAAGCTGTTCAGTAATGGAACAGCTTGCCTTTCTTTGCTAGGGTTTAAACAAAAGTTGGATGGCCATAAAGTAGCAGTCTGTTGCAATGGACAGTTGGTTGGTTGGATGAAATGAAATGATCTCCAAGTTCCTTTTAAAGTTTAAGCACTATGATTCTAAGCAGCTCCTGAAAAAGATATGTGACTTTTTAAAGAAACGGCTTCTTTGTATTAATCAAAACAGATGAAGATTCTGATCACGTGAAACCATAAAGCCAAATTTGCTTCTTTGTGATCCATGATACAATTTGTAAAATGAAAAGATTAGCCATGTTGAGGAACATAAATCATATAGCATTTATAGTCCCAAGTAGACTTCAAAGTCTGGAGAGGTGAACCTCTAAAACATTATGGTATCCTTCATGTGCAGCAACATTTAGCTGTCCTTTAAGACTTATTTGAGTACCATTTTCCAGAAATAAACAATTTACATTTTTTTTGTTTCTTGTACAAGAAGTGACAAATTAAGTCCAAAATTAAAAAAAAGTCTAACCAAACCTCTAATATTCAACACTTGCATTTTTTTCTTTTGAAAAAAGATTAACTCAGACTAAATTCTATCACAGTCATGCAACAGCCCACAGGTCTTATGGATCCAGAATTATCTCAGGACTCCACAGATTTTTTTTTTTAGTTTGTTTTATTTTATTGTCTTCTTTTCCTCCTCCTCCTTAATTAAAGAAATAATTAAAAATAAAAAGTACAAAGTAATTTGAGATGTATATTCAAAGGATTGTTCTATTGGTGAGGAATGTTAATATGTTTTTTTTCCCCAATTTGGTATTTTCCACTGTTAGTGTAAAAACCACATTTGATATTGTTTCAACTCCTCCAGTTAATTGTACAGTTGCCCCACTGAGGCATAAAAAGTAGATAATAACATTTTGTGTGCATATACAAACACACACACGAACACACTCGCACACACAAATATCATATCTGTCTTCCACTTATTTGGGTAGGATCAGGCTTGATATGTTTTGTAATACCTTCTCTTTCAACATTAGGTAGGCTGAGAGAGCAGCTTAATTTATTGGTACTTGACAGGCAGATAGGTGAAGACTGAAAATTGGGTGGATTTGGTCACCTGAGTTGAATTAGGGTAGTGACTTCAACACACTGGTAAATTTAAAATAATAGTAAAAAGCTTTACATACAGAATGGAACTGAATGTCTTAATGCAAAGAGTGGAATATTTGATGGAATGATGAAGAAATAAATGACAGAAGGGAAGGAAAAAGGAAACAGAAGTCAGGAATAATCCCAATGAAAGCAACATCACCACTTTGGTTGTTAACTGAATGGTCATAAATCATTTTGACTACCTGTGTAAAGGCTTTGCTTTTAACTGAGGATACATTCTAAATCAGGGGTGTCAAACTGCTGGCCCGCAGGCCGGATGCATCATCCGGAAGCTGCGCCAACTCCATTGCTGGCAATGGCAAAACCGTCCCGATACGTTCGCGACGTCACGTGATGTCGCAAGTTTGACATGTCTGTTCTAAACGAACTGTGCCAAGATAAGACAAAGCAACACACATTCCATTCTAAAACATTACAAGATACTTTGGAAATCTCCATGGTAGCCATAAAGGAAGCCTTGCCTTTAATCATATGGCAAGTAACCAAGACTCTCTGCTCAGTTTTTACAGACTTTCTATTGTTTTCCAATGTTGGCACTTGTTTCCTCTGGTGATTGCTTGCTAACCAACAACCTCAGAATCATCTAATGCTCAGAATCAGGGTAGTAAGGAATTAGAATTTTTGGGTTGCAAGAAATAGGAGTAAATAGAAAGTAGGTGTCCAATTAGGAGAGGGGGGAGGGGGCAGTGACCTTTCTGGTACTTTTCTGCTAATCTAGGTACTAACATTAAATGCAAGCAGACAATCCATTGCTGTTCCTATAGAAATTATTATTTATCCACTGCCTAAAGAAACAGGATGGCAAGGTAACCGAAGCAAGTTATAATAAACTTGAGTAAGAATATTGTGTACCTGGTCATAGATCACTTAAAAGTTTCCAACAAGGGAGCAACCATCCAAACACTTTCCTGAGAGATCATAACTGACCACTGATATCAGCACACAAAACAGATCCTGAATGGTTGGGCTTCCATGCAATTAAAGAGCCACATTTTCTCTTAACTTTCTCTTACCTGGGCCAATCTATCAATCTAGCTGCTATCATGTCTATTTCTTACAGAGTATTTTGTTGGGCACAAACAAGACTTGATTGCAGACTCAGTTTTGGTTGCCTAGTCATTATTTCTTGCATTAAAACATGGTTGCCCAACTTTTTGGCTTGCCTGGGCCATCACTGAGTGAAGTGGAATTGTCTTGGGCTGCATATTAAATATGTAATACCGTTAATGCATATGTTACCAGCAACGTGTGACAAGCTGGCACTGTATAGGATGTCTAGGAAATTTACAGAATGTGTGACGTTTCTCTTTTAAGTATATCTATTTTTATCATAAAAGGTAAAATACAAAATAGGAAAAACAAATGAAACATGAGAACAAAAGAACGTGTGATGTTTCTCAGCAAAGTATGAAATCTCTGTGTTATTTTAATACACTGTATACTTTTCCTAGATATTGTATAGAATATCTAGGTATTATGCAGAATGACAAGAACTATTTAAGCAAAGTATAAAAAGAGAGACATGAAAAAGGTTAGAGTTAGCTTAAGCTTAGGTTTAGGCTAACCCTAACTCTAACCCTTTACTGGAAAGACTTATATGAAAATGAAAGAAATAATACAAAATGAAGTTTTTTTCTTACTGGAAAAAAAGAAGACAAAACAAACAGTACTGACTTACTTGTTGCAGCAAGGAAGGCTAGAATGGCATTTTAGCAGGAGTATTTTATATTTTGCCAGTTTGCCTTTTGGCATTGCATAGAATGCCTAGGAAATGTGTGAAATATTAAGCGTTTCATACTTTGACATCCCATTTTTGGCATTCTATAGATTTCCTAGCCATTCTATAAAATGCTTAATTTCATCCATTGACAGTAACATATACAAATCACATAACAATGTGCAAGGTTTATGAACTTGTGGGGCCCCACTACTAACTGTCCAGGGCTTCAGGTAGACCAAGAACCACAGGTTGGACAAACCTGCTTTAAACTTGAAGCCTGGTTTTGTTTTTGGAATTAGCCTACTGAAGATATGAGGATGTTATAATCAGTATTTGGAAGAGTTGCATGTCCATGAGCATACTCATTCTCTCTCTCTCTCTCTCTCTCTCTCTCTCTCTCTCTCACACACACACACACACACACACACACACACACACACAGTCACACACCCCTACATACATACACTTAACATAAAAACAATGTTGAAACCACCATGCCATACTTATCTAGGCTAAATTGCAATTGTATATGGGAATACTCTATCATTTTTCACTGCCCTTCCGATAATCTGACCAGGCTTTATGTTGCCATTGGGAGAGCCACTGGAATGTGGTGGAGCAATGCAATTCCAATAGGCAAAAGTAGCTTTTCTCTAAACCGCCTGCATGATCCTGCTTAATCTGAACATTCTCCTTTGCAATACTGAGCTATTAAGACTAAATAGCTCCTTTCTCTCTGGCTATATGACACTTGTACATGGAGAGCTTCTTTGAAAATATCTTTGACCTCTAAATTGAAAGCTTACACATGGGAGAAGTTTGTGTTTGTGTATGTGTGTATGTATCTGCAATGAAAACTGAGTAGGGGCAACGCTGAGAGAGTTGTTAAAACTCTGCTTATAAAAGCTCATTCTGACTTCTATAAAAATCCAATGCAAGGTGTATTGGGGAAGTTGCATTGCTTCTTATAGATGAGAAAAAAACTTTCTTTAGGTGAGATTGTTTTCATGTGTCTATCCCTCTTTTTTTTTTTTTTTTTTTGCCTTCCTATTTCTAAGTCTCCAGCACACTCTTAAGCAGCATTCAAGATGAGAGCATTTATTTGGCCTGTGCTCAGTAACATTTTAAAATGGCACAGGACGAACTGTGGAAAGAATAAAGGATGCCTGGGACTGCTGCTTCTCTAGGTTCTATTCATTTCTCTCCCACGCAAATAATTTGTTGGGGGAAAAAAAAATTCTCCCAAAGTTTTCTTGCAGATTTGCAACCTCCCTCCCCTCCATATCCTTTCAGTCCCCTAAAAGGATAGCATTAGCTTGTGAAAATTGTGCAAATTTAGCAGTTAACACTAGAGGCAGAAGGCCAGGGAGTAAGAAAGGAAGAGTAGATTCAAGAGTTCAGTTGTCCAGTCAAGGTGGGAGACGAAGCAAATACAGAAGGAAAAAAAATGATAAAACTGCCCACCCACCTGCTATAAGAAAAACATAATGTAAAAACATTGCCCTAGAAGTTAGTGCATGCCCCAACCTTCCATTGTCAGATTTGGGGCAGGCCTTGGTGGGGAAGGGACAGTAGCAGTTCAGCTGGAATTTCTTCCCCCGGCTCTTCTCACACATCTCTTGGGTCTCTCGGGTTCTTTGCCACGTCACTCGCTCCTTTCAAAAAGGTCCTTAAAATTGTTTCAATTTGCTTTGATAATAATGATTTAAAGGATTGTTTGTTTTTCTTCTGTTCAATCTGTGCAAAAGGTTCAAAGACGCAGCAGACTCTGTGCACTGTTTTTGTGCCGAGCCCCAATATATCTTGTGTGTTTTCTGGTTGCTGCAACTTGCTTGCCCCTTCTCTTTTAGCATCCACTGCTAGGAAGTCTGCAACAACAACTCAGCCTTTTCAGCTACTTAGGGCCATTGTGTCAATTGCCTGCTCCAACTTACTTCGCAGCCGTTGTCTTCGGGCCTGTTCATCCTTCTCTAAAGCAGCTAAAATCTGATAAAGGAAAGAACAGAAAGGAAAGGATTAGTACTAATAAAAAAATCCACTACAATCTGAAATACTTTCCACAAGGAGCTCTCTAACAGGAAAGCCGGCAGGAATCTTCCTTGAACCATCAAAAGACCAATCATGACAACAGTAAGGAGACAGTGGAACACAGTTGTCAGTGGAAAAAAAATATGAAGTGGCTGGTTTCCCAAACATCAAAGATAAGAAGAAACTGGGAGGAAATATTGGATTGTAAACTGGAATTTGATGTTAACAGAATAACAGAATTGGAAGGAACCTTGGAGATCCTTCTTATCCAACCCCCTGCTTAAGCAGAAAACCCTGTACCATTTCAGATAAATGATTGTCCAATCTCTTCTTAAAAACTCCCCCCCCCCCTTGCAGCACCCAAACTTCTGGAAGTGAGTCAGTCCACCGATTAATTGTTCCAACTGTCAGGAATTTCTCCTTAGTTCTAGGCTGGTTGATTAGTTTCCATCCATTGCTTCTTGTCCTGCCTTTTGGTGCTTTGGGGAATAGGTTGTTTCCCACTTCTTTGTGGCAGCGTCTTAGATATTGGAACACTGCTACATGTCACCCCTAGTCCTTCTTTTCATTAATCTAGAAATGCCTAATTCCTGCAACCGTTCTTCATATTTTATCTTCCACCCCTCTAATCATCTTTGTTGCTTTCAAATGAATGGTTTACTTGCCAGATCACTGCAAAACATGACAACTAAGGGTAGGAGACATGTTTAACTTGGTTTGTAGCCAGCTGTTCTTTAAAATAGTCAGTATCCTCTCTCTGCAGATTTTCTCTATCAATTTGGGTTTCAAAATGTAGAGGTGAAAAGCAATTTAAGCCATATACTATGAGAGGCAGGAATGTGTAAGCATTTTCTTTCTGTTTATTGGAATGACTATTCTTCTTTATCCCAATCAATAAAAAAAATGGTTTGTGAGCATGAGCTATGCAGATGCTATTGTTATTAAATCAAAGTAGGTAAACAAGGTGGATTGAATCCACCTGAATGTTTTGTCACACTGTGGTACAATAAACCAAGCATTGTATTGACCTGAATCGTAACTCCCCCACATAGGCCCAGAAACATAATATGTTTTCTTAAAGTCTAAATTTGTCCTGATGTTGAGATTCTATGAGAGAATGGTTCTTCATGGACATAAAACCTGATAATTATACAGAACAAACAATGGGATAAATTCTAGGAAAGTCATGGATGTCTCCGCAATTGATAAAGAAACAGTTTCTTTAGCAGTTAAATATTTTGAATAGAATATTCAAAGGCCTCCCCTGGAATCTTTTAAGTCGATCTTTTGCAGATTCACTTTATTTTTAAATCCATTACTATTCACAATGAGACATTTCTCAGGTAACCAATATTTTTAAATGTTTCTGTTTAGGTCATCCTGAGCTCATTCAATCCAAAGGAGAATTTGAGCCTTATAGTCTCTGTTAAAGAGTGAAACTATATAAGCAGTGAGTGCCTATGATTGGTTTCTGGGCAAGGCAAGAAAAATTGCTGAAGAATCTAAATTTATTGATCCAATGTAGATTTCATATTCAATTGCAGTCAGATTTGCCTCAATTGACAAAAGAACATATTGCTAATCAAACTACGTTTTAGAATACTGGAAAACGGTAATTCTGGAATTTTTCCACCAAAATTTCATTCCACTAAATAGGCTTATACTTCAGTGCCTTTCAGAAAACAAGTCAAGTAATGGAATTTAGCATGCTTAAGGCCTTTTATTGAAGGCACTAGAAAAAAGGACATAATTATGGAATACAGTCAAATTCATATAATAAACATCTTTCCCACTGAAAGAGCTAAAAATGCATTCTACATTTCAGTTCCATTCTCAGAATTAGATGAAAACCTTTAGATCACCATTTGTACATATTCTTACAAAGCCATTCTTTAATCAACCACATTAATGAACTGAGGGGGTGGGATGTTGCGAGTAGTTGACAGTGAGTGAGAAGGGAAGATTTGGCAGGATAGGATTGAGAAAGTGGAGGGATAAAACAGAAATGCCCCCAAACCCCACCTCCCTTTCAACTGCACTGCCAGATATATATAGATATATATATATATATATATATATATATATATATATATATATATATATATATATATATATATATATATATATTAAAAGGATGATTAAAATGCAATCTCATCAGAAATCCCATTATAGTGGTTACATTTGTTGTGAGTGCAAGCTGGATTTTTTCCCCCCAATTAAATATCGAGGCATCCATCAAAAAGAACTCAATTAACCATTTCATTGGCTGCATAATTGGAAACAAACTCTTGTATAATTAATAGGCTGACTATTCGAAAGCAGGAACGGCTGATCACAAGCCCTACAAGTAATATGGAAATAAGCTCCCTGTGATTAAAAGCAACTGTGACACCTTTAGGCTTCCCGTACTGTGCATACAGACATGATGGAGAGCACACATAGCACTGCTACCCAGGGCTTTGGGAAAGGCTGTAATGTCACAAATAAAGGAAGCTACAAAGGTAATGTGCCACAGAGCTGGTACATCCAGGTGGAATCAGATCAAGAAAGGGGTTAGCCAGTCCAATGCCCTGTGGGAAGGTATTCTAAAGCTGTTATCCTATGGGAAAATATTTCTTGTGTCTAATTGTGAAAGTTTTCTAAATATGAAAAGTGATCCCTTGGCTTCCTGGGACAAAAATGGTCCAGCTGCAAATCCATATAGTTGCAATCCAGGCCAGAGTTTGACTCCCCGCAATGCCTCATCCCTCACCTGAAGCATTGTTCCCAAGCACCTCTAGGTGGTGCTAAAATACTGAATGTCAACCAAAGCAACCAATTAGGTTGCCCGAGTCAAATCTTAGGATCCTAAAGGTGTTGGAGGCCTGAATAGAATGAGAGACTCCCCCAAATTGCCTTTGCTCCTCCTGATTCAAATGGAGACAATCACTAAAGTTTGTCATTTTGGAAAGATTTTATAACCAGCTTTGTGCCTGGTTGTTCTTCTGTGGCACTTCTGGGCACAACAGGATAAAACAGAAAACAGCAGGGCAGGCAGAGAGAAAAAGAGAGACACTTGTCTATCACCTGCTCTAAAGACCGCCATGATTAGAGAAGAGGCAAAAACCCAAATGAAAATTATGATTTTCATTCAGTGCCAATGACAGCACATTATAGTACTGAG
Source organism: Crotalus tigris (assembly GCF_016545835.1). Classification (NCBI taxonomy): domain Eukaryota; kingdom Metazoa; phylum Chordata; class Lepidosauria; order Squamata; family Viperidae; genus Crotalus; species Crotalus tigris. Next base: position 2,465,573 of record NW_024100213.1, on the reverse strand, counting down.
CAATAGGAAAAATTATTCCCTCCCATTTTGCATCAGAGAGGGTGCAATCGGGCTGCATGTAATTGTGTTTAATGAATGAAAACAAACAAAGGGAACAGCTGCTATTTATTAATCCCATTACAAATCATAAAAGAAGCTCCTGAGAGCTGCAAACACATAGGCAGTACTTTTAGAGCAGACTATAGAGGCACATTCAAAAGATGCCAGACAGTAGTTAACCAAAGGACAAGGATTGGCCACTTCTTTTGCCTGTAGCTCATTAAGGCTGCACTTTCTAACCACGTAGCATTTGCCCAGCTTGCTACTGATTTCTGTTGTTAAGATCTTGCTGATTTGTAAAAGTAATGAAAGGGAATGTTGGGAGCTCAGGGCAGCAGCTGCTGAGAAAAGGGCTGGAGGAACTGCTCTTTGGGGGTGCTGCTGCCTCTAGCTCCAGTTTTTGTTATTGCCGTTGATCTTATCCAGATGGCAGGTACAGTGTTGAAAAGCTGCAACTGTGCTGGCTGTTAAGTTCCTATTGATGGCCTCTGTGACCTTAAGGGAGGTCGAATTTACGCTTGGGTCTATTCACACAAAAGGCTTATCTTGGCACTGTTGGTGCATATTTATGTTTCCCAGACCTGGAACCCACTAAACCTTGCCCAACTTAATCAAGATATGATTAAAAGGAAAGGTTACATGGAGATTTATTTGCAAGGGAGAAGTAATACTTATTTGTCTGGATTTTGTTCAAAAGAATGATATTGCATTCCTTGTTTTATTTATTCATTAAAATTTATATGCCATCCATCTCACTATCCAAAGCAACTAGGGGCAGTGTGCAATATAGTAAAGAGTTAAATAAATAAATTCCTTTCCAGACTGCAATAATAAGAAAGGGGATCCTTCAAGAAACAGCTTATCCCATCACAACTGGGTGGCAGAGTTCTAAAGCCTTTTTGACTTCTTACTATTGAATGAAACCCCAGAGTGCCACTACTAAGAGGTTTTGATTAATCTACTACTTGGTAATATCTAAAGCCTACAACTGCCATCAAGAATAAAAAATTGGTCAACTCACAGGGGATCCTCAGGATCACACTGCCTTTTGGATGGACTCTTGAGGAATGAAAATATCATTCCTCGTGCAACCCCCATTCTTCATTATTAATAGGAGTTATGATAAATGAAGCTTCATATCTGTGTGAAAGATGCTTTTCTCTTTTATGCATTGCAACCAGCACATTGGAATGAGTGATTATTAAATTGATATAAATATTAAAAATTCTGCATTATTATTATTATTCTATTAACCTTCTACTTTCAGTTCAGAAAGAAAAACTGTAGATCTGGATAAAAAAAATCTCATTAATTTGGAATTTCAAACGATTCTGTCTGTATCACTCTGAAAATAATTCTACATCTTTTATCTCTAAGCTCTTGTTCATAGGAAATCTAAAATACCTCTAGTAACTGAATCTATTCTACATAAGTAGTGATTATTAATCATTAATATGCAATGCCAACAAAAGACTGGCATGTAAATTTATTTTATGGGATAAAAACAATAAGAAATTGGAATGTTCCCAGTAGCATTACATTATACCAGTGTTTCCCAAACTTGACAATTTTAAGGCATGTGGACTTCAACTCCCAGAATTCCACAGCCAGCGTTGCTGGCTGTGGAATTCTGGGAGTTGAAGTCCTCATGCCTTAAAATTGTCAAGTTTGGGAAACACTACATTATACCATAGAGGGAACTCTGCTGACTTGAAATAGATCTCTGAACTGCATATTCAAAGAAACTCTGTTCTGCAAAATGCAAGTTGCCACTGAGAGATACAAGAATCCATCTGAAGGTCATGTCTACAAAGAAGCAGTAATCAGTTTTGCTGACATGTACCATTAATGTTACTCTTTCACCATCCATCCGAATCTGGTGTCATTCAGAAATAATACTTTCAGAATTTCCAATATGTAAAATACTTTATATATGAATAGAATATTTAAACAGAGTAATATTATTCAAAACATAGGTAGGGAACATGTTTTAAAGTGGTCTTACTTAGAATATTAACAAGCGTGTCACAAGCGCTCTTACAAAATGGATGGACAAATGTGCTTTCCTATTCACAAATAATGGGCACATCAATCACACAATAACTATTCTCCAGACTGTGAATAGGTGAGATTGCTCCCTGCCAACCGCTCTAAACCCCTGGGGTGCTCCCTATTACCCCAGTTTTCCTTCCCTTCTTTTTTGCTTCTGCCAGGTGGCCATAGTTTCAGCATAAAGCTGCGACCACCCACCATTTTTATTGTTTAATAATCCTAAACTTTAGTGAGACTCAAAGATTTTTGGAACTTAAAAATGAGACTGAATTTGGTGGCATGCTAGCTTTCTAATAAAAACCAAATATCTGCAGGTACAAAGGGAGGTGGATATATACATCTAGTCTGAAATAACTTATCAAATCAATGACTAAAGATCAGCCAAGGTTCCCCAAAATTTAAACATACAGTAGCTATTTGGTGGTGGTGGTGGTGGGGCTTTCAGGCCTGGACTAATCTCTGCAATTTTCTTGGCAACTTTTTTGGAAGTGGTTTGTCACTGCTTTCTTCCCAGAGCTGAGAAAAAGACTAGCCCAAGGTCACCAGAGGAACAGAACAGAATAACAGAAGTGGAAGGAAGTCTTCTAGTCCAGTGTTTCTCAACCTTGACAATTTTAAGGCATGTGGACTTCAACTCCCAGAATTCCACAGCCAGCAATGCTGGCTGTGGAATTCTGGGAGTTGAAGTCCACATGCCTTAAAATTGTCAAGGTTGAGAAACACTGTTCTAGTCTAACCCATTACTCAAGGAGGAGACCCTTTTTTTAAAAGCTTCCAGTGACGGAGCACCCACAACTTTGGAAGGCAAGCCGTTCCACTGGTTTATTGTTCTAACTGTCAGGAAGTTTCTCCTTAGTTCTAGGTTGCTTCTCTCCTTCATTAATTTCCATCCATTGCTTCTTGTCCTGCCCTCAGGTGCTTTGGAGAATAGCTTGACTCCCTCTTCTTTGTGGCAACCCCTGAAATATTGGAACACTGCTATCATGTCACCCCTCATCCTTCTCTTCATTAAACTAGACATACCCAATTCCTGCAACTGTTCTTCATATCTTTTAGCCACCAGTCCCCTAATCATCTTTGCTGTTCTTCTCTTCTTTTTTATATTAGGGTGATCAAAACTGGATGCAGTATTCCAAGGGTGGTCTTATAAAGCAGTACCAACACTTCAAGTGATCTTGATTCTATTCTTGTTAATGCACCTGGGATTGTATTGGCTTTTCTGGCAACTGCAGAACACTGTTGGCTGATATTTAAGTGATTGTCCATTAGGACTCCAAGACCCCTCTCACAGTTACTGCTACTGAACAAAGTTTCACTTAATCTGTATGTGTACATTTGATTTTTCTTGCCTAAGTGTAATATTTTACTTTTTTCTCCATTGAATTTCATTTTGTTAGATAGGGCTCAATGTTCAAGTCTGTCAAGATCCTTCTGGATCTTAAACCTATCTTTGGAGCGTTGGCTATTCCCACACTGCAAAGTCTGCAAATTTGATAAGTTCCCCTTCTAGACCCTCATCCAAATAATTTATGAAGATTTTGAAGAGTACTGGTCTTAAGGCACAACCTCAGGGTACTCTATTGCTTCCTTCCTTCCGCAGATTTAGTTCCATTAAGGACTACACGTTGAGGGTAGTTTGTCAACCAGTTACAAATCCATCTGATGGCGATGCTATCTATCCCACATTTTTTTAGCTTACCAGCTGGCTTTTTCCCTAAGATAGGATAAGAACTCACAGTCTCCTAATTCTTTGCCTGGTACCTTAACCACCACACCAAGCTGGTTTGCTAAACCTAGCTACATGATCATGGATTATTTTTCATTTGTAGGTAGACCTCAACTTGCAACCACAACTGTGCCAGAATCTTTGGTCATTAAGCCAAGCAATCATTAAGCGAGATGTCTTGTGATTGCTTCATTCAACAACCTCAATCCTGGTTCTCCCAGTTGTGGTAATTGTGGGTGACTAAACCGAGTATGGGGTTGCCTTATGGACTACAGGACACATCGGCATGCAGAAATTTGCTATGTGGTGGGAGATCTCAGCTTAGCTACAGAGCCTACTGGAGTGCAGAAACCTCTAAGAAGAGGCCACTTTTTTTACTAGCTATTAAAGGAACCATATTTGGAGCCTTGCCCAGATATTTGACAAGGTCTTGTACAAATGCTTTCATTATCTTATATAAGCAACCAATTCCCTTCCCCAGCTCTCATCATCTTTCTGTTGGGCAATAAAATCCATATAATTCCATTTATACATACATATATATATATTTATTAACATCATATATTTTATTGCTTTAATAAAGGATTGTACAGAATGTGTTCAAAACTACTTTCTGCTGTTTATACCAATTACAATAGATGGGTTTTTAACCATTCTTAAAACTTTATAGGCTTATGAAGTGGATTTCTTGTGATAGTAAATACCACCCCCACCTCAAAATTATAAATAAGGTCATTTGAACACAGGGTCAATGAAATGACCCAGAATAGCTGACACAGAACACATTCATTTAGAGAATTAAGTGCTTCAGGTTTAAGTGGATAGGTATTTTCTTCTGTCTCTTATTTGATTACTTCATGAGATGTGTTCCCTTCATTGATTTAATTCCTCTGTTCTTATTGGCCCATTACTTATCTGCTGAGACACTTGTGATTTTTTTTTCTGTTTTGGAAACATGTTGTTTTGTCTGTGTTTGTTACTTTAAACAATTAGTATCAAAATAGGAGAAGAAAGTATGAATGACAATGGGCATATAAAAATAATTCGAGGCATATCTAAACTTTAAAAAAGAAACAAAATGTCCTCTCTTTGTAAAGCAAATGCAGGGCTCATAAGAGCTTCAGTAGAAGGTCTTGGTAGGTGGCAGCATCTAGCTGGCCTTGGCTTGTAGGGCCTGGTTAATTCTCGGAAAGAGATATCCACAATATCCCAGGATTGTAGATTATGTGAAATAGAAAGACAACGGAGCTTCTCGAAAACCTACATGCAAAAATCACTAGGATTCGAGAGGGTAATATCATCATCAATATTAATGGAGAGAATTTGGGGAAAAACTACTACTTGACATATGTTCTTATCTCATCCATGTCACAGTTGATAGTTAGGATTAGGGGAGAAAGGGATGTTGAGAAGAATCAATATCTTTGGGATATCTCAGTACCATTCTAGTATCTCAACAAATGGATAATTGAATCACATCCTTTTAATGATGACTAGCTGTTCAAGAAGACAAACATCCTTTTCAATTTAAAGTGGGACAAAGCCCAGACAGGTTTACCCCACATAATAGAAATGATACGTACAACTGTGATATTTTGTAAGTAAGTGCCTATATCAACCTTTAATAACTGATTTTGGGATATAATTATTATGCACATATTTGTGTTCTTTTGTTCATTGCTTTTGTATACTACAGATATTTTTTCAAATATAAAAAAAATGCAGCTACTTTTATATTTGTATGGAAATGCTGCAGGACATTGAATAGCGGGTGCTGATTAGCTGGCTATGCAACTATTAAGACATGATGTGATGAATTTGCAGTGGAATAAAAGCAGCTCCACTCTGGACTTCTTTTCATGAATCAAAACAAAGAGGGGAAAAACAGAGATAAATAGTTAAACTAAGATACTGTACATCTGAGAGCTCCAATATACCTTACCTCATCCTTGTACTTAGTAATGTATGAGTAGATCTCATGCAGGGCACTCATGCTGTTGAATTGGCTCAAGTGTAACCGTGATTGCTCTGCCAAATAGGCGCTCATGTCCTGATCGCTGATTGCTGGCATTTTAGCTATATCTGCATAATATCTATAAGTGAGAAGGAGGAAAATAAATCACACTGTTGAAAATAAAGATGTTCAATAGCAGGTAGGAGACAAACTGAGGATAAATTTAGAAAATACCATAAATGAAATTAACAAGTCTGTAGATTAAAAGTAATAAATCTATTCATTACAATGAAGCAATTGTACACAACACATTTAGCCATTTTATAGTGTTCTGCCTGCCAAATGACTCTTCATTTTGTGTTCAAGTAACCAGACTAGCCCTCATAAGCCCTCACAGACAGAGAACACAGAATCTCCCTTTACATATCTTAAGACTGAGGCGATGAGGCAGGGTGCCTGGTCCAAGGTCCTTATGTGAATTAAAATAATAGGACAGCTTTAAGGAGTTGCTGTGATAAATGGGGGTAAACCTTTTGTTGAGATCTGTTTCCCCCTCTCCTCTCCCCAAAGAAGCTTGGATGCAAGGAGCTGAGTGAAAGATCTAATCTTTCTGCAGAAACAGAAATGCTAGGGCTGTCTTAAATAGGACTGTGGACTGCTTGGTACTGCTATACCTGGCCTACAAACACAAAGAAAAGCACAGAAGGATTTCTGAGGGAAAATGACCTGCAGTAAAAGATGTCTTGTCTACATTCACTATTGGAGATAGTTCCAAAATCATGGTGATGCAAGTAAAGCAGAATCACAGATAGGCAGTGGACACTCCTATGAGGAGAACTTAATGGAGCTCAGCAGAGCAGCAGAAAGTGACATATTTGGAAATTGTGTTTTATAATCCTATATTTATTACAAAGTTTATGACCATCTTATGATTACAGCTGTTATGGAAGAAATGGGTTTCACTTAGGAGAGAGAGATACAAGCCCATTTCTTCCATAACATCAATAATCATTATCAAGCATTTATAGAATAGTTTATAATTTTACATACATCCTAGAACGTAAATATGAAACATAAAAGATTCATGTTTTAAAAGTCTAGCCATTTAGGAAAGATCCTAAGGGCAATGTTATCTCTAAAATACCACCATAATGTATAATATCAGCTAATATTAAAAATAGCCAGCTAAGCAAGTAGCAAATAGCATTGAATATCAAGGCTATGAGTGTGCTTCAGAGCCTTCTCTGCTAATCATTAAAGCAGCCCTACTTTCTTCAGGTTCTCCACATTAAAGCAATGTTGCTGCTTTAAGAAACTAATCCATTAAAGTTGTATTAACTTTAAAGGATCAATTCCTTAAAGCAGTTGTACTTTTTTCAAGCTCTCAAAAAAGAGAGCTAATATTTAATGACTAGTACAAAAGTGCTTGCCCAAGATCTGAAGTTTTCATCCTCATCATTTTCAAAGTGTGCCCAATCTCATTAAATAATTTTTTTTAAAAAAAAATAAAATCTTAAGGTGATACAACTTGCTGTATGCAAAAGACTGCATCACAAGATACTGTTTGCATTAAGGCTCACAGCTGAAAATATGGAAAGGACACAAAATAAAGATTTTGTCCTAGATGTCCTTACCTTGAGATGGTGGGGTAAAAATGGAAGTGCCCCCCCTCCCTCTCATAATATTAGTTAACTTTCTGGGTATAGGAGGATCAGGGAGATGACCTTAAAGAAGGAATCTACAGGCCATTAAGAAAACATCAGGTACAGTACAAAATAAACATGGGTTAAGTCCAGAGAGAATGGAAGGGTGTTACAAAGAGACTCAGTCTATCCCATCTCTGGTTCCCTAGGATCTAAGAGGGAAGGAAGGGAAAACTTAGCCAAGATTCTGTTATGAAAGCTTATCACAATGAAATATAATTCTAGCGATCTATGGAGTCAGTTTCCTGGTCTGTCCATCTTGTAGGGCTGACACTGGGTTTGTGTAGTCCACATATTACCATGAATAAACAAGAGCTCTCATAAAAATAGTGCTCACAAAATTAATGTAATATCCTTCTCCTTTTATTATTTCTGAATAATAAATTGTTAAAACAGTTTGAATTAAAGCTCAGTCACAAATGTAATCTCTAAGTCAAGAACCAGGTATATGGTTTGAACAATTCACCAAAGCTAACTAATGTCTCTCTGTGTGTATGTGTGTGCGTACACAAACAGACACACAGTCAATTTGTTCAATAAAATAGCTCTGCTTATAAACAGAGAGTCTTATTCATCCTGTGTTTCATTATCTATTGTTTTCATCTTTATTAGCAGCAGTGGAAAAAAAACTTCTGGTTTTACTTAAAACATCAGTGGGATAATGATGTCACAAGCGAATACAATTTTCACATAATAGCACCAGCTACGCTGAGTGCCACTCTTTTCAATGTGCAAGTCTCTACCCCAATAGTACACAATAATTAACAAACCAAGCATACTTGAAGTTGATCAGAATCTCCTTTTATCTGTATTACTCAACACAATGTGATTGTATTATTTTCAGGTTGGATCTAATCCAGGCTTTAAATTCCACTGGCAAGAAACTTTTCTTTGCTAATCCTCCTGCAAATGGATTGCTTTACCAGTAGAAATATCCTCAAAATACAGTGAAGGTGGAAGGAGAAAGGGGAGGAAGTTATTTTTACTTCTCTGGAGTGCCTCCTTACTCACTACTCCCAAATTCCCCAACCCACCTCCACCAATTCTTAAATGCAATTTTAGGAGACTGGGATCTGATAATGATTGCAAGATGCATCATTCCCTGTCTTGTTTAATCACTGAAAAGTTCAGCTGATAGAAGAAACACTTCATTGGGTCTCCCCCCCCCATTAGATGTTTATGCTGTATCCAACCTAATAGAAACAGCTGCCATTGTGAAATCTATGTGCTCTATTACTTATTCATTAGAAGGGTTTTGAGAGGAATTGGCAATTCTTACAAAAACAATTACTTGCAATTGTTTCCAAAAACCAAATGTTCTCCTCTAACCCAAGGAGGCTCTTTTATAGCAGGTAACCATCCCAAATTTTCTAGAACTGACACACCTTTGTTCCTTTTGCAAACCTACTTTGTCTATAGCTGCAATTACTCACCTTTCTACCCAGCTTTTATAGTTAGGGATGTCCTTGGCATACAGTAGTTTATTGGAGGGAGAGTCTTTCCCTAGCTTGTGCTCAGAAGTTGAGCAGGAGTCCATGAATGTCTGAGCCACCACTGATAGGCAGGCATCAGTAATACTGTTCTTATGAATATCGAACACAAATTGCGGGTTCTTAATCACATTCACCCAAAAACGTAGAGGTAGACTGCAAAGGAGAAGAAAAGAAGACATTATTCTTAGAAGCTTCAAGTAAGGCCCTTGGCAAAAACCTTTACCTGGTTAAAATATATCAACGTAATGGGCAGGGATTTCCCCCAGATATAAACAGGTGATAATATATACTGCAGCTGTATATGAACATATTTAAGAAAGTTTTACACGTGACTATAAATATATAAATAATTTTAAGGGCATTTGGCATTTAAAAAGTAACAGTGAATATGAGAAATATTTGTATCATGATACTTGTTTTAATTATCCAAAATTGTGCCTAGTAAATTCTATTATTTTTGACACAGAATGTTGTTGTTGTTGTTGTTAATTGCGAAGTCGTGTCCGACCCATCGCGACCCCATGGACAACGTTCCTCCAGGTCTTCCTGTCCTCTACCATCTTCTGGAGTCCATTTAAGTTTACACCTACTGCTTCAGTGACTCCATCCAGCCATCTCATTCTCTGTCGTCCCCTTTTTCTATTGCCCTCAATCTTTCCCAGCATTAGGCCCTTCTCCAGTGAGTCCTTCCTTCTCATTAGGTGGCCAAAGTATTTGAGTTTCAACTTCAGGATCTGACCTTCTAAAGAGCAGTCAGGGTTGATCTCTTCTAGGACTGACCGGTTTGAACGCCTTGCAGTCCAAGGGACTCGCAGGAGTCTTCTCCAGCACCATAGTTCAAAGGCCTCAATTCTTTGGCGCTCAGCCTTTCTTATGGTCCAACTTTCACAGCCATACATTGCAACTGGGAAAACCATGGCCTGGACTATACGCACTTTTGTTGGCAGGGTGATGTCTCTGCTTTTTAGTATGCTGTCTAGATTTGCCATAGCTTTCCTCCCCAGGAGCAAGCGTCTTTTAATTTCTTGGCTGCAGTCCCCATCTGAGGTGATCTTGGAGCCCAGAAAAATAAAATCTGTCACTACCTCCATTTCTTCCCCATCTATTTGCCAGGAATTGAGAGGGCCGGATGCCATGATTTTGGTTTTCTTAATGTTGAGTTTCAAGCCAACTTTTGCACTCTCCTTCTTCACCCGCATCAAGAGGCTCTTTAGTTCCTCTTCACTTTCTGCCATTAGAGTGGTATCATCTGCATATCTTAGGTTGTTGATATTTCTCCCGGCAATCTTAATTCCAACTTTTGATTCATCTAGCTCTGCCTTTCTCATGATGTGCTCTGCATATAAGTTAAATAGGCAGGGCGACAGTATACAGCCTTGCCGGACTCCTTTTCCAATTTTGAACCAATCAGTGGTTCCGTGTCCAGTTCTCACTGTTGCTTCTTGACCCGCATATAGGTTTCTCAAGAGACAAATGAGATGGTCTGGTACTCCCATCTCTTTAAGAACTTGCCACAATTTGTTGTGATCCACACAATCAAAGGCTTTAGCATAGTCAATGAAGCAGAAGTAGATGTTTTTCTGGAACTCCCTAGCTTTCTCCATGATCCAGCGTATGTTGGCAATTTGATCTCTAGTTCCTCTGCCCCTTCGAAATCCTGCCTGTACTTCTGGTAGTTCTCGATCCACATACTGCTGGAGTCTAGCTTGTAGGATTTTAAGCATAACTTTACTAGCATGTGAAATGAGTGCAATGGTGCGATAGTTTGAACATTCTTTGGCATTGCCTTTCTTTGGAATTGGAATGTAAACTGACCTTTTCCAATCCTGTGGCCACTGTTGAGTTTTCCAAATTTGCTGGCAAATTGAGTGTAGCACTTTTACTGCATCGTCTTTTAAGATTTTGAATAGCTCAGCTGGAATACTGTCACCTCCACTAGCTTTGTTGTTGCTCAGATTTTCTAAGGCCCATTTCACTTCACATTCTAGGATGTCTGGTTCGAGGTCAGTGACCATCTCATTGTGGTTATCTGGGATGTTAACTCATTCTTGTATAGTTCTTCTGTGTAGTTTTGCCATCTCTTCTTAATCTCTTCTGCCTCTGTTAGGTTTCTGCCATTTTGGTCCTTTATCATGCCCATCTTTGCATGAAACGTTCCCTTCATATCTCCAATTTTCTTGAAGAGATCTCTGGTCCTCCCTATTCTGTTGTTTTCTTCTATTTCTTTGCACTGTTCATTTAAGAAGGCATTCTTATCTCTTCTAGCTACTCTCTGGAATTCTGCATTCAATTGGGTGTATCTTTCTCTTTCTCCTTTGCCTTTCGCTTCCCTTCTTTCCTCTGCTATTTGCAAAGCTTCCTCAGATAGCCATTTTGCTTTCTTTCATTTCTTTTTCTTTGGGATGGTTTTAGTTGCTACCTCTTGTACAATGTTGCGAACTTCCATCCATAGTTCTTCAGGCACTCTGTCTATCAGATCTAATTCCTTAAATCTATTTGTCACCTCTACTGTATATTCATCAGGAATATGATTTAGTTCATACCTGAGTGGCCTAGTGCTTTTCCCTACTTTTTTCAATTTAAGCCTAAATTTTGCAACGAGAAGCTCATGATCTGAGCCACAGTCAGCTCCTGGTCTTGTTTTTACTGACTGTATAGAGCTTCTCCATCTTTGGCTGCAGAGCACATAGTCAATCTGATTTCTATGTTGACCGTCTGGTGATGTCCATGTGTAGAGCCGTCTCTTGGGTTGTTGGAAAAGAGTGTTTGTTATGACCATCGTATTCTCTTGACAAAATTCTATCAGCCTGTGCCCTGCTTCATTTTGTACTCCAAGGCCAAACTTGCCTGTTATTCCGGTTATCTTTTGGCTTCCTACCTTAGCATTCCAATCCCCCATGATGATAAGGACATCATTTTTTGGTGTTAATTCTATAAGGTGCTGTAGGGCTTCATAGAACCGGTCAATTTCATCCTCTTCAGCACCAGTGATTGGGGCATAGATTTGGACTATTGTGATATTGAATGGTTTGCCTTGGATTCGAATTGAGATCATTCTGTCATTTTGGGGATTGTATCCCAGTATTGCTTTTCCTATTCTTTTATTGACTATGAAGGCTACTCCATTTCTTCTGAGGGATTCTTGCCCACAGTAGTATACCTGATGGTCATCTGAGTTAAATTCACCCATTCCTGTCCATTTTAGTTCGCTGATTCCTAAGATGTCGATGTTCAGTCTTGTCATCTCTTTTTTGACTATGTCTAGCTTGCCTTGATTCATGGATCTTACATTCCAGGTTCCTATGGAGAAAAAGTCTTTACAGCATCGGACTTTCCTTTCACCACCAGATATATCCACAGCTGAGCGTCCTTTCGGCTTTGGCCCAGTCGCTTCATTCTTTCTGGCGCTATTAGTACTAGTCCTCTGCTCTTCCCCAGTAGCATATTAGACACCTTCCGACCTGAGGGGCTCATCTTCCAGCGTCATATCTTTTTGCCTTTTAGTACTGTCCATGGGGTTTTCATGGCAAAGATACTGGAGTGATTTGCCATTTCCTTCTCCAGTGGATCACATTTTGTCAGAACTCTCTGCTATAACCTGTCCATCTTGGGTGGCCCTGCATGGCATAGCTTATAGCTTCATTGAGTTATGCAAGCCCCTTCGCCACGACAAGGCAGTAATCCATAAAGGGGTTGACACAGAATAGAGCAGTGTTTCTCAACCTTGACAATTTAAGGCATGTGGACTTCAACTCCCAGAATTCCACATGCCTTAAAATTGTCAAGGTTGAGAAACACTGGAATAGAGCATTTGTCAAAAGTCATTCATGCTGGTCTTGGGATTTTATCAGTACCTGTCAACATTTCTATCATTTCCATATGCTCTTCTTAAACCCTTTGGAATTACTGTTAAATGTCAGGGTTCACCAAGTTTTCTGCCCTTTATATTCTATATTAGCCCTTGGAGACTAAATTCGATTAAGAAATGAGAACTATAATTAAAGGAAAACCAAATACCTTCTTGATCTTCCTCAGCTCAGCATTAATTTATTTCTTAACTGAGGCAACCAGCACAATGCAATTGGCTGTGCTGTTTTTGCAAATTTCCCCTTGTCTATTTTCACAAATGTTATTGAGGTAGAAGGGCTGGATCATAATACTTTTCCTATTATATTGGCTAGGTTGAAAAAAACCCCAAAGTATTGGGAAAACTCAAGCTAATTTAGCGGAAGAAAGTGGGATGACCAAGTTTCAAAGCACAACACAAAGAATCTCAGGAATACTATCTAATTTTTCACTTCTCACTGGAAAAAATTCTGTACGTCAGGGAAATCCATGGAGACTTTTCCCATTTCTAGGAGGGGGGATTTTTTTGTGTAAAATAATTCCATTGTCTGATCTCACCTACAGCCTGAAATAGCATAAAATCTTAATTATCTTAATGAAAACTAGGCCCTGCTTTTCGTATTTATCTCAATTGTTAAACTCCCACAAGTCATATAATCCAGGTGTTGGTCATACCTACATCTTTTAATTTCGGGAATCATCTCTTGAAATTAACTCTATCCACTGAATTAACAGTACAAAACAAGCAAAGGCATTAGTATGCCAGAGCCTGCCTGCCTCCCTGGGCTCTGTGGAGTTGCATCATTGGGATTCTTTCCCTACCCCGTTTTTCCTCCCAGAGCAGCTATTTCCTTTAATATAGAAAGCTGAGTGATAAATCAGTTCCAAGTGTTTCCATGCTCTCATAACTCCATTTAAAAAATGTTTCTTTTCCTGCCTTGCTAATTACTGACAGTTACTGAACTACAAAAGCAATTTGGTTGCTATTTAACAAATACCAGAGATCAGAGTGTATATTCCTTTCCCCAGTAACAGTGAAAGGAACTGAGAGATCAAATCAGGAAGGCAGCAGAAGAAGAGAAAGTGTCTGCCACTTCTTACTATTCACTGAGCACATTAATCCCCAATAGCATGAAATAAATAGCGAGACAGAATTTAAGGCTATGCAAATCAGCATGCAGAGGAGAATTAACTTCCCTATCGCATTCGAAGGTAAATGTGGAATACAGTTCACCAGCAAATTGATAACTGGCTATATAAACAAAAATGCTGCATACAAGATTTTTAACTGCTCTCCTGTAGCTGCCGCTTTGATTGTTTATTAAGACTCTGAATCACTTCAGATTCAAAGATAAAGAGGTGCTTTGAAGCGTGCAAAGGTCTGAATGCAGCACCTGTTTGCAGCTCATTTCACTAGCTGCCCTGTTTTCTGGCACAGTGTGTCTGCCCCTCCAAGGCAGCCATGCCACTCCCCCCACCAAAGGTTAGAATTTCTCCAGCACTCTGAACACCTTTTTGCTTTGAATCAGTACTGCTGCGCAGCCCTATTATTTTACTGATCTCTTAATGATTATGTTTCCATTATTGGATCCACATTATTATTCCACATTTTATATTGTGATTTTAGCGATTTATACTTTAATTTAGAAAAGGCTGGTTTTGAGGGGGACTTGGCAAAGCAAGATGATGTCCCATAACATAAACTTACAGAAATTTCATTCTGACAGATCTGTATTTTTTATTTATTTGATTTCTACAACCTTCCATTTCAACAACTGACTTAGGTATAGGCCAGAGGTCCCCAACCTTTTGGGCACCAGGGACCGGTTCTGTGGAGAAAGGTTTTTTCGCGGACTGGAGAGTGTGTGGTTTTGTGTGCTGCCTGCATCCCACGGATGGGCTTTGCTTGCTTGCGTGGGCCTGGTTGCTGGCATGTCGCAGCTCGGTACCAGTCCACAGACCGGGGGTTGGTGACCCCTGGTATAGGCTATATCATGGGTGTCAAACTTGCAATATCACGTAACGTGTCATGACGTATCGCAACTTTTTCCCATTGCAGGAGCTGGGGTGGGTACGGTTTCGGCATGATGCATCCGGCCCGTGGGGCCAGCAGTTTGACACCCCTGCGCTATATTGTAGCCTAATATAAATGCCTTTTTAAGTGAGAGTATATGTGAGGCTTCCTCTACACCAGGTAATAGAGTAACATGCATGCTTTTGAGGCTGTACTTTCTTATGTGACTGAGATAATTTTTTAAAACTATCTGATCTATTTTCTAAAGAAGCTGAAACTACAGTAGGCTGTTTACACTCTTTGAAAGAAACATCTTCCTGTTAGCTACCCCCAAATTTTCACACACCAGCTGCAGAAACAAACCATTGATCTACCTAGCTGAATATTTATCTACACAATGACCCATTAGGTATCCACTCTGCCTCAGCTTGACCTTCAGAAGTTGGGAAGAGATCTTGGGACTTTCTGCAGTGCAAGTCATGCACTTTACTGCTGAGCATCTTCTTACCAGTTACTCTTCCAAGTGTGCCTGACATCATAGTCATTGATCTGGTGCTTATCAGCTTGTTCATCCAGGAAGTCAAACATGTACTTGATGGCCAGAGGCAAGGCACTCCCTCGGTGGGCTGTGCTGAAGATAGTCTCAAAAAGGTCATCCACAAACTTCTGCAAAGTTCCCTGGAACAAAAAAAAGAGGATATTTATTCAGCATTGCTTAATATATCATTGGTGTACACAACCGTGTACACAGCAATAGAATGAAGGCATTCTTCTTTTCTTCTCAGAAGGGCTAAAATATCTCGCTGGTATTAAAACATGCTCTAAAATAAGAAACTTAAGTGTCACCAGTGGATGAAATAAACCCGGCTTTTCATGGGCTATTGTAAAGGAATTTAGAACTGAACCGGGAAAAGGTTTAAAAGGACTATAAAGAGAGAAAGGAGGAAAGACATTAAAAATAGGGGGAGCTTCAATGGCACTTCTGCTGAGTTTTTACCATACCCTGTGGACACCATGTCATATCCATTCATTTATGATGGCTCCTATCCCTTGTCCATTCGTTATAAATCTTCAATTTAACAATTTACATGTGGTAGTGATATATGATTTTACAGAGAGCAATCCAAATTATTTCAGAGTTCTATTTCAGTATTCAATTAATTACAGCATCACTGCTTTTTTTCTTCTTCTTTTCATAATAGTTCCAAGCTGGCTTTCAAAGACAGTGATTTTTTATGAGGAAAGATAAGCCTATAATCCTCTCAGTTATCATCTCATGTAGGATCCAGCTACTGAAATTTGAAAAACATACAACACATGTAATCAGAATAGTTGTTAAAACTGCGGAAAGATTGTACAGGAGAGAGAAACTGTCACTGCAGACTGCTTTTAGTGTCTCTTCGAAGCTGCAAAGGCCACTTTGCTAAGAAATCTTAAATTTTGAAAGTGCTTTCAAAAACTGTGCCTTTCCACAGCCAGCAAATACCTAAAATGTAGATATATTCCTCTCCTTCAGGTTGAGGTAATCCAGGTATCTCCCTGTGAAAAAGGACTGCTTTTAGACTGAGAGAGAGAAAAAAAAATCTATGTTGAAATTCTGAAAGTATTTTGGAGAGAGTTTGAGTCAGTCTCTCTCTCTCACACACACACATAAAGAATCTGTGCTTTCTGACATAATGTTCAAATTATGTGTCACCTGAATATTTATAAACCAACCAAATGTGATAAAATTTCTAGATGCCTTGAGTGACAGAAAGAAAAGAAGAGAAAGAAAAAGAAAGAAAAGAAAGAGAAAGAAAGAAAAAAGAGAAAGAAAGAAAGAAAGAAAAGAAAGAAAGAAAGAAAGAAAGAAAAGCTTTATACTGTTTATTTTATTTTTTTTGCTGTTCGTAGAAGTAGCGAACAATATCCTGGAATGTTCAGGTTATATATATTCTAAAACTGTACAAGTTAAACAATAACAACACAGAAACCAGCATTCTTTTTGCAGATTACTATGATTTATGATTTGGCTGGAATAGATTCAGCTGAACTGAAGTTAGCCCTGCAGTTACCTAGGGATTTTTCAGAATCTGACAAAAGAGTGCTATTTTGATTTATTCTAATACAAATCTTATACTGACCATTTGATTTACTTCAGGAATCAGTGTAGCAATTATATTGTGAGCTGTTCAATGTTTGTGTCATAAGCCACTGGATTTTTAATACTCCTTTGTTTGGGTTTTTGCTGATATGGAATACTTGGTAAAATGAGGGTGTCCATCAAGTGCATGAATAATGAAGCTGGAAAAATCAATGATTATAGCACCTAGAGGCCGGAATCCCATCTTGCTTTTGGTAATAACTAGGGCAGAATACTCATCTTTGCAGTTTTATTAGGGGGGCACGGTGGATATAAAAAGGCTAGAAATGGGAGGTGATGAGATCAAAGGAATCAGACTACTCATCATACCAGAGGCAGTCGAATCACCAATCATCACTGAGAATGACTGGCCCAAGACCACCGAGCTGGCTTTTATGGATAATGTGGGACTAGAATTCAGTTTCCTGTGTTCTAGCCTGGTACATTAACTAATATTCATCTCCTGATTATGGATCAGGTTTGCTCTAACCCAACAGTGGGAACATGGAATCACAGAAATGGAAGGGACTAATCAAGTTCAATCCTCTGCACACTGCAGGATTCACTACACCACCCCTGATAGATGACTATCCAGATGGCAATTTAGAATCTGGTGCAATGCATATAATTCAGTATATAAAGTATATAAATCGAATTAGGAAAAAGGTGAACAGGCTAGAGTTCTGACAACATGTCATGATGAAATGTTAACAAACTTATAATACTACCCCATCCTTACAGTGGATCTAGGAGCCATTCTGATTTACCTTAGTAGCTAGCAGACGAGTCAAATATATTTCTGAGACCATCTTGCTGCCACGATCACCTTCTCGTTGATCCATGTGATCGTGATTCTTGACCAGATGCCAAAGCTTGGTGCCACTCTCCAGGTCAGGTGTGATCATGGGGGTCCGGGAACGGAGACTGTCAGGACTGCTAGCTGTCCGGAGCATACTCTCTGTGAGGAAACCACATATAATGGCAACTACCTCTCCCTCCTCCACTCACTCTTGGCCTCTGCTGTTCTCCCTCCACTTCACTTAACTTGCAGCATGGCCTGTCATACCATCAAGAAATATGATATGTTTTGGGCTACCCTGTCAATTAAACTTCATTAACCAAATGGCCCTAGGAATAAAAGAGATCACTGACTTGTTCGTTTGTTTTTTCATCCAAAGGATCTGATGAATAATGAAGGAAGCTCATTATAGTTTAAAACCTACTGGCAGGCACCCTTCGATTCTAAATAAATGACTCCCCCCCCCAAATGAAGGCAAATATACGTGTCCCAGGATAATGTTATACGATCCAATCTGGGTCAGTGATCAGGACCACAGGTTTAGTATGGTTTCAGACTCATGCTGAAGCCCATCCTCAGGGAACTTCTCTCTATCTGAATCTTCCTGAGGATGGGCTGCAGCACAAGTCCAAAAGCTCAGCAGACTCAACTTCTGGTCCTGGTGACCGACCCAGATTAGATCCTGCGACAATTTTTTTCCTCAGCAAAGTAATACTTTTAATGGTTATAATAGACACCTTGCTTCTCTTAATCATGTATCAATACAGCCCATAAAAACACAGTGACTTTAAGAAAACACAGTGAAGAAACACACGTTTTGGAAGCATAACTAAACTGGATAAAGCAAATTATCAGAAGAGAAGAAACAACCAGAGGCAAAAGCCTTAACTGGAAGAAGCTGGTTGAATTACTATAAAATGGGCCTCGGTCAGACATGTCAAACTCGCAACGTCACGTGATGTCGCGCGATGTATCGGAGCTTTTTCGCCATTGCCGGCAATGGGGTGGGCGCGGCTCCGGTATGATGAAACCAGCCCATGGGCCGGCAGTTTGACACCGCCTAGGACAATTTTGTCATGCAAAAGCAAGGAAGTCATTCAAAGAGGCTTGACTAAAACATGGTTTCCTTTTTAGTCTGCTTTTTCTTAATTTAGGAAGACTTTCCTTCTTAATTCCCAGATTGCTACTGAATTCTAGACAGTAAACTGGAAAGGATGTTTTTTTTTCATTTACTCACCATATCTGCTGAGTGATTTTGTGAAAGTAGAAGAATTGGAAATGTTGTAGGCAGAGTTCTGCTTGGGCACCAGTGCCACAGACGAACCATCTGTTACCTGTAGAGAGAGAGTATTACCAAAATTAAGACTGAAGACATTCAGATCCACAACCTCCATCTCTCTCTCTCCAACCAACACTGAGCTCCCTATTGAAGGTAGCTGAAATAACAAGTTTAACTCCCTATTCGGTGGATTCTCAGAGCCCCTTAGAAAATTTGAGAAGATGGACACCACGTTCTCTCATAATGTAAACACAAACCTAAGAAAGCTTTCCTTTTCTTCTCAATAAAAAGCCATTTTCCATTCCTTAGGATTCCCAGATCTAACCTGAGTTTTATCTCCTTCAAAATCTGCCGGCACAAAAAAAAAAATAGAAAGCTTTTCAGCTTTGTCTTATTTTTCTTATTTCATTCTTGCTTGGTTAGAGCATATTTATTCAATTGTTTGTAGTGGACAGATCAAAGACAAAGCACACAGAAGAGCATATGGATTCTTCGAGGCCTTGTTGGGAAGGATACAGAGAAAGAGAACAATCTTGCACAAAATTTTAATGCTTCTTTTGTTAAACTTAAGAGTTAGAAGCTTTCTTTTCATTCGCTACAAATGTGTTTCTAAGATGTATAATTTAGTATTCTTGCTTGCTTTTCTTCTTACAAACATTACCAGGCTAGGTAACATCATCTGTGTACTGATGTTGTCTAGCCTGATAATGAAATGTCTGCAAGAAGAAAAGCAAACTCAGAGGACACCAAAAACCTAACAATACAATCCTGAGCTACATACATTCTCCATTATTTAAGACTCATCACATGTACACAGAATCTAGCCTGGACTTTCATCCTATTATCTCCTGCCAATACTAATTCAATAGTAAAATAAATAACAAGAGCTGTTTGCCATATACATCTCTCAAATATAAGATAAACATAACCATCTTGTATTCATATGCCAGGTTTCTTTTGCTACCACTATGGCAAAAAGTCAAGGACAACCACACCTGGTAATGAGCTAGAGTGTTGAGCCTTTTCCAGTCATTGTCGATCTTTGTGGTGACATCTTCATCTTGAAGAATTATCCGAGCCATCCTGCCCTGCCGCCACTCTGCACCGATGGAAGAGAAGGGCATGGGGTCACTGGGGATCGTGCTCACTTTGGACAGATCACAGAATGAAAGGCATGGAGAGCATGTGAATGAGGCATGGCGCAAGCCATTTTAAAAAGCCACACCCCATCTAAACCCCATTATGGTCTTATTGTAATTAGAAACAATTATGCTAGGAAAATCTGTTGGGGATCTAATGCCATTTTCTTCTTAGTGACTTGGGCCTCCCACTCCTAGGAAGAAAGCAATGGCAAATCAACTCTGAAGTGATTGCCAAGAAAACTGTGGTTGATGGAAGTGAAAGACTGACTCAAAGACAACCCCCCCGCTCACTCCACAAAACTTCAAATTATTCAACTTCACAACCCATTTGGGGAATGTTCAAAAATATCTCCAGCTTAAACAACAACCTTCTGCTTTCAATTCTTGTGAGCCTTACATATTCAGTGATCCATAAACATTGTTATCTCAACTACTGGGATTGTGTCAGCTACCCCCCCCCCCCAAAATATTTGGTTCACTACTCTATTCATATGAGATTACTGTTCTCATCATCTCTCAGATATTACATCTTATTTCTTCCTGCTATCATAAAGTTGTTTAAAATGCTAACCTAGAATCAGCAGTACATCATAGTAACATTTTTCTTTGAGAATTAAAAATGACGTTCCTTGCATACCAAGTAGCATCTGTCTCAAGCAACACATTCTTTTTACCTAGTTTTGACCCACGAAGGTTTCAAGTATGAGGGCTTCATTTTTGGAGCAAAAAGTTGTTCAGGTGTGGAATACTGAATCACCTCTTGCCCATTTTTATGTCTTTAGCTTCTCCCAAAAATGGGATTATGGGCTCATTTCTGAGGGAAAGACTTTGGGGTGATAAATTTAAAAAAGGAGAATCTCTTCCCAAATTGTGACTCCTTTTTGTTAGTGGATCCAGTTTTAAATGACAAGTCTGTTTCTTCACTTGTACATTAAAGCAAAATTTATCACTGCAGTCAAGGCACCAAACAAATTTACTAAGTTTGGCTAAGCTTCCTGAAAATTCTGCTATATAATGGATCTAGTTTCTATATATTAGCCATTTCAAATTACTATTGTTCTATTCCAATTATTTCTGCTAAGAACTTGACTAAAAGGATATCATCATCATCATCATTTCTTGTATTCTATCTGATGACTGAATCACACAAAAGAACATCTATTTCTTATAGGTGATTTATCATTAACATATTTGATCCTTAATTCTCAGAGAGCTTAATTCTATTCACAGTTGCTAAGAAAATAGTAAGGGTGTGCAAAATGGAAAGAGACCTTTCCAGAGAATTCCAGAATGTTCCATTTTGTTCTGAATAATGGTGACCCTTTTCCACACAGTACTCTTGGAGATGATTCAGTAGTTTGGGAAGTAAATCCTTCTCTGGTGCAGCATCTGCCTTCTGGAACAGCATCCTTTTCACAATTTGCTCCCCCCCCATTCTACTCGCCTTCAAGAAAGCCCCCAAAACATACTCATTCTTCAGAGTTTGGCATAGGACCCTCCAGACTGAGGATGATAGTGGGGATTGTTTGTTCATTGTTTACTCTAATTTTTATATACAAATTGCTTTTTCAATTTTTCTGTGTGAAGCTGCCCAGTCATTTTTGGGGCAGCCTAGAAATTGGATGGATGGAAAAATGAATAAACAAATGATCTTCTAGAAAATCATACCAATTTGTAGCTCTTGCCTACTTACCTATTCTTCCTAATATAGAGAAGATCCATTTATCAAAATACCATCAAACAAGCAAACAAACAAATAACCAACCCTGTCTCTTTTCAGCCTCTGCCTATTCTTCTGAGTTATTAGTTTGAAATTGCCATCATGTTTGATAGTTTTAAAATGTTCCCTTAGAACATGCATGGAGATACCTATCAACAAGTACAGAAGGTTATGTGTGAAGATAGCTGTAGGAAAAAGAATGTAAAATGGCTACACATACATCCATGTGGACAAAGATAAGATAACTTCTGAAGCAGTTACATGAGCCTGGAAAAGCATGCGGCTTCTTTAATGAAGTAAAAAGAATTGTTTTGAAGCATCTTTTCTATTGGATTTTTATAGCCCTAATGTCATGATCATATGAATCCATTGTTTATCCTAACAACACAAGAAACCATTGCTCACCCAAATCCATGTCTCCTGCTTTGGGTCTTTGGGAATATGGTACTCCTTTGTACACAGCATCCAACAACTTTTCTTTCACTTGTGTGATAGTATCACAATTTAGGACCTTGACTGGAATTTCAGGAGCATTTTCATTCTCAGGATTCACACAGTTTAGTGTCTAGATAAAAGGAAAGAATAAAAAAGCTTAACTGCCTTCTTTCTTTTCAATGATTGCTTAATTTTAAACGTTTTTCATAATATGAAAACTTGGCTTTGTAGGGGACCATGCAAATTTCAAAAATAAAATAAATATAAATACATTTGTGTACAAGAATGCTCTGCATAACATTATAGCTTTCCTCAGATTAAATGGATGACAGGAAGGTCTGTCATTAAGCTGTCTTGAAACACATCACTCCACTCTAATTAGGAAGCAAATCTGAAAGAGAAGCTTGTTGCAGAATGTTCTCATTTGAAAATAATAGGGAGAATGATAGCTCAGACATAGATCACCTGGTTGCAGCAGAAAGTTCAAAGTCCAACTTTAAGCATCTCTGAATAGGAGAATCTCCAGTTTAAAAGCTTGAAGTAATAAATCAACTATACCGGAATACATGGGCCAATGACCCAATTTAATAAATGAAGTAATAAATCAACTATACCGGAATACATGGGCCAATGACCCAATTTAATAAAAGGCAGGTGTCTATATCTAGCTATGAATGATGAAAATGCTATTTAAACCTAGCATCTCTATTTGTCATGGTTCATATTCCCGGAGAAGGAAAGAGTATGCTTCTTATAGGTGGCACAAAGGAAGAGGTTTTTTCTTTTGATTTAGGAAAAGAATTAATATTAATATTAGAAAAGAACTCACATTTATACCCCACTAAGTTTTTAAAGAATGCTGTGTGTCTGTATTTTAAAGCCATTTTTTTTCTTCCAAGAATTCAGACTATATCTTTAGTACTATGGACTAATCCAATGTTTATTAAAGTGTTGCTGACTATGGAGATGGTGCTCATCTCCATTTTAAGACCATTGAGCCAGCACTGTCTGAAGATGTTTCTCCAGTCATGTGGCCAGCATGATATTGCAGAGTGCTGTTCCCTTTCCCACCATAGTGGCACCTATTTATTTACTAGCATTTGCATGCTTTCAAACTGCTAGATTTCCAGGAACTAGAGCAGTGTTTCTCAACCTTGACAATTTTAAGGCATGTGGACTTCAACTCCCAGAATTCCACAGCCAGCAATGCTGGCTGTGGAATTCTGGGAGTTGAAGTCCACATGCCTTAAAATTGTCAAGGTTGAGAAACACTGAACTAGAGTGAGAACAGGAGCTCACCCAATTGTATGGTGCTTGGGTCTCAAACCTGGGCTGCTGGCTTTCCAGTCAACAAGCCTTATGTCTTAACTACTGACCCACCATGTCAGTATAGAACTGCAATGAGATGGATGCTATAATTCAATATCTAAAGAAGCTGAAAAATAATATAACATTAAAATTCCATCAAACCTCACAATGTTAGCAGCAGTAAGCATGTTAGTTTTAATTTTAAATATGGTAAATATCAATAAATATAATCCATTCAAAAGAGAAGGTCTTTTGGGGTCCTCCATAATTTTTAAAAGTAGGAAGAGGTCCTGAGAGAAAAAAGTTTAAGAAACATTGGACTAATCTATCAAAAGTTTAGAGAATACCAATAAAATTTAGAGAATATTCTCAATTCTCATTCTATATGAGCCGAGGTGGCGCAGCAGTTAGAGTGTAGTACTGCAGGCCACTTTAGCTGACTGTGTTCAGCAGGTCAGCGGTTCAAATCTCACCGGCTCAAGGTTGACTCAGCCTTCTATCCTTCCGGGGTAGGTAAAATGAGGACCCAGATTGTTGGGGGCAATGTAAATATATATATATACAATGTAAATATATATATACACCGCTTAGAGAGTGCTTGCACTTAAAGCGGTATATAAGTCTCATAAATAAATAAATAAATATATTACCTCCTTATATTATTGGTCTTGATGAAGGAACAACTGCCTTGTTACATGTGATTTTCCCCCCTAGCAGAGTATTGTCAGAAGGGCTAACTAGAGGACTAGGAATCAATCCTAGTTAAATGCCCACTGTCACTAACCAACATTTTGTAGTCAATTTGTTGCCGGATGAGCTTGTCTTCGCTCAGGGAATAGCGGGCTTCTCCAGTGATGGCATCTATAGGCCCCTTCTCCATCTGCTGTTTGATGGCACAATACAACATGAAGAGAGGTTCACCAGCACATTCCTGAAGAATGGATGAAGAGAAAGAAGGGCAGTCAATATAATATTATGCTTCATTTCCAAAATATCTTGCATATGTATGTAGGAGAAATACAGTAGTTGCTATTCTTGTCTCTTAGAAGAATCTGCATCAAAGATTGATTTTTATTAGCCATTATTTAATGCTTGCTGCAGGATAAAAAGTATGTACACAGAAATGACTGGGATTTTGGTCAGGATTTTGTTAATTATTAATTCAATAGTGTATTGCCTCCAAAAGTAGCTCCATTTGCTTTGTTAAGGTTTCTCTTGTTAATCGCTCATCCAAAATAACAGCTGCTTATTTAGTTTAAACTTTTAAAAAGAAAAAAAATATCTTTACAGTATTTGCAATCTGCAATTCCTGACTGGACTCTCTCTCTCTCTCTCTCTCTCTGTGTGTGTGTGTGTGTGTGTGTGTGTGTGTGTGTGTGTGAGAGAGAGAGAGAGAGAGAGAGAGAGAGAGAGAGAGAGAGAGAGAGAGAGAGAGAGAGAGAGAGAGAGATCTCCAAGAAATAATTTACAAAAAGGCAGTGAAAAACTTGTATGTAAACAACAATTTCAAGAATTTCACTGAAGGTCATTGAGCTCCAAGGATTTTAACTTAATAATGGCAGACCAAGCTAGGGATTCAATATTTTAAGTTCAAATGTAGGTCCTTTCAGAAATTTTGTTTTAAGAGATTTAAGTGAAGAGCAATACACAATTATTTGAAGGCTATGATTTCTGTGGCATCTTTATAACTAAAATCCTCAGAGAATCTAGGAAGCATTATTTCTGGCAGAGACCCTATTATTTCTAGGGCTTTGAAGACGGCAGCCCAAACCTGGCCTGGTTTTGAAAGCACATTAAGAGCCTTGCTTCTGAGCCTCTTGAAGAGGCTATAGGCTTTTTAAAAAAGAGAGAAAGAAAGAAATGAAAGAGATAAGATTGATTGAATAGTCCCTGAATTTTTTGTATTAGTGTAGGTAGTATACCACACATATTGTAAGCGATACAGATTACACAAGGCATGAATAGGAAATAAGAACCGTGTTAGGACACTGGCAACAGCCCAATCAATCGTCAGCCAATGGGCACCTCTGCCAGTATTGCAGCAGCTAGAACTTGCTCCTTAATAAAAGAACAGATGCCATCAGATCATTCTCTATTTTTTCACACTGGGGTTGCAATCTCTAATTGCAAATAATTAAGGTATGCAGATTTACTTCTAGTTTGTTTCTTAAATGTTTTATTGCTAGAAGTTCAGAGACAAACTTGCATCTCCAATATCTTCTCCAAATTTCTCAACTGTGAACTTCCCCAATCCAATATCCTACATCAATCTGTATTTCAATTAAGTTCTGTACATTTCTTTTATTCCTTAAAAATATTTTTAGTCGTGCTGCTAGATTCTATATTTGATAGTAATGAGGTCAACAAGACAATCATCTGATGGTTTGAAATAAATGCTTCCTGTTGTTTCCTCTACAGTTCCCTGGTTCATTTCTCTAGGTGTCCTCTAATGTTCTTACTATATAAAGAAGCAAAGGCATAATCAACTAGTCAGCTTCCCTGCACTGATAAAAGCAACACAATTTACTCTACTGTGAAAGAGGCAACCTTATCTATGTCCTGCTTTTTAGAAGTGTAAGAAAAATAAAGTATTCGGATTTCAGTTAAAGGAAATGTGCTAGGTCACAGTGTTTAGATGAAAGAAAAAATTAGAAACATTGAAGAGTGCAGTATTACCAATAAGAGATATTTGAATAAGAGGCTGGATTGTTTATGAGAGAAAGAGTAGCAATGCAGAGATGAAAGTTATTAGGCTAAGAGGTAGAGAAATTATTCAAAGGAGGAAAGGTATTACTCCAAAACTGCTATCTGGGAAGAGAGACATGGTCTCCAACACTTATAGATTATTATAGATCAGATCTATAATGCTGATATGCAGTTAATTCTCAAAATATTTCAGTACTTTGAACAGCTCCAAATTATGATATGTTAGGAACCCAGGGACAAAATTCTACATTACCTCTATAGAGTCTCCTCTTATCCCGGTGGCCACCAGCACAATAAATTCTACTTTGGTGCAAAGTGAGCCCGCGCTCTCTGTCACCATATGCTGTTAGCATCTCGTTAGCATCTGCAGTAATTAAAGAGACAGCTGCTAACGAGCAGGAACAGGCATACATCATCCCTAGACCTTCCGACAACACGCCTGTCTTTGAAATTATGTTTCATTTGCAAACTTGGCTTCATTAAGTCTGCTTGGGGAAAAAAATGTGGGTGCTGCGCTGTTTATTAATAACTGTCTTGTCTCCTCATAATGCACAAGCCAAATGATGACTGTACGTTAACAAGCACACATGGCAATTATGATCCATCCTAGAAAAGTGCTCCCGTTTTAGTCCTTCTCTCTTCTCCTTTCAGGTGAAGCCAAAAATATAAGTTTATTCCCGGGCAGTTTTTGATTGCTCATAAGAGGTCTCTGCAAACCGCTCAGCCACAAAAATGCAACACAGGCAGAGGATAAATTGAAGATGGCTCCTTGGTCACATCTCGTTTGTCTATTGTGTTTGCCTGGCATATCATTTTCTATCACTTGCAGTCAGCTGACAAGCCATGCATTGCTTTGGGGCTGCTGTGCCTTCCTGTTTAAAGTGCTCATAAGAACAGGGGATTTCTTGTTCAAAAGCACCTCTGAGGACTAACCCATTTACCATTCTTATTCTAGAGAGGTGTGAGAGATATTATGTGTCATGCAATGGACAATAAAAATAAAAGTTCTGCAGTTCTTAAAGCTCTGGATTAACCTGTTAATTACTTTATGTTTGCTAACTGATCTTGGGCTTTTTGACTCTCAGCTGTACTTGGATATGTACCTTCATCAAACAACAGTGGAAGAACTTTTTTTTTTTTTTTTTAAGAATTATTAGATTCAGTATTTGTTTGCAGTGAGAAGTGGCAGAATTTGACACAGGTTTACTAAAGAGCAGAGTGGAGTTTCAAACTAACAGGGATTAAGCTATACCAAACCAGACCATTGCATTCACTTAGAAAGTTAATGTGAGCTCAGCAATTCAGTCTTATGCCAAATAATGTATTAGCCAGCTCTCTATTATTCATGGATAGCTATCACACACTGATTCCAGATAACCCATTTTGGCATTTGGCTATTTTGATTAGTTTTCCAACATCAAAAAACAAAATTGCTTTGTCTGTTCTAATGAAAGATATACAGACTAAACAGGACAGTTACCAGAATGTATTGCATACCTCACTAAGCCTGTCCATATCAAACTTCCCTGGAGGCCTTTAAGTTGTGTTCATGAATGACAAAACTGGTCCTGGCTTTCTGTTCCAAAGATTAAGGTTTTAAGTTCAACTATGCAGAACTGTCAGTAGCTTCACTGCCTGCTATAGTTTCCAGGGTACCAATTAGGTCATTTTAGATACTGGTTTTTATAATCATTTTAGGCATAGCTAACCACAGGCAGCCTTGGGAAAGCCCTGTTTGAAAAACTAGGTATATTTCAACAAACAAACTAAAACAATAAATAAAGTAGTCCATTCCTCTAGCCAAGCACCATGATAGGAATATAAACCAAACCAAAGGGAGCCCACTAAAGCGCAATTCACTGAGTTTCCCTCCATTTAAATTCTAAATTCTCCTTCAGGCTGCTTAGAGCTTTAAATCCCTCTTTCTTCTTCACACACACTTTCACCGCCATCATTTTGTTCAAAAGGAGGAAAAAATACCCTGACATCTTTAGGCAAGCAGCTATGTTTTATAACCACCTCAAACCTTTCTCTCTTTTCTGCACAGCAGGGATTAAGTGCTGATCAGCAACATTAGAAATAACACTTTATAACTGAAGAGGGGAGATAGCGCCCAATCCATGTCACAGAGACCACCGCTCAACTCTGTATTCAGGTATACAGCACTTTCCCCTCCTAGGGTCATAAAAAATTGCTGCTCAATCTTTTAAGGACACAGACCTAAACATCCTATTATGTCAAATGATTAGGAATGCTCCTCCAGCCAATATAGGAGAAATGTTATAAAATGAGCTCATAGTGTCAAGCTCAGTTCATCTAGAGAGGAAACAAAGACTAAAATAAAACGATGAAAAATCCTATGGACAGCTTGCTATTGTGTTTATAATGATGTCTATGCAATGCTGATGATTCCTACCCCAAATACAGTAAGTGTATTTTTTTAGGGAACAGTCACCTGCCGACCTAATGCCCTTCAGTAGCATAATAAATAGCTACATTTGCTGGGACCTCTGTGAGTTGTATTCCAATCTAAATGGAGAGCGCCACGTTGGAGAAAGAAAGAACTAACTGAAACTATAGGAAGCATTGGGATGTATGGGCTTGGCACGTCAATGCCTGTGCATATGCAGAGGCCTGAGGCAGTATAGCTAATACTCAGACAGTGTCTTATTGATGAGATTTAGCTCATCAGGCACCTAATATTGTGCATTTTTCAATGCTCCTCTTTATCTGTTTCGCTTTCCTATTCCCTAGGATGGCTCATTAGGATGCTGATAAATGGCACTAGAGGGCTCAACAAAACCACCAGTCCCAAGACTTGCTGATTTCTTAAAGCTGGCTATTCCCACCTTTTCTCCAGCAGACAGCTAAATGGGAAAAGGGGGAGAGAAGAAAAGTATGTCTTTCTCATCTCTCAGTGAGATTGAATCAATGTATTATTTTGGCAAGCTAGCTTTTTTCTGTGTCACAGGACTGGACGTGTTATTATATAGTGGTCACAAGGGACTATATAATCCCATGTGACCTACAGAGTTATACCTTTGGGAATATTTTTTTCCCATTTGATGACAGAACAAGAGTATAAATACAAATTTACATCTGTATTAAAAGTCAGAGAGCTTTTTAGAAAGCCTTCCTTGGCACTGCTGTTCTGATCATCAATCATTGTTCTCTCAAAGACATGGACCCTCCTAAAGATCAGAGCCCACTCAGCATCCCCCAGTGACACGTTTTCATGAAAATCTGCTATATACGTGAAAATATATTTTTACTTGCTTCATTTGCCTGCATAAGTTTGGGCTAAGAGATTATAAAGCAAAACCTGCTGACATTCTGCTTGCTGGCAAAGCTTTCTCTAAATATCTTAACTATACCTTCTTATTTGACAAATATTTGCCATATTCGCCCACTAAAACCTCTCAGAGGAGAAAAAAGAGAGAAAGGAAATAAGGTGGGTCTTTTTTTCTTCTTAATATATCAGAAAGCTGACTGGCAAGACAAGTTTGCCTAACATTTTAAATGAGGCATATGTTCTCAGGTTTTGTGAGATCCTTCTTACTTTTTCCTCTTTTTTACACCATAAAACCTGTAACACACTTTTATTATGTCTCTGTAAGCTCCCCCACTATTATTGCATGGATCTTTTCTCCAGACATTAGTTTATGAGTGCTGTTGTTTGCAAACATTACTCTTTTCTACTGAAAATCCTCAGGCATATAGGGTGTAAAGATGACAACAAGTGATGTATTAGGAAAGCTGGCCCATTTTTGACCAATCTGATTTTTGTTTCTTTCTTTTAACTGTCTGGTTTACTATAGCTCCCAGGAAAATAAAACTAAGTAGCAGCAACATGACTGATAGCCTCACGGTGGTGAACTGGGCTTTGGAACTTGACAACTGCAATCAGGGGAAATCTGTGAGAAATTCAGAACTTGGAAATACAGTTTACTATTTCAAGAGTTTGGTGGATCGGGATATATTTGAAAGAAGTAGGGATGTATCATTATTCTTAAAACAAAACAAAACAAAACCAGACTAGGTCTTGGAACATTCCACAAACAGTTTGAGGCATATTTTCCAGACTGCACTATATTTCATTCTCCTTCGTTTGAATCCTATGCTGAAGCACAAAATGGAATAAATTGTAAGTCATGACCGTATTTATGGTTTCTACATTTAATATACAAAGTAAGGTAACAGCACACTTGTGACAAATCTACTAGCTAAACAATTTCTCCCTTACAGGAGAAGTAAAACATACAATCAGCTTCAGACAGTACATATAACTGAGAATTTGCTGTAGTTGTACTAGCAGAGTAATATAAACAAGTTTCTGTTTTTTGTTTTTTTTTGCTAAGTTTCCATCCATCCTTTGTGCAAATACTTATGTTCCATGACTTCACCACCATGGATCAAACAAGTTAGTCCCTTAACTTGGTTCCTGCCAAATATTATACTGTGTAAAAACCCAGCCAGAATAAAATAAATTGTGTAGTTATACTGGGATAATTTAAAACAACAATATTAGAAAAAAATGTTTAAAGAGATGCAAAAGTCTGTTGTTCTTAGGTCTTTGCTAATTGTATACATTGTAGAGCAATGATATACTTTCATGGAAACAGGGTGCCCGTGGATAGAAGCAAGGAGTAGAAAGCCTGTAACCAATGGTGATTGCTTTCCATCTGCATGGCTTTCTTTATTTTAACAAGGGATGGTATTCTTCAAAAAGCAGCTTTGCTCTGTGCCATAGCAACTCACTGAGTAAAACTCTGGCAAACCCCTATTATTTAGACATCCCTTTTGATATATAGATCTGTAACTGCCATTAACCTGGGATTCCTTCTGTGCCCCAAAATTCCTTTAACACACCATGTGCTCCAAAACTATAGTTTTAAGTTCATCTGTGATACAGCAGTTCAAGGCTTTAGTTCAGGCAATATTGAAAACATTCCCTTTGCTGAAAGAATCTGAATTTTATTCATGCCTACTGATTTTGCTAGGGAAAACTGAACCAATGGAAAATATTCACAGAATAATGACATGTTAAGTGATTATCAAAAGAAAAAACACCTATCAGCTGAACTCCAATATTACCATAAGAACCCCATAAATTATTATTATATTTGGGTTCCAGAGTTTCTTGGGAGAAGGGTATGAATTCCCAGGAGGGAGGGGCTGTATTCTAGAGAAACAAGTGATAGCAAAGTTTAAATAGTTTGGTTGGGAGGAAGTTTTCAGAGTATATCTTTAATTATGCATGTTGTTTTAGTTTGACAAATTTTCTGTCTGAAGGCGATGAACAATAATGAAAACTGTTTCGAAATAACTCTACCTGTCCTTTTTGGGGTTTTTTTTGGGGGGGGGAGATGACAGAGTATTCCTTTTTTTCTTGAATTCAATATCTATTTTACCCAAATAACTTCTCAGTAGCTCTCTTCTCCATGTGTATTTAACCTGATATATCATCAATGCCTCAGATGGATTCTAAACAATCCACACCTTTGCACCAACCAATTTATTATAAGGATTAAAAAAGATGGCAAATGGAGAGTTTTTAACAAAGCAGAACCTTAGCATTGCACTTTCCCCCATTATTCCTAGTGAAAGGATTTTAAAATAATACACTGAACATTTGTGAGATTTATAACATTAGGATTAATAACAAAAGGTTTTAGTAAGGGATGAAAAACAGCTCAGTGTTGTTATTCTTATTTTACAGAAAATGAAATCTCAACTGGACTTAATGTAGTACCAGCCCTCCAAACTCTGAGGGGTGAATTCTTGATTCACAACATATTATACACTGTCAACCCCCAACAGATAAAAGATTCTGAGTGCCTCAGTCTTTCTCCCTGATACTCTTAGTGTGGTTCACACAATGTAGCATACTTACCTTTAAGAACTTATACAGAAGGAATGTGAACCAGTTGGTCAGCATTTTTTCAGCCACCGACTCAGTCCTGTAAGAAAAGTAGAAAATAAATATGATGACAGGAAAATTCAGAATTCTCTGATCTCCCTTGAAATCTTAAAACTTTTATTTATCTTAAAGACTTAAACGGTCAAATTTTGAAAGGCAATAACTTTAAAACAAAAAGGAATGCTGAGATTATTATGTAAAATTAAAAGATAATCTTAATAATAGCCAATTCCAGTTTAGCTCCATTCAGCCATTCCAGTGAAAAGAAATCCTCTATAAGCTATACATTATTCGGATTAAAAAGTTCCAGTCTACCATCATCAGATCTTCAGAGTAATATTGAGTATCTGAGAGAATCCACAGAATGTTCTAATTCAGAACACAATTTATGCATCTTATCAATTCACTAGAAATAGATAGCAGAGATGAAGGAAGTCACATTTAAAAGTTTTTATTATAAATTCTACACACTTACATCCAGTTAACAATTATAAGAAAAGGCAGTTAGCTGCAGAATGAAGAAATTTAAAACTCTTTTGTATATCAATGAATTATCTCTGTTGGAAAGAACTCTGTAAAAGCCACAAATAAGGCTATTAATGTCAATGTTAATGCTATAAGACAGCAACCACTTACTTTACGTATCATGGGATGGTCTACCCAGTGGTTACTAAGAGGAATCTGCCATCCAGAATACAACACTAATCACTGAAGCGAGTATAAATATGAAATAGTAATGAAGGATGGAGGGAATTCCTCCAGTTCTCAAAATCCATCTTTGTTTCTTAGAAACAATCAAAGGACTTAAATCAATTTGCAAAACCCAGATGGGTTCTTGCCCTTTACCATTGGGGAAAAAAAAATCAAATAGAGACATCCAAAAGGGTTAAAAAGTTCATGTGGCATCAAGTGAGTTAAGAAGCTTAAGTGTTTACAACAGGGATATGAATATGTCTCTGTTGTAAACATTAAGATTAACATATTTATCAAACATTTAAACTATGCACATTTATTCAGCATGAAAAAATGCAGGTGGTTCTGATTGAAATTATTTATACTTTTTTTGACTGCTCCATCTATTAATCATCAGAACAGCTATTTCATATTCAAATGATCACGAAAGCACAAGCAACACTAATGACCTCAAGAAGGTAACCACTTCTTCATTGCTATAAGGAAACAGATAGAGAGTGTTACTGAAAATAACAAAACCACAACAATCTAAATTTCAATTCTCTAAGTCTAGAAGCTACATTGATTCTGAGTAAGTCTACACAACACAAAGGACTATCAGGCAGAAAGAAGTAGTTAACTAGTGCAGATTGTTCTGAACAGAACAGGAACGTGGAAAATGTTATTTCCTGACTACCTTCTGCCTTGACCAAATGAAGATGATGTCTCCACATTTGGCTTTCTGCTCATTGTATCTCTCTTTTGCTTTCCTCATAAAAATAGGCCTGGTATGTTGTGACGAGGGTAAGAGTGGAAATTGTTGGATTCAAACTGAAACACAAATGACCTAAGTTCTAGTTCCCAACTAGTAGATATTCTAAATAAATTCCCTTCTGGTATGCAGCCTGGATATAAGATAAAGAATGACAGCTTGCATTCAGCATGATAGAAACACTAGTGTGGAAAAAATGTGTGTCCCTCAAAAAAGTGGGAGAAGGGGAGAAGTCTGAAATATAAAACAGATAGTTCTATAAATCCAATTGTTGGAATAAACTTGGCTCTGAGTAAAAATAACAATATTCAGGTTTCTGCTGTTGTTCCGAGATGGCTTTCTGTAGTCAAGGCTTAATTACTACATGGCCATATGTTCACAGGACTACATTTTATAATACAGATTTCATAGAACATGAGTGTTAAGGCTGTAAAGGCAAAGTTTCCTCTGCAGGAAGTGATATAGGGAAAGACTATAAGATCAGGACTAGGGAAATAAACTTTATGAATGATACTATACATACATACACAAACTACATTATTTATTTATATATCAACTTTGTCTAGCTTCCCATCTCACCAAAAGCAACTCTGGGCAGCACATAAGAATAACATTTTTACATTTGCTTCTCTTCTTCAAAACTAACTGTCTCTTTCTCTTGTCTTATGATTTCTATTTTCTAGTTCTATATTAGAATGCATTGACATTTACACATACAACACGCACGCACAATATATTGCCCTGTAGCATCCTGTATTAGTAGCTAGTACCAATCAACTATAATGCTACAAGAAAGTCCCTGTCCAAAGATCTTCAAAACCTAGCTGGTACATACCAGAAGTAAAATGTTCAGACCCCAGCCTCTTTAGGGATAAGTTGATAATGAAGTTGATAGCATAAGTTTTGCTATATCTACAATACCATATAAATTCACAATGTAAGCTTACTTTACATATTATATTTAGGAGGCATATACTGTTTACAGACTTAAGAAAGGATAATATAGGAGATTATATCTAGAAGCCAGAATTCACTGAGGTTTCCTCACTGAATAAAAGAATTATTTGTCCCAATGTAATAGTATAAGAAACGGTACCAAGTTTCAAAAGAAATCCTTTTAACATGTGCCACTATTTGGTATGTCCACTACATGATCATGTTAAAAACCTGATGGGCCAGAACCGACAGAGGAAGTAGAATACATTATTGACATGTACTCATTTTCCACCCGTGTTGAGATAATACTCAGGAAAATCTTGTTTTATTCTGAAACAATCACTTGTTAGAGGTTGAAGAAGTAATCTTGAAGAAACAATTGGGAAGGAATAACATGGCGAATAGAGGTCTGATGCACTTCTATGCAGAAAGAGGATATGTCCCTTTTGAGCCTGAAGAATAATAATGCCTTGCTCCCTACCATCAGAAACAAATACTACTGAAAGACAGTAACTTTGCAATAGACATTATTTGTGATGAACTAATCAACTCTGGATTTAGAGACATTTATAAAAACAGAATATCTATGTGACACAGTATTGGTAACCCTCACAAATTAAAAAAAAAATAAAGGAAGGAAGGAAATAAATTGAAAGAAGGAAGAAAAAGAGAGCAAATTACAAAGTGCTCTATTCTTTTTCATTGCCTTCTGTTGAGTTTAAAAAAAAACAACCCTCAAATGCTAATAAACAAGACACAGCAGTAAGCCACTAATAAACAAGACACTACAAATCATACATTTGTCCTTTCAATGCTATACAATCATTCCTATGGTCATTTCCAAAGTCTTTTAAAGCTTTTTTTCTTTTGATTTTTACATCACATTATCACGATTACACATAGAAACATATTATTTGTTTAATAAAGCATAGAATTAATGTATTTTTCCATGTATAAGACACTATTTTTTCCTGCAAACACCCTGTTCAAAAATCAGATGCATCTTATAGAAGTCCAGTGTCTTATACACGGAAAAATAATGGTAACCTCCACAGCCTAGGGCATGCCTGTGTGGGTTGACATGCTGCCTGCTGCAGGTGTCAAGCCCCTGTGGGCTTGCCACTAACAGGAGGGGGCAAGATTGTTGGCCAGCTGAACTTCTGGATTTGCCAGCTCAGCTGTTCAGCGCTCAACCGAACAGCTGATCGGCCCGGAGAGGGTGCGTCTTATAGACAGAAAAATACAGTATTGTACAGAGAATGCTAATAGAATGAATGTTGTTGAAAATAGTGTATAATGTGGAGTTCTACATTAAAGTTTTATTTAAAAGAGATGATGACACATTTAAGTGTCTGTTCTGACATTTAACAGAAATTTGATATCTTTGTCTACTGAAACAAACATTTCCTCCAATCTGTTTATCACCTTGTTTTGATATCTGACTTAGAAAGATATGAAAATATTCTAGCTTCTAAGTTCTTACCACTCATAAATGTTCAAACTCATAATTGAAATACTAAAGGCCAAAAAGACTTCCCTACTTGCTCAGTTTCATGAATATTCCATCTAATAGCGATCACTCTGTTTTTGAGAAATGCTCAGACATGGAAATAGCTATTTATGGGGCACAGTTCTAGTGCTAAATCTATGGTCAGAATTGTTGAAAAACACAAAATAAAAGGCAATACCCTGACTTAAATATCCACACAAATCCTTTTACTAAGAGAATGCTATACAAATGCTCACCTCCTCAAAAGCAATTTGGGATGGTTCTTGCTCTCCAAATTCTTTTCAATCAGATCTGAGAGAAGCTGTTTCAGCACTCCAGTGGCATATTCCATCTCACCCTGTAGTGCTGTCATAATTAAAGAGGCCACATTACCCCTGTCACGCATGGAGAAGCTACGCTGGGCCTCCAAGGTTCGAATAAAGGTTAACAGGAAGTGCTTTTTGTTCAAGAGCTGCCCAAAAAGCGTCAAAGACTTCTCCACGTTGGCCTGGACCTGAGGAAGAGAAAATATGGTTGCAGTTACCTCAGAGTATTTTAACAATACAGAGAGATTAGGAAAGTCAGGTACAGAATCAGGTGAGATTTTGGGCATGAAATAGAATCATGGGGTTTAGCCAACAAATAAATCACTTTTTAATGTTTGTTTCTAATTATATGTGAATATGTCTTGTCTTTGTAGGAGTTTCATTCCAAACCTCATAATTTAGTGCATACAACAAGAATATGAAATCCTTTAAATCCTTTGCAGCTATGTCTTCCCAGGACTCAGTGAATCCCCCCCCTTTTTAAATACTTCATTATTTAAGAAGTTCACACTGTGTACATATAACAGTTTCTCCCTTAATGTTGTTAATTCGTTAAAAGCAGCTATTCTAGAAATTCACTTATTGAACAGATATTTTCAAAGACTGCATACATGAAATATATGTAATTTACAATTTTACTTGTAAGATTTATTTCAAATTTTCTCCAAATTTTGAGACCATGAATCAACTGATCTTGTTTGCAAATAATATTGGAATAGATCTCTCTTTTGTCTGGTTATTGCTCAGTCCACTGAGCCTGGGCATTTGTTCATGGACAAAACACAAACATTCAGGAAAGTTTCAGTAAAAATGATAATTTGAGTGCTGGAAAACATCAGAATTCCTTTCTGTCCTGTTTTTTAATGCATTTGTACACTTGTGTGCATACAAAATGTGAATAATAAAAACAGGTAACCCAGGGCATGGATATCAGTTTGGAGAGTCATTTAATAATGCTTAAATTCAGAAGTTTTCTCTACTTTTTCCATCTTTTTCTCCTATTGCTCCAAATCTGACTCAAATTCTAGCCCATCCATTCGCTAAACATAATATTGAAAGAAAATGATATGCTCACAGTTCTCTTGTCCTGTCTGTTATCACATCAAATTTATTGAAACAAACGAAGCTACTGTCATACCAATCTGAGCCTATGGAACTGAAGTAGCAAAATTCAATAGCAGAAGAGAAGACTGATCCAGATAAGCAGTTTATGAAGGTTGTATTGGTGTTTCCCATGTAATGACAGCAATTGGGCCAGCAATTCCATCACTAAGTAGTCGTTAAGTGAAACATCATGTGACCATACCTGTGTTATGACATTGCTTCAACTGCAAATACTAAGAAAATCATCTGCAGTCATTAAGTGTGACATCAGATGATTGGGACTTGTGTGTTACTGTCAGCTTCCCAGCTTCCCTCTGACTTTGTTGGAAGCTGTCTGTGAAGGTCGCAAATGACAATTACATGACTGTGGGACACTGCAACTGTCATAAATGTGTGCTGGTTGCCAGGCACCCAAATTGCAATTATGTAACTATATGAGGATGCTGTAATTATCATAAGTTCAAGGACTGGCCATAAACCTATTTCTTCAGCACTGTCATGAGTTGAACGGCTACTAAACAGGACAATTGTATCTATATTTGGTTTTATACAGAGATCAATTCAAGGAAGAGGTCTGAGTGCAGCCATAGACCAATTTATTATTAAAATACTGTATTTTCATAGGCATTGCAGATTCCTTGCAGTGTAATCAGTGTATAAACAGAGGCATAGAATGAAGATCACATGAAGTATTAGTACCGCTTTATAAAACCCTAGTAAGACCACACCTGGAATATTGCAGCCAAGTTTGGTCACCATATCACAAAAAAAGATGATCAAAGGCCTGCGGGACTTGGGTTTGGCTAGTCTAAAGAAAAGAAGAAATAGGGGAGACATAATAGCAGTATTGCAGTATTTGAGGGACTGCCACAAAGAAGAGGGGGTCATGTTATTCACTAGAGCAATGGTTCTCAACCTTTTTAATGCCACGACCCCCAACTGGTAGTAAGTCGAGGACTACCCAACCGGTAGTAAGTCTAGGACTACTCAACCGGTCATAAGTTGAGGACTTTCCCTGCCCGGGAGTGCCGCGCATCCGTGGTGCTGCCCCCTGCGCTGGCCGAGGCATAGCTGGCAAGGGACAGCGACGGCGCAGGGTGACCACCGGCTGGGCCACCAGCTGGCCCAGCCCAAGGGAGGTAAGGCACCCGCCGGGCCCTATGCGTGCCAGCAACCCTCCCTGCGCCCGCCGGCCTCCCACCTCCCAACCCTGGCCCTCTTTTACTCACATTTTTAGTAGTTGCTCAGCAGGGAGGGGTGGAAACTTCCAGACAGCTCACCTTCTCTGCAGACAACTTGCAGCACTGTTTGCAGAATGGGACTTTTGGCAAGCTCTGCAGGGCAGAGACAGCCTGGACAATTCCTATTAGCTTTTGAAAGCCAATAGAATTAGACTCTATTCAAGAGAGTCTATTCTATTGGCTTTCAAAAGCCAATAGAATAAAAGGGTGTAGCACAGCTAAGGAAAAGGGGAAAAAATGGCGGACTGCGTTGTTTGGCGACCCCTGTGAAATGGTCGTTCGACCCCAAATGGGGTCCCGACCCACAGATTGAGAACCGCTGCACTAGAGCATCAGAGGGCAGGATGAGAAACAATGGTTGAAAACTGATCAGAGAGAGAAGTAGCCCGGAATTAAGGAGAAACTTCTTAACAGTGAGGGAAATTAAGCAGTGGAACAGTTTGCCTTCAGAAATTGTAGGCACTCCATCACTGGAGGTTTTTAAGAAGAGACACTAGACAATCACCTATCTGAGATGGTATAGGTCACAGGTCGGCAACCTGCAGCTCTGGAGCCACATGTGGCTCTTTAAGCCTTCCCCTAAGATTCCCAGTCTCCTCTGCCATTTGCAGAGACAGAGAGAGAGACAGAGAGAGGCACCTGCCTTCCCTTTTCTCTCTCTCTCTCTCTCTCTGTGTTTGTGTGTAAAAAAGAGAGTGGACTCATGGTGTTCTTCGAGGAGCTGAAAAGCTTATTGGGCGGAGCTCCTCCCTTTGCTGAATCTCTGCAGGAAGCAGGAAACAGGAAGGGCAGGAGAGAGCTAGCTAGCCCAGCTATGCTGACTCAGGAATTCTGGGAGTTGAAGTCCATGAGTCATAAAAGAGCCGAGGTTGCCTACCCCTGAGCTTGTTGGAGAACAGCTTGAAGCGTATGTATGTATGTATGTATGTATGTATAAAAATAATGCTAAAAATCAAAGAGTGATTCCTGGGTACATACATTTCGATAGATAAAAAGGACGATCATCAGGAAATAAAACAACAAAGTTTTAATAAAATAACCAAGCTGCATTTATAAGCAAGTTTCCCATTGACTAGTTTACACCCTGGCGATGATGGCAGATTCTGAGCCATCGAAAGCTTGGTTATTTTATTAAAACTTTGTTGTTTTATTTCCTGGTGATCGCCCTTTTTATCTATCGAAATACGTATATATATATATATATATATATATATATATATATATATATATATATATATATATATATATATATATATATGCGGCTCCCAGTGTTTTGTTTCCAGTGGGAAACGGGTCCAAGTGGCTCTTTGAGTGTTTTAGGTTGCCTACCTCTGGTATAGGTTCTCCTGCTTGAGCAGGGGACTGGACTAGAAGGTCTCTTCCAGATTCTGTTCTATTCTATTCTATTCTATTCTATTCTATTCTATTCTATTCTATTCTCTTTTCTACTCTACTCTCTATTTTGCTAGGATCAAAGAAAATATAGAATTTATTAATGATATCTGATCAACATCAGCATATTTGTCACAGTAACTTTAAAGCTAGGAACATACAGAAAAAAAGTAACTACGGTACTTTATAAAAAAATGATAACTCTTCTTTTAACATTTACAATACATTATTTGCAGTGTACAATTTTCAAGAAACTACATGATTTTTTTTAATCCCTTACCTTTTATATTTACATACCATCAGATTTTAAAATTTTATCCAACAAGAATTCTGCCTCCATCCCTAAATGGGAATTGCCAAAACATTTGATTTGACCCAGGACTAATTGCCAGATTCCTCCTGGCTAAATCTGAGCATAGCAAACAACCCAAAGGAAATTTTGATCTTTTGACTTTCTATACGTGACTGTAAATGTTATCGTCTGTCCCTGAGATTTAGCAATGGAATTGGGTCATATGGTCCATCTAAGCATGAAACAGAAAATAAATTACTAAATATGACCAGGACATCTGATCTATAGGGACTCAAATGGAGAAATATTTCTATTTAGCTACCGTTGTGCTCTACCTGGTGCCTCAGTTCCATACTTATACGCAGGAAGCATCTGAACAGAGGCAGGAAAGACCTTGTAGCATTTGAGGCTGCTGACACACTGTTCAATCTCCATATTTTTCCAGGCAAACAGGTAATTAAAACTAAAGACATTCAAGACAAATACCCACCTTCCTCTTGTAAAATAAGTATTTCAGGCAAAGGTTTTTCATTCATCAGTATAAAGCAAAGAGCTTTATACTGATGGCAAAATATGAATAATAAATGAAAATTAAATAGATTTATATCTCATGTTCATTAATACAGCTCTTGTGGCTATCAAAAGCACAGGGCAAGTACTGTATATCTCCTGAATAGTATATAGAATATGGATTACACATTTGTACTGGTATTTCTTAAATATAAATTTGTACATATGAAAATATTATCTTCAATCAAGATTGTTCACCAGCAATTACCAACGGTTATTACTGCCAACCAATTGCTTGCAATTGAGGATACAGAGATTTGCTTAATGGTCAAGAAAATTGCATGAAAATGTAAGATCCAATTGGCAATAGTTTGATAATTTGAGGACAATTCAAATATTTTTTAAAAATTAGGATTTCAGATTGGACAAAGCAGTTGTACTTCTAGGGAATTTTCGGCAAGCCCTTCCCCTGCATTTACCTTAAGAAGTGAGATTCAGAACCCAAATAAAGGATACCTGCAAGACAATCTCTTCTTCTGAATGTTCAACTTGCTCCTCAAAATCTAAGCTCTCCTAGGGATGAGTATTAGATTCAGACCAAGCCTGACTCCTGTCCCAAATGGGACACACTTCAGAGATTCTACTCTCTACAGGTCTCTGAGTTCAAAGCTGAGCCAAAAAAGTGACTGAAGAAGAGGCACGAAGTGGAAAGTAATATCGTTTGGGAGTTGGTGGTCACTGTTATTGGCTTCTGAAATCCACTCCATTTATCCACAAAAAAAATTAATTGTTTTCTGTAATGTCTACTAATGTCACATCTTATAATACTGTATTCCCCAAGTCTCATTCTCTTGCATCTGAATTATAAATTATCTTGATTTTTATATGTGCCCTATGTTACTAATTAGATACATCATTTCCCTTTGGCCATTCTCCCTGCCTTTTGTCCTGGCTAGCATTCCCTGGTTTTCATGTACTTGATCTACTTGGTCAGAAACTGTTAAATTGCTGGTAGTGCTGGGGGGAAAAGACTCCAGTTCATGACACAAAACAACAGTAGTTATTTTTGTCCTCTGTGACATGTTCATAAGAATTTGAATTTACATTTATCAATTATAGCGGGAACCCGCTGCATGGAGAAGCACTTGTGCAAAATTGTTTTATATCATTAACACAAAGCAAAAGGTGGGAGATTCTCTCTATCCGTATAGTCATACAAAAGCAGCTATTTTCAACAACATAGTTGCTACAGAAAAGAACCCATTACACAGGGTACTAACTCACCCATATGTTGCCAGTGTTTGTATGTGTCCATGTGCTTGTGTGTGTATGCATGTAAATAAGCATATTTATTTAGATTAAACTAATTCTGTCTCCACAATGTTTATACCATGTTCTTGAGGCACTTCAAGGCAGGACCATTTTTATTCCCCAATCCTTCTAAACCACAGTTGGGAAATGTGAGATGGTCCTGGAATAATAGAAACGAAAAATGTCCTTCTAGATGCCCCCTCCCCCCTCACACACACATTCTGTCTTTGATCCTTTACAGAAGAGAAGGGAAGAAGGAGCAACGTTGCTTATTTCATCCCAGCAGCTTTGGTTATTATAGAGTTTTTCAGTTGCAAAGAACTGAAAAAGACAATACAGTCCAGATCTATTCTAAGGTTATAAAGTGGGTTGTATTTTACCTAAGGATAAAATGCAAAACACAAAACCTTGTGTGGTCAACGTAAAGGGGGAATTGTGAAACTGTCAAATCATCTTCTGGGACTAAACTGGTATGCCAGTGGAGACTCAAGATCTGGAGAGAAGGATAAGGTAAGATTTTCCATCAGCAGTGAACCAAATCATCCACAAATTCTGTAGAATTGTATTGCTAGAAATTGGAAGATTCCCCTCCCCCCCTTATTTTGCAATTTGGGGTTCATCATTGCTGAGTTAGAGATTAACCATCTTAACTGCTAAATACAACAACACAGGAGCCTACAATTCTGAAACCAATTCTGGATCAATATAATGTCTCCAACTGAAATTGCCATCAGGCAGCATAATGAGGGCTAGAAGTCAAACCCCAATACCCACATGACCATACTGACTGATGCTTGCCATTCCCATACTTTGAGGAATAAGTAACACAGCTAATGCTTTTTTTCAGGCACAATCATAAAAATATAAGACATGGACTGGATCAAGATCATATTTGGGAGTGAGGGAAAGCAGCTCTCATAAATGCTCTCTTGTTTCTGTCTGGAGAAAAAAGACTGAGAATATATGCAAAATTAGCTGATTCTGACTGACCTGGTTCCTTCTATGAGGCATCTGAATTAGCCCCCATTCCTTGTTTTAATTAGGGGTGTATGTGGGGGAAGGAAGGAAGGAAGGAAGGAAGGAAGGAAGGAAGGAAGGAAGGAAGGAAGGAAGGAAGGAAGGACGGACATAGGAGAATGAACCCATCAGGACAAGATTCAGCAGTCCATCTGCATTTAAAAGACAAAGGCCACTCTTTTGAAGACAGCAAAGTCCACATTTCAGACAGAGAGGACTGATGGTTTGAACGAGGGGTCAAAGAGGCCATCTATAACACAATTGAACAGCCCTCTCTCAAAAGAGGGGGAGGGATATGACATCACCTATCTCCTGTCTACAACACAGTCCTTTTAGCAAATCCAAGAAGGCTCCACACCCATTTATACCACTCAGGAGGACACAGATAAAGCTCCAAGTGACCTCAAGGACTCTCTAAGAATGCAAATGATCAGTGGTCTGCAAGGAATATAAATCCTTCCATTCCCCATCATCCAGTCAGAGCTGAAGAAGCTTCTTGGATGAGAAGTAAAGCGTCTTGAAAGAAAAACAAGAAAGTCTAGTTGCCTCTTCAAAAAAACCTCTGAGAGAAGGAAGGAAGGAAAGAAGGAAGGAAGGAAGGAAGGAAGGAAGGAAGGAAGGAAGGAAGGAAGAAGGAAGGAAAGAAATTCTTTTCCTCATCAACTGTTTCTCCATTCCATTCAAATTACCTCCAAATAGGCTTCTTTCGGAGGTTCTCCATATGACCAATGAATAAAGAAACATGAGGATGAGGGCTGTATTTTGACCTGAGTTGCTCCTAATTGTGATATGAAGATGCAGAACAGCGTTCTATTCCTGGCAGATAAAATAGGTGACTTTATTCAAAACCACTTTCTCAACTTTTCATTAAATAACAGCCTTTGCTTGCTTCATGAAATGAAAGGAGGATCACACAGCATGTTCTTTCTTGGGTGGTGTGCTCAGCTTCCCAAAACTCACAACAGCTGATAAGGTCTAAAATTTGCTTTGTCCTAAACAAGTTGTTTATAACAAGCATAGCGGAGTACTGGTTGTATTAGTAGAAGCAGTAGCACAAAACATCTGTTCTCAACAGGCTTGGCTAGTTATCAACAGCTCTGAAAGCAATGAAACAACAATTCTCTCCTTTTCCTTCCTCCGCCCACACTGTCACTCTTTTTTAAGGGGTATGTATTCATTAACAGAAATATATGAGCAATAGGGTATGATGGCTTTAAATTTTCATAGAAGAAATAAAACAGCAACTTAAACCCACAAGAAGAGTTGTACTTACAGTGCAACAAATTAGATGGGTGTGTGTGTCATGCACAAGACGTTAGGAAGGGGAGAGAGAGAGAGAGAGAGAAAGACATATTCCTTCCTTGCCATTTAGAGTAACAAACATTATTTTCTAGTTAAGACATATGAACAAAAACTTGTCAT
Source organism: Crotalus tigris (assembly GCF_016545835.1). NCBI lineage: Eukaryota > Metazoa > Chordata > Lepidosauria > Squamata > Viperidae > Crotalus > Crotalus tigris. The sequence continues at coordinate 2,420,831 of NW_024100213.1, read as the reverse complement.
ATTGATTTTAAGAATTGTTGATGTTGTATTTGACATAGTAAGATAAAAGGCAATCCTACTTGCTTTGTTCCATTAGAAAAAAAAATCCAAAACTGACAGTTGAGTATCTTTATTAGGGCCAAAGAAAATAATACAAACAACTTTTGGAATCTCCATCATACTTTGTTGGACATATAAAAGAGAGGGGAAGATCTTTTCAGAATTATATGTATCACATTTCACATTTTGTGAGTCGGGTGGCCCTATATATATGATGAATGAATAAATAAAGTGACAGGAAACTTATTAGATCTGCTAATTGGGTCAGAATGTTATTCACACTGCCATTAAGGCTCTCCTCCAGCTCTGAGAATATAAGAACATTTGTATTTGTATGAATACAAATTTATTTTTATTCAAATTCTACAATACATAGCATTTAACTGGGGAAGGCTTATATTCTTATCAATTTACTCATTATAATTTGTATTTTAGAGTTCTGCTAGATCAAATCTATGAACTATCTATTTTCTTGTATTATACACTGTTCTATACTTTACTGTATAGCAATCTGGATTATCCTTATTTTTCTTGAGAATAACCTGAATAATTCAAATAAATGAAAATGCAACTTATTTGGCTACAGAGTTTTGAATGGAGGGAGCATGCTGAATTGACTGTAATAAAGAAATGTGAATAAAGAAAGTTCTGTTAACATGGATATTATTACCCAATGCCTCCTATTTGGTATTGTTTGAATGTTATAGTTTTTTCATTGCAGGTTATCTTTGTACTGGAAAGTTAAAATCCCTGTCTTCTGGTTGATGTGTGCCCTTTCTTGCTCTCTTTTCCCTCACAATAATTAAGGAGGTAATGACAGGCAAAGTGTGATCACAACAATGCCACTGCCAAGAGCTGAAACATGGATTGGCCAACCCCCCCCCCCATCTATCTTTCAGATAGGATAAAAAGCTAAACTCCTGATTCAGATATGAATGAATCTGGAATACCTGTGACATAAAAACAGGCATTTCCAGAACAATATTTTTTTGGGAACACCCCGTGACAGACTGTGTTCAGACCTTTGCCACTGTTTTATTGCAATGGTCTGCCTCTATCAAATGTACATAGTAGATCATGAAATTTATCTTTTTGGCTATTTTTGCTTCCTTAAAGACATAATGGCTCACAAAAGATTTTACAGCTGTAATATGTTTCAAGCCAATGGCATAAAAAGGATGTTGAGATTCTAGAAAGAGTACAGAGAAGAGCAACAAAGATGATTAGGGGACTGGAGGTTAAAACATATAAGGAAACTTGCTGGAATTGGGTATGTCTAGTTTAATGAAGAGAAGGATGAGGGGTGACATGATAGCAGTGTTCCAATATCTCAGGGGCTGCCACAAAGAAAAGGGAGTCAAGCTATTCTCCAAAGCACCTGAAGGCAGGACAAGAAGCAATGGATGGAAACTAACCAAAGAGAGAAGCAACCTAGAACTAAGGAGAAATTTCCTGACAGTTAGAACAATTAACCAGTGGAACAACCTGCCTCCAGAAGCGGTGAATGCTCCAACACTGGTAGTTTTTAAGAAGAGACTGGACAGCCATTTGTCTGAAATAGTATAGGGTTTCCTACCTGAGCAGGGGGTTGGACTAGATGACATCCAAGGTCCCTTCCAACTTTATTATTATTAGTATTAGTATTAGTATTAATAGTATTATTCTATTTCCATACCTGAGCTCAGTATTTTTCTGCATGTTTACAGTTAGAAAAAAAATATTATTTGCTAAAAAAAATGGCCAATTCAGTCAAATCCATAAGCAAATGTACTTACTTCTCAATACCTGCAATGACCATGCTTTATTTTTAAAACAATGCCTGAATTCTTGATTTGGTTAACAAATAATGATGTACTAAGTATGAACAGAGAAATAAAAGGCATTATTACTAAAAGCAGTGACAACAAGGGTCATAAACTTCTCTTAAAAATTAAGGTTATTTGCAAAAAAATTTAAAAAGTAATCTCTACAACCAGAAGATAGATCACTTTCTTTTTTAAACAAAAGTTGTAAGCATTACACAAACCATGTATTTGTTCTTACATTCCATTTGAAATTCTATGAACAAAAAGTAGATTTTGTCTTAATACTGTCTTCCCTGATGTAGTGCCCTTTCAATTTTCTAGACTTCAGCTACTGTAATTCTCAAACAAGATAGAGAAATCCATTCAAATTATTTGAAAAAAAATCAAAAGCAGTAACAAAGTATCATTGTGGGAATTTAAGCAGAAGTTGGCTACAGGCAGAAGATAAGAACAAAGCTTTCCTAACTCAACTTACCAATTCTTCAAGAAGGTAGCTTAGAGTAGCAATGGGAAACTTCAATTAACCTGCTATTTGCTAGAAAACTAACTCAGCTACAAGTGGAAGTATCCAGATTTCTTCTTTCTCTTGCTGAAGGCTCATTTTTCAGACAGGGTAAAAAGAAATAAAGGGTCACTTATTCTAGACCTAATCCTGACCAACAGGAAGGAATGATGGATAGATCAAAAGTGTCAAGCCTTGAAAGAAAGCAACCATGTCCAGATGGAGTACAAGGTAACTAGGGGATGTAGAGAAGGCAGTCATGTGTCATGAACATCAGGAAAACAGATTTTAAAGAACTCAAAAAAAGTTGAGCACCACAGCTTGAAATCCAAAAAAGTCAAAGTGGTACATGTCTATGGAGATTCCCAGTCATCCAGATCATGGTGGTCCCAAAGCTACTCCCAAAAGGCAACTGGACTTTCTTTATTTTTTCCTTGAAGATGTTTCACTTCTCATCCAAGAAGCTTCTTCAGTTCTGACTGATTTATGGAGAATGTAAGGAATATAATAATGCAGGAATATAAATCCTCCATTCTCCACCATTCAGTCAGAACTAAAGAAGCTTCTTGGATGACAAACAAAACACCTCCAAGGAAAAACAAAGAAAGTCCAGTTGTCTTTTGAAAAAGCACCTTTGGGTCAAAGAGGTAAAGGGAATCCAGAAAAAAACACAACAGGACAGGGACAAATAAGATCCCTGAAAAGGAGAAAAGCTTTAAGAACTGGATATAAAAGAACAGAAAACTGTCCAACAAGATGAAAAATAAAAAGGAGATGTTTAGGAAAAGGAAATGGGGCTGTTAACTAAAGACAATGAAAAACTGATAGCTCAAAGTTGAAGAACGGAATCATCATTTTTCTATTTCATTCAAGCTAAGACTCAGAATGAGATAGGGCTTAGGAGGAATGGAAACCATGACTGGAAGGGAAGTTTAGAGTATGTTCATAATAAAAGACTTTATTATGGTCTTTTACATGGGAAGGTAATAAACAAAATTAGAAATAATGCATAACTGTGTAACAATTCTGTGTAAGAGTGAAAAGTATATTAAGAACTCATCTTGAAAAAACTCAAGAATTCAGAGTCATTTGAATTATATTTCTACATGATAAATGAACTGTTACTGTAATCTTTACAAACTCCTACAGAACTGGTAAGGTGCTAGAAGGTTGGAGAAAGACCAACTTGGTATCAGAGAAGGGGTAGTGGGAGGAGTGGACTCTTTACGATTAAGCCATTAGGACAGACTATCAAGCACTGTGTATGCGACTTTTTAGAAAATAATGCTACCATTATTAGGAGCCAGCATGGGATTGTCAACAAGTCATTTCAGATTAAATTTATCTTTTTTTAATGACAGAGCGATTACTCTGGTAAACTAATAAAGAGCACTGTGAACAAGGCTTCTCACTATATTCTTCTGGACAAGACAGATAAATGTATATTTAACAGTACTATACTTTGGTGGATTTTCAACAGGCTGAAGAATCACAGATGAAAAATCACACTTAAATGGATTTGTATTGTTCTAGAGGAAAATACAAAGTAGGAATTTCCCAGGGTGCTCTTTTTGGCCCCATACATGCAACAATTTACAAATGCTTTAAAGAATCCAGCAATTTATGCTTATTCAGTTTACTGTACAGATGACACCAAGCTGGAGATTAATACCTTATAGACCAAAATCACAATTAAAATTATAGTTTGAAAACGGAGACAAATACATCAAGAAAATACATGTTCAACTGTGGCTAGTGTGCTACAGGTAGGAAAATGAAATACATAGGTATGGGCTTGATGTGATGCCTTCCTTGATGCATCACATATGAAAATGATCTAGAAGTACTAGTGTAATGTAGCAACTAAGAAGGCCTATACTAATTTGGGATGTGTTAACTGAACCTTTGCATTCAGAAACAGGATATAACAGTTTTTCAGTTCTCTGATGTTTAGACAAGGATGTAGAGAAGCTGAAATGAGTTCAGAAGGAAGCTACCAAGATGATATGGGATCTGGAAACTCTTAGAAAGGTTAGATACGCTTAGCTTGGAAAAGAGAAGGGATTGATTACCATCTATAAATGTCTAAAGGTTTATTAGATGCAAGATCTATTCTTGATCTATTGTTGAGCTGAAAGCAGCACAAATAGTGTTGAACTGAAAACGGAAAGAAATGAGATTAAGGTTGAATATAAGAAGAAATTCTCTTGCAATAAAAGCTGTTTAGCAGTCAAACAATCTCCCTAAAACATTTAAAGACACCTTGTAATTAAAGGGGATGGGTGATCTCCTGTCAAAAATTATTTAGTGGATTCCTAAACTGAACAGGAATTGGACTACATGACCTATATACGATCCCTTCCAACTTTTGCCTACATTTGGGTAGAGAATATGTTTGTGGGTATATGTGTATGTTTATACACAGTGACAGGATGCTGGACAAATACAGATATGCACTCATGTCAAAGATACTTTTTATTAAAAATAAAAGTTGGTTTTCAAACCAGAAGAACAATGTGCATAGCAGGGTGGAGAGTCTGCATGTAATATGATAAAAATTGATCACAGAAGCATTGATTGTGCTTGACTATAATAGGCAGACTTTGTATGTATACTGAAAAGCATCAGTCCTCTGTAATTACCACTAAATGTGCTATATTCCAAAAGCCAAATCAAATCTGAGAGGTCAGCAGTTGAGGGGATGATAAGGGCATCCTTCATTCCTCCTATCCAGAGCAACCTTGCTCTTGACAGGAAAATGTGATGCAGTTTGTGCTAAATTAAGGGAACACCATAAAGGCTGGGAAAAAGAGAGTAATGGATTGGGTAAAACAGGGAATTAGGAGTTTGAGGATGTCAGGGAAATGTGCTAGAAACTAGTCCCATCTCTAACAAATCCAACCGAATCAGCCAAGTCTGCAGTACAGGACAGTAGCAATGATACAAGGATCAACAATGATACAGGTAGTTCTTGACTTAAGACTACAATTGGGCTCAGAATTTCTACTGCTAAGCAAAACAGTTGTTAATTGAGTCACACCCAATTTTATGACCTTTTCTGCCACGGTTGTTAAGTTAAATTACTGTAGTTAAGTGAATTATGTGGCCGTTAAGCAAATCTGGCTTCTTCCCATTGTCTTTTCTTGCCAGAAGCTGGACTGGGAAGGTTGCAAACAGCATCCCACGACCCCAGGATGTGGCCACTGTCATAAATACATGCCAGTTGCCAAGGTCAGAATTTTAACCATGTGACTGTGGGGATCCTGTGATGGCTGTAGGTGTAAGGACCCATGTCACTTTTTTTAGTGCCACTGTAACTTCAAATGGTCACTACATAAATGTATGTACAGTAAGCCGAGGACTACCTGTATTATGTCAGTTATGACCAAAGCTTTTTCTGAGTAGCACGTGGAAATGTATCCTATGGAAGCATCTCAACACTTTTATTAAGAACCAAATAGCTGAATGAGAGTCTCTCTCTCTCTGATCCTGCCTCTGGCTTCCCACCAATGGGGAGACAGATGCATCTGAGAAGTACATCAGCAGAACATACATAAAAGTAATTGTTCTTATTTGCTTGCTCATGTTCAGAGCAACTGGTTTTCACCACACCAAGCCTGCTCAATATTATATTGAGTCATAATGACCAATACTGACAAATAACCTATTCTTTTATAGATTTTGCATAATATCTTTGCAAGGATGACAAGGCTCATCTCATTTCATGGGAACAAACTCCTTAATTTAGAAAATATTGAGTGAACAATTTACTTCTGTTTGTTCTGGATTTCCCACCACTCTTCATCATAGAATGATCCTCAGTTCAACTGTTATAAAATAACAGACTGTCAGTAACTAGCATTGTGAAGGAAAGGTACTATATATATATAGTACTATAATATATATTTTCAGTTTAAATGGAAACTTAAGAAGCCAGAGCCAATAAATACAAGCAATCTAGCATAATTTCTGTAATAGCCATTCTGGACCAAACAAATGTTAAGAACTATAAAAAAATACAAAGATAATCATGGTGAGATTTCCCTTTCCCCAAAGCTCAGCATTTTATATCCTTCTCTGAAATTATGGACATTTCCCAATCAATTTGTCCCCATTTATAGAGCAGAGTGTATACTAGCCTATGCTTGGAGCTGGCAATCTGACTGCGTTTGTCTGGAGTTGACAACCTTAAGGCAAAGGCACTTTATGACTCCATTATCAAGGACATATCACTATCTTAACCTAGAAAGGTGGCTGATGTAAACTTTTATATGGATAGAGGATTAAATAAATAATTCAAAGCAGACAATAGGTAGATCTGGATTGTCATGTGAATATGCTTATGAGTTTTCTACCTTGTTTGTTAAAACTCTGGCCCTAGAGGAAATCTTAACTTATCAAGCTGGATAGAGTGTGGTCTAACTGGAGGCCTAACTTATAACAACTGAAGCAGCAAGGAGTATTTATTTCTTGTTTTCATTGCTTTTCATATTGTGAGGTATTCCTTTTAGCAAGATTTAAGAGTAGGAGGAGCCAGAATACTCAGTAACTCCCAGTAAATAATTTGCATCCTTCTTTCCAGAGAAAATTAATTAGATCTATCTCAACTGGGACTTCAGGGATGGAGCAAGTCAAAAGGAGGTAACTTTGGCAGCTGCTTATCCTGTTATCTTGGATTCTTTCCAGCTTGTAGATCTGAAGGATGTAGGCAGAGTGTGTAGAGAATTATGGGTACCATGTGCTTATTCAGCTTGCCCCTACTAGTTGATTAAAATAAAATTAAAATAGCTAACAGGAGGTAGCACTGCAGCTCCAGGTGTGTCTGGATAATTATCTGGACCCTATACTGGGCAAAATACTGTGCAGTACTGAAGCAGCTGTCGTACTCTTGGTGAACTATCTTCATCAAAAGCCAGATATGGAGTTGGCCTAGCCCTCTTAGATTTTTGGTACCATCAGGTCATTGTAGGATTGACTTTGGAAGCACATTTTGCAATATTCTAGTCCCTTTTTCTGAATTGTGTCCTGACAGTCTATAGAGAAATGTGCTTCTCAGCCTTTGAACTGGCTAGCATTGGAGAAAAAAAAAGGGACAATATTATTCAGTATAGTCTCAGTTTAATTTGTTGCTCAAAAATTAATTGCAATGATTTTATAAAGGCAATTCTACTGCTTTTGATTGTGTAGAAGAACTGAAATTGTATGTAATTTTTCCTTTTTTAAATTTCTTTTGAGTTTAAATTATATAGATTTTTTTTGACTAATTGTAAATGAAATTAATGCATTTTGCCTTCAATTGCTTTTTGTACAATTTTTAAGGGAAAAAATAATAGTGATATATAAACCCTTAAAACTCTAATAGACTTAGCTATTTATGGCAGTCTCTTTCCTGTCAAGATCTTCAAGAAAAGGTCTTCTAAGGATTCCCCAAATGTCAGAAGAAAGCAAGGTCATGCTTTTATCCTCTAATAATCACCTGGTGTATTCATAGTTGCAATTGTTACTGTAATTATTAATCCAATATAGTCCACTGCAAATGAAGGCTTCTTTTCTGAAGGTTAACAAATGTAATCTACCATGATGATCCAGGATCAATTGATAGATAGATGATTTTCGACTTCCTGGTCTAGGGCTAAAAGAGGGAGAATGGCCCAAAGAAACAGATAAACCAAATAAACAAAGTCACTGGCTTCCATGACTTAGGAAGGACTAGAACCTGGGTCTCATGTTTTTAATCCAGCACCTTAACCACAACATCACATTGGCTCTCAGTATTCACAGCATTTACCTTTTAATATTTTGTAATAAATTTTGAAAATTTTCTGAATCCTATCTAGGATAGATAGATAGATAGATAGATAGATAGATAGATAGATAGATAGATAGATAAATTATGCATTATATTTTACTCTTTAGACAATCTCTAATTAATGAGAAGGGGCGTTGTCTTTTCTCAGCACGGAGATGGAGAATCCACCAATGGGTTTAGACTGTGTTCCTGCCCAATCAGATCAAGTCAGCCAAAGTTGCATGCCTCTCCTGGGCTAGAGGATCCCAGTCTCGACGCAGGCGAAGCCATGACTGACAGCAAGATGTGTTGGCTGATAAACATAGATCTAGGCCTAATAACCTACTAGGGTGGGAGTGGATTCTCCATCTCAGTGCTGAGAAAAGGTGTTCAGGTAAGACAACGCCCCTTCTCCAGCACAGAAGATGGAGAATCCACCAATGGGACATATCAAAGCCTATTGTCCCTGAGGGAGGGAATCAGGCCTGCCCCGTGTGGCACTTTGAGGTAGTACTTGTTGTAGAACTCTCCTGCGAAAGGAGGCCTCCGCCGAGGCAAACTTGTCAATTTTGTAATGTCTAACGAAGGGTGACGGAGAGGACCATGTGGCTGCTCTGCAAACTTCTTCAATGGATGCTTGAGTGGCCCAGGCCGCGGAAGTAGCCGCGCTACGGGTGGAATGGGCCGTAATGCACCCTGGAACCGGCACTGAATCCGCCCGATACGACTCTGCAATACAAGCCCTAATCCACCTGCCAATCGTGGAGGAGAACACTTTCCTGCCCCTAGAAGGAGGATGATAGGAAACGAAAAGGGCCTCGGTAGTGAGGAAGACAGCTGTCTGCGAGATATAATAACAGAGTGCTCTGCGGACGTCTAACAGGTGCCACTGTCTTTCCAGAGCATGCGATGGATTAGGACAGAAATTTGGTAATACGATTTCCTGAGTCCTGTGAAATAGAGAATTTACTTTTGGAACAAAGGTCGGATCAAGACGAAGGACCACTCGGTCCCGGTGAAAAATGCACAAATCATCTCTAGTGGAGAGAGCAGCTAATTCGGAAATCCGCCGCGCGGAGGTGATAGCCACCAAAAATGTTACTTTGTGTGATAAATATCGCAAATCACATGTTTTGAGGGGTTCAAAGGGTGAATTGGTAAGAGCCTGCAAAACCCTCGGTAGTTCCCAGGAGGGATACCTATGGACTACAGGGGGCTTGGTGTTAGTAGCACCCTTGATGAACGAGCGGATCAAGGGATGGTGACCAAGGGAAGTTGCAGGTTCACATGTAAGTATGGTGGAAAGAGCAGTGACCTGTCTGCGTAGTGTGTTTGGAGCCAAACCCCTCTCCAGACCCTCCAGAAGTAGTCCAATATGTGAGGAATCGTCAGAGGGGAAGCAGAAGGTCCCAGTGGCAAATCAAAGGAAGGGACTTCAGCCTGAGTGGCTTCAGTCTTGGCCTGTCTTTGTGCTTTAGAGAATTCCCTCTCTAAAGCCTGCTGTCTCCTACTGGCCTGTTTTTCATCCTTTTTAGAGGTTTTGCCTGCAGATCTGACCTTGGCCTTGGCCTTGGCCGAGAGTTTGCCTGCAGCCTCCTGATTGGAGGATTTATGCCTTTTAGAGGCTGATGAAAGTGGTGAAGCTCCCTTCTTGGAAGAGCCAGTATCCTCCATCCTCATGGATTATCTCAGGAGCATGATAGGGTACCCCTGGTATCCAGAGACAGCTGCTTTTCTTCTCTGTGGATAACCACAGGAGCATGATAGGGTACTCCTGGAATCCAGAAACTGCTGTTGTTGTTTATGGATAACCACAGGAGCACAATAGGGTACTCCTGGAATCCAGAAACTGCTGCTGTTGTTTATGGATAATCACAGGTGCACGATAGGGTACACCTGGTATCCAAGGACTGCTAATCTTGTGGACAGCACAGATGCACGATAGGGTACACCTGGAATCCAAAGATTTTTAAAACCTGTAGATAGACCCAGGTGCACAAAAGAGTACACCTGGAATCCTACAGGGGAAGCTAAGACAGAGTATGTGTGAACCACAATGCTGTGTGTTGAGAAGGAGACACCAATTCAAGACCTCCAAGATGGTGATACAAATTTAGTGGACTTCTGGCCTAGTAATCCTGTTCAGGTAAGAGTATTAGTGCAGGCCCCAAATAAAGGCTGGCCAATGAAGGAGAAAAAGAACTAATGATTCTCAAAATGGCGGCCAGATCCAAAATGGCGGCCATTCCTCCAATGTGAAAATTTGCTGAGACTATTTCCCCAATTAAGATTGGGGTGGAGGGAGGGACCCCTTCCTCAGGACGAAGGGGTCCTAGTGCAAAGTTTCTAGTGTTCACAAAATGGCAGCTGCGAGTGTGAAATGGCTAACAGGCCACTACATTGTAAGTGCGCTGGGTTCCTATAGGCTCTGAGATTCACTGGGCAAAAAGGTGATGATCGCGATCACCAGGGGCGCTGTCGCCACCTTCGAACAGAGACAGAGCTCGTCTGCGCAGCCCGAATATTTTTGCCACCTCATGGAGCCGCCAGCCGATTTCACAAAAAAACCAATCGGGAGACGACGCGCACTTGTCCGGCGACCAGGGATGCAGCTGCAAGCCCCCCAGCAGCCAGGTAAAGTATTCGGGCTGCCCGACCTCCGAAGCTGCAATTGCAGCTCCGGTAACCAGAAAAGCAGCTGAAAACCGCGGGGAAGCCTCCCTGACCCGCGCTGAGGCCCAATTGTTGTTCTTGGGCCTGTGCACACAATAGAATGCTGGGAATGCAGCCACAACCCCCCGGTCGTCACTAGTGAAGATTTGTGTCCACAAGGACTCCAGAACTGCAGCCGCAGTCCCGGCAACAACAATCAGTAACACAAGCCTTAGAGAAACCTCCCTGAAGTGCGCTGAACTTTCATCACCCCCTTTGGCCTGTGCACACGATTGCAAGCTTCCCCCCCCAGGAGCTGCAGCCGCAGGCTCTGGCAAGGGAAGGCACTCAAACAAATATAAAAGACAAAAACAACTATTGTTGCCTCTGAGGGATGAAATACTCACCAGAGGAATGACTGGGGGGGATGGAAAACAAAACCAAAAGGTAACAAAACACAAGAAAGGGCTTTCCTAAGCCTCTCCTTGAAACTAAAGAAGGTGGGGGGGGGGATTGGAAAGAAAAGAACAATCCTAACCCAGCGCTGAACCCAGCACTGTTCAGAAAAACTGGTAAATAGCAAAAGATGGAAAATCCACCAATGGAGACTATACCTGCCTAAGGGCCAAACTTGCACATCTGTCCTGGGCAAGATCAAGTCAAGACTGGGATCCTCTAGCCCAGGAGAGGCGTGGCAACTTTGGCTGACTTGATCTGATTGGGCAAGAACACAGTCTAAACCAGTGGTTCTCAACCTTTCTAATGCCGTGACCCTATAGTACAGTTCCCCATGTTGTGGTGACCCCCAACCACTTATACATCACCGGGTGCCAGGGGCGTGGCCAAAGAAAAGGGGGAAAAATGGCAGACAGCCTTGTTTGGCGACCCCCATGAAATGGTCGTTCGACCCCAAATGGGGTCCCGACCCACAGGTTGAGAACCACTGGTCTAAACCCATTGGTGGATTCTCCATCTCCTGTGCTGGAGAAATCATTTAGAGAGAATTCTAAATGGATTGGTTAGTGAAATCCAGAGGCAAAGAACAGCTCAGCAATCCATGCCTTCCAAAGAAAAAACAAACGAACAAAAAATCTGCTCAAAGTAGCAAAAATCCACAAACACTCGAAGCTTACTCTTAGACAATACAACTAGAAAGAACCACATGTTGTAGTCTCACAAAGGAGACTGATGGACATGGCAGTAATGCCCTTGTCATAGAAGCACTGCTGTACAAACTGCTCTCTGGACAACACCAAAATAGGACAACATCTACTTGAATGATTTTTAAAATTTAACTGCTTTTTATTGTGCCACTTTTCAAGTAGATTCTGCTGTCAGCAAGAGGCTTCTGTTGTTCTCTGCCTTTAACTAATTTTCATTCTCTTACTCTTTGCTTAAAATCTTACTACTTGAACTGACCTTAGTAACAACTTTATGATCCACTTAATGCTTTCCTATGGCTCCCTCTTTGCTTACCCTATTTGACCTATCTATTAACATTTTTAAAAGATGCTCCTCAATTCTCCAGGTTGCTATCAAGCAATGCTGTCTGTAGAACTGGTACTTCTTATTCTCATTACAATTAAGGCAATAATAATTGAATTAGTCTCCATGCTCCCCAGTTTAGAAGGAATACAAGAATAAAGCAATAGCAGGAGTGATTTAGTGAGGGCTCAGTCATGACTGTTGGAAGGGAGGGTGTTCAAATTTTATGTAAGACACAGTTTTGCTAGCTACCATGGTTCATGTCAATTTCTCCAATGTTCAGCTCTCTTTCAATAAAACTAAAAGGCTTACTTGACAAGATGTTTGTCATGTTTGCAAAATCTTTATGTGCCATATTTTATAGGAAGAGGAGACCCCCCTGAAAAAGTGCTCCAGAAAAATCATTTTTTTATCTTCGAACCAGCTATAAATGCAGAAGCCAAAATCTGCTATCATATGGATATTTGATCATAAAGCTCATAAATCATGTCCCTGGCAGTGAGGGCTAGGGTTCAAGAACTTGCAGTTTGAAACCCCTGGAAGACTTTTAGAGTTGATTGATCCAATATTGGCATATTCTCTGTGGGGGTTTTATAATACCTACCTCCACTGAATACAAAAATGCCTATGATTGGATCCAGCATTTAAGAAACACTGTCAGATTAGTCTTTTCAAAGTATGGATTTATTATGGAACATTACGAACAACCTTCCTTGGTGAGAATATTATAGTTATCCCACCAATATCCACACTACTTGGCCTCTAAAACCAGCAATCCCTTAAGCTTTTTTAAGAATCAACATCTTGAATGTACCTTCTTTAGCAAATCTTTATGGATAATGGGAAATTAAGAATCATGGGATATTGATGATTTTGAGATCATTCAGGTTAGTCTAAACCAATATCCTAAAGCAGAGAAACATCAATAGACACAAATAATACACACACAAAATATATATATAAGAGTATAGAGATATTATTATAAGAGAGAACCGCTGCAGCAAAAAAAACACAAACAAATCCTTCTTCCTCAAGGCCTAACCCTACAAAGCTCAAGAAATTAATGCAACATTAAAGATTATCCAAGCAGACACACATACACCCATTACCACACCTCCATTTCTTTCAGGACAGGATGGTCTTCTATTCCTGGAAAGAGGACTCTCATGGCATAGGTGCAATAATCCAAAAAGGGGATGCCAGCCCCATCCAAGTCATTGGTCAGCTCATGGATATCAGTCTGCAGCTCAGCAAAAGCTGGGGAGGAAACAGCAGATTAAAAAAGGTGCCCAGATAAACCTTCCTTTCAAGAACTCAATGGACTAATAGTACCAATTGTACTGTCAGCTAAAATATTATTTAAAGTGGAAATATAATTAATTCATTAAAGTGGCATCATAACTTACTTAACTATGAAAAGAGAACCTAGAGGATTCATGGTCTCAAAACTCAACCAGTAGTTGTTTCTTCAATGAAAATAGCTTAGCCTTCTGACACTGAAGAATAAAGTGGTAGATCTGGACTAATACTTCAGTGTGAACTTTGACTTGAACTTATATACAAAAAGATACTAAAAAAAAAATCAAGGCAGATTTTTTTCTTTAAGGAAGACTAGACTAGACAAAGGAAAAGTGATTCTGTCCCCTTCTTTCCCATCTTTCAAATGGAACAACCATTCAGTGATAAAGTACTTATGGAGCCCTTGGTGGTCTCTGAACCTAGTCATTTGCTTGCAGATGTTTCAATTCCCAACTAGGTAATATCATCAATGGGGTTTGCTTCCTGTTTATATACAGTAGGTTGCCCTGTTATGTAAACAAGGAGGAAACCTGGCCCTGACTCGCACTGATATTACTTAGTTGGGTGTAATGAAATGTCTGCAAGCAAACTACTAAGTTCAGAGGGCACCAAAGACTCCACAGTTCAACTCTGAGCTACAGATATTCTCTTCTGTAGGAATATAGTTTTTGGCTGGGTTGTTCACAAGAAAAATAGGGCACACCCTACAGCTTTAAATTCGACTACGACAAACCAGGTTGTTTGCTTTTGAGTTCTAAAGCTGGGGAGGGGGACTTTAGTTGAAGGAGGAGAGGAATGCAGGGGGAAAAAAATCAAATTAATGGCACTTTAAAAGGAAGCTAGAAATGGCAGAGGGCTGCAGGCTGATCAGTTTGATGAGAAAAAAACAAACCGTCAGTTTGAAAGGCACACTATCTTATCTGTAACTAGTGGGACTACAGAAGAGAAAAGGCAGGGAAGATACTGCAGCTTTTAATTAAAAGCAGATCCTTTTATCTGCCAGCTACGGAAGACAAGGCAAAATCCTTTCCTTGTACTCCCTCCCTCCTTCTCCAATCACTTTGTCACTATTTCTATCTACAGGGCTTTTTTTCCCCCCCAAACTTCCTTTTTTATTATCTAATTTTAGGAGTCTGCTTCTATAGCAGCTTCTGGGCCAACTTGCAGTTGGCAGGGTCACAGCCCCAGGCGTTGGCTTGTGGTGATAATGGGCAATTAGGTTTTATCAGCAGGATCAGAAACAGTATTCTGTCCAATTTCTCAGCATCTGTCTGTCACATAATGAGAGACCCATGTCTTTCACAAGCAGACCTCTCTCTTCCTTTAAAACTTTTCCTCTTAAAATCTTGCTAAGTTCCTTCCAACTGTACTAAACAAAATCTTCAATAAAATTGCCTCGTCTGACCTCAAAGCAGTATCTAAAGCTTACAGCATAAACCTGGTTCCTAGGTTTTTTAAATCAGCATTGACCTACCTGCCATATGATGGCTGCCCTGCCAATCAGACTCCCCAGTCAGAATGGCCAATGGTACAGGGGAATTCTGGTAATTACAATTACAATATACCTGGAGGAAACCATGCTAAAGGTTTTTGTCTTAAATCATGGTGAATGGCTTCCTATTCATGTTCATATAACATGGTAACAAAACTGGAAGCAGTACAAATCTGATCATTACTCGTTATTTGGCAACAACATTCTAGGCTGTTAATATTGGTGGAAAAGATCCATTCTTATCCCTTTTAGGATAACATATAATGTTCACCTATAACTTTCTGTTTTACTGTGCTGTTTTAGCTGTTGAGCAACATCTCTAACATTAATTTTTTAGAGCTTGTTCTCAAAGCAAATATACATTTTATTTCTCATGTTCTAAGTAATGCTGAGATACTGAAAGGCAGGTGTGCTCAAATTGTGAGTTGTGAGCCCCCTGCCCAAAGTGCAATGATCAACTCTAAGTGGCGATTCCAAAACGTTGTACATTCTGATTGGGCAAAGTAGGAACACAAACAGATCTCACTCTAGGCTTTGTTCCCACTTTGTGCAAGGCAGTTGCTGGCTTGCTTTGCAAATGGAAGGATTGTTGAAAGTCAGTCTCAGCTTTGCTCCCTGCTTTGCCTGCACAAGTCTGCAGTGGGCAGTTATGGTTTGATAATAATCGATCCCCAGACTGACAAGGATCCCCCAGAAGACTATTTAAAAACAGTCACGTGTAGGCTTCTTAATTATCAGTGAAGAGTCTCATTCACTGGCTCAAATTAAGGAAGTAAAAGAAGAAAATGAGGAATCTGTCTCAATGTATTTTGGGGATATATTGAGAAACATTGCAGTTGGCAGGATTTTTGCAGCCTTTTCTCTTTCTTAACACATTTCCGCTAAGGAGATTTTGTGAGATTCATGATTGGAAAAAGAATTTATTTTAGCTTTAGGAGGAGGCAAGAGCATGATAGCAATCACGGTGTTCGAAAAATTCTGTGATATATAAAGATTTAATTTCAAATGTTAAGTGGTATAGTTACTTCTTACTTAACCTTAACTCCAGTGAAATTATTCTATTAATGGGAGAGGGAGATGTTGCAGAAATGTATTTATTATTTTAGGGAGATATAGCACTTGAAATGTTGAGAACCCATGCTATAGAGCCACAAAATCCCAGATATCTGAATTTTTGCACTCCAGGTATTATATGTCATGGTCCTGACAGATGAAACTTTTTAAAAGAACTTCAAGGCATTGTTAACCTTAAAGAATCTTTTATTTGAGAAACAAAGCATCGGCACTACATAGTAAAAGCCAAAAATTGAATTCCCCCCCCCACAAAGTAGCAAAGTACAATTCCCTCCTCCAATTAATAGTCATTAATCACATTCCCCAATTAGCTTGAAGGTGGGCTTTCTCCCCAGCTCTCCAGCCCCAAATCTTTATCAGCTCTGGGCATAATAGGCTGAGTTATTGTTGCTATGACTAACTGGATTCTCATCCACATCCCCACTCCCAGCATCATCTAACTCTAAAAGGGAAAGAGAAAAATAAATGTATTTCCATCTGTTGTCAAAGCAAGACCATCCAATGTTAGCAGCATTGACATTATAGTTATAATACTGTCTCACCCAAAGCAAGTCTGAATATAAGTACCCTTATACCCATTCTGACATTTACTGTACCACACTGACTGTAAAAACAAATGAAAAAGGTCTTTCAGTGAAAAAAAGCAGAGTGACCAAGAATGTATAGGCAGTAATTTTCTGTAACATTATGAAAAAAGCATGTTACTGTGATTTTTGTTTAGTAACATAACTTTACCTGTAATTAGGGCATTTATGAACCATAACATTATGATTAATATCCTTGCAACATTGCATTTCTACTCTGATCTTCTTCCCTGAAAATTGTATGGTTCTGTGGTTTCCAGATAATGTATCATCCAGATAGCTTACAGAAAAAACTTGACTTGTTTCCGTTACAGAAAATTATTTGCATTATATGGATTAATCATTAAAAAATAAATAAATGAAAATAAATTCTAAATTAAACTTATGCATTGCTTTATGGCCAGTTGAAACTATAGGATGTGGATATGAGAAAAAGAATCTCTATCTGATGTGATTGTTTCACATGGTTATAGCCTGCAAATCTAATAGTCTGTCTTCTGAAGGAAAGAAGTTTTAGTGTTATCTAAACAACTAAATCACAGAAACTAAACTGGGTAGAATGCTACAGAGGCCCATAAAGGAAACCTCAATCTACCCATGATGGTGGAAGATTCATTCATTCAGTAACTAATGTGATATGTTTGGTGCTTTAAAAAAAACAAAGAAAATGGAAAAGAAAGCAGTGCTGTAGTGGGGAACGCTGAAACCAGCTTCTACCTGCAGTTTTTTTTCTTCTTATAATAATGGACTGACAATAATATAAATGACAGAATGGTAGCAGGCATCCCTCACCTTCCTTGCATTCCAAGGCCACACGTGATTCCAAGTTGTCCATTTGCAGCTGGAGACGTTTGAGGGTACGGTCAGCATCTCGAGACTTTCGTTTGTATGCAATAAGGACAATTATGATGATGAGCAAGAGAAGACCGCCTCCTCCACCAATGCCAATAATGGCTGGCAAAGTCAACAGGTTGTCAGAATAGATCAGCAGTGTCCCTGGAGAGAACTCAAACCCTCCAGCCTTAATCTGGAAGACACAAAGGGAGAAAAACACATAATACTATCTCAACTGGGGCTCTCTTACACCAAAGGAAGACTTTTATTCTCTCTTTTATTTATTTAGTAGACAAGGAAATTGAGCATATTTTCAAGTCAGGCAATTGAGGAGATTGCCCAGTTTCAAAATATTGAAAAGAACTATTGTCATAAGGACATTATCAACATATACTTTTCCAACTGGTGGTCAGATCTATTGTCACTGCAGGATAAGGCACCTTCTTTTAATTTGTACATATTTTATCACTAAGAAGAAAAATATACTTGCAGAGTCCTTGGTGCTCTCTGAGCTTGCTTGTTTCTTGCAGATGTTTCATTACCCAAACTAGGTAATATCATCATCAGCACCGAAGATGTTTGGGTAATGAAACCTGTGCAAGAAAACAAGTAAGCACAGAGAGCACCAAGGACTCCTCATGTCAACCTTGAGCTACAAATATTTTCCTTTATAAATATACTTGCCACACTGATTTTTATTCTAATAAATAGCCCAGAGATTCTTTGTATTCAGAACACTATTACTACAGTCTGTTGTACCCTTACTATGCCCATCTTCTAGCTAACGCTGGCTGCTATCTTTAGAGGGAAGCAAATGTAAGAGCAGGAAAAAACAATGGTGAGATACTGTAGGTTAAGTCTCACGCTGCCAGAAAGGAGATTAGATGAGATATAGATATATGCAGGCAATTGCTGATGCCTGAAAGGAGTAAACATCAAGTCTGATATCTCATTCAAATAACATTATAATAATACATGGATGAGAGACCTGGAGGAAGAAATGTTCTGGGTCCTTTTCAAAAATTCAAGGCTATAATGAACTCCAGGGTAAGTCAGAATTGTTGTACTAAAAACTAATCTTATACAATTCATATAGATGTTGTTGTGTACAAAGAAAGAACAGGTAAAAAAAAATCAGAGATAAATAACATTTTTCTGTTTCCCTCTGAAGCCAACAATATTAAAAAAATTAAATCAAGTTTATGATCCATTTAAGTTTTGCATAAACACAGATATAAGTCAATTTTGTCAAGCAGCCACATTATTATGATTGTTTTAAACTTATGCATAACTCTGTTTATCTTTGTAAGCAACTTTTCTAACACATGCCATTTTGTATAATATGTAAATTTTTGAGTGATAATTTTGAAACAAGGATTGTGCAAAATCACCAAATGAGAATCTGAAGGGTGACTATATTACGATCTACATCATAATTTGGGAACTACTAAGCCACTTAGTAGTTGATTTGTGTAATTGAATTGTGTAATTACTCCAGCATTCCTTCCTCAAGTGCAGTTAGGAATTTCTAAGTGGAATATATATGCTGCAAACAAGAACTTGGTTCAGAAGCAATGAAATCCTTGGAAAAAATACTGGATGCTATTACATATCTGAACCTAATTACTTCAGAATTATGTAATAATGACCTTCCCAATGATGATCTATGGAAGTAAAAATTGGATTGTGCAGTAAAAGGACAGAAAGTGTATTGATTCTTTTAAACTTTGGTTTTTACTCCTGAAAATACCATGAATATCCAAGAAAAGAAGCAAATGGTCATAGAACAAATCAACACAGAGCCTTCATTAGAGGAATAAATGACAAGACTGAAATTATCATATTTTGAACATATTGTGCCAAAGACCCAGTTCTCTTGAGACATCCATAATGCTGGAAAAGGTGGAATGATAAAGAAGAGGATGATAGTAGCAAGGTAAACAGATTCATTTCCAATAGTGAAAGGTACACCATGGGAAGATCTGATGGACCAGGCTGGGGACAAATTATCTTGGAGAAGGTCTGTTTCTATGGCTGCCAAAATTCAACGCCAAACTGACAGCACACAATCAATATTAAAAACTAAACAAGCAATATGCTACAAATAGATAAACAGCATAGTTCCTCAAATAGCAGAATTTATATTTGGAAAGGGAAGGAGGGAAGAGTGACAAAATTCAAAGGACAATGCCTATATTCTGCAATCTTTATAATTTCATAATTCTTTTAGCAAGAAAAATAAAATAAGCACTTGGGGCTTATTATAAGCCTGTCCAGGTAATACAAAAGCACAAAACAGGGGCAGGCCTGACTTGCCTTACCGTTACTTTATGTTGTCCTGTGAGGTTTGGCGACTCACAGAGCAGTTGAGTTTCAGAAACAGTAAGAGCACATGGAGTGTCACCAATTAGTACAGTGTAGTTTAACCGGGAATTACCAGGTGCAGGTGGCAGTAGGTTACGGCCCTTTAAAAAGAATAAAAGTAGGTTGTTTGTTGTTGCTGTTGTTGTTGTCACTTAATCATGTTCAACTCTTTGTGACCCACGGCACAATAGCATGCCAGGTTTATTTACCTGCTTACTAACTTACATACTTATTTGATGTTTACCCCACCTTTATTACTTTATAAGTAACTCAATCTGGCAAACATACAGAATACTCCTTCCTCCTCCTATTTTCCCCACAACAATAAACCTCTGAGGTGAGTTGGAATGAGACAATCACTGGCCCAAAGTTACTCAGACAGCTTTTATGGATATGGACTAGAACTCAATCTCTCTGTTTCAAGGCTACTACTATAGTCAACCTTATCTTTTTAATTCATATCATTTTGTTCAGCTTTGAAAAGGAAGCATGAGGAATTGTAAGAAAAGGTATCAAACCACTGAAGGGATAGGTTCAATAGCTTATTCTTGGACGAGGAAAAAGACCAGTAATTGATCAGAGTGATTATGTACTTATAGTGGTTCCCCTCTCCTGTCTTTGACACTGGAATGGGAAGAATCAATCAAGATTTTTTTCTCTCTTCTTAGCACTTAAATTTTAATCCTACACTTGTACATTATGAGTACCAGGATCTTTGTCTAGCTTAATGGACAAAGCCTTCCCTGAATTGGTCTGGGAATTCTGAACAACACTATATCAACCTAACAGTGTAACTAGTACTTATCTAATAAGACGAGGAGCTAAAACCTGCAGAAATGAAGTTGAACAAATTATTACCTTGAGAATAAGAGGAGAACTTGGCTTGAGCTCCAACATACCAGATGGCAAAGATTCAAAGACAGGATCTGGGTAATAGATAAAGTTAGTTCTGTTGATGATCAACAAGGCTTGGACATTGTCCATAATAAAGCCAATCTCATCTGGTCGATCCCCAAGTTCTGAAGGGCTCTTGACTGGATTATCAATGGAAGGAGCATAACACACCATGGTGGTATCATTGTAGACTGTACAATTCTGAAAGGCAAAAGTTAGCAGGCTTAACCACTTTTCTCTTTCATTAATTTTATCTTATTGCCAAGAAAAACCAATTTTCCCAAGCTATGTGCCACACCCTTCTTAACTTTTTCACACTACTAAGCAGGTCCCCCTACTGCTATCATTCTGTCCTCTTTGAGTAGCTGTTTTGTGCTTCTACTAGTCAGGAAATAGGAAAACATGGAAGACAGCAACTTCCTTCCCTTTTTATAGCAAGGATATATTAAAAACAGGAACCAGTCACTATATGGAGGGGACAGTAAAGCGATCCATTGGAATGGTGGGGAAGAGGGGTATCTTGACAGCAACAGGCAGGGGAAATTTTCAGAACCAGGAAATTGAATGAAGTGTGGAGTGTCTTGCATTCTAACTCCAAAATGGTAACCTTTCTTTTGGACCAGAAGCTGTGCCAATAATTAATTTATTCAGATTCTTAAACAGCATGCAGGCCCCATGGTACTGTGGGGAATCACAGATTTAAGCTTGGCACAACTCCCATATATGGCAAGGTCACTGTCAAAGATAACTAATTCCTAGGAAGAAATGTATATTTTCCTCCCTGAATAAAATAATTATCTATCTCAGAAGTGCGTATTCTTTTTATTGTTAACTTGTTAATTTTAAATTAATTATTAATTAAAATTAGTGTGAATTGTTTAATTAATTAAACATTATTAAAATTAATAGGGAATGGATGGAGAATTTTGGGAGTTGATCCACAAATCTTAAAGTTGCTGAGGTTGAGAATCACTGACCTAAATAATATTAAATTTCATGGTGCTATTATCTAAGGCAAGAGATTCTGATGACATATCCTAGTACATCAGTTTAAGTATATCAAATCTCTTTTGAAACTGTCCAACATTTAAAAATCTGTTATGAGCTTTTGCTGGCTTAACTGAGTCGAAGTATAACAAAGTACTGCATTTATTCTTTATGTTCAAAAAAAGGAGAAAATGCTTCTGGTAAGATTCCTATTTTTTCAAATGTTCATCTTATTATGAATCAGATATGCTGGTTAAACTACTGTATTTTATATTCTTTTTCTTCATACCCTTTTAGACTTTGTTCCTATTGTCATTCCAAGAAGATATAAATTAAACAATTACATTTCCAACTTGTTCAGCTGATTTGGAGGGGAAAGGGAAAGATTAAATTGAATAATAATTTAATTAGATGCAATGGCATACTTCTCCAGCAAATGTACAAAACAGAAAAGAGCCAGCATAAATGAACTCAGATTATTTCAACAGAAAGTAAAACTTTAATTTCAGGAAAATCCGGATGTACTGTGTCACGTGAGATAAAAAATGCAAAAAATTGCTTAGATATCAATCTTCAAGTAGAGATTGATGAATGAACTAAATTACCATTGCCCAAACTTGAAGACTGCCATGGTTGTGGTTGTTGCTGTTATTAGTGTTATTTGCCTTCAAGTCAGTTTTTGGTGACTACTTGGACAAATCTGTTTCAGGCTTTTTGCAAGGTTTTTTGGAGTGTTTGCCATTGTCTGTTTGTTGGAGCTGAGAGGGAGGGACTGGTCCAAGATCACCCAGCTGGCTTCATGCTTAAGGGCAGACTAAAATCTAGACAGCATACTAAAAAGCAGAGACATCACCCTGCCAACAAAAGTGCGTATAGTCCAGGCCATGGTTTTCCCAGTTGCAATGTATGGCTGTGAAAGTTGGACCATAAGAAAGGCTGAGCGCCAAAGAATTGAGGCCTTTGAACTATGGTGCTGGAGAAGACTCCTGCGAGTCCCTTGGACTGCAAGGCGTTCAAACCGGTCAGTCCTAGAAGAGATCAACCCCGACTGCTCTTTAGAAGGCCAGATCCTGAAGTTGAAACTCAAATCCTTTGGCCACCTAATGAGAAGGAAGGACTCACTGGAGAAGGGCCTAATGCTGGGAAAGATTGAGGGCAATAGAAGAAGGAGACAACAGAGAATGAGATGGCTGGATGGAGTCACTGAAGCAGTAGGTGTGTACTTAAATGGACTCCAGAAAATGGTAGAGGACAGGAAGACCTAGAGGAACGTTGTCCATGGGGTCACGATGGGTCAGACACAACTCTGAAATTAACAACAACAAAGAGTTCATGGCCTACTGGTTTCTAGTCTGATGCCTTACTCACTAAACCAAATTGGCTCTTTGTTCTCTCCTGTGGTCAATAAACTTAACTCAAAAATAGCACTGCAAGTGTTGTTCTCAATGAAGGATATTGTTTTAAAAAGTACAAGATGACACAATATTTTTTCTGCTATACTAGTTATGTAGATTTTACCTAATTCTTTCTGCATCAGAGAACACATCCAAGACATCCTAAGTAGACTGTTCTCATTTCTCAAGCTATGAATATGAATCTTTATTTGGAGGGGCATAACAAATTCTTTCTCCCTGCACCATTTAAATATTGACTGTGGTATAAGATATCCAAAGTTTTTCTAAAGATTTCTGAATTATGCTCTACCTGAGACAACAATGCAACAAACAACTGAGCTTGTCAACCAAGGTAATTACATTTTTCATGAAATTCTGAAGTCTTTAGAAACATATTGTCTACTTGTCAAAGGCAGACTTTTGATCATGGCAGCTCAGGCATCCTGGATCCAAACTCTCTGAATTCCAGATCAGAATGTGCATCCCTAAAACAACCAGAGAATACTACATTGGGTTAAAGCTGGGTGAAGGTTTACTTACATTCTCCTTCTCAGCACTGCCATATTTGGCTCGGATTCTGGGTGCTTTGATAGTGGCCAGGTTGGTCCCTGTCACAGTCAACAATGTCCCACCACTAGGAAGCAAACAGAAGAGGTCAATTGAAGCTCCTAATGAAAAGAGTGCAGGCAGCCTAACCCAATGAAACAAAGCATTCCTTTTATCCCAACATTTTGCAGCTCCATGTTCTTTTAACTTCATGCTGGGAAAAACAATGACTTTGTGAGTTATTTTAGGCAGTGATGGGTAAAAATAAATACTCTTGAGTTCCATTAATCTCCACAACATACCAAGGATGCCCAATATCAAGCTTTGACTCTTAAGAAGAAGAATAGTTCTTCCTTTTTTCATATTACAGTACAATCCAACAAATGAGTAGGATAGGGCTTACTCCCAAGTAAGATAATATCAGGTCTTAACAGCATTAACTGATGCCAATTTCCAGACAGGAAATACATTATTCCTTCCAGTGTTCATTTTGGAATTCTGCATGGAACCCAAAAGCTAGATACAGAAGGATATATTTCCCAGGCATTGTCTGAATTCTTTTGATATGGGTCCATTAATTACTAGTATAAACACAACAAATAATATATTTTTTACTTCAAATCTTACAATTTCACTTTCATATTGATATTTTGTGAGAAAACCTATGTCAAAAACAAAGGTCTATTGTCCCAAATGCTTCACAAAGTACATCTTTATTGTGAGAAAGAGATATATACTATAACAATAATTCATAAATATCTCCCTGAAATATTCCTAAATAACTTATTAAATAAATACAAAACAGATAGAAAACCTAATTTGTAGAAATTTCTTTTGACTCTTGGTATTAACTTCTACCAAGAATTAGATGTGCAGAATGAAGGGTGACAACAAATATTCAGCATTTTATGTCCAACTGACATATTATAGCTACCATGCCTTCACCTTACAGTATTGATTGAAATAGCTTATGAAAAAAGTTATAATATTTTTCAGTAGTTTTCTCTGTGAAACATAAACTGCATAAAAAACTACATCAACCAAAAATGGATAATTTTATTCTGAAATTATTATCTTCAATTTTACCTTCTGATGCTCCATTCAGGATCTATCTTTTGAATTGTAGGATCCTCAGTATAATAATATGTAACATCAGAACTGCTAAGCACAGCCCGGTTTATATGAATGAGGATGGCTGAACTACCTGGAATCTGACCAGATGGGGTCCTACATTGGATTTCACCAGCATTTCTCCTGTGGGACACAGGGGAAAAGGGAAAAAAATGAAAACAACGTCATTTGCTAAGTTTAAGACAGCAGGCATCTTTTCCATGGTATACCATGATACCAAACAAACTGAATATTCCATTTCTACCAAGCAGGCAATTTGTTTCACTTAAGGCAATCCATCGTCTACTTTTCATCTTCACTGTCAGGTAATGAAACCAGAACCTGCTCACTATCAGCTCCCAATATTTACTGTCAGTCAGCTTTTTGCAAAAATGAGTCAATAGCTAAAACTGGTTCATTGAAATATATAAGTAAGAATACAAATAGCAACATGACTAAATCAATAGTGAACAGGTCTTTAATGCCATTAATAATTGTGAGTCTACATATGGGTGCTAAGTGGAATTATCATCTTGCACAAGCAGCCTCAAAAGAAAATGCAAATAGAAAATACATCATTGAGTATCTAAAAATGGGGCTGTAGTAGCCTGAAGATCTCCTTTCTCTTATTTATTTATCACTTAGATTTATATGGCTGACTACTTAACATGCAATTCAGGGTGTAACACCAATTAAAACGAACAGAAATAACCAACATTTTAAAGACAGCATATTAGTCCCTTAACACTTTCAAGATTCAAACATTCATTCAGTTTGTATTGGCCTATCTCAATGGGAAAACAACATGTTTTCTTAATTTTCACCAGCAATTTTGTACTAAGAGTTCTTATTATACAATGTTTTCGACCTAATTAAAGGGATAAATGTTCAATATTCTTTTTTAAAAAAGTTTAAAAAGGTATTTGAAAATGAAGAGTATGGGAAGACTTATATAAACAATATAAATAAATATTTAATTATATTTATATTTATTTATTTACTTTATTTCCTGGAAAATATGAGCTTCCATGTTTTTAAAGAGAAAAATAAATGAAGAGCTGTATGCCTTTATATAAGGTAAAAGATTTTCTGCTATCTTATTTCAAAATATACTGGGGAGTAAGATACTTTAGCTGCTGCTTGCAAATCCTGATGGGCAGGATCTAAAAAGCCTCAGTTCAATTTGAGTATTTGCTGAGGAACAATCTAAATCTGATACCCTTGTCAAATCAATATTTATTTGTTATGTTTTGTCTGCTAACAAAGTTATCTAAGTACCGGTGTAATTCTCTAAAGGGGATTAGCACCAAAAGACCAACAGATATTCTAAAAATACATTTTCTCAACTATAATTCAACAGTAACTAACCAGGCTGAAATTGGAAAAGGGCAAAAACCTGTTTCCAATAACATAAAATATATTGGGAACACAACTTAGAACATGAAACAAAACACAATGGAATTGGGCTTTTAATGAATGATAATCATCTTTAATTCCTTTAACCCAGATTGAGACCACATCAAAATTGAGTCCCTTTTTTCAGTCATTTGGGTTTTTAAGGACAAAACAGGGAAAGGTCTAAGAATCACTGAATTAGTGGCAGATGCCTTATTAGCAAAATACCTAAGGAAAAACTATGAATGAGAATGCTCCCAATTCTGAAACCTGCTCCAACTTATCATCATCTAAATCTCATGACTGTGGTTTATTACTCTTCTCAAAAACCAATACTTTGGATTTAATGTAACTAATATCACAGTACTTTGAGAATGTAATTAATAGGTGTTTAAGGATGAGGTTATGTTGATCCATGACCAGAAAGAGCAATAACAGAATAGCAAGAAAAGTCCTCTTCCTCCGATATTCCTTTCAATCTGATAGCAGTAAGAACTGGATTGATTCTGATCCATCATCTTTTGGCATCGAAAAGGGTAAACTGGAAGGGAGCAGCATAGAAAGAATATATTCCTCTGACCTCTTCCAAATTATCCTTTCTGAAATCCACACTGTGAAACCATATTAGCTGTAGATGGTGGACTATTTATCATTTAGATTTCTAAAGCCACCTAATTTAACAGCAACCCTGGACCGTTGTAAGATTGGGGATTCTTCCTCTAATAGCAGAACTGGCAAGCAAGAAAAATTGGTCGGTCCAGAAGTTCACTAGGCAAGGAAACAGCAGCACTGATTCCACAGCTGGCGGACATGGGACCTAAGCAAGAGAAATGATCCGGAGACTTATCTTTGACAAAAATTCTCAATGGATGCAAACATTTATTACTTCTCCCTCTTCAAAGAAGGGTGTGCAAGAAAGATAATTTAACATTGCATCTAATACGCCTATGGAAAGATATTTTAAACTTATAAGAAAATTGGGAAATCCAATGAAATGTTAAACTGGAAGATGTCCTTGCAGAGCGGAGCATGCTAAAAAATACAGTAAGTACAAAGGAAAATAAACCGAGGGGAAACAGAAAAATTGCAAAAAGGCTGAAACTACAGTGCTACTGTAAAGTTGTGGAAGACTCCTACATAGGCATCAAGAGTATCTTTTTCTCAAGAAGCATAGATAGAAATGCCCAGTTGGTTCCTTGTTTGTTATAGAATCTCACTTATACGAAGGATAGAGATTGTAACTAAAAAGCTGAACTACTGGTAAATTGTAATATGAATTCAATAGTATCACATGAACTCTCAGTTTCATTAGTTCAATTTCCTTACAGCAATAAATTTAAATTTACACATGGAAATAGTGTGGAATGGACATCAGGATTTCCTTGAGAAAATTCCAGGCCTGGCTGTCTTTTAAACCGTTTACAATAGGTTTTCTACAAGTAAAATATTAATCTCTGTATCTGGTCCTTCCCCACCCACTCCCTCTAATCTCCTTGGGAAGTTCTGCTAAAATTATCAGTTAATGTAAAAAGAAAATAAAACACACAGTCCTTCAAGCTGGCACAACTCTGGAGCATTCTCCATCATGCAGCGGCTGCAAGCGATTAAGGCTGATAACCAGTAATTACTGTACAAAAATGTTTAAAGAGCAGCTCCATTATCATCCCTAATCTAAAAATTATCCACTTCATGGCTCAGGGATTTGTGCTTTTTATAAGGAAAAGGAAATCATTCTTTGACCTTTCTTCTTTTTTTTAATGAACCATGAAAAGAAATTCCACAAGCTACACAGAAATTTTTTGCTTGGCTCCTTAGGAACATTATCTTATTACACATTGTACAAATGTTGATACCCAGTGCATATATGTAATTGATTAGTTCAATGCATTCAAGCCATTCTTCTCTCTACGTGGTGCCTGATGACCATTTATATCCCAGACCAAGAAAGCTCACCCTGCAAAAGCACATGGTTGTCCTCCAATGGTTACTGTGATGTTACTTCCTGCATTGAGATGTCTTCCTCTGATGCTAATCCAGGTACCCCCAGAAAGAGGCCCACGATCTGGGATGACTTGTGAGAAGGTAGGAACCTGTCAAAGGGAAACAGTCCATTCACAGCATTCAGAAGACAGCCTTAATGCACAAGCATAACAAGAGGAACTATGGAAAGACTTATAAGCAACTAAGTAAAAATGGGAAATTCTTCACAACTCAGGCACTAGGGGTATCACATTGCTATGATGCATAGTTAAACTCAGAACATAAAATCAGTTAGGAGGGTATCAGTGATAATTCAGAGGTAAGTCACATACAATTATTTTTCTATACTTTTCTTATTGTTTGTACATGTACACTTTCTCAATCAACTAGTTTCTTTGACTTCATAATAAGATAAAATACATAATTATAAAAAATAAATAAATAAATAAAGCAGGAGACTAAAGGAATAATAAGATTATAATTAAAAATTAAAAACAGATTAAACTGGCTAAAGCTCAGCAATTTTAAACAAGCAAGACATTAAAATATTGGGTAAATATATCATAATTTTATACATTTGCATATGCACATATATTACAGTGCCTGACAGATAGGCAAATTGATGCTTTTTAAATGTTTTAGCTGTAACTGCCATATATTCAGGGAGAAAAGCTTCTGAGAACTAATTTTTATTTGTACTCCTCTACTAGCTGGAGAACACCTGTTTAACAATAAATGCTGTACAGGAAAATTTTAGTAACTGACAAACGATTCTAACCAACCAAAGTCTCATTAGTTACTTCACAGTTCTGAGTAATTTTAGAAACATTGCTATCAGCAGATGCCAAGCTTTAGATCAGTGAAAAGAAACAGCCCATCCTTGAGATACCACTGTTTAAATCTTGATCTTGTCCAATCTAAATTTGTTAATGACTGCTCCAGTCATATTTATGAGATTGGAAGCCTTCTTAGTTAAAAATCACACAAGAATCCCAGTTCGAGCAAAAATGTCTTGAATCAGAATATCAGAATCAGAATAGAGCTGGAAGGGACCTTCAAGGTCTTCTAGTCCAGGGCTTTTCAACCTTTTCACCCATTGTACCACTTTTAGGATATGGCAACATCCGAGTACCACCAGTCGCAAGGTGTCAAAAACTTGATGACCCCCCCCAAAAAGGAGAAAAGTGATAAAGTACAGGTAGTCCTCGACTTACAACAGTTCGCTTAGTGACTGTTCGAAGTTAGAGTGGTACTGAAAAAGTGCCCCCCAAGCCACAGCCGAGCAAGACACCTGCCTGCCCGCCCGGCGGTGCTCTTCCTCCTGTCTGAGGTTTTCATTATTGTGAGTATTTCTTTTGAGGATTGGCAGCGTAGGTGGGGTGCGGGAGTGTTTAGTTTTTATTCCCCCATCTACTGGGTGGTTGCAGCAGGTTTTGGTCACTTCACATGACCCTAGGACACTGTGACCATCATAAATATGAATCAGTTGCCAAGCTGAATGTAAATCACAAGACCCTGGAGATGCTGCAACATTCCAGCTGATCGGCACTTCTTCTGGGCTCAGCAGAAGCACCAGGATCAGTTCTGCTTTCCAGCTGATTGGTGCTTCTTCAGGGCTCAGCAGAAGCACCAGGATCAGCACCGAGGTCCAACTGGAGCCTGGCACTGATCCTGGTGCTTCTGCTGAGCCCTGACAGCCCTGCAGCTCCAGCCATCTCTTGCTCAGGTTTGTGTGGTGCTGCCACCAGTTCAGCTCATTTCCCTCCCCCGCTACCACTTTTCTAGGATGGTCGTGTACCACCTGCCAGGTGCCAATGTACCACAGGTGGTACCCGTGCCACTGGTTGAAAAGCCCTGTTCTAGTCCAACCCCCTACTCAAGCAGAAGATCCTATACTATTTCAGACTAATGATTGTCCAGTATCTTCTTAAAAATCTCCAGTGATGAAGCACCCACAACTTCTGATGGAAAACTGTTCTGGTGGTTAATTGTTCTCACTGTTAGGAAGTTTCTCCTTAATTCCAGGTTGCTTCTCTCCTTGATTAATTTTCATTGTTTCTTGTCCTGCCCCCTGGTTCTTTGGAAAATAAGTTTGACCCCCTCCTTTTTGTGGCAACCTCTCAAATAGTGGAATACTGCTTAGTCCTTCTTTTCTCTAGACTAGCCAAACCCAAATCCTGCAACCATTCTTCATATATTTTTGTCTCCAGGTCTTTAATCATCTTAGTTGCTTTCTTTGCACTTTTTCCAAAGTCTCAACATCTTTTTTCTAATAATCAAAATTCATCTGGTAGTGATGTTATCTATCCATTTTTCTAGTTTAGTAAGAAGTAGGTTGTGGTCTACTTTGTCGAATGCCTTACTGAAGTCTAAGTATACTATGTCCACAGCATTACACTGGTCTACAGTACTAACGTAGTCATTTTCTCTCAGAGAATGAAATAAGATTGGTTTGGCATGATCTATTTTTAACAAACCCATGTTGGCTTTTAGTTATAACTTTGTTTCTAGATGTTTGCACATCTATTTTTTGATTATCTTTTCCAGTATCTTCCCAGGTATTGATGTTAGGCTGATTGGTCTGTAGTTTCCTGGGTCTGTTTTTCTTTTTTTCTTTTTTGAAGATGGGAACCACATCAGCTCTTTTCAATCCTTAGGTAATTCCCTGGTATTCCAGAATTTTTGAAAGATATAGTACAAGTATAGTATAGTTCCTTCAGAATTCTGGGATGTAATCCATCAGGTCCTGGTGATTTATATTTGTCAAGATCAGATAGGTGTTCTTTAAATGTTTTCTTGCTTATTTTTATTTCTAGTCTGTCTTTTACAGTTAGGCTTTTGGTATGTTGGGCTATAGTTTCTCTTTGCGTGAAGACTGATGCAAAGAATGAGTTAGCAGTTCTGCTTTCTCTCTGCTACTGTTACTTCCTTGCCATCTTCTCTCTTAAGTGGACCTACTGCTTCCTTGCCTTTTTTCCTGTTATTTATATGCTGAAAGAAACTTTTTTTAAATTATCTTTGATTTTTGTTCCAAGTCTTTGTTCATTCTGAACTTTTGCTTTCCTGATTTCATCTTTGCAGATTCAGGCTGTCTGCTGATACTCTGCCTTAGTTATGTGTCCGTCTTTCCATTTTTTGTACTTGTCCTCTTTGTCTTTCAGTTTATCAGAGAGATCTTTGTGCAGCCATGCTGGTTTCTTCTAGGATTTCTTGTTTTTCTTTTTCAGTAGTATTTTGGTGGACTGGATTTTTATGATATATTTTTCAGAGTTTCCCACACTTCTTTTGTTGTTTTCCACTTTAAGATTTTCATCCATGGAATTTTTCTTAGGCTCTTTCTGAGTTTGTTAAAATCAGCTCTTTTGAAGTTTAAGACAATGGCTGGATTATGTTCTATTGCTTGTGTTTGCATTATATTGACTTTCAATATGTGGCCCACATGTCCGGCAACTTCAATTCCCTCTATCACTTCTTCTCTATTAGTAAGAATTGGGTTCAGTATAGCTTTTCGTCTAGTTCCCTCCTCTACCTTTTGGTTGACAAAGTTGTCAGCTAGGTTGGTTAGGAATCTGTTTGATCTCCCACTTGCTGCAGAGTTTGTCTCCCAGTTGATATCAGGGTAGTAGTTAAAGTCTCCCATTACTACTGTGGTATATTTCCTACATACATTTGTTAACTGTTTAGCCAAATGTTCATCTTAATTTTCTGCTTGGTTGGGTGGACTGTAGTATACACCTATAGCAATGTCGTTATAAAAGAAAAAAATTTTATATTGACCCATATGGATTCTAGGAGGTTTTCATCTTTGGTTTTGTGGATTTCTGTAGAGATGTAGTGATCTCAACCTCCTCTTTTGTTAGGTCTGTTTCTTTTGAATAGTTTGTATCCTTCCATCAGTACATTCCAGTCATGAGTTTCATCTTACCATGTTTCAGTAATGGCAACTATATCATATTTACCTTCATGTACTAGTACTTCAACTTCATCCTGCTTGTTCCCTAAACTTTGAGCATTCTGTATAGGTATTTGAGTCCTTTATGGGTCTTGGGTATGTTTCTTATATTTCCTACTTTGTATCTGGTTTTCCATCCTTTACTTCAATGTGTTTTTCATTTTCTTCTTCTTCTAAGAATCTTCTAAGGCTGAACAGATTGAGTGGTAATTTATTTCTTGGCATCCCATTTGTGCATATTTTACAAAGGTTAGGATATAATTTCAATTAAATTAATATGCTGTCTACCTATAAATAATAAACATGAAAATAGTATAAGGGCTTATGATAGAAAAACAACTAAATAAGGCAGGGGTCCCCAACCCTCGGGCCGCAGCCCCACTACCAGGCCGTGGTCTATTTGGAACTGGGCCATGCGAGTAGCTGGGCAGCATGCATGCAGCTCAACCTGTGCAAGGGTGGGCTGAGAGGCACTCGCACATTCTGGCCTGCCACTTGCACAAGTTGAGCTGCATGCATGCATGTTGTCCCGCTGCTCGCACAAATCCCCCACTCGTGCAAGTCGGGCTGCATGTGTGCACGTGCCGGCCTACCGCTTGCGCAACCCAGTTCCTCTCTCTTCCCAAGCTGGGCCGCCAAGCTGCAAAGGTTGGGGACTACTAAATTAAGGTAAATCCGTACGGCAAAAGTGGGATTTAGAGGGAGATGAAATGGCAAAGGCAAATGTCTAATATTTAACCTTACCACAAAAGTGAAGCTTTTTGGAGCTATAGCCTTATAGCTGGGGGAACAATCTCTGACACACACTTCTACAGGAGCATCTTGAATTTTGCTGGGGCTGGCTTCTCCAATCTCACAGACGATCCTATAGAGGGCAAACCAATCGAATGTCTTACAAACAGATGAAATGTTAGTGCTCTTGTTATATATATGAAGTGTACCAGCCCTGCATATCCCTAATCCAAATATTTCTGATGTTCCTGATTCTTTCTTTCAATCTTGTTATTATATTTTGATGGGCTGTTGTTGTTTTAATTAAATGTCATTTAAAAATTTCAGCAAATTATGTCTTAGAATACATCAAATTGGTGTTTGAACAATAGGCAGATTAAAATTGCAGAATACATAAAATATTACAAGGAGAGCATAATTTAACTCAGTAGGGAATCAATTAAAATTTAACACAACTAAAAAGAAAAAAAAACCACTTATTTTCATTCTTCCCCCATCCTCTCACAGTATGTATTAATGTAATGTAATATAATACACATACGTAAGTTAAACAGTTGAAAATATTCCTGTGCATTTCTGGCTTTGTATTTTGATTTACTATCTACAAGTGAAAAGAAAGACACCCACTAAATGATCCTACATTGATTTTTCTTATTACATCCTATTAATGTTTAAACTGGCTCTGTATTTTTCTATATAATTTTAAGCTAGGTAAATTTGAAGAGCATAGTACACAGAATATCTGTGGCTAGCCAGAATTGACCAGCTTTAGAAAATGTGGCTCTGTAAACATGTACTTAAAAGTGGACTTTTAAATTAATACAAACTATGTAGTGAAAAATCATTCTTCGCCCCCCCTACAAAGATACATTTTATTTTCAAAATCAAAACTCTCTTAATGACTTGCAGAATCATTTTATTTTACCATCAAATATTTTCCAGAAATGATTTGTGAAACCAGAAAAATCTTTCTGACAGCATATCACAAAAGATTTGGCATTCCCCTTATTATTTGGCCACTGTCTTGTGGAACCAAACTCAGAGGAGATCTGGCATTATTATTTTTAAGCTATCCTGCCATTCATTTTTTCCCTCTAAATTGCTCATAGAAATACTTATTCACATGCCATCTCATTTAATAATCACAGGAATCCCTACGAGGAAGATTAGGGTGAAAGATAATTGCTTCTAGCATGAACCGGTGACCTTCATGGATAAGCAGGAATTCAAATCTTTATCCGAGTTCAGCTGTCTTATCAACTTTGCCACATTGGCTCTTTCCAAAATAAGAAACAGTCATTTTAAAATGAGTTAAATCAAGAAGTGCTGATGGTGACTAATGCTCTAAAAGAAAAATCACAGCCATCTTTCCTTATTGGCAGCTTACAAATCTTGACTCTCCTGCTTCTTACAGTTATATAGGACCTCACAAATGAATCCATTTTTTAATATTCTAGGCAGTCATCTGTAATTTGAAGGATACTCACTGCTCAGCACTGATATATTCACTTTCAATGGGCATGCATAACACTTTGCCAACCCGAACACCCATGCGCACATCTTCAAACTTCAGGCCCAAATTCTCACCAATGATGGTTAACCGAGTCCCACCTTGCCGGGGGCCTGTTTCAGGAAACAACTAAGAAGAAAAAAAGCAGATTGTTATGAAAATCCATCAGATCCACTGCAATGAACAGAAACATCTGCCATAGCACTATGTTACACAATCCACATACTAGTAAGTATGATACCATACATTTCTAAAGTTTGAGGCAGGTTGCCACTTATAATAAACTTATCAGTAGAAAAAGTGAAATTGAAGTGATAATCATTTAAAATTCAGACAGCTTTTCTGTAGTTCAAAACTAGTTTCTATCGTCTAAGCAGCAATATTAATTCTCTCTTCCTCCTGAATTCCACTATTACATTGTCCATTTCCTTACTACAATATAGCCCTCTGAACCTATCAGAATATGAAAATGGAAACAATAAACATATTCTACCA
The DNA here is from genome assembly GCF_016545835.1 of Crotalus tigris. Taxonomy (NCBI): domain Eukaryota; kingdom Metazoa; phylum Chordata; class Lepidosauria; order Squamata; family Viperidae; genus Crotalus; species Crotalus tigris. The sequence goes on along the minus strand of NW_024100213.1, from coordinate 2,385,918 downwards.
GGAAATGGCTTTGTTATACTATTAGCATTGGACCTCAGGATGCATTCTGCTTGTTCAACCCTAGATATTCTCAGAAAGCCTACTATTTCTTTCTCATGCTACAAATTATTAGAAGAAAAGTCATCATTTCAGAGCCTTCCTCACAAAGTAGACACCAATTAACTCATGTAAAATGGGTCTTCTCTTTCTGTAGTAATTCGGAAATATCCCAGCATACAATAGTTTCTGCCAGCACCAGCTGGGGAAGGAAGCCCCAGCAGAGCACGATATGGCTCATTTGTTAGGATGATTCCCAATAAAACGGACAGGTGTGGCTTGTCATATGCCAGCATGATGACAGATGAGCAATGCATTACAGGCCCACCATTGCCACTAACAAGGTAATTATGGGCAATTTTACACCACATTTTGCTGGCCCCCAGTGCCTGGCATACACCTGCAAGTGATAAAAAGGATTAATGGGCACCCAGCTGGGAAATCTCTTCTGGGTCACCGCAACCCCAAACCAAGGAAAGGGACTCCAGGGCTGAAACAGCATAAAAGGACCTAGCAAATCAAGAACCAACCAATTAGCTGATCAGTCTAGCTGGCCTCCAGTGTCTGTACTGATCCTAGACATCAGTGTTTCCCAAACTTGACAATTTTAAGGCATGATGACTTCAACTCCCAGAATTCCACAGCCAGTGTTACTGGCTGTGGAATTCTGGGAGTTGAAGTCCTCATGCCTTAAAATTGTCAAGTTTGGGAAACACTGACATAGGCGATACATCCTTTCTAAGCTAAGTACTGAAGCTTAGGAGTAGCAAACAGCTTTGGAATGCATGTTATTACTTAATTTGGCATGCTGGAAACTCCTAAATGCTCAGGAAGTGTTTCATGTTTAAAAATAGGCAGAAGACATAAAAGTATAGTTAAAGCCTCCCAATACTGCCCACGGAACAGCTTTATACTTCCTCTACAAAATGTACAGGGATTGGCAAGTCCCCAAGAGAAGGAATTTCCATGTTTATGAGTCAGCCTGCAAGTTACTTCACTACATGCACAGATCACTGTTTTTTTTTTTAAAAAAGCATTTATTCAATTGATCTTAATGGAGATGAGTCATAAGCAAGGAAGTTTCCCAAAGCCTGGCAAGCCCAAATTATTTGGTTCTAGGCTTACATCTAGCACTGTAGCTAGAAAGTGATTTAAAGAGTCACTGAAATATATATATATGACAACCTGGAAGCTTCAATTTGCCAAGAACGTAACAAGATGGGCAATGATGCCCATCCCACTTCAGGAAATGCCAGTTTGTTTCCAGATGTGATTCAAAGTGCCGGTTATGATCTAGAAATAGACACACACACACACACACACACACACACACACACACACACACACACACACACACACAGAGTGTTTTACAATTGCTTTAACCTTGTAAGCTGCCCAGAGTCACTTGCAGTGAGATCGGTGGCAAAGAAAACCAACCAACCAACCAATCGATCGATCAAATGCTTTCTATTGGAGCAGTGGTTCTCAACCTTTTTAATGCCGCAACCCCCAACCGGTCGTAAGTCGAGGACTACTCAACTGGTGCAGCACCGTTTGCAGAATGGGACTTTTGACAGGCTCAGCAGGGCAGAGACAGCCTGGACAATTCCTATTGGCTTTTGAAAGCCAATAGAATTAGACTCTATTCAAGAGAGTCTATTCTATTGGCTTTCAAAAGCCAATAGAATAAAAGGAAGTAGCACAGCTAAGGAAAAGGGGGGAAAATGGCGGACTGCGCTGTTTGGCGACCCCCGTGAAATGGTCGTTCAACCCCAAATGGGGTCCCGACCCACAGGTTGAGAACCACTGTATTGGAGATTCCTGTTTTTAATACTATGAGACACCAGAGTTGTTGAAGTCAGATGAAGTCAAACTGAAATGAGGGAAGTGAAGGGAAGAGATTTTGTACACTTCCAGGAGAGGATGCAAATATAGATAACGCCATCCTTCTAGATTATTGACTGTCAGATATTAAATGCATTAACTCAATAAGGGGAAAGGAGCTGGGAAAATCCAAAGGTGGTTAGACATCCTGCCAATGTCCATACCTTTAAATGCAGCATATCCAACTGCCTCTCCCCAGCCTCAACTCTGAGTTTTTCTATTACTTGCTAGCCTTAATCAATTGATGATTTTATGTCAAGCATGCCATTATGAGAATTAAGCAAATGAAAATGCAGAGAAGTTGGCAGGCAGCCAACAGACAATATGAAGCAGATTTTAAGAAAAGATTTGTTTGAAATGGTATCGGGTTTGGACTAGATGTCCTCCAAAGTCCCTACCAACTCTGTTATTCTGTTAAGAGAGGAAAAATGAGACACCAGCCATGTCCTACCTCCCTGTAAGACCACCTTCCAAACTTTGACTTGGCTGAAACTCAGAATCAACAAAATCTACCAAAGTTTTGAATTTCTCAAAACACTCCCCATCTGGAAAAGCACAACTACATTGAGATTCAATGTATGAATTCATTTTCCAATTCATCCATATCTCCAATGACTCTCCCTATTGACAGATGGAGAAAAGGTTCTGCTGGATAATGACCAAAGGACAAGGTATAGATCAGTTGCTGCTTGCCCAAAGTCAACATGGATCATGTATTCAAGACCACAAAGCCCATATTTGTTCTCTGATTTCTAGGTTACTCCATTGGTTAACTATGACAAAGGCCTGAAGAAGTCAACTGCCCTGATATAGAATTTATGCAAGACAAGACAATTTGAAAACTGGAGTCTGTCATTCACCTAAATGTAATCTAATCCTCCACTGATCCTATCCTGGATCAGAACGCAATGAAAGCAGCTGTTACAACAGGCAACTTGAGTTATTGTTCCCTAAACTGGGCTCCTCTGGGTACCTGGTGAGTTGTGCTGTTGTTTGGTGTTGTTAAATTAATGCAAAAGGTTTCCCATAGTGTGTTAGATTTCCCATCTACTGCAGCAAAACTGAGAAGGGCCACATGTTTAGGGAGAAGCAACATTGGGGAAAAAAATGGACATGCTTGACACACTGTGTGTGGAGGGTCATCCTTAAACAAGACACTTGGGAGCCAGAGCTGGCAGGAAAATCCAGCTATTTTGTTCTCTCCTTATACACCAACTCCCACCCCAGCTCTCTCTGACAAACAGCAGCCCTCTTCATCTAATTGGTTTCGGAACACAACTCTTCATATCTGCCAAATGAAGTGAATGTAAGAAATACCAGTTCCCAAAACATGAAGTAACGAATTATCTACTAAGTGTCTTGTTTATTTGACCGTCTAATTTCAGAATTGCTGATCTATCCATGCAGTTGAGAATTTGACTACAGAGCATAAGGCTGGAAGCAGAGAAGTGAGCCAAAATTTGAAACAACACAACCATATAGGCCCATCTTCAGTAATGCAATCAAGCAATCAGCAAAGTGTATGTTAGTTGGGATCACAAAAAGAGACTTTCATAAAGAAGTAAAACAATGCTGACAACAAAATGCAGCATTTTCATCTGATAGGTTCACTTCTCCATATCCAAAATATAATTCAAGACAAAGGCAACTTTGGGGTCAGATTTTAGACTGTACTATCATGCCAAAGAGATAAAAGGCAATACTAAATTAATTGATAATGCCCTGACATGGAGAGTATTTTAATGTTAACTCAAAATCGCTCAATTTCCTGTGAGTAAAATGGAAATATTAAGATCGCATTCAATCACTTGGCTTGATTTTATTACAATTAGAGATAACAATTGTGAAGTCTTTTGTAGTACAATTTTGGTGCTAAAGGGAAGGGATAACCACAACAATCTTGTCACATCAGTCAAGAGCAATTTAATTTAATTAATAGACCACATAAATGCTTTTTTATTCTGGCAGCCAGAACAATATTTTTTTCATTGATTCTCCCAATTCAGCTCTCTTGGATTTCTTCTACAATGCTTGAATTAGAAAAGTTACAGCTGAAGCAGATAAAAATCTTTTCTTCCTATCAAAAATCTTCTACAAATCTCCTTCATTGTTTTCTATGGCAATGTTTCAAGGCAGAGGAAGGCATTATCTGAGCAGTGCATCGAAAGATAGAGCTGAATTTATTTTTCAGCATTAAAATACTTCTCTTCTGAAAGCTAAAATCTCAGACACCAGCTTTCTATTTTAAATGGATGTACTTTATCCCTATTTCCCTTCAATCTAGCAGAAATCACAAGATGGGATCATAACGATAAACTTTAACATTTAATTTTGCTTGAGTTTTGGCTAATTACTGTAGTTGCACAATCTCTAAATACACAATTTATAGCTTAATAAACAAATTGGTTTTTATGTTTGTGTGTTTTTAAAGTATCTCAGCTTGCTGTGTAAACTCATCCCTGTCTCTCCCAAGAGAAACAGACCAAGTAACTTTACTACTTGTATTTTCCAGGATTAAAAAAACAAACACCCCAGCATATTTTATACCCCTGATTCCACTGCACTCTGGATGATCCTCGCAAATAAACTATCATTGCATTTTCCTGAAGCCAGCACAGCAATACCTGTGAAAAAGCAGTAACAATGTAACACCCAACCACCCCAAAAGTACACAGCAATGTAATATTTGTTCTGCTTACACAGGATCTACAAATGCAGTAACAAGTTCTTAATTTAGTTTTCATGATTTAGTAATGTAGTTGTATTAGAATGAAACGCTGACAAATACTTAAAAACTGCAGATAAGCCATCCATATGTTGCCATACCCACTTGGTAGCTCTGGGACTTTATTGGGGTCTTACATTATTAAACTTCTTTTCCTTTGACTACTGATACTTCACAACATGGTTCATAAAAGCCTATAATTCATTACTAGGACCATGTGTAGATATCGTGAGCCCAGATTTAGGATTCTAACATTCATATTTAAAAGGATGAAGCTTTTAAGAACCAAAATATTATTGCTTGGGGACATGATGAACTAAGAAGCCTATGTTCAGGAGCGCTATTTAAAGCCTTTAATTGCTGTCACAATTTTGTTGAGATGTGTTTATAATATGTCTAATGTTAAGATGTGTTATTCAGGATCATGATGCTTTCTTAACAAAAATCAAGGGAATAAATAAAAATTTCCCTCCTTTCCAATCAAAATTTGGAAACCAAGATTTGGAAATAGAACATGTGAGAGAAGGTTTAGTTTGGTATAAAATTAAAATATTTGCAAAAGATTTCTATTTTTTAAAAATGGTGTTAAGTGTAGGGAAAACTTGGTTGCCATAGCAAATGTTGGATGGAATAGCTGTGACCTTCAGGGAAGCAAATTAAGACTGATCACCAAAAGAAAAACTATAACTGGGAAAAGAGTTGTAAAAAATGGAATAAGATCACAAACATGTATTTGTTTATATATCTGCCAGGGAAGATTCTCCAAAAGGACTAGACCAGGACAGAATTTTAAAATAATTGTATTAATAGCTACTAATTCAAATCAATTGCCCTTTAAACAGAATAAGCCTCTTACAAATTAAATAATCTACCACAGTGGTTCTCAACCTTTTTAATGCCGCAACCTCCCAACCGGTCGTAAGTCGAGGACTACTCAACCGGTCGTAAGTTGAGGACTACTCAACTGGTGCAGCACCATTTGCAGAATGGGACTTTTGGTGGGCTTAGCAGGGCAGAGACAGCCTGGACAATTCGTATTGGATTTTGAAAGCCAATAGAATTAGACTCTATTCAAGAGAGTCTATTCTATTGGCTTTCAAAAGCCAATAGAATAAAAGGGAGTAGCACAGCTAAGGAAAAGGGGGAAAAAATGGCGGACTGTGTTGTTTGGCGACCCCCGTGAAATGGTTGTTCGACTCCAAATGGGGTCCCGACCCACAGGTTGAGAACCACTGATCTACCACCCAAACCAGAATTTTGTATACTTTGTGCTCCATCACCCCTTTCCATTTTTAAAAATTATGGAGGCCCTCAAAAGAGTTTTGGTTTGTATGGGTTACATTTATTGATATTTATGTATTAAAAATTAAAACTGATGCATTCATAGAATTATATATTGAATCAAGTAAAAATAACACCATTAAGCCCATTAGAAGCTAGCATACATATTTTTATAACATATCAAAAGTAATACTGAGAAGAGTGACAAGATTTTAAATGATTGCAAACATCTTCAATATCTGGCAAATAATTTTGATTTTACAGAATCCTGGGAAGGGTCTTGGAGGCCCCAGGAGTCCTCAGACAACATTTTAAGAAATACTGATCTGGACCAATTTTCTCTCATTCCTATAATAGAAACATACACATTCTTCCAGCAGAAACAGTCAAAACAGGGGTGGGGGAACCACAAAGGTGGGATGGGCTGTGAAAAACAGATCCCTTCCACTAGGGCAGTAAAAGAAATAGGAGAGCAAAACTGGATGATGAAATGAAGGGAAAAGATTGTTGGACATGAAAGGAGAGGGATTTCAACAATTACAAAACGTGTTAAAATCAGAAGGGAAACTGTATCAAACATGCTACAGCTCATTTTCAGACATGGAGGCTAAATCATATAAGGAATGGCTGCTGGCATTGGGTATGTCTAGTTTAACGAAGAGAAGGACGAGGGGGGACATGATAGCAGAGTTCCAATATCTCAGGGGCTGCCACAAAGAAGAGGGAGTCAAGCTATTTTCCAAGGCTCCTGAAGACAGGACAGGAAGCAACGGGTGGAAACTAACGAAGGAGAGAAGCAACTTAGAACTAAGGAGAAACTTCCTCACAGTTAGAACAATTAACCAGTGGAACAACCTGCCTCCAGAAGCGGTGAATGCTCCCACACTGGTTTTTAAGAAGAGACTGGACAGCCATTTGTCCGAGATGGTATAGGGTTTCCTGCCTGAGCAGGGGGTTGGACTAAATGACCTCCAAGGTCCCTTCCAACTTTACGACTACTACTACTACTACTACTACTATTACTATTATTAATATTACATCTAGTTTTGCAGCAGAAATATTTGCCGTTTCCTGAACTCTTCCTTTCCTTTGTTTTCAACACCACCTTTCTATTCTTAGATGCAAAGATAAGAGAGCTGGATGGAGATGCGAACTTCATTACTAAACACAGGAGAAACTACAAAGGAGAAACTATGCAGAAACCACGTAAAAGCATAGAATGTTGATCTATTATAGCGACTGATATCTATCACTAAATTTTAGCAGGCAGATGAAGATTCAAACTGTGAGTTTAATATATACAAGAGGTACTTTAGAAACAAATGCCTTGTAATGCAGTGAATATGTGCCAGGTTCAGTTCCATCCCCTGCCTATTAGAGGGAATTGCCCTCGGAGTAATTCATTAGATCTGACCAATTGGCCTCAGAGCGATTCTTCAGATTTGAACAATGAACTCTTGCAAGCCATCAATATTGACTGATATTAAACATCTCCATTCTACAGTGAGAGCAGAACAAAAGTCACAGGGAGAAGCTAAACAGAAAAGGAGAAAAATTAAATCTAGAAATGGCATGTAGGATATCTATCTAACTCTAACCACTGAATCACATCCTCCCAATTCTCAACTGCAAGCATCTCTATGGTGACAGCACTAGGATAATCAAATAAGCATTAGTATTCCATGAAAATTCATATAGGTGAAAGAGGGATTTTATCAAATTTATTAAAAAGAGCCTGTAAAAAGTAAAATGGCATGATAAAATATTTGAAACAGCTGAAGAACTAGTAGTCTAAACTGACAGCAATGCTCTGTGCCATAGGAATGTTATACACACCGGCATTCCCCAGAATGGTATCCGCCAGATGTGTTACATGTCAAATCCTGTAATTCTTAGCCTCCGCCGATGCTGTTTCATGATTTGCCAGGAAAATTCCCCTGATACCACAACTAGGTAAGCTAAGGGATTATGAACATCAAATCAGTAGTGTACAAAGCTGATTAATACCAACAGCTATGCCTATCAGTCCTTAAAATATTACAGGATCAAGTATTTCCAGGCATCCTCTGACACAGTCACATTTCTGTATACCATTGAGAAAGAGAATGGAGAAAGGCCCTCTTCTTTGCCAATCCAATACCCATCCCAAACTTACCTTAAGGATTTTGGGATCTGCACAACGGCTATTGCCATTGCTTGCATGCATCCAGCTGCTTTCCGATACTGGGCAGTGTTGACGGAGGGACCATCGTTTTTCTGACACACACCAGCCGCACTCAAAGCGTGGATCTGCCTTCAGGCACAGCCCACAGCTTTCTCGCAGAGCTGAGCACTTGTACAAGTGAGCTGCAAAGGAAAGCATACACTGAAAGATAAATTGGTGCTAGGTAAAATTTGCTAAATAGGCTATGAGTAATTTTAGATTGTTTTAATTTCTAGTCCAACCCTCTGCCCAATGCAGGAGTTATCATACCATCTTGGACAAAATGGTTGTCCAATATTTTCTTGAAAACCTCCGATGATCGATCGAGCACCCACAACTCTGGAAGGCAACCCTTCCACTGCCTAATAGTATGCACTGTCGGGAAATTTCTCCTTATTTCCAGGTTGCATCTCTCTCTGATGAGCTTCCAGCCATTGATTCTTGTCTTGCCCTCAGGTATTGTGGTGAATAAATCAACACCCTCTTCCCAATGGCAGCCCTTCAAGTACTGGAAGATTGCTATCCTGTCTCCCCTCATACTCTTCTTTGTTAAATGAAACATACCTAGTGCCTTTAGCCATTCGTCATAAGATTCAGCCTCCTAAACGCTTATCATATTTGTTGCTCTTCTGTGTACTCTTGCTAGGGCCTCAGCATCTTCTTTTATACTGTTGTGACCAAAACTGGACACAGTATTCCAAATGTGACCTCATCACATCAGTGTGATATAGAGTGATACTATTACTTCCCTTGATCTTGATACTATCCCTCTGTCAAAGCAATTGAGGACCATGTTGACTTTTTTGGCAGCTGCAGCACACTACAGAGTCATACTTTGAAGGATTCAGTGACCAGTCATTGCAGGGTGCAAAGATGTCTGACTCCTTTCACAGTGTTTATTGCTTTTTATAGAGATATTCCAAATAGCATAAAGTAACATGGCATCAGCATAGCAACAATAGTTCTATTGGTGAAATCCCTTGCCAATCCTTAAGAATATACCAGCTAGGAGGCCCCAGACAGGGAGCAGTTTTCTGCCACATCCTGTTGATGTAACCTAGCTGATATCATGTGAACCAGGTGATATCATGTACCAGCCTGGGGTATTTCCCTACATCACCATGGTGATGTGAACGGATGAGATCATGTAGAGAGAAGAGGCATGCCGGCTTTGGAGGGGCAGTTTGCTGCTCATGACCTCTACCTGATCCCTATCTCTACAATACTTAAGTGGTGATCCACCAGGGCATCTAGACCCATCTCATAGGTACTATTGTTGAGTCAGCTAATGCCTATCTTGTACCGATGCATATGGCTTTTCCTGCCTAAGTGCAAGAATCAGCATTGAACTGCATCTTGTTGAATGGAGCCCAATGCTCAAGTCTGTTAAGATCCTTTTGAACTTGAAACTATTGTCCAAAGTCATCTTTGCCATCTGCAAATTTTTGATGAAAGCCCCTTCAATCCCCCCACCTAGGATATTAATGAATGACCTAGGTGCATTAGTAAACCAACTTGATCCTGGTTTCCTGCTATATAGGATGTGCATCTAGTTAACTGAATAACTTATAGCAGGGGTATCAAACTTGCAACATCACGTCACATGTTATGACATATCGCAACTTTTCTCCCATTGCCAGCAAGGGGTGGGCACAGTTTTGGCATGACGCATCCGGACCACAGGCCAGCAGTTTGACACCCCTGACTTATAGCATTTCCAGAGACACATTAGATACAGAGAAAAATAACACAGATAATAAGTTATAAAACCAGATCTTTCCAGACTGCCTCCTTTAACTTTGCTATGTGTAAGGAACAGTGTTTGCTCATACGGACAAAATTTATTTATTTATTTTATTTATTTATTAGACTTATATACCGCTTTAAGTGCAAGCACTCTCTAAGCGGTGTACACCAGTAAGCAATGTATATATATATTTACATTGCCCCCAACAATCTGGGTCCTCATTTTACCTACCCCGGAAGGATAGAAGGCTGAGTCAACCTTGAGCCGGTGAGATTTGAACTGCTGACCTGCTGAACACAGTCAGCTAAAGTGGCCTGCAGTACTGCACTCTAACTGCTGCGCCACCTCGGCTCAAAATGTTTTCAATTTTCACTTGTGGCAGTTTGTTAATTCAAATATGGTCCCCAGCTGGCTGATTCAAAGATTAAGTGTGGAGACAGTTTACTATGGAGAAATTTTGTTATAACTGAAGGCGTTTCTATCTTCCCTATGTCAGCTTACCTTGGATGTTTTGGGGATTATCAATTATGAAGTTTCCATTCCACACAACAGAAAGATTCACTGGGAGGTCACTGATGTCATTTCCTTCATAGAAATACTGCCAAAGAAGACACAACAGGGCACAGAGTCAACCTTAGACAAAAATAGCAGATACAAACCAAGAGGCAAATGAAAGGTCAGTGGAGGACATCACATTATTCTCACTAATTTCAAGTGCACCTACCTGGATCTTCCTCTGACAATTATGACCATGTCAAAGCAAGGCAGATTGGTCAGACATGAAGTCTCCCTAATAACCAGGGAACAACAACAAGAACAACACAATTTTCTTTATTTTTGTTCCCTGCTACTTCTTTAGAATTCTGCCAGACAGAATGCACTGGGTACCAATCCAAAGCATTTATATTCATATTACTTTCCACTTTAATTTTTCTTTTGCCTACTTAGGCAATGTTAAAACAGTTTGATTCTGGATTTGTAGTATTCTTTACCACTAGAGAATGATTGCTAGGAATTGAGCAAATCTACTGGATGCCAAATCACAAGCATAATTTATTTGCGCTGTTGAGACTAATGGTCATCGGCACAAAATTGCATCACCTAATAAACTGGGTTGGTTTTTAAAATACAATCCGAGAGTACACAAAGCCTAAAATGAAGTAATCTTCAGAAACTATTCAAGTAATATACAAGCTCTAAATTGGTGTTGTCACTGTATAAATTAATAAAAAGTACAAACTGAAGTTGTTTTATTCTAATCATCATTCAGTGTTCCTCAAAATAAGACAACGGAGCAAGGAGCCTTTGTCTGAATAAATATTTAAACTGAGGAAGTATAGAATCTAAAGCCTCCTAGCAACTGGAGACATTACTTTTGTCTCTGTTGAGCTGGCAAATGCTGTTCAGCTTCTTCTACAGCAGGAAAGAAAATGAAAATGCAACGGACTTAAGGAAGACTATCTCTCTAAGAAGGATGATTACAAAGGCACACAAATTGGGAATTGTATTTCCATCCTACATCACCATGAGCCTTCATCCCATCTATCTCCGTGAAAAATAAACCTAAGCCAATCTCTTGCTTCAGACAAACTTCTTGCAGCCTCATCAATATTCCCTTCACAGTGCCTGCGTGCATGTGGAGGCTTAATCGATATGAAGACAGGAAGGCAGTCGGAACCTTCCCTGACAGCTAATGACCTCCTTTGGCGAAAGATTCTCTGCTTTTCTCCGGAGAAAATGACAGGCGTGTCAGGAGAGATTAAATGAAAGATTCATAGCTTGCTGGAGTTTGTTAGGGAACTATGGATACTACAGGTGCAGCTTTCCCCCTGCTCTGGAAACACCCCCTCCTTACTCAGCCATAGCACTATATTAGCCACCAAGGCATAAGACAGCCAAAAAGATGAAGAAGGCATTAAGTATCTTCCCCAACCCCTATCCTTCCAAGTCTCGCTTTCTTTTCCTTTCTCCTCTTCAACTTCCCTGAAAATCCAATTTGTCTTAATTTGTATTTTTGGGGGGAAAAAATAGCTATAAAGCATACAGAATACAAGTGAACTGTCATGCATATAGAATGAGAAACAAAACACACAACAGAAACACTGATTTCCTGAGAGCTGTGTGAAACAATGTGACCAATCTTCTTCTTTTTACAACACAAAATCACAATATGAGGTACATACTATAGAAATATAGGTCACAAGCCCTATCCATACAATAACGCAGACATGTCAAACACAAGGCCTGGGGACCGGGTGCGGTCTGCAAAGTGGTTTCATGTGGCCCGTGAAGCCATCCTGGAAACAGTGAAGGAATGGCCCCCACTGCCTTGGCCCTGGCCCAGGCTGGCTGGTAGCCAATGTACAATTTTGTGGTGGCCATCTATACTGAAATGCATTCAGTCTTAGCTCCACAAGGCCATCTAGAAACAGTGAGGAACCAGCTCCTGCTGTGTCGGCCCTGCCCCCTGGGTGCATGCTGGTGAGGTGTCACTCTTTGTGAGGAATGAAGAAATGCACCATGCCTTAGCACTTGCCCCAGTCCCACCCCCTTTTGCCAGAGACCCTCAGATCTGTCCCACTCCTGCCCAGGCCCCCACAGGCACCCTTGACGCAAATGAGCTGGCCATGTCCACCCAATAGGCCACACACACTCCAGCCACGCTCACCTGACAGGCTACACCCACCTGGCCCCCCGAGGGCAACCGCAATGCTGATGCAGCCCTCAATGAAATTGAGTTTGATACCCCTGCAATAAGGGTTAGTCACATAGCACTCATAGGCATAGAGCACACACTTACACACTAGAATAATGTTCATGTTTTCCCATATTAAATAACAATGGCCAAGCTCTCTATGAGGGTAGTTCTTAGTTTATGATGATAATTGGGACTGGGATTGCCACTGCTAAGGATTACAGTTTTCATATGACCCCATTGTTTAGTGACAATAATTCTGTCAGACCTGATTGTTGTCATTAAGCAAGAGCTGAGGAGATAGTTAAGCAACTACCTCATGTGATTGCAACTTGTAACTCCTGACATTTCCCCATTATCTTTGTTTTGAGAAGCTAGCAAACTGTGATCATGGGACTATGCCTTACTATGATATCATAATCATGAACCAGGCACCAAGGGCCTAGATTATAATCACATAACTGCACAGATGCCGCAACAGCCAGAACTCTGAAGACTCATCATAAGTCTCTCTTGTTCAATGCCATTGCAAGTCTCGTCATTGAACAAATAGTTGTAACCCAAGGACTACCTGGAGAGATTTTGGTCTTGTTCTGAAAAATAGGTTAAAACTACTGAAATTTAAGATCTTGGCATTTGTAAGATATTGTTGGAGAGAGAGGAATCATCAAACAGGGAATTAGTCTGGAATTCCTATGTGTGCATAAGAAGAGGAAGTCTGACTTCCTTTGAATGCTATTGAACCTTATCTAGTCTGATCCAGGTGCAAACTGCCAATTTGAGAAGATTCCTTTTATTGCTTAAGCAATAAAATAGCTAATTGAAGTCTTCACATGTGGATCTGATTGTTTGTGCCTGACAGATATTGGCCCATTATATGAGCTGCTACAATGGCACCCAAGCCTGAAAAATTTATCAGCTCCTGATCTATGATATTAATGATACAAAATATTATTTAATTAAATTCAGTTGTTTAAAAACCTGTTTTACCTATTTAGCATTCTTCACATATATATGCCCTGAGTCACTGAATAATATATCTGAAGAGTACCAATTTGAGGAAGTCTTGCCTGAAGTGCAGAATATGATATTAAATTGTTTTAAAATAAAAAATATATATATTAAATTCAACCATTAAGGCATTTCAACTAAATATCCCATCTGGGGGTTGATGTATTTATCTGAACTATTATTATATTGTCATGGAGAACATCTATTTGGTTGCCAGGAATCAACAACTTGATAGAACAATCAATCAATCATTCATTCATTTTATTTCTCTTCCATAAAGGTCTTTCCTAGAATAATCCTTCAGCCAGTATGGCACTGTCCAGGTTAACTGCCGAAGGTTACCTGGATAACATCAATTTGGAAAGGCTGGTCTGTTATACCAAATATCTGCTCCAAAGAATAGAATATAGAACTCTAAATACAGACTGTATAATCACAAGTTCAGATAATTGAAGGGCAGCTAATATAAGCTCACATCAGTAATATCTTTATGCAATACAATATATAAACTACTTAAAGATCAGTAGAGACTTGAAAATAATTGATGTTTGCATAATGTGATACATGCAATTGTGTAAGTGTGTGTGATTGTGTGTTCATGTCCCATTCTTTTCTGGTTGTGTTAGACTAATTGGAAACAGGCTGAAGAAGCTGTCGATAGGAATAACTCAAAAAAGGTTACGTATATTTACATAAAGGAAAAGCACCCATCATTTGGAAAGAGAAAAGTGTTTTGGGAGGGTGGCAGAGAAGAATTTAGCTGTGACGAGCAGCGTGGCAGAATAAGTGAAATTGGCATTTTCAATTTGTACTCTGACATGTCTCATTTGGGGCCCTGGCATCTCAGAAAGGCATACAGCCTGCAGCTGTCCGAAACACTTATTTGCATTTCTCTGCCCTGGATCTTTTTGGAAATGAATTCCTTTTGAATAGGGTACAAAGTGGGAACTGGCAGATTATTAACTCTTTAGAAACCCAAGCTGACAAAAACAGTTTACACAGAAGAGACAGATATGTGTATTTTTCTTTGTTTCACGTAACATGACCCTTTCTATCTGACAAACATTTTTTGGGTGGTAATTATTAAGACTTCTGGTGATCTTCTGCAACATATGACATGTAGATCAAGGACTTAGGCAAGATAAGGGTTCATGCTCATGAATAATCAATTTTATTGTAATATCTCTTATGACATTAAGATGTACTATGTGTGTAGTACATCTCTTTGACTCCTTTTGCTTTAAGATACGATATTTTCCTTCTTTCCTTCCCCTCCCCTCCTCTCCCCTCCCTTCCTCCTGAAGGCAATCTTAGCAGCAGACATTGCATAGTTCAGTGATGGTGTACCTTTTAGAGACCAATTGCCCAAACTGCAACCCAAAACTCACATTTATCGCTCGGTGCCAGGTTGGCATGGCCCACTGGGTGGGCGTGGCTGTGGTGGTCATGGCAGACTGGGTGGGTGTGGGCAAGGTGGGCATGGTCACCTCAATGTTTCTCATGGGGAGGGATGCTTGTGGGGGACTGGCAGGGCTGGGGGAGATCCAGGGGGTCTGTGGCAGATGGGGCGGTGGGCAGGAGGCTCATCCTGCGGGGTAAGGCGAGGCAAGGTGAGGCAGGGCAGGGTGCCATTGTCGCAGGGCAAGGTGATGCAAGGTGAGGCAGGGCAGGTTGCCATTGTCGCAGGGCAAGGCGAGGCAGGGGCCGGGGCAATTGCCTGACACCATCGGTCCCTGCGCACAGAGGCCAGCGAGTGCATGGGGGCCAACAGTGTCCGTCAGCAGCCACAGCCTGCCAGCCCGTTGACCGGCACACTCTGGGGCTCCGCAGCCCGCCGCCAGCAGTTCACAGAAGCCGCCTTTGAGCTGAACAGCTGGTTGACAGCTGAGGAGGCAATGTAGTAGGTCATGCCCGGGAAAAGGAGAGCATGCGAGGCCAGGAGGGATGGGACGGGGGGGGGAAGGAAACCAGCCGTGCTGGGATGCATCTGATCATGTGGGACCTTGGCGAGTTAGCAGGCGGCTGGTTGAAGAGGGATGGTTACCATCTCTGGAGCATGGTGCGCATGGCCACAGAGAGGGCTCTGAGTGCCACCTCTGGCACACGTGCCATAGGTTCACCACCACTGGCATAGTTTGAAAAGATACATTCTTGAACTCAGCAATTGGTCTGCTTGGCTAAAGGGCTAGTTTTCCAAGTGCAATATATAAGAGTCAGTTCTACAAATCATCATCTTTAGCCAGCAATGGTACAATGCAGATTTAGAATTTACTATTTCATATGCTGGAGAAGATGCTTGAAGCTAATGAATCAACATCTTCAATGCAGTGAAGAACAAAGGCTACATTAGACAACTAAAAGCATGCCATGCATGCTTCTTCAGTGCCTTCTTACATAATTAAGAAGGCACTGAATATGATTTCTCTCTTTTAATGCTACATTGGGCCAAAAAGGTGGATGGGCACATCTGGAAAAAAACCAAGAACTAGGAATCTGTTTGCTTCTACAGTTGCCAGTGTCTCTAAAATTCATCTAGAGGAAGAACAATCCAGAATGCTGGTCTTGCCAATAACTGCAGAGTATTCCTGGATTTCCAAACTCTGCATAAAGGAACGGAATGGAAATGCATCCCAAGAGCTAGAGGGGAAGTTTAAAAGGTGGGTCTTTTGAAGTAAACAGGAAAGAAAGCAGCCAAATAGTTTGAACTATGGGCAGGAGGCTGAGTTAGAGAGCCAAAGCTGAGCATTTGTTTTTGTTCTTTTTTTTTACTTTGTTTTATGTCAGTTTTGTGTTTCACTATTATTCTTAACTGTATCTAGACAGAAGTATTCTGATAACTTCTAACTATTTAGGATTGCAACTCAAAATATATGCATTTGGAAGAGAGTCTTCTGAAATCAACAGGGCTTACTTCCAAATAAACATGTGGGAGAAGATAATGAAGGTCAGTTTATTAAACAATCAGTTTGCTGATGTGTTACATTGCTTGTGGCTTTATGCCAATGTTGTTAACATCTCTCCATTCACATTTTTAAAATTACACACTTCTGCAAATGTATAAGGCTGGCTTAATGGATGTAGTACACAGCAACCTGAATTTGCTTGTTAGGCTCTCACAAAATTACACAATCAGCAAACAATTACATTATGCACACACAGAGGGTATCTTGGAATGATAGAACATGTTAGGATGTTGGTTCCTGGGCTTTGGGGGACAACTCTGAAATTGTAATACAAACATCATTTATATGGGGGATGGCAGCATGCCTCTACCCAAAAAACCTGGCAGAAATATTTTAACACATTTTGAACTAGCATTTTCCAGATTGGCCCACTGCATTTCATGCCTAAATTCTACTATATGTGCGCTCTCATTTTTACTTACTCTGGATGCAGAAAGCACAGGTGCCAGGCAGATTCCCAAGGAAGTAAGGACTATCCAGATCATCAACCAGTAAAATACAGAGAAGAATGGATGCAGAGTTGTCTCCGAGAGAAGGAACGCACTGGCAGCAGCAGGAAATAACTATTTTTTTTCTCTCTTGGGGGTCTATGCTACTGGAGGTTCTATGACAGGGGTTCCCCAACCCCCGGTCCACGAACCGGTACTGAGCCACGGGCACTTAGGAACTGGCCCGTGCAGCTGGAGGCATGCTGAAAGCACATCTTCCACTTCCAGGAATGTGGCAAATCTGGGCAGAGGTGGGAGAGTGGCAGGGCAGAAGCCGTCTTACTCAGTGCAAGGTCCTCTGATGGCTGCACTTGCAACTGGTTTGCAACATCTGAGCTCCGCGTCCTTCCTCCTCTCCCTCCTCCTGCTGTCTCTCCTTCTGCCTCCTCTCCTTCTTCCTGGTTCTGTTGTTTCTTCTTCCTCTTCCTCTTCTTCCTCACTTTCCTCCTCTCCATCTGGGCTCGCGCTCCCTTCGTGCAACTATCCAAGCTTGGTTGCGCCAGTCCAGTTTGCAACTAGGAACTTGCCAAAGCCTCGTTGGAGGGCCCCCCCAATTATGTGTATGTGAGGGTGTCTTTCTTAGGGTGCAAATAGGGGCAGGGAGAAGCTACCTTTCACCTTAAGCACTGCATCTCCAAGGGATTCTCTCGCTCATCCGTACCTTTTCTAAGACCGCTGGGCTCCGTTGCACTTCAACTGGAGTTTTTTGCTTTTATTTTGATGCTCCAGGTGCCTCATGTTTTGGCAACATCCTGCCTGCTTTTCAAGGTATAATTTGGTGTACTTGTGTATGTGATGCGTTATGTGTGTGTGCGTGTGTTCCTCCTTTCTTCTCCAAGTTTTCAAGCCAAGAGCACTCCTATCCAGCTTGCAATGGGGGAGGGGAGAAGCTACATTTCCCCTTAAGCATTGTGTCTCCAAGGGAATTCCTCTCTCATTTCCACCTTTTCTAAGACTCCTGGGCACTTCCATAGTGCCGAGTTGGTTTGGTCCTGGTCTCTTCTCTGTCTTTCTCTGTCTCTCTCACTCTGTCTCTCTCTCATGGTTTTCTCAGCACTTCCTCAGTGTGCTGGGTCTTTGGTTTGTTTTGCTGGAAGGCTGAGTTTAGGATTGTCTCTTTTCCTTCCCACTTTCTTAGAAGCAGAAAGTCACTGTTCTAATCTAATACAATAGAAATAAAGTGCATTTATTTATTTGTTTGTTTAGAAAATTTACAATAAATGTAATGCCCCTGAATTTTCCAGAAACCTCCCCCCCTTCCCGGTCCACGTAAAAATTGTCTTCCATTGTCCCTGGTGCCAAAAAGGTGGGGACCTCTGCTGTACGACCATTCCTGTCCCGATTTGAAACCTTGATTCCTGCTGGGATTCTTAGTAAGGAAGGGGTAGTTTTAGCAATGCTACTTTTGGGAGGATTGTCAAAGCATGTATGCCCGTGCAATTATTGATAGCACCACTGACATTTTATTCATTGTTTTTGCCACTCTTATTATCTACTGTGCACCTTTACTGCTAGGGAAGAGCAACAGAGGATTTTTCATCATGTTTGGAGCTTTTCAAGTTAATTTTCTTTATTTTTAATGAAATAATGCCTAGAGAAACTCACAAGATGAAACAAGCAAAAGGATGAGTTGGATAGAAAGGGGCATAGCATTTTTTGAGCTGCAGTAAGAAGAAAAAAACATTGTATAGGGAATTTCGGAGTTTACACTGGAAACTTTCAAAAATGTCTTGGGGAAGGGGAGAGTAGAGACTATTACTTCTCTCCCAAGTCTTACTTTGATTTCTTAAAAAAAATACATAAAACATTTTAAAAATAATTCTGTTTATACATATGATACTACCCTTTCACTATATATAACATGTATGTGTGCAACGAGAGAGAAATAGAAGAGCAAAGGATGGGTTACAGAAATCATACTAGCCTTGCCTATTACACTGACTGAAACTTATTTAATGTCAATGCCAATTCCCCAAAAGACACAAACATGAAACAGCACTTGGGTACTAGTAAAAGTCAATTCCACTGTAACAATTGTCTTTGCTGTTGCTACAGCTTCTATAAAATTCTGAATTTCCTCAATAAATATATTTATATCTATACCTATGTAAATGTCTATTTATATCATATCACATATATCATCTATCTATCTATCATCTATCCATCCATCCATCCATCCATCCATCCATCCATCCATCTGGCTCACACCCTGTTGGCTTTATGTAGGGCCCAGAAGACCTTGGGCTAAGATTGATGGACCCTTGTTAGATGCGTTTTCGTCTATGTTTTTGAATAGAGAAACTAGATCCTATCTCGTTTTATTTTGTATTGTATTTTTATGGTTTATTATATTGTGAGCCATTCAGAGTCATATGGCACCTAAATTGAATTAAATAAACTACCTGGGTAAGTAGGATCTTGCTGCGCTACTGGATGAGGTTTGCCTTTTGTGCTGTTGTATGGTTCTTCCTTCATTCCCTGCTGTAATGTATTCCTGATGCTTTTAAAGTGACAATTAGGAATAACTCTATAACTGAAATTATTATACATTTAATGTATATCCTGTCTAATGAATTTTGTTAGTGAGAGAATACAATTAATAGATCTAATTTAAAGTAACATTAAAACAAGCATTAGACTAATTTCACCATTCAAAAAAGACCTGTTTTTACAGATTTCCTTAGCACCAAGAAAGCTGGGCCAAACACAAAACTCCAAAGGAGTAATGTAGGAAAAAATCCCTCTCCACTGAAGTAGAAAGCTTTGATACCTGGAAGATTTCCAAAACCTAACAGTTAGAGAAGCTCCTAATAGATGAGCCAAATAGTCAGATCCTATTTATGAC
Organism: Crotalus tigris; assembly: GCF_016545835.1. NCBI lineage: Eukaryota > Metazoa > Chordata > Lepidosauria > Squamata > Viperidae > Crotalus > Crotalus tigris. The sequence goes on along the minus strand of NW_024100213.1, from coordinate 2,366,040 downwards.
TTAAACGCTCAATATCAACACCACATCATATACCATAACTGTAGATCATTCACATAAGCTTCATAGGAACACTTTCCTTTGTGCTGCATTTTAAACCAACTGAAAGTTCTGGACATTTTTCAAGGGTAGTACTACATACAGTGTGTACTACATACAGTGTGTTGCAGTAATCAAGACGGAAGATAAGAAAAGCAGCAACTAACTGTTGCCAAAGCCAACTGGCTAAGGAAGGGAGACCGCTGAGACTTTTGGCATTTTTGTGCAAAAGCACGCCTGACAAATCCAGTGATGGGAAGAGATTTAAGGAACACTTTTCAACTGTGAATCAGCTCTTTCAGCCAAAAGAGGCTGACCTTAGCATCCCAAACCAATAACCTATTTATTAACAGCACTTTTATCTTCTGTAAATTTGTTCTTTATTGTGCCCATTTTTTAACATAGGGCACATTCAGCACAATAGAAGCATTATTGGTGACTTCCCACTTCAAAACCCAAGATGACCTCCCACAGAGGTCTCATATAGAACATAATGGGGACAAAACACCATTGATCAACACCTAAGGTTTCAAACAATACTCCGTTGAGCACTACTTTCTGAACATTTTCTCAGAGGAAGAGCCAAAAGTGCTATCGAAGGATTTCCCCAAGGTCCAATTCAATCTTGCTGGAGCAGATGCCATTTAATACAGGAAAGTAATGTTAGTCTATTCTTTGTGGTTGCTGGAGAGTAGTAAACGAGAAGTTCAAATAGATCATCAGATAGGCCTCTATTGACACTTAGTTTCATCCATCACAACACTATACACATCCCTGAGATCTACAACCCGAAAAGAATCTAAAAAACTTGGACAAAAAGTTTCTAAATTTTAATCCCTGCAACCTGTCCCAACATTAGGAACAAATTGGAACAGAAAAAGCAAATTGCTGAAACTGAGCTACCAACAGTACCTCCCTCCAACATTCTGGTAAAAGAAATATCACCAAGTACGTGGAACTGATATTGACCTATGTGAAAGAACAGCAGAGAAGAAAACCAAGTGGATTTTCAGATGGGCTTCATATTGTACATCAATCTGATCTGTCAGAAAAGTCTTTCTACTATCTGTTGTCCCATCTGCTTCACTATTCTTAAATCCCTAATAAAGCAGTGGGCTGATTTGGCTCTATCAGACAGAAATGGATTCTTAGGAGCGCCACCTCAATTACTTCCATTTTTCAGAGGTCAGCCATGGCACTTAACAGTATCACTGATAGATACCATGAGAATTTCCCCAAAGCATTCATGAAACTATTTAGATAAATCAAGTATTTCAACTGGATAATTTTAAATGGTCTCTGACTCTCAGAAGTTTTTATCAGCTTTCAGTCTAAAATTAATCAGGGAATGATATGACCATGACAACAGTGTTATAGACAGACTCTCCACTTTTAGATCACAAACTTCAGGGAAACAAACAAATCCAAATCTTGTCCTGTGGTAACTGAGGAGCACTAATTGGAACAGGCTGATCAACATTAAGGAGAGCATTAAATCATTAACAGTTCTTAATTGAGGATTAATCAATGAGGATATTGAAATTCTACAACAAGAAGCTACGTGTAATTTAATGGCATGTTTAAGATTATCCCAAATAACCCAGGAACAGAAACAGTTCAATAAAAGTGTAAACAGTATGTTGACACCATCCATAACTGGCCTGAATAACCAAATATAGCACAATCCATTGAAAAGTAGGAGATTATAAAATAGTACATCTGGTCATCAAGATGGAATATGTAAAGACTGTTATTGTCTTTTCCCAACCATATTCCTAGTCTACTTTATCACACCACAGTATGGTGGACAAAGCTGGGAGGCATACATTTCCCACTCTTCTGTTTGCATATATCCATGATAAATATAAAGTTAAAGATAGATAGCAGATAAAATCCTGGATAAACCAGCAGTTTAGATTTCTCTCCTCATCTGCTCTTAGTACTCAATTAAAAATAAAAAATAAAAGTAGGGTGCTCTCACAACCTTTCTATTGTATCCTTTAGAGTTGCTTCTACGGCGGTAATTTCATTGCCAGCAATATCTCCACTGCAGGGCAAAAAAAATGTTTTTAAGTCACGGGGTCAGGAAATTTTATTTATTCAATTTCGACAGTCGCCTATCCCAACCAATGTCTTTGGGTAGCTAGCAGTTCTAAACCTAAGAAAATAACAAAAAAAAACCCATTTAAACAATGACAACATCCAAAATAAATATATACAGTAGCTGAGATAATGAACCAATTAACAGTAAAGCTAAGAAATGAGATTCTTAGCAAGTTCAGAGACCCAGTGTCGGGCCGTAGCGGAGACCGTCCAGATTACCTCCTCCAACGAAGCCTCGAGTCACTGGACGGCGATCCGGAAGGCCCGACATTCAGCTGGGGGCCGCGCATGCGCAGGAGCTGCTCCGACGGCCAGCTGATTCTACCGGAGCCGCACAGGCGCAGACGGCGCTCCGGCAAGCACAACGCAGGCGCAGATGCCACAATTGCTGAATTCCATGCAAGCCCCGTATGTGGACATTAGGCTGAGGCTAATAGATCCAGCTGGGCTGCCAAAGCGTCGGGAAGCCGCCGGAGCGTCGGGAAGCGTCGGGAGGCAGCTGCAGGTCTACATAATTTGGATGGATGGCCATATAGGGGGTGTTGGGCAGTCCGGAAGAGGGTGGTGGTGCACGGGTGTGGGTTAGGCGGGGTCTTTGTAAACTGTATAAAAGAACCGTGACTGCAATGGTTGTCAGTGCTGACTTTAATTCATTCCTTTACTGAATAAAACACTGGCAGTTCTTCGTTCCTGACGTGGTGATTTTGACTCGGTTGATTGTGTGTCAAGACGAGGCAACAGTAAGTCAGCACTCAACTTGCTCATTCATTAGAATAACCGTGGAGCAGACCGAAGGCAGCATGGCAGAAGGAGTGCAAGATGCTGATTTGGTTGAGGATATTCCTGGGCAGACGGAGGACCAGGGCTCGTCTGTGGATCCAGGTGCAGTGATGGAGGGGCCAGTGGTTCGCCCGAAGGAAAAGAGTATTCCACCAGTTGTGGATGTGGACCTTGGGATTAAGCAGAGGCCGGCAGTAATCGAGGCGGCTGGGTGGGGACTGAATCCCACTTTACAACAGGTGGACACTGATCGCCGGTCCATGCTGGGTGACAGAGACTCTGCTGTGGGATGGAGGGACAGGAGAGTGGTCAGCGATGAGGAGGGCGATTGGAGTTACTCCACCACTCCTGGACAGTACACCCTTGATGTGTTAAAGGCTAGGTTTGGGGAACCAGGGTTCCTTCCCAAACAGGGGGTGGCCTCCCAGCGTCCTATTGATTCACCCGGATTCCGTCTGGCTAGCCCACAGTTGAGGGTGTCAACAGCACAGCTGGAGCAAGGGGGACATGGTGGGGTGAGAACGGGACCCATATATGCCACCCGTACCACCCCTGTTTCCCTGCCCTTGAGTCCTGGAGATCTTGGCCAACAGTCTGCCATCACGGGGGGGCCAACATGGTGGCCAGCCGGCTTTAGTGTGGCCCACGGGTGTACCATGGACCCCTCCGTCGATTGGGATTACCTTTGACGGTGATCCGGACAAATTGGCCATGTTTTTAGGCCATGTGTTAAACCACTTAGATCGCTTTACAGCCCATTATACCTCCCAATGGGCCATAGTGGTAGCGGTGACAGCCAGTCTGCAAGGTGAGGTGGCTTCATGGGCAGCAGACTTGTTTGGGGATCACGCCAGTGAGCTGGCCGACATAGGTTCTTTTCTGGAGGCCTTGAGGATTCGGTTTGAGGATCCTACCAGGGCTCAGAGAGCGGAAGCAGAGATAGTGACCTTGAGACAGGGAGGTAGGCCGGTAAGAGAGTTCACTAGGGAATTCCAGCGTGTGGCAGGCCGATTGAGATCCTGGCCTGAGAGATTGCTGGTGCATCACTTCAAGCATGGACTCGATGTGGAGCTCCGCCAGGCTTGTCTGGTGAGAGGGGTGCCACCTCGTCTACACGAGTGGTACAAGACAGTGACTGAACTCTATGCTGGGTTGCAAGAAATAAGTCCAGGTGCACCCGCCTCCCGTCCGGCATCCACTCAGCAATCAACCAGTAAGCCAAGGGCTTTGGGAGTTCCAGCACAACCAGCTCCACCGGGGGCGCCAAGGGGGATATTCCGTTGTTTCAGGTGCAATAAACCAGGTCACAGGGTGGCCCAGTGTCCAATATCACCAGGACGGGGAGCGCCTTCGGGACAGTCCGGTCTGGCGACAAGAAGGCAGGAGGTCACGCCGTTTCGGGGAAAGGATCAGATGAGAGCTTTGCAGGATGAAAGCAGCACTCCCTATGGGCCCTCGCCAGCAGTGGCGGTTTCAACCCTGGAGGTGGTACCTGATAAGTACGACCAGGAAGATCCGGAACAGGATCCCATGGTAAGTAGTCCAGTGGTACCATTCACCATACCAATCTGCCTGATGAATTGTAAATCTGGCCAACGCATAGCGTGTAAAGCGTTGATAGATTCAGGCTGTACCCGGTGTTTGATCAGTAGGAAAATGGCAGATGCGTTGGGACTTCGACTGATTGAGTTGTCTCGACCGATCAATTTCGAACAGGTGGATGGATCCTTGCTAGGTGGGGCACCAGTTTCTCAAGTAACTGACCTGGTACAGCTAGAGATGAGGGATCATCGGGAGTTGATACGTTTTATTGTAATTCCCTCAATGACCGAGGAAGTGATCTTGGGGTTGGCCTGGCTTGACAAATGGCAACCGGCTATCTGGTGGGCAGGTGGATATCGCCGTATGAGATTAGTTGTAGGTCCCCAGCCTCCGGTCACTGATAGGGAGATTCCATTTGTACAATTACCACCTGCCAAACTACTGGGTAAAGAAAGGATCAAAGTGGCGGTAGAGGCTAGTGAAAGTAAACGGTTGTTCCCTGTGGAATATGAAGACCTAAAGGACGTGTTTAGTGAGCGGGAATGTGATGCGTTGCCGCCACACCGTTCTACCGACTATGCGTTAGATATCATACCGGGGGCAAAGCTGCCAAAACCCCGGTTGTACCCCATGTCTCCCAAGGAGTTGGAGGAACTAAGAAGGTATATTGATAAAAACTTGGGGCGTGGATTTATACAGCCAGCCCGATCTCGGATTGCGGCTCCTGTGATATTTCAGGGGAAAAAGGATGGTGGGTTAAGGCTTTGCGTGGACTTTAGGGGGTTGAATGCGGTATGCACTGAAAATATGTATCCATTACCCTTATTGAAAGACATGCTAACTCATTTATCCCAAGGGAGGGTCTTTACTAAGCTTGATTTGAGGGAAGCATACTACCGAATCCAAATAAAACCGGGAGACGAATGGAAGACCGCGTTTAATTGTTCTTTAGGGAGCTTCCAGTTCACTGTCATGCCATTTGGGTTAAAGGGAGCACCTGCAGTATTTATGCAGACCATTAATGCGGTGTTGCATGAACATTTATATCGCGGGGTGTTAGTGTACCTGGATGATATTTTGATCTATTCTAAGACCATGGAAGAGCATATACGATTGGTCAGAGAGGTTTTGCACAAACTCCTCCAGGCCCAACTATTCGTGAAGCTCTCAAAATGCGAGTTTCACAAAACCCGTATTGAATATTTGGGATACAAGATATCAGCCTCAGGAATAGAAATGGATCCGGCCAAGGTGAAAGCAGTACTTGAGTGGCAGGCGCCTAGGACGAGACGCCAGTTGCAGAGTTTCTTGGGGTTCGCGAATTTTTACAGGCAGTTCGTTCCTGATTTTGCACGGGTGGCTTTGCCACTTATGGAATTATTGAAAACGCGGAACTCCCCTGTAAAGTCACGGCCTAGTCAGCCGTTAGCGTGGTCCAGGGAAAGTCAAGCTGCGTTCGAACATCTAAAGACATTGTTTGCCAAGGAGCCCATTCTACTACATCCAGATCCTGATAAACAGTACATTGTCCAGGCAGATGCGAGTGATGTGGCGGTGGGGGCTGTGTTGTTGCAACGAAATACCAAAGGCGAGTTACAGCCCTGCGCATATACCTCGCGCAAGTTAACAGAGACTGAGCGGAGATGGGCAATATGGGAGAAGGAGGCCTTTGCTATTAAATGGGCCTTGGTGACGTGGCGACATCTTTTGGAAGGGGCTAAACAGGAGATAGAAATATGGACGGACCATAAAAATCTAGCAGTATTGCAATCGCCCCGACGTTTAGCCCCGAAACACGCGAGATGGGCGCAATACTTTAAACGATTCACGTTTCAGCTTAAATACGTTCCTGGGGGTCGTAACTTCTTGGCGGACGCATTATCTAGGATGCCCCAGTATGAGAGCCAAAAGGAGGAGGTGGTACAGGCTATATTACCGCCATATACACAGGGAGTAGGTAGGGTAAGTTCCCGTTCCAATATCGGAAAATTCGAATCGGAGTTAAGGGCGGCAATCCCACAGGACTCGTGGTTCCGGGAACATCGTAACCTGCTCATTCAGAGGGATGGTTTGGTGTGGTTCGGAGTGAAATTATACGTACCACTTGTGTTACGGTCTAGGGTTCTTCAGAGGTGTCATGACGCAAAATTGGCGGGACATTTTGGGTTCGTCAAAACGTTACACCTGGCTAGGCGCCAATTTTGGTGGCCTACGTTACGAAAGGATGTCGAACACTATATAAAAGCATGTGCTGTATGTGCTACGTGCAAATCCAGGCCAGGAAGGCCGGTGGGGTATTTACAGCCAGTAGCTGACCCGGAACATCCATGGCAGGACATTGCCATGGATTTCATTGTGGAGCTGCCAAAGAGTAAGGGATATACCGTAATTTGGACGGTAATCGATTTATTCTCAAAACAGGCCCATTTTGTCCCATGTAGGAAGTTGCCAACTGCTCAGAAATTGGCCCACATGTTTCTGACACATATATACCGGATCCACGGAGCCTCCCGATGAATAATATCTGACCGGGGGGTTCAATTTACGGCGCGATTCTGGAAAGGCTTCACAGCATTGCTAGGATCGTCGCAGGGGCTTAGCACTGCATACCATCCTGCCACTAATGGGGCCGCTGAACGTGCTAATGCAGCGGTCGAACGGTATTTGAGGAGTTATGTCTCATACCAGCAAGGTAACTGGGCCGACCTGCTGGTGTTTGCGGAAGTGGCGTATAATAACGCGATGCACGCCAGTACAGGGTTTGCACCATTTAAGGTGGTTTCGGGGAGGGATTTTGTTCCCATACCTGAATGCCGGAATCTGGAGGCGCAGCCATATCTTCCACAGGAATGGGCCCAAAGGGTATCTGGAGCATGGGCGGCTGTAAAAACAGCATTGGTAGAATATGGGCGAAAGATGAAGGAGCAGGCGGACAAAAAACGGCAGCCCTGTAAGCCGTTCATTGTGGGCCAACTAGTTTATCTGTCCACCAAATATCTGAAATTGAAAATCCCGTGCAAAAAATTAGGACCCAAATACATTGGCCCGTTTAAAATTGTAAAAATCATTAATCCGGTTACTGTACAATTACAGTTACCCCGGTTGTTGGGAAAAGTGCATCCGGTGTTTCATTGCAGTTTAATAAAACTGGTCTATATGTACAAAAAAGGAACTGAACCAGGCCCTGTCATTGATGGCGACTATGAAGTCCAAGAAATACTCGACTCCCGAATTAGGCAAAGTAAAATACAGTATTTGATTAGGTGGAAGGGTTACCCTCTATCTGACGCTACGTGGGTACAGGCAGATGATGTAAGGGCTCCTCGGTTAATTAAACAATTCCATGATCAAAACCCTAGGAAACCAAACCCCGGTAGTATAGTGGGGGTCGAGGAAATGAATGCGAGGGGATCGATGTAACGTATCTTCTCTTTTCCTCAGGGGGAGCCTTGGTAAAGGGGGGCAGTATGTCGGGCCGTAGCGGAGACTGTCCGGATTACCTCCTCCAACAAAGCCTCGAGTCACTGGACGGCGATCCGGAAGGCCCGACATTCAGCTGGGGGCCGCGCACGCGCAGGAGCCGCTCCGACGGCCAGCTGATTCTACCGGAGCCACACAGGCGCAGACGGCGCTCCGGCAAGCACAACGCAGGTGCAAATGCCACAATTGCTGAATTCCATGCAAGCCCCGTATGTGGACATTAGGCTGAGGCTAATAGATCCAGCTGGGCTGCCAAAGCGTCGGGAAGCCGCCGGAGCATCGGGAAGCGTTGGGAGGCAGCTGCAGGTCTACATAATTTGGATGGATGGCCATGTAGGGGGTGTTGGGCGGTCCGGAAGAGGGTGGTGGTGCATGGGCGGTAGCACGGGTGTGGGTTAGGCGGGGTCTTTGTAAACTGTATAAAAGAACCGTGACTGCAATGGTTGTCAGTGCTGACTTTAATTCATTCCTTTACTGAATAAAACACTGGCAGTTCTTCGTTCCTGATGTGGTGATTTTGACTCGGTTGATTGTGTGTCAAGACGAGGCAACACCCAGGCTCAGGTACACAGCCAGCCGTCCAGAAAGCCAGCAGGCTTGAAGCCGTTCTAATGTCTGTGGGGAGAATATGTCACAGAGCAGGAGCTACTATGGAAGAGGCCCAATACCTTTTGGCTGATGGGATCTGCAGCATGCCTAATCTGCTAGATCAAATTGGATAGGAAGAGACTCTTAGAAATAGATGTAATCCTGGGCAGACAGTCTCTGCTAGCAACATGAAGTTCAAATCCTAACCCCCCCCCTCCTTTAAGGAAACTGTTTCCTTAGTGTAGCAAAGTGATAATGAGGAAGCCATCCAGATATGCATCTTTCCCTCTCTGAATGTCCATATACCAATAATTCTGTCTTCATTGTAGATCTCTTAAAGAAAGAAACAAGGAGTACATCAGACAGATGTGTAAAATTTTAAAGATTAAAGAACAGCACAGTCTTAATCAATACTGTCTGAGTTTGAATCTCTGTGTTATATTCTCACAGCATGCAAAACCAGCAAGAAAATCCCTCCATTCCTACTGCCGATTTGCCAGTTGTTGCTTGCTGCAGATATTTAACCTCAAGACTTGGCATTTCAGCACAGGCATGGCTGTACTCCAATTATTTTCGTTTAAGCTGCATTTATTTGTTGTTGACAGATACACAGATGGATCCTGTGCATGCCCTGAAAGCTCAAACAGGATTTCTATTTACTTTTTCTTAAAAAAAAAAACTGTTTAGATTACAACTGTACTCTGTAGTTACATACCACAGATTTAAACAGTAACTAATCAACACTTCTACCTGCCCCCTCTCACCCATTTGATGAGAAGCAAATCTATTTCATAATCCTTATTTTATACATCAGAGAATTTAAAAAAAATGGCAAAGTGGTTGATCTAAAATTAAACAAGAGCAAAATTAGGCCAATGCATAGATAGGTCTGGCTTCCTATTCTGGAGATGTTCAATAGCTCCTTCTGCTTTCACTATAACCAAAACTGTCTAAAACCAGAGAAGCCACTTCTTTATATAAAACAGCGAAGGGATTTTATTGTGCTTATGATTTTAGTATGTTTAAGTTTGATATTAGCATTTATTTTATATATAATAACCACTTTATATTGATACTTATAGTGTTATCATGTAATCATTGTTTTGTTATTTTGTAATCATTATTTTGTAGTTAATTGCTTGATCAGATACTTTATATATATATTAGAAAAGTAAGGGCTTCATGCTTTAGGTACAGATGATTGCTTATATGAAAAGAGCACAAGGGGAGGGGGAAAAGAAGTTACGGATAGAGCCTGGGTTGCTGTGTATGAGTCATCATCTAAGAATTATTTTTTTGTGCCATCTTATGCCTGGTACCAAGACCTGATCTTTTTGTTCTGGAAAGGTATAAAACAGTGGTTCTCAACCTTTTTAATGCCGCGACCCCCAACCGGTCATAAGTCGAGGACTACTCAACCGATCGTAAGTCGAGGACTACTCAACCGGTCGTAAGTCGAGGACTACTCAACTGGTTCAGCACCGTTTGCAGAATGGGACTTTTGGCGGGCTCAGCAGGGCAGAGACAGCCTGGACAATTCCTATTGGCTTTTGAAAGCCAATAGAATTAGACTCTATTCAAGAGTGTCTATTCTATTGGCTTTCAAAAGCCAATAGAATAAAAGGGTATAGCACAGCTAAGGAAAAGGGGGAAAAATAGCGGACAGCATTGTTTGGCGACCCCCGTGAAATGGTCGTTCAACCCCAAATGGGGTCCTGACCCACAGGTTGAGAACCACTGGTATAAAAGGTAGAAGACATCTTTTCTGGTGGTTGCCTTCATTCCTCTACCAGCCATGAAGAGGAATCAGGTAGCCCCTCTCTGTTTTGATCAAAATAAAGTTGTAATATTTGTTGAAACCTTGGCTCAGGACTTTCTTTGGCTCTTTTAAATTCCTGAGTAATGCTGGGGCAATTGTGAGGCTAAGTGGAAAACCTTACAACAGATTCCAACTAACAATATGCCATCTGTCTCATGATAATGGTTTCGCTATCTTTCCCTGCTCAAGTTAAATGTAACAAAGATATATATTAAATAACTATCCTTGCTATTTTTAAAAATTATTCGATATAAAGTGAGCTGTGTACAAAAGAAAACATGGGAGTTTAAAGGTTTTCCTTCCATGAAGTTATCAGTTATTGGGTGACATGAGCCCCTGGCCTCAAGGCTTTGAAGATTGATACTGCTCAGAATAGATGATAATTGCGTAGATACCATAATAATCTGTCTTGTGGGGTGAGAAATATAGTAAAAGCTCTCAATGTTGACCACCCAAGGGACTGAAGGAAAGTGCTCAACATACGGAGGTGATCAACATATGGAACAACTGTACTGATATGTACACGTGCCTCATTTTATTGTACAGCTTTTATCAGAGAATGTCATACAAAAATACACCTAGTGAAAACACAGGTAAATCATTCATACAATACTGTACCATGCAAAATCAATACATTCACGTATATATTGTTTTCTCATGGTTTGTTCATTCTTTTTGAAAAAAAGGGTCATTTTTAGTCTACTTCATGTTCTTTTTATGAAGGTAAGTGGAGAAAGCACTCTCAACGCTGGCTGTACCTGGGCATTTTTCCATGGCAAATGACTTTAACTGCGTTATCAAATAACTGACATCCTCTTCTTTCAGACTATCTGCAATTTCTGTGTCCTTCTCACTTAATTCTTCTACTTCATCAGTTGCTTCCAGCACTTTTCTGCTAGGTTGTTCCTTGGTCTGATTGAAAAACTGCTTCTGGGTCAGGTTCATTGCAGATTGCTACCATCTATTGCAACAAAATCTTCAAAATCTACTCCCTCAAATTCTGTCTTGCGGGGCTGCAACATCTTGATCTTGGGTTGTAACAAATCCAGTTTTCTTGAAGCACTTCTGTATTTTTTCGGGCTGAGCTTTATTCCAAATAGAACTAATCCAGAGAACAGCATCCAGAGCAGAAATTGATGCAACAGATGATGTTGCTTCTGCAGATGGACTATAGGTTTACATTTTAGCAATGACCCAGTACAGAAGCTGGGCTCGGTAGTGCATTTTGGTTATGCCTTGGTGGTTATGCCTTGGTAGAGAGGTTGAATTTTTGATATACTGTTTGGAGGCAAGTATTTCAGTTTCACATTTGTTAAGATGATTCAGTTGGGGATAGCAATTGTCCGCTACAAGAAGAATGGACCGTTTCTTCTTCCTCATTTCTCAGTCAATACCTCTTACCCACTTGTCAAATAGGGCACCAGTCATCCATGCAGATTTGTTAGATTTCCAGGTGACAAGAAGGTCTTTGGGCTGTAGGTTCTTGAATGTGCGTGGCTTTGCTGATTTACCAATCACCAAAGGTTTTAACTTCTCCTCTGGTTAAGCTAATGCACAGAACTGTGAAACATTCTTTAGAAAGTTTTCCACTCTTACATTTGTCACCCCTCATAATGGGGCTCCTGTCAGGAATTGCCTAGAAAAAGAGTCTACACATGTCAGCGTTAAAGATGTTTCCCTCTTTGAACCCACTGGCAAAGTTCGGAAACTCTTCAACAATTTCTACTGTAATTCCATCAGATTCACCACACAATACTTTCTGAGAGATCTCATGTCACAGTTTAAATTTATTGAGCCAACCACTTAACGATTGGAAATCTGATACCCCAAACTCCTTTGCAAACTTTTTAATAAATCTTGGATTATTGGCCCAGAGATTTGGGCATTAATGGCCCTCATTTGTTTGAACCAATTTAATGTGGCTTCATTGACTTCATTCAGCAAAATTTTTCTCTTTTTCCATTGTAAATCTCCACTTTCTTTATTATATCTCTCCAGGTACTCATCCTTACATTTTTGGACATTGCTTAATGTCATCTTGCTGACACCAAAATGTTCCACTGTCTTTCCACTACTATTTTCTAGAAAATGTAAAAGATCAACCTTCTCCTTCAATGTCAGCTCTTTCAGTTCCTTCCTTTTTGCCATCATGACTCAATTTGCATAGAGAAAAGACAAAAAAGTAAAACCTTTTTTTCTCATACTACTGCTTCATAATTGTACCTAAATATTATTTGTTATATTTTAAAACTGTGTTTTCTTTCTTTCACAATGGTTGTAAATTGTACACTGTTGTTGGTGCTTTACTTTGATGGCTGCTGCAAGGTAAAACGGCTCACATACGTCTGTGTTGTTTGTGTATTTGTTTCATTTTACCATTGGCTATTTTTTATTAATCCTGAAAAAGGAAAAAGGAAAAAAAATGAAGTGGAAAAAATTTAAGTCTTTGGGCAATTTATATGGCAAAATTAGTCCATAATTATCATTGTTAAACTGGTGAATCAAAGTCAAAAATATTGTATTATTTGATATTCTTCTTGAAAGAAATTAATTGCTACCAATTCTGCATTTCACTTTTCTTGCCCTTGGTGCAGACTGGACTCAACCGGTCAGGTTACAGAGAGTAAATTAATACCATGTATCAAGGTCCAGGTGGTCAACATATAACTTACAGAAGTGTTCAATATAGAGAGGTTAGCTTTCTATTGTGCACAAATAGTATAAATCTGATCTATGAAAATTAGGTCACCTTAGTGAAGTGGTCAAGGTAGGGAGGTGGTCAACTATGGAGGTTTTATTGTATTTAAAGTAAATTATCTAAATTTAGGTAATTTAGAAGCTCAGAATCATTGTACTATATTTTTAAAAATCTTGGAGCACTGGAGAACTACCAGAGGATTGGAAAAGAGCTGATGTTGTTCCCATCTTCAAAAAAAAAAAAAAAAAAAGGAGGGGAACAGACCCAAGAAAATACAGACCAATTAGCCTAACATCAATACCTGGGAAGATATTGGAAAAAATAATCAAAAAACAGATCTGTGAACATCTAGAAACAAATAAAGTTATAACTAGTAGTCAGCATGGTTTTGTTAAAAACAGATTATGCCAAACCAATCTTATTTCATTCTTTGACAAAGTGACTAAATTAATAGACCAGTGAAATGGAGTGGACATAGTATATTTAGACTTCAGCAAGGCATTTGACAAAGCAGACCACAACCTATTTCTTGGTAAGCTAAAAAAATGTGGGATAGACAGCATCACCAGCAGATAGATTTGTAACTGGCTGACAGACCATACTCAATGAGCAGTCCTCAATGGTACTACATCTATATGGAAGGAAGTAAGCAGTGGGATACCACAAGATTCTGTCTTAGGCCCAGTACTCTTGAATAACTTCATAAATGACTTCGATGAGGGGATAGAAGGGGAACTCATCAAATTTGCAGATGTCATTAAGCTGGCAGGAATAGCCAACACTCCCAGAAGACAAGATGAGGATTCAAAAAGATGTTGACAGCCTTGAACAATGGGCCCTATCCAACAAAATGAATTTTAATGTGGAGAAAAGCAAGGCAGGAAAAAACCAAAGGCACATGTACAGATTAGGCAAGACCTGGTTCAAAAATAGTAACTGTGTGAGGGACCTTGGAGTCCTAGTGGACAATCACTTAAACATGAGCCAGCAATGTGCAGCAGCAGCCAAAAAAGCTAATATAATCCTTGGTTGTATAATCAGAGGCATAGAATCAAAACCATGTGAAGTAGTACTTCACTTTATAAAGCCTTAGTAAGGCCACACCTGGAATACTGCATCCGGTTTTGGTCACCACATTACAAAAAAGATGTTGAGATTTTGAAAAGAGTGCAACTAAGATGTTTAAAGGCCTGGAGACTAAAACATATGAAGAACGGTTGCAGGATTTGGGTATGGCCAGTCTAGAGAAAAGAAGGACTGGGGGGGGGGGGGAAGACGGGACATGACAGCAATATTCCAGTATTTGAGAGGTTGCCACAAGGAGGAGGGGGTCAATTTATTTTCCAAAGCACCAGAAGGCAAGACACGAAACAATGGATGGAAACTAACCAAGGAGAGAAGCAAGCTGGAATTAAGGAATAACTTCCTAACGGTGAGGACAATTAATCAGTGGAATAGCTTGCCTTCAGACATTGTGTGTGCTTCATCATTAAAGGTTTTTAAGAAGAGACTGCACAGCCACTTGTCTGAAATGGTAGTCTAAGTCTCCTGCTTGAGCAGGTGGCTGGACTAGAAGACCTCCAAGGTCCCTTCCAACTATTATTCTGATTAATTAATAAATAGGAGACTGTGTATGCTCTGGACAGCTATAACTGCTTGCATCAAACAAATAAAAGAAGACAGGAAGCATTTTGCAATACTCTAGTAACAGAGATATTTGGTTCCTAATAACTAAGACCAAGTCCAATTGCTTGCTTCTTAGGCACTAAGATAGTTCAAAGAAAAATAGGAAGCTGTCCTATTTCCAGGTCAAAGTATTTCCCCCATTTGGCCAGTATTATCAGTTCTCTCCAGGATCCTTTCACATATTTCATGTTACCTGCTTGTGGATCCTTTTTTTAATCAGAGATGTCAGAGTTCAGAGCATGTGCTCTGGCAAACAATGGTGTTGTCCTCCCTTAATGGCTGAAAATTATACACCCTTGACAATTTCAGCAATTTAATAAATAGAAAACTAGGAGGTATTGACGTCGGCATTTAACTAGACACACCTATGACCTGAGGCAAACTAAATGCTTTATCGGCAATCTCTTGGCCTCTTCATAATCACTCTACTGTATTTCCAGTGGGATATGATATTTATATAAGTAATCCAAGTAACTGACAGTAAAAATACACAATAGCATAAAAGCAAAATGAAACATCATAAAAAAGAAATAAAATATCAATAATGACATTGAAAAGGAACTGAGGAAAACAGAAGATATAATAACAATTAGGACACAAAGCTACTTTTATCCTCTCACCTAATTGTCTCTATTCCCGACTGAGTAATCAGTTGCCTTCTGTTAGTCTATATTTAATACTCTTTTTTGAAAAGTCTACACCAAATGCTTCTATAAACAGCCCAGTTGATCAGTCTTTAAAAATTTTAAAAAAAACCACACATTTGTAGGTGGACAGAAACTTACACAGATGGGCACACAGCATGACAAGCAAACAAGCAGATGGGTGTAGAAGGACACAGAAAAGTATAGATGTAGAGACAAAGACAGAGGAATACCTAGAAAGATAAAAACGCAAATCTGGTGCAAAAGATTCATTACAGAAAAACATACCAGAGGGGAGACAAAGAAAACATTCACAGTATGGATATTCTCAATTTTTTATTACTGTACATTGTTTTTAGAATGTACAAACTGATATTCTCAAAATTCCAGCATTAAAATATCTCTTCCTCCTAAGGGTACGCAACATTGAATAAATAGCATATACTTTACTCAATAAACTGTTCTTTTTAAGCTGACAAATCTCTTTATAAGAGCATTTTCCACCATCAGCTAGTGTTTAAACAACTCAAATGATATTTTTGTGCCTTGTATATTTTACGTGGAGTTTATGTGGAGCTATCTGCTTAACATTCCCCTTGATTAAGTTTCATCTTGTTCCACCTAATCAAGCATCAAATAGTTACCAAGTTCTTTATAAAACAATGGCCAAGTGCCTGGAAGGTTTGAAAACCAGATATAAATGTTATTCTGTTTAGGATTAACTGACTGAGCATTCAGTCACCAGGAAAAGAAATACATGATTCAATTTACACACCACTTACTGCACGTTCAATGATTTATTTGGTTTTAGTGCAGGGGTGTCAAACTGCTGGCCCATGGGACGGATGCATCATGGTGAAACCGCGCCCACCCCATTGCCGGCAATGGGAAAAAAGTCATGATACATCGCGACACGTCACGTGATGTTGCGAGTTTGACACCCAATGCTTTAGTGCATGCATGTGAATCCACCCTTGATGATTTGTAAATCATAAGTACAGAGTATTCATACTCAGTACAGAGTATGAAACAAATTGTGGCTAAAACAAACTATAGTTTTATGGAATGTGTGAACACAACCTATAACTGGGATTGGAATTCAGTTGCTATGCATAAAGCACAATGTCACATGACTACACTGCTTAACAGCGGCAGTTCTGGCAATCACTGCTAAGCAAATCACCATGGGTCATTGAGTGAGGACCTCATGTGATTGTGACTTCTAACTTCCTGCTGGCTTCTCCATTGAGTTTGATTGTGGCAAACTGACAGGGATGGCAAATTGCAATTGTGACCAGGGGGAAGCTGCAACGGCTGCGATTTTGAAGACCAGTTATATGCACCACACATTTAGCAGTGTCACACATTCAATGCTGAATGAGTGGACATTAAATAAGGACGACCTTTACTTACATATGTATTAAGGGTATTGGTCTTTTACTGCAATAAATTTAAATTGATTGATTGATTAAGACCTATTGTTTCTGAACAGCAGAAATGCCTTCAAGACATCTTTGAATTATTTATAGGGGAATGTCAGCTAGGATAGATTAGACTTAAAACATAACACTTTAACCAAAATAAGTTTGTTTTTCTAATGGGCAACGTATGATAGGAATGTCTGGTATTTTAATAGGCCTAATCTTATTTCTACTCAATTTTTTTATTGCTGCAATAAAACTATAGTTTTCATTAGAATGAGAAAACTTAATTTCTTCATTTTTCCCTTCTATGGCTTTGAATCTGAACGGCAAAGGAATATAACTTCTGTGCTGATCTCCTAGATTTGTGCAGAACACTATTGCAGTGTATTCATCCACCCTGAAACACACATACACCTTCCAATCTCATTTCCCTCAACTGTTTTCTACACAAATAGTACAGCTGCAACTGTGTTCTATTTTTCTATTGTTGATGACCTCAATGCCTTCTTAGCATGGGGATGACAGTAATGTGCACTGTGTCTCATTGGAACTCAACTGCAATTCATCATTATTTTATCGGTTGGAATTTAATTGGATGCTATCAAACTCTCCTGATACTCCCTTTTCACGCTAAACACTGCTGCAGAAAGATAAATGTCGGTGCTGCTTATAAAGAAAGAGGGAGGGAGATTTTTTTCCCTTCACAAATATTTCTACAATCGTAAGATGCAGCCCTATTTCTCCTTCGGTGCCTAGATAATTAGGGATGCATACACTATAGGTGAGCAGTGCACATAATAAGGTGTTTTGAGTGATTTATGTACTCCAAGCCCAATGAAACATACAAGCACACACATGCACAGGTTTGCCATCTGCTTTGTTCCACATCCGTTTTCTCCATGCCTAATATTATTTTTCTTTATCACTGCTTGCAGCTGAGTCTTCCTCTCTCATAAATTCACCTAATTCTATACCTGCCTATCTTGCAAGTTCAGCATATTTAGTGTGTCAAGGTTTTTGCCACTCAGTGTGATTTCATAAACTCAAGTCTAAAATGAAAAGATGCAAGTCTGAATACATTTGAAAATGTATTACATCTTTCTGTTATACTTTTATATTCCACATATATATTTTTATATTCGTAGATATTTGGGATACACACAATGGTTAGTTGCTATTTAGAATGCTTTCCTGTTGTATTTTTGCATTTCCTTATTTAAATTACTTTTACTATGCTTAAATGCATAGAATCTGCACATATTTATTTAAAATATATGTCACCATACTTGGGTGCTTTTTTACCTTCTTTGTGCAGCTCTAAATAGGGAAGAAAATCCATATTTACTCCTTAAGTTCATCCTGCAAAAATTACACTAACTATATTAAAATAGTAAGTATAATTTTCAGGAATTATAAATACATCATGAATTCTATCTTTCTACTAGGGAAATCAGAATCTGTACTAGACCCTGTTTTAGGATGCAGATTGTCTCACCTAAGCACCCTCCAGATGAATTGGACTGCGAAATTCATGATTTCCATTTTGTTATATTAGTGGGAAACTGTGTTGCACAAAGTGCTACTAAATGCACAGTATGTGAAGAAGCAATAACCTTTGCTGCACAGGTATTTTTTTTTAAGCTGTTAAAAGTATGATTACACATTGCTGGCACCTTGTTGTCTTATATGTACAACAACAATGTTTAATTTCCAAATCAATATAAAGACCTTTCAATGCTATAAAGTCATGTAAGGATGGTGTGTCTCATTTCTCAAGGATAACAACATAGGTATTGTACAGCAGATGCTTATAGTAATAAGGATCTTTTCTGGTTCAAAAACTATAGGCAAATCTTTCTGGGGAAATTATGGGCAATTTGAGAGATTAACAATTTAGATTAATTTATTGCTAATTAGAAGAGAATCTGACCTAAAATTATATGATGGCATTATATTCAGTTAAAATTCTGATTTCAAAATTTATTCTAGATACAATTAGGAGTCTAACGCTCACTAATTACTATCAGAAATAGACTATATTTTGGATTATTCTAAATCTTTTTAACTGTACAAAGTCACCATGTTATTGAGAAATCTAGCTAGCTAGCTAGCTAGCTAGCTAGCTAGCTGATAGATAGATAGATAGAAAGAAAGAAAGAAAGAAAGAAAGAAAGAGTTTTTTAGAATAAATAATTAAAGTATTTATTTACAAGAGCTAGTTTGATCAAGTGGTTAAGAAGTTAGAGACTGATAATGTAGAACACTGATGGCAAAATAGGTAATTAAATACAACTAAAGATAGATTTAAACCCATGTTCAGGTTTATTCCATAAGGACAGCGATATTAGTTTACCCTTATTACATCTACTGAATGTTATTCAAAGCACTGTTTAAGATGATCTGCTCCTTGATGGATGAGAAGAATTTCCTTTCAGGTTACTGTGACCTATTGGTACACATTTGGTAGAGAACATACTTCATATATCCACTGGTAGTTAGAAACTTAGTGGAGAGAATCCAGTGAAATGACTGCAGCAAGATTTTGGCAAAATCTTGCTTGTTAATATTGTTTTACATAAATCAGTAAAGTTTAAAGGTATGGATGTTTTTCTTACTTAAATAATCAAACTTGGAAACTTTGAATGGAGGGGGAGAGGCAGGTTATAGTTTAGTGATAGAAGGCTTTTTAAGGGTTTCCAAATTGTCAGCAGATTCAGGGCCAGCTGGTTCTCAGGAGATATGGTATTCCAGGCAGCAGGCATTGGGACATTTAATGTAAGCAAAAGAGTGATCAGTTTTATTCCCTGGAATTATGGTTTCAATGTCTCTTCTCTTTTTTCAAACATTAAAATAATAAAATAGAAAGAAATAGAAAAATATAAGACTCATATAACAAGCGGACCAATTGTAACTACCTGAAGAGTAGACAGACCATACAAAATATGACTGTTCTATTATTGGTACACTATCTACTATTCCCACAAAAAAAATCATTCTCTCTTATGGAAAACAAATCAGGACTAGAAAAGCACCAGCACTAAACAAGTGAGTAAATTGCTAGCAATTTGTTCATGATATCAAAACAGGACTAAACGGCTATAGGATAATGAATCTGAACTGTATGCCAGACGAATTGAACAGCTCAAGCAGACCAAGGGATATATAATCTGCCATCTTTATTCCAAACATCAGCTAGTTCAATGTCTAAAATAAGGTATGAAAATGAGTTTCTCTACTCCTTTGTCTGGCATCATGAATACACAGCCTTTGAACATGGAATTTTAATTAACAGTCAGTGACTGGCCACAAGTTGCCCGGTGCTTATAAATACACCTAATTCTTTTTCAAAACCTTTTTAAAATTTCAATTTTAATTCACAATTTCCCTGCCAGCATAGATATTCTTGAAGATTCCAGAAGCTGGTGTCCACACAGCTGAAAGTTGCCCAAGTTGGAAACACTGATTGAAACAATTACCTTATTTTTGTAGACAAACTGGATGGATAGATGGATGGATGGATGGATGGATGGAGGATGGATGGATGGATGGATGGATGGAGCAATATTAACAGCAACAGATGTCCTTATTCAAATAATGAAATCCACTATCTCATAAATGAATATTATTATATTGTTGTATGCTTGTTATCTACCATAAACTAGATATGTAAATTTAAATCAAAGTGTTTTTAATCCAAATAACAAAATATCCTGCAAAATTATCTAATTTTGTATGGAATAAAGCATTACAATCAAACTAGGTAAAATGGGAAGGGGGACACCAAAAACATGAAAAGAAACGTGTGAAATTGGTAGTTCTCTCTTTATATTAAGACAAAACCAAAGTGCAAACTTTGAAAGCATGAACAAACTCTTCAGACTGAAAGATCTAGAATAATAGCTATTATCAAAATAGAAATCAAATGCTGCATTAAATATAAGTTTAAATGTCAATATCCAAAACTTTAAAAAAAACCCTCCTAAAATAACAGATATGGAATGTAAATCTGGTAAAAAAAGCTAAGGTAAAAATGCAAATTAATTCTAACAAAATATTGTTTCAAATATAATTTCTGGTCTCTAGCAAAAAAGAAGACAAGATGAGAGAAGACAAAAGATAAATGGATTTTTGAACCCTATGCCAAAATCTGAGTGAAACTGCACCCGTTTTTAAAAATGCTTGAGATTTATGGAGTTAAAATACTTGTATTTTCATAGTTAATTTTTATAAGGGTTAGAATCAATTCCATTTATCCACGTATTCTACTATGACAGAATGTGCATCTGGAGAAGCAGTGAGGGAGAGTTTTGGCAACATAGAACTTTCCCAGGGAGGGGTCTGAATTAAGAGAGGTGTAGTCTGGATGAGAAAGGGTAGCCACACCTTAGAATCTCTCAGAATAGATTTAGGGGATTAGAAGATTCTTTCCATTAGGTGTAAGTAATAAAGGATTAATTTCAATTGGATTTCACTGGGCTTGGGCCAACACCTACACATGAATAGTCATGATGATGTTATTTCATAGGAAAATATAAACATCAACTCTTTCCCATAAAAAAAGATTACAAGATTTCTTTTTCACAACAAATCCAATCCTGAGAATAGCCATGACTTTTCCCATGCAAAATTATAAACACATATGCAAATGAAATGAGACATGCTGCCTAGAATTGATTGTGGGAACAAATCTTTCTTAAATGAGCTTTTCTTGGATTCTAAGCCTTTTTTAACCCCAAGAATTCTGTTCTGCTTTTGAGCCTATGTTTATCTACTTCCATTATCAACTTTTAGATCAGAACCACTTTCTGAGTACATGTCCAAACAATATCTACTGGCCTGCTTCTCCATAGTAGCATTTCTGTAGTCTTATAATTAATAGGCTGATCGAAATTCCATTGAGTTTTAATGGAATCCCTACACACAAAATCTCTATATGGTTTAGCCACTAAAGGAATACAGAACTATGCTTAAAAAAAAAAAAAATATCCCATGGCATTTCCCTAGCACCTTTTTTTTGTTTGTTTGTTAATGAAACAATAATAGCATAGATGGAATTCATGTT
Source organism: Crotalus tigris (assembly GCF_016545835.1). Classification (NCBI taxonomy): domain Eukaryota; kingdom Metazoa; phylum Chordata; class Lepidosauria; order Squamata; family Viperidae; genus Crotalus; species Crotalus tigris. Next base: position 2,344,178 of record NW_024100213.1, on the reverse strand, counting down.
CTCCAGTCTTGTGCTTATAGATGAGAAAATGCTCTTCCTTCTTTCAGGTTTTGTGTTGCTATAGATACAGAATTCCTTCCCCATGGGCTGTATTTCAAATACAACCTTCAGGACCCATTAAGCTAACACTTTTGCTACTGTTCAACCACGCTGTTTATTGTTAAACAGTGTCCTTCAGTATAAAGCAGACCAAATCTCTTTAGAATGAAGGAAGCTCAATTGTGTTCTAAAGTGAAATGGGAAGCTTTAAAGAAAAGATTTGGAGGGAAAGGACCTGACCCCGAATGTACAAGACCCAGCAAAAATAATAGAACAGAAGATACTAGGTGCTGACGGGATCCAATCTCTGGTTCACCATTTTGAGAGTTTGATAAAAACAGGGCAATGGGACAAAGCAAGGATGAGAAAGCTATTTGTAATCTTAGATACCTGAAATCCAGTATATTGGAGTAACGAAAGACAGCATGCTGGATTAGCCACAGGTTGGTGATCAGATCCGTGTCTGTCTTTCATTTTTCTTGTTAAAAATACAACTAAGCAAGCCCAAATCCTCAAAGGAAGAAAGTGAAAAGGATGCATCAAAGCCGCATGAACGGACAGAAAATCGTAAGGATGTGTATTCATACAAAACATTCAGAATCGCTTTTCATGAGAGACTATATTTATCCAAAAAGAAGGGAGGCAGCACTAAATTTAAGACAAGAAAAACAATGTGCTGCCATCCCAGTACTCTTAGTAAATCTAAATTGGATTCTTTGATTTTATTTAAAGCGGTCTGAGAAAAAAACAAAGCCTTCCTTTCAATCATATAATCAATACTATGTATTAACATAAGATACAGACGTATGCCTTGTTGGGTCACACAGACCAATCAATATATTTTATTAAAGTTATTAATTTTTATTTCAGAGAAAATGTTACTGTACTTAGAAATGTATAAAGGTCACATGTCAAATGAATAAAGAAGTGTTTAAAAGAAAATGGCAACCAATTCAAATATTTAATGTTATTTATATAATATGTCGGCCTGACTTGGTATACTCTACACAGAAAAAAAGGGGAGGGGAAGGAAAAGAAGGAAGAGATTAAAGAATAGAGAGAGATTAAAGAATAGATAGTTTAAAAGTTCATAGTGAATGAACTTTTAAAGTTATACTTTCTCATTTTTGTTACAGCTTCAATTCACATAAACTTAACCAGCTGTCTCATCAATTCCCATTGAGGTTCATCTGGCATCATTTTTATGTCTTGTTAGAATAAGGGAACCCCACCTTCTAAGACCTTTTACAGAATTTGCTGAATTTGATCTAACTCTACTTCTCAGACACTTAAGCTTTCACTCTTCCTGTTTAGTCAAGTTAGTATGCTATATTATTTTATTTGATTAATTTTCAGTGATATGAACATGTATATTACTAAAAGACTGGCTCTAAACTTGATACATTTATAACTCGTAAAAAGTCAAAGCAAAGCTCACAGCTAAATTTCCAGTAGAGCAGTACAACTAAGTGATTTAACCAGCTGACTCAGTCTCTTTAAACAGATCATCATTCTAATATGATTTCTCCTGAAGAACATCAAACTTACTACTTCTGAAGTATTCACACTACCTAGTAGCAAATTTTTCTCACATCTCTACATTCCAGACCTGATTTCAAGCTGAATGTGATAAGACTATGTACATGTTTCACTGACAGCACTCAGAGACAGAGCAGTTAACAGACCTCCTGCTAAGGAAATAGCCATTTGGTTGACCTCTGAAGAACTGTCTCTGAACTAATAACTGGGAAAATGGCAAAACTGTATTGTGTACAGTGCAACTGTCAGTGGCCAAGGAATAATCTGTCCTCATAAGCTAGATGAGTTCTCTCTCTTATCCTCTGTTAGTGTTTCTCAACCTTGCCAGGTTTAAGATGGATGGATTTCAACTTCCAGAATTCCCCAGCCAGCCAACTTGTTTTCTGTGTCGTCTACTGTCCAGTCCCTATCATCCTGATCTTCAGTGCACATGTATTAATATAGGTTTTCTCAACTGTCATACAAATAACTCTTCCCCATATGAATTGCAGAATCAATAAACAAATAAATATTTGGTTTGAGGTTATGCACGCTTCTACATGGATGTGCGCATTCCCAATACTCACACAAGGTTTCTTGGAAAAGAGAAGAGATCTTGTTTGTTCTCTCACAGTAAACAAGTTATAAATGACTAGTATCCTGCTGTTAATGGCAGCAGAAACAACCAGTGTCTAGAGAAATGACTAGCAAGCAGGCAGAAGTGTCACTGAGAAAGGAAAGAAGGAACACACAACCTCAACAAAATAGGATTTTACCTACAAAAAGAACATTCAACCTAATTTTTAAATAAATCATTACTGCCTGACCTGACTCACTTGTAAATATACACAAACACACAGTCCTTCTCTGCAACTCTGCTAGGATGGAAATCCTGGAGGCTTTGCAGGCAGTAAGTACAAAAAGCAACCATGCCAGAGATTCAATAGAAAAAACACTCTTAATAGTCTACTATCTAGTTTACAGGCAATATTTGATTGCTGCTGCCTAATTACAATGAACTCATACATTATGCTTTAGTTTTTCTAGTTAACATCTGCCCTCTTCCCAAATACAGCTGATTTGAGATACATCAGACTTAGCTGTTAAAATACATTCTTGTCTTACTATTAGTCTCACCAGGCCTTATCAGGATCCTGGCTCACCATAAAACCAAAACAGCTTCTCTCCTGCAAATGTTATTTCAATTAAGTGGGCAGGGAGTATTTATGAGATAAGTACTCAAGATACCTGCAGTGAACACAAAATCCCAGATATCCAGAATTAGAGTGTCCAAGAGAGGTATTGTATACTGTAAGTTCAACCAGGATAGATTCCATTCTTATTTTCTGATCTGAATTTCAACTGATTGACAGCATCTCCATCTACATTAAGCTTCAATTTGTGTTTCATTCATCTGTCCTATTCTATCTAATATTATGACAGTAATTTAGAACCTGGAACAGCTTCTTTGGATTTATTCAGAAAGGAAATAGACTTGGGGCATCAAATTCCAAAACTCAAATAAAATCTCCAAGTAGTTTCATGTATATCATAACAGACAATTAGAGACAAATTTCAGCTGAGGGCTGCATTTCATTTTCAAATAACATAACAGAGATGACACTTCTAAACATGGTTTTGGAATAAAATTAAATTTCTTAAATGTAACTAAAATTAATCACATCTAATCTGATTTCTCCTCATATAGTATACTTAATCAAATCTCCTTTTCATAATACATTAAAATTATAATTCATCAGCAATTTGGGGATTATAGTCAAAACTGTGGAGAGTTGCAGGCTATAAATCTCAGCTATGGGGGAAAGAATATAGTGTAAAATAGACAGTCACAAAAAGTTCTATGTTCTGAGAAAAACTAGAAAAATGTAAGGGACAGACCATATAAGTTTATTCTTAAAGGCTACCAAATAATCAATTTCACCCTATTTTATTAGATATGGGCCATAATGTAACACTTCACTGGATAATTCACTGGATGTCTCTATGCAGACTGAAAAATGAAGAAAAGTAATAGTTTACTTGCTGACACTAATTACACATACAATTCTTTAGACTGTCCTATCAATATTATTCTATTGTTCTTCTGCTAGTTTAACCACACTTCACTCCCTTGAGCTAATGTGGTCTATTCAGCAGAACAGAGTCTTAAATAAAGGTGTGATGATTAGAAGATAGCCCAGAAGGCTAGCCAAGAAACTGTCTCTACAGATTAGCACATTAAATTTACAGGTCTTTATGATCAGAGCTCCCTTAAGCCCATTCATCCAATACTCTGGTACTATGAAGGATGTGGAACTTCTTGAAACAATAACAACACCTGCTGCTGCCTTTGTTATTATTTTTTCTGTCAAAAGAGCACTCATGGCAATTAAATAATCTCACGTGAGAATACTAACCTGACCTAATTAAAAACATTTGGTTTCTCATCCAGGAAGTATTTGGGGATAGGATAATATGGACACAAGGGGGAAAATATCTTCTGCCCTCTCCCACACACACACACCTCTGAATGAATTTATTTTTTATTTAACTTTTATCCTGCCTTTATTACTTTATAAGTAACCCAAGGTGGTAAACATGCTTAATACTACTTCCTCCCCACACCTCCACAACAATAACAACACAACTACAAAATGAATGAGACTAGAATGCTAAATCTTAAGAGAAAAGCCTGGATGAAGCTCAATAACTACATTTTCCATAAAAAGAAGGGAAGGCAGCAACTCACTAAAAAGGATTGATGTTAATTAGGCAGAATGAGCAAAGAACACAAATACATTCTTAATTTCCTATGATCCTACCCAACTCAGGCTTCCTCTATATCCAAGGCCAAAAGCAGTTTTTCAGAAGACAGTTCTGGGCTATGGACTCACCGAGGTATTCTGGCACTGGATGCTGGTACTGTTGAAACGCAGGGCAGTGACACGGGAGGGGCTCCCAGGGATGTGGAAGATGCATTCGTAATTGCGCTGTCCAGATTGCGGCTGTGGCAAGTTTTTGGCTGTTAAAGTGATAGGCTTCACCACACCGACAGGGATGTAAATCTGGGTGCTTGGAAGGATCTGTGGGCAGTCCTGTGAGAGAGAAGGATTTAAAAAACAGGTTTTACACATTTGTTTCATGTCTGATAGCAATGGTGATGAACAGTAACACCAATCTAATTTATAGTACTAGTTTACTATGGTTAGCTCTGGAATAAGGTTATACTGTAATGTGCATATGATATCATTAACCACTTTGAAAAGCCATGTCAAATGACACACTTGGCTAGTGACTGATCTCCATTTGGAAATGCTCTCCCTAAAAGCTTCTCCTTGCTATTCACCTTACTTCAAACTAATGAAGACCCTACAGCCTGTTATTTTCATATTCTATTCTTCCTCACCTGGATGCTCTCAAGATTTGTGGTTTCCAACTCCCAGCATGAATTCTACTAACTCAGCCTCTTCTCCCCTTACCATTCTAGATTTTTCATCGAAGCCTTTCCAGAATTCTGGATCATGCACTTTTCTATTGCACTGAAAGTGATTTGTCTCCAGTTACTCCAGTTTATATACCCGGACCACAAATAAGTCTGACATCTCTGCTTATAGATAGCAAGAGCCATTTAACAATTCAAAATACAGCTTATAAAATGTTATGAATGTGTTCATGTTAACCTAAGTCATCAATTGTTAGGTACTTCTGTGACAGTTATTTAAAAAATTCTGCTTCGGGTTAGTTTCTACTCCTGTGATGTTTACACATATCTGAAGATCAGAAATACTAACCCTAATGTTACTGCTCTGCCCATCCCACCAGAGAAAAAAGTACTAATGCTTGGCTTTACATGAAAAAAGTACTAATGCTTGGCTTTACATCTTATCATGGAAAGGGTATATTAGAAATGGAAGAGCATCTCATAGCCTTCAATTTTGGGGATTAGTAGGCATTCAAGGAGCAATTTAAGAGCATATTAATAGCACCCTCAGGATGACTGTTTTGTACATACATCCAATCATAAAGCACACACCTGTGGGTTTTTCCTCACCACCCTATTGATTTCTCAGATTCAGAAAGCTCTCTAGGGATCAGTTTGCCTTATCTATTTTATGAATATATAGGTATACTTCAAAGCATTGGATGCAGCCACCATTTTAGGTTCTTGTGCCGGTACTAAAGGCAATGCAAGAAATAATGAAAAATATACCTTACAGATTACATCTGTGTCTGGCACCTTGCTTTGCTACACACAGATTTCTAGAGATGTGCAAAATGGATTGAACATGAACCTCTTGGAGCACTGACCTTCTAGTGATTCATGCATGAAGCAAACCACACATGAATGTTTTGCTTCTAATTCAAAATAATATGCGGAATTTTGTTTTGGACACAGACCAACTTGAACTTTTGTTTAGGTGGGAAATGTTTTGAGAGTGAAACCATTCTAGTTTAGTGGTGTCATTGGAAGCTGTCTTGCCACTTGCAGTTCAGGTGTTATTTTTCTGGCTAAGAGAGTCCTGGTTGACAGCCCCACTATGTACAGCAGGCCAGAAAATCAACCCCATAGGAAGCCATACTTTATTAAGAAAGGCTATAATAACTGGATCTTACAAACCTGTTTCTTAGACCACAGCATTTAATTCCCTCATCCCCTTTCTTCCGTCCCTTCTCATCTTTCCTCCTAACATATCAGAAAGCTCTCCACTGCTGAAACACTCCAAACTATTATAAATTTTATTTAAACAAAACATGGAACACCCAATTTACTTTGAAGTTTGTTATATCCAACCACTACCAATTCAAAATAATTTCCTTCAGAATAAAACTATTTGTTTCAAGATTTGAAAAGTTTTTTCATGTACACCTCTCCTACTTTCTGATGATAATGATGTTGTTATTCAAAAGAATTTTAAAAATGAAATCAGGTGGGAGATTTCAGTCCATGCCATAAGGGCATCATGTGGATGTCCAAGAGAATTATTTCTCTTGCTTGCTTGCTTGCTTGCTTTACTATTCAAAGTGTTTTGTTAAGCAGAAGTAATGGTTAGTGGAAATATGGCCCATAACAAATGCTACATAATAGGAATCACAATACATATGTATTTGGAATAATTGAGTTTTCAGTTCTTCTTGTGTGCCCATTGCAAAGAGAATAAAAAGGGTTTGCAACACAATATAGGCTGACAGTTCTGTCACAAAAGCTGCCAGTGAATTAAAAAAACAGAAGGACCTTGGAGTATCAGATGAGCTGTTTACCATGGTATTTCACTATTCAACTTGCTATGAAAGGAAAGGCCAAGGCAATGTTGACAAGAACACTAGAGAAAATCAATGCAGTACAGTGGAAATAATACTGGAGAAAGCACTTCAAGCCAAGTTTGAATTTATCATCTGCTACGAAGCTCATAAGGTGAAACTGAACCACTCTATTATCTCTATCCTATCTCCTAAGCTAAACACACTTATCAAAGTATAACTGTGCCCAAATAAATAAACTGTATCACAGCTTAATGTGATGGCTTGGTTTACACTTACTGAGACACTAACTGGGATCTCATAATGTGTTGAGTCTCAAACTATCCAACTTCATTTTAGCCACATTCAGAGAGAAAATCCACCCACAGGCTTATGAGAGAATAAAACAAATAGGAATGAAGGCAAATATATGTGTCCCGGGATAATGTTGCAGGATCCAATCTGGGTTGGTTACTGGGACCAGAGCTTTAATCTTCCAAGCTTTTGGACTCATGCTGGAGCCCATCCTCAGGGAACCACATATTCTGATAGAGAGAAGTTCCTTGAGGATGGACTCCCGCAGGAGTACAAAGGCTTGGAAGACTAAGCCTCTGGTCCAGATAACCAACCAAGATTGATCCTGCAAAACAAATATAGTGGAAACCATATATTGAAATTTAAGTTCCTTAAATGTAGGCTGAGATAAAATATTAAGCATGATAGTAGGTAGAGTAAGAAAATTGGCTTTTACACAAATCTTTGCTGTTTCTCCAAAATAAAAAGCAACATGTATCAAATAAATTGCAAGCTTAGGAATATAATACCTCTATTTACTTAAGACCAGTACATGCCCTTGGAAAGCAATAATGAAATCTATAACGGCACTTAACTTTATCATTCAGGTGGTAACAAATGTTAACTTCTCCTTGTTGACAGCTTTCCATGACAAACAAGCTACAGAACAACAAGATGGGATGTGGATCCTGACAAACCAAAATATCAATTTTCCTTTTTCTGCCTGTCTGATGTAGAAATACAACCTGCTCTAATATTAAAAAAAAAACCTTCAGAACCTTCAAAAACCCCAAATCTATTACAAGGTTATTTTTCAGAATATCATCCGGCTCTGTCTAGCAAGACTCAGTGCATCTCCCCATTTTCTTGTGATACCAATCCCCAGTAACATATCATGGCATCTCTGGATGCTCTGGTGGAAATGCTGCACCTACATTTAATGGAAAACAAGATTCAGTTATTGATTGAGCCAACTACCATCTGAGTCATGGGTGAACTTTCCCAATTACCCTCAACAAGTGGATGTTCAGCAGCTGACAAAGTAGAGGCCAAAAACTTTTCATAACACTATTTGCTCTCACACTACCATCTTAACTTCCCAAAAGCCTAGCTGCAATACTCAAGAGAGCAGAGAAGAATAAAAATAAACAGGACCAGCCAGGAAAACAGCCCTGGATCCCAGAAGGGCACCACTTCAGCAACAATACCCTGATGCAATATCCAGATTGGCCAACCAGGGCCTAATGGCAAAGGTATTCCTGCTTTAAATAGCAGGGAGAGAATAACATGTTTTCAAGTTAAGTGTTACAGACCGAAAAAACTGGCCTTAGGAGCCTAAAGATATGTATGCTCAGTGGGGACTTCCCAAGAAGCAAACCAGCATATGCTTAAATTTAGCACAATCCAGGAAGTTTTATTCTATAGAACAGAGCATATAGCAAAGACAAGAAAGAGGTGTGTCTTTCTATACCAGGAATCACTGCCAAATACACAAAGGCCTGGTATTTTAAGGAACTTTATAGAATTCTCATCAATCTATCCCTTACATCAATAAATTATCAAACCAAACTAGCTCAGAATAGTTGGCAAATCCCTGCTCCCTCCTTCAAAGCTCCCTGAATATTGAGTTTCCTGGCTTCTAAAGTTCTAACTAGTTTTTCTCATTTTTTCCCCAAAATGAATTCAACATCCTGTTCCTGCTGCCTCAACACCCCTGAGAAAGGACAGGTTGAAAAATTCACTGTTTAGCTATGAATTAGATTATCACAGCTCTTTGATCTTTGATAACCAAATTCATGGGACATCTTGGTAAATGGACTAGAGGCATGTGCTATTATAACTATGCAGAGTCCTTAAAAGTGCTTACAAAAGCAATCTGACACAAAATATGCCTGCCCAGATGCCTAGACAAACACAGTGAATGAGCTAATGTGTTTTTCACCCTAAAGATATACACATTTTAGTGATTTTTCAGCCAGAAATGCTCCAATTTTGCTATGTTATATTTGGCATATAGAGGGAACAGTGCCTAATTGAACAAAAATTCTACCATACTGAAAAACAGGAAGCACCTGGTACCTATAGATTTTTTTTTTCTAAAAAGCTTCATGACTCAGCATTCATGACACTGGAGTGAAAGTTTCTGAGAAAAAATGGCTCTGATGCTAGTCAGGTTTTTCCCAGCTGTTCCCTTTTTCAATAGCCAATTCTAAGGATTAATGAGAACATCACCTTATTCAAACACTATGAGCTTATCAACCGCTTAGCCATCATCTTTTCCTATATATGGAATTTTGGACAGCAGTGTGCGTGACAATATTGCCATCAACCCATTTAATTACACTGTAACGTTCTAAGTTATGCCTGCACAGATACTTTTGCACATCAGTCTCATTTTGTAAGATATCTCTGACTTGGAAAAAAAATCACATCATGATCTATCTGATAGTTGAGACAACAGAATGCTCTAAGCATCTAAAGATTTAAAAAAGTTAAGAAACGAAAGTTGAAAGTGAAGGGTCAAATGTCCTCCAAGTGACAAGATGATAGAAAGGATCATCTTTCTATATTTAACAAGCCGTTTTTCTCATTTTTTTATTTATTGCATTATTAATATCTTTAGAAACAGTTTTTTTAAAAAAATCCTACCAAACTGTCTCAATTCAGATATGCCAAACGTCACATGATGTCACACAACGTATTGGGACGGTTTTGCCATTGTCAGCAATGGGGTGGGTGCAGCTTCCGGATAACGTGTCTGGCCCACGGACCGGCAGTTTGACAGCCCTGCTTTAGCTGCTCCCAAACTTTTCTACTAAAAGTTTCAACTAGCCTCAGAGTCTCATAAATTTTAGAAAAGCTATTATGAACCAATTCAGAATCAATAAAAAGTGACTGTTGGGCAGTTTGGGGGGGGGGGTCTAGACAACAGATTTCCTCATATTTCCCAGCAAATGTGACTGGCATCTTCAGAGGCAAGATGGTCTATGTATCTTCACATATTTGTCAAAGACAGCCTGCCTCTGAAGATACCAGTCAAATGCCAGGAAATCTGTTGTCTAGACCACAGTCAATGAACTCTGAACCCCAATATTGCACAACAAACTGCAGCCACGAAACTCTACACCAATAAAAGTTAACTATTTTATTTCCCTATTTTCATCATTTGTTTTTTTCAAAATTAGAGGTGTATATTATTAGCTCCAAGTTAATGTACTGATAGCTACTTCTGAGGCTACTTGGGGCTTATTTACTAGAAACAACAAGGGGAAGGGAGAACGCTGAACAAAATTGTTAAGGAATAAACTACAGTAAGCACCTGCCTTCAAAGAATGTGTTTCATGAATTTCATCTCTCTCCTTCCACCTGCTTTCAATTTTATCAAATCATGTTTTGATTAGATAAGAAAATTAGGAGATTGTTTTGTTTCACTATCCAAATTGCATCCTGTTGTCATTCAAAGGTTTTGAATTAAAAATAATAATTAGGCAGTCTAGATGTTAGGCGGGAAGTTGTATTCTGACTATAAACAGTCTGAATGCAGAACAATTATTTTAAAAACATAGAATCACGGGACAGCAAGAAAAGTGGGTTCAATTCCCTTTTCAGAGAAGCACAGAAAAGCACCTGTTCATAGGCCAACTGAACTATGCAATGAATAAAGACTTGTGTGGTGCCTACAAAAACACGACAATCCTTCTTCTGTGTAGCTTTCCTTGAAAACTCCAATCGGCTGGAACTCAGCATGCTGGAATTCAAACGCAAAGAGATCTAGCTGGTCTTATACATGAATAATTACTGTATAACTTTATGCTTGCATACAATCACATAGCACCTTGCCCCCAAAATGCTACATAGATTGTGCTTCCCTGGCTTGGCATTCATTCCTAACAGGAATTCAAAAACAATGAATCAGAAACAAAGAAGGGTTAAAAATCTATGAATTAAAAATCAGAGCTAGAGGGATTTTTTCATTGGGCTTTTCTGGCTAAAATGTACAAGATACATTTGGTTTTATTGCATGTACAATGCAATACAACCAGACTCAGGTTTGCCTAAAAGAGCTCTAAGGATTTGCTCAACACTTATGAAAGGGTAGCAATCCAAAGAGACAGATGTGTCTTAAGCCATCCCCTGCTTCCAGAATGAAAGTGGTAATATCTCCTGCCCATTCAATGCTACTTTGATCAGTTGAGTTTGGAAGCCATAAGACAGGGGGTCTTCAAACTTGGCTCTTTTATGACTTGTACACTTTAACTCCCAGAATTCCTCAGCCAACATCCCTGCCATAAGAGAACACAATGCATGAGTGAAAGCTAGTTCCATCCTGAGCAATGAGCTGATTATATCCCAAATCCAGTGGTATTTTGTCTGGCTTACTTTTCTCCAGAAGTAGAAATTCCTGAAGCTATGCTCAAAACAAGAACTGCTTTCATTGGCTGAGTGTGGAATTGCCAATATTTGAACAGATTGCAGTAGTTTGTAGCAACAGTTTCATCTTCCATAATCAGCAAATAATATTTAGCTCACACCTTAAGAAGCTTCTGTGGCTGATTCTTGCTTAGTAAACATATTAGAAGCATATAAATCAGGATTTTGTATTTTTCTGCTGTTAATTAAGTGTGAGCAAATATAGGATGGTATAAGGACATTTGGCTATATATTGATCATTCCTTCAGCACTACGAAGGAAATAGCATTTCTTTATTATTACACAGAATTCCTTGAAAATACATTTATCTTCTTTTCTAAATTTTGTATATCTGTGCTACTGAATGCTAAGAGTCTCATGTGGATTCTACTACTGGCAAAAGTATTTAACCCCTAAGATTATCAGTTGATTTGAAGGAGAAATTAGAGACAGATGGTGTAATCAATGGGATTCGAATCAGATGTGTGTGAAAGGTCCTGCCTTATTTAAAGAACAAAATTCTGGATATTCACTATCAAAGTCTGATCTTCACAACTTGAGTAAACCAAAGTAGAAGTTTCTGGCTTGAATGAAAAAGTTACAAAGAAGCCCAAAACAATATCCAACAATCTGCAAGCTCTCTTTTCTTCACTACAATGTTTGTGATTCTATCAGAAAAGTACTCAGTATGAGGTTTGTGGGAGTGTAGCAAGGTGGAAGCTATCACTTGCCAAGAAGAATAATGCTGCTCATGGAGTCCTTGGTGCTCTTTGCAGATATTTCATTAACCAACTAAATAACTTAATCAGTACTACTGAGTGTGGGTTTGCCCTGTTTATACACAGTAGCCAGACTTGGGGTTGTGGTTTTCTCCTTGGCAGTTCTTTGATTAGGGATGATGAGCCTGCATGATATTCTAATATTGACAATCCAAACTTACTAAAAACATGAATATTTTGCTCTACCTCTCATCTGGGAAGGTAAACAATTTTTAATCTGAATCTTAAAAGATATCTGGAAAACAGATTTAACTGCTGAGTGTCTCCGAGGTTCGTAGTGACCTTAAAATAGTGAAACTCTCTGCTTCTGTAGATCATGGAGAGAGAGAACAAAAGTCTCCCCTTGATCTTTTCCTGCACAAAGCTGAGCAGTCTTAAATTTCTGTTCCTTTAACACAAATATTGTGCCTCTTAATAACTAAATGGGAGCTGGATTAGAGTGATAACGCAAGAAAGGGAAGGGCTGCAAAACTGGAGATCCAGTCTGGGATATTACCACCAACAGTTTCTAAACCTGCTGCCGCTAGCAGTTACCGTATATTCCGGCGTATAAGACGACAGGGCGTATAAGACAACCCCCGACTTTTGAGAAGATTTTCAAGGTTTAGAAAGTCATCTTATACGCCGGAAAATATGGTACAATATTGAATTTTTGTTTATAGATGAGCACAATAGGAGCTCCATTCCTTTGCTGCTAGAAAGCGAGTGTTGCCCACCACTGCTTCCCTAATGCTTCCTGAACTCAGCTGGTATTTTTTTCCCCATATATTTTATTGATTTTTTAAAACATAAATCACTTAATAGTTGGTAAACAGTGTGTTTGCTGGGTTTACATTTGTAAAGAAAAATCATTAACAATTGGTTTCTATAATCTATAATCCACATAGTACATTTAGTTGATTTCCCCTTTTCCCCAAAATGTCTTCTTTGTTCTTATTATTTTGATAAAATATATTTAATCTTTAAATATTCTATTTAATGTGCCTAGTCATCAAATCCTTTAGGTCTTATTCAAAACATTTTGTTCTTTTTTATACATTATAATTTCCCTAAATTCAGACACATTTAATTATCTAAAACATTTCCTTCATCTAGGCCATTTCAGCAGTATTATATTACTTATATCAAGAAATAAAATAAAAAGGGGCAGGGAAGCATACAGTATTATTTAAGGAATTCATCTCTCTTAGAATGACATATGTATTCAGAATCTTTTCTGTTTCTTTAACCATATTCAAACAAATGTTTCTTTTTTAAATATTCTCTCTGGTAGATTCCATCATCTATTTTCTTAATTTTCACTTTGATCTTTTTCCTTTGACCAGTATCTTTCTTAATCAATGTGATTTGCTGAATCAAAAAGTTTTTTCATTGACTGCTGCTATAGGTATAAGAAGTAAATTGAATGTTTTTTTGTAGATGTAATGTCCTTAATTTATATAGCTTACTGTTTTCTACTATTTAATTGCTTTTCCTGAAAAAGAATAAAGTGATGGGCGATGTAGAAAAATGGGATTTTTGTATGCTTTGTCCTGTTAGTGCTTATTTCTGTAAAAAAAATAGGGCTGGCCACTAGGGGGCAGATTGGTTTTAAATTCAGAGAACAGCTACCCGTATATTCCGGCGTATAAGACGACTGGGCGTATAAGACGACCCCTGACTTTTGAGAAGATTTTCAGGGTTTAGAAAGTCGTCTTATACGCCGGAAAATACGGTATTACTAAAGAATATTTATACGCCAGTTCAGGTTGTTACTTTATATTTGTGGACTTGTGTGTTTTGTTACTACTGCCCCTCATGTATATTTATGCAACCACATAAGACAGTGCCTCGCCCTTTTGGGCCCCAGTATTTACAAAGCCCGATCTGGATTTAAATAAACTTTTATAAGATTAGAGTATTGTCTTCTACTTAACTGTTTCTCTGATGTTAATCCTTGCTTATCTGGGTGTTGGCTGCTGGCAAGGATGTGTTCTAATTTTTTTTTGTTTCCTTCTTTATTTTTTGAATGGTGGGTACATGTGGCTTATCTCTATATGTCTGTTGATGGTTGATTTGTCTGAATCCCAAGCTTCTAGGAATTCCCTAGCATTTTTGGATTTAGCTTAGTTTCCCAGTTGAAACAATATTTGAGTTTTTCCAGGTATTGTGAATTTAAGGAGTTTTCATCGTATCTTCTGACTGCTATCTGATGCATATGAAAGCGCTCTGCTAGTCTTCTGTCTGTCCTACACAGTATCAATATCATTACTTTAAGAGTGATACAGAGACAATACTGGCAAAAGAGATAAAGAGAGGGCTTATGGAAATGAGCATTTTTCATTTATTTATTTAGAGAAGGCACTTACTTAAGACCATAGGAACCACAATTTGTGCCTGCCTTTTGTTTTGTGTGAACCACACCATTTTAATGATTGCATAAAACATAGCTTAGAGCAAAGCGTAAATTTAGTCAGTGTGCTCTCTGTCCTAGCAGTTTATACCTCAGAAAGCATCTGCTTTTACAGAGGTTGGTGGAGAGCTGGGGGGAGGGGGAGGTAGCTAATGTAACTTCTCCTCAATTTCTCTATATAAGACAATGGTCCTTTCATCTTGATCATCCATATTCTTCTGGGAGAACAGGCTCACCAAATCCAGCAGCAGCTTTTGCCTTTAGCAATTGTTGACAGAATTTGACACATAATAAATAAAATAAATCCCTCTCTCCCTTTCACATAACCAGCCCTTGCAAAAGCAATCACATTGCTGGTGGCTGGGTGCTAGATGAATGACTGCCAATCTGTTGTGGTTCCTCCTTGGAGGCTGGTGCTCCCAGAAATGATAAAGGGTGAGACTGAGGGAAGGGGGTGGGGGAGGGAGAATTAATTGCTCATTGCCAGAAGCTTGAGTTCTTTAATATGGAGCTGACACTCATCAGTCCAGAATGGCTGCCAGGCAGAAGTCATAATGGGAAATGATACAAGGAAGAGAGAGAGAAGTGAAAAATACAGCTGAGGGCATCTCCACTATGCCAGCACTCACAACCAAAGATTAGAACAAGATTCATCTAGTACAACACAGGAGCTGTCAAACTGTCAATCCCACTGTAGATTGCAGCACAAAACATGGAGGGTAATCCGTGAAATGAAATAAACCACAACAGGTAAGTGATAGGAGCTAAATCCAAGTCAAAGTTGTGTCCCAAGAACCATTACCACTCACTCAAAGTCATAGGACAGTAAATGAGGCCAGGGAAAGAGAAATTTGCCATTATCATACCAAAGCAAATGCAGAATGGAAAATCAGGCTTAATATTAGAGTAAGGCTCACATTAAGTTTAAAACTGGACTGTATGGGAAGAGAAGAAACAGAAGCATGTTTCAAACAGTTGCATACTGAACTATTAGAGTTTAGTTTATAAACTGATCATGCTATATCTGGAGACATTAGTTTTTATTTTCCAATTATGATGGAGAAAGGACAAGTTTTCAAGCTTTGAACAGACAGTTGCACAATCTATAAAAACTATGAATGCTTCTTCCCATCCACCCATTACCCCTTATTCACAGCTTCTAGAGGCAGGTTGTTCCACTGGTTAATTGTTCTAACTATCAGGAAATTTCTCCTTAGTTCTAGGTTGCTGCTCTGTTTGGTTAGTTTCCATCCATTGCTTCTTGTCCTGCCTTCAGGGGCTTTGGAGAACAGCTTGACTCCCTCTTCTTTGTGGCAACCCCTGAGATATTGGAACACTGCTATCATGTCACCCCTCGTCCTTCTCTTCATTAAACTAGACATACCCAAGTCCTGTAACTGTTCTTCATGTCTTTTAGCCTCCAATCCCCTAATCATCTTTGCTGTTCTTCTTTCTTTTTTATATTGGGGTGACCAAAACTAGATATAGTATTCCAAGTGTGGCCTTACCAAGGCATTGTAAAGTGGTATTAACACTTCACGTGATCCTGATTCTATCCCTCTGTTAATGCAGCCTAGCACTGTGCTAGACTGCATTCACAAAGGGATAGAATCAAGATCACTTTTGTCAAGATCCTTCTATATCTTAAGCCTATTTTCTAGAGTGTTGGCTATTCCTGCAAATTTGATGAGTTCCCCATCTATCCCCTCATCCAAATCAATGATGACGATATTGAAGAGCACTGGGCCCAGAACAGAGCCCCGGGGCACCCCACTACACACACTTCCCTCCATGTAGATGCAGTTCCATTGAGGACCACATGCTGACTACGGCCGGTGAGCCAGCTACAAATCCATCTGGTGGTGATGCTGTCTAATCCACATTTTTCTATCTTATCAAGTAGTAGGTTGTGGTCTACTTTATCAAATGTCTTACTGAAGTCCAAGTAAATTATATCCATAGCATTCTTCTGGTCCAATAATTTTGTCACCTGATCAAAGAATGCAATAAGATTTGTCTGACATGATCTGTTTTTGACAAACCCATGTTGGTTTTTGGTAATGACTTTTTTGCCTCTAGGTATTCGCTGATTTGTTGCTTGATTATCTTTTCCAGAATATTCTGAGGTATTAAGGTCAGACTGATAGGTTTGTAATTTCCTGGATCCGTTTTTTTTCCTTTTTTGAAAATGGGACTACATCAGCTCTTTTCCAGTCCTCAGGTAGTTCCCAAGTGCTCCAGGATCTTTGAAAGATATAGTTCAGTGGTTCTGAGATCACATCTGCCAGTTCCTCCAGAACCTTGGGGTGTAATCCATCTGGTCCTGGTGATTTGAACTCGTCTAGGATGGACAGGTGCTCACTTACCATTTTCTTGCCTATCTTAACTTGTGTTTCTAATCTGTTTTTCACAGTACTGTTTTTGATAGGTTGGACTGTTTTTTCCCTGTGTAAAGACGGATGCAAAAAACAAGTTAAATAGTTCTGCTTTCTCCCTGTTGCTTGTCACCTTCTTGCCACTTTCTTCCACTAATGGATCAATCATTTCCTTAACTTTTTTCTTGTTTTTTACACGTTGAAAGAAGCTCTTTTTTTGTTATTTTTGACTTTTGTTGCAAGCCTTAGTTCATTTTGAGCCTTAGCTTTCCTCACTTCATCTTTGCAGGCTTGGGTTACTTGCTGATATTCTGCCTTAGTCATGTGCTCCTCTTCCCACTTTTTATACTTGTCCTTTTTGTCTTTCAATTTATCAGAGTTCTTTATACAGCCATGCTGGTTTCTATTGAGAGCTGTTGTTTTTCTTCTTCTTTGTTATTGTGATAGACTGGGCTTTTATAACCTCACTTTTCAAAATTTCCCAAGCTTCTTGAGTTGTTTTCCCCTTGAGGATTCTCATCCATGGAATCCTTCCCAAACTCTCTCTGTGTTTATTGAAATTAGCTCTCTTAAAGTCCAAGACTCTAATTTGACTCTGTTCTATTGCTTGTGCTTGCATAGCAGTGAATATCAAAATGCCTTTTAACACATTACACCATTGTTTACAGTTTATACATAATATAGTTTATGGTATATAGTTTATACTTTGAGGAGACATAGGAGAATTTTATGGTCAAATAAACCTGACTGCAAAACAAAACAATTTTCACAAGTTAAACTGGCATTTCAGTATCTTCCAAATATTACTTGCAATATACATAACTATTAATCAGCACACAATTAGCTATAGGGATGTGTTCTTAATTTGCTCTATGTTCTTATGGTGAATTTCTTTATAAACAAATAGGCAGATAACTATTTGAAAATCGCACACGCTGTCCAGCTCATAAAACAAACAAACTAAAAGACAATAAACCTACAATAATGGCCCCAAACAGTCCAATTCATCTTGTTTCTAAGAGATACCACATAGTTGTCTACGGAACTAGCAACGAAGGCAGCCTTAGAGACTTTTCCATCAGAGCTGGAGATTACTGACATTAAGTCTTTGGAGATTCATAATTGCACCTTTTAGTGTGGCCTTTTCTGTTGTATGAGTTGTACCTGCAGCTCTAAATGAAATAACGCTGAACATTACTGAACGCTATCCAGACAGAACATTTCAAGCCTTGACATTACAGACAATCACTTAAATATGAGCCATCAGTGTGCTGCAGCTACCAAAAAAGCCAACACAGTTCTAGGCTGCATTAACAGAATGACAGAATCAAGATCAAGTGAAGTGTTAGTACCACTTTATAATGCCTTGGTAAGGCCACACTTAGAATATTGCATCCAGTTCTGGTTGCCACAGTATAAAAAAGATGTTGAGACTCTAGAAAGAGTGCAGAGAAGAGGACAAAGATGATTAGGGGACTGGAAGCTAAAACATATGGAGAGCGGTTGCAGGAATTGGGTATGTCTAGTTTAATGAAAAGAAGGATTAAGGGTGACATGATAGCAGTGTTCCAATATCTAAAGCCACAAAGAAAAGAGAGTCAACCTATTCTCCAAAGCAACTGAAGGCAAGACAAGACACAATGGATGGAAGCTAATCAAGGAGAGAAGCAACCTAGAACTAAGGAGTGACAGTGAGAACAATAAACCAGTGGAACAGCTTTCCTTTAGAAAAGTGGTTCTCAACCTTCCTAATGCCACGACCCTTTAATACAGTTCCTCATGTTGTGGTGACCCCCAACCCCCCCATCCAGTTGGCCGGGGGGGTATCAAAAACTTGACTAAAAAAAAAAGGAAAAAATGGGGAAGTATAGGTAGTCCTCGACTTACAACAATTTGCTTAGTGACTGTTTGAAGTTACAACAGCACTGAAAAAGCGAAATATGATCATTTCTCACACTTATGATTGTTGCAGCATCCCCAGGGTCATGTGATTTACATTCGGATGCTTGACAACTGATTCATACTTATGACATTCACAGTGTCTCAGGGTGATGTGATCAATAGCCAGGGGGCGTGGCCAACTGATCACTCAGGTTGCAGAGTGCCTGTGGGGGGGGGGATCTGTGGGTCTCTGGGATGGGACTGGGATGGGTGCCTGCCTTCCTTCCCTCCCTTTTCTTCCCTTGCCCCTTCCTTCCTTCCTTCCTTTTTTTCCTTTCCTTCACCTCCCTTAGTCTCTTCCTCCTTTCCTCCCTCTTTCCCATTGTCCCTTCCTTCTTTCCTTCATCTTCTTCTTAGTCTCTTCCTCCTTCCCTCCCTCTCTCCCCTTGTCCCTTCCTTCTTTCCTTTCCTTCACCCCCCTCTTAGTCTCTTCCTCCTTCCCTCCCTCTCTCCCATTGTCCTTTCCTTCCTTCCTTCTTTCCTTCCTTTCCTTCACCTCCTTCTTAGTCTCTTCCTCCTTCCCTCCCTCTCCCATTGTCTCTTCCTTCCTTCTTTCCTTCCTTTCCTTCCCCTCCCTTAGTCTCTTTGTCCTTCCCTCCCTCTCCCATTGTCCCTTCCTTCCTTCTTTCTTTCCTTTCCTTCACCTCCTTTTTAGTCTCTTCCTCCTTCCCTCCCTCTCTCCCATTGTCCCTTCCTTCCTTCTTTCCTTCCCCTCCCTCTTAGTCTCTTCCTCCATCCCTCCCTCTCTCCCCTTGTCCCTTCCTTCCTTCCTTCCTTCCTTCCTTCCTTCCTTCCTTCCTTCCTTCCTTCCTTCCTTCCTTCCTCTTTGTCCCTTCCTTCCTTCCCTCACTTCCATTGTTCCTTCCTTCCTTTCCTCTCTCATTGTCCCTTACTTCCCTCCCTCTTCATCCCTTCCTTCCCCCCCCCTCCGTGCTCAGGAAGGGACAAGGGGAGGGGGATAGGCTGCCAGCGTGGCTGGGGGCTTTGCTGTTGGTGGCCATGGTGACATGCCAAACCTGCCTGTACACAGGCAGAGGAGAGCTCCGTCCAGCTCACTTGCTCAGCTTCGCCAGAAGACATGCCACTTGCTAAGTTAGCAGAAGCTCCAGGATCAGCTCCGGGCTACAGCTGATTCGCGCTTCTGCTAAATTAGCAAGCAGCATGTTTTCTAGCAAAGCTGGAGCAAGTTTGCTGGGCAGGAGCCAAGGAGAGCAGTTACAGCTGATCTGCGCTTCTGGGCTGCTCTGCAGAAGCGCGGATCAGCTGTAGAGGTTTGCCCCGATCCTGGACAAGAGGGAAGGAAGGAAGGATGGAAGGGACAAGGGGAAAGAGGGAGGGAAGGACAAAGAGGGAGGGAAAGGAAAGGAAAGGAAAGGAAAGGAAAGGAAAGGAAAGGAAAGGAAAGGAAAGGAAGGAAGGGACAAGGGGAGAGAGGGAGGGAAGGAGGGACAAAGAGGGAGGCAAAGGGAAGGAAGGAAGGAAGGAAGGAAGGAAGGAAGGAAGGAAGGAAGGAAGGAAGGAAGGAAGGAAGGAAGGAAGGAAGGAAGGGACAATGAGAGAGGGAGGGAAGGAGGAAGAGACCAAGAGGGAGGGAAGGAAAGGAAGTTCCAGCCAGCAGAGGCTTGGCAGCCCAGCTGCCAAGGAACAGAAGAGTGCAAAGCCAAGGAGAAGGTGGCGGTTTCCTCCCAAGGGGGGCTCCTTTTCTCCACCCCTTCCCTGGGTTTGTGGGGAATTTCTTGTCACCAACGCTGACAGGTGCTCCTTCGAGCCCGCCGTGAGCTTTCTCACCTCCTTTGCTTCTCCCCTCCCCCACTTTCATGAGGATTGTGGCGCCCTTGGGAAGCCGATCTTGCTTTGAAGCTTAGGAGAGGAGGAGGAGTACCTTCCTCCTTCCTTCCCTCTCTCCCTGTCAAGCCCCGGCAGGCTCGACATGAATGGGCGGAGGAGACGAGGACGGGTGAGGTGGCAAAGGAGACCGGTGGCCGTCGCCAGACCTCCCGGCTGAAAAGCGCAAGTTCGGGGGTCGCCAGCTGACGGGCGCAGGAGTTGGGTACTGTGGCGGCCTCCCCTTCGCTGACCTGAATGCACGAGAAGAAGTCAATCTGGTTGCTGCACAATGAGTCTCTGGGGAGGGCAGGGCCTTGCTCTACACCTGTACTCTTCATGCGCCCCCTGCAGGGCACATTTGGTAGAGTTCGTGCAGACTGGCGCCAAGCAGCATATTTTCCACAAACAAGTGAGGTGGAGCGGTGGGGGGGAGGGAGAGAAGGCGGTTGACAAGCCCTGCCTAAGACCATTGGAAATATGTGTTTTCCGATGGTCTTAGGCGACCCCTGTGAAAGGCTCGTGCGACCCCCCCCAAGAGGGTTGTGACCCACAGGTTGAGAACCACTGCTTTAAAAGCTGTGGGTGGTTCAACACTGGAAGTTTTTAAGAAGAGATTGGAGAGCCATTTATCTGAAATGTTATAGAGTTTCCTGACTGAACAGGGGATTGGACTAAAAGACTTCCAAGATCCCTTCCAACTCTGTTGTTCTGTTATATACTTCCATATTTTAAATTTACCCTTCATTTTAAAGAAAGGTATATATACCATATATACCATATTGATAGAACTGCATTGAATTTGACTTTTCATAACCAGACTGGTATTCCACCAGGAATATTTGTCAGCAGCTATTTGAGTTTCTGCAGATTCCACCTTGCTTTACCAGTGTGTGTAATTAGTCTTATTCTTAAACAGGGCTATTTTTCCAAACAAACTAACATGGGATGTTGCAATATACAGAACTGATAAACCCAGGATGGACAGCCATATAAATATGATATATAAATAGGATAAATAAGCACAAGACAGAAACTAGCTGCTATGGAGTAGCAATAATTAACACTTTGCAAGAAATATAAAAGTCAGTTGCTTTCTAATGAAGAAGAAACCCATGATGATATAAGGCCACCAGACAGTTTATTATCCAACGTATCATTAGATTTCAGCATTTTTGTCCCCTTGCAGATCAAAAGCCAAACTCTACTTATGCCTTAGGGGAATAAGCCAAATTACAAAAGCTCAAAATTATTCAAATTATGGTTTGAAGATAGAATTTGCTTTAAGCTGACTCATTTCTGCAGGGCATGCGCCCTGTCACTTACAATTATTGATTCTCCTTGACAGTTCAAATGCTTTAATCACTCAGGTTAATAACTAAGGTGGAACAGATATATAAAATCAGAACATTTTTTTTTGAAACAGATGATTTACTCAAGCTATATGTTGCGATTTTCCTTAAGACTTTAGATGTAAACATACATATGGTTTTCCTGAAAGCCAGTTTGTAAGTAATTTGAAAAAAAACACAAAACTGTCCACCATTATAACTTATTTTGGCTGGAAGAGTCCTCTCAGATAATGGAGCAAGAAAAAAGAGCTTATAAAATGCCTGAGGGTTAAAATGACAGTCTGATAAAGATGAGAGAAGAAAAGGAAGAAAGGGTCCTAGTGAACATAACCGTGACCTCTTCTGAAATAGACTTGCTGGCCTGTGGGCTTCTTTCTTAATGGTTTGCACAGGGACTCTAAGAGGAAACTACAAAAGGATAAAGAAGTTAAATCCTCTCGTTCTTGAAAAAGATGGTTTCATTGTTAAACAGAGCATCCCACCATATGCCTGATAAAGAAGACCAGTGTTTATCTAGCAAGTGTCATGTCTGCTTAAATCTCTGGATCAACTTTCGAGAAGCTTTGGAATTCCCTTCCCCATAACTTACCGTATTTTCCTGCGTATAAGACAACTTTCTAAACCATGCAAATCGTCTCTGAAGTCGGGGGTCGTCTTATACCCGAGTTGTCTTATACGCCGGAAAATACTGTATTTTCCGGCATATAAGATGACTTTCTAACCATGCAAATCATCTCTGAAGTCAGGGGTTGTCTTATACGCCGAGTGGTCTTATATGCCAGAAAATACGGTACTTACTTCATACTAAATGCCATGAAAACAATACCATTTTTTTTACATGCAACATGTACAGCGAGGATGTTTGCAAACATTTATGAAAAATTACAAAAACGAACAAACTAGTTCCCTTTCTATACCATTTTATATTTTATTTTAAAAGATTTGTATGTTTATGGCCACCCACCTTAAAACAACTCTGGGTAGCTAACAACAATAAAACTACAAACACCCTAAAAGCCATAAAAAAAACTAAAAGCCCGGTACCTCAATCAATTTTCCAGGGTACCCCAATAATCTTGCACAGGTTTTTTAACACTCTACCCCGGACCTGAGTGTAAACAGCAAGGTTTTAATGGCTTTCAGGAACACTAAGAGGGTGGGGACCTTCTGGATTGCTGGGGAGGGGGAATGTATTCTATAAAGGAGGGGCAGCCACAGATAAAGCCCACTTCCAAGGTTCCATTAGATGGTAATGTTTCAGAGAGGGACCTAGAGCATGCCCTTACTACCCAGTCTAGTGGGATGGACAGATATGTCAAAGGCAATTCCTGCAAACAGCCTGGTCCTATGCCATGCAGAGCTTTAAAGACAATGACCCAGAACTGCACCTGAAATTAAATTAGAAGTCTGTGCAGCTTGCATAACAGAGGTATAACATGAGCACACCTAGAGGCACCTAATACTATGCATACTCCTAGGTTTGTCCACATTCCATCCTTTTGTACAATCCAATAAATGTACTTTCACATCCTATTTTTTTTTTAAAATCTCTATTGCACAGCAACACACAGCAATGCTTTTCAACTTTTCCTTGAACGGCCTGACTTTTAAATTTTCCTTTCTTCAATTCTCCTCAGTCTTTTCTTATTCTGATGCCCAAGTAGATATGGATTACCCAATATTGAATCAAATGATTACTATTGTTTTTGAACCCGGGATTTGATCCTTCTTTAAATGAAATGGGGCTTTGGGCTGTATCATCTAAGAAATGAAAAAAGAGACAGGGGGAGAAAATAGATGAGCTGTAACACTGAGCAAAAAAAGGCAGACTTGAGTATATACCTCAGACATGTTTACACGGCCTTCAAGGAAGGAACAGTCTGCTGCATTGTGAGTACAAATGTGACGATATTTACACCAGTGGCATGGGAAGGATCCATTCACACAGGACAGGCAGCTGTAAAAAACAAAAAAGAAGACAAGCATTAAGACTTTCAGAAACATTTTGATTATATAAGATCTTGTCTTTTTCATTATTTATAGCAGTGTGTCATTAACAAAAGTGTTTCATGCCAAAGAGCCAGAATGCTTACAATACATACAATAAGCAAAGAAATGGACATCAGGCCAAGAAATGAAAAATTTGTACTATACAATGGAACCTGTGGGGACGATTTTATAGGTTAGAAGAGTAGATTAACATTTGGATAGGGCCATAAGTACTGACATCTCAGTTGTTGCTGAAAGCCTCAGTGGCTTTTTGGCAAAATGTTTGCCATATAATACAAACTAGAAGATGGCAATGGGAGAATGAACAATGGGAAATGTCAATGACAATGTCAATGACAAATGAACCCTACAGGACCCTCCAAATCTTTTTCCATAGTTTTATGTCCTTAGTTCCATGTTGAGACAACTGAGTTCACCATTGAATCAAAGATGAGAACACTATAAAGAAGCTGAGACACCACCTTCAGTGACTGCAAACACAGAACTTTACAAATGTCACAGTTTAATATTCACATTCCTTAGCCCTTGTGTCAATTGCCTTCTCCTTTCCCCACACTGGGGCCTCATAATGCTTTCCGTGTGATTAAATCTGTGCCCCAATGACCTCGGCTTCTAACTTGGCAGCATTACAATTCTTTCTTTCCATCGATATGCACTATGGTTGACTCACAGACTTTGTGAGCTTTATTCTGGGATATATGAAAAGCAATTTAAATAAACAGATAGCAAAACAACAGTGCTCCACTGAGTGGAGAAAAATCCTGAAAAATGCAATACAGAATTATTCTGGGGAAAAAAAATACAGTTACCCAAAATCTGAGTCAGATTAACATTTGAAGAGTATCATGGTTTTTTTTATCATATTACAATGTCTTCTATTATCTACTCATGTTGCTTCTATGCATACTATACCCCTCAAAAGGATGGAAAACTGAGTCAACCCTCAGCCCCATCAAGATCAAATCCCAGGCTGTGGGCAGAGTTTTGCCTAGAATGCTGCATTTTAATCATAGCACTAACAGGGCTCAAAAGGGTTAGTGGATTTTTGATAATTAAGAATTCTTTAACTTCATTTTCCCCAATGACCAAACTTGTAATTTCAATTTTATTTATGAGTTTTTGACCTTCATTCCCATTTGCCTCTGCTTTGTTCACACTGGAGAGAAAGATTCAGGAGCTTTTTGGTAGTCTTCATTTGTGAAATATGTAGAGGTATAGGGGGCGGAGGGAGGGAACAAAGAGATGAAGTAAGTAGACTCAGGTTTTTGTTTTAAAATCAGTAGCAGCCTTCTTTTTCATACTGACAGTAGTTAGGGCTGCTGCTAATCCAGAAACATCAGATAAACAGACATCCTAGAAATCATATTCCCCAGTCTCTGGTACACAAGGGCCCAATTATACCTGCAAAAACAGAATGCTACTGTCTGGGTTTGCTATAAATGTGCTATGTTTTCAATTGTCATCTTATTCAGGCAAATGTTTTTGATCTCAGCATTCAGAGAAATGAAGATTTGTATGAGGCCTAAGGAGAAACAAAATCAATTCACATATTTATATAGCTTTGGTGAGCAATGTGAGTAAAGTCTTATTAAGAAAAATAATCAGGAGATGTAAGAAGCTAATTCAAACCACAGTTAACCATTAATCCACCCGTGTTCAGCCCACTTTCTAAAGTTGAGTAGCCAAAGACTTAACAATTTCTGGAACTTTGGTGTCATTGCTAAAGATACCAAAAAATAATAACTATTTCCTGGAAGTTATTTCCATGTTTATTTGCATTTTCATTTCAAAACCAAAAAGAAAAAAGAAAAAACATTTAACAAACATGTTTATTTATTTCATCTATTTATAGATCACATATATCTATAGTCAATTATATGTGAGATTATGCATTTTTTAATACCTAGAAATGCTACAATCATAATTGCTAGGCAAAATATTGATGAATTATTTCATTATCTGGGAAGAAACTATTAAATATTTTACATAAAGAATGTATGAAGTTAATCCTTGCATATCAGATTCCAAAGATTTTATGTATCATGTGATCACAAAAACAATCAGCACAATGGCTGGGCAGCCTTGGTTTAGATGTTTCCATCTGTCTCTCTTTTTGGTTCTCAAGCCTCTATAAAGTATACCATCAAAAACACGTGGCCAAATCATGGACATGCAATTTTCCACCTATGTTTCAGATTAAGAGCAAAAACATAATAAATGAACATAAGCTTTGTGGTAAAATTGCTTCAAAATACAAAGATACAATACAAAATTCTCAATCCCATGCACTTGCTTTGAACTCACTCTGCCATACAGCCTTACCCACTGAGCCTAACTGGAACAAGTTTGCTACCATCTGCAAAAAAGCTACCTGCCATAAATGAAATGTATGGTAAAGCAACCTCGTCTTTTCCAAATATTAATAATACCTGTTGCATCAGCTAATAAACTCCCATGAGGAAAAAACGTAAAAATTGCCCAACTTTGTGTCAAATGAAATATAGTAACAGAAATAGTTAGCTAGGAGAGGACATAGACCTGACATCCAATCTCATCAGTGAAACATCAGCTGAACTCATTTTTGAGATGCCCACAAAAATCAACTGCTCTGAGAATCACTCTGTTTATTTGGGGGTGGAGGAGACACGCATGACATATGATTTTATTTCCACCTTCCATATTGTATAGTATTAATTCTGCTTGTCACAAGCAAAAATATGTGCCAGTTACAAAGTATGTGAAGGGCGGATCAATGACAGAGGGATGTATAATGGTTGTAAATATGTGCCTGCTGTGAAGCACACAAATGGTGTGCATATGACACTGCAACAGCTGTAAATGCAAGGATTGGTTCCAAAGTTGTTTATTAGCACTGTTGTAACTTCAAATGACTGCTGCACAAGGCAGTGAGTAAGCAAGGGCTACCTGTAACGCATGCATGTATTTTATTTCTAGATTTTTGTTAAGCTCACTTAATGGGTGACTTAATGCAGTAATATTTATGTTTGAGAGTATAATCATGTGAAAATGAAACTGAATTACTCCAGTGCCAACATTAATTCTTTAAGCAGGGATGAAATAGTTCTATGTGAGAAACTGAATGTAACCTCTGTTGGGGTTTATTAGCGAGTAGTCCTATGCACCAATGTCTATTAACATCTTCCCTTTTTTTTTTTTGCCACTGCTAAGGAAAACAAAAATACTTTTAATCTCAACTGATCACCCAGCAAAGATCCACTGAGATTCCTTATTTTATCAGAGTACAAGAGTCAGGGAGACTCTTCATACTTCTATTGAGATCTGAATATGTTTCATTCAAAAATAAGCATTATAGCATGTTTGGGAGTTTATCCCCTATATCCATATGTTATCACTATCTGTTTATGTTTCAGTGGCAGGTTGCTTGACAGCCTGACACCATCTGTTCCATCTCTTCTTTTTCCTGGGGTGAACATTGTTTACTGTCAATATTCAGGGACTAAACATTTTTAATGTCTAGAGACAACTTGCATATTTGGTCAAATCGGCTCAGATCAGTCATAATAATAGGCTCAAGCTCAACCTTCCTTTCAAACTTAAGTATTGTTTAAGGTAATACTCAAATCCTTTCATCTAGTCCAGGTAATCTTGCGGCATTTCCGGCAAGTAAAGCCATAAATTGATTAATCTGGTCTAGAATGAATGGAAATATTCTGAAAAAAAAGCTAGACAGAAGTACTATTCCTGTCTCTGCTACAAACTGGTACTTGAAATGTGTTAATTAAATTTCTGTTTGGGTTTGTGAGTTGGCTAGACAAGATTTTGCATTTTTGTAAAAAGCCCATTAAATCTGAGATCATGAGAATAGCAATACCATCCTTCAATTAAGGCCATTTTTGTTTCTTTCAGTGCTGCCTTTTTAAAGTAGGTTTTACAGTATTTGTGTGCGGAATTTTTCAAATTAATTATGATTGATTCTCATGCTTGCCTGTGATCAGGTTCATATGATTTGACATTATACTGGATATTAATATAATTCTGGAAGCAGTGCTATATAAAAAAAAACTATATAAAAAGCGCTATAAAAAAGTTCTCAAAGCTTCATGGGAAATATTGGAGGGAACACTGCCCTCTAGTGGAGAACATCTTTGCTAATAGGAAAAAATAATAACATTTATAGTTACGTTTGCATACATATCTGTATGCTTTCATGAGAGAAAGTAGAATATAAGAATCATCTAAGGAAAACAACTTATTTTTAAATACTCTCTCAAAAAATCAAATAATCAAGAGATGAAAAGCCTTTGCCTGTTAATTACGTTTACATTTTTTCTAAGAAGAACATTAAAAAATGTATACCATATTGTTAAGCCAAGAAACAAAGATTTTTGCTCCTAAAGTGTCTTGTCATCCTACAACACACAAACCTCTGGATTCTGCTATGTGGATCTTTTGTTTGTAGTCAGGATTGCTGGGTGATGCAAACTATAGTTAATGCTAGTTTGCAGAAGGATGAGGTTGTTGTTTTTTTTGACCCAATAGTCTCAATTACCTAACTGATGTTAGGGACCACAAAGATCTTCCTATATTGCAATATTTTCTGGCAGTGTCTGCCCACAAACCTACTTCTTCTAAAGTCCTCTGTGAATGTATTTTGAGCAGAATTAACAGAAGTAAAATGCCAAATAATGCCATCAACAGCAGCATGGATGAAAGAAATGTTGTTTCTTTAAAAAAAAACCCTTTAAAAGTCAAAAGAAGCTGTTTGAGTAGCAGGATGTCTCATTCTAGCACTCCCAAGATAGGAAGGAAAAAACTAGGATGAGATGAGTAAATCTACAATAACATCAATAAGAAACAAGGGACAAGCCAATCATTTCAGTGCAGGATTATCTCGCTGATTTTAACAGTTTTGGAATCAGTGTACCTGTGAAACTATCTGGCTTACCTTTCTTCCATCTATACCAGTGGTTCTCAACCTTTTTAATGCCGCAACCCCAACCAGTTGTAAGTCGAGGACTACTCAACCGATCATAAGTCGAGGACTACTCAACTAGTGCAGCACCGTTTGCAGAATGGGACTTTGGGCGGGCTCAGCAGGGCAGAGACAGCCTGGACAATTCCTATTGGCTTTTGAAAGCCAATAGAATTAGACTCTATTCAAGAGAGTCTATTCTATTGGCTTTCAAAAGCCAATAGAATAAAAGGAAGTAGCACAACTAAGGAAAAGGGGAAAAAAATGGCGGACTGCATTGTTTGGTGACCCCCGTGAAATGGTCGTTCAATCCCAAATGGGGTCCAGACCCACAGATTGAGAACCACTGATCTATACAGTACTGCTATTTCTTATTGCCAGTCTAATTTATGAAATGCTCTATTTCAATTCACTTATAATACAATACAATACTAAATATACAACACTATAATACAATACTAAACAATATAAAACAATACTATACAATACTATAATACAATACAATACAATACTAAATATACAATACTATAATACAATACTAAACTAAAAAAGAGTCCAATATTATTTATGACTGGCAAAAGTTCTGAATAAATACCTTAATCAAAATTTTCCTATACAAATAATATATAACGAAAACTAAGTCTTCAGGTAAATGTGGACATTTTCCTGAACTTATTGTTCTTACTATGTGTCTTATAACTACAGGTTCTTTTGAGGGTTTTTTGGATTATTTAAATTTAAAATACGTATTTCTTTCAGTGTTTCTGTTTCTGCTGCTTAACGCCCCTCATTATTGCAGCTGTTATTTGAAATGAATATATTTCCATGGCTTCATCCACAGTCCAGATATAACAACAGAGCACTTAACTGAGGACCAGAAAACACCAAAACCTGTGTCAAAGTTCCTTTTTACAAATACATTTTTAAGGAGAAACACACTCATCTTGCAAGAGAATCAGTCAGTCACACAGATAGGTTAGATCAGTGCAGATCTAATGTCACTGAACTTTGGTGATCAAATGTACTGAAACTGGATTTATTACAAAGAATTTTTAATAAACTCCCTCAAAACAAATAAACATTCAATAGATTTGCAGTGCTTTCACTTTTAACATTGTACATTACATTGCAATATGCAACAAGATGCTAAAGACTGAATTTTCTTTAGAAAATACAATATATAGTGTCGTGTTGTATATTACAGAGTAATAATCCAATTTAATTTTTAGATAATTAATCTACTGATCAAACTGATAAACCATAGTTGCTTCATTACATTTACAGAAAAGTAAACATATTTCCTGTACTGAATATATTGCATCAAATTCAACATATGTACCCACAAGTATTTGTAGCATATGTAGATAAGAATATACACGCAGACTATTAAGTAAGGATGATTATAAACACCAGTTTCTGAGTGATACACGTACATTTATAGCCTCTTTGCCCCTTGACAATTTTTCATTTTCATTTTCAGAATTTTCATTAAAATACTAATGGAAAGAATTCCAGAATTAATGTTCTCTCCTCAAAGTCCATATTACTATGGTCCTATTCAGGTGCCACTTTTTAGTTTCTTTTCACTTACAAATTTTATTGTGTAGGATTGCTTACTTTTTCTTAGTTTTATATTTACAAAATATGGTAAACAAGTTCTTTTGTCTCCGGTTTTTCAGGCTGAAAATGTGAAATAATCTGATATGGAAAATGCAGGATGAAAGATCTAGAAGTGACTTTTTGAATCAGTAGAATGTGATATGGTGGGAGATACCAACCTAAACCTACACACACACACACAAAGAGAGAGAGAGACAAACAGACAGAGATGGATGATAGGGATGATAGCCAGCGTGCCTTGTTGAGGAATTCTCGTCCACAAGTCAATAAAAGGGCCAAGTTTGAAGACCCTTGCTATAAAGCATGCTCTAGTAACAGGCAGGTTTTAATATTGCAATGCACTCTGGATGCAGAACAGAGCCCTGATGCCAAAGACCACATCAGACCTGCACAAGATTTTTCTATGCAAAATACAAAGCACTTAAAATTACCTCCAAATCCTTTTATGGCTTGAGTCAAGTTAACTGAAAGAATGTGATACTGAATGATTTTTTTTCTCCTTCTCCTGCTATCTAAAAACATGCTACAGGCACATCCTTACATCCACCAGACACTGGGTCAACACCTGAATGGCACTGCCTGCCTAGCCACTGTATTACTGTAAGATGGGTATTGCCATTAGTCTGATGACAGCACAGCCCATACCACTGAATAATCTTGATAATAATGCTGATACTAAAGAAGGTGAGAAACACAAGCCCTTAGGTGCCCCGTGCAAGGGAAGTCCAAGGCTGGACCTCTTCCTCCCCAAGGGGAACAAGTGATGGAGGAACAAAGATAAGTTGTTGGTATCTGGTTGATGGTATCAAAAGCTATCAAGAGATCCTGGAGAACTAGGAGGGTTATATCAACCCATCCCAAGGTTTACAGAGATCATCCATAAGTGTGACCAATGCCCTCTCAGTACTACAATCTGCCTTGAAACCAGACTGAAAATTTGAACTCTTACCACCCTCTCCACAATTCTTTCCAGTTAATTGAGGTCGGAAAAGCCTCAGGGACCTTCCATAGGATTTTCTTAGCCGGAATCCAATTCTGACCAAAGCCAATCAATTTTGATAGATGCCTAAAATATTCTTTACAGCAGCAAGGGGTCCTCTGGCACCTCCTCAACCAAAAAGGGTCCTGGTTACCCAAAACAATATGAAGTGTGAAGAAGTGAGTTTCCTTCACTTCTCTTATCCCCACAAATCAAACACAAAATGGCCTGTGAGAATGATCTTGAGAGACAGGAGAAAGAACTGCAGCCTGGACAGCCACCATGCTGTCTCAGCCCACAGAAAGAAAAACAACATGGGAAGGATCTCAGAAGGAATCCTCCCTAGTTTTCAGGAGAATAATAATAAACTGGGCAAGAGGTACTTTCAGACTTGGAAGATTGTATTACTATCTTACAATTTAAGGGCAATGTGAGTACTGAATGGTTTGTGCTTCTTGTCTGGATTAGCTCAAAGGGCTGACACCAAGTCCTAATGAAGGCATTTATCTGAAAAAGCTTTGCTTTTTTTTTTCTTTTGCCAGTGGCCCTCAAAGTGCTGTTGTGTTACTTCATCTCTTGGAACTTGATGTAAACCAGTGAGCTCTGTGGGATCCTTGGTTATAGACCTGTCCACCAGGTATGATCCAGTCCAAGGCCCTTACGCCTGCTCATTCCAAGCTATAGTCAGGGCCTCGGTCATGGGAATAATCTCAAATTCTCTTTGAAACCTCATTGAATCCATGACTCACTTGGGGTGGAGCAATCAAGTAAGTCCTGCTTCCCTGCAGTGGAGAGCAGCCAAGAAAAAGCCCAAGGAAAAGAGGGAATGATCTGTCTATGGCAAAGAACTGATATTAATATCCTCTAACCCTAGATCACAATTCCAGATCCAATGTGTGACCTCCACTGTGTTTAAATTCCATATTTCTGCTTGGAAAGAATATCCAAAACAGTTTATAGTGAAGACAACACAAAGAAACTCTAAAAACACATTTTTTTAAAAAAAGGGATTATTTAAACAGGCAAATAATAATTTAACTCTGGTTAATTGTTAGTTTTAATGGCTAGTTTAAATATCTGGTTTTACTTTTATTGCTCTACTCTGAAGTGCCAAGAGACATTGGCTGTCAACAGTAAAACAAGTTTAATTAATTGACTAACTGATCTTATTTGATTTTTGACTGTCTATCTCAAAGATAAATATCCTATAAAATATATGTTTTTACATGAGTCGGTTACAAGGTAGGGAACATTATTAGCATTCTCTAATATAGAACTCCTCTCTTACAAACAAGAGATTCAACATCTGTATGGACAATTAGGCTGACCTTTGACCTGCTATATAAGTAAGAAGCTTACTGGATGGGATATCATGCTATATATCTCCAAATATCTTCCTAATTCTTCTAAGGAAGCCTAGGGACAATGATTTGGCATTTTTCATCTGCTCTCCTCCTATTACCTCTGGCTGGAACTCATCATTGTTAGATGGTGAAGTTCCTGCCCAAAAAAGGCTGTCTCTGAGATACAGTCACCAAAATGATTGCCAGCTTGGAAAGCCATTAGGACAACCAGAAGGCTAAGGGCACACAGTTTTATACTTCGTTATGTATGTTTTTTTTTGCATGTTTATTGTGTCATAGCAGAAAGCATTACTATTCAGTGAACATCTGTGGAAGGTGTGCTTGTTAGATTAGACTGAGAAGCCATCTAATAACAGAATGATTCTAGGCATCTTACACTTTAAAAAGGGAAAAACAAGGATCCTATGTACCTGACAAAAACACTCGATACTGGTGTTCCCTGATCAGAATAAGAAAATGATGTGTCCCTTTTGAAATGATTTTGGGAAGATAACAGTGTTGAGGCAGATATAGAAAACTTGGCTCGTATATTTCAGTTAACATATTTTGATCTCGCCACCTCTCAAAATCAATGCTGTCAGGTCAGACAGTCATCTGGTCTGATAGTGCTATTTTAAATTCTGGATTAGTCATAGTAAAGACTATTATCCCTTTATATAATTTTGGAGGAAAATTGATCTAGTGTGTATTCTTCTTGTTGTTGTTGTGCCATATCCATTATCGGACGTTGGCAATCCTGTTTTTATCAGCAGCCGCACGAAAAAGTCCCAAACCAGTCCCTTAGATTTTGAAGCCACAATGTTTTTCTTCTGCCTGGACCTCGTTTGCCTTCAATCTTTCCCTGGAGGATTAAATGGAGTATGCCATATTTTTCTGGATGTCGCATCACATGTCCGAAATATTCTAATTTTCATTTTTTAATTGTTTTGATGATTTCCCTTGGCTTTCCCAGGCCGCTTGTCAACCCAGCTATATGTAACAGCCGCCTATAAATCCACAATTCAAATGCTTCTAGTCTCTTCAGGTGGCCTTCTGTCAGAGACCAACTCTCTACTCCATAGAGCAAGATAGAAAAAAATATAGCATCTGACAAGCCTGATTTTCAGTCTTAGGCTTATGTCATGACTGCAGAAGACCTTTTTCATTTTGAAGAATGTTGTTCGAGCTTTTTCTATTCTTGTCTTTATTTCAACAGTCATGTCCCAGCTTTCATGTAAATTGGAACCAAGGTGTGTGATCTTTTCCACTTTTTCTAGTAGTATTCCTTCTGAGTTTATTGGTGATAAATTAACGGGTTGTTTGCTGACAACCATGATCTTGGTTTTTCAGATGTTAAGCTTCAAGCCGTATTTTTCAGATATTTCTGTGACTCTGTTGATGGGGAGCTGAAGATCTTCATGCTTACTGGCAAGCAGAACTGTATCGTTAGCATATCTTAAGTTGTTGATCCAAACACCGTTTACTTTGATGCCAGCATCGATGTTCTCCAGTGCCTTATTGAAGATTGACTCAGAGTAGATATTGAACAACAGTGGAGACAGAATACATCCCTGTCTCACCCCTCTTCTTATTTCTGCATCAGCTGAGTATTTTTGGCCTAGTCTCAAATTTGCTACCTGATGCCAATACAGATTCTTTATTATTTGGATGTCTTTGTCATCTAGTCCCCCTTGTTTCAGGATTTCTAATAGTTTGCTGTGTCTTATTTTATCAAAAGCTTTTTCGAAATCAATGAAGTAAACACTGTGATTGACATCTCTACAAAGCTGTACAAGAACCTGAATGCTGAATAGCGCATCTCGTGTACCAAAATTGTTTCTGAAACCAAATTGTGTGTTACCTAGACGCTCTTCAATTTTGTTGTATATTCTTGTGTGAATTATTCTCAGGAATATTTTCAGGGCATGACTCATTAAGCTTATTGTTCTGTATTCAGTACACTTCTTTGCATTTATTTTCTGGGGGATTGTCACAAAGGTTGATTTTAGCCAATCATTTGGTATCTTTCCTGTTTCATATATCTGATTGAAGAGCTGCAGTAAAAAAATCTTCCCATTGTCTTCCAGCAATTTTAAAATTTCTACTGGGATATCATCAGGTCTCGTGGCTTTTCTTGTTTTTGCTATTTTTATTGCATGTTCAACCTCTTCCATAGTGATATTTGGTTCAGTTGTTATACTTCCCATATCTATATCATCCCTAGTGTCCTTAAAAAGTTCTTCAATATATTCCTTCTATCTTTTTAGTTTTTCATCCTC
Source organism: Crotalus tigris (assembly GCF_016545835.1). Taxonomy (NCBI): domain Eukaryota; kingdom Metazoa; phylum Chordata; class Lepidosauria; order Squamata; family Viperidae; genus Crotalus; species Crotalus tigris. The sequence goes on along the minus strand of NW_024100213.1, from coordinate 2,308,831 downwards.
ATCTAAGATAATTTCCCCCTCTTTGTCAACTAAATTGTTGGTTTTCTTTTTGTAGAGGCCTGCTGCTTCTTTCACAGGCTGATGGATAGGCATCTCACTAGCAATGCCTTTTTGGATATTTGGTCCAAACATCATTGAGGCTGGAGAGCTGTTGGAAAGCTGAGGTTGCTAACATCGTGGAGATCTCCTTGCCTCTCAATGAAATCTGCTTTATTACTAATTCTGAAGCCATGTAATTGATGTAAAGGAAGAGAAACAGGGCAGTCTGGTTTTAAGACAGACAGATAAGACAGCCCAATGTATTATTTTTCATGCTTCCTGGTGCTTTCCCTGGCCTAGCTGTCTGGGGTAAATCTAAGAGATGGGTGTTGGAAAACCCAGTCTAGTAGATTTAGAAGACTTCAACAATCATGCTAAAGCCTCCTTGACAAATCTAGTTCAGCACTTCATGGTCCTGACACCTACTGAACTTTTGAGTTCATCTAATGGTTTGACACAAAATAGGTCAACTTTTGATTCCATTTTTTTAAACTTGGCAAAGAGAAGGGGTTCTATATGTATCCAGGGAAATTAGAATTCATTTCAAAGGGGCAAACCACTTCCTCTTGAATCTCAAACTGGTATTGACAGAAGGATTCTTGAATGCTTAGAAAATTACCCTGCTAACAAGACTAATGATCCTGTCAAGTTATGTAAACGTGAGACAGAAAGGGCCACCAATACAAATGTTCCTTGGCATTTTCTTTCCTTTTTCTTTTCTTCTTTCCTTTATACTGTAATAGTATAAATCTTGATACATTCTGTTATTTTCTTATTTTATTTATTACTTTATTTGTATACAGCTTTTATTAATTTTACAAATAATTCAAGGCAGAGAACACATCCAACACACCTTCTTCCTCCTGTTGTCCCTGCAACAACAACTTTGTGAGCTCAGTGGGGCTGCTAGTGAATGGCTGGCCCAAGGTCACCTAAGGCAGGACTAGAACTCACCGTCTCCTGCTATTAAGCCTGTGGCTTAACCACTAGACCAAGGGTAGGCAACCTTGGCTCTTTTATGACTCGTGGACTTCAACTCGCAGCATGGCTGGCTCAGGAATTCTGGGAGTTGAAGTCCACGAGTCATAAAAGAGCCAAGGTTGCCTACCCCTGCACTAGACCAAACTAGCAAATTTCAATGCAAACATTTTCAGTGCAAATTTCCTTGTATTTAATCATGTTTATAATATGATTAAATTTATGAACATTCTATTATTTAGAAAGCTTAAACTACTGAAAATAAGAAAAAAGTAAAAAAAATCTATCAATATTAATAGTATTTAAGATCTCAATATGGCAAACATAAAATTATTTAACTGTTCATCCAAAATTGAGTGTAACATAAAGGTACAGATTGTAGAACGGAACATGAAATTATTGGCATCAAATATATAGGCTAAAAGTATAAAATTAAGGAGGGAAAGTGTGCCAGGAATACTTGATCTGTCTACATACAATCAAAATATAAGATTAATGCTAGGAACAGATTTGATACACATAGCCAGGGGAACAATGAAAAAAAAAAAAACAGGAGACACTGAAAACTGGAGCAGCACAAAAAAAAAAGAAAAGATGTGAACATTTCAAAGAGGAAAAGATCCAAGTGGCTTCCAGTACAAGCTATCACAATAGTCAGGAAAAAAGGAGCATGAAAGCCTTGGGCAACAAACAGAACAACACAGACTTTCAACATCAAGCAGAAAAGGATAAGGATTCTTGATTAAGACATCTAACAAGTAGAAGTAAATAACAAAAACAAGAGAACGACAGGTGTTTTAAGAAGACTGGAGAAATCACAAGAAAATGTATAGCTAAGGTAAATAATCAAGTAATCAGGGAAGTGAACTGAGAGAAGCAAGCGAGATTAAAGGAAGATGAAAAGAATATGCTGAAATCCTTTACAGGTAGGATTAGAGAATGAGGTAGAGAGAGAATATATTCAATAACTGACCCCACTAGAAAGCTGTCAAAGGTACAAGGACCAAGTGCAGAAGGAAACTTAACTAATCAATTTAAATATTTAGACAAAGAGGCAGTTAAAATGCTAACATCCCTATGTCAACAAATAAGACTGTGCTGTTTAAAAATTGACGAATATTGATATATCTATACTTATACCAAAACAGAGAGATAAAAGATAATGTACAAAGTATTGAAATGTTGCACAAATTCATCTTACAAGCAATGTATTATCTATTTTAAAAGGCAGAATCATATAGAGAAATACCAACAATAGATTTTGGAAAAGGCAGAGGGACACATCACATAGTTAACTTATGATGGATAAAATGGAGAACAAGATGATTTCAGCAAGGCCTTTGATTGTGTAGTTCATGTCAGAATGTGCAATATATTAAAGTCAATAAAGTGCCTTATTCTTCTGAAGAACCAGATTCATAGTAACCAGATGATTCACAATATGGATGAGAATGAGACAAGGATGCACATTGTCCCCACATCTTTTCAACTTATACCATAAATATATTTATATGGATGGTAGGGCTGGAAGAAATGACAAACTGGGATTAAAGATGAAACTCTAAACACTCTTAAGAGTTTGACATGTGCATAGAAGAACATGCTGTTAGCTGAAAGAAAAATTTTAGAAAAGCTAATTATGAAAATAAAAACAGAGTGAAAATTATAATACTAAATATTAAGCAGGCAGAGCTAATCTTTACCAGCATGCTTAGCAAAATCAGCAATGGCACTTAGACTAATATAACGCTCCAGTGCTCTCTGAGCAGTTTACAGTGTCTACATATTGCCTCAACAATCTGTGTCCTCATTTGACCGATCTTGGAAGGATGGAAGACTGACTCAATTTTGAGCCGGTCAGGATCGAACTGTGGGCAAAGTTAGCCTGCAATACTGCATTCTAACCACTGTGCCACGACAGCTCAACTTTTCCAATCCACTGGAGGAATCCCTACTAGAACATTCTCAAGAAATGGCTATTCATCATCTGCTGAAATATTTTCAGGAAAAAAGAGTTCACTGTCTTCTAAGGACATCAGTTCCTTTACTGAACAGCTTTAGTATTGTTTAATATATGATATTTTGTTTATTGTATCTTGTCTTCTGAAGCAATAATCTTCTGTACCACAGTTTGTACATAACTATGTTATGTTAGGTTAGGTTCAGCACTTCCAATCATTCCTCTTAGGTATTTCCTTCCAGTTTCCTTTATGACCTATGTTGCTTTCCTCTGGACACAGTTTCACAGTTGTCAATACCCTTCCCAAAGTATAATATCCCAAATTGGACACAATATTCTAGATATGATCTGATCAATTCAGAAAGGAACTATGCCTTTTTGAAGTAAAGATAAAGGTTTCTCCTGTCCAGTCGTTTTTGACTCTAGGGTGCAAAGTTCTTCTCCATTTCTTAGCTGAGGGAGCAAATGTTGTCCGAAGATATTTCCATGGTGATGTGGCATGACTATATGCTGAAGTTCACGGAATGCTGTTGCCTTCCCACTGAAGTGATATCTATTTATCTACTCACATTTTGCATGCTTTTGAACTGTACATTTAGTAATTTTAAACTGCAGAAATGTATCAAAACACACATGAAAACAAGTAGGACAGTTTGCTCCAATCCCAACCTTAATTTTGCTGTCCTTTAACCTACAGTGTTAGTACATTATAGATAATTTGGATTTATTTTATAAAGCAATATATTGTCCCTCAAAATAAGAAATATTAAACCATGCTTAAATTAAAGTCTAGTTTCTCTTCCTACATGCTTATTTTAAAAAATCTAAGATAGTTTACCACAAACTTCATATATTTAGCACTGTCTGTTCTTGACATGCATGTTTTGGGGTACTCTGTTAAAAATAATTTTCATTAGGAAATAGATAACCTGTAATGAGAGGTGTAATTTCTACCTAATTTCTAGTACCCTCTAAAACAGGGGTGTCAAACTGGCGGCCTGTGGACCGGATGCATCGCATGCAGGCCATACCCATCCCGGCTCCACAAATGCAAAAAACATCATGATACGTCATGATGCGTCACGTGGCACAATTGAGTTTTACACACCAATGCTCTAGCATTTCATCATGTTGATCTGGGTGGGCTACAAAGAAAAGATTCAAAGCAATGGACTTAATCCCAGGAAAATTTTTCTGTAGAGGCCCATGAAATTGTGTTGCCCAACAGAGATTAAAGTTGCTAACTCTGTTTTCCTCTCCACTACCAAACCTAACTGGGGTGCCTGTTGAATCTGGTATCAGTGTGGGTAACAAAAAACAATTCCAACAATAGAGGAACAGATATTTCTCCCCATACTGCAATCTTCTGCTGTGCTGGCAATGGTCATTCTAATGCTCAAAAGTTGGGTCTATAGAATATGCTAATCTAGGCTAAAATGAGACTGAGTCATCTGTGCTAGTATTGAAGCATCATGTGACCAGATTCAAAGTTTAGGAGGTTTGTTGTGACTTTGACCAATTGTTAAGCCAACAGTTCTAAGCTGAGAACTACCTGTAATGCTTTGATGTCAGTCAATAAGCTTATCTGCCTTAATTATGATCTGTGCTAATTAAAAACTAATTTAAAGTAGAAAAATAAAATAAAAAATAAAAAGTGCAAAAAAGGAAAAAAAGAAAGAAAAGTATGTGTGAAGAAATTGTCTCCCCTCCATAGCAACAAATATAAACAATTTTGGTAACATATCATCTTCCCTTAAAATAGAACAAACGATGCCATCTCTTATCTATAGACAAATCTTTAAAGCCTCATCATTCAGTCTTGGTCAGTAAAAGTTCACTGAGGTTTATTACAAATAACAATACCTTAATCAAACCTTTAACCTTAATCAAATAAACCAACTTTCTAATTCTTCTTTTTACTTTTAACAATCATGGTCCTTAAACCCCACAAATGAAGTCCTTGAACTATGGAACTTGATTTCTTCTCATTTTGTATTAGTCCCTTCTAACACAATTCTTCACAACTTTAACAGGGTTTTTTGCATATCCAACATAAGAACGTTATCCAGGACACTCTTAGTTTGGTAAAACATCAACTGGTTTCATTTAAATATCCATTGCAGCATCTCCTTCCATATCATTCCCATGGTCCATCCTTTTTAAATCTACTTTCAAATCATATTCAATCCTATCTGGAAAACATTGTTCCTTTTCCATATCAGTTTCCAAACAAAATATGTCCATGACAGACATTTTTAAAATCCACAGGAAGTGTGAGTCCTACTTCAGGGTGGCTTTGGGCTAGTCACTCTTTCTCAGCCCAATCCACCTCACAAGATTGTTATCATTGTTGTTCATTTTGTTAACAAGAGGAAGGTGTATTATGCGTATCTATTGAGTTATTTATAAAAATAAAACCAAGATTTAAAAAAATTCTAAAAACATTGTTCACAAACATCCTCCAATGTTAAAGTATTCTATATTAGTTAGTTAAACTTACATGCTTTTTCCCTTTGATTGTAATGTTTAATTCTTTCTGGTTCTTCTAATGTCCAACCTTCAAAATCACCTCTCTCTCTCTCTCTCTCTCTCCCTCTCTCTCTCTCCCCCTCCCTCTCCCTCTCCCTCTCTCTCTCATACACACACAAAATTCAAAACAGCCTTTTCCCATAAGAATTATTCTTTTAGTTTCAAAATCTTATTTCAAATCCATCTAAACCTATAGTCTATTTATTTATAACTTTCTGAAATGAACTTTCTAATCACACTTTTGTTGCTTACTCCTAAAAAACAAGATTTTTTAAGTTCTTAAATTATATAAAACATCAAAACATCTTCTACTAAAGGTAAAAAGAAACTCAACCAGTATAGTAAAGCCTCCCTTATGAAGATTCCTAATATCCAAAAAGCAGCTAACAAGCAATTTCCAAAAATGATTAAGAAAGGAAAAATGCAAACCTTTTTTTTTCCTTTTTAAAGGTGCCGAAATGCTGCGTAGGGTACAATGCCTTTCATCTGTCTCCCAGTGCTCTAAACTTGCCAGAGACCACTATTTTGAAGTCTCCTTGTGAGGAGCAGCTGTCTGGAGAGTTTGTGGGCAATCCCAGTCTAGAGATGAATTGCAAAGAGTGGACTTTGCACTTCAATTCTTCACTCCACCACAGGCAATGACTCCACTCTCAGGGGAACTATCATCAATTTGCCATTTCTTTCCCGGAAATGCTAATTCTTGGTATCCTGAAAATTCCTCTCATTAAACTATAAGACTAGGTGAAATTAAGCCAATCCTATTGAGGATTACATACTCTGATAGTTACATTCCAAAATAAATACAGCTGAGTCTTTTCTATGTTTCTATGAGTATTTCACATCACATGCTATCTGTATTTTTAAACTGGAATATTAAGGACTAAATAATTCAGACAAAGAAAGCAGATGTTCTACCACTGAGTTACAGCTTTACCCACCGAGGGTTGCCTGCTAAATAGCAGCTTTTGTAGAACAATATAATCTGTCATCAAATGGGAACAGTTGCCAGGAAAAAATGCACATCAGAGTCCACACACACAATTCTTGTGGACATACTGTATGTATTCACACACAATCTCCCAAACACAATTCAGGGTTTGATTTGTGAAATCTTAATAGCCCCTTTGTATCTTCTGAAATCTATTTCTAAAACTGACAAAACAGTATTTTCCTAAGTATTCTGCTTGCTAAACCCAAATACCACTAACACTCCAACTTATTCTTCTATTAGATAAAACCCTCCTTTTGGAAATCTGTCAAAGTTAGAATTTAGGATTTTTTCCAGAACTTTTAGGGTTTCCTTTGTTTCCAACGGTGTTATAGAAAATGTACAAGCAGGTCTACATTTTGCAAATGTTAGGGTGAAAACAAGCAAGGGTATTTTATACACTATGATTTCAATCTATTTTTCCCCAGTCCAGTATATTTCTCTTGCAAATATTCTGAGATTTTGGAGAACTGTTGTAAACACATCATGACAGTTCTTCAGCTGATATCAACAAACTGAAGAACCTCCAATTTGCCCAAGTTATTGAGAAGACCCTCTTTAACAATTTGAACATTTCATCCATCTGCAGCAGAAAAATAATCTTACACTAAAATCCCTAACTTTTGACCCCAAATATTAATGTCCAACTATAAAAGCTGTAAGAGGCAACTCTAAAAAGTAACTTTAAAAAATCATAAGAATCTTAATATTCAAGTTCCTAGCTTTTGACCTGAAGTAACACTGCCCAGACATAAAAATCATAATTCATAGAGATAAGTAAACTCCAAAAGAAGACTGTTTACCTAACTGCTCCAGGACTGCTCCTGATACTGGGATTTATCCGTTTTAAAAAGAAAGGTTTTACAGATTTCTCTCTAAAAGAAGTCTGGAAACTGGAGTAAAAACATATTAGATACAAATATATGCTTTACTTATGCTTGCTGCTTAAATGTACCATTTTATACTGCCAGGGATAGTTTTAAAAATCTAGACTAAAATGTATATTGGTCCCCCTTTCATAATCCTATATTTAAAAGTCATAAAACAAGTGTTTTTATTTTAGTTTTAAAATTATTTTCTGTATTTCTGAAATTACAATGTAGCTACACAGTTTTTTCCAACAAGTTTCCAATCATGACAGCCAGATGGGGCGTTGTCTTACCTGAACGCCTTTTCTCAGCAGGATGATGTAGAGTCCAAATGGATGGGTTCTATGACGGCCTTCCTGCCTGGCAGACTGGGTAAAAACTTCGGCCACACCCCTTCCTTTGGGCGTGACCCCAGTTTTGACTTAGGCGAGAAACTTTGTTGGAATTAACGTTGCAGCTCTTTATTATATCATTATTATCTCCCTGCCTAGACCTATCTTCTGGGTGGGCTTGGACTCTACATCATCCTGCTGAGAAAAGGCGTTCAGGTAAGACAACGCCCCTTCTCCAGCAGGATGGCTGTAGAGTCCAAATGGATGGGACATACCAAAGCCCTCATGTCCCCCTGGGAGGGAATGTCTAGGCTGCCGAACTCTGAGCAGATACGACTTGTTGAAGAACTCTTCTGCCAAAAGCCGCGTCTGCTGCTGCTAGGGAGTCTAAACGGTAATGTTGAATGAAAACCGAAGGTGAGGACCAGGTTGCGGCCCTGCAAATCTCTTCCACCGGAGCTTGCGTTAGCCACGCCGCAGATGTGGCTGCGCTCCGAGTTGAGTGGGCAGTCACCTGAGTGGGTGCTGGCAAATCCTGTGAGACGTATGCCTGTGCTATGCAGGCTCTGATCCACCTGCCTATGGTGGAAGGAGATACCTTCTTTCCCATAGTTGCTGGTTGAAAGGACACAAATAATGCTTCAGTCTTTCGGAAAGCCGAGGTGCGTTTCACGTAGAAACACAGCGCTCTCCGCACGTCTAGCTTGTGCCATCTGTGTTCTAGCCTATGTTTGGGTCTTGGACAGAAATCAGGAAGCGTAAGTTCCTGAGATCTGTGAAAGATGCTATTTACCTTCGGGATGAAGGTCGGGTCTGGTCTAAGAACGACCCTATCTTTGAAAAAGGTACACAGATCCTTCCTTACTGACAGTGCTGCTAGTTCTGAGATTCTCCTTGCTGAAGTAATTGCCACAAGGAAAGATACCTTCAGTGATAGGTGATGGAGTGAGCATGTTTCAAGAGGTTCGAAGGGTGCTGATGTCAAGGCTAGAAGGACCTTAGGCAGGTTCCAGGACGGGTACCTGTGTATGACTGGGGGCTTTGTGTTAGATGCCCCTTTTAAAAAAGCACTAATCGCTGGATGTTGTGCTAGGGAAGTTAAGTTGTCGCAGGAGAGTACAGTTGAGAGGGCCGATATCTGTCTGCGGATAGTATTGACTGACAGGCCCTTATTAAGACCCTCCAATAGGTAATCTAGGATATTAGGGATAGATACTGCGGTCGGGTCTAGGTGAAGCGAAGCGCACCACCTACAAAATCCCTTCCATGTAGCGTCGTAAATCCTATTAGTGGACGCTCTTCGTGATGCCTGTATGATCGATATCACCCCTGCCGAATAAGATTGTTTAGTTAAACTTTGCCGCTCAAATGCCAAGCGGCTAGATGTAGCCACTGGGGATCTGGGTGTACAAGCTTGCCCTGACTGAGTTTTACCCTGTCCGGGGGAGTCCTCCACGGAGGTGATATCGAAAGGTCCACGAGGTCGGCAAACCACGGGCGCCGTGGCCAGTGAGGGGCAATGCAGACCATCTCTGCGCCCTCCAGGATCATCTTGCGTATGGTCGCCGGTATTAATGGCAGCGGTGGGAAGGCGTACAGGAGTTGCGCCGGCCACCGGCACCTGAGAGCATCCGTTCCCTCCGATCCCGGGGACGGGAATCTGGAGAAGAACCTGGGGAGTTGTGTGTTCTTGTGGTTGGCAAATAGATCTAGGTGCGGTTGTCCGAACCTCCGGGAGATCTCCTCGAAGAGACCGGGTCCAGACGCCATTCCGACTGGTCCACCTTGGCTCTGCTCAGGGAGTCTGCCTGGGTGTTTGTCTCCCCTGAGATGTGTTCCGCTCTGATGGAACTCACATTGGTTTCTGCCCACCGAGCCAGAGCCAATGCTTCCTTCATTAGTTTCACTGATCTCGTTCCTCCCTCCTTGTTTACATGTGCCTTGGCGGCTACATTGTCTGTTAGCACGAGGACGTGCCTCCTCGTTACTAGGTGAGAGAAATGACGGAGGGCCAGGTGTATGGCCCGGAGCTCTAGCCAGTTGATGCTGTGTGACAGGTCCTTCTGTCCCCACTGGCCCTGTGCTATCTGGGTTCCCAGGTGGGCTCCCCATCCGAACAGGCTCGCGTCTGTCGTGAGTGTGACCTTGTTCGGTTCCCTGAATATGCTCCCCTTGAGTGTCGTGGGGGATAGCCACCATTTTAGTGATTTCATCACCTGTGCTGGTACCAGCACTCTCTTGTTGGAGGTGCTGAGGTTCCTCCTCTGGTAGGGTAGGAGGAACCACTGCAACTCCCTCGAGTGGAGCCTTGCCCATGGGATGATGCCCATGCAAGATATCATCTTCCCCAGGAACTTCGAGAGTTGTAGCAAGGACACTCTCCTGATCTTTTGAATTTGGTGAATTAGCTTAGATATGCTGATCAGTCGCTCCTGGGAAAGGTATACCCTGCACTGTGACGTGTCTATCACCGCGCCCAGGTGTTGCAGTCTCCTTGAGGGAATGAGGTGGCTCTTGTTTAGATTGACCGAGAATCCGTGCCCCTGTAGGGTTCGGATTGTGGTCTCGAGATCTGCCCTTGCTTGCTCCCGAGATCTGGATTGAATCAAGATGTCATCCAGATAAAACTGAACGCGAACCGGGATCAACCTGAGATGGGCCGCTATTACAGCTAGGATCTTGGTGAATACCCTTGGTGCTGATGATAGTCCGAAGGGTAATGCCCTGTATTGGTAATGCCGACCCGCGTAGGTAAATCTGAGGAATTTCCGGTAGCTGGGATGGATGGGGATGTGTAGGTACGCCTCTGTGAGATCTATTGAGGATAATAGATCGTCTTCCCTGACGCTGGCTAGGATGGATTTCAAGGAGTGCATCTTGAACCTCCTGTACTTTATGAAATAGTTCAGGCCCTTCAGGTCCAAGATTGCTCTCCACCCTCCTGATGTCTTTGGGATAACGAAGAGGATAGAATAAAATCCTCTTCCCTCCTCTTCCTTTGGTACCCTCTCTATGGCCTGAATTGACAGGAGGTGGGCTATGGCCGAAGTTATCAGCCTCGTCTTGTGTACTCTTCTGGAGATGGGACATCTGATGAACCGGTTTGGTGGGGGAGAACAGAAGTCTAAGGTCAGGCCATGCCTGATCGTTTCCAGAACCCAGGCATCGGTCGTGGTCTGCTCCCAGACCTCGATGAAATTTCCTAACCGACCCCCAATGGGAGTATCCTGTTTGGCGTCACTTGGTACTTAAAGGATCTGCCTCCCGCTCCCCTATATGGGCGTCTGGACTGGAACTGGCCCCTGGCTCCCGGGCTTTGGCGATCCTGGGTTCGATCCTGTCTCGGGTAGAAGGATCGTGAGCCTCTGGGCCAGTCCCAGGATTGCCCTGATCTAAAGGGCTGTCTCCATTCCCAGGGGCTTCCTGGGCGGGAGCCCTGTCTCCGGAAGTCCTGACTGCCTCTCCTGTCTAACTTCTTTGATGGATGTACTAGGATTTTTTTCTTGTCTCTGCCTTCGCTGACATGTGGGTCCAGAATGGAACCAAATAGGGCTACTCCACTGTATTTGGACGTCGAAAGACGCCATTTGGACCTCAGGTCTGTCTTCCAATTTTTGAGCCACAGTAGCCTACGCAAGGCCACTGTGGCCGCAATGGATCTTGCCGCATACTTTGTTGCGTACAGTGAAGTGTCAGACACGAATTGCGAGGCCGTGAGGAGCTTAGCCAATGTTTGGTGTACTCTGACCTGGTCTGGAGGCACCGTGCCTTGCAGTTCCCTCAGCCACATGATACTGGCCCTCGCGAAGAATGATGATGAAGTGGCTGCTCTGGCCGCCCAGGCTGCAGCCATATGGGAACGCCGGAGGGAGTGTTCAAATTTCTTCTTCTCAGGTCTCAAGACCTCCGCCATGTCTCCTGGAATCGCGGAGGTAGAAAATAATGAAATCAAGGGGTTATCTACAGTAGGAACCTCTAGCATGTTAGAGAAGGAGGGAGATAGGTTGAAAAGCTTTCTTTCCGCGCTGTTAGGTGCCGGTGGGCTTGCAAGTGAGGACCATTGTTCCTCCAGCGTGGTCATAAAGACCTCCGCACATGGAATGTACTTATCTTGTGGAACCTTTTTGGCAAATAGAGGATTGGCCTCCTTGCTTGTTGAGGGCTTCTCATCCTGTACTGATGTTAGGTTGACTGTGGAAACTGCCTTTATCAGGAGTGATTTTAGGAGCGCTGGGTTAAAGAGGCCAGAGCTCGTCGCCTGCTCAGGTGCAGTCTCCTCGTCCTCCGATAGGGGCATGTCTGACATGTCAAGGTCTACTGAGTCACCCTCTCCCAGTTGAGAGGAAGTTTCAGAGGTGCTGGTAGGGGGTAGCCTAGCCCGTCCCTTACGGGGTGTGTGAAAGGCCACTTGCCCCTTAGAAGCCATGAACTGGGAGAATGCATCCTGCATGAATGCATGAAATTGTGCCGACCATATGTTCTCCTGCGCCTTGTCGCTGGGGTGAGGCGCTGGAGAGTGGTCGGGTGAAGAAGCTGGTGAGGAGGGATTGGAGGAATCTAACTGTTCAGTTTCCCCAGGAGGAGACCAAGTCTTGAGCACTTCCTCGGCAGTAGGTTCTGTGCTGGGTGCCACCGCTGGGACAGGGGAAACCATATTTGTCCCATTGGCATTGGTTCTCTGTGCCCTGCTAATTTGCCTTTCTAAAGCCAAATGTCTCCTCAAAGCCTCTCGCTCAGCCGTTTTAGACTGTCCCTTCTGAGAAAGGTGCTTTGTTTTAGCTTTCTTCTTCCCCCCCACCTCTGATTCAGAAGATCTGCGTTTTTGTTGTTGCTGTGGGGGGGACAATTGAGGGACCTGTGTGACTGAATACGAGACATTGTCTGCCATTGTGCCAGACACCCCGAGTAGGCAATGCCTGGAGTGGGGGAATAAGATACGCAGATCAGATGCAGATGCTTGGGGCTGTGCCCTCTTCTGCCTATACAAACAATGGCCGGACAGACAGGATTCTTTGGACAGAAGATCCTGCAAGGCAGTGACTAAAGGTCACTATAGGAACAGTTAGGAAAAAAAAAAAAATTCTCCTCACCTCCTCACCTAGTCCAGACAAAAGTGCAGTTTAAATCTCTCTCTCCCCCGGTCTGTGGCTCTGGTAGCAGACCACGCTCAGAACTGATAGCAGTTCTCTTCTTTTATTCCTCTTCCTTCCTCCTGCCCCAATGCCTTAACGTAAAGGGAAAAAAAAAAAACGGCGGGCTAAACTGCTCGTTTAAAATGGAGAATGGGAGGAAGCCCCGCCTCCCAATAGTAGCCGGATGAGCCACGAGGCTCCAACAATGGCGGTCCTTAATAGCCAGCGACAGGGTAATTAACCGGCTTGAGTGGCTCTTTTTGTCCTTAAGGGGCTGCGCCTCTCCGCTGGGGGAGAAAAAACGGCGCTGGGGCTCTGCCGGTCGGTTTGGGCGCGCTGCACTTCTCGCGCCGCTCAGCTGATCAGCGGCTCCATTGGCCGCCGGTTGTATTTCCCGCTCAGCTGTTTGGCGCTGAGCGGCATCTCAGCTCCTCCGCCGGACGGAGTGGCGTCTGTGCCACTCAGCTGCCCGGCGGGCCTGGAATCGGCGAGCGATCCAGGAAATGTCCCCGCGCCAAACAGCTGTTTGGCGGGTCGGGAATCCGCGGGAGATCCCGTGACCGGCCCGAGCCCCCCTGGCTAACCGCCCTGACGATCCTCTCACCACTCCGACGATCCTGCTGGGAGTCCGTCGGTGTCCTATTCAGCCGCCAGAGATCCCTGCTTGCTAATGCAAAAAAAAAAAAAAAAAAAAAGGGGAGGAAAACTGGAAGAGGAGATTCTCTTATTTTGTTGAAATCTCTTTCTTTCCTGAGAGCTGCTTCTCGCACTTCTACCAGGCTACGAGACTGAGTCAAAACTGGGGTCACGCCCAAAGGAAGGGGTGTGGCCGAAGTTTTTACCCAGTCTGCCAGGCAGGAAGGCCGTCATAGAACCCATCCATTTGGACTCTACAGCCATCCTGCTGGAGAATAAAGAAGATTCCCACACAGGTTGTTTATTGTTTGCATGTTTTTTGCTAGTAGTAACACAAAGCTCCTATTTTTTTCTTCTGCTCCTAATTTTTTAATTAGATTATGGGTAAACATAATCCTCTTTATTAACTGCATTTTAATTCCATATATGTCTCTTCTATTCTAAAAAAGGGCCATGACTAGCAATCAACTGTTCTAATTCTATGTTTTTACTATAATGCTTCCTCAGAAAGGTACCATCAATTTCCCCCAAATGTGGATAATACATACATAGTTCAAGAAACAAAGGATTTCTATAAATAATGCTCAGCATGATGTACAATTTAATCTTCGTGGTAATTCAGCGTCTGCTTAGCTGAACTTCCCTGGATCTTCAGTAAAGTAAGCAAAGTCTGCTCTTCAGTCCATCAAGCTTGTACACAACATATTGCCATACTCCTTGACAAGCATATATTAGGATTCAGTTAAAAATGGTCTCACAGGCAAAACATTCAGTTATAAGTAAATAACTGACAGAATGAATACAAAGTAGTGTTTCTCAAGTCACAGGTGTTTTATTAAAGCTACCTTCTATAAATTAAACACCATAAGTAATCATCTTGTGGCAACCTGCCTAGAACATGTCCATTAAGTGCCTAATACACCATCTGGAAAGTGATCATGTCTAAGCACATCCAAGAGAAGTGTAAGTATCAGAAAAAGACCAATATTGGTATTCTAGATTGTATCTCAAAGCATGCAATCATAAAAGATTCCACTATCCTTTATTTACCATCACATATCTTCTTATGTGACACTACTTACTGTACTTTCTGGCATATAAGATGACTTTCGCAAGTGTTAAAATCGGCGCCGAAGTCGGGGGTCGTCTTATACGCTGAGTCGTCTTATACGCCGGAAATTACGATAGTTTCCGGCGTATAAGACGACTTTCTAGGCATGCGACTTGGCGCCGAAGACAGGGGTCATCTTATACGCCGGGTCGCCTTATACGCTGGAATATATGGTAATTGTATTGCTCTGCTATTCACTTTGCTAGAGAATGCATAGTACTGTAGGAGATATGAAAAGGTATAGGGCTTCCTGCCTGAGTAGGGCGTTGGACTAGATGACCTCCAAGGTCCCTTCCATCATCATCGTCATCATCATCATCATCATCATCATCATTTAAGTGTTTCTTAGTACTAGTTGCTGAGAATATATAAAAGAAAACAGCTGATGCCTTAATACATTTTAAAATGCCCAGAGCTATTCAGATGGCCATGCAGATTGATAAAAACCACGCTGGACTAAGTGTCCTTTGATCAAATTAACCATATGATTTAGATGAGGGAATTGAAAGAGAACTCATCAAATTTGCAGATGATACTAAACTGGCAGGAATAGCCAACACCCCAAAAGACAAACTCAGGATTCAAAAAGATCTTGACAAACTGGAACAATGGGCCCTATCCAATAAAATGAGTTTTAATGTGGACAAAAGCAAAGTTTTACATTTAGGCAGGAAAAAAACAAGTATAAGTACAGATTAGGCGAGACCTGGCTCAAAAATAGTAACTGTGAGAGGGACCTTGAAGTCCTAGTGGATGATCAATTGCATATGAGCAGCAGTGTGCAGCAGCAGCCAAAAAAGCTAATACAATCCTGGGTTATATAAACAGAGGCATAGAATCAATGATAGCAGTATTCCAATATTTGAGGGGCTGCCACAAAGAAGAGGGGGTCAAATTATGCTCCAGGGCACCAGAGGGTCTATACATATGTTGTATATAGTGTGTTTAAATGTTTGTTATATATGTGTACACTTTAAGAGCAAGCAAATAAATTTCATTTTTAATGTGTGCCATTGTGCCCACAGTAAAAAAATGACAATAAAGGTTATTTATTATCTATTATCTCTTGTGAGTGCTTCATCACTGGAGGTTTTTAAGAAGAGACTGGACAGCCACTTGTCTCAAATTGTATAGGGTCCCCAGCTTGAATTGAGGGTTGGACTAGACGACCTCCAAGGTCCCTTCCAACGGTTCTTCTGTTATTACATAACTTTTAATGACCATCTGAACGTTACATATATAAATGACACTTGTACTTACTAGATTTTTCAATAACACAAGGCAGTCAACATACATAATATTACTTCCTCCTATTTTCCCAACAATATGCCTGTAAATTGAGTTGGACTGAGAAAAAAATGACTATCACCCAGCTGATTGTCGGGCCTAAGGTAGGACTAGAATTCACTGTAATTGCCTCAGTTGTCCCGCCTCCCCTCGTTTGCATTCCAATTTCACAGCCTTCTTTCTTCCCATTGTTTCTTTTTCCACCCTTCCCATCCTTGTCAACTCCATCTTTCCTAATGTTGTTGCTGTTGGTGTATTTTCTGACCGCCCCCCCCCCCGCAATCATTCTGGGCCACACATCTGGGTCCGGCATTGTAGATGCCTTTCCGTTGCTGCTCCCCCCCTGCTTTTCCCATTTATCCACCTGCTGTTCTTGCCCTCTGCTGCTTATCCTTATCGGCCCCATTCCCTCCAGTTTCCCTTTGTGCTTAGGTGCACGTGCACACAGTAGCCTCCTGTCCTACTGTCTTGTCCGCACTCGACAACTGAGGCAATTACGATCAATTAGGACAGACGGCCCTATCACACAGTCAATGGGCAAGAAACTGAGTTAGCAAGATTTATAAGAAAACTCCCCACCCCCCGACACTTACTCTGCTGACGCTGGCAGTGGACCAGCGAAAGCTTAGGTTGTTTTTAGTATTGTAAATAGTTGTTTTTTATTGTTTTAGTTTTTAACAATAAACAGCTGGTTTATATCCTTCCCAGAGTTCGAGGATTTTCTATCATTGCACAGATATGCCTGGGATTCATATTTTTATATTATTAGGAATGAATATGTATGTATGTATGTATGTCCTTGATAGCTGCAAAAATGCGAATCCCGGGCATATTTGTTCAATAATACAGCCTTCAATCTCCAGGAGAGGTATAAACCAGTTGTTTATTGCTAAAAAGATATTTAAAAACAATAAAAACAACTATTTACAATGTTAAAAGAATACACACACACACATACACATATACACCCTGCATTTTAAAGAACAAATTGTTTTCATTTTAAAAACTGTTTTAAAACATAGAAAGAATATATTGTCTAAGTGAATCTTGTAGCAAGAAGCAACCTAAATTATGTAAGGTTGAACAGAGATTAAATTGGCATACTGATTGCAAGTTAATATATGATGACAAACATTTATTTATGTATTTGTTTTCAGAGAACTTATTTGATTGGACTTCTTTCTTTATGATGAACCTCAAAGCCAAATGACAGCAAAGGAATAAGGAAATTTTTAAAAAAGTCCCACTGTAAACAACCAGTGCCATCAATAGTTCTAAAGTGATTTTATAAATATTAATACAAACCATAATTTGCTTTTTAAAATAATTCATCTAAAATTGAAATTCAATCTGATAATAAATCAGTCACAGTGGCTGTTTATTGCATAGGTTTTTTTTTGGTTCTTTTTTATTTTTTGCATATATTAATATTTAAAAACAGCATCCTTATTGTGCCTTTCTTGAACAAAACGTACTCTTTATTGACTCTTTTATAAAGCTGCTTTTGTGTTCATACATGTGTAAAAATGTACACCCCAACTATCAATGAAATATCTTTAAACTTATAAAATCAAACAAAGAGAAACCAAATCTGCAAAAAAAAAAAAAAAAAATCTCAAGGTGAAAAACAAGGTCCTGCTTAGAAATCTGTCTTCTTTCCTGCCTACAATCCACCTCCTCACTGGCAACCACCCAGAAACCAAAATGCGTTTTCTAAACCTGTGTTTCTCAACCTTAAGCTTTAGGATGGGTGGACTTCAGCATGGGAATTCTGGGAGTTCAAGTCCACACATCTTAAAGCAGCCAAGGTTGAGAAAAACAGTTCTAAAGCAACAGCTGGTGGTAGTGATTTCCCAGTAGTAGCCTTGGCATCACCTCTCTGTCAGGAAAAGCTAAGATGGATTTTTCTATGTGCATATTTCATACTTTACCCCCCAGATCAGAGTTCTGACTTTTCTATCATGCTGTCCAACTTTTATACCATAGAAGCAGAAAACAAGCGCAGGGATGTTCCCCCTTTCCAGCCCAGCAGATCTAGCATCAAGTAACAGATTTCATTGCAAGTATGTTAAGCATCTTTTAGGCCAGTGGTTCTCAACCTTCCCAATGCCGCGACCCCAACCATGTGGTCGTAAGTCGAAGACTACCTGTATTTCCCTGCGGGAAGGGCAGGAGGAGGCGCGCAGACTCCGCCTCCTCTCCTGCAGCTTCACGTGGGCCATTGCCCAGCAACCGCCTCAGCCCAGGAGCGCCACGCATGCATGGTGCTGCCCCCTGCACCGGCTGAGGCGTAGCTGGCAAGCAGCAGCGACGGTGCAGGCCGACCACCGGCTGGGACACCAGCTGGCCCAGCCCAAGGGAGGTAAGGCACCCGCCGGGCCCCATGTGCGCCAGCAACCCTCCCTGCACCCGCTGTTGCCCCACTAGCCTTACCTTGGCCACTGCACATTCAGTGTGGTGGCAGGCAGGCACTGGCGCTCCTGGGCGGCCATGGCATGCGGCAGCAAGGGCGCAGGGCGACCATCGGCTGGGCCACCAGCTGGCCCACCCCAAGGGAGGTAAAGCACCAGCAACCCTCCCTGCACCCGCCGACCTCCCACCTCCCACCCCTAGCCCTCTTTTACTTACTTTTAGTAGTTGCTCAGCAGGGAGGGAAGCTTTCTAGAAAGTTTGCCTTGCAGCACCGTTTGCAGACTGGGGCTTTTGGCAGGCTCAGCAGGGCAGAGACAGCCTGGACAATTCCTATTGGCTTTTGAAAGCCAATAGAATTAGACTCTATTCAAGAGAGTCTATTCTATTGGCTTTCAAAAGCCAATAGATTCTATTGGCTTTCTAACACCAATAGAATAGAGTCTCTTGAATAGAGTCTATTCTATTGGCTTTCAAAAGCCAATAGAATAAGAGGGAGTAGCATAGCTAAAGAAAAGGGGAAAAAATGGCGGATAGCCTTGTTTGACGACCCCTGTGAAATGGTTGTTCGACCCCAAATGGGGTCGCGACCCATAGGTTGAGAACCACTGTTTTAGGCTTCTAGTATCTCAACATATTCTTCACTTTCCTAAATATTAAAAGGCAATCTTGCTTAAAATCATTGTCACAACATTTGGTAACAGGATTTAAAATAGTTACTTTGCATATGAAAATCATTTCTGTCAAATATTATAGAAGCATAGCTCTATCATGCATCCACCAATGCAGCCAACCCAGCATGCAGAGCTACATATTGAAAGCAGACAGGAAAGACCCCAGATAAAGTTCATTTATTTCAATGATGCTTAAGGAAATGCCTCTCAATATTCATAATTTTCCATTTCATCATTTCATACTACTGACCAGCAGACTCAACAAATAAAGAATTCCTAAGGAATAGATTCAGATTGGCCCTATTAAGTGTTTTTGCAGTAACTAGCTAGATACTATGGAAGTTATTTGTTTCTATAGATTCTCTGAAATATATATCTTAGTATATTGCAAATTTAGATTTTATGGTTTTTAGTATGTAAAGTCTGAAGGTTTTTAGTTTAAACAATCTGAATAATCTGCCAATTGTTGACCGGATGAATTATAACTATATCAATACCAATAGCACTTAAACTTATATACCGCTTCCCAGTGCTTTACAGCCCTCTCTAAGCAGTTACAGAGTCAGCAGGTTGCCTCCAACAATCTAGGTCAATTTCATTGAGGGCCGCATCAGCATTGCGGTTGTCCTCGGGGGGGCAGGTAGGTGTGGCCAGGGTGGGCATGGCCTACTGGGTGGGCATGGCCAGCTCTACATCGTTCGCATCAAGGGTGCCTGTGGGGCCTGGGTAGGAGTGGGACAGTCTGAGGGTCTCTGGCAGAAGGGGGTGGGACCGGGGCAAGCGCCAAGGCATGGTCCACTGGATGACCCTCACTGTTCCTCTCCTTCCTCCAAGAACAGAGTGGTGGGAAAATATTTGAGATGAGGGAGGGAGAAAAACAGGCAAGAAACGCAGCTGGGGAGGTGTCACCCTTCGTGAGGAATGAAGAAATGCACCATCACCTGGAAGTGGCCAGCACATGGCCCTCGCCTACTTCACATATCTGGCTTGGTGGGCTTTGGGGGAGGGGACGCCATGAGCAACGTGAGAGTTGACATTACCTACACAATGCCGTCCAGCTCCCAGCCTGCCTGGTTTTAGCAGGCAGCCAGGCGCTCTCCTCACAGTGCTGAGAGGCAGAGCCAGGCAGCATGAATCCAAAAACAAGCGCGACACCACCCAGCCCCCAGCCTGCCCGGCTGAACTGGGCTGTGTGAAGCTCGCCAGCTTTGCACCTTGCTACCTTGCTGAAATCAGGCAAGCTGGGGGCTGAGTGGCGGCACGCTTCTTTTTGAATTTGCACCGCTTGGCTCAGCCTCTCAGCGCTGTAAGGAGAGCGCCCCACTGCCTGCCAAAATCAGGCAGGCTGGGGGCTGAGCGGCATCGTGCTTCTTTTTGGATTTGCACCACCTAGCTCAGCCTCTCGGCACTGTGAGGACAGCGCCCCACTGCCTGCTGAAACCACTCTCCCGGAGCCCATCAAGCCAAATATGTTAAGTAGGCAAGGGCCATTTGCTGGCCACTTCCAGACAATGGTGCATTTCTTCATTCTTCACAAAGGGTGATACCTCCCCAGCGCGTGCCAGGGGGCGGGGCCAATGCGGCAGGGGCTGGTCCCTTGCTGTTTCCAGACGGCCTTGTGGAGCTAAGACTGAATGCGTTTCAGCATAGTTGGCCACCACAAAATTGTACATTGGCTCCCGGGAGGCCTAATCTTGGTCCTCATCTTATTGATCTTGGAAGGATGGAAGGCTGAGTCAATCTTGAGCAGTAAGAATCAAACTGCTGACAGTCAGCAGAATTAGCCTGTAATACTGTATTGTAACTGCATTGGATTGGATTGGATTGGATTGGATTGGATTGGATTGGATTGGATTGGAACGGAACAGAATAGAATAGAATCTGGAAGAGACTTTGGAGGTCTTCTATCTAGTCTAGCTCCCTGCTCAAGCAGGAGAAACTATACCATTTCAGACAAATGGTTGTCCATTCTCTTCTTTAAAACTTCCAGTGTTGGAGCATTCACAACTTCTGGAAGCAGGTTGTTCCACTGGTTAATTGTTTAACTGTCAGGAAATTTCTCCTTAGTTCTAGATTGCTTCTCTCTTTGATTAGTTTCCACCCATTGCTTCTTGTCCTGCCTTCAGGTGCTTTGGAGAATAGCTTGACTCCCTCTGTGCAGAAGTTTATAGATGCACCAAGTTCAAATAATGCTAACTAACAATCATGAATCTGCATCTACAGAGGAAGCTGCGTTCTTCCAAGAATTAAGGCATTTTCCCGATTAACTAAGGTTCATAAATTGAAAAGGTTTTCAATTTATGTTCTAAGTCTATGTAATACTGGTAAGAGTTCTGCGAACCAAATTTCACAACATCACTCACAGAACATTATAAATACAAACAAACTGAAGGAAATGTATATAACAATCTCTATAGAATCAACAAATTGTTATAATTAAATCATTTCTTATGAAAGTACATACATGCAGCTTTGGGTTGTTTTTGGGCCAAACCATACTTTTATCAGCCAAGCAATGGTATAATTTTCCTTAAAATAAATATGTCAACCCTGGAAACAGTCTCTGCTTTCCCCTCATTTGATTACTTTTACTATATACTATTCACAGTCTTCTTTTGGAGCGAGTCCCAAAAAAAAAATTCAGACTAACATGTATTTTAGGTTACTTACGATTGGTGAACACTACAGTTGTAAAATACAAAATCCACAGATGCAAACTTCTTCCCTGTCTCTTTGGACTTAAGATAGAGCTTTACCACTCGCTTATCACCTAGAAGAAAGCAAGCATACAGATCAGAAATCAACAATTTGGTGACTGGCATGGACATCTGTGAAAATAAAGACTTCTTAATTTGACCAGGTTGGAATAAATTCAGTTCTGACTGAATTAAGAAATAGTCTCAGTGAATACCAATGACATAAGAAAACATTAATCATGGAAGAACATGATCCATTTAAACCACTTTTCTTCTTTCTAGATAGCTTTAATGATTTAGAGAGTAAGTAATCTTGCTTAGTACAAAACTAAAAAAAGCTGATGAAAGACTATGATAATAGATCTTTAACTGCCTACTGCAGAATTTATATTTGACATTTTCCGTGTTACCTCTCTCTCAAGCCAATGTTATATCTTAAAGGATTTAGATTTCTCTATAGCAAAAACAACCCGAGTATCTGAGATCAGCCTAGATTATACTATCTGAACTGAAGACTAAATTATCTGCCTCCCATGTAGGGACAGAAACAATGTATTTTTAGATAGTGCTTTTTATTATCTAGAGCAGGGATAGGCAACCTCGGCTCTTCTATGACTCATGGACTTCAACTCCCAGAATTCCTGAGTCAGAGCATCTTTCTCAACCATGGCAGCTTGAAGTTGTGTGGACTTCACCTCCCAAAATTTCTCAGCCAGCATTGGGAAAATGGGAATTCAAGTGGTTGTTGAAGTATACATATCTTCAGGTTACCAAAATTGAACAATTCTGACCCCAGAGAGAAGGATTTTGTAATAGAATAAAACTATTATCGGTATTTATTGTGGTTCTACTTTGTATAAGTATGTGAAAATGCACCCAGGTTCAAAACAGTGAGATTATAAATATCTACAGATATTTACAGAAACACTGTAAAAACAGAAGACACAATTTTAAGCATTTTAAAACAGATTACATAATGTATTCCATGTTTCCATCCTAACAATAAACTACACAGACTGACTCAATTTTTGTATTACTTAAATATTTGTTAAAAAAACTCAGTTCCCTAAGTACATTGAGTTTATTCTATATTTAACTGCTGCAGGATGATGATGTGATATTAACTCACCTTGTCCTCTGGTAATAGGTATGACATCTTTTGTAGATGGAGAACTACAGTAGATTCTGCCATCTTCAATGCGGCTTTCAGATTCAGTGAAATCTTCAAAGGAACAATTCACACCAGCCAGGAGATCAGGAACATTCCAGGCTTGCAAAACCAGCTGACAGAAAGACATATAGAGAAAAAAAAAACAGTGATCTTTTTGTTGTTGTTTTAAAAAAGTGGGTCTACAATAAAACCTTCATACTTCACCATCCTAAAAAAATATACTGACATAGTTAACAAGACTATATGGAATTTAAAGTAAAATGACCCACCGGGACTTCTGACATGGTGACTGATATATTCTTAGGCTGAACGGTAAGTTGAACACACTGGTGCAGATCTGAGGCAAAACGCTGGTGTTCATCAGCTCGATCACAACGCTCCTTCCGAGAACAGCTGTGAAACAGCAAAAAACAATATCTATAAGACTGTGGTAATCTTTAGCTACAACTAACAATGTTCTCATTATGTTGCTACATTGATGACTAACGGCATGCAAAGACCTATTTTATTTTCATTTGCTAGTTCATTTTAGTTTTATTTAAATTCTAGTCCACCTTTCATAACTGCTTTGTCAGTTACAATTGAAATGGAATAAAAGTTGCTTAAATAAATGAGAAAGCCCTTAATGCTATTCCTACATTACACAAATAATAAAAGAGACCATAAATATTATCAATTGAAAACATGCTTCACAATATGTACTGAAACTTCTCATTCAAATAGTCACTGAAATATTTATTTGGTAATTCAAGTTATTTTTGTATATTATATTTTGCTCTTGAACCCACATACATGTTTGTAAGTAAACTAGCGCCTAGGTCACGATGGCATGCAATGATGGGTTTTATGCATTATTTTACTAACATTAAAATTAATCTTAATGAGAAAGGAGTAAATGAAACATTTTACAGTGTTATATTTTCTCAGAGAAAGCCTTAATGATAGTACAAAAGTCTACTCTTAGAAGGTTATTAAAATTTATGTTTTACCACAATAAAATGTGAATTGTGAGAACAAGTTTTATTCTTCTGTTTTGGTTTGCTTGCTTAATTAAATCTCAATTTTTCCCAACCTAGATGTTATTACTCCTTAAAGTTTAAATCACTATCTTTATGATGGGATTTTAATTTCATCTGCAATTGTGTATGGATTATTAATGATGTAACACAATAATGTAACAAATACTTACTGTGCTGAACAGCTTCTTAATATTCAGTGTTTGTACAAATGCTTGCAAGAGTGCAGTGAGTTTCACATGCTTTTGCATTTGATCTTTCAAAACCACTACATGATAAGTCATAGAATAGGAAATAGTTTCAATGTGTATTTCATCCAATATGATAATTATGGATGAAATCCTTTAGAACTATATTAGCTTATCAGACCTTTATTTTTTTTTAAAAAAAAAAGAAGGAAAGATAATTCATTCCATTATCAAACCTATTGGTTATCTAAAAGCTAAGAGAACATTTCTAAAGTTACAAAATGTCTTGTAATTTGAACTAGTTGGTCTGGATATTATAAACAACAAGCTCCTTCATCTTTGTAACAGTTTTTCAAACATGCAAAGACAGATACCATGATACCCTGAATTATGTCTTCTCAGAATAAGGATATGCAATGTTGACTTCCAGTTAGGTGTCGTGGTATAATGGACGCAGGAAGATGGGGCTCCGTCTTCCATGTTCGATTTTGCCCCGCTGGGGACCCTAAAAAGGGTTGAAAGTCACCCAGAGAGGCAACGAAGGAGGGGACCCTCATCGACCACAGAGGGGCAACAGCCCTTCTTCTGGATCCAAGGAAGCCCTCCAAACTGGCAGGGGAAAGACTAGCTACATTTGTGTGGACAGTCAGAAGCTTTATTTAAGCTGACAACTGAAGATAAGGATTAACTAGCAATTTTTGAGCAATGCGGATGGAACTGGGTGAGACTTTATCCTCTTTTTATGACCTTAATACAACTCTCCTGGAAAAAAAATGCCCAAAGAATCCTCCCCGAGGAGGGGGGGAGGTTTTGCCCCGTTCCCTCAGAAAAAGAAAAGCAGCGAATTAATTGCTTTGGGGGAAAATAGAGAAAATTACAAGATCAATTTGGAATTAATACAGATATATAGCTTTGAAATTTGGGACTAAAAGTACCTTTGAGACTTTTTTTTAGAAAAGTTATTTGAAAGTCTGTAAAATAGGCTTGTATTTGGAAAGCTGGAAGACAGTGTCAACAACATCTAGTGGCGAATCACAAAACCACAATTTATTATTCTTAAAGGAAACTTGGCTTGAAGTCCGGACTTAGATAAGACTCTTTGTTGTTCCTGAAAACTTTCACTTTTTCAGACTGCAGCTGGGAAAAGGGAAAAAACCCTCTTGGGCTGCCTATCTGTGTTGGGGACCCTATTGGACTATAAAGACTACATACAAAAACAAAATGGGTTTTCATACTTAGTCTCAAATGTAAAAAACCATCTTTAACACTTGTTTCCGAAGCTCCCAGCTTGATATACCAACAAAAAATATGTTAATGAATCTCAGAAATAAATTATTTCTATGCTGAAATCAATCCAAGATTGATTTCAGGATGAGACTAAAAATAATGCCAATGAGATAAAAGAACAATTTTCTAACCTAAACTTACAAATCCAGACAATGACTACAAAGAGGGAACTAGTAACCCAGAAAACAGTAGGAAAATTAGAAGAAATGGATCCAAAGATGGAGGACCTAAAGGAACGAATTAACAGATAGATACAGACAAATGAAAAATTAGAAGATGCAGTGATAACACCAGAAATGGAAAAGATATCTCAACACATTTGAGGATAAGGAAGAAGAGCTGATCGAACGGATGATAAAGCTGTTAGGAGAAATGCTAAATATTGACAAACAAGAAATGAAAAGAAAAACTGAAGGAGAAGGATAGAGGATGTTTAATGAATATAAATGGGTTGAGCGTTCTTCCAAAAATATTTCAATCAAATTCTCTTCCTCATTCCAAACAATATATACAAAAGCAAAGGAAGAATTACTTGATGATTCAAATGTACTGACTTGGAAGGTTATTTGGCAAAGGAAGAAAGCTAGAGCAAGACTGAAGAAAATACAGGGTTTTGACCTATTAGATGGGATTTTATACTATTAAACAGATGTTTGAATATGGTTAAGAAAATAGATAACTGTTAGAAATAAAGGTATTATACTCAGAAGGATGGATTTGTAATTAGAATATTATACTTTGTTGTGAGATGGGAAATATGAAAATTCTAAAAGGGTTTGAATATGAGAAGCTTTTGGTTACCCAAATATAATGTATTGAGAAAATTGATAGAGATATTTTGAACACTGATGGGAAATTAAAATTTTAATATTGATTGAACAGGATATTGATTGAACAAATGGATTTTAAGTGCAAATGCAATTGAGATATGTTCTTGCTAGAAAAGATATTATAAACTGACACTATCAATATTATGTATAATACCAGAAAAATGTGATGAAGATGTCTATATTTAATTGTATTTGTATTAACAGTAACAAAAATTGTATTTGCCCAGTGTGGAAAACTGCATACCACCGGAAGAAGATAGCATCAAGAAAGCACTGGATAGTGTAGTATTGGAACTAGACTGAGAAAGTTAATATGTACCACTGAATTACCAATGGATCCAGACAACATGTCGTTTATTAAGTACTCACGATTGTAAAATTAGAAAATAAAATATGTATAAAAAAGAATAAACATATGCAATGCTTACAATCTTTCAACATATTCATCATCATCCTCCAGATATATCTTAGATCAACATTCTTCTTAAAATATGACAGCCAAAACTGTTTTCTTCACTACACAAGTGGAAGAAGTCAACAATAAGAGTAACTTACTAGTTAAGTTCTTACCTAGTAAGTAAGAATAAGAAAGAGTAACATTGAGACTCTGCCCTGTTCTGTGACTTGTCATAAAGTGGTTTTGTAAAGATCAGCAAGTTCATGGCAGAATCAAAATTCAGTTCTCACTATCTGTATGACACTGATGATGCAACATTATACCTGGGCATTTTTAGATCCTTTTTAAAATTTCTGTAGGACTCATCCTTTAATATCCTACCCTAATCAATTCTATGCTCTTCCCATCTCATGTATTGTGGCTTTAATGGAGCTGGAGTCCTGCTTCAATTTCCTTTGAGCCTAACAGTTCATCACACTCATTTATGCTCTCGATTAAGCAACTCCAAGCAATTCAAATAAGCAGCTGCAAATATTCCATCTATTTCATCAAAGGCAGCCACTCCGCTGCCCCCATAGCACTGTTCTATCCAGGTATTCTGCCTCCATTAATAAGTTTAAATGGGTTTCTTCAACTTCTCCTCCCTGCATTTGTGATAACATTATTTCATTATAGAACGCATTTAATTAAGCAGAGGGCAATATAGAATAAGCAGATACACATGCACCTTTCAAGGTCTTAGTAATCTCAATGATTTATCTCCCTAGCAAGTGCCAGCATGACACTGCACAATGGAGTTTCTGAGCCACTACAACATTCCACCTATATTCTTGGGATGCTTCAGGGAAAGAGATGTCTTTGAATTTTAATTAAAATGCTCCACATGGCTAAACAGTCAGGACTCTGTAGCTTCTAACAATTTTCCCCCCTCAAGCCCAAAGAAAATCACCCTTTTAATGTCTTTCAATTATTATTTTGCCCCTACTCTCTTATGCTTTCATTAGTAACCCTATATGAAAGGCCCAGTTCCTGAGTTAAAGACATTGAATTGTAAGGTAGTTTTGATCAGTAGCAGCAGTTGCACATGATCTTCAAAGAAAACCAGATTAATGAGTTTAAAAAATTATGTCTTCTTCATACTATTCCTCTGCAGCTAAAACAGGGTAGAGCTGATTCCCAAGAATATTCCCTGTTGCCAAATGTTCCTGCATTGGCATCTCAGCACTGCCCCGGTTCAAGCCACTTTCAATTGAAGAATCTTAACTTTTCCAGTATGGCAAACCAGAAGCATTGTGGTGCCTGCATTTGATGCATCAACCAATATAACTGGAAACATTTGATAGCTACAAGTATTGACATTTCATGCTGAGCAATCAAATTGCATTCATAAAGTCATTAGGAAAATTTCTTTAAACTATAGACAAAATAAAATATTTTCAAGCAGAAAGAACTAAATGTGCTACATTAATGCCATTACTCCCACCACCCTCCCATTTCCCATTACTACAAGTAATTCAATGTCTAAACTCATTACATATGCATAGGGATGTACGTGTGTGTATATGTATCACTGTTAAGTTGCTGCACATCCTTGCTAAATAAATAAACCATGGACAACTGGTCTCAGGACAGCAAACTATTTGGGGGAAATGCACAGTCTGTGTCAATCTATGCTGGAATGAGGGTGACTCCTGCTGTGTTTCAAGATAGTAAGTAGAAAATTTAGTCCTTACCACCCACACATCAGAAGCTGCCAATGCAGTAGACAACTGGCAACTCAGAGCTGGCTGCCATCAATCAGCTTTATAGCATAAAGCATTTACCACAGAGGCAAGAGGAGACTAAGTATACATATCAGACATTGAGGTTTACTTCTCTCAGCTTGAAATAAAACAGGTGAAGCCTACCAGCAATTCTTTGCTCTATTCCCCACTGTGCTGGTTTCCACATTCATGCAAATCAGCAGGATAAGGGGTTCCTGACAACTACAATGGGCAGAATTTTTAACCCCTATGAAAATTTGCTGCGGTGTCCTACCATAGGAGATTCAAGGTTGAATATACATGACAAGCCTATTCACTCAAGCAAAACAAGTAATTTTCCAAACATTACAAATCATATGATAATATGGCATCCTTATCTTTATCTTAGTTATAGTACTTTTATGAGTATGCACAGCACTTCAATATTATTATTGCAATCTTATAATAACTCCATAAACTCAGTGTTATATAAACACGAAGAGAGCAGTGCTGCACTAAAAAATAGCATTTTTCCTGAGTTCCATTAGACAGCAAAACTCCACAGCTTCCTCCTTTTTATTTTTTATAGACGTTAACCAAGTGCCACCAAAAACCCATAAACAGATCTAGAAATGAATTCCTTCTCTGGCTGTTTCTTCATCACTTCATGTTCAATAGTCTCTTGTTTTTGAGTAATTAGATCTCACAGCAGCAATGTGACTACTCCAAACTCACTTCTTCTTATCAAGGCCTCCTGTCATTGTTCAGCTCCATTTCTTCTACCATTTTCCCTTTCTTTTATGGGTCCTTCTTACTTTAGCACAGTGTTTCTCAACCTTGACAATTTTAAGGCATGTGGACTTCAACTCCCAGAATGCTGGCTGTGGGATTCTGGGAGTTGAAGTCCACATGCCTTAAAATTGTCAAGGTTGAGAAACACTGCTTTAGCACATATTGTTTTAACGGATTGTTTTCTGATTTAATTTAAGTTTAACTAATACGGTTATCTTTTGCTACTTTCTCTTATTTATACTCTTCAAAGGGTTCTGCCTCATGTATTTCATGCTGACATGTGCTCGATAGTAGGAACTATGATAATAAGGTGTTACAGAATGTAATAATACATTTTTTATTTTTATTGGTGAAAATGAAATTACAATTATATTAGTGATAATACAGTAAAAATGCAAATCATAGTGATTAAAATAAGAAATAATAAAAACTGTTTATCAATATAACATGAGCAAAAAACTATTTCAATCTCTAAACTTAACATTACATGAAGATGTTTTGTGCTCTCTGAGCTTAGTTATTTTCTTGCAGGTGTTTCATTACCCAACTAGGTAACATCATTAGTGTTAGGACTGTGCTAACATTGATGATATTATCTAGCTGGGTAATGAAACTTCCACAAGAAAACAACCAAGCTTAGAGAGCATGAAGGACCCCTCAACTCAACCCTGAATCCCATATTCCTTTTTGTACATGACCCTGTTACTAAATAAAAGATAAATGGTACTACTGTAACAGATTTATAAGCATTTAAAATGTCAGAAGTAAGCTTCAACAGTGGAACAGAGTTTTTATATATAAATAAAGGAGTATGGGGAATAAGAGTCAGGAGACACCATCAAATCAAACCAAACCAAACCAAACCAAGCCAAACCAAACCAAACCAAGAGACAATTCAGCATACTTACATGTTATGTAGGACACACCAACCACAGTGAGGATCTCTAGAACCCAGGCACAGTGCACATGATGCATACTGCTCACAGCTTTCCACTGGCACACGAGTCACCTGGGGGACAAGGGCTAGCGTTAAATAAAATCTTACTTTAGAGACTTTCAAGCTGCAGTTCTTATTCATATGTGAAATTCTCAGTGCTTCCTCTTTTCCCCATTTACCATCAGATAACTGAAAATAAGTCACTCAGTTTCAGCAGCTTATTTATTGGTTATTGAGGAAGAAAAAGTGAAAAATTCAGAAGCAGGGTGTAAAAAAAAAAAAAGAAGTGCACCCATTCTGGCATGGTACCAGCACTATGGAATGAGATTCCCCCTGACTTCCATGTAGCTCCCATCCTGAAGGCATTCTGCAAAGCTTGGGTCATGCTGGCTGAGGAATTCTGGGAGTTGAAGTTCCACAAGTCATAAAAGGGCAAAGTTTGAAGACCCCTGTCCTATACCTTGAGTTAGGGTGGATGGCGTCCTGTTGGGGGGTGTCGGTGCTGTTACCTGGACTTGCTATCAGTTCTTGTTCTTTTTTATAATTTGATATAATGCATTTTCCAGTTTTTTTTTTGTTATTGCCAGTGCATAAATTATATAAATTTAATTTAATATAATTTAAAAAAGGTCTTGGCTGAAACAGAGATGCACTTCTTGGCAACTCAAGGCAATTATTTCCCAACACCAACTCTCTCTGTTTAATACTACTGTATGTTGCAACATTAAGGTGTTAGTACTAAGGGGAAGGAATTATGGTTACCAACCATCTTTTAAACATTCAATTCTCCTTTGATATAGGTAATTGGGAAGGGGTGTTATGACAACCAGCTGTTGAAAAGAATACTTCATTGCTTCTGCCAGAAGAAAACACCACTGCCTTTGTGAAACAGATGGCAGCACTGAAAAAAGGTGAGGCAGAGGACTCTTTGTCTGCCACCCCAATTGTTCTCCATGGACTACACAACATGATTTCAATGCAATCATTAAGGGGGGGAAGCAATTCAGTTAGCATTGAAAGCATTCTAGAATTCATAATTATGTTATCATTCCTTCAGCTTGTTCTGCTATTTCAAAGGAAGCATACTTTTTTTTTACTGAAATCTCCACTTGACCTTTAAATAATGTGGTAAGGTTTACACTCCAGAAAGTATGCAGGACCTTGATAAGGTAGTTATTTTACTGTAGACAATTACAGCAAATATGATTACCCCCTGTGAAATTCTCCCCATCACATCTAAACATTTTACTTTAGTGGCTATTGGGAGGGGGGAGGCGCTTTTTAATCTGCATGTGGTCGTTTTGGCCTAATATTGCACCTGCCTCAAATACATAATCCTTTACAACACTTAGAAAATACTATCGTTTTCCCCAACCCATCTTCTTCTACATATATTATGTATTAGGGCTCCCATCATCACCTGCCAGCATAATTGTGTTATGATCATTCTGCACATCAGCTAGGCTGCTAGGGCACTAGCATGGGGGAAGTTCAGCCCACTATTTTTAGTGCTATAAAACCTGAAATGGTGCTGAAATGAAATAGCTAAATTTCAATAAAATAATATACATGCATTCTCCAACTGAAATACTGTAGTTCATGCTGAAATCACCTAAGGACTGATTCAGGAATTATCAGAAAAGGATCTGTCTGAACATTACAACTGAATTTTAGACATGAAAATTTGACATCTCTTTCTGAAGAGATAAGATAGTAGGTAGGAATGTCAACAAAGGTACAGAAAACCTCATACAAATTAAGTAGTTTTATATAGGGAGGAGGAAAAAAGAACAAAATGCAAATTTACTTTGCTCATGAATTAAAATAATTTTAGTCACAGTTAAAGGCAAATACCTTCAGTGGGCCTAAAAGGGTCAATGAAATACAGGTCAAACACCAAGGTTCTTTCTAAGTCCAAGGTTAATGATTGGAGACACCCTGCTACTTCATTGAGGTTGCTGATCACAGCAGAGGGAAAAGGAAGCACGTTTTTTGTGCTTTCAATTTTCTCAATATTCCACTGAGTCATTCCTGAGTCTAGAAAATTAAATTCTGGGTCTGTTAGATCAGTTTCCAACTCAGAGGAGCCTACGCATGAACGTCAGCTAAGAAGAACTGATGTTTCTAAAAGAGAAGAAAGGAAATATGATGAGGATGGGAATGGCTGAAAGGAAGATATAATCCACACCATAGACTAGAGTGGTGTGAAACAGAATACTAACAGCTGCTGAATGCATACCTGTGCCCGTATGAATGCTTTCCCAACATACATCTCTTGAAAGTATAACAACTGTATCTTCTCAACCTTTCCCAAAGTATGTGGCAATCAACTTTACTCCATTTTAGATTTCAATGGTGTGTGTTTGTGTGTTTGTGTGTGTGACATCATGTCTATGAGATAATAACCAAGCCAAGGGTATTCAATGAATATCAGAAAAAATATAGTCACACTAAACCATTAACTTTTATAAATCACAGCAGCTTCCTGGCCCAATACACCAAAATCAAACAAGCCAAATTATGTTTTCATACTCAGCTTCAACTTCACTATCATGTTTCTTCAATTTAGAAATCTGTTTTCCATAGTTCCTGGCCATATGGACAGAGCCTCATCTATGTAGAAATTAGACAGACATTGAGTGAATGTATACAGCTAAGAAGTGGAGTCTCTCACTTCATTGTTCTATAGTATTTGTGTTCATTCTCTCCTTTCATGAAAACAGAGCTACTGACTGCCACCAATTTCCACTAGACATATCTAAAATAGTTTCATTATGGATGAAAGATCGATAAGGATGAAAGACTCAAAATATATACATGTTTCTCAGTTACAATGTATTAATTTTGTTTCTAATGTAGATCTCTCCAGAAGACAGCTAGAAATATATATTTATCTGTTCCATGCATTTAATATTTTTGAGAAATTGATTTCAACAATTTTCTGGGAGCCAATGTTTGTCTTATTTACCCAAAAGTTTATCAGTTACTCTTCATTATTAAAACAGAAAAGGAAACAGACAGCAATGCCAGCATCCCTCGTTAGATCCACTCCTGGTCACAATATTATCAGCAAGACTTATATGTTACTCTTTTTATAGACAACCAGAATGTGAAATACAATCTAACTCCTGGGCAATTGGCTAATTAGAAAAGTCTGGTGTCAACTCTACAATGAACCTCGCTGAAGCCATCTTGCTCATTCTAGGTTGCCACATGAATGGGAGGGGGTGCAGAGGATTTTGCTAGTCTAAACAATAAAGTGTCCAGTGGGAACCAAGGTCATTCTATCGGTTATGTTAGAGGGTTGGGCTTTGTTTTGTTAGAAAGCCCACCAAGAGCCGAGATGGCGCAGCAGTTAGAGTGCAGTACTGCAGGCCACTTTAGCTGACTGTGTTCAGCAGGTCAGCGGTTCAAAAATCTCACCGGCTCAAGGTTGACTCAGCCTTCCATCCTTCCGGGGTAGGTAAAATGAGGACCCAGATTGTTGGGGGCAATGTAAATATATATATACATTGCTTACTGGTGTACACCGCTTAGAGAGTGCTTGCACTTAAAGCGGTATATAAGTCTCATAAATAAATAAATAAATAAATAAATAAACTTATTCTATGGGGGAACGTGTATGATTGCATAGTACTGGGGTGGGAATTTTAACTTTGTAATAGTGTAACTCTTTAGGGGGACTTTCATACTTGGTTTCACTTTTGATCATGGCAATATTTTGTATCCAATAAACATGTTCTTTGAGGAAGCCTCTAGCCTTGGAGTCCTGATTTATTTGGCTCTATTGGAACAATGACACCTGGTTCAGAAAGCAATTAATCTTGCTTTTTTAATTAAAAAAAGAGCATGATTAACCACTTTAGAAATTATTCTCTGAAACTTAAAACATTTATATAGGTAATCCTTCAGATCAGAAGAGGGAACACTATTGTGCATTACATGTGTGACTAAAAGAGGTGACTCTGAGTCACAATATGGAATCGCAGAGTCTAGCACAATGGGAGCACTGAAGCCTATAAACATTTGTAGAAGCATATATAGCATATACAATTTCAAGGCCTCTAGAATCTGACTATACATAACATACCAGTAAAGTCTTTGTACTGCCCTTTAGCTTTAGGGAGCTGTAACAAAACCTATATTGACTTCCAAGACAAATAAATGTGCTATTTTAATCTTCTACCTTTGGGATCCCCAACCCAACCAGCGAGTATCGGGTTGCTTATCGTAATCTGCAAAGGAATTGCAGGACTGCCTTAACGCAAAGCACCATTCTTTATTTCCACAAAGGCAGTCCAGGCTTTCATAGAAAATAAACAGTTGAATGTTCTTTCCATAAATGTACCAACTTGACCAAAAAAGAAAGAGAGAGACAAAGGTAAATGGAACTAAGGGTTAAAATCACAGAATCAAAATTAGAAACTTAGTCTCATCTGCAGCATTCACTAAAATATCTCTGATAGATGACCATCCAGCTTGTCTGTAGGGGCACAGTCTTAGACCTTATTGCAGGGGAAAGTTTTACCAAGTCACCTATTGGTTACCCATTCTAAACTCAAATGATTAGTTGGTTTTGATTGATATATAATATTTGATGGAGCATTGTAGGGGTTTTTTTTTAATGAAGGAGAATTTATCATTTCAATCTATTCAATTCTCTGACAACTTATACATTCAGAAATTTGCTACTGATGTCTAACCTTGAATCTATTTCCTTGAATTTTTGGCGCACTGATTCTACTTAAGCTATATGTACTAACAGAAAATAAGTCTATTCCCTCTTCTATAAGACAACTCTTCACCTATTTGAAGACTGCTATCATATTTTCCCTTAATCAGCTTTTCTGTGAACTAAATATATTCAGATGCTTTAACTGTTCCCTGTAAGTCTTGATTTCCAGACTCTTCAATAGGCCTCTGCTGAACTTGCTGTATCTATCACTATTCTTTTTGAACTGAGGAGTCCATTGCTGTCAGAATGGTTCATTGGAATCTGGTCAGGGAAGAGGAGAATAAAACAATCACTTCCCATAGTCTGGTCTTATATTCCTGTTAATGAATCTCAATAGCATTTGCCTTTTTAGCAGCTGCATCATACAGCTGACTGTTTAACTTGGGGGTTGATGAAATACACAAATCTTCTCCCATATAAGATAGCCAAGTCACCCAGTCATAGATTATTGGCTTACCTTTTTCCCACCCAGGTGTATAACTTTACATTTCTCTCTGTAAAATTCCATCTTATTTGCTTCAACCCACTGCTCAAGCTTGTCTACTCTAGAATTTTAAAAAACTTCTATTTTTAATTAAAACATCCACCCTTATCTACCCTTCCCAATTGTGTCATTTTTTTTTTTGGAATATCCTAGAGATCCATAGAGAATACCAGTTTGACTTCTGATAAATTGTTATTTTGTGATGGACTATAGATGCAATGAGAATTAGTTTGGTGAAATGGTTAAGGCAGGCAGCTACAAACTAGGAGACCAAGAGTTATAGCCCTGCTATAGGTACAAAGCCAGCCAGGTGATCTCAGGTCAGCCCTTGGAAGAAGGCACTGGCATTCATAGATGTCAGATGTCAACAAAAAGGAAAATAGGTGAGGCACAGTATCTTCCTACTGTCAATCAGCGGAAAACAACTCACACCATGTTTTCAAGCAGCCAAATTAGGTTCATCAAACTCCGGGTAAGCCATTGCACCAAGCTAGTATACTGCTCAGCTCGAAAGACCACAATTGTGTAGGCCTCTCCTCAGGTACTTCTGCAATTTTTGTTTTACTAAATGTTCTATCCAGGCCAAGAAGATGAATAATGAGGAGAAAGCCTCTGGTAATGGAAAAAGTAATATTAGTTACCCCAAAAAGCTTGTTTTAAATCAAGCGGTTTTCCTTTCCAGAAGTGTCATCAAACAGAGAATGTATGTTTGAAATTTATCTTAGGTTCAAAAGCAAAGACTTCTGAAAATCCCAAATTAGTTATGCAATTTAAGTGAATCAAATGAAAAGAGAGTAACTAACAATCACTACCCATAACAAAACTTATATGGCTTTCAGAAGTTGCAAAGATTGATCCATGAGTGGTCATATCAAAGAGCTCTTGGATATATTTTCTGTATGCAACAGTAAATGCTGCAGGATACCTCAGGCATGCTTTCCAGGCTTAGTTTTCCATGCTATGATCTCTGTAACTCCGTTACAAACTGCATTAGCTGAAAACTTTAGTTTCCCTAGTCAGTACATAGCATTTCCCCATATCACAAATGCCTTGATCTTTTTTTAGAAAAAGGCTCAACTGAACAGATTGTAAAACATATTTTGTATCACCACTGTAAGGAAGAAGAAGAAAATAAGTTTTTGTATGTTATAGTTTCCAAAATTCCAAGCATAAAAGTTGTCTGTTTTTTTTAATATATAAGACTGTAGAGTTGCTTATTAAAAGTCAGTTAAAGGCACCAGACTAGAAACTTCAAGACCACAAGTTCTAATTTTGCCATAGACACAAAGCCAGTTTGGTGCCTTTGAGCCAGTCACTTTCTCTTAGCCCAAACAAGAAGGCAATGGCTAACCAAACTCTTCTGAAAAGCTTGCCTAGAGAGCCGCTGGGCTTGTTCGTGTGGTTGCCAGAAGTCAATATGGACTCAGAATCATACATACACAAAAATTTGCTTCTTAGCAGGATGTCTTTTGCTACTGATGCTGAAAGATTCAGTTCCTAGCTCCCAATTCTTAAACTCTTATTATCACCAACAACACAGGCTAAACCTCATTTTAAAAACCACAGGAGTGTCTTGCACTAACTTGTCTTTGCCCCAGACACAAACTATAACCCTCATTCTTTTTAATCTGCCAGAAAGAGTCACCCTTAAGGGGTTACACATTCTTTATTAATTGCTCCTCCAGATTTGATTAAAATCCCCTCATTCCTCAGGCCCTTTGAGCTCTGTTACAACTGCTCGTTTAATTACTTTCCACCAACATCCTGATAACAGCATGCTGTGGATGGATGCTATTTTTATTACACAAAAGTGAGAGAAAGGGACCTGTACAAGCAGAATGATTCTTGAGTCAGTGTCATCACAGTGATTTGAACAAATGTCAAAGGCCTCCTCTTGTTGTATCCAAGGAGATTTGGACCTTAGTTGTAAAATGAACCTCATGTGATATTCAATAGTTTCAGTGCCAAAAGAATCTACATAGATGTCCGTGTTCAAAAGAATCCCCCAAATCCACCCATTACAAATAAAGATAATACAAAACTTTTTCCCATATGTTGTCCATGTTCTGTGAGGGATTTCTTTCACTTGCCTCCTCCCTTCTACTTCATAGAAAATAAATTAGGTATGGATCTCTGATTTAATATTTAGCCTTCTTCTATAGAAAAATGGCCTCTCTTCCAGGACAGAGCATGGGCCTCTTGAGATATAAAGATAACTACAATTGATCAATTAGTATGGAAAAGAGCACTGCTTCTGGAATTCTTCTTAAAAACAGCTGTACTCTAGATCATGATTGGAAGGAGGAAGGGAATTAAAATGGAGAAATCAGCAACTTTTAGCTTGTTTTTTTTTAATTTGGCAATTATGTATAGCTAAGCATAGTACATGACCTATTTTTTTCCCTCATAACAATCCTTGAAGTTGTTGTGTGGGAAAGCAACTGAGCCAAAGTTACAAATGAGTTTCTGGGGATGAGGGAGGACTAGAACCTTGTCTGCCATCTCCCTGCCCAACACTTTAATGAACACTTTAAGCCAATGTTTCCCAATCTTCACAACTTTAAGTTACCTGGACTTTAACTCCCAGAATGCCCCAGTCGTGGTGGCTGCAGAATTCTGGGAACTGCAGTCCACATATCTTAAAGTTGCCAACATTGGGAAACACTGCATCAACCATTAACACATTGGCTCTCCAAGTCTCTAACCAATGGCTTCTCCCATAGGGATCTTTTCAGGATTATTTTCCTCTGTCTCCAGGCTAACCCAGTTTTTTAAAAAAAAATTCAAGGGCTTTTATATAATTTCTTTCCAAAGTCCTATTGAGAATTCTTGGTTGGCAGAATTCATTCTGCTGGCTTGGATTATGGAATCAAGAAAAGCCCTTGGTAGTTCTGCTTCTTTGACTGATGCTGCTTCTCTCTTCTCTTTCTACAATTACTTACTGAAACCGAAGTACATATTGCATTTCTATCAAGTAGTCTGCTTGAATTGGCCTCCATGTAACCACCCCTGCTGTTGACACATGTAAAACACAGTCCTAGCTCTGGCTTGTGTTCAGATGTTCCACTACAAGCATCAGCACCATGGAGTGACCAGCTCTGCCCTTTAGAGCATTACTCAGAATCCAGTTCAGATCTCTGTATGAAAATGACACTACATCATCTGCCCTCATAAAGAAGGATGTCAGCCTTTCCCTCAACAACTTAGCTCTCTTAAAATTAAAGTGACTAACCGTCCTCCTTTAGGGAGGACAGTCCTCCTTTTGTGAGTTCTGTCCTCCCTCGAAAAGTGTCCTCCTACATGTCTTTCTTTTCGATATTTGAAGACTAATCTGCAGGGCTTTTTTTTCTCATAGAATGCTCAGAACGGCGTTCCGGCACCTTTTTTGGATGGGTTTTTTTTTCAACTTTTGCATGAGTTGTGCTATTCCCCGTATTGGCTTTCGAAAGCCAATAGGAATTGCTGCTGAGTGTGCCAAAATACCCGGCTGGCAAACTTTGCACATGTAAGTTGTGCAAAGCGAAGGCGAATTGGGAGGAACTTTGCACCCCTCCCTGCTACCCAACTACACCATCTCCTAGTTAGTCCCGAAGATACCTGAAGGAGACTGGAGCAGCGATGCCACGGTAACTTTCTCTTGGTCTTTGGCTCTGCTAGGCCAATAATGGCTGCGGGCTCAAGAGACAGGGGCGGCGGGGCTGCTGCGGGCAGGGGTGTGAGGAGTGGCGGTGGCCGGCTGCCCCAGGTGCTGTGGGAGCAGCAGGGCCTGCTCTACACGGGGCTGTGCAGGGTGGGCAATGGTGCTGGCGGGGCAGTTGCAGGTGGGGTGTGTCGATGGCAGGCTGGCCCCTGGGGCCGGAGCCGGTGCAGCTGGTGCTTTGGGAGCCACGAGGCCCGCTCTACACGCCGGGGCAGCATAATTACAATATTATGTAATTATACAATATTATGCTTACATGCTGGCGGGGGCGCGGCATGTAAGCATAATTACAATATAAAATGTTATTGTTACAAATGTTTTTTATTATGCATTTATTATATTATAGTGTATTCTGTATTATTGTTGCAATGAATAAAATGTTTATTTTATTTACGATATTTTTTTCTTCAATTTATTTGTATCCTCCTTTTCATTGTAAAAAAGTTGGTCACCTTATTAAAATGTACCTGCCCCCCCCCCCACAAGTCCTAGAGACATGGGACAGGGATGTGTGATCCTACTAGCTTCAGAGTCCCATCTTCTGTTTTAAGGTGATTGTGCTTTAGAAAATTCCCAGCTCTAGCCACCTCTAAACTGAAGCCCAAATTGTTAAATCACACACCCCAACAGAAGCCTACATGTAAGCAGTCCAAGGTTTACCCCATTCTATTAGAATAGGTAAGAAAATGTGGGAAATTACTACTTCTAGACATCCTAAATTGTAGATGAATCTGTCAAATATCTTGCTTGCAATAGCCTCAAGCTACGCTATCTAACTCCTTTCACAGATTGCTTCAAATGCTGCATACAATGGAGACAATTTAGCTTCATCATATTAAAGCAGAATCTTATTTTCACCCGTAGGCAAGTGAGAACTACTGATATAATCCAGAGGCTTTGGATGGCATTTGTTTAGATCTGGAAACACATTTTGAATTTCTAGAAATCTGTCTTTCGCCAAAGAAAACAGGGATACCATGGGAGGTTAGATCTCTGTGTGCTCAGGAACCTGGGATTTTTCCAAGGCCTGCTTGACCGTTTAACTACCAAGGGGAGATGCAATCTTTTGAAACAGGCCATTTTCTTTCATAGCAGGTGTGCCACTTCAGCCTCAAGCATTGGAACAAAGAAGCTGTTTTGAAAGAGGTATTTAGCCGCTATGCAAGTTTTAAAAGGGTTAGATAGGCAGGCGTTCTAAGTGGGACTCAGATATGAGTAACTGCTGATAAGCATTGATGAAGGAGGAAAGGATTCTATACTACAGAAAGTATCTGATTTTATCAGCTCAGAATTCAAAAGAAAGAATGACTGCAATGTAAGATAAGATTTTTGTTGTATTTTCTTCCTGTATTTCTCCAGTCTAAAGAGCAGCCGTGTATTGTATATCTGTTTCTGAGCAGAGCTTATCCTTCATTTCAAATATAATTGTATTTATGTATTGATAAAATTTATGCCTCACCCTTTCACAACAAAACAAGGTCTAGGTCCCTGTTAGCTAAGGAGACTGAGACAACTTTCCTGGCTTGTTTGGGGCTACTAGTCCATGATCTTCCAGAATGCTCTACTTCTGCAGTGTTTTAGACAGATGGGTATATAGGTAGTCCTTGACATAAAAACATTCATTTAGTGCCAATTTGAAGTGACAATGGCATTGAAAAAAGTGACTTATGACCATTGTTCACACTTGCAACATCCCCATAGTCACAGAATCAAAATTCAAACACTTGACAACTGACTCATATTTATGCATTGTCCCGGGATCATGTGATCACCTTTTGTGACCTCCTTACAAGCAAACTCAATGGGGAAGCCAGATTTACTTAACAACCATGCCACTAATTTAACAACTATTGTAAGAAAGGTGGTAAAATGGAGCAAAACTCAACAACTGTCTTGCTTAGCAACAGAAATGTTGGGCTCACTTGTGATAAGCAGAGGACTACCTGTATTCCTTACAGGTCCATTGTGATTGCATTTTACAATCCGTTAACTGCCTTTTCTATGCAGGGCCCACGAAAATCTGACTAACAAAATAAAGAATTTGCCAATGCTGGTGACAAGCAGAAAAATAAAATCATATGGGCAAGAGTTGACCAGACATTTCAAACTGCCATTTTACATGAAAGAAGAATCGAGTTTTTATTTCAATGCCTTCATCTGTTTTAAAACAAACTCTCTGAAGGAATGGCATTGTAAGCTGTTAACGCTATAAAGTTTGTAGTGCCTTTATTTTACATGCCTGAATCATATGTTTTTATACCAGTTTTTTCTTCCATTTAAATTAAACTTGATCAGACGGTTGTGGTGCTTTTATACAAATGATTTTGTATATCTTTTCCTGAAGAAAACAGTGATAGGCATATCACTGATGTTGCAGTAAACTCCAGGCTAGTCGTCTGTAATGTAGTGCAGGGCTTTTCAACCTTTTCACCCATTGTACCATTTTTAGGATATGGCAATATCCAAGTACCACCAGTCGCCTAGCAAGGTGTCAAAAACGTGATGACCCAAAAAAAGAAAAAAGTGATAAAGTACAGGTAGTCCTCAACTTACAACAGTTCGCTTAATGACTGTTCGAAGTTACAATGGCACTGAAAAAAGTGCCCCCAAGCCACAGCCGAGCAATACACCTGTCTGCCTACAGTGGAGGTGGGGTGGGGGGTGTTTGGTTTTTATTCCACCCATCTGCTGGGTGGTTGCAGCAGGTTTTGGTCACTTCACATGATCCTGGGACACTATGACCGTCATAAATATGAATCAGTTGCCAAGCACCTGAATGTAAATCACAAGACCCTGGAGATGCTGCAACATTCCAGCTGATCGGCGCTTCTTCTGGGCTCAGCAGAAGTGCCAGGATCAGCGCCAAGCTCCAGCTGGAGCCTGGTGCTGATCCTGGCGCTTCCACTGAGCCCTGACAGCCCCGAAGCGCCGATCAGCTGGAAAGCGGCACTGATCCTGGTGCTTCCACTGAGCCGACAGCCCTGCAGCTTCAGCCGTCTCTTGCTCAGGCTTGTGCAGTGCTGCCATTGGTTCAGCTCATTCCCCTCCCCCACTACCACTTTTCTAGGATGGTTGCATACCATCTGCCAGGTGCCAATGTACCACAGGTGGTACCCGTACCACTGGTTGAAAAACCCTGATGTAGTGCAATATGTGTAGGCAGCACCTAAAAGTATCCAAAAGTTTCAACTAGGAAGATAATTCTGAATTAAAGAAGATATTCCAAAGAAACAAACAAATAAAAAGTCCCATGCAATCCCCAGCTACCCCTGCCTGACAACCTAGGCTTGGCAACTCTCACTTAAAACTTCCTTAGAATTTTTTTTTCTGTAACAAATACATTTGGCACACATGTACATACATATGTGCATGCATATGGATGTGTGTGGGCATGCACACATGCACGCTATTCAGAGTTCCCACTCTAAAAAGGGCAGGACTAAGACTAAAAAGTGTTTTAATATTTAATAGTTTATTGATTAAAATGAATTGATTGTAAAGGAAGGCACCTCAGTGTAAAGTTAATTGCTCTCCAATCTACAGAGACACAATAATCCTCCCTCTCTCCCTCCCCCCCCCCGTCTCTCTTATGCACACATAAATAGAGATACCGTTTCCCTTTCTTTCAGGAGAAAAAATGGAACGGGAAATCTGCTTATGATGTCTCATGTGCTTTTCATCCAGGTTTTGTTCCCCACAAAGCTACAGTGGATGCAGATGAAGTTCAGGGAAGGTGCACACCAAGTAGTCTGTATCATTATAAACCTGACAACATGGCAGATAATGCAGTGCAACAAACTTTCCCCATGAACAACATTTTGTACTTCCTTCATGTAGACCAGAGGTAGGGAACCCTTCATTCTTTTATGACTTGTGGACTTCAACTCAGCTCTTTTATGACTTGTGGACTTCAACTCCCAGAATTCCTGAGACAGCATGGCTGTTTAGGAATTCTGGGTATTGAAGTCCACAAATCATAAAAGAGGCAAGGTTCCCTACCCGATGTAGACCTTCCGATATGAAAAAGCAGGGCTTTTTTTCTCATAGAACGCCCAGAACAGAGTTCTGGCACTTTTTTGGGATGGAACCTTGTAGGGTAGGCAAGGCGGGTTGTATGACGTGTGTGAGTTCCAGCACCTTTTTTTTTTTAGAAAAAAAGCACTGTGAAAAAGAGTTTATGTACTCGCCTACTTTTTATATTCTGATCCTTTTTTAAAACAAAATGCTCCTCTTGACTACATATGCAACTTT
Source organism: Crotalus tigris (assembly GCF_016545835.1). Taxonomy (NCBI): domain Eukaryota; kingdom Metazoa; phylum Chordata; class Lepidosauria; order Squamata; family Viperidae; genus Crotalus; species Crotalus tigris. The sequence goes on along the minus strand of NW_024100213.1, from coordinate 2,265,661 downwards.
ATTCGGATAGTAGAAAATAGTATTAATTGAATTATTTATTTGTAACATATATATGAATTAATATATATATATGTGACATATGATAAAATCAATTATAAATAATTGATTCTGAAGTGTTGGGACTAATCAAGATGAGGAATAGCAGTGATTCAAAGAGTGGATTAGGAACAGCCCTCTTTTGTTGGTCATTGCAATTTCTAGAAATTTATATTTTATTATACCCTTCACAGCAGACATTTACAATGGTGCTTGTCTCATAAAAGTGATCATTAGCTTTAAATGTTATTAACTCCAAAATTTTATTTATATTTTTAAGGCAGGGTAAGGGAAGAAAAAATTGCAGAAGAACCTACAATTAAAAACTGGATGCTAGCAAATAAATTTCAAATCACCTTTAAATGGCCTTTAATCTAGGACAGGGGTAGGCAACCTTGGCTCTTTTATGTCTTGTGGACTTCAACTCCCAGAATTCCTGAGTCAGCATAGCTGACTCATAGCTGACTCAGGAATGGCATAGCTGACTCAGGAATTCTGGGAGTTGAAGTCCACGAGACATAAAAGAGCCAAGGTTGCCTACCCCTGATCTAGGACTACTGCCTAGCAAAATATTGAATATTGAAACACTTAGCCACAATACTACCTTATGTGCCAAAGGTGCTTTTCAAAAGGCAACTGGACTTTATTGGTTTCCTCCCTTGAAAACAGTTCACTTCTCATCCAAGAAGTTTTCTTCAGCTTCTTTGTTGCCTTTAGAAAAGCACCTTTGTGACAACCATGACCTGGATGATTGAGACTCTCCATAGAAATACCACGTCTGGCATTCCTTAACTATATAAATATCTTGCTGACTTCCGGTGGATCTGCGCGTGCGATGGCGGCTACTTTGTAGCCGTCCTTCTGGGTAAGTGTTTGAATCGCTATGAACAGCGGCCATCAGCTGTTCAGCGGTTCAAAATCCCCCTCCCGGGCAAAGGGGGGGGAAGAGGGTTGTCTGAATAGTGGTAGAGCCACTCTCATGCACCCCCAAGGCTTTTTTGGGGGGGGGGTGAGAGGAGTGCTCTCACGGAGTTCAGACTGTCTCCGCTTCCCAGCTGCTTTTGTCCCTAGGGACAAAACAAGCCGCTGCAACCACCTCCGCGATTAAAGTGATCTGGTGAGGTTTTTTTAGAGGCGGACAGAGCTGAATAGAGGATTTAGCATTTGCTTTCTTCGATTTTATTTGGATTTTAAGTTTAAAGATTTACTTTTACTTTTATATTCCCTCTTTTTATTTTTTTTTTCCTTTTGTTGAAAGGGAAAGTAAAATGGCGATCGGCAAGCCTTTCGTTTTTTTTTTTCCTTTGGGAAGGTAGAATGGCGATCGGCAGGCTTTTTGGTGCTTTTTTTATCCTTTTCCTTTTTTTTAATGATTGGAACGGAATGTGGATTTGATTTTGATGTTGGGTTTGGATTTTAGAAGCATTATTATTTTTGTTTAACTTCTTTGTTTTGCTTTTTGTACTTTTAAAAAAATGGAATGGATTTTTTCTATTTAATTATTTTTTTCTTCTTCCCTTTTCTTTTTTTAACTCCTTTCTTTTTATTATAATGATCTCCTTTTGAAGGATTTTTTGATTTTTTGGAGTTAATCTCTCTTTTTCTTTTGTTTAATTTTTGTAACTTTTAAGAAGGAGTAAAGATTTGTCTAAGATGGCTCCAAAGCATTCAGTATTTTTTTGTTATAATGATCTCCTTTTGAAGGATTTTTTGAATTTTTTTGGACTTAATCTCTCTTTTTCTTTTGCTTAATTTTTGTAATTTTTAAGAAGGAGTAGAGATTTTTTTTAAGATGGCTCCAAAGCGTCCAGTAATTCCTACAGCTCCTAAGGTGGTTTCTAATTCGGTGTTATCATCAGTGCAACAACCTAAATCAATAGCTTCACCCTCTTCCTTGGTACAGCCAATAATTGTGAAGGATTTGCAAGATATGATGGGAAATGTTATATTTCAAATTAGGGCAGAAATGAAAGAGATTTTAGAGGAAAATAATAAGATTTTGAGGCAAGAGATAGTTTTGGCTCTAAAAGGAGTTGCCTTTGTTCTTGAAAAGCTGAACTCTCATGTAGAAGAGGTAGAAGAAAAAGTGGAATTGATGGAGGGAAAATTTGAAAGCATGGAAAAAGAAATGGAAAATGAGATTCTTATGCTTCAATATAGACAAATGGAATATGCCTTAAGAATCCGAGGTTTGGGAGAGTCTGTGCAAGGAGATCTGAGAGAGATGGTTGCAAAGGACTTTGCTGTGATTTTGAATAAAGAAAAAGAGGAAATACTTAGTGAAATTGAAAAATTATTTAGAGTTAACTCTGTGGTGGCAGTGCAAAAGAATTTGCCAAGAGATGTGGTAATTTACTTTGGGAAAAGATCCCTGCGCAACGAAATTATACAAGCTTTTTATAAGAAGAGATTTCAAATTGCTTCACAAGATGTTATAATTCTAAAGGAGATCCCATCTAAAATTTTAAGAAGAAGAAAGGAGTTTGCTTTTTTAGCAGATGAACTTAAAAAGAGACGAATCTTGTTCAGATGGGATGTTCCGATTGGAATGGTGGTGAATTACCTGGGGATATGTTATAGACTTAATACTGTTTCTCAAGCAAAAGACTTTTATACTTCGGTCCTGGGGGTATGTTCATCGCCATCTATTAAGTTTAAAGCTTTGGAAGAAAAGAAGGTAGAATTGCAGTCTGAAGAGCCTATATTAATGAAAAATGGGAAATCTCAGTTTGAGGGGCCTCAACAAGTCGAGATGAAGGAGCAGAGGACAACTCGTGCAACATATAATCGTAAAGAAAAAGAGCAACAGAAGAAGGAGTTTAAGGAAGCCTCACAAGTATTGGCTCCCTGAGTCTGCGGGAGAAGCAGGATTTATAAACTTTTTGGAGCTACCTTTAAGGGCAGATTTCAAAGCACTTCTTTCGAGATTTATGGATAAGAGAGACTGACAAGGATGGAGATCGAATGAAAATTCTAGATAAGAAGTTTAAGTTTAAGTACTTAGTTTAAGAATTCAAAAGAGTACTGAGTCTGTGGGAGAAGCAAGATTTACAAACTTTTTGGAGTTAGCTTTAAGGGCAGTTTTCAAAGCACTTCTTTTGAGGTTTATGGACAAGAGAGACTGATAAGGAATCTGTTTATTGTGGATGGAATTTGTTATTGGTAAAGATTTAAATGTGTATAAGGGAATTTTAATGGTTTATGGACAAGAGAGACTGATAAGGAATGTGTTTATTGTGGATGGAATTTGTTATTGGTAAAGATTTAAATGTGTATAAGGGAATTTTAATGTTTTAAGTAATGTTTAAATTTGTGTTTTGGAGGGAGTTTATAAAGAATGATGGATAATAACATAAGTATGATATGAAAAGGTTCAGAGTATATTATAATGTGTTTAATGTTTGGGTATTATTATTATTATTATTATTATTATTATTATTATTATTTTAAGAGAAGATAACTTGTTTAATTAAATGTACCTAGATTTGTTTAGGATTTATATGTCTTTTAAGTTTTTTTTTTGATAGGAGAGAAGATTATGGAGATTGAATGAAAATCTTAGATAAGAAGTTTAAGTTTAAGTATTTAGTTTAAGTATTCAAAGAGTATTTAGTTTTAATGGTATAATGAAGGTTTATATGTTTATTTTTGTGTTCTAGGATAAAGAAAGAGGGAGAGATTAGATTTTATATTGTAGGTATAGATATTCAAAGAAAGTAATGTTTAAATTTGTGTTTTGGAGGGAGTTTATACAGAATGATGGATAATAATATAAGTATGATACTAGAAAATGTTTAGAGTATATTATAATGTGTTTAATGATTGCAATTATTATTTTTTAGAGAAGATAACCTATTTAATTTAATGTATTTAGATTTGTTTAGGATTTATATGTGTTTTAAGTTTTTCTTTTCTTTTTCTGAAAAATTTTAATTAAGCCTGTACTCAGCTCTGGGAAGGTTGGGGGAGGGTTTGGGAGGTTTGGGGAGGTGGGGGAGGGTATGGGAGGGGGGGGGGTTGGGAAGGGGATTTGTTTTGTAAAATTTAAAAAATTTTCAATAAAAAAAAATATCTTGCTGGAATACTGCAGAAGACATTTCTATAACACCTATAGCAAAGGCAATCTGTCAAATAGTGTTTTTCCCCCCAAAGAGCTCTAGTAAGTTTAGAACAGATGCTAAATGTACTGTATCTACATTTGCTTTCTAATAAGCAATGCCACTTTGAAAACTGTCCAGAGTCACCTTGGTGATGTGGGTGGCATATAACTTATTAAATGAATAAACAAGTTTACCTTTCCTTCCCATTTCAACTAAATACTTTTTTCATTCCCTGAGCAAACAACTGAACATTCAATTAGAGATAAATATTGTGGGGAAAACCCTGACTCCTCTTACTGCCAAATTACATGTGATGGCAACAGTTCCATTCATTGAAATCTCGGTCTTCCCTTTTGCTATATAAAGTAAATTTGGACATTTGATATTTTGAACCAAGGAAATAGCAAGGATCAAAAGCACTTCTGCTGCTGTAACCTCACTGTTCATCCTTTACTCCTTAGTCAATCTCTAATTCTGGAAAAAAAAACCTCAGGTAGATGAAAGTTTCTGAAGAGGTAAAACAGGAATTATAACAAGAGTTTTAACATTCCTTATTTTGTTCAATCCATTTATCTAACAAACTCCCACGCATCTCCATTCACATATTTAAAAAAACAGATCAGGAGTGGGCAAATGTTTGAGGGTCAGTGACTGCCCTTAACAAACTTGGGATGCTTTGGGCTAACAGTGGACAGGATTTTCTGTATTGGTAGAAGTAATAGTGTCGGCATCTTTATTAGTATTAGCATTATCTGTGAATATCTATTTTGTCACCCTTAAAACATATATTAATTAATATAGGATTGCCTGTTGAGCAGACAGCCTTATAAATGAAATAAACAAAAAACAAATATTCTGCTGCCTTTGGTGGCTACATATTATATAAAGCCCAAACATGCTATAAATTCTGGTTTATAAATCACAATAGCTATGTTCATATATTCACAGTAGGACAAAATAAAATTATTTGGCAGAATTGGTGAACCAACCCAATAGTTATGGAATTACTGCCTGGACTGAGAAATATTTGAACTGCAGGAAGACATCAGTCAGGCACTCCATTTTTAAAGGATATTGTTACTAAAAAAAGGATTAAGGGGTTAAACTGGTGGTACAAATGTTTTCACAAGCAATAGATTTTGTGTGTTGGGCGGCAATATTAATAGACGTTTGTACTGTCGTAAAACATAGAGAAAAAAATGATGATGCACCTGATTAGTACTTTTTGCCATAAAAACAAAATTGAATTTCTTAGGAAATTATATTGAATAAATAAAGATACACAATAATGTTCATTCTTGAACATAAAGCCATTTTTGTAGTAACTGCCAGCCATTAGATCCATAAGCAGAAGGCATTTCATAGTTGATTGTGATGTGCCTTTTATTCATTTATTTTATTAAATTTATATGGCTGTCCATTTGACAAAAATGTTCTGGACAGGTTAGAACAATTAATTAAAACAACAAATGTATGAAAACAGTCATTATTAAAATATAAAAAACACAAGGCATAGGATTGAATGTCAACCACAATAATGGAACTATCTTAAGAATTTCATTGGTCCCCTGGGACCCAGATACAGATGACCTAACCTCACTTTGGGGGGGGAGAGAATGTCCCATTAAGTAAGTGTCACAGCAGAAAAGGCCCACTTCTTGGGACCTTGCCAAATCCCCTAGTAGTTGGAACCCACAGCATTTCTCTTCTGCCAGACAGATATAATTAAAAGGAGACAGTCCCTCAGATAATCCATCCCATGCCATGTAGTCTTTAAAGATTAAAATCAGCAACGTGAATTGGACCCGGAAGCAAAATGGTAACAAGTACTTCTCACAGAGCTGTTCTGTCTGTGAGCAGAGCTAGAAACAGGCTCAACTGGTGCACAACACAAAGCTATGTAAAGGCCTCCTAACTATGACCGTTACTTGCTCTTTGAGCAGGAGTTCTGAGTACAGGAGGATCTCAACACCAAAGATGGTATAATCTTACAACAAGCATGCCTCCAGAGCCACTCAGTCTTGCCAGAATTGTAGCTGAAGCCTGTTATCATCCCCCTTTCAGACTCTCCCATCGTCCAGGCACTGGGCTACAATGTTCACAGCATTGCTTAACACACCAGGAGCAGAGATATATCATTAGCAACATACTGATGATACCTCACCCTGTGACAATGGATGAGATTTCCCAGTAGCCTCGTGTAGATGTTGAATCCCCACTGACTGGAATTCACTCTCTAGAAAGGAGGCGAGTAGCAAAAGACTGTGCTGGCCACCCCTAATCCTCCAGGCCGATTCAGATTGATGATATCGAAAGCCGCAAGCTGATTTTGCATTAGACTGATTTTGTCCATGTGTAGAGCTTGCTAAAACTGAAATTTACTGAGTCAATTCATATTAGCTATCATTTTCTTAAACCATCTCTTAAGAGAGCCATCCTGTCAGTCATTCAAATACTTTTATTCCAATGATGTATGTCATCGGTCCATACTTTTTTTGTTCAATTCATCTAAGAGTCTTATAACCATGCCCTAATTTAATGCACTGTACTTGAGAAATGTTCCATTTTCAGCAAAGATTTTTTTTTAAAAAAAATCTCTACTCATTTGGTTATGGGTTCCCTAGGGTTGGCTTTATGCAAATGAAATGTAATACAAATTTAGATTCTTACCTGTTTCTCACTCATGGCATAAAGATATTGCAGATCAGGGCTCAGCACTAAATCCCGCAAAATTGGACTGCCATCATGGGCTACCACATTTTCATATTGCAAAGCTGAATGTCCAATGGGACTGGTAGGATCAACCAAGATCTGAAAGAAACAAGAAACATGTAAGAAGGATGAAAACTAGTGCATTTTTTGCAAAATTAAGTTGAATTACATTTATTAGGTTCCATAGACACGATGTTCCAGTTCTATACAAGTACAGGTGGTCCTGGTTGAACGACACTAAGTTCACAACTGTTCAAAGTTACCATGACACTGAATGAGGGGAACTAATGACCAATCCTGGTAATTGCAGCTACTGTAGCATTCCCACAGTCACATCATCACATTCAGCACTTGGCAATGTCAACTGGCTCACCATTGCAACAGCTGCAATGTCTGTGGTTAGGTGATCACCATTTGCAATGTTCATGGCTGACTTTTAACAAGCAAGGTCAATGAGGAAGCCAGCAGGAAGTCACAAATAGCAATCATGTGACCATGGAATGATGCAGCCACATAGAATTCACATAATAGCAGCAAATGGGACTGGTGCAACTACCAGCATCAATCAGTACAATCAGTGTTGTTGCACTATATACAACCATGCTGCTTAGTGATGGAGTTCCTAGTCACACTAACATTGTTAAGCATAACATTGTTAAGCAGTGAGCCATGTGCGGATCTGTACATTGAGGAAACATAACAACCATGGCACAACATAGGAGAACAAGCCCATCAGGACAAGATTCAGCAGTCCATCTGTATTTAAAAGACAAAAGCCACTCTTTCAAAGACAGCAAAGTCCATATTTTGGACAGAGAGGACCGCTAGTTTGAAAGAGGGGTCAAAGAGGCCATCCATGTCAAAATTGAACAGCCCTCTCTCAACAGAGGGGCAGGGATATGACATCTATCTCCAGTCTACAACACAGTCCTTTCAGCAGTTCCAAGAAGGCTCCACATCCATTTGCGCTATTCAGGTGACCCTGATGACACAGATAAGCCTCCAGGTGGCCTCAATGACTCTCTAAAAGAATGCAAATGAACAGCTATCTTCAAGGAGTATAAATCCTGCCATTCTCCACCATCCACTCAGAACTAAAGAAGTTTCTTGGATGAGAAGCAAAATGTCTTCAAAGAAAAATAAGGAAATCCAAGCTGCCTCATGAAAAAAGCACCTTTGGGACTTTATCCGAGTTATCATTTTTATGTCTTTCACAATAAAAACAATTATTTCTATTTGCTTTTCATTTAAGATTTATTTGATGTATTTGTATACCACTTTGCCATTATTATGAACTCTGAGTGCACTACAGTTAAAATAATAAATTTGAAAAAATGAAGCAGGCAATTACTGGATAATGTATATTGGTATCTCCAGAGAAAGTGCCGGTAAGAGGTATGTTGAGCATTACTGACCATCACCATGTAGAAAATATAAAAATATTTTAATTAGGGAAAATTTTCCATTATCAATTTCTCTACAGGCTGAATTGGATGGAGGAAGAATGGTAGCTACTGTGAACTTCAGCCTCTCTTGGGATAGCCTCAGAAATAGTGCACTTCCAGCAATAGGATTTGCCTCTCATGGATAAAATAAAGACTCTTTTTCCTTTACCTGTCAGTGTAGCCTATCTTCTTTGCCAGAGCAATCATACAATTACCACCTCTCAGCATTTACCATCTCGTACATTTGCTGGAATCATTATTGGAATCAATCATCTTCCTTTTTTTAAAAAACAATGAATTATAGATGCTTTGTTTTAGCCAGCTTCCCTTCCTCAATGAACTTTTCAATAGCCTAACAGTTGCATTGCTCTTGAAAGGCTCTCCAGCTATCAAGAAGGTGAAGTACCTAAGCACTAACAACCCATGCAAGTATCTATGCAAAGAGGCTGCATAATGAGAGCCAAGAGAATGAAGACAAATTTCATCACCACTTCAGTATTACAATCAAGGGCCCATGTATTCTATTAGAAGTTATACTTCATAAAAGGAGTGAGGGTCAATCAGCATATTTGTTCCTGGCACAGCAGGGATATAGCAAATGCTCTAATCCCATTAATAATAATGACAATAAATCTTATCCAAAAAGATTTGCTTTCACCACAGAGGAAATAACAGCATTAAAAGGCATTATAAGATCCTATTCAACCCATAATAGGGACAGAATATATATCTAGGTTAATTCTCTTCATTCAGCTGTCATCAAGATGCTCATCATGCTTCTCTTTATATATTTGCACTGGAAGTATTTATTTCTCCTTCTGCAATTAAAACACCTGGAAGCCAATTTGCAAAACCTGAATCATGGAAGAAATGGTGAATAACTTTATTCCATCTCACCTGAAATCTGGATTCAATCGTCTTTTGGCCCTACAAAGATGGTATACAGGGAGTCTTTGACTTACAACAGTGCATTTAGTGACCGTTCAAAGTTACAACAGCACTGAAAGGAGTGACTTACAACCATTTTTCACACTTACAATCCTTGCAGCATCCCCCACGGTCATATGATTAAAGCTCAGTTGCTTAGCATCTTTATGATGGTTGCAGTGTCGCAGGATCATGTGATCACTTTTCACGACCTTATGACAAGCAAAGTCAATGGGGAAGCCAGATTCACTTAACAACCTTGTTACTAACTTAACCACTGAAGTGATTGACAACTGTGGCAAAAGAGATTGTAAAATGGGGGAAAGCTCACTTAACAAATGTCTCAGTTAACAACAGAAATTTTGGGCTCAATTGTGTCGTAAGTCAAGGACTACCTGTACTAATTCAAAAGACCATTTAAACTGTATATAGTCCCAAAAATTGGTGCCACACCTATACATTCAGAATGGATGGTCACCTGAAAATTATCACTCCACTCATTCACATACTAGAATCTGGGGTCACGTAACAAAGTTGCAGGTTGAAAAGTTCAGAACGAACGAAAGAAAGCATTTCTTTATACAATGAACAATTTTGCTTCCCCAAAGTTATAAGTGATATCTATTCATTTAAGGGTTTTAAAAAACAAAACATATTTGTAGGGGATGTGGTCCATAATGGCTACTTATCAAAATGCTTTTATGCTGTCCCAATCAAGATGCAAATTGCTCTTTTATACCACTGGTCGGAAATATATAAGCAGGAGGGTACAACCGTGATCATGCTCCCTTTGTGGATTTCTTACATGGTTGGCAACTGCAAGAAATATAACCTAGGACTAGACAAGCCTTGTGTTTGATTCATGTTGTTTACGTTCTTAATTCTATTCCCTGTGAATAGCAGTAGTAATACTTGGTCAACAAATCTAAGTGACTTTGAGCAGAACGTTTGACTAAAAAAGTATTTCATGACAAAGGAGTAATTGATACCCTTTATATAACTGTAAATAATTGGACTGAATCACTGGACTACCCATTATCTTTGCAACCTCAGCCAAAGCACTGCCTCTCCCACTCCAATAAAGCCCCACATTCCTCAGTTGCAATAAATAGACTCCCTCCGTCCATTTGCATAGTTTCCAATCAGGCAAAGGAAGTGAGGCTTAGAAGGCAGGATCCTGGCGTGTAGCTGATTAGCATGGAAATATATGCAGCTCACAAACAAACCAGGGCCTGCTTAATTAGAGCAGAGCCTTTGATTCACTGCCAACATCCAGCACATACCAGCCCAGGATTATTTTTAGTCAGTTTTACAAAACAAATGTATTTGATTAAGAGAGACGCCCCAGAGTGAAAGAAGATAGATCAGCAGCGGCAGGGATATAAAAAGGCTGGTTCCCTACAGTGAATAGGGCTTGGGCTCATAGTGAAGGTGTCCAGGAATGCAGGTGTGATTGTGAGAAGACCTTCGCACACAGCCTGACAGCTGTTCAGCTAATACCTAGTAACTCCGGGAATGTTTGTCTGCAGCTGCCAATTCCTCATCCCAACACGTTCCCTGAAATTGCTAGTCTGAAACTTCCCTCACTCCATAGCTGGATCTGATGACCATTATCTCCCTCCCTATCTCTCTCTCTCCCCTCCCATACTCTACATTCCCTTTTAAATTCTTTGCTGCTGTGTGTCTTCCCCCCCCCCTTCCTATGGATTCGTTCTTTCTTGCTTCAGCTTATCATTGCAATCCATTTAGCTGATTCCAATCCCTTTAATGACAGGTTAACCGGAAAATGTGCAAGGCAGACATACCTTCATTTTTCACTAGACATATAGTATGTACTATGTAGGGAGTAAAAACCTGGCCTCCTCCCATTTCTGCTATATATTCTAACGATGTCGAAACAACGAAAGAAAGTTATGATCCAGTTTCACACACCAAAATAAAGGCAGGGATAAGCTGTTTAAATACATCCTTTTATTAATCTTCCAGGCTGGGCTCTTTTTCCTGTTTAGCAAATATAAGTCATTACTAAAAATTGTAACCACATAATGGTTAATTATTTCTCTTTGAATACTTTAAAGCTTTACCAACAGGCCAGTATTTAAAGTTACTACAATATCTCCATTAGTAATCAACGTTACTAACATCTGGGCATACTGAGATTTTCTCCCATTCAAAGAAAGCCTTTTGTGTTCGCAACATTCCATCCACCCAACTATCAATAAAAATAATAAATAATAGACAATTCAAAGAGTTAAAGCCACCCAAAATATCTATATAATTCCTAATTTGTAAAGCCATGTCAAAGAAAAGCCTTACAAATTAATCAGTGGAGTAGCTAGCTTCTGGAGCTGTGGGTGCTCCTGCACTAGAGGTTTTCAAAAATAGACTGGACAGCCATTTGACTGGGATGGTATAAGGCTCCTCCCCTTAAGCAGGGGTGGACTAGAAGCCCTCCTAGATCCCTTCCAACCTTATGAGTCTATGTTATAAATACTTCAGAAATATTTTTTTAAAATTTCTTTAAAACAGGCCTGTATCACATTGTCATTAAAATATGCAAAATGCTTATGATTTCAGCACAAAGTGTGGCAAGTTTAGGAGATATTTACTTGAAAATATTGAAGTTCCAAGTTTAAGAAGAATGCTATCCCTCAGTCACAGGATATCAAAGCAACCAGACTATTTCTCCACATCAGCTGATCTCCTACACATATAAAGCAAGTGAAGGGTGACAACACTTCTAAGAGCTTTCCTATATCCAATGAAAACCACTAGTATTACATAACAAATGGGGCCAATTTTTGAAAAGTAAAGTTTGACAAGTCGCGAAGTCTAATATATGACTGATATTCCTGGATTCATGGCTAGCAGGGATCTCAATCTCAATTCTTTCATGCCAAAACCTGGTTCTCACTAATTTCAATTGATAAGGGATTCAGTATAACTCTAAAAGTTGCAAACTGCCATTTAATCCAGTATTTAACTAAATAAAATAAAATAAAATAAAAAACTTTCTTATATTGAGGGAGATGAATGGTTTCTAAATCTCTCTGTTGCATGTGACCATAATTACTATATTTGTCAACTTTGGAATTAACTGAGAAGCATCCCATGAATACTTTAAGCATGTAACAGTTTCTCATAGGCTGAATTCATATGACAAATTACACCTTTTTAGTCCTTTTAAGGGCCATATTCATAGTTCAATCAATATATTCCTACTTTAGTTTTAAAACCATTTGGTGGTATCGTAGCAATTCCAGTAGTAGCTTTTCACTATCAGGGGTAATTCTACAATTTATATCAATCTGCTGTTTATGTAAGGGGTCCCCAACCTTTTGGGCACCAGGAACCAGTTCTGTGGAGAGGGGTTTTTCTGCGGACCGGACAGTGCATGGTTTTGTGAGCTGCCTGCTTTGTTTATGCGGACCAGTTGCTGGCATGCTGCGGCCCGGTACAAGCCCATAGACCCCTGGTTTATGTGACATGGTCCTATGGAAAAGGGGCGTTGTCTTACCTGAACGCCTTTTCTCAGCAGGATGATATAGAGTCCAATGGATGGGTTCTATGACAGCCTTCCTGCCCGGCAGACTGGGTAAAAAACTTTGGCCACACCCCTTCCTCTGGGCGTGACCCCAGTTTTGACTTAGGCGAGAAACTTTGTTGGAATCAATATTGCAGCTCTTTATTACCTACCTGCCTAGACCTAACCCCTGGGTGGGCTTGGACTCTACATCATCCTGCTGAGAAAAGGCGTTCAGGTAAGACAACGCCCCTTCTCCAGCAGGATGGCTGTAGAGTCCAATGGATGGGACATACCAAAGCCCTCATGTCCCCCTGGGAGGGAAGTCTAGGCTACCGAATTCTGAGCAGATACGACCTGCTGTAGCACTCTTCTACCAAAGGCAGCATCTGATGCGGCCAGGGAGTCTAAACGGTAATGCCGGATGAAGACAGACGGTGAAGACCACGTTGCTGCCTTACAGATTTCTTCTACCGGCGCTTGTGTTAGCCACGCCACCGAAGTGGCTGCGCTCCGTGTTGAGTGGGCAGTCACATGTGCGGGTGCTGGTAGTTCCTGCGAGACGTAGGCCTGGGCTATGCAGGCTCTGATCCACCTACCTATGGTGGAAGAAGACACCTTCTTTCCCATAGATGATGGTTGAAAGGAAACAAATAATGCTTCTGTCTTGCGGAATGTCAACGTGCATTTCACGTAGAAACACAGCGCTCTACGCACGTCCAGCTTGTGCCATCTATGCTCTAGCCTGTGTTTGGGTTTTGGGCAGAAATCGGGAAGAATCAATTCCTGAGATCTGTGAAAGATGCTGTTTACCTTCGGAATGAAGGCCGGGTCTGGCCTAAGGACGACCCTGTCCTTGAAGAAGGTACACAGATCCTTCCTTACTGATAGTGCCGCTAGTTCTGAAATTCTTCTTGCTGAAGTGATTGCCACGAGGAAGGCCACCTTCAGCGATAGGTGGTGAAGAGAACATGAATCAAGGGGCTCAAATGGTGCTGATGTCAAGGCTAGAAGGACTTTAGGCAGGTTCCAAGACGGGTACCTGTGAATGACGGGGGGCTTTGTGTTGGACGCCCCCTTTAAAAAGGCGCTAATCGCTGGATGTTGCGCTAGGGATGTCAAGTTGTCGCAAGAGAGAACAGTTGAGAGGGCCGATATCTGTCTGCGAATAGTGTTGACTGACAGGCCCTTGTTAAGACCCTCCAGGAGGTAATCTAGAATATTGGGGATGGATACTGTAGTTGGATCTAGGCGCACAGAAGCGCACCACCTACAAAAGCCTTTCCATGTAGCATCGTAAATCCTGTTCGTGGACGCTCGTCGTGAAGCTTGTATGATCGATATCACCCCTGCCGAGTAAGCTTGCTTGGCTAAACTTTGCCGCTCAAATGCCAGGCGGCTAGTTGTAGCCACTGGGGGTCTGGGTGCACAAACTTGCCCTGGCTGAGAGTTACTCTGTCCGGGGGAATCCTCCATGGGGGTGATATCGAAAGGTCCACGAGGTCGGCAAACCACGGGCGCCATGGCCAATGCGGGGCAATGCAGACTATCTCTGCGCCTTCCCGGATCAGCTTGCGTATGGTCACCGGTATTAAGGGCAACGGTGGGAAGGCGTACAGGAGATGCGCCGGCCACCGACACCTGAGAGCATCCGTTCCCTCCGACCCCGGAGACGGGAATCTGGAGAAGAACCTGGGGAGTTGTGTGTTCTTGTGGTTGGCAAATAGGTCCAGGTGCGGTTGCCCGATTCTCCGGGAGATCTCCTCGAACAGAGCCGGATCCAGGCGCCATTCCGCCTGATCCACCTTGGCTCTGCTCAGGCAGTCTGCCTGGGTGTTTGCCTCCCCCGAGATGTGTTCTGCCTTGATAGAACTCACGTTGGTTTCTGCCCACCGAGCCAGAGCTAACACCTCCTTCATTAGTTCCGCTGATCGCGTTCCCCCTTCCTTGTTTACATGGGCCTTGGCTGCTACATTGTCCGTTAACACGAGGACGTGCCTCCCTGTTACTAGATGTGAGAAATGGCGTAGGGCCAGGTGGATGGCCCGGAGCTCTAGCCAATTGATGCTGTGTGAGAGGTCCTTCTGGTCCCACTGGCCCTGTGCTATCTGGGTTCCCAAGTGGGCTCCCCATCCGAACAGGCTCGCATCTGTCGTGAGCGTGACCCTGTTCGGCTCTTTGAATATGCTCCCCTTGAGTATCTTGGGAGATATCCACCATTTCAGAGATCTCATCACCTGTGCTGGTACCAAGACCTTCCTGTTGGAGGTGCTGAGATTCCTCCTCTGGTAGGGTAGGAGGAACCACTGCAACTCCCTCGAGTGGAGTCTTGCCCATGGTATAATGCCCATGCAAGATATCATCTTTCCCAGGAGTTTCGAGAGCTGTATCAAGGGCACTCTCCTGATTCTCTGAATTTGTTGAATTAGCTTGGATATGCTGATTCGTCGATCCTGGGAAAGGTATACCCTGCACTGTGACGAGTCTATTACTGCGCCTAGGTGTTGCAGTCTCCTTGAGGGAGATGACTTTTGGCCAAATTGACCGAGAATCCATGCCCCTGCAGGGCTCGGATTGTGGTCTTGAGATCTACCCTTGCTTGTTCCTGAGATCTGGACTGGATCAAGATGTCGTCCAGATAGAACTGTACGCGAACCGGCATCAGTCTGAGATGGGCCGCTATTACAGCTAGAATCTTGGTAAATACCCTTGGCGCTGAGGATAGTCCGAAGGGTAGGGCCCTGTATTGGTAATGTCGGCCCGCGTAGGTGAATCTGAGGAATTTCCGGTAGCTGGGATGAATGGGGATGTGTAGGTACGCCTCTGTTAGGTCTATTGAGGATAGTAGATCCTCTTCCCTGACGCTGGCTAGGATGGATTTCAAGGAGTGCATCTTGAACCTCCTGTATTTTATGTAATAATTCAGGCCCTTCAGGTCCAATATTGCTCTCCATCCTCCTGACGGCTTCGGGATAACGAAGAGGATGGAATAAAATCCTCTTCCTTCCTCTCCCCTTGGTACCCTCTCTATGGCTTGAATTGACAGGAGGTGAGCTATGGCCAAAGTTAGCAACCTTGCCTTGTGTACCTTTCTGGAGATGGGACATCTGATGAACCGGCCTGGTGGGGGAGAACAGAAGTCTAAGGTCAGGCCATGCCTGATCGTTTCCAAGACCCAGGAGTCAGTAGTGGTCTGCTCCCAGACCTCGATGAAATTTCCTAACCGACCCCCAATGGGAGTGTCCTGTTTGGCGTCACTTGGTGCGCTTAAAGGATCTGCCTCCCGATCCCCTATATGGGCGTCTGGACTGGAACTGGCCTCTGGCTCCTGTGTTTTGGCGATCCTGGGGTCGATCCTGTCTCGGATAGAAGGATCGCGAGCCTCTGGGCCAGTCCCAGGATTGCCCTGACCGAAAGGGCTGCCTCCATTCCCAGGGGCTTCCTGGGCGGGAGTCCTGTCTCCGGAAGTCTTGACTGCTTCTCCTATCAAACTTCTTTGATGGGTGCACTAATATTTTCCTCTTGTCTCTGCCTTCACTGACATGTGGGTCCAGTATGGACCCAAATAGGAATGCCCCGCTGTATTTGGACGTCGAGAGACGCCACTTGGACCTCAGGTCTGTCTTCCAATTTTTGAGCCACAGTAGCCTACGCGAGGCTACTGTGGCCGCAATGGATCTTGCCGCGTACTTCGTTGCATACAACGAAGTGTCAGCCGTGAATTGAGAGGCCGCGAGGAGCTTGGCCAATGTCTGGTGTACTCTGACCTGATCTGGAGGCACCGTGCTTTGCAGCTCCCTCAGCCACATAATGCAGGCCCTCGCGAAGAATGATGATGAGGTGGCTTCTTTGGCCGCCCAGGCTGCAGCCATGTGGGAGCGACGGAGGGAGTGTTCAAATTTCTTTTCTTCAAGACTTCCGCCATGTCTCCTGGAATCGCGGAGGTAGAAAATAATGAGATCAAGGGGTTATCTACCATAGGAACCTCTAACATGTTCAAGAATGAGGGAGAAAGGTTGAACAGCTTTCTTTCCACGCTATTGGGCGCCGGTGGGCTTGCCAGAGAGGACCATTGTTCCTCTACCGTGGTCATGAAGACCTCCGGACATGGAATGTACTTATCCTGTGAGACCTTCTTGGCAAATAGAGGATTGGCCTCCTTGCTTGTAGAGGGCATCTCCTCCTGTACTGAAGTTAGGCTGACTGTGGAGACTGCCTTTATCAGGAGTGATTTTAGGAGCGCAGGGTTAAAGAGGCCAGAGCTCGTCGCCTGCTCAGGTGCGGTCTCCTCATCCTCCGAAAGGGGCATGTCTGACATATCAAGGTCTAATGAGTCACCCTCTCCTATTTGAGAGGAAGTCTCAGAAATGTTGGTAGGGGGCGGCCTGGGTCGTCCCTTATGGGGTGTGTGAAAGGCCACTTGTCCCTTAGAAGCCATGAACTGGGAAAAGGCATCCTGCATGATTGTTCTCCTGCGCTTTGTCACTGGAATGACACGCTGGAGTGTGGTCGGGTGAAGAAGTTGGTGAGGAGCGAGTGGAGGAATCTAACTGTTCAGTTTCCCCAGGAGGAGACCAAGTTTTGAGAACTTCCTGGGCAGTAGGTTCTGAGATGGGTGTCACCACTGGGACAGGGGAAACCATGCTTGTCCCAGTGGAATTGGTTCTCTGTGCCCTGCTAATTTGTCTTTCTAAAGCCAAATGTCTCCTCGAAGCTTCTCGCTCAGCCGTTTTAGATTGTCCCTTCTGAGTAAGATGCTTTGTTTTAGCCTTCTTCTTCCCCCCCACCTCTGGTTCAGAGGATCTGCGTTTTTGCTGCTGTTGTGGGGGGGACAATTGAGGGACCTGTGTGACTGAATACGAGACATTGTCTGCCATTGTGCCAGACACCCCGAGTAGGTAATGCCTGGAGTGGGGGAATAAGATACGCAGATCAGATGCAGATGCTTGGGGCTGGGCCCTCCTCTGCCTATACCAACAATGGCCGGACAGACAGGATTCTTTGGACAGGAGATCCTGCAAGGCAGTGACTAAAGGTCACTATATGAACAGTTAGAGAAAATTATTCCTCCTCACCTCCTCACCTAATCCCAGGACTCTTCAGCCCTGGTCCAACACAATGCAACTGGTGACTTTAACTCCCCCAATCTGTGACTGTAAAAACAGATCACGTTCGAATTGATTGCAGTTTGCCTATTTTCCCCCTCTTCCCTCTTTGTAATGCAAGTAGGCTCCTCCGGATGGCGAAAAGCCCCACCCACAATGGAACGGTGGGTTAATCCGCTCGTTCAAAATGGCGAATTGGAGGAGGCCACTCCCCCCAACCACAGCCTATGGAGACCACGAGGCTCACAATGGCGTTTCTAGCTGCCGGCTCTGAAATTTTCCTTGTCCTCCCTGCGCGCCGGCAAAGGAAAAGGGGGGGAGGGCAAGCCAGGAGGCGAACGCCGGCTAAAGCGGCCCTTTCGGGCTTTGAGTGCAAGGGGGGAGGGCCCCGCGCCGATCGGCTGATAAATGTGCTGGGGGTCGGTAAACGACCCGGTGAGCCCCCCGAACCCCTTGGCTGGTCTCCCTAGCCCTTGGGGATACTCTCACCGCTCCGATGATCCTCCGTTGGGTGGAGATCCGGTCTGAGCCAGCTGCTAAAGGTCTTGTTATTGCTAATTTCGTCTGGAAATTTAGTCTGGGAAGAGGGAGATTTTGTCTTAAGCTATGGATTTTTGAAGAGCTGAATCTCGCACTGCTATCGGGCTTCGAGACTGAGTCAAAACTGGGGTCACGCCCAGAGGAAGGGGTGTGGCCAAAGTTTTTTACCCAGTCTGCCGGGCAGGAAGGCTGTCATAGAACCCATCCATTGGACTCTACAGCCATCCTGCTGGAGAAAATAGGGCATCAAATGGGAAAACATTAATTCAATTGTCACTGTGTTGTGGTTCCGGCTAATGAAACATTCCAAAGAACTTCCAGGCATTTATTTTCCTAAAAGTCTTTTGTTACAAAATGTCGGCACAAGCACAATGGAGGGATGCTAGGATCTAAGTTCTCTTCCTCTGAGCAGTTAAATTATCAGCATGTTCCCTCCCTAAATTAGCTGTCATATCTCACACTATCCAATTAGTGTGAAGGTCAAATGTTTTCTTCCTCTTTCTTTCCCGGGCTTTATCCCCAACGCCCCTTCTGCTCTTTATTAATTCCATATTTACCAGACAATTCTGCATATTGTCAAAAGCAAGAATATACAATATTTGCAGCGTTGACACACTGCTTCATTGAGGCAGGCATCAGAGACAGCATGATACAATAAATAATATGTAATATTTGCACTAAAAGATCTGAGCAGGCATTAAGTCAGTTGAGGAGACCTTAGTTTAGGCACTTTTTCAATCTAATGTTTCTCAGATGGCAGCTGAGGAGATAAAGTGAGATAATCCTACACATGCCACACTAAACTCCATTAGGTAGGATAGTATGAAAGTATTTGGCTTGAGCTGGCTTAACATCACAGAAATAGGTTACGACCTTTTTTTAAGGGAAGAAAAAAACATCTCAGAGGCTTATGTTATAATCAAAACATACATAATAGTAATGAACACAACTGGATTTCCTTCAGGATATGTTCTCGACTTACAACCATATGTTTAGTGACCGTTCCAAGTTTCAATGCCATTGAAAAAAGTTATTTATAACCTGTCATTAAACATACAACTGTTGCCCCAAAGATATGATCAAAATTTGGGTTCTTGGCAATTGGCATGTATTTACAATAATGGCAGGATCCCAGATCCCCCATGCCATACTCTGCTCAACAACTAATTCCTAAAAAACTGTCAAACCACTTAGTAAAGCTGTAGTACTATTATTCTCATCTTTCCTATTACCTATCCTTATCTTTTTATGACTATAACTTTGTTGCTGTATCTTACAATTTATATTGTTTTATTAGTATCCTAGTATGATTTATGTTGTTTGCTTACCTAGTATCCTGTAACTATCACTAAGTGTTGTATCTTATGATTTATGATGAATGTGTTGTATTTTATGATTTATGATTAATGTATTTTATGTTGATTATGATCATGATTTATCACTATTGCTTGTATATACACTGAGAGCTTATGCACCAAAGACAAATTCCTTGTGTTTCCAACCATACTTGGCCAATAAAGAATGCTGTGCTATGCTATTCATAAAATTGCCATTGGTGACCTTTTCCCAGCCAGTTTCCAACAAGCAAAGCCAGTGGGAGAAATCAGATCACAACCATGTGATTAATTTAAAAACTACAGTGATTCATTTAACAATCCTGGGACAAAAAGGTAAGTTAAAATCAGGTTGGACTTACTTAACAGCCACCCTGCTTAGCAACAGAAAATCTGGACCCAACTGTGGTTATAAATCAAGGACTGCTTGTACATACAATTTGTCTTGTATGTAATGTTTATTTTATGAATGCCCAAACTGTTGCAGAAAAGGCAGTTTTAACTAATTCCCACAACTATGCCCTTCAGATGTACTAAGACTACAATTCCCAGAATTCTTAGCATCTGCCTACCATTTCTAGAATATGCAATTAGAAAAAGCTGTAAAGCTTAATTATGCCATGGAATTAAATCTATACTTCTGCCTACCTATACTATATTGGCTACACTCCAACAGAAGAAAATTACATTACTGAAAATCTGGATTTGTCTTGAAGCATATATTCAAAAACTAAGGTGACCAACTTTTTTACAACAAAAAGGAGGACACGAATAAATTTAAGAAAAAAATATCGTAAATAAAAAAAACATTGTATTTATTGCAACAATAATACAGAATACACTATAATATGATAAATGCATAATAAAAAACATTTGTAACAATAACATTTTATATTGTAATTATGCTTACATGCCTATTAATTATTTAAATGAGTACTTTTCCATTGAATGAATATTTTTTGTCAATGTATCATCTTCTAACAATATATTGGAAATATCTGAACAAGAAATATCCTTCATATTGAATTTTATGGCAAGTGCTGCAGCTAGAGTATCAATATTCAATCTCGATTTCTCACTTGTCCAAAAATCTACACGGCTGGACTGCGTGGGGGTGGGCGGCGGAGGCAGGTGTTGTGAGCCAGGCGCTCCAGGATGGCCATGTAGATGCGCAGGGTGAGATGGTGGCAGTGCAGGTCAGCACTGCGTAGACCACCAGCTGGCGCAGCCCATGGAAGGTCAACTGCCCGCCGCGCCCCCGCCCACAGCCGCCCCGCCAGCACTGCTGCCCTGCCATGGAGAGCCGGCCCTACAGCTCGCAAAGCACCAGCCGCGCCAGCTCCGGCCCTGCAGCCTCTCCCCAGCACCACCGCCCCCCCTGCCCATCCCCGTACAACCGGCCCCGCGGCTTGCAAAGCACCAGCCGCGCCGGCTCTGGCCCTGCAGCCGCCCCCCAGCTGCTGGGGCAGCACCACCATCCACCCTGCGCATCCCGGTAGAGCCGGCCCCACGGCTTGCAAAGCACCAGCCGCGCCGGCTCCGGCCCTGCAGCCGCCCCCCAGCACCACCACCCCCCAGCACCACCGCCCCCCCTGCCCATCCCCGTAGAGCCGGCCCCGTGGCTTGCAAAGCACCAGCTGCGCCAGCTCTGGTCCTGCAGCCACCCCCCCCCAGCCGCCCCCCAGCACCACCGCCTACCCTGTGTATCCCCGCGTAGAACTGAACAGGGAAGATCAAGTGAAACTTACCGCTCCAGTCTCCTCCAGCTATCTTTGGAACTAAGAAGTAGGAGATCGTGTAGTTGGGTAGCAGTGAGGGGTGCAAGTTCCTGCAACTTGCACGTGCAAAGTTTGCCGCCCGGGTGTTTTGGCGTGCTCAGCAGCAATTCCTATTGCCTTTTGAAAGCCAATAGGGGGAATAGATGCAAAAGTTGAAAAAAAATTAAAAAAAAGGTCCCGGAACGCCTTCTGAGCGTTCTATGAGGAAACAAAAGCCCTGCAGATTAGTCCTCAAAAAGAGGACATTTAGGAGGACATTTTCGAGAGAGGACAGAACTCACAAAAGGAGGACTGTCCTCCCAAAAGGAGGACGGTATATGGAAAAGGAGGACATTTAGGAGGACACTTTTCAAGGGAGGACAGAACTCAAAAAAGGAGGACTGTCCTTCCAAAAGGAGGACGGTTGATCACCTTACAAAAACCATTAGCCACCACTCTGAGAGTCAAACCTCTTATCAAGAAAATAAAAGTAGCAACTGTGCTCTCAAAGAATTTTTTTTTCCTGCAGCACCTTAGATTGTTTAGAGACCCAAATTAATGAAAAGGATCCTGTTCCGAATAATTAGTTTCACTCAGTTCCGAATAATTACTTTCATTGTGAAGTTTGTGACAGCTGATACTTGGAAGTTAAAGAAAACAAAGGGGCAAAGGAAATAGCATCCAATATCCTAATATCAAATGAGTATTTACGTCTCCAGCATTGTCACCATTATTTTATGACAGCAAAAGTTCCAAGGAAATGACTCAGTGGCCATTTGTAAAAAAATCTCTAAGTCTGGGAATGCTTTTGACTCCACAGTGCTATTTTCACTATATTAACAGAAATAAAGATGTTACATGCTACATGTGGCTTCTTATCATATGTAAAACAATAGTTTTGCAGGGGTGGGTGGGAAAAGAGTGACAATAATTTTCAGCATGATAAATCTGCCCTTCATCTAACTGGCCTTGTTCAAGCAGTTCAATAACCCAGTAACCTACAGCCACAATGAAGGAAGAGGTTACCCACAGCTGGGCAGCATTTTGCCACATTTCCCCTTTAAAATTGAGCATGCCAGCAGACTGTTAACTCTTGGGTTTTTTTCTCCAGAGAGGACTCTGGTCATATATTTCTTAAACATTCATACGTAGTACGGTCTAGCAAAAAAATATGTTTTGGGGGCAAAGAGATAAAATCAACTTCCTAAGGAAAAGGCGTTTTGATGCTTAGTGAACAGAATGGATTAAAAGAAACCTGACTCTCTTTCACCCCAGGAAAGATGGTCTCTTACTCCAGGGTTGTTGCTCTGGATTTGCTGATTCGACACAGAAAAAATATAACCCCACACTTCCAGATATAATCCTGCAAAAAAAATAAAAATAAAAAAAGGCAACTGAGGTGTTCTGGAATTCTCAGCAAGAGAAACTTTCCCCCACCTTCTTTCTTTTATCAATCACAATTTTTTAAACAAAATTCACGAAAAAAACCTATGAACAAAACTAAATTTTAAAAAGGTAATATACACCCATGCAACAGTTACCATCTAATTAATGGTTAACTTACCTTACTAATACAAACA
Organism: Crotalus tigris; assembly: GCF_016545835.1. NCBI lineage: Eukaryota > Metazoa > Chordata > Lepidosauria > Squamata > Viperidae > Crotalus > Crotalus tigris. Next base: position 2,242,602 of record NW_024100213.1, on the reverse strand, counting down.
AAAGAAAAACAAACCAAAGAAAAGTCATACTAAAAATCAGAGTTAATTTGATATGTTATCCACTTATACCACATCCATATTTAATAACAATGTATCGAATTAGACATAAAGATTGATCTATTCTTGTACAATACTGTATTAAGAAATCTAAACCAAAGAGAAACATACTGCAAGACTTAAGAAGATAAGTAAGTCATAAATATTGGTAATTTCAACTTTTTTTCAAATTTTAATATACAGGTAGTCCTTGACTTATGAGAGCAATTTAGACTGGAATTTCCATCACTAAGTGAGGCAGTTGTACAGAAAGTTGCAAGTCTCAGGCCTGCAGGCAGATAAACGGCAGATGCCAGCTGAAGAAGGGAACAAAGGCATGTGTGGAGATATGAGGGAAGGTCAAAGAGAGCGCATGAGGCAGAACAAGGGCATATGAAAGTGCAAGGGGATGTGCGAGAGGCACTGCACAGATTGGAGAGATGTGTGATGGTACAAGAGAGTTGCGACTCACAAGAGGTACCCCACATGGGTCTGGGAAGATGGGCAAAGGTGCCCAAGAAGTTGGGGAGGGTGCAAAGGCATGTGCGAGAGGCGCCATAAAATGCATAGGTCAGGGAGGGTTCTCAGTGACACATGAGTAATCAGTGTGGTGTGAGTAGAAAGAGGCTGAGGGTCAATACGCAGGTGAGGGACTTGTGACCTTGCCTACCAGCTTCCCTGGGGAAGCTAGCAGGGTAGGTTGCAAATGATGATCATGTGATCGCAGGATGCTTGGCAAGTGGCTGTAAATGTGAATGGTTTGCCGAGCATCTAGACCATGATCACATGACTTTGGGGGATTGAGAATGGCCAGAACTCCAAGAACTGATCGTAACCACCATTTGTTCAGTGCCATCTTAACTTGGAAAGTTGCTGGCCATATAGTTATATGTTAAGTACTACCTGTAGATACAAAGCCAATTTGATTTCGAAAGGGGATTCTATAAAAATGATAGCATCACAGTCTTAACTGCTTTCTTTATGACCATTAGTCCATATTGAGCCATGAAACTTGTCAGGTTAATTATATAGTTATTGTTGTATTAGGCAAAGAAAATTCTCTGAAGTCATAGAAATTCCTTAAGAATGTTCATTAAAAAGTAAAATTACTTTTAAAAGTAATTTTCCAAACTCTATCCATACTTTCCAAAAAAAAGTCTTACTACCTATTTTTAAAGTACAATTATTCCATAAAGTCAAGTATTATGAGACCGAAAATCAAAATCCAATCTACATTCCAGGACCCAAATGCATCCAAATGCATCTACCTGTTCACAGCACCTACATAGTGTGTGAAACCTTTCCTTCCAGACTCACGTATCCCAGATTTCTTCTCAGTAGGCAGTAACATAGCCTACATGGCACATGAAAGCTAGGTCTTTAAATCAAATATATCTACTGTCATTCCCTGTGATGATTGGTTCCCCATTCTACCTATATAAATAAACATTTATTCCACCGCCACCAAAGAAGCTCCATTAAAAATAACAAAAAGCTTTTTATTAACCTTTCTCCTCATCCTGATATGTTAATTACTCAAATAATAATAATTGGTCTAATTTCTCATTGACAGTTCTGTTCCTGCTTCATCAGCCTTGAGTAAGTGAGTCATAGTACTGTGCTGCTATTTTCAGAATGAAATTTATAATGTAATTTACTTACGGAATGAAAAAACAGTAAGAAGACAAAAATAGGAAATAACATAAGATAATGTATATGTTATATAAACAAGAATTCTTTATCATATCTAACTCCACAAATCAGCAGCACCACAGCAAAAAAGGAATTGGCAGTGCAATTTCAGTTGTTAGTATGTAAAACTTCAGTTTATCCAATAAAAACAACCAAAAATTAGGTAATACAACTAAGTAGTGTTCAAAGTTTATAACTGAATGGATTATAGGCCAACTAATGGACCGTCTTATGCCAATTTGTCAACAGGTTGCCAACACTTTAGGACAATTTACATCCAGTCCCCATCATTCCCTTTTAAGATCAGGTCCTGAAGTTTATTGTAACCTTTTCCAGTTACAATAAACTTCATGATGGGCCAGAGTATTGAGAAGTATTGATTGTGCTTGTTGATTATCTGTGGTTGAGATGGCATAGGTGAGTCAATCTGGCCTAAGTAGTTAAAAGTGGCAACAGACTGCAAAAGTGTACTTTCAGACTTGCAAGCTTCTATTAATGTAGCCTCACAAAAAAGTAGAAATAGTTCAATTTGTTATGTTTCCTCTCCAGCATAGAGGACAACGGACAGTTCTCCTGTTTAACATCTACACAAAGCTGCTAGATGAGGTCATCCATTGCTATGAGGTCAGGTATACCAATTATATCTAGACCAGGGCTCCCCAACCCCTGGTCTGTGGACCAGTACCAGGCCGTGGCATGCCAGCAACCAGTCCGCACAAAGCAAAGCTCCATCTGTGGGATGCAGTCAGCACACAAAATCATGCACCCTCTGGTCCGCGGAAAAACTTCTCTCCACAGAACCGGTCCCTGGTGCCCAAAAGGTTGGGGACCTCTGATCTAAATGACTATTACTCAGTTATATATCTCATCTATGGACCAAGCAAGTGATACTGTCAATTCTTGGCCTAGTGTCTGAAGACTCTTAAGAACAGGAGTAGATGTGAATATTTGGACTACCCAAATTTGCAGGCTTTCCATTTTTAATCCTGAATGCAGTCGCAGTGCACCATTTGGGAATGGGGCAGAATTTGGGAATCCTTCTGATCTTGCAGCTCCTGCTCAAGGAACAGGTGGCAGCCATGCCCAGGAGGGTCTTTAAACAGATTCATCTTGTGAACTAATTCCATCTATTCCTGAAGATGTTCTTTACAATCAGTCATGCTTTGGTCAGTTTGTGTGTGGACTGCTGTGACATGCTTTATAAGGGGCAGTTCTTGAAGATCATTTGGAAGCTGCAGTTGGTCCAGAATGCGGCAGCACAAAATAGGAAATATGCAAACACAGTGTGACTGCCTGTTAATACCAGTTCTGGTCTAATGATCTGTATGGAGTCAAAGGTTAAAATACTCCAATCCATAACTTGGCACATCTTTAGTATAAGAAGATTTCGTCATTATGTTCTACAGGAAAGCCAAAATTAGTACTGTAAAAGAGAAAATGAAAACAAGGAAATAACTTGGAGGAAAAAAATAGGCAGACATTGCTTTGAATAAGACAGGTCTTTTTGCTGGAAGAAAAAAGTTGCTTTCTTACAAATATCATCTCAGTTGCCTTAAGGAACAATTTATGAGAATCCTCGTAGTTTCTTAAAATCTTAACTATAGCCTAAACCTGAACAGTGGCTTTGTCAGCTGTATTACAGCTGAAATCAGGAAGAAAATTCTAGTTTCATGTTTATAAAAGAAACCAGTCTTTAAAAGAGAGAGAGAGTGACAAAGAGAACTAGGAAGCATATGGTTCATTTAAGCACACACAGAACACAAGTGCTAAAGCAGTGGTTCTCAACCTTTTTAATGCCGCGATCCCCAGCCGGTTGTAAGTCGAGGACTACTCAACTGGTCGTAAGTCGAGGACTACTCAACTGGTGCAGCACCATTTGCAGAATGGGACTTTTGGTGGGCTCAGCAGGGCAGAGACAGCCTGGACAATTCCTATTGGCTTTTGAAAGCCAATAGAATTAGACTCTATTCAAGAGTCTATAGAATAAAAGGGAGTAGCACAGCTAAGGAAAAGGGGGAAAAATGGCGGACTGTGTTGTTTGGCGACCCCCGTGAAATGGTCGTTCAACCCCAAATGGGGTCCCGACCCACAGGTTGAGAACCACTGTGCTAAAGGATCACTTTGACATCACAAGTAAGTAACTTTGCTCACTTGCTGAGGCACGCTGGCTGAGGAATTCTGGGAGTTGAAGTCCACAAGTCATAAAAGGGCCAAGTTTGAAGACTCCTGGTTTAGGTCATGAGAATAGACAGCAGCTTAGAGGGAGGGAGGGAGGGAGGGAGGGAGGGAGGGAGGGAGGGAGGAAGGAAGGAAGGAAGGAAGGAAGGAAGGAAGGAAGGAAGGAAGGAAGGAAGGAAGGAAGGAAGGACGGACCAGAACTGCCTACAATGATCATAAAATGAACTGTACGCAATTAGCAGACCATGAAGAAACATTGAATAGCGTGGCCAATGGAAGTGCTACCCTACAACCACTATGCATTCTTTGGGAAATAGGAGCAGGATAATCACCTGATAACGATGCAGAGAGTTATTTTTCTTTCACTATTGGTTATATTAGCCAACAATAAAACTGTACAAAGGGAAAGCCAGCATTGTCCAACCAGGGAATGATAAATTTAGAGGAAGGGATCATAGTAATCCACCCCTATCAGGAAAAGCCAAGTCAGAAAACTACCTGCTGGTCACTGCAATGAATTCACACAAGCTTCTTCAGGACAAAATCAGTCATACTAGCTCAGAGTTAATTGCTATTGAGAAGATTCAACAGAAGTGACAAAAACCTCATCATACAAGTTTATCTAGGATGGATCTGAACCTATGCATTCTGAGGAAGTTCACAGTCTCCATACATTAATCCTATCTAAACCTCACAGTAAAAGTTGCCAGGGAACTAACAGGAGACTGCGTACAGACATTGGTAAATCCTTTTGTGAATGAGGGGTGTTACTTTTAAATAATTATAGTTGTGCCCTTCCTCAGAAGCTACTTGTTTTAGGGAAGGTTGGTTAGAAGATAATTAAACTTCAGCTGTTGAGAGTCCTGGTTGAAACACATTACCTGGGCTTGTTCCAATCAAAATTCTGGTCTGGTTGTGAGACTGAAACCACATTGTTGGTTTCAAGAAACTCTTGGTGGTGATCTCTGGAAGCCTAGGATAGGGGAAATGCTACTCTCTTGGTCTTATTTGATCTCTCAGCAGTTTTTAATACAATCAGCCATGATATAAGTTGGCTCCAAGTGATAGACATTGTTTTGTGATGCTCTTCCAGAACTAAGTTTCATTTGGTGGTAGTGAGAAAAGAGAAATTAAATCTCATTATGGAGTGTCACAGAATTTCTCTCCTGCCAAATAACATCTAAATGAAATTGCTGGGAAAAGTCATCTGTTAGTGTGGGATGATGCATCAAAAATTATTTATCTCATACATATGTGGTTAGAAAAAATATTGGGTGAACAAGTGGATTTTAAAACTGAACTTTTTTTACTAGGTATTATGCCTAGAAAGACTAATAAGCAGAAATTATATTTAATGTTACACATCACTACAGCAGCGAGAATAATTTTTGCACAATACTGGAAGAATGAAGGACTGCCACCAGAGAAAGAAATAATCAGGAAAATATTGGAATGTGCAGAGATGGACAGATTAACTATGAGGTTGAAAGATAAAGAAAATACAGACTACTATCAAATTTGGAACCTATTTTATTCTTGGCTAGAGGAAAGAATGAAGGATTAGGAATTGAACATGTATTAGCATAGCAAACACCAGACAACTTGTTGATTGGAAAAAATAACATATGTTGATGAAAAAAAACAATAAAATCTTTATTAAAAAAATAAAATAAAGTATTTATCTCCACCCTGGGCCAAACAGGAAGTAGATGACCTAGTGCAGGGGTAGGCAACCTTGGCTCTTTTATGACTCGTGGACTTCAACTCCCAGAATTCCTGAGCCAGCCATGCTGGCTCAGGAATTCTGTGAGTTGAAGTCCACGAGTCATAAAAGAGCCAAAGTTGCCTACCCCTGACCTAGTGTTAGTGCAGGGAAGCTATTGGGACATGGGCAAAACAGGCATAAACTAAATCTCAACAAGAAAGAGTGGTTGTGGGTCCAGAGGCCAGGTATTTCCATAATTTTTGTCATACTGCACTGTGTAAGATGGAACTGGCTCACTATCTGATGGCTCTTCTTGATTCTGGTTGAACAGCAGCCAGAAGAGCTTTCACACAATTACAATATATATATTTTTGTGCCAATTGCAGTCATTTCTGGTACAGAATAATTTGCTTTTGGTCACTCATGCCATTGCCATTCTACAGGTGGATTATTCCAATTTGCTCTGCATAGGACTGTCCTTGAAGATCATTCAATAGCTTCAGCTGATTCAGCATGCAACAGTCTAAATAACTAGAATCTAGATTCGCCATGTGTAATACCACTACACTGCTACTGTACTGTGGCAGCTGCACTGGTTTCCAGTTAGCGTTGAGTGAAACTCAAGGTACTGATTTAGTACCTTTAAAGCCCTACATGGCTTGAGGCTTAGATATCTCATGAGATTATTTTCTCAGAGTTGAATCTGCTCGTCTGGTAGGATCTAGTAGAGAGGGCCTGCTGAACATCTCAACTGGTACCTACAATGACTTAGTACTCCAGTCTTTACAATGATGTCCCATGCCTTTGGAATAGCCTAGGTAAAAAAGGTAAAGGTTTCCCTTATCCAGTCATGTCCAACACTAGGGGGTGGTGCTCTTCTACATTTCCTTGCCAAGGGAGCCAGTGTTGTCTGAACATGCTCCCATGATCATGTGGCTGGCATGACTATATGGTGCATGGAACGCTATTACCTTCACACCGAAGTGGCCCAACCTTTATGTGCTATGACACCCAGATTCCTGGCCTTGTTCCTCCAGAGATGAGACTGACCCCACCACTATTGGCTTCTTAAAAGACCCTCAAAAACTTTGTTTTGTCATCGTGACTGAAGATCCCATGGAAGTGTTGAGCCTATTAAATAGCTGTATTGTGTGTCAAGACGTCAATGGCTCCAGCCAAGGCCACCGCGGGGCCAAACCTCTGCACCCGTTAGCTGGCAACCCCCCGGACCCGTGCCCGTTGGCTGGGAGGCATGTCAGTGGTCCCAGCTGGTGTGGAGGGTGCAGGGGAGGCCGCCGCAGCACCGAACTCCTGCGCCCATCAGCTGGTGACCCCCTGGCCCTGCACCTGTCAGCTGGGAGATCTGGTGGAGGTCCCGGCCAGCAAGGAGGGCAAAGAGGCGACTCGGGGGGCAGGCCCCCCGGGTCGCCCACTGCCCATGAATGTCGGGCCCACGGGGCTCGACATTGTGTACAGGTTTAGAACACACTCTGCCCTGTCTTTATGGTTTTCTTAACCATTTTCAACTAGGTTGATTGTTTAGCTTTGTGTTTTAATTATGTATGCAACTCAGAGTCATGTAAGTGAGGGCAACAATAAATAAGTCAGTCAGTTAATCAATCATTTGGAATCTACTTGGAATCCTCAAAAATGGAGTGGCATATAAGCCAACATTACAATAATTTTAAAAATTAAATGGCATCCATTGGTCCCAAGTTAATCAGAAGGTCCTTGGTGTACAACCAAGTCCTCCAGCAACTGCATTTGTTATCAAGCACAGCACTAACAAAAGTTCTGTCTACTTATGTTCTTCAGATCGTTTCATTGGTATGTAGGATTTCAGAAGACTGTAAATATCTGGAGGAAAGTAAGGCAGGAAGGTGTCTGATGTCTGGGTAGTACTATACTTCAGATATATGCATTTGCTCTTGTGGAAAAAATATCTTTCTACTGGTAAGATATTTTAGAGAAGATAGTGTATAACTGTGAATTGGCAAGGAAAGCTATGTAACAAATAAGGAGAATAAAAAACAATATGGAATTTACTGTTGGAAAAACTTTGGAGAATCATCAGCAGGAATAATTTGGGAATATCAGAAGCAGGGCTTTTTTTGTCATAGAATGCCCAGAACGGAGTTCCGGCACCTTTTTTGGATGGAACCTTGTAGGGTAGGCAAGGCGGGTTGTATGACATGTGTGAGTTCCAGCACCTTTTTTTTTTTTTTACAAAAAAAGCACTGATCAGAAGACATAGCACAATGGGAAGCAATTAGGTAGAAGGACAGGAAGCATGCAGGGATATTATTTTACCAGTATTGACATCCCAAGTGACTGTTATGTTTTCAGTCCTTGTCCAGCTTAGAGCTGGATTGTAAATATACAAGTTAGAAATTGGGAGTCAGTATGTTGGTTTGTTTTTCTGCTTTGCAAGGTGCATATACTGAAATTGTACTCTTTTCATTTTAATATTGCCCGAGTAATTTTTTTTCATCTTCAGATAAATTATTCCCATGAGTTTTTGACACTTCAACCAAAATTTGCTGTGTGTATCCACACTTCTAAAAATGTCCTTTTATTCCTGCATCAATTTTGATCATTTACACAGGCAAGTTTGTAAATAAGGATGCACGATAACTTTGTACCCAAAATTCATGGCTTCTTAAGGTTGGGTGCACTCTATTACAGTCAAAATTAATAGCTCGTGATTATAATGCAAATTTTCCTCAGTAAATCTGTGGCTTATCACTCGCATGTCCTTAGATAATAAATAGGTCAAGTGAGTTTGCTAATCAACATTATCATACATCATTCAAGGTAGAGAGGGCTTGCCTTTCTTCCCACTATATTAATATTTTATTTTATCACTATTACTTTATTATTTTATAAGTAACTCAAGGCAGTGAACATATATAATACTCCTTTTCTCCTTCCAACAACAACACTGTGAGGTGAAGTGGGCTGAGACAAAACAACTGGCCCAAAGTCACCCAGTTGGCTTTCATGCAGAAAGCGGGATCAGAATTCACAGTCTCCTGGTTTCTAGGTCAGTATCTTAACCACTAACCCCAAACTGGCTCTTATATATAGCTTAAAGGTCTAAAGATCAATTATTTTATATTAGAAAAGTTTTGTGTCCCTATCCCTATTATTACTACATGCTGCCGCTACCCATATTGCAAAGTTCCTGTGTCACTTTGGAAAAGGTGATCAGATGATGGCTTTTAATGGCACTTTTTTTCTCCCCATATCTATTGTGGTAGATTCAACAGTCTTTCAATAAAGATGTTCACTGTATAATCATTAATATGCTACACTGCATCTTCTGCAGACAAATAGCCTAATCATAAACATAGTTTCTGCTCTGAAGAAAGAAAACATATTGAGAAATGTGTCAAAAGTGTGAAATTCTAAATAAATATAAGGGAAATGAATTTGCATGATTTTAATGACGCTTCTCAGAAATCTCTTACACTTCTGAGGGGAAAAAATCTTATTCATACTATCAATGTGGATTTTTTGAAAATGCTTCTTCAGTACTATGTTGGCATGTCTCAAATGGACATTTAGGGTTAGATAATCTTTCTTCATCCTGATTCCTGGATCTTCAATTCCAGGTTCTTCTTCATCTAACATATTCACAGGAGATCACATCATTTTAATCCATTCACCTGTCCGAGTATATAGCAGCACTTGGTCTATGCTCAGAAGTTAAAGAACAAAAATAAGGTTTGGTTAGGATTTGAACAGAAGAGTACAGAAGATTACAAGGGCTACAGACTAAAGTAGGAAGTAAAAAACAAAACAAAACAGCTTAGAAAAAAGGCAATGGCAAAACAGTTTTAATCCGTTGCCAAAAATTACACAGAAACATTCATACAATTACCAGACAAGCTCAACCCAAAGAAGACTTTAACTTTTAACCCATTCATCAGTAGCTTGCAATCCAATATTTTTTTCAGGTAGACATGAAGGAGTTAATTAATAAAATCATATTAAGAATAATTGAAAAGTCAAAGATCAAAGCCAAAGCCGAAAAAGATGAAAGAGCCAGGTTGAATATTAGTCAAACTAAAACCCACCTCAATTAAATGTACAAACAGAGTAGTAAAGCAAAAAAGAAAAAAGAAGACAGGGTAGTTTGTCAATGTTTCAAAGCACCAGAAGAATGCAAATTGGAATTGCAACTCCTGTATATCTGCAAAACTCTTGACCTTCCCACTGTGGATCCGTCCTTCCCTATTTCTCATTCTTGCCTGCTCCTTCCCCCTCCTCTTTCTCTGGCACAATGTTCTGTGATGCTTTGTACTCTTATCTGTATGTGGCTGTGATTAATTCGCAGTGGCTGGCAGCAACAACAAGACGGGGGCGCTTTAGTCTGCTGCCATACTTCAAAGGCAAAGACTTATCTGCTAAAAACACACTTTGCAACCTTTTCAGGGGAGCCCTTTCCAGTTCTACAGGGCTCATGGGGTGCTATGGAGTAATGCAAAAGAACAGCTTATTTATGGTACTGCCTTTCAAAGCCCCTTTCCCCTCCCCCTCCTCCCCACATTTGTCCTTCAAGTTCCCGTGCTATGCTCTGGGATGACATCTGCTGGAAGATATGAGGAGAGTCCATTCCAGAAATATTTCTGCAGGGAGGCAAAGGGAGAATGGAAGATGAAGTGAATCTTGCAACATTCCATTCTTTCACGCCATCAGTTGCTTTCCCTCCTTCGAGTTTGATACACACAAACAAAGTGGTGTTGCCAGTGATTTCGTACAAATGTTAAGATAAAGCACTATTGCCAAAGAGTAGACCGGGGAAAGGACGTCATACTAATCTATGCACCAACAAAATCATTTCTTGCTCTAATCCCAACTCAAAAAGCAACTGAGCTAGACAGAATTACATTACAAAATTTGGTCACAGCAAAGTCTACTTTCTGTTACCCTATGTTCCTTACTGGACTCCAACACCTCACATGGTTCGTTTCAGCATTTAGGCACTCCCCAATCCCATTCACAACCGAATCGCCCTATTTCATCACTTCTCCTGAAACTCCTGAAACTCAGTCGGTTCCAACACATCACTCAAGATAAAGCAGGCAGAACAGAGACTGAGTATTTCATACAGCAGCAGGAGGCATTTAATAAGAAATTTCAGCTATCACTGCTTAGTCATTTGCCAATGCCAGGATAGGAAACTTATGGCTTGAGTAGATCTGAAAAGCAACTGATACAGAAACATCTCTACGTGTATCCTGGACTCTAATCCCAACAATTCTCCGGTATTTTAGAGGGAACTACTTGAAAAGTAGCATTCCAAGCACTGCCAATCCAAAAGTTTCAATTTAAAGACCAACATTATGTGGTTTTGTAATTATGATTGAATAAGCAGCTAATATTTACTCAGGAATCAATGCATTTATTGCAAATAATAAATCTGTAATGGTATAAGGAGGTTATCATATAAATACCATAGCAGTGTAAAACAGACATCTTAAGCCTTATTAATAGATTACACTTTTTAAATTTTAAGGCATCTTGCTCTTTTATTGTTTAGAAGTAGGTAGATGTTATATTCCAAAGTGACATCATTGTGGGGGGAAAGGGATGGGGGAAATCAGGCAACATTCTTGAGTCAAGTAAAAGAATATTGCTTCTTTGTATTTTAAAGTTTATTGACACTGGGAGTTCCAAATACTTCTGTATTTAAAAGAATCAGTAAGTATGACCTGAAATTACTCAGATAATTCTGAACCAGCCACAGAAGACTTTCTTTAATGTCTAACACTAATCTGTCAAACCACATTAGAACAAAAGGAGCCAAGTGTCTCTGGAGATTCTCAATCATCCAGATCAGGTTATCCCAAACGTGCTTTTCAAACATCATTTTGAAGGCATTAGTTATTTTCTTTGAAAACGTTTCACTTCTCATCCCAGAAGCTTCTTCATTTAGGAAATGAAGTTTCTTGGATGAGAAGAGAAATGTTTTTTTTTAAAAAAAAAAACACCAAATCCAGTTGCCTTTTGGAAAGAAGCACCTTTGGGGAAAGTGAGGATTCCACACAGCCCAAGAGACACATACACCTGCTATTTGAATTGTACAGCATACCAACCTTCTACAGCATTATAAATACAGAGTTTCAAGAGATTTATACAGAAGTTTGCAGATCTCTTAACTGTTGATAAACTTATCCATAGTAACAGCCTTAAGTTTCCATGACTAAGAAGTCTGGTCTCAAGAATTATTCTAAAGGATGTTTATTTGTTCATTTTCAAAACCATTATGCTTCATTTTTACTTTCAAACAGATTGATGTTTTCTGCAAACAGTGATTATCCTCAACTGATCACACACTGAAATTTCTCCACTGGCTATAGCCATATATAGCAAGGACCTCATTGTGGTGGTCACAGGCAAGTTTCCTCCAAATCAAGAAAGACTTTGAAGGGTAACACTCATCTCAGGGTTTTTTACTGAGTAGGAGGAAGAAAATAAATTCTAAATAAATAATTTGTTGACACAGCTGGAAATAGTTTTTGCCAAACAGTTGCCTAGAAGAGAAAGGTGTCCAAAAGGGACAAGTACAGGCAATGCCAGCTGGTCACCAAGTTGTGAAGTGATCTTGCATACCTAGAACACAAATACGCAACTCTTGGAGCTCTGTAAAAATAAATAAATCGAATTCACTAGATCAGCTTTATTAACTCTATCAGTTAATCAGCATTAACTCTAAATAACTTCAAGGATAATGTTCCTGTTTAAGGACAAAAACTAGCATTCAGAGTCTGCTCTTTAGTTAAGCAAGCAAGAATGTTTGCATTAGTGAATAATAAAGATGGGTATTTTCTTTGAATAGTCTCTTTCTTTCTGAGAATATGTTTTTTTTCCCCTCAACTTCATAGCTTTTGAACATTTTCTAAAGCTGGTTTTAATTGCTTCCGGATGTTTGTAATGCTCAAACTGTTTTATTGGGTTTTTTTTAATATTCAGCTTGTTGGTTATGTGATTATTTGTTCATGTTATTATCCTATTTATTTAGTGATGTTCTGCTGCTACTGTTTTCTGTATAATTCCTCAAGCCTTTTTATGTGTTGGCATTTTATGAACTTACTTCACTTATTTACCAAAGTAAACTGTTTTGGAAGGATGAACCATCTTAAAAATGTTTTTATAAATGCATTATTAAGCAACAATGCCCCCCCTTAACTGAGAATACAACTCAGCCCGTCTCATCTTTTACAATCCACATCTCTGTTAATATGACAGCCTGTGACTCTGGAAACGCCAAGTATTCCATTTATCAAAAAGCAAGTGACTCAGGAGGCATTTCCTTGCCTGGCAGAACTAAACTGTAATTCCACAGATCCATAGAGTAATCCTTTTTAACCCAGAAAACTGTCCCAGAGATGCAGCTTTCCCCGTTATTTACTTACTTACTTATTTATTTATTTATTTATTTATTTATGAGATTTATATACCGCTTTAAGTGCAAGCACTCTCTAAGCGGTGTACACCAGTAAGCAATGTATATATATATATATTTACATTGCCCCCAACAATCTGGGTCCTCATTTTACCTACCTCGGAAGGATGAAAGGCTGAGTCAACCTTGAGCCGGTGAGATTTGAACCGCTGACCTGCTGAACACAGTCAGCTAAAGTGGCCTGCAGTACTGCATTCTAACTGCTGCGCCACCTCTCTCTTGGGAAGAGAGGAAAGGCTTGTATAATAATCCGACTTTCTCATTATTTGCAGGGGACTCACTACTGAACACCAAAATCCTCTCACCCATCAGCTTCAGAGCTACATCGCATCAATAATATATTTGGGGATAGGGCAGGATGAGCTGCTGCCTTCCATTCTGAGAAAAACTAATTTCCCATTTAATAAAGATTAATACAAGCATGACTTCAGTCCCAGACCTTGTATTGCTACAAGCCAGAAAATATTGGAACTTTAATTATAGCAGAATAAGGCCAAAAAGGAAAAAAAAAAAGCCAGTGAGATACTTAATCAGAATCAATGTTCATAAGAGCAACAAACTCTTCACAGCTCACATTCACTGACAGATATGACATCAGTTAATCTAAACTGATTTAAAGTAAATGTTATTAATGGGTCCACTCTGCATGACTGCGTCTTGGCTGCCACACTAGGCAGGCTTACTAAACTTTAAGCGTCTGCTCAGACTAAGACCACACCAGCTGCCTGCTTTCTTAAAAATACTAGCAATTTCATCACTTGCCCATCCATGCTACTACATACATGCTTTACAAAAAAAGCAGATCCAAATTCATTGTGGGCTAAATCATTAGCTGACCAGAAATGCCCAGGCTTGCTATTAATTTCAAAGCAATAAATTCTCAATCAGACTCATTCATATGTTCCTGATTTCCCAAAAACAGTCTCAAAATAAGGCCATATCTGGATGGAATTATTATCATCTTAAAGTGGGAGACCTCTGTTGCTGTGAGGAAAATAGGAGGTAGGAATATTAGACATGCTTCTACTTTAAAGTGCAAAATAAAAAAAAATCTAATATTGATGATAATAACAGAAGAAAAAAAATCAAATAATTATTATTATTTGTGGCTGGAGGAGTACAAACTTCTTTTATCATGTATTATATATTACATTACATATATTCATGTTCATTATTCATTATCTGATTGAATTTTTTTTAAAGTTTTCTTGGTATCTTTTGAAATGAGGATCTTTTTAGTGTGGCCTGTTCCCAGAGATTTGCAGATCAGAAGGATATCTAGATGGCAAAAGAAACTGGTTAGTACTAGTACAGTAGAAACAACAGACAGTTCAGTTTTAAAGTGAACCCATCTGGTCTATGTCTTTCAGATTCTTAAGCAGATCACATGTGGGACCCTCTTAGAACCCATACCTGCTATCATTTTTTTTCAATGAGGCTCAGAGTTGAATTTTCATCATATTTAAAATCTAAGAGCACAACTCCTGACCTTCAAATTAAAAAATGGTATTTTGAATATTCGACTGGACAGAACTGATGACACATTATCAATCTCAGAGCAATTGCTTAGGGGAAATGTTTAGCTGATGGTACAGGCCCTCTTGAACAGCCTTGATTCCTTTCCATATAATCTCATTGAAAGTTGTATTACATCTTATAAGTTATCGTTCCCACAGAGAAATGCACACAGCATTGTTCTAGGACAGTGGTGGCGAACTTATGGCACGAGTGCCAGAGACGGCACTCGGAGCCCTCTCTGTGGACACACAAGCTGTTGCTCCAGCCCTACCTCCGCCCATAGCCCCCTCCTCACCAGCAGCCCCCCCCAGAGGAGAGTTACCCTGGGTGCGGCCTGCACACAGCAGCACAGCCAAGCACATGGCAGCTGGGCAGCGGGGACAAGACTCCACCCTCACGCCCCATTGCGCGCAGATGGTGCTGTAGAGTGTGTGCAGAGGGCGTGGCCACCATGGCGCTGCAGGGCCACCTGGGAGATCTGCAGCAGGCTGTGGAGGCAGTGGGTAGCTCTGCGGGCACTGTGGGGGTGGAGCGGGGTGGGTTTTCGGCACTCGGTCTCTAAAAGGTTCACCATCACTGTTCTAGCAGCTGTTTGGACTTGAAGTTATACTTAAACATTTAAAATGTTATATATTTGCTTTATAAACTTCTAGGGTTATTTTCTAAAAAAATCCATACAATAATTCAACAGAATAAAGTTAATGTTAAAGAACATGTAGAAATGGGAAGAAAATGGCTTAGTCTCATCTATTCATAACAGTTTCATTAAAGCCTGTGTCAATCTGTGCAATAGTACATAGCATAACTATTCACACAAACTCCCGTTCCCACTTGCAGGAATCTATCAGTGAATTGTGAAATTGGGAGAATGTATAGAAATAACTGAAATGTCAGATTGTTACATTGGAAAAGATACCTTTCCTTTTGCAAAAGGGGACAAAATTCTTGGAGTTTTAGGAGTTACTGCATGCCAAATCAACCTCTGCCATTATTCAACAGAAGTGTTTGTGAATTTGAGGGAGAACATATAAAGCAAATCTTTTCTAAGTTTTACCATCTACCTTTTTATTAACCAGTTTGTGGTCTGTTAAAATTAACATACAAGGGCCTTTTAAAAATTCCCCCAATTTCTGAAGTCCATGTGGGTCACATAGCAGAGGGTGTCACCTTAAGTAGTTTTCTAGCTATATCCAACACAACCTTGATTCTTTAGCAGATTATATATACTGAACTGGTGAGGTGAAATCCACTCCTGTTATTTCTTAGTGGCTTTCAATCCCAGTAACTATAGTACTCTTCTGAATCACTTAGCTAAAACAGGTGTGGGAACATATCATTAAATGGCTGTTCTGACTTTAATGGGAGGACAGTTTTCAAAAGCTGAAGTTGGATTACTTCTTGGTCTTTGATCTATACTCAATCCATATGCCTCCATGGTTTTTAACATCTCCATACTAAAACAAGAAAAGTTTCCAGTGATACAGAATACAGTCATTTTAACTTCAGTCTTTCTACATGCTTCTAAAGATACAGTGGAGAGTTGGTGAATAAAATATAGTGGTTGTGATATACTGGTGTGAGCTAACAAATGGAGATGTAATCCAGTCAAGATGAAGGTACTTCATCTGTCTAAAACTAAAAAATTTTTTACTCTTTATTAGATTACACCCTGCCCAAACATTCAAATTATTGTCTGAAAGTGCTTCTAGTTCTATACAGTAGAAAGAAGTTCTTTAGTATACTATGGCTGGGGTGCTTATTGTACACTTTCCTAGATATGCATGCTTATTTTTATGTCATATATATTTAATGATTTCAAATGTACTCTAGGCACAGATTCTCTTGAAAAATATTCAGAAACCGTCTAACTCAGTGGTTCTCAACCTGTGGGTCGGGACCCCATTTGGGGTCGAACCAAGGCTGTCCGCCATTTTTTTCCCCTTTTCTTTGGCCACGACCCTGGCACCCGGTGATGTATAAGTGGTTGGGGGTCACCACAACATTGGGAACTGTATTATGGGGTCGCGGCATTAGAAAGGTTGAGAACCACTGGTCTAACTCTTGATAAGGTAGGGGTAGTAGTGAGGAACTGGAACATATAACTCTGGTACATTCTCTTCTTGTGTCTTTCAAACCCTATTCAAGGTTATATGCATAATCTTTACAAATTAAAGGGGAGTTAAAGAATCCACTATATCTAAAAGAACATTTGCTTTCATACATTAGTGGCTGCCCACTGAATTATTTAGAGGATGTTTTAGATCACATCAGTTACCTGAGCTGAAGTTGCTTAAACAGAACAGGGCTATCACCTAGATTTTAAAGCTTCCTATATTTGGAGATACGTTTGGCATCCTCCCTTTCTTTTTCCTGATAGTTGATTAAAAGCATTTTTACTGAATATTTTATACCTTTTTTGGCTTCTATCCCCTTTGCTTTCTCCTTAATTAATTGTTCCTATTTTGATTCTTGATATAATTAACATAGTACAGCAATGACTTGAGAGCTGGGTTGTTGTTGTTGTTGTTTTGGTGGTATCATTTTTTTGCAGCTTCAAGTTTAACAGCCTAGCTTCTAGGGTTCTTCACATCCAATCACTTGGCCTGCTCAAAATCTGGATCAACGATAAAGTTGATTAAAGTGAAAAGAATGGCAAAACTGTGGGATGAAACAACAGGGCAAACATGGTCTTTATAGTGTGATTGTTAACTTACTTGGCTTGCTTCCAATCTTCAGCTGAGGCTACCTAAAATATTCTTTATCTACTTAGTCAAGATTATTCCAAATACCATTTTGCTTTACTTTCAAGCTACTTTCTCCTACTTGGACATGAAACTTTGACTCTGTATGAAAATAGTTTGAGCTCTATGTCCTGTTAAGTTATATGTTTACTCCTCTGTTTCCTCTGCCCCCCCTCCCACAAATGGAAACTGATTAAAACTGATACGCCAATTTTACAGCCATAAATGAGCTCAGAACTTAAGCATACGCATTGCTTACCTATACCAATAGATCAAACCGCAACAAATCTCAAAAATCTTCCTCTGAATAATTTCATACATCTCCATGCACACAAAAAACCATGGAGGACTTAGGTTTTCATATAGCTACAAACACATGGCTTAAATCACAACTGTTCTGCTCTTAGCTGGCAACAAGCAAAACCAGGTTTAAAAAGTAAATGAATCTGAAGCCTGCCAAGGAAATGGCTATCCCTTCAAAGGCCCCAAATGTTAGTTCCACAGCAGTGAGACTATTATTTTTCAAGACATAATAAAACTCAGATGCATGATAGGGCTGTGAGAATAAGAAATGGAGATTCTCTTTGGGGAATTATTGTATAATACAGGGGTATCAAACTGCCGGCCCACGGGCCGGATGTGTCATGCGGAAGCCACGCCCACCCCATTGCCGGCAATGGCAAAACAGTCCCAATACATTGCGTGATGTCACATGACATTGTGAATTTGATGTGTCTGGTATAATATATAACTGTAGCCTTAACCAGCTGCTGCTATATCATCCTTACCCTAGAAAGAGGAACCAGGTGCTTTTCTGACCATGTACTGAATGCCATTATTATCAATTTCAATTCTGTTTTCTATGCTTTTAGTTTTTTCCTAATGATATCTTCCTAACGAACTAATTTAACAGCAGCACAGGAAACAGGACATGTGACATGGAAACCAGATATAACTATGCATTATCTTCTTCAAAAAGAAGGATCCATTTTAAGCTGGCTGTATATCACAAAAGATGCTGCAGCTGAGATCTGAAAGCAATCAACTTACACAGTGCTGTTCATGAGAAGAGACCACCAAACATGTAAAGCAGCGGTTCTCAACGTTTGTGTGACGGCGACCCCCGTCACACAAACGCTCCGCGCATGCGCGGTGGCGTCCCATGCGCGGCGGCACCCCATGCGTGGCGGCGCCCCATGCGCAGCACGCATGCGCAACGGCGCCCCCTGAGGGGAGAAAATGGCGGATCGCCTTCTTTGGCGATCCCCGAAAAATGGTCGATCGACCCCAAATGGGGTCGCGACCCATAGGTTGAGAACTGCTGATGTAAAGTAACAAGAAAAAGTTAGCTTCTAGCATCAACATTTGGCTATAAGCACAACAAATCCTGAAGATCTATCACACATTTAAAACAGCATCCAATGTTTGACTCCTCCAATCGCACTCCATAACTAAACCAATATCCATCCTATTGCAATTGTCAGCATACTTTGTTAATTCAATCACTTTTTCAGTTTTATAAGCATAGTTCATCAGTCACAACTGTCACATAATATCTATCCATTTATTTCTGAAATAATCTTCACCAAAAAGCAGTCTTTATTAGATTATACTCTAGTCTATACATTATGTCACACTGTTAGAAACAAAACAATTTTTTCATTTTTTTTTTAAAAAATATCAATATGAAGTGAGCCATTTCAAATGGTCCCATGTTGAGTATCTAAAATATCTTTTTCTACAGCACTGCTGTTTCAGCTAAGAAGAACTCCCTCATCCTTTTTTTAATTCAAGATTTTGAAATGTGGTTTTGTTTCAACACTTTTTTTTTCTTCCGTAGCTATATCATACCTCTCCCCAATTCTTATAAAGCAGTATAAATTTCCATAAATATAAATTAATGCAATACCATACATTTCATCCTTGGGGGTATTTCAGATCTCTCCCCCCCCCAATGCCCTGTAAATTAGAATGCTGAATTAGTAACTCACAGGCTTTAGCTTCACTGCCTGAGAGTTCTCAACCTAAAGAGATGTGCACTGCCCAATAAAGGGTTAAGATGATTCCCTCTCACCACAGAGACTAAGAGACAGCTGATCTGATGCTCTAAGCCCCTTGCCCTCTTCCCCTTCCACCCCCATCTGCTAGGCACTGAGCCAGGCATGTGCTGGTAGCCAGTTGCAGCAACCTTCTCCTCCCCCCTAACTAATCGGCTTCTCCCCATCCACTAAGAAGGATAAAGACAGAAGACAATAGCCTCTTTCTTCCCAAGCCGCTGCTGCTCAAGGCTATTAATCTCTATGCAGGGGAGGAGAATGCTGGATTTTAGCCAATTTACAACAAAGTCATTTTTTTTAAAAGCCCCAAATGATCCTTGTGTGAGCTTATTCATGGGCTCCAAACATGACCCCAGCACTAAAGGGTGATGCTGCGTTAGCAGAGCTACACGTATATGAAGTATGTGTGTGTCAATAACACAATCTTGGCTCTCATCACGAAACCCATCCCTTGTGCAGACAGGTCTCTAAGAAAATATGCTAGCAGAGAATAAGAGAGAGGGAGGGAGGAGGGGACGATAAACAATTTAAACTGTAGGAAGCTATGACTTGAAATAAGCACCTGTCCTGCCATTACACCCCTTTAGGACTGCAAAGAAATCTCATTCTGCAAATAATAAGAAATATTAGATTTATGATTTGATCTCAGGGACAAAATACACATCACGTATAGCAGGCATTCTGCATTTGTTATAATCTAGGCACTAACGGTAACCCATTCTGGATTGCATCCAGTATGCACAAAAGGGGGGGGGGTTCTAATAAACAATCTTCTTTTGATCTAAGTTTTGCAACACCATCTACCATTTGATTACATTTCAAGAACTTCTCCCTTATGTGAAAAACTGCAGGCAGACTGGAATATGCTACTCTAGATGCCATTCCAATGGAAAGTCACTTGACAGTGAGATGTGTAGAATATCAACTTAATAAATAAATAAATGTGGTTTTAAATTCATAATCAGCCAATGATGAAGCTGCTGGGTAGCAAACTCTCTACTGCAGTGGAAATAAGAAAGAGTCATGAAAGGTAGATACAAGTGGTCAAAGCAAATCTATTTCCTGTAATCATTCATGGGATCTGATGTATAACCTGCAGTTCTTCCCATAGTAGGATAGACATGCGGACCAAGAGGAATAGTAGAATAAGACAGTAACTTCAGTCATGTAATCCTAAATTATGTGAAGAGGATAATGATTGTATCCATGTCTTCCAGGCAGCCTAGTCCACACTACTTATGATAACTTGATGTTCACAGATGAAGTGGAGATGTAGCAAATCAGAAACTCTGATATAAGATTCAGCAATTGCGTCAGAAAATTTTTGTAAGTGAAAAAGTGGAGTACCATCTTGCTCATGCTTCAGGCAAAAAAAAAAAAAATGATTTGTGGATCTTAATCCCAAATAAACATTTGTCTCATTTAAATCAAGATGCAAGATTAATTTTGATAGTTTTAAGCAAATAAATTAGTTATACTATATACAGTGTTGATTCACCAGAAATCTGCAGCATTTAAACATCTGACAAACATTAAAGCCACTGATCTAATCTAAAATACAGTAGTGAATTCACTTTCATGCAACGCATTTATCATCTCCACATTAACTATATATCAAAACTACATTCCTATTCTGCTTTGCAAAATTACCTAAATTATAAATGGAGGCCATTCCTAATCTTTCTTTCTTTCTTTTTGGTTAAATGCCTATTTCAAAGTGCAATTCTAAGAGTGGACTCAGGGTTCCATAACAGCAGCGATAACCAAAAATGCTTTTAAAAAGCTAACAAGAACTGCTTAAGAGAAATTAAAAATATCTTAATAGAGAATGATTTTTTATTCTAACTGCACTCCTTTAAAAGAAGTAATAATGGAACAGAAATGAAAAGTTTGAACTAAGACTAATGGATCACAGGGGTCTCATAACTCACTATAGGTAGCCTTATCTTTCTCTGGTATCCTCAAGTGGGATATAACTGTGCACAACAATTGGCTCAGGAATTCTGGGAGTTGAAGTCCACAAGTCATAAAAAGGCCATAGTTGCCCACCCCTGCCCCACAGTCTCCAGACACTGGGGAAATGCTTCCATTACATCAACAGTAAAGCCCAGTGAGGTGATGTAGGTATTGTTACTGTTCTGATGATAACCCAACTTAATCCATGACTTCTCCTAGTAACTTCATGTAGATATTCAACAACAGGGGAAGAAAGGCTGACTCCTGAGGCACCCTACATATGAGGGCCACAGAGCCAACCTCTCCTACCCATTCACCATCAAGTAGAGCCACCTGTTCAGGTAGGAAAATAACCACTGGGAAAACAGTGTCTTCTATTGTCAGGCAGTCTAAAAGAATACAATGACTATTATATCAAAACTGGTAATGGGACAAAAGTGATACATTAGTTCACAACGAAAACAATCCCCAGTGCTCTTTCTTGCCCAGGCCTGAATCCTGAATGAAAGGAATACAGATAATCTGTTTCTTTCAGAGCACTTTGCAGCCAGATTCCTATCATGCTCTCAACAACTTTCCCCATCCCTGCCCCAAGAGAAGTTTTGAGACTGGACAGTATTTGTCAGATATAATAGGTGAATCAATGGAAGGCTTTATTACCCTCTCTCACAGGGAGGTGTTGATGATCACCTTTATCCAACTTACTATACCTCTGACTATCCTCAAAGGAGCCAGGAAGGGAAGGAGTCTGGAACATAAGTAGCAGAAATCAAGCTTTCTCCACTGGCACTCCAGAGCTTGCTTCTACTGTACTTTTTTTTATCTCTTTGAGTTTCTTCATAAAACAAGATGCCAACTTGAATCAGCATGAAAAGAAAGAGGTTGCTTCAAAGTAATCACTGCTTACCAAATCACTGTGAACATCTCCTGGAGCCTCCTGGAATCCAACTGGATCCAAGAGGTTCCTGGGGTGGGCCATCTAAATCAATTCAAAATGCTGGTTATCACCTTTAAAAATTTAAAGGGCATGAGACCAATTTATTTGCAAGGCTAGAGTGTGCATTTCTAGATCCTATCCTTTAAATGCTACTATCTATAGAACTCAGGAAGCATGGTTTCTCCACAGCACTTTCTCCCAGTTGGATCTCCCATGATCCAACAGACTCCCATTCTGGAAAGCCAGAGAAGAGCAACTAAGATGATCGAAGGCCTGGAGACGAAAACATATGAAGAACGGCTGCGGGACTTGGGTTTGGCTAGACTAAAAAAAAGAAGAAATAGGGGAGACATGATAGCAGTGTTCCAGTATCTGAAGGGCTGCCACAAGGCAGAGGGGCTCATGTTATTCTCCAAAGCTCCAGAGGGCAGAACAAGAAACAATGACTGGAAACTGACCAAAAAGAGAAGCAACCTGGAATTAAGGAGAAACTTCCTGACAGTGAGGACAATCAACCAGTGGAACAGCTTGATCCAGAAATCATGGGTACTCCATCGCTGGAGATTTTTAAGAAGAGGCTAGACAGTCACCTGTCTGAGATGGTATAGGTCCTCCTGCTTGAGCAAGGGGCTGGACTAGAAGACCTTCAAGGTCCCTTTCAGTGCTATTCTATTCTATTCTATTCTATTCTATTCTATTCTATTCTATTCTATTCTACTCTACTCTACTCTATTCTATTCTATTCTATTCTATTCTATTCTAAACAGATGGTTTGTATGTCATTGGGGTTGTCCAATTGATTTGCATGAAAGCAAAGAGACTGGGCAGCCACTTGTCTGGAACACTGTAGGATCTCCTGCTTGAGCAGGGGGTTGGACTAAATTACCTCCAACGTCCCTTTCCAACTCTGCTATTTTGTAATCTGAGATCAACTAATCAGTGGAACAACTTGCCTCCAGAAGTTGTGGGTGCTCCATTGCTGGAGGTTTTTGAGAAGAGACTGGGCAGCCATTTGTCCAGAATGGTATTGTGTCTCCTGCCTGAGCAGGGGTTGGACTAGATGACCTTCAAGGTCCCTTCCAACTCTGTTCTTCTGTTAAACCATAAGGAAATCTGACTCAGATTGCAAGTTGCTCATAGGATTTAGGCAATCCACAAGCCAAAAGAGCTCTAGAACACGGGTGTCAAACTTGATCACGCCACGTGATGCATCGTGATGTATTGTGATGTTTTTTGCCTTTGTAGAGGTGGGGTGGGCGTGGCCTGGACGTAATGCATCCAGCCTGCAGGCCGCCAGTTTGGCACCCCTGCTCTAGAACATATTCTGTTTATCCAAGGTTTGAGATTGTTTCAAGTGGCCTCCCTATGGGATTAAAACTTGTAATCTAGTGGAATATCTTGCAATGTTGGTAACTGACTTGAGGCTACTATTTCACAATAACTGAACCATTCCAGAATCTTTGAAACAAAAGCAGTTTTAGTAATTAGAAACAAATTGAAGCATTTCTTCATATAATGCAAGTAAATAGGAACAAGAATAAACTGTCAGCAAGTTTCATCTATATTATACATTAATCCTATAATTGTTATATTATTTTTGTAAGATAACTCAGTATTACTTTTATATGGGTTGAGGGATAGTGGTAATTGGTCAGTCTAAGCTCTTCTCAGTCAAAGCTCAATGTTTTCCATTCTACCCATTCATAAATATTCTTCTCACTTCACAGTAGCAACTTCATCATATTTGTTTGTATGTGCCCTCACTGCTTCCTCAGCAAGCTGACAGCTGCTCCTGCCAGTCTTGAGCCATTGATTTCAATGACTTGTCCTTCAAATTTCTTCTGGCTTTGTGCCCAGTGTGTATTGCCTAGGTACTCAGGAACAAATATCTCTGTTATTATTGTCATCATTTTCCAATCAAGATAGCTCTCCATTGAATCAATTGAAGGATGGTGAACCATGGAACTGACGAGGAAATCAATGTGCTCTTTGCCCTTACCTTTTTTCATAGAATCAAGATACCACAAGAAACCCAAAGGTAGTCAGTCTGTGTTCCCAAGGGATTACAAGGACTGATTGAGTGAAGTAATTCAAACACACTGAGCTATAGAATTTAGCCTTCTTAATGAATGAATTTATGTCACTTCCGCAGCACATTAGCTATTTAGAACTCAAGAACAGGAAGGGAAACAGAAGCTGGCTTTGCCAACCCCAAAGGAATACCAATGGCTTTCTGATATGAGAAAACATTTTTAATATAATAAAATAATGTCCTAGTGGTATTTAAATCTTGCTCACTCTGGTTCTTCCATAAGAAGCCATCTCAGCTGATAAAAATTGCATAGACTGACAACACGGTAATGTCTCAACCAATAAAACCTGTGCAAGTTATGCCCTAGATGTGATCACACAAGCATTTCAATTGTTGCAGATTCCATACTGCTAAAATCTAAGATTTCTAACAAGATGTTCAAGAGAATATGCTGCCTTTAATTATTTGCTACCATGCATATGCACACAAACCTGTGAAAAGCATATATTCCCCAATTCCTCCAGAAATAGGCATAACACATTTTTATTTTTCTTTCTTACCCAACAGTAAGATTGGGCGAGATGCTAACAAAAGTCTTACTTCTGAAGAATTTCTTCCATAAGCACATTATTGGCCTATTGTAAATGTAATGTTATGCCAGGAATGTTTAAACTTTGGTATATTTATCAACCCTTGTTCATCCATAATGTTAAGTTTTAAAAAGCTGTATTATAGCACAGCAGTATGTGTAGCTTTAGCCAATTCACCCCCAATTCCTGATTTGTAACATAAATGAGCCTTAAATGCTTTCAAGGCATATGGGATTATTTTAGTAATACAGTCTCCGCAGTGGAAATATTTCTGTCATATTCTTACCAGGGATTCTGAGTTTATAGTAACAGAACTATCCTCAGTGGCAAAATATTCCATTCCATAGCCTTGAGAATACCTCACTTCTCCAATGTGACATTATAAGCATCAAGGAAAGAAGATGGGAGTTCATACATGTTCCTATTTATTGAAAATATTCAACACAATATCACTGTGTTTCATCTTAGAATTAGGGGGTGATATAGGGTTCAATTTAATTGACAAAACAAGCCAATAAATAAATACTCAACTGAAATCAGATTGAGATTTCAGAGACTGATAGGAACTTTGCCAGCTTACTTTTCAGTCCATGCCTGATATAGATGATGTCAACGCTGATAATATTGAATATTCTTGCTTTGACAATATATGCAGAACTTTCTGGTATTTTTAGAGTTAAATCAGGTGACAGTGAAAGGGGAGGAGAATATAAGGAAAGCGTGGGAAAAAGAAACGGGAAGTAAATCTTTGCCCTCCAAGTTAATTGGAAGATGTGAATCATGACCCCAAAATAGGGGAGGGGAAATGCCTGGAATGTTATGTGCAAAGGAAGGGAAAGTCAGATCTTAGCATTCCACCATGCCATGCTGACATTTCTGTAACACAAATAAAGGCTTTTTAGGTTAAAAAAATGCCTGAAGGTTCTTTGAAGTGTTTCGTTAATCAGACACATGACAGATGATTCATAAGGCTACCTTATGAATTCTGCCTATCTGCTTTTGCTAGCTTAGGAACAATGGGAATATTACCAATTATTTTGCAAAATTGCCATGGGAAATATCATAGCAGAGACCTTAGGCCCATTCTATATCCAATGGGGTTTCCACACAATCAATTAGGAGCACTTCTATACTGCTACATGGGTTCTGTGAGTGATTCTTACCTTCTCCTGCATGAATTAGCTAAGACAAGGATCCCTAATCCTTGGGCCACGGTCCACTACTGGGCCATAGCCCATTTGGAACCGGACCGCCAAAGTGGTGGGCAACTGTGCACATGCATGCAACTCCACTTGCAAGAGCAGCAGGCAAGTGCACATGCATGAACCTCCATTTGCACAAGGGGCAGGCACACATGCCCAACAATCATGCAAATGGAGCTGTGTGCACTGAACCATCCCTTCTCTCCACCCCCCAGTGGTCCACAAAGCCAGAAAGGTTGGGGACCGCTGAACTAGGACTCTCTCCAGATGCAGCTTGGGAGAGTTAAAAAATGACAACTACCTTACACAAAGAGCTTTTTTTTTCTTTATTTGCCATATTTTCTTTCCTAAAAAGCAGGGGAATAGGGAAAAAGCCAATCAATAATTATCTAATGGACTTGCCTTTGGACCAGCCAGAAAGCAATGAGGGAATGGAAACAAAGTTTGACATCACCTCTGCTTTAGGAAGAGAGGGGAATCCTGGGAGACAGGAAATGTGACTTCCCATCAATAGAAAGCAGGTTACACCACACATACAGGGGGGAAAACAACACAGCAAATATAATTCACTGCACTTCCTTTGGAGCAGTGGTTCTCAACCTGTGGGTCGGGACCCCATTTGGGGTTGAACGACCATTTCACAGGGGTCGCCAAACAAGGCTGTCCGCCATTTCCCCCCCTTTTCTTTGGCCACGCCCCTGGCACCTAGTGATGTATAAGTGGTTGGGGGTCACCACAACATGGGCAACTGTATTATGGGGTCGTGGCATTAGAAGGTTGAGAACCACTGCTCTGGAGCATCACGAAGCAAGTAACTTCTGAAGTTACATGACTCACAAGATGAAGGTCACTGGAGCCCTATGTGTCATGGAGAGACATCTACTGGGAGGCTTCCTTGAGCAATTGGCAACTGTGAGAACAGACTGTTGGACTAGACAGGTCAGGGGATCTGATCCAATAGGGCACTGCGTCTGTTCTTATGAAGATTGCTTATGTCAGACATTACACCAGTGTGAACAAATAAGCACAGACATATAAATACGTCTTCTCATAACCTGGTTCCTTTCTATATGTTATATTCCATCTATTTCTGAGGGACTCCAGGTTCAGAAAGACTGAAAGAGGTCTTGTATGCATGTATACATACATACTCTACATACCTATAGTTATGATTATTTAGAACTATATCACAGTTAAGAAAATCCTCCTATTATTTAAACATTAAATGGAAATAATGCCATTATCACTACTTTGCATTGGTTTTCTGTAATTGAATTCTTGTATTTTATTTGTTAAGAACACACAGAGGATTAAAGTGGAATTGTCTGAACTTGTGAAATTTAAAACAAATGTAATATGTTTTCTGACACACTGAAAGTGCTTATTATTAATAGTGAAAGGCAGTATAACTATGCATAAAATATGATGTACCTGAAAATGTTGGCCAGAAAGTAAACACAGTGAATTGATGAACACAGAGAAGAACAATCCTAAATTTAAAACAATGAGCACATAAGGAATTCATAAAATGATGCTAACAATGCATTCATAAAACGATAATAAACTGTTTGCCTTAGTTTACTGAAAACTAGAAATAACCAGAATCAATCTTAAAAGAAAAGCAAAGTAATCACAATTTACCTGGTCAATTCCTGTTTTGTTTCCCTTTTAAGGTGTTCTGATTTTGTACCTCTATGTATTGTTAGAGGTTTAAGCATCAGAAGTACCACCTCTCCCTCAATATAACTTAAACACACTGATTTATTATTCAATCCACAATATCAAATTTTACTCACATCTTAATTTTGGTGTTTGCATTTTTTGCGTGTTCTCATTAGCCTGCAATAAAACAAGTATGCAGCTCAATTATATAAAACAGTCACTTTGAATTCAATGGACGTATTGTTGAGTAAGTGTACAAAGGGATACAACTCTGAACTTTTTATCAGAAAGAAAATAAAAGAGTGAAAACTAATTTTAAAAGCTTTTTCAGGCTCAACTTCAGTTATTAAAATTTAGCAAGATACTTAGAGTTTTTCAACCTTCCAGAGGAAAGAAATTTCAGTTATTAACCATCTGATAAGGGAATTAGTCCCTTGGTTAATTTTACCTTTGATTAAATCTTTGCTACAAACTTCTGCAAGTAATGCAGAATATCCACAGCATATACTATTTCTAGATTTTAGAAGGTCAGTTAAAGCAGAAAATCCTGCAGGGAAGCGTTTGTGCTGAGAAAACCTCTGGTGTTAATTACTGAACAGAAGGTTGTAGCAAGTAGAACAGAATGAAATTAAAGCCCCATTCAATTTATCACCCTCTTCATAAACACCATTCAAGCAACATAGCTAGGGAAAAAACATTAAAGCATTTTAATAATCATCATATTGGCCTGATGGGCTCTTAACCATCGCTAACTTATTAACCCTTAATTAATCATCAAATCACATTAAATGTTTGAAAATTGTACACAAGCAGGATTTTAATTCCAAGTGAAAGTTGGATAATATAAATTGATCTTTGCAGCTTTAGTGGTAGAAGGAACAGTTTTAGATTGGGGATAACGAATGACTAAGCCCTTGGAACGCTCCCTATCTTTCTACAGCCAAAGTGCTATTTCACAATTGCACTATAAATCTACAGCACTGGACACCTACAATGGAAGAGATTATAACTGAGTTATAATTGAATTGAATCCTGCTTCGTTGTCCCAATTATCCACTATGTTTTCAAACAAAACATTACACTGCAACTTAGCATATTCTTCCCGACTTTCTAACTTTCCAAACTATCTACCTGTTAAGAAAGCTCATTCCAGCTTCTGCAGATATTTTTCAAGTAATGGAACATGTCTCTTGAATATAAAATCCTTTATTTCTACTACTGTATAAATTGATAAACAATTTGCCACATAGTACATCACAGCACAAATGTACATAATCTGGATTACATCCACAGCCTATTTAAGATCACCTAATGAGAAAGAAGCCCTTAACTTATGCTATGTTGGCACGATTGAACCAATAGCCACAATTACTAGGGGAGAGAGACCCCCTCAGTGTTTGCTCCTAGGCTTGGTAACTCCCTGCCAGGCAAGATCAGATTCACTTTTCTTCTGCTTTTTACCTACAAGCACGCAAAAACATATTCGTTTAAGAATATCTTTAGGAATAGAAGATTTGATAGGGAGATCATATTTGCTCTATTAGTAGTTCAATTGAAATTCTGACTGCATTTGAAACTACATTTTAAATTGGCTTTTTAAAAACAAAATTATTGTTACCCACGTGGAACTCTGCTTATCAGAGGAAAGGCAGAGCAGAAGCCATAAATCAGTGGTTCTCAACCTTTTTAATGCCGCGACCCCCAACCGGTCGTAAGTCAAGGACTACTCAACCGGTCGTAAGTTGAGGACTACTCAACTGGTGCAGCACTGTTGGCAGAATGGGACTTTTGGCGGGCTCAGCAGGGCAGAGACAGCCTGGACAATTCCTATTGGCTTTTGAAAGCCAATAGAATTAGACTCTATTCAAAAGAGTCTATTCTATTGGCTTTCAAAAGCCAATAGAATAAAAGGGAGTAGCACAGCTAAGGAAAAGGGGGGGGGGGAATGGCAGAGTGCATTGTTTGGCGACCCCCGTGAAATGGTCGTTCGACCCCAAATGGGGTCCCGACCCACAGGTTGAGAACCACCGCCATAAATGAATAAATGCAATTTCATCTTACAGCTGAAGAAGAATGTGGCACAATAATAAATCACTATTTCAATACCAATCAATGAATGAATTAATGCCCAATTTTAAACAAATATCCACACCAGTAAAAATGATAAAAAGAAAAATGTAAAAATGATACAA
Organism: Crotalus tigris; assembly: GCF_016545835.1. NCBI lineage: Eukaryota > Metazoa > Chordata > Lepidosauria > Squamata > Viperidae > Crotalus > Crotalus tigris. The sequence goes on along the minus strand of NW_024100213.1, from coordinate 2,212,633 downwards.
GTAGCCCTCAACTTACAACCACAATTGGGCCTGGAATGTTGGTCACTAAGTGAAGCAGTTGTAAAGTGAGATACCTCATGATTGCAACTGCAATCCAAGCACTCCCCATTGCAATAGTTAACTAAGAATTGTGGGCCGTTAACTGATCCTAGTGCATTAACTGATCCCAATGCCCTGAACCTTAATAAATTAAGTGACTGTCTCCAGCTGCTAAGCCAGGCTGAGGATGAGCTTTGCACCATGGATAATAGTCAAAAGTAGCCCAGGCTGTGAGGTGCTAAAAAAGACTTTGCTGCTGCTTTCTTTTATTTCCGGGGGGGGGGGGGGGGAGAATGTGAAGCCTCACCCCAGATTTATTTTTGCAACGGGCTTTTTAGCATGCTGCAGCTCTTAGGCAGTTTTTGGCTTTATTTTTATTTTATTTTTATAGCCTGGCCAGCCATGCCTTGTCAGCAGTGGAAGGTAAGCTGGGGCGATGAAGCACAGGGCAGCAACAGGGCAGCAATGGCCAAAAAGGCATAGAGGGAGGGAAGAAAGGCAGATGGTAGGAGCTGAAGCACTCCCGTTGTCATAAGTGAAGGAAAGATGCCAAGTGCCCAGATTTTGATCATGTGACCACAGGGCTCTGCAATGGCATGGGACATAAATCCCTTTGTTCAGCACCATCATAATCTTGAAAGGTCAGTGAGAAAAAAAGGTCACGAGGGCTATCTGTGATGTTTTGATTATATAATGGTTAAAAAAGATTTTATCTTATCCTGAAACTCATTATTTCAATTTAAAAATGAAGAATATCCAAAGGTCAATAAACATATTTATTTATACGATAGTAAAATATAGGCTTTCTTATACTATTTGTAATTGACTAATTGAACATAATGGCTGGAATTTTTAAACAGAAAAATTACCGATTAGTGCTTTCCTCTCATTCTTTCTCTCACTATTAAACAATTGTACTTTACTACATACTTAGAATTGAAAGACAAAGTTTTCAGGGTGCCAGCATGTTTCTGACAAAGATAAATTTAAAATGTGGGTTGTTTTTTTTTAAAGTAATAAATCAACCTCCACTGCTACCAAACTACAACCAAAGAACATACAATTCTGTTTCCTTCTACACAATCCATTTCTCAATTTCCTTCTTCTATCCAGCAAATATTAAAGCAGGCTATTTTCCACCCACAACAATTCCCTGTTCCTCTCTCTTCCCCTGACAATTTGTACCGAGATTTCAGCAAGGAAGTCCAGCAGTCTATTTAAAAATCTTGGCCAATTCCCGAATATGGAAGAAAAATGCATTTGGATATAGGCAAAATTCTTCCCCTCACTCTAAACAACCACACTAAATTATACACATTTAGTATGCAGAAACAAATTACTTCTGAACACATGCTTCAGGCAGGATTTTTAATCAGGCTAAGCTCCCAATCCCTTTTCTTGCGTGCACACACACATACATACATATATTCAAATCCTTGTTTCCCCCGCCTTCTCTCCATATTTTCATTTTTAATGTACATCCCACACTTTTATCAATAAATTAATTGAGAAGGTAGAAGCCAGAATGCATTTATGTCACTGAAACTTGCTCTCCCCCTCCTTTTCTAAAACCCTTGCTGAAGCTCTAACAGAAAGAGTGAGCTAGCCAAGAATGAAATCTTTTAATTTACATTTATACATTTATACCTTTAGGCCAAATTTTAAGACAGGAACAAATAAGTAAATGCATTTGGAATAATACTTTTAAATGGCCATTTCTCTCCTTGCCTCGGACTACATAATTAATGTGAGCTACAGTTATAATTTTGATTCCAATGGATTATTCTGGATTCAGATTATATAAACTATTCTGATAGTTTGTTTTATGATACCTATTCTAGGTTTCAGCTGCTGATGATGTCAAACTGCATAGCACAAATGAAAGAAGAGAGGGGTAGTAAAAATGAGGGCATTTGGACAATTATCTTCCCTCTGTGAAAAAGCTTTAAAAAAACATATGCTGAACATGAACCCCAGGTTCAGCATTTTGATCAAGGCAGGTGATTAAAAGCTTAAACGTCTGTCACTGGAAGTTGTACCCTGATTATTATTATTATTTTATTATTATATTCAGGTTCCTAGTTCCATTACTTAAGTTCCCAAATTGAAGTCAATCCCTAAAACTGATTGCTTTCTAAAGATATCTCAGTGCATAACTTTAATAAACAGTTAACCATTAATGGTACATTTCTAAACACTCGTGTGACAGATTTAGACTTCTGAAGATACAAACATGTTTATATTCTGGATTACATAGAACAGAACAAAGACAACGAAGTGACCAAACAGCGCATTTCAAAATACATGCTTTGGCACTGCTGAGTCTTTCACAGAACATTGTGGAATCAAGAAAGCTCTAAAATAAGATTCCTTCATTTAAGCTTGTTAAATTTTGCCCCAAAACTTAACGTCTTTGAAATAAGGGCTCTGATAGTAGGGGGTTGGACTAGAAGACCTCCATGGTCCCTTCCCCAACTCTGTTATTCTATTCTATTCTATATACAAAGCAACTCATGCCAATCCAACAGTTTATTAAAGGAATAAGAAATGAATCTGTCTAAAATATAGTTGTCATGCAAAGGGTTCAAAAAGGGTATTTACATAATTTCTCCAAGCAGTCTTGTGATGTTAAAACAAACACAAGGGAGGGGAGGGGGAAGCAAATGAAAAACAAAACAGTTCCTTTGACTCCAATAGCAAAAAGGCCTAAGTGGTCTTGGCAGATTCTAAGGGTACCAAGGATGAAGCACTCAACTCTCTGTCCTGTTTAGGGAAGCTACAGGCTAGAAGTGATGTTAATTAAAGTTTTAATTACTGTAACTAAATGACTGGTATAATTACATTATTCTCCTGGAGTCTTCAAACTGATTAAGAATCACATACAGAATCTTTGGGTTGATTTGATTTTTAATTAAATCTATTAGAAATGTGTGAGAGTTTGCTAGACAGTGGGTTCAGCCTTATCTCTTTACAGTTTCTTCTGCTTTCAAGACATAACCTGACATATGCAGTCTGTAGTGGTAAGCATGAGTCTATAGCAGGGGTCTATAAACTTGTGACTTGGCTGAGGAATTCTGGGAGTTGAAGTCCACAAGTCATAAAAGGGCCAAGTCTGAAGACTCCTGGTCTATAGTTACGATCACTTATAATGAAGTTTCAAGCATATCAGCATGAAACTAATCCTCATTTTGTACTATTAAAAAGCTACACCTTAAGTGCTTCAGAAAATTTTCAACATGTTGTATAAGATTATCTATGTCTTGCAAAGGTTCTGAATTTACTAAATGGTAATATATGGATGTCATTTCTAATTTGGATCCTGACTGGAGGTCATGGATAATACTTCCAGACATCTTATAACCCTTTGAACATTTTTTAGGATATAATTACTATCCCAACAGCATCCTTCAGGAATATCTGAAGTACAGGTTCACTCTTAGAGCTTTTTTTTCTGTTTCTTTTCGCATTACTTATATATACAATTGGATAATTATAAAATTAAAGCTTTTAAATGTATACCGTACACACACAAACACACAGACACACACACACAGATATATATATATATATATGAAACATATTTCATATTCAAAACATATTTTCTAATTATCGAAAACAGTAAGTATTTTATAATAATTATTTATTTTATTTACATTTGCTTTTCCTCCAAAGAACTTCATTATGTGCACATTGATACTGTCCTATGCAGCAAATCAATTTCTTCAGGGTTCTTTATCTGATAATAACACATTCTTCTGAAATTTATTCAAAGGGATAAATCCGAACAGAACATCTGGTTGAATGTGCAACCAAGCATCATCATCATCATCATCATCATCATTGCTGTTGTTTACGAACATTTTTTAACCTTGTTGTATGCCATCCAGAGTCACTTGTTTTTTAAGATGGGCAACTACAGATAATCGGTCATTGATTTATGGCCATTCATTTAATTATGCACATTATAAAGATCTTGGGCAGGGTCAGAGTTGAAGTCCATGAGTCATAAAAGAGCCAAGGTTGCCTACCCCTGGACTTGGGAAACTTTGCCAGAGGTTTGGATTTGTGACTTATAACCTGTACTCACACTTACAACCATGCAGCACCCCCACAGTCATGCAGTCACAATTCAGACATTTGGCACCTGGCTGATATTTATACCCTGCAAGCAGGTAGTCATGATTTTCAAATCTCTTTGCTAATTTCCAGAAGAAAAAAAACTAATCAGGGAAGCTGGATTCACTTAACAACCATGTGATTTACATAAAACTGTGGTGATTCACTTAATAAGTTCTGTAAAAATTGTCATAAAATCAGGTCTGGCTTGACGTACAAAAGCAACAACTTATGACAGAAATTCCATTTCCAACTATAGTTGTAAGTTGAGGACTACCTATATATAAATTAGATGGATGATAGACAGACAGACAGACATGCAATTTCTAATTACTTCAACATCATCAGATACATATTTTCCCCTCTGGAAAAAAGGATGGTGAATAATATACTCCAAATATGTCTATGGCTATAACAATTCATATTGCTGTTCTAATTTTTATCTGCTAAAAAAGGTACTAGTAAAATAGAACATGACATTCTTCTGCTTGTACTTTGAATTTACTAGCATGGATTCACTAACTGTTTTTTCTAAAATTATATATTCTCCCTTTGTAAGTGCTTCTCAGCTACAAAATAAGACAAAAACGTTTTGGAATTACACTATACTTTAAGTCACTTGCAGAGCAAGAGGTTGTGTCGTAGGAGTCACATTCCATTTTTCATTCTGCCCTACCAGTGATTAGTTGAGGGATGAAGAACCAATCCTTATTTCTCCATTACTATTAACATCAAGTAAATATTGGGAGGAAGCAGGGTTAAAACTCTTCTGTGCAGGGACTTTGCTTGTACTGGGTCACATGGGTTAAAATTGTTATATTCCTCTGAGCATTTCCAATTGAAGAGACGGTTTAATGCACCAATCAAGAATGCCTAATATGAGCATAAGAATGGTTCATGCAGCTTCTAAAACATTTCATAGAGATTATTGTGCCTCCCCCAAATTTCCCCAGTACATTATGTATTATTCCCTATTATTGATACATCACACTTATCTAAGTAAAGGGTTCACTTTATCATCAGTGTTAATAGTACTAAAATCAAATAATTACCATGCTGGGCTCTGTGAACTTTTTGTAGAATTACTGAACCTATTCATAATTACTGGAAGGAGGAAAAAGATGTTATGCAAATTCTTTAATCTGCAAAATTGACTCATTTAGTCCAAAGTTTTATTAGTGTTAAACTATGCCAGTCAACTAACTCCGTCCATCTTACTGCCATATGACCAATTTACAGGAGGAGGAGGAGGAAGAGGAGGAAGAGGAGGAAAAATGGAGTTCCTTCAGGAATTGCCATCTCCATTTTCTTAGTATTCTTTCTCCCTGAAGTTCTTCAGAGCTTGAAAAATTTCCTCTAGGACGGGTAAAAGTTAGTGGCCATCTAGATTTTAAGGTGCATTCATTTCTATTGTAGTCAAGTAAATCTACTGTGCTGATAATGGATCTTCAGTTTCTTACTATGTTTCCCATCAGTATGGATTTCTCAAGGGAACTGGACTGATAATTAAATCAGACCAAGATTGTAGTTAGCTATCAGAAATGTTAGAGACTGAAGATGGAATACAAAACAGGAAACCACTTGGACATTTGCTGACAAAATTCAGTAATTTATAGTAATTTAAGTATATGTTTTTGTTTTAATGTTGTAAATAGATTAAATCTAATAAAAATAGATTAAATCAATAAAATAAATTATATGATTTAAGTATTTTATTTAAAAATACAGCACACAAACAGCAATTTAAATTATTTTGACACTCTTGCTCCATCATTTTTCAGGGGTAATTCTACTTAACTTTTCACAACAGCCTCTTTCGTTATTTTCACAAATGGGATGGAATTAATTCTTTACTAAAGAATGAACTACATCAAATATCTACTCCATTAATTTTTCAGGCATTTTAAAATGCATAAATTATAATTTTCATAAAAATAGACTGCTAATTGTGACACACAACCAAACTTTTAACTAATATTGAAGATTACTTAGTGTTATTCTAATGATACAGCAATAGTACATATGTTTATTAGAGAGAGGATGGTGAAAGAGCTGACCTCAATCACTCTGAGGAACACTTTGCTGATTCATTAACTTTTATTTTACAAATACCACTTCATCTCTAACGTTTAAGAATATTTTTAAAATATCTACACACAATCCTTTAAAATATTAATGAAATAGAAACACCAGAGAATTAACCTAAAGCAATTTTCCTAAGGTATCCTTTCCAAATAATAATATCAGACATAACCATAGAATAATACCCAGATAAATAAATCAGAATTCTAAATGAGACATAATTACCTCGACAAGGTTAAAGTAGCTAATGCAAGTAGAATAAAGAATCCTAATCACATCTCATATCAGAGTGATCGTTTATAATTAGGAAGCATGCTTTTAAAAATGCACAAAATTATTCATGCAATGCGGTAATTCATAAATTCCCCAAGGGCCAAACTGGGACCTTTTGGAATCAAGTAAAATAATGCATAGAGTTAAAGAAAAAAAATACACATATACACGGAAACAAGATGCAGCCCACACCTTCAGTGTTGAAGAAAAGAATGAAGAAATTAAAAGTACTGAGGTCTGCAAAATTCTAAGTCATGGGTGTCAAACTCGATCCCGTCATGTGACATACTGTGACGTAGCGTGACTTTTTTGCCTTTGCGGAGCCAGGGTGGGCATGGCCTGCGTAGGACGCATCCGGCTCACGGACTGCCAGTTTGACACTCCTGCCCTAAATGAATTCAACATGGCTGATAGCAGGAGCAGAATAATACATTTGGTGAGAAGAATGGTGGCAGTCCCCAAATCACCTGTCCCCGCTGAGTCATGCTTGAATGAGTTATGCAAGACAAAGAAAATAGGTATACACACATGTTTATCACTCTTGCTTTTCTCCAGATAGACTGCTAATAATTATTCTCTGCATGAAGAAAGACAAAACAAGATTGGGTATGGTTGTATGCTCAGTAGGTCTCTAAACAAGTCCTTTTGCCCCTCTCTGTGTACTTAGAATCATATACAATCCACAAGTCTATTCCAGTCTCTTGGTCTATTCCACAATCTGAAGCGGGAATTCAATATGAATGACATTCACTTACACCTATCTATTCTTCAATATTAACACTAGATAATGCAAGCAGCATATGCTACAGAGAACAAAGCACTCCACGCCAGACATGTCTGCCTGATTTAAGGAACTCTCCTTGAACACAGTCCAAGTGGCTTAAGTTAGCAAAGCCAAGAACAGCAAAAGAAAAAAAAATTTGTAGACTATCAACAAACAAAAGGGAAAATTCAACTACAAAGAAAGCTGAAATGTACAAATGTGGCTGACCTGAATTTGCTGCAGAACATGTATAAAAAATATGACAGTTATATATATTCAGCTATGCAATTGAGACAGCTATGTGAATTTGGGAGTTTTTATAGCTTCTTGTCATTGTCCTAATTTTGGCAGACACAGGATTCACTTCGAATTGTATGCATTTTAAATAAATAGGTATTTGGCCAATATTGGTAAACAATATTTGACAAAGAAATAAAAATAAAAAAACAAAGTTAGAACGATTAATGGACACAACAAAATACACCCATACAGTAATTATTACCAAGGTGTATGTAAGCAAAATAACCAGATTAGGTCTACACATACCTGAACTGAAAAAAATCTGATCACTCTAAGTAGCATCACACACCAAAAAACCCTCCACAAACACACATACACACACACAAAAAGCCAGGTGCATTTTCTTTTTTTCTTTACCACCATATAGAAATCAGTCAGATTTTGTTTGTTTGCTAGATATTATAACCGTAGCCCAAATCCTAGTTCAAACTGAAATACAAATTATACCAATTTTCTTTTTTTAAAAATCAATTTTAGTAAAAGTTTTGAATGAAGCAAATATAATAAACAAAAGATGAAAATCAAACAAAACTCCTGGTTCTTTCTATGCAGGTTTCCAGCACAGGATTTCTGGAACAAAATAGTGTATGATACTGTACTAATCTGCCTTTAAACACTCAACAGTATTCAATCATATAGAAAGAAATGGTAACTATTTGATTTTAACAATGTCACATATGTAGGTGCTGAACCTCAGACCTCCTTCAGACAAGGTCCCAGTTCAAAACAAAGCATGTTTGCTAGTCATTCTTGTTCAGGAGGATGCAACAGCTCTTTTAACTAGAGGGACAAATCAAGAATACATCAACATTAGTAATATAATAAAATGAAATAATAATTCTGATGGCTTAGAACAACGTAAAGCCCATGGAAGCAGTAGTGAAATGTCTCTTTTCAAACTCCAGTTGCCTAGGCTAGACCTATAAATTTCCTGCATTGTAGCTTCCAGCTTCATCACAGAACTTAGGACGTATACAACCTGTGCTAAACTTGAATCGCAGCCAGAGATCAGTTGCCTGCATTCAAATGGCATGATTTGTCCAGAATTTTCTAACTACTTTAATACAAAGATAATGATGGGCTTTCAAGTTTTTTTTAAATTGTGTGTGGGATTGTGTTTGCAGTTTGCTTTACAACTTGCTCTTGTTTTCTTGTAAAATATTAACAAGCTACTGGTGAGGTCAGGGAAAATTACTCATCAGACATGCTGGGGAAATGCACTTGCATATCAAGGTGTGCACAGATATATTTTACAAGCACAATTTACTGAAGCCAAGACATTTCACCTAGCATTCCAGAGTATACTCTGGAATACTCCTTTAACACCCAAAATACATACACAATACATAATAAAGATTCTCTGCACAAATCTTTCTGGTTACATCAATAAAGAGAACAGCCCTGGATTCCACTGTATCTTCTCCTTGAAGTTGTTTGGGAACTGTTAAAAAAATCAGCTCAACTGTAATTAGAGTGCCTTCCATTTGGTCTAGCTCTGCTCATTCTCCACCAGAAAACTGGAGAGAAAAATTAAGCACACCTACCCAAGAACAATTTCTGCATGCAGCAGTTGAAAGCCTACCAAGGAGATCCTGGAAATATGCCAAGGAGGATCCTGAAGCATAAATACTACAACAATCCCCTCCAACTCCAATTCCTCAACACAGAGTCATCCATGTTGTTTCCAATCAACATTAAGTGAATGGAAGAACAACCAAAATTTAGTGTTGGTATGGAGCTTCCCAATCTTCTTTCTGCATATTAAAGCTACTGTGAAATTTAGGGTGTACAATTTTATACAGTTAAGTAGAAATGGAAGTAGAAACCTGGAATGGAGCATTCATACTCACAGTGAAGACTTAACAAGTAGTGCTCTTCTGAATGGACTATAATAATACAAATGTTTTGAAAGAAACAACAGGAGAAATGGACATAGTAAAACACCAACTATTATGATACTGATAGTCCAAATATAATCATATTTATTTGGAAATAATCCTATTGTATTTCTGAAGTACTAAATACTTCTCAGTAAGTACAGCTAAGACTAAAGTCTTAGGCCAAAGTATTTCAGAGCAGACACAGTAAAGCCAATGGAAAGAAAAGCAAAGGCCTTAGGCAGATGGTGAACAAGCTGGCTTTCTTTTTGTAATGATATTTAGAGCTTATTCTTACATAATTAGCTGAAAAACTGCCTAAGGCCTCTCTCAAACAGGTGTTTTTATATATTCATGTGATTCTTAAGAATCTTAGTAGTTATTTTGGAAGTTACTTCTTATATATTTTTTTCTTTCTCTTCACTATATTCTTCCTTTTCTTTCTATTTTATATGGGGATTTTTCTTCCCCTTTGCATCTTTCTTTCCCTTTCTATTATTTTTTCTTTTAGTCTGTATTACATTTTACTATTTTAATGTAAAAACTTAATAAAATTATGTACTTTTAACAAAAGAATCTTGCAAGCTAGAATAGAATAGAATAGAATAGAACTTTATTGTCATTTTAAATGTACACTACTAGTCAGCATACATTAAAATGAAATTTTGTTGCATTCAGCTTTCAAAGGGTAAACTGTTAAAAAAAAAAAACTCCACAAAACTAAGCAACAATCAACTGACAGCACCAAGGTAGAAGGAATCTTGAATGTTATTCTGGTATTTCTTTTTTCTCTCACTTACAGAAGATTAAGGAGCAACACATGATACAAGCAAAGGCTGTGGTCAAACAAAACAGAATTGTAAGAATACTCAAAATATTATTTATCTCACAACCCCTTGCAAAAGTCCAGAATTATGCTAAATCACATAGGAAATACCATGAAAAAAAAAAGATTAAGGATACATACATATTTTACAAGTCACCCTTTTAATAATAATAATGATAAATTTGTAAGGGACTTTGGAGGTCATCTAGTCCAACCCCCTGCTCAGGCAGGAAACCCTATACCATTTCGGACAAATGGCTGTCCAGTTTCTTCTTAAAAACTGGATAGCCATTTGGCTGGAGATTCACCGCTTCTGGAGGCAGGTTGTTCCACTGGTTAATTGTTCTAACTGTCAGGAAGTTTCTCCTTAATTCTAGGTTGCTTCTCTCTTTGGTTAGTTTCTACCCGTTGCTTCTTGTCCTGACTTCAGGCGCTTTGGAGAATAGCTTGACTCCCTCTTCTTTGTGGCAGCCCCTGAGATATTGGAACACAGCTATCATGTCCCCCCTCGTCCTTCTCTTCGTTTAACTAGACATACCCAATTCCAGCAACCGTTCCTTATATGTTTTAGCCTCCAGTCCCCTAATCATCTTTGTTGCTCTTCTGTGTACTCTTTCTAGAATCTCAACATCTTTTTTACATCGTGGTGACCAAAACTGGATGTAGTATTCCAAGTGTGCCTTACCAAGGCATTGTAAAGTGGTATTAATCACGTGATCTTGATTCTATCCCTTTGTTAATGCAGCCTAGCACTGTGTTGGCTTTTTTGGCAGATGCAGCACACTGCTGGCTCACATTTAAATGATTGTCCACTAGGACTCCGAGATCCCTCTCACAGTTACTACTATTGAGCAAGGAACCCCCTATACTATACATGTACATTTGGTTTTTCTTGCCTAAATGTAGAACCTTACTTTTTTCACCATTGAATTTCATTTTGTTAGATAGCGCCCAGTGTTCAAGTCTGTCCAGATCCTCCTGTATCCTAAGCCTGTCTTCTGGAGTGTTGGCTGTTCCTGCCTGTTTGGTGTCGTCCGCAAATTTGATGAGTTCCCCATCTATCCCTTCGTCCAGATTGTTGATAAAGATGTTGAAGAAAATGATATTCCATGTCTCCTCCATTCTACCACTGTAGTCTTCAGAAACATTAAGCTAACATTATAAATGTAGATAGCGAACCTTTTAGTTTATATACTATGCATAAAGTAAGTCTGTAGGTTTTTCCCCACAAAAAGCTAGAAAAGAGATCCACTTGAAATTTGAAGACTTTGGATTCAAGGAATTATTATTTTCAGGAGCCTATTGTCCTTAGTTTTCAATGGAATTATGCTTCCACAGGTGGAATTTGTATGCAATATGGGGCTTATTCTATATTTAACCCTCAATAAGTAAGTGTCATCTGTGGTTAGGAGAGTCTTTGCATAGGCCCATCTTATAGATCAATTGTATATAAGTCACGATTTCACAATCATTCCTGATTTAATCACCTCCCATGGGGACCAATGGACTATTCTGCACTATACACAGGGACTCCTTAAAAACTACTCAGAAGCTACAAATATTCCAGAATGCAGCAACACACATAGTGATGGGTCTTGGTTTTGCACTTGCCTGCCGCCTTCTGGCCAGAAGGAGCGTTGCAGCCGTAATTGGGAGGTGGAGAGGTCGTGCCCAAGGACTGAGGCAACGAGGATCCCTCCATCCCTTTAGAACAATCTCAGGAACAAGCGCTGAGAAAAAGCTCTGGCAGGCAAGTAGTTGGCGGAAGCAAGATTGGAGCAAATACTGAGACTGCCCCCCTGATCACCCGACCAACAAAAAATTCTCTCTGGGCTACGGTCACGGTAGGCGAGGCGGGTACTGAAGGCACGTTTGGAACCACTCTCTGGGCTCCACCCGGAGGCCTTAGGTGACCAGGCAGTGTGCACCAGTAAAAGAAAAAGGCAAAAAGATCAGGACAACCTCGAGGAGGTTTGAAGGCCTGAGGTGATCAGTAAAGGGTATCAAATGGCGGCTACCAAGACTGAAGGAGGTTACAGGCTTCCCCCCCACCACCGATTTATATTTCATTTGATAGCCTTGTTTTTTTTATGTGTGTGTGGATAGATAGATAGATAGATAGATAGATAGATAGATAGATAGATAAATAGATAGATAGATGCTGTGCTCTGCTATATGACTTGCTGTGCCTGGCCTACCACGTGGCTCCCCCTAGGCCGCGCCTACAGCGAGGTAGGCCTCATGGGCCTAGAAGGCCTCCCGTGGCCTAGAGGGCCTCACGTGGCATCCACGGATTCGCACACGCTGCGATGCTGGGTCGGCTTTCTTCCGGAGCCTACCCCGCCCCAGCTGCCTAGTTGCCAGGAGCCTTGCCAAAAGGAAAAAAGGCTCCGTTTACTTTTGGGGCTTGAAAAATGGCAGCCGCGGGCCGTTTCCTTCCGAAAATGGGCTCCGCGGCCTTTCTGTGTTTTTTGGGTGTTGGGGGGTGGTGGATGCAGCGCTAGGTGTGCACTGCGATTTCGCCGCTCTGGGACTTGATTTGGCTGAAAAAATCAGCTTCCCTTCAGCTTCTTTTGTCTGCAAGGGCAACCAAAATGGCCCCTGCGTTTGCCCTGGGCTGTTGGAGCGAGCTCTGGTGATTCGGATTCAACTTGAATCCAAGTCTGGAGCTTGCTATTTTTCCCCCAAAACTGGGGAAAACCCTTGGGAGCTGGGGAGAAAGGCACAGCAGGTAGTCTCTACTAGTTCCTTCTCCCCCCCCCCACCAGAGCCCTGGGAAAGGGATGGGAAGCTGGAGGAATTTTCCCCCCACACACACACCCCACCTTTTAAATAACTTGAGATCTCAGTGCCTGTGGGGAAATTGTTAAAAGAAGGTAGCCAATTTAAAAGCCAATAATTTAGGGAGAATCCATCAATGAATTGCTCTGACTAACCTGAAATCTCTGAGAGCCAAGCCAACACGAGTCTGCAAGAGCTGAGACCAAGTTAAGAATGGAGCCCCTGGCAAGAGGGGGCATGTCAAATTTGGCTACTTGGTCTCAAGAGCAGGCAGACAGAGAAAACCCATCGGTGGATTCTCCATCTCCTGTAATGGAGAATCTGGAAATCTCATGGAGCTATGGAACAACATTTCCCATGAAGTTCATATGGCCCTAACCCTATGTGCATTAATAAATCTTTTTTAAAAAGCAGGCCCTGCATAGGTTAAGGATATTATCTACTCTCTAGTGGAGTCTACCTTACTATATGTCTGTGATTGAGTTTCTTCTATCCCTGAAATATTGCAGAGAAGTATTCTTGTAAGTCTATTAGCTTGGGGTTATTATTTTGTGTAAGCTGCCTAGAGTTGTTTCTATGGCTGAGGAATCATTTACGATGAATGAATGAATGAATGAATGAATGAACATTATATTTAGAGATTGCTTTTTACATGAAGGTCCTGAATATATTTTATAACTTTTCATCAAAAAGATTTTAAAACCAATGAACTGATTCACCAAATGTATCAATGTAATATTTCATGTATTCTGTTCTCTTAATAATCTTGCTGAATCAGTCCCAGAAATCCATTCAACTATCAAGTTGAAGAACAAAATACTCACATGAGTATTTTAATTACATGTCAGCAGTGCAAAGAAAAAGTTTAAAAGATTGTTATTTCCTTTGTATGAAAAAGAAGTGGGAATCTTAACATGTTCCTATGTTACGTTCACACAAACAGCTTTTATAAGAGATATTTTTTGTCTTTTTATAATATTGGCAATGGCATGATATTGGAATTGACACTTTCCTGCTGTGTGAGAAAAGGAGTAAGGCTAACTAGTAAAAATTGGAAGTAACTAAACCAAGGTTGCTTTAAAGGAGAAGTAAAATAAGGACCAAGCATAAGAAATTTAGAATTAATAATTTAGGGTGAAAACATATTGAAAAATAAAAATGAATGGTGACAACAGCATTTCTGACCCGCATTGCAATAAATGTTTTGAAAAGGATAAAGTAAGTATAGATCAGACATGTTCAACCACAGCCTGTGGGCTGCATGCAGCCCTGGCCGTGCCCCCCAAAGATTGTAAACTTTTAACATTTTGTGATCTTTAACAATATTTATATACATTAATGTATATAATTAATATAGGTGTATATAATTATATACACCTATATAATTAATATATATATTAATTATATATAATGTATATAATTATATATAATGTATATAATTAATAGAGGTGGCGCAGCAGTTAGAGTGCAGTACTGCAGGCCACTTTAGCTGACTGTGTTCAGCAGGTCAGCGGTTCAAATCTCACCGGCTCAAGGTTGACTCAGCCTTCCATCCTTCCGAGGTAGGTAAAATGAGGACCCAGATTGTTGGGGGCAATGTAAATATATATATACATTGCTTACTGGTGTACATCGCTTAGAGAGTGCTTGCACTTAAAGCAGTATATAAGTCTCATAAATAAATTATATATTTTATATGTGGCTCAAGACCATTCCTCTTCACTCAGTGCATCCCACGCAAGCCAAAAGATTGGACATTCATGATATAGATGGATTCTGACTATGGGTGTAAAAGTAGAAACTTTAAACATTGGTAATAGTCAAGAAAAGAAACCAGCATCTCTCCACCCTGGCAACTGCAACCTGGCTGAACAAGCTAAAAATTCCTAATAATAATATAAATAAAGGTTCAACAAATGCCCAGGGTCATTCTGAAATCAGGCATTCTTCAATTCAATCTTATTCAAAAATAAAATAAAAATAAGATAAAATTTAAAACTCAAGTTCCATAACATTCCTCTACAAAACTTTTCAAAGATGGCTATCCAAACCATCGCCTGCAACAGCAACTCCAACTGTATACACAGTTGAAATATTATTTTTGAGACATTCCACAAAGATCAGATATATTTGGAGGTAAGAAAATGGAAATTGGTGTGCTAGAACTAGAAAAATATTTCAGTTACTAAAAAGTTAATATTCTTATGCTATGGATAGTGATAAGCCAAATTACTGCTATAGCTAACCATTTCACTGAACAAATGCATATATTATATAAATTGGACAAATTATTTTACAACTTTCTCTCTTCAGAACCTCCACACACACTGTACTAATTCATAATTTTGATTATTGCAATTATTCTTCCAACCGTCTCCTCCAGCCCCTCAGTTCAGTCTCCTTTTAGCTAGTACTGCATGGAACTAAGAGGGAGGATATTCTTCACTCTGTCTAGATAAATACTGGATATTTTTTCTGACAGCTCCAAGGTGAAATTCTTGCAGAGGTTCACAAACATCTGCCAAAGCTTCTTGGGTCCCAATTTTCCAGTTAACTCCACCCACGCCTGCCTCATCCCAATCTCTCTGTTCCATATTAACCAAATGAAAATATCCAGTGAACCCATCGTCTTGGATTAATTTAAAGATGTCCACTATACAACTTTTAAAAAAACAAATTCCCTCAAATACTGTCACAAATCCTACACAATTGTTTTCCATTGCTGAGAATTCCAGAATTTGAAATCCGTATACAACACAATCTACACCAAGTAAAATGCAGATCTGTTCTTAAATGGGCTCTTTTCTTTGCTGCCCTTTGCAAACCATATTCACAACTGATTTTCCAAAGTAAAGGAATGTATTTGTGAAAATGTTCTGAAATCCCAAGTCCTTGCTTCTTCCCTTTCTTACATATTATAACCAATGACTTAAGAATTAACAAGGGCAGGATTGAGCACTTTATAGGAGCAACCATCCTTAGTTCTCATTCTAACCATAAGATGCTGCCAAACGCTTTTACCACACACGCTTTTAACTTGCTCTCCTCTTCCCAGTTTCCCCTTTTACATCTTGGGAAGGATTTGACAGAATCTTGTAACATTCTGCAGTTGAAATTGGCAGGTCTTAAATTAATTGACTACAATTTTACACAACAACATGTTTAGCTGAAAATTGGCCTGGGGCCTGTTGGCTTGCCATAGCTCCCCTGACACTTTTCAGAAAACCTTTAAAAAAAAAAAAAACAAATCTAGGCAAAAGGAACAGATTGCCTGTGTGACCCACTCCCTGCCAAAATCACTCCCCTCCCCTTCTTTATTACTTGCTTCTCAAGCCTACTCTAAACTCTACTAATGTTTTCCCAGCTCTCGTTACCAGCTTGTTAAATCATTCTATTCCTTTCCATGGAATTCTCTCTTATAAATTCCATACAGCTTTCATTTCTGCATGGTTATCAGCCTGGTTTCCCTCAATGGCCACTGCAATAGTCTCGATACATACAGTACAAACTGACCTGAATCTGATTGTGACAGATTCATTAAGAGCCAATGATTTACTTCCGGTGGTTCCAGTGATGACGAATGGCGGCGTTTTACAAAGCCGCCCGTTCCTGGTGTCTGTCCCACGGCTTGAATCTCCTCCCTGGGAAAAAGGGAGGAGGAGAGCTCTCAGTTAGAGGTAAGAGCTCCCCTGGATTCCTGTTATTTTGGGGATCGGAGGGTAGAGCTCCCTCGGAGCCTGAGCAACTCCGCGTTCCAGGGAGACTTCATTCCAAAGTTTTTGGGATGAAGCAAGTTGCCGTTTCCACATCTGCTTTTTTTTCCAGCTGCTTGTGAGTATTTGAAAGCAGACGGAGCAGACCAGGAGAGACTGTGCTTAAGTTTGATGGTGCCTTTAACTTCAGCAAGTTTCCTCTTCCTTTTCTTTTGTTCACTTTCCCTTTAGAAGAAAGGGAAAGTGAAAACTAAAATGGCGATCGTCTTTCTTGCCTGATTTGCATTACAGAGTAAAACCTGGATACAGATTAACTCTTTAAATACAGAAGTAAGAATTTGGCTTTTATTCTTTCCTCTTTTTTTCTCTATTTTTTTTTCTCTTTTTTTTTAAGAATACTTAAAAGAACTGTGCCCCCCTTTTTTTTTTTCAATAAGAATCTTTCTTCTTGGAACTTAAGAAAATGGCTTCAAAACATCTGCCTCCCGCCCCTAAGGTTCCTATTTCTTCTCCAATGCCTCAGCCTGCATCTCAGAAACCAAAATCACCTCCACCTTCTCCTCCTCCTCCTGCAATTTCTCTTAATGATTTACAAGATGCTTTAAAACAGCATGCCTTGGATATTAAGGAGGAGGTAAAAGATCTTATAATTGCAGAGAGGGCTAATACAGAAGAATTATTGGAGAAAAAGAATAAACAAGTAAGAGACCATATCCTTCTGGCCTTTCAGGGCCTAGCCCTGCACATAGAAAGGATTGATGACCAGATGGAAAAGATTACTGAAAATGCATCAAGGATGGAATTTAGAATGCAGGAGGTAGAGAACAAGATAGAAATTACACAGGATGAACAAATCATTTCACAATATAGGGAGATGGAACACGCATTGCGTATCAGAGGCCTGAGGGAGAACCCTCAGGAAGACTTAAAGATGCTTATTGTGAAAGATATTGCTCCTAATATTGGTTGGCGGCCTGAAATAATTGAGAATGAGATAGAAAAATTTTTTAGAGTTAATTCACGGGTTGCTAGACAGAGAAATCTACCAAGAGATGTGGTTATTTATTTTTCTAGAAGATCTATCCGTAATGAAATTATACAGGCTTTTTACAAACAAAAGTTTCAAATTGCTGATCAAGACATGATAATTTTAAAAGAGATACCTCCAAAAATTTTAAGAGCCAGAAAAGATTTTACTTTCTTGTCTGATGAGTTGAAACATCGTCAAATTCAGTTCAGATGGGAGATTCCAAGAGGAATAATAGTAAATTATGAAGGGATACATCACAGATTAACTACTGTTTCCAAAGCAAGAGATTTTTATCAGTCTATCTTAAAAGCAAGATTGTCACCACCTCCACAAATAAGGATGACGGAAGAGTCTCTTATGGCAGGAGCCTCATCAATGATGGTTATGGAACAAGCTGCACCGAATTCTGACATAAAAGAGCAAAGGATGACACGAGCTGCCCATAAACGTAAAGAAAAAGAGCAGTTGCAGAAGAGTGGTGAAAGTTTGGTTGTTACAGAGCCTGTGGGAGGGGCAAGACCAAAAAGATCTTCGACAGCAGATCTGCAGGCCATGCTCCAGAGGCTCCAGGCCGGTGGAGATGGTCAGGTTCCTGACCTGGAATGTTAATGGCTTAAACGTGCCCCAGAAACGAAGAAAGATTTTCCATTATTTGAAACAACATAATAATGATTTGATATGTTTGCAGGAGACTCATATAACTTTAAAGGATTCTAAATTCTTGATGAATTCCCGTCTGGGCACACATTTTACTGCTCCAGCCCCTGGGAAAAAAGGGGGAGTGGTAATTTATGTGAAGAAAACTTTTTCAGCTAAACTAATTGAGGCTGATTCTGAAGGAAGATATCTTTTTGTGGAATTATTATTACAAGGCCGAAAGGTTCTTATTGTTGGACTATATGCTCCCAATCAACAACAGAAACAATTTTATAAGTTGCTGCATGGCAAGATATCTCAGTTGGATTATAAATCGGTAATTTTGATGGGTGACTGGAATGGGGTTTTAGACCCAACTATAGACAAAAGAAGTTCCTCTAAAACTTTTATTCAAACTAAATTACCTATGACTTTCTTTGATTTGAAGGAAGAATTGGAGCTTATTGATATTTGGCGAGAAAGGAATACAAGTGATAGAGACTTTACCTTTTATTCTGATAGACACCAGTCATTTTCAAGGATTGATTTTTTTTTTTATTACTAGTGACTTCCTCCCTAGAGTGAGGAAGGTAAAAATTTTTCCTAGAACATTGTCAGATCATAGTCCGGTGTGGATGGAGTTATATTCGGAAGACGGGAATAGAAGATCCTGGAGATTGAATGAGAACTTATTTAATCGGGAGGAGTTCGTACAAAAGTGTAAAGAACATTTAAAGGACTTTTTTACTATAAATATGAATAAGGGAACATCGATGTCTATGGTGTGGGACGCTAGTAAAGCATATATGAGGGGAATTTTGATTCAATTGAATAAAGTTTTTAGGGAAAAAGGGTCACAAAGACGTAGAGAAATAGAAGAAGAGATCAAATCAAAAGAACAAGAGTTGGTTCTTAACCCTACTGATAATAATTTAAAGGTATCTATAAAGATGCTTAAGGAACAATTCAACATGTTGATGGCAGATCAGGTGGCTACCAATCTGTCGTATATGAGACATAATACTTTTTGCAATGCGAATAAGTCTGGGAGGTGGTTGGCTTATCAGTTACGAAAGAAACAGAAAGCTAGAATTATAGAGAAAGTAAAATATAAAGATACTGAGGTTTTTCAGCAAGATTTGATTAAAAAAAGCTTTTTGGACTTTTACACAAAATTATATTCAAGTGATAATATAAGGGGTTTGGATATAGATAAATATTTACAATCAGTACATTTTCCTAGACTTTCAGAGGAACAACAAAATGGGATGAATAGTTTAATTACTGTGGAGGAAATTGGCTTAGCTATTAAGCAGTTAAAGGTTGGAAAGTCTCCTGGAACAGATGGACTGACTTCTAGGTATTATAAGATTTTATCTGAAGAAATGATAGAGCCACTAAAGGAACTCTTTAATAGTATTTTGTTGGGTATGCAAGTTCCTCCTTCTTGGAAAAGAGCTTTTATATCACTGATTCCGAAGGAAGATCAGGATCTTACAGAGCCTAAGAATTATAGGCCAATTTCATTATTGAATGTTGATTATAAGATCTTTACAAAAATTTTGGCAAATAGATTAATGCAGGTTATGAAAGACTTGATTCATAGTGATCAAGCAGGATTTATAACAGGGAGATATATGAAACATAATGTTAGACAAATTATTAACTTAATTGAGTACTTGGATAAGAATAATCAGATTCCTGTGGCTTTTATCTTTTTGGACGCTGAAAAAGCTTTTGATCAATTGGACTGGCAATTTTTATTTTCTTTGGTAGAGAAAATGAATTTTGGGGATAATTTTTTACATGCACTTAAAGCTATATATCAGCAGCAATCTGCACAAATTGTTGTAAATGGGGGATTGACTGAGAATTTCAATATTCAAAAAGGGACAAGACAAGGATGTCCATTATCCCCATTGTTATTTGTTTTAACATTGGAAATTTTATTGATTCAGATTCGGGAATCGAAGTTAGTTAAGGGTGTAAAGATAAGGAAGAATGAGTATAAATTGCGGGCATTTGCGGATGATTTGGTTTTAATTTTGGAACAGCCGAATCAGGCGATTGATGGTTTATTAGAACTTATAACACAGTATGGGAATGTTTCTGGTTTTAAAGTTAATAATTATAAGACTAAGATATTATCTAAGAATATGTCAGTTAAAGAAAGGGAAAGTTTGATTAAAGCCACAGGTTTTCAGATGGTAAAAAAGGTTAAATACTTGGGAGTATATCTAACTGCTTCAAATGGAAAATTGTACAAGAACAATTATGAACCACTATGGGCAAAAGTCCAAAAGGATTTAATAGATTGGAAAAAATTGCAATTGTCATTGTTGGGGAGAATTTCAGCTGTAAAAATGAATGTTCTACCAAAGTTTCTTTTTTTGTTTCAGATGATACCTATTCTTAAAAAAGAGGCAAATTTGGAGGAATGGCAAAAGGGTATCAATAATTTTATATGGGCCGGGAAGAAACCAAGGGTTAAATTTAAGATATTACAGGATGCTCGAGAAAGAGGGGGACTTAAGGCACCCAATTTGAAATTATATTATGATGCAGCCGCCCTAACTTGGTTAAGTGATTGGCTTAATTTAACAAATATGGATATTCTTTTTTTGGAAGGTTGGGATTTAATATATGGTTGGCATGCATATTTAATTTTTAATAAGAAAGTTGATCGGACTTTTAAATCACATATTTTGAGGAATGCCTTACTTCGTGTTTGGAAGAAGTATTATTATAGATTAAATTATAAAATACCTATCTGGGGGATTCCCAGACATGCAATTGAGGGAACCTCTAAGGGGACAAATTTTGATAAAATTTCATATAAAGAATTGTTAATTTGTTCTGGTTCGAATTGGCATTTGAAATCCCTAGATGTATTAAGGCAGCAAAATATTCTACAGTCATGGTTTCAATATTTACAAATAATGGATAGATGGACTGTAGACAAGAAAGAGGGAATAACACTAGAAGATAGACAATTGGTTATTCAGATTAAAAACCAAGGTCCGGCTCATATAAAAAGAATATATAATGTTTTATTAGAGTTAGATTCGGAAACAGAATTGGTTAAAGATTGTATGATTAAATGGGCTCAGAATATACAGGAGCCGATCTCATTGGATTTATGGGAGATAATTTGGATAAGAAATGTTAAATTTACACAAGCTCAAAATTTGAGAGAAAATTTTTATAAAATGTTTTATAGATGGCATTTAGATCCTAAAAAATTATCTTGTATGTATTCCAACATACAGCCCAAATGTTGGAGATGTGGCAATAATGATGCGACATACTTTCATATTTGGTGGAATTGTAAAAAAGTAAAGGCTTTTTGGATTATGATTTGGTGGAACATTCAAAAGATTTTTAGAAAGAAGATAAAGTTTACTCCTCAACTATTTTTACTTGGTATTTTTGTTGACTTAAATGAAAAAGAAACTACTTTGATGTTGAATTTATTAACTGCAGCAAGGTTACTAGTAGGTCTATATTGGAAGAAAGATTCTTTGCCTACTTTAGAAGAATGGATATTTAAAGTATCTAGTTTTGCAGAAATGGCAAAAATTTCTGCTTATTTAAAGGATCATACACAAGAAAGATATATTACTGTATGGGGAAGGTGGATAGATTATATTCAGAAAAAATATGGAATTAAAAAGTTTTATTTATTTTATGAATGAATATCAAATATTATAGAGAATTGTTTTATAAGTTATGGAGTTAAAGGTTAATTATGATATTTTTTTTTCTTTCTCTTTTTTTCTTTTTTTTAATTATTATAATTTTCTTTTTCTTTTTTTTTCTTAACCCTGTATTCTGCTCTGGGAAGTGAAGGGAGGGGGGGTGGGGGTGGGAGGGAGGGTAAGGGGGGGGGTTCTCTATTTTAAAATTTTATTGTATTTTTATAAATGATTGTATGTTTTAAAAAATAAAAATTTTCAATAAAAAGTTGGACGACTTCTTTTTTTTTAAAAAAAAAGAGCCAATAATTTAAAAGGAAATGGTCCAATAATCTGGGAACAGTATAATAACAGTGGCATAACCAAACTCAGATTTAGCTTTGCGTTTTATTCTCAACATTTGGCATAGCTGATCTGGTCAATATTAATTCCAGAGGAATTTGTATCAATGCCACTCTTTTGCTTAGCTTAAGCACAATTTGTTATTCATGTCCAAAAGAACTGAGCCAGTGATTTAAGTACAACTGTTTGAATTTCACTTATGATTTTGGTCACGTTGCAAGATGTACTAATGTTCATGCTATGACCAAACTAGATGTCATGGGATATGTGGATTTTTTCCTCATAGACTGTGAAATTTTGCTTGTTTTACTCCTTTAGCTCTTCCTTCCATTTATCACAAGGCAGCTGTAATTGGCAGAGGAAGATGAGATAACAGGGCTTTGATGAAATGGTAATTTCATTAGATTATTTTTCTCCATAAACTTTTACCTAGATACTAATATAAAACTTTAAGAACTACTATATGAACTTGGCTTTTCTCCTCCTGCCCTTACCATCTCATTTTTCTTTTATGTTGTATTTTTTTATCATAAGCTTATGAACAAGAATGATTTTTACGTCTTCTAATGAAAGCCCCTTTGGAAGTATTTTAAGTGGAAAAATAGGATAAAAATATTTTACCCAAGAAGAAGGAAGACATGACAGCGTAGGAAATTTATAAATCTAAGCAGAAAAATGAAGATAACCATAACCTAAGCCAGAGGTAGGCAATCTTTGCTCTTTTATGACTCATGGGCTTCAACTCCCAGAATTCCTGAGCCAGCATGGCTCAGCTTGGAAACCTCTCCCTTTCCCCTCAGCATGGCTGGCTCGGGAATTCTGGGAATTGAAGTCCACAAGTCATAAAAGAGACAAGGTTGCCTACCCCTGACCTAAGCAGTTGTTTTTGGTGTGTGTGGGGGGGGGAGAAGGGTCCTTTCAATTGTGTCCAATTCTTAGAGACTGACTGTTGAAGAACCTACAGTTTTTCTGGCAAGGTTTTTCAGAAGTGGTTTGCCATTGCTTGTTAAGTGTGGCTTTAATAATATGTCATCTGAAGAAAGATCGAGCAAGACCGACACCAGAAGCAATGGCCATGGGAATCAGCCTTGGTTCCACCATAACAACTGGATGCAACCTAGAGACTGAGTCAATCACATTGTGATCCTTAAAGTAGGGACATTTAATTGAAAGTTTGAGACCACATTCTTGCAGACCACATGATCTATCCCAAGAAGCTGTCTACATACCACATAGACAAGTAATGAAGACCATTCCATTCAGCCCAGCAGTTTAAAAAACTGGGCTGGAGGAAAGGGTCCAAAAGGAGACCTTCAAAGTTCTAAATGTGATAAATGCCTGATGTTGGCATTGCACAACACAGCCCCCCCCCCCAAAAAAAAACACCTGATTGATTGACTCCATGCTGAAGGACCTGAACAGGCAGAATAGATAGAGGAGCCTTCCTATATAATCCTATTTATACAAGAGAAAAGGGATGAAAACTAGATGGAATCTTTATAATTCCATCTGGTTTATTAGTTTTACAGATAATTGGCTGATTTGCTGACTAACCCAAGGACATCCTGAAGTAGTGTTTTTGAATGTGTGGCACTACAATTTGTCTCCTCAAAAAGACAAGTTTTTACTGTTCCTCAATTTCTAAAGTACTGGAAGGAAGGCTCAGAGAAGTAAAAGATAACAAGAACAACACAACCGTAAGAAAAAGAATGATCTGCCTGTAAATACTGAAATATAAACTCAAAAGATAATTGTCAAACCACCCTTCCTGCAATGAATGCACGTTTGAAACAAGTAACTTGTTGAAGGAAGTAATTAGTAATTCATTTAGCTAAGATATCCTTTCAGGCAATCAGCACAGATGTGTGGACTTCAACTTCCAGAATTCCCAGTAAAAATTTTGCTGGCTGGACAATTTTATTTAACAAATTTATATCGCTACCCAACTCACACATAGTGATTCCTGGTGATATACAGAAATAAAAAGCCACAATTTAAAATCCCCAACCTTACCCCCTCCAAGAGTGTCTCTGTATCAACCTAGGGTCCCCAAACTTGCTGACCGAACCAAGACTTCAGGGACTTTCAGAAAAGTAACAAAGTGGGGGCCAACTTACAGATGATAACCAGCAGCTTGAATTGCACCCAGAAGCATGTTATTGAAATAGCTAGTTTATATTATTTTGTAAAAGTAAAAAGTTGAGGTTTGAAGTTGATACTCTATTGCACCAAAGGAAGTCGGAAGTCAATGGCTCCCCCCCTTTTTTTTCTCCTTACCTCACTTCTCTACTCCCTTTTCCTTTCTCCATCTTTCCCACTATTTACTTTGTATTTTGATTGTATTGTATATTATAAACTAATAAAATAAAAATAAAAAAAGAATTACACCCAGAAGCAAATAAGCAACTAATGCAGCTCTCCCAATTCTGAAAGTGGAAATTCACACATGCTGGAGATTATTTCCAAATTGTTTAAAGGTCTTCCATTCCTCAGGGGGGGAAAAACAGATCCTGCCCCCAGAAATCAATTTAATTCTTAATATCCTCTCCATGATACACTAATACCTTGGGACGCTGCATTCTGCTACCTTCAGGTGAGAATCAAGACAGTGTATCTTTCCTGTATCATTTTTCCATTCAAAATTTCTCAGTTTCAGGTGTTTTTTTAGGAATATAATTAAAATGAGTTATCCTACAAAAAAATGAAAGCGTTTTTCATTCATGATTATTACTGATCAGCAGAAACAGGTGAAGTCAAAAGATTGAGTGTCATATCTGTAATATTAGTTCACTGCTTAATTCCATATGAGAAAGAAATATACTTTCCCCAAACCAGTGTTTCATCTTAATATAAAGGAAATTTGGGTCTGATTCATATGTTTCATTAGTGTTATGTTTGCAGTTGAGAATGCAAATCCCAAAGGTACCATTTTATAAAACTGGAAAGTAGACTGTATGAAGTAATTCCACATGTTCAAAACTGATATTAACCATTCTTCTGCTTTATGTAGTTCTTAGGGCTCTCCATGTAGGAAATGCTTTCCAAAAATGACTTGTCACACAGATTAAAGAAGTATGTTTTCTCAGTAACAAACACACAGCTTATGCAATGTATGAAAAGCACTTAAGTTCTGTTTTTATTATATTGAAAAGCAGTCTCTTAAGCTATGATCATGAATAAATCACTGACAGATAGAAGAACTGGCTTAAGTCTTTTTCTTCTCATTCTGTTCCTCCCCAAAAAAAATTCCCTTTCAAATAAATACAGCAAATTATGACTCATTGACAAAGACAGAAGTCTCTTACAAATGATATCTGGAAATTGATTGTGTGAACAAAGACAAGTCAAACAAGCAGAAAACAACATCCCTGTTATAATCACCATGGAAACAATTGTTTTTGGTGTTTTTATGCAAAGAAAGAAAATAAAAGTAAATAACCAAGAGAGCAATTGTAACCTAACTATAATTATTATGTAACCATAACAAAAAATGGTGGTGACTTCTATTTATTGCTGTCTGTATTATCTTTTCTAAATGTTCAATAAAATGTCATTTTGGTACTATATTCTTTAAACAAGATTCCAAGCAATCAGATTTTACTTGAAAGCAAAAACATAAGTGATAGTCTACTTTTAAAACTAACTCTCAGTCTAATCCATCATAATATCCTTTCTGTAGTCTCCCCAGTCTCTCATCCCAATCTCTTCACCCTTCTTGAACTGGCCCCAATTGCAAAAAAGGGTGAGGAATAGGAAAGAAACTGGATCACACAGATTAAGTTCAGTCAGAGCCAAAAAAAACCCGTTTGTTTGTGAGACTTCATTTTCTTGGATAAACAGAAACATCCTGTCCACAGCTAAAAGCCCTTATAAAAAATAGTCTTCAAAAGTCCAGCCAAAAGTCCAGTGTTCCCTTTTTTACAATCTGGTATAAAAGGCAAATAAAGGACCTAAGATGGAATGTAAAAACTGCAAAATAGTTGCTAATTTAAACTACTAATTTAAACTAAAGACAAAAAGATGACTAACAGTAAGGTGGATGGACTCAGCTATAGGGCAGTGAGGGCACCACTGGAACACCTGAAAGACCACATTAGGGACAAATCATCATTAGAAAAAATTATGTGGTCCCTAAGCCCTGGCAACAAATTGATACAAAATCAATCAGTCAATCAATTGTGAATGAGATCTTTTACATCGGGAAAATTTTCCTCATTACCTGACAATAGCAGCAGCCTTCCAAGAAAGGCTCAGAGATGCCACTTTAATTCCCTGCAGTCCTCTCAAAGGCCTGAGGCAATGATATTCCACTTCATGGAACAAATATGAAAGTAAGACGAAGATTTACAGGCATGAATGGCTCAAAGTTCCTATCTGGTGGCTGCCTAGACTGTCAGGTGCTAAATCAGACCTGGTTTGTATGATGTGTAGCACGCTTAGGCTCCGCCTGTCAGTTGAATCCTGACTAGAAGCTGAACTATAGTTCAGACAGAGAATCTGAACTACAATATGTATCAATGATTATGTAATAAGTTTACTTATCTGAAACATGGCTCTTGTAGCTTGGAATAAGCAGATAATCTATGGCTAACTTCCTTCTTCTGATCTCTCAGTATATAGAGAGGGGCAGAAGCCAGTTGCTCCGACTCCCATCTCAGACACCCTTTCAATAGAAAAGCTTTTTTTTTCAATTTTAATGTTTAAAAAAATTGAACACAGGAAATTCAGCTAACATAAATTCAGTTATGTGGACACCAGCCAACTCTCTGGTGTGCCAGACTTGGTACAGTGTGGCACAAAAAAGTTTCATGTGTCTCTTTATTCTATTTGCTGTTCCCTGGCTCTAAACCCTATCACTTAGCACAGCGGTATCAAACTGCCGGCCCACGGGCCGGACGCATTACCAGGAAACCGCACCCACCCCATTGCCGGCAATGGGAAAAATGCTCCAATATGTCACGCGACGTCACGTGACACCGCGAGTTTGACATGTCTGGCTTAGCACTTCTTACTAAACAGGTATACTGAAGAATCAAGAGAAAAAGCCCATGCTAATATTTAAAGCAAATCATTTGCTTGGTACCTTCTCTGGGTTATTACTATCTTAGAATAAGCCAGTCTCCAGAGAATTCAAAGAAATAAGAAATAAAATATTATCTAAAAGAAGAAGGCTAGAAACATTGCCTTTGGAAAAGATGCACCTTAACATCATTTATATGACCTTTTACAATTGTTGTGCCCCTTAATATATAAAACTGACATTTTCTGCATTTCACAGCATAAAAAATAGAAATAGAAAAAAAACTAGAGGTCTAATGATTATAGAAAAAAATTACTTTACAACTTCACATAATTAAACAGTTACAAATATGTGTTGGTATATGTATGTGGGCAAGAAAGAGAAAGCAGTGTTCATACATCACGTTAAACATACTTTGTTTCACAGTGGCTTATTCAATGGCTGTGTTTGCAAACATGCTAAATCAAAAATAAACAACCACATTTTGGAAATACCTATATATATGAACTTTGACAATAATTCTTCAGCTTCACTTATTTCTAAAAGATACCAAATTGTAAGAATACTTCTACAATAGAAAATCTTACTTTTGCTACACACACACACACACACACATACAAACACAATATCACAAAAAAAATAAAATTGCATGTTATTACAGCTCACTCTTAAAACTGTTAACCCCATACAATCTGCCTTATAATAATAGCACGCACTCCAGCAGTTATCAAGTAGACAATTCAATACTGTAGGCCTTTTTTCCATAGCTACAATTATTTGGGAAAAGCAGATATACTGTACTGATAATCAGAACATATCGCCATTTACATTTATAGAATGCAATCTTTGATTTTTTTGTGGGATGTACACATGCAGACAACAGATACAGATTTTGTATATGTGTGAATTTTTATATTTCCAAACAAAAACAAAATATTACTAAGAACCATTAGCCATTTATTGGGATGATGATGATGATGATGATGATGATGATGCTTTGCAGGTACATTCTGCACTGGAGACAAATTTCTTGTGTGTCTATATCCACACTTGGCCTAATAAAAGTATTCTATTTTCCTTCTGCTATCCCATATTTAATTCTACAGAGGTACATGCTCATTCTAAAACCAAAGTTAACATTCTTTTTCTCTACTCAGAAAATCCTATGTTTTTCTAGATAAGAATAAAGATAACATGAAGAAAGAAAATCCCCACTTGTTAAAAAGAAACATGCTTTAATTTTCAGAACTGAATACAACTACATATTCGTTCGAAGAGCCATAAACATAACAAGAGAAAGGAAGGTACATAGTTAAAATGATCTTTGGGAAATAAATGTAAAATTGAATGTTGGAAGCTCTCATCTTCCCTACTCTGAAAATGCCTTAGAGCAGAGGTCCTCAACCTTTTGGGCACCAGGGACCGGTTACGTGGAGAGAGGTTTTTCCTTGGATCAAAAGGGACGTGGTTTTGTGTGCTGCCTGCATCCTGTGGATGGGGCTTTCCTTGTTTGTGCAGACCGGTTGCTAGTATGCTGCAGCCCGGTACTGATCCATGGACCAGGGACTGAGGATCCCTGCCTTAGAGGATCTGCTTTCAGGAAGAGGGGATCTGCATATTTAATGACTGTTACTAAACATAGTAAGGACCATTTAAGATTGTTAGACATGAATCCTCTCATAATTTTCTTTTTTTCTTCTAGTTATTTGGATTGGGAGAACTAGTCTCTGAAAACAACCTTTTGGAATTTGCTTAAAAGAAAAAGAAGTAAGGATGTTGTTCTAGTGTACAACAGCTTCCTCAAACAGTTTATATGCAGCACTCAATCTCTCACTGCCCTGCTGTTGTTTTTTGTTGTTTTTTTACTGCAATCACAATTTTACTGTTTAGATTCTGCCAGACAGAATAACTTGGCATGGAGCCCTGTGAAATATAACACAAAGGACTAAAACAAAAATATGACAGGAACTATTATCCCAATCCACAGTTACACAGGGAAGCAAATAATAGCCACATGCTTGACCCAAGCTCATAGCAAAGCTGACTCTCATTGTTTCATTTCTTTCCAGTGTTGGAGAATGCCTCCAGCCAGAGGCTAAAGCACAATTTTATTGTTTGCGTGGCTATTATGTGCATGGGGATTTGTCCCTGGAATGCACAAAAAGCTTTGCAGGTGACAAATCTTATTGAAATTAAAGTCTGGTGAAAGAGGAAGATTCTTTGATTATCTTTATATGAGAAAATTAAGATTTGCACGTAGCCAACACCTACTGTATGCCTTTTGTTAGGACTGGTCTATTTCTAATAAACCTCAATAATAAATAAAAAGTACACCTACCTGAAATCCATTTTTATTTTTAAGAGTACACAGATTATTGTCCACTTAATAAAAAATATTCTATCTTGGCTACGAGGCTGGTAGAAAAAATAGAAATCCTTGTGTTTCTTTTAAGGCAGATTTGTGTGAGGCAAGGCAGTGTTTCATATTAGACATAGAAAAAGCAGAATCAAGAAGTGGAAGCCAGCCCAGATTAATTAATAAAAGATAACAGAATGATTTTATGAATCTGGCAAAAGCGCAATTGTGAAGCTTAACGTAATATGGAAAAGAGAATGTTAGAATCCAGATACATAGGGATTTTAGTTTTTTAAAACAGATTAATGGAAATTGAAAGGAAAGGAAATGCATTATACAGTTTCTGTTCTATTTGAAACACATTTAATAGATACTTAACATAGCCAAACTGTTTACTTAAAGACTGAAGAATTATAATTTTAATAATAAGAATAATTTTCACTAATGAACACTAGACAACAGGTTTCCTATACAACAGCCAGCAAAATACTGCAGACACAAATACTAAGCACTACCATCCTTTGAAGTCCAAAATTAGTCAACGTCTAGTCCTCAATGGAACTGCATCTACATAGAGGGAAGTATGCAGTGGGGTACCCCAAGGCTCTGTTTTAGGGCCAGAACTCTTCAACATCCTCATCAATGATTTGAATGAAGGGACAGATGGGCAACTCATCAAATTTGAAGATGACACCAATCTGGCTGGACCAGAAGACTTCCAAAGTCCCTTCACTGTGTTATTCTATTCTAGTCATTCCTTTCCAACAGTTTGAGCTCCAGTGCTAAAACGCAAAATTGTGCCATAGTGTAAACCAGTGATGGCGAACCTTTTAGAGACCGAGTGCCCAAAAACTGGCCCTGTCCCTACTCCGCTCCCACTCTGCCCCACCCTGCCTGCCCGCAGGGCCACTCACTGCCTCCAGGGCCCGCCACAGATCACCCAGGCAGCCCAGCAGTGCCATGGAGGCCACGCCCTCTGCCCATGCCCCACAGCATCAACTGTGCGGGTTGGGGGAGTGAAGGTAGAGTCTTGTGTACACTGCCTGGCTGCCATGTCCTTGGCTGCGCTGCTCCGCGTGGGCCATGCTCGGGGGTGACTCTCCTCCAGGGGGCTGCTGGTGAGGAGGGGGTTGTGAGGGGAGGCGAGACTGGGGCAATGGCACGTGTGCCCACAGAGAGGGCTCCAAGTGCCGCCTCTGGCACCCATGCCATAGGTTCCCCACCACTGGTGTAAACACTGCTTCAGTTAAATTCCCTTTTCCATCTGCACATTCTTAAATGTCACTAGACTGAAATTCTGAAAAATCATTACACTTCATATGACAGAATCTTAAATTTAAAAAGTTTGGGGTTTTTTTAAATTTAAGTTTCATATATTCTTTGGACATAAATTCTGGAGATAGAAAGTCATTGAATGCAGGGAGGTTCAGGATGAAAGTAGCCACAATGTACAACTGTAAGTCATATAATCTTTTCCTGCCACTTTTAGCACTTCCTTTGTTTTTATGAAATGAAGGGGTGCTTTCACAAAACAATGTTTTCTGCATGAAGCTGAAAATAGTAGTGATGTGAATCACCCTTTCTGTGTCTGAATTCATTCAGTTATGCAACATTCAGGCAGTGTATTTTTTGCAGTTAATAAAATATGTCTAGAGCAAATAGTCTTATTTTATAAATCAAGATTGAAGTTGGGGCTTTCTACTGCTCGTTCATATTAAAGTCATATAAAATATTTACCATCCTAAGGAAAGGAGCAATACACATTTGCAAATACATCATATGAAACGCCACATTCTCTGCATGCCTATGTAAATAGTAAGACCATTTATTCAAATATATTATGTAGGCTACTAACCATTCAGCTAAATTATACAGCTAAATTCTGTGTTCATTCATTTGTGTTTTAAATTTTGTGGATTTATTACCAATTGATGTGCCATCATTTATTCATGCAAACTTTAGCAAATAGAAAATTTTGCTAAATGATGAATCATAGAATTTATCAGGCACCTTTCTAATAACAGAGTGTAGATCTACCACCCCAAGTGACAGCACTGTAGAAATGCCAAAGCAATCATGTCAACGGTGTTGCTCCATTCCAGATTTTGATGGCTTCCAGATGTAGAAACATTTCAGCTTCTAACATAAGTTCTGTTTGGCACAATTTTTTTATCAATCTTAGAAGGAAAAAGTTTTAAAAATGTATTGTTTTTCTAAAGGGCACAATTTGAAATTGCTATCTAAAGAAGCAAGATTAGTAGGTAGGGCAATTGTGCACTAATAAAAAAATGTTGCAGCTATCTTCATGACTGCACTTCTATGCACCTGTGAAGGTCAATCTCCATTGTCTCCTTTGGTTAGACTTCTGTCTCTGGCATCATCTGAAACCAAGTACATATCGTATTTTTCTGTGTATAAGATGCTATTTTTTCCTGAAAACACCCTGTTCAAAAATCAGGTGCATCTTATACAAGTGCAGCCTTATACACGAAAAAAATAATGGTAACCTCCACAGCCCAGGGCATGCCTGTGTGAGTTTTTTACATGTTGCTGCCATGCCATCTGGTGCAGGTGTCAAGGCCCTGTGGCCTTGCCACTAATGGGAGGGAGGAGGGGGCAAGATCGTCAGATGGCGGCATCCGGAGGCAGGAGATGGGACCAGCAGCATGGATGGCAGCGACAGCCCTTTTCCTCCCTCGTACCTGTATGCTGGTTGGGGACCTTGTGGAACGCAGCTGCGAGGCCGTCCTGCTCGATAATAACGGCTGGCTGAACTTCCAGAATGCCGAACAGCTGATCGGCACAGAGAAATGGCAGGGAGTTTAAAACCTGACTTCGGTTCCCTTGCCTTGCTATCATGCCCGTGCTCACGCCAGTTTGCTTACCAACATCAGAAGGCTGCTGCTGTGAACTGACTATGCATGCTCATTGTGCTGGATGCTGGTTAGGTGGTTGGGGCCGGCTGTGAGGCATCTATTTAGAGTGCTGGAAGGCGGTTGCTCCCAGCGCTGACTTTGTTTGTTGTAAGCTTGGAATTTGCATGCCAGAGCGTCTTATACAAGGGTGCGTCTTATACACAGAAAAATACAGTAAGTTCTACCATGTCAGGCAGGAAACCAACAAAAACTTTAATGCAATCCCCCAAATAATGTACGCACGTGAGGGGAAAAAAGAGGAAATTCCAGTCCCATCCACATGTGTGGATGCTGACCTACCAACTTTTTATTACTGTTATTTGTCAATCGCGGTAAAACATTCATGAGCACTTTCACTTGGAAAAATCTGGACTCAGGAAACAGAACATTGCAGTCACATGTCATAGTATTATTAATACTGCTAGCACCATTGTCGGTAAAAAAAAATTAAAAAATTATCCTTGAAAGTAAAAGATTATTCATTACTATAATCTCTCTTAGAGGTAGAGTATACTGCTGATTCATATCTTATAAAGGGAACTTGTTCACTCAGGTTCAGGATAAAACGTTGCTGAATGTTTTATGGATCTCTTTCTGTTGTCTATCATAAGTCTCTTACGTATTATTAGGCTACTTAAGAATTCCACCAAAAGCAGTGACCACTGACAGTTCCTCTATGAAGTTGCTAATCATTCAGCCTAATCAATATGAAGAAAGGTTGTAGGAACTGGGTATGTCTAGACTAATGAAAAGAAGGACCAGGGGTGATATGATAGCAATGTACCAATATTTGGGAGGCTGCTGCATGGAATTTCTTAACCCAAACTGGGAACCAGGAAAACTATTATACTGCTACTACCTTTTTTCAGTCAATTGTCCATGACCTAGCAACCTTCATTAAGTTTCATGTACAGTATTTTCCTTTTAAAATAACTATGTTGGATAACTCTACAAAAAAGTTAGGAATATCCTTTCTTTCTTTTTTTCCCCTTTGGAAGCTAGACAGTGGGACAAAGCAATAACACGCCTGTAGTTCTGCAAGATAAAGCTGTCCTCAAATAGGATTGGGGGGGGGGGACAAGCAGGCAGATAATACGATGAGCCCAGGGACATATAGACATAAATTAGTGGACTGGAAAGGGCAGTAATCTCAGGATATTGGAACTGAATAGATGCTGCAACCACAGTTGTGATGGAGTCGGTCACTAAATTCCTGTGACGTTCTTCTGCAAGACTGGCCTGTATCAGGAGAGCTCTGTTTACGTGAGTTGACTAGTCAGGGACAGAAAGGACTCCTTGGAAGATGCAATTTTTCATGACTGCTTCAGTACGGGGGCTGCTGCATCCTTTCTCAGTGGAGTGCGACAATGTATAGACAGAAAGTCCTTTACTTATAACCATTCATTTAATGGCCATTCAAAGATCAAACGGCATCGAAAACAGGGACTTATGGTCAGTTTTCACACTTGCAACTGTTGCAGCAACTCCATGTTCATGTGATCAAAATTTGGGCACTTGGCAAGTCGCATGTATTTGTGATTGTTGCACTCTCCCAGGTCATGTGATCACCATTTGTAACCTTTCCAGCCAGCTTCCAACAAGCAAAGTCAATGGGGGGAAGCCAGATTTGCTTAATGACCTCATGATTCACCTTCAACTGCAGTGATTTGCTTAACAACTTTGGCCAAAAAAAAAAAAAAGATCACAAAATGGGACAAAACTCACTTAACTACTGCCTTGCTTAGCAACAGAAATTTTGGGCACTATTGTGGTTTAAATCAAGCACTATCTGTACCCTTACTTTTTCCATCTCTCAGTAACCAAGTTGCTACTTTTGCTTTGTTGTTATTTAAACTTAGAGAGAAATATTTAAGTTTTCAGTTTTATCTTTGGCTTTACTTTCCTGTAACCTTTTTACATCTAATACTCTTTTATTACTTTGTTTTACAATCTTACTAATTTACTGTTATTTTATTGTATTTTATGGCTTGCTGTATGTTATGACCTGTGATTACAACAATAATCTTAATTACTTCCTTTACTTGCCTTTGATTCAATTTGGCATATGAAACTGAGGTATTCCATCTGAATAGATCTCCTTCAACAGTTCTCAAATATTCTTTGGATGGTGACTGACAACATGTCCATCTCCTTTCAGCTTTTGTGGCTAGATCAGGGATAGGCAACCTTGGCTCTTTTATGACTCATGGACTTCAACTCCCAGAATTCCTGAGTCAGCCCATGCTGACTCAGGAATTCTGGAAGTTGAAGTCCATGAGTCATAAAAGAGCCGAGGTTGCCTACCTCCGGGCTAGATGGTTGAGAAATACTCTGAGGTCCCTACAAAGGTGACCTCACTTTTTTCCTGGCATTTTTTTTCTCTACACATGAAAAATAAATGGGGCTTGTAGATCTTGAACTCTAGTTTCATTCCCAGGCCACACCTTATTACAGCAAGACATTTCTTGGCTCAGATTCAATGGTCACACACCATTTAATGCGAAGAACGGTTGGCAACTTTAAGATGTGTGAACCAACTCCCAAAACTCTAGAGTAGAAGTCCACACATCTTTAATTTACTACGGTTGAGATACACTGGCTTAGTACAACTCACAGTTCATTCATGTCTTAATTTATTCAGCCCCTAAACTTGAGTTTCCCAATCTCCAAATCCAAAACTGACCCCCCTCCCCAGTTATTATATTGCCTGCGCATCTTTGTTATATGCCTAGACAAGCTCACATGTTGCAAAGTAAAAAAGCTTATTAAAAAGGCATATTTTATTTTACAGTAAATCCCTAAGAATGCTGTACTTAAAGTATGAATTACAACATAATCACATTCCATGCTTTCCTTCCTCTTCCCCTGTCGATGCATGCTTCAACAAAAAAACCTTCTTTCATGGGAAGTACAACTTAAATCTCAGTGCATTCATTCTTTATCTAAAGTTTCAGGGTAGGTCTCCTTCTAAGGCTGTGTTCACATGAGGCCCATTCATCTACAGAACCTTTTACTCATTAAAGATATTAAAATATGTTGCAGCAATGCTGTTCTTGCTTTTCATCTAAAAAAGCTCAAAACCAGTGGCCTCTGCAGCACTAGCTGTGTGGGTTCAATGTCAATGCAAAAAGGCAAGAACCAGAATCTTGTCATTTCTACTGGTACCTCTGATGCCAGGGCTCTGTGACTTCATTCCACCCTGACTCAGTTTCTCCATTCACATCCCCATTTTATTTACCATGAAGCCCAGATTGAATTTAACGAACACTGTGGCTGTTACAATACAGTTTACCTTTATGGGCAATTTGATGAGACCTCATATTATCTGGAGGAGATTTATACACATACGACATTTTTCCTTTTTTTCCCACTCTATAAAATTTTTATTGCTATTCCTCTTTAAAAGGATTCTATTTAAATGTAATTAACTTTAATATGAAACAAAGAATATTTTTTGCTTAAAATACAGGTGCTCAGCAAAGTGCTGGATGTTAGGGAATATTGGGGACCACCATGAAGTTAAAACAAACGTTGTTTTTCTCACCTTTCTGAGAGAACTAAAACTCAACTGGCTAACATCCTCTTTATAATAGGCTTATTTAATTGTATCCTAAGCAGATCAGAAACAAATCATAGCTATTATAATTTCTGCCATCTTATTTCTTGATGTGACCACTAGGTAGTACAGCACCAAAGCTGTTGTCTTCCTATCATACAGTACTCCTCAATAATGTTATAATGCTTTCATATGTCTAATTACACTTTATATCTGGATTTTTTTTATCCATGGTGAATTTCAGATTTGTATTTTTTACTTAAAATATCAATTTCATTACAATTATTATTATCAGTATTATTTTACTAATAATTTTATGACACTAAATTGAATTTATTTCACCTAGTGCAGCATTCCCTGGCCTTTGCAACTTGGTGGTATGGCTGGGGGGGAGGTACTGGGCCCCGGAAGCAGTGGCATGCACACGCATGCATACTCAGCTCAACTGCAACTGGAGTTGTGTGTACATGCAGGGCGCACCGGCCCATCACACGTGCGAGTTGAGCTGTACACAGGTGTGCACCAGCCCATAGCCTAGTTGCAATAGGGATTGGGAACCCCTGACCTAGTGCAAAAGAATACTAAGGAAGGAATCATTAGATGACAAAATAGATTATTTTATATTCAGAAGCCATGATGTGTCTATACCTACAAAGACAGGGCATAGGAAAGATAGATGGTTTGAGAAAGAAGTGAAGGAATCCATTTATGCCAAAGTGAACAATCCTTCCCTCAACAAAGGTGGACGCCTCAAGAAACAACCGATCTCTCATTTTTTATGCTGCTCTTTCATCATCCCCAGGAAGATTAAGACCACATCACAGGTTCACCAGGGAGGTCACACTTAATGACCCACTTAGGGCAAAGGATTTAGGAGTTGGAACATTTAGATCCCAACAACTCTCTGCCTACTCCTCTTAGGAGCCTATCCAGATTAGGTAAGAAATGAAACCTCCTTGGAGGACATATATGAGGTCCCCCTAACCAACACAGTCAGACTGAAGAACTTACTGGATAAGCGAAACATTTCAAACCAACAAGAAAAGAAGTTGCCATGACTCAACTTCCAAAATACTAGTGAACATGAAACACATATTCCATAATTACCAGAGGACCCCTTTTTATTATGTAAGTATTCTTTTAAAATGCTAGGAATATGGTGGAGAGATTCTATGTACTGTAAGATCGTCACCTCCTGAGGGAATGACAGCTATTAGTAAGGTGACCAACTGTCCTCCTTTAGGGAGGACAGTCCTCCTTTTGTAAGTTCTGTCCTCCCTTGAAAAGTGTCCTCCTACATGTCCTCCTTTTCAATATTTGGAGACTAATCTGCAGGGCTTTTTTTTTTTCTCATAGAACGCTCAGAACGGTGTTCTGGCACCTTTTTTGATGTTTTTTTTTTCAACTTTTGCATGAGCTATGCTACTCCCACTATTGGCTTTCGAAAGCCAGTAGGAATTGCTGCTGAGCACGCCAAAACACCTGGCTGGCAAACTTTGCACATGCAAATTGTCTGTATTATTGTTGCAATGAATAAAATGTTTCTTTTATTTACAATATTTTTGTCTTCAATTTATTTGTGTCCTCCTTTTCATTGTAAAAAAGTTACTATTAAGGTCAGAAGACATATTTTGTCCTCATCAGAGCAGGAGATAGTAGCACATTACTTTCTCTCTTGGAAGGGAGTGGCTTGGCAATTTCAATTATTAAAAAACCTCAAATCTCCTCTTTGTTAATTATCTGCATAGCCCAATCTTGAATTCGGGGGTGTGGTGGGGAGGTATTGTTGGTTTGCTTGTTTTTGCTCAGATTGCAATGTGATATGAGGATGGGGATTGTTGCATGTGTTCAGGTACACTTCATTTTGTTGGAATTTTGACGGATTCAGACAGAAGGAAGGAAATTGCGTCAAGGAAACCATCCAAATGTAAAGTTCCATTTATTAGTGTGGCAATGATTAATGAACAGATTTCCCTTAGTGTTATCAAATAGTTTAAAAACTGATTCATCACCTCCTACAGATTGATCCTCAAAATTGCCAGATTAACAGCTTGCTGACAAAGTTAGTTAATAACTCTCTGAAACACTGTCTGCTGGGCATTTCGAGCAATTTATAATCTAGGTATATGCATACCTAGATGTCATTTATTAAACCTTTACAAGAGAGATACTGGTATCAACACTGACCATTAAATCAGTAATGTATTGAGTTCATCTGTCTTCAAAGTCAGCCAAATGCATACTATTGAAATTTTATCCATGAAAGTCTCACAAATTACCTGCCAGCTTTACAGTACATCACACAGCCTGATATCCATTAGATTCCTTTTTGCAAAGCTTTAAACCTGTGCCTCAAAATTGTCATTTTCTAGGCCCTTTCCCATCCTAGAACAACAAAAAAACATTCTTAAACAATTCTTCAGAATTACCCATCTCTTGTGTGTCTATTGTCCTCTGAATGCAAAAGATCCTACTATAATGAGGAAGCCTCTATTTCTCATTTAAAGTCTCACTAATTACCTTTTAACTTTTTTCCAGTGGTGAAAGAGCAAGATCGGTTTCAATTTGCTTTTTGAAAGTCCAAAAACGAACACCCTTTTCTATAGATCAGAGGTCCTCAACCTTTTGGGCACCAGGGACCGGTTCCATGGAGAGAGGTTTTTCAGTGGACCAGAGAGTGCATGGTTTTTTGTGCTGCCTGCATCCTGTGGATGGGGTTTTGCTTGTTTGTGCGGACCTTTGCTGACATGGCATAGCCTGGTACTGGTCCACGTTCTGGGGGTTGGGGACCCCTGCTATAGATAACAAATGCCACGGAAGCAGAACAGCTGCTTGATTGGGTCATACAGAAATGGTTCTGAATCAAGGACTTACAGTACTGCATTTAGAGCTTAAGCAAAATTGTCACCGCTATAATAGCTGTCTTTCAGAGGGCACTGGCCAGAGTAAACAAAAATGAAGCAATTTCTTTAGAGTAAATGTTTTGGTTTTTAAAATATCTGGATCATGGATCTTCTTTCCAAGCATTCCTGATAACTGTTCCAGTGGAAAGAAGCCACCTGAATGGATGACCTTAAAGTAACAACCAGGGGAGGGAGGGAGGGAGGGAGAGAGAGAGAGAGAAGGTTTACACTAAATAAGTGGTTGATTCATTACTGACTTTTGTGAACCAATCTACAATGGTTCATATACAAGTTATGACTTACGGTGTTATGCAAACCCAATCATTGGTTAAAATGTGGCTTAGTAAGGTGGATGACTGCAATCACAGGCAGTCTACGTTTGCATGACAACCTTGATCCAGTTTGTTTCTCCTGCTGTGTTAATTATTTATCCAAAGAAACAGCACCAGTGAGCCAGTGCAATATAGGAGCAAACCTCTTCACTGATATTCTGCCTTCCTTTATGGAGGCTGTCTTTTTAAAACCAGATAAGAAAAAAAAATCTATGAGGCCCCCATCAGGTTCAGTTTGCATCCCTACTACTACTTTCTGCCTCTTTCAGTCATTAAGTACCTATATAGAGT
The DNA here is from genome assembly GCF_016545835.1 of Crotalus tigris. Lineage (NCBI taxonomy): Eukaryota > Metazoa > Chordata > Lepidosauria > Squamata > Viperidae > Crotalus > Crotalus tigris. Next base: position 2,172,787 of record NW_024100213.1, on the reverse strand, counting down.
GAAAATAACCACCAAATATCCTATACTCCTATACTTCATAAACTTTTTACCATCACACCTCCCCTTAGTGCAATCTTAATGTACACACATCTTCTTAAAATCCAAATATCAAAATGAACACAAATGAATAATGAAATCAATGTAATGAAATTTCAGGAAATGTTATATTTATGGTAACAATGTACTAAAAGGTATATTGGTACAACTCCTCTGGATTCTCCCCAAGGGAAGTACCTCACAGTTTGGAAAATTTTGCTATACTTCTGTTTGTGCAACTGAAAGTTAGTTTAACCTTGATCAAATTAAGGGCTGCTGAAGGTTAAAACCACTAACTCCACCCAAAATCAGGTGAGTGAGCAATGCAAATTCAGCCAGGCTATACATAACACACTTTCAATCAACTTGAACTCTCTAAGGAATGAGAGAATATAGAATCTCTGATCCTACCTTATATCTACTATTTCTCCTCAGTTCCATTAATTATGCAACAACTTAAATCCTATTAATGTAAATCAAAGCAATATTTTTTGGTTAAGGAGGCAGTAACAAGACACAATCCCCCCCCCAGCTATGTAATAAATTTAAGTGCAATCCTTTTCTAAGCTAATATAGATGTATAAAATTACATGGAATTAGCTTTTACAAAGCTATTGTCTCTTTTTAAATTTTCACTCTGTTTTGTGCTAGTTTATATGGAAAGACCAGGCCACCAATCCTTTTTAAATATTAGTGCTAATATACAGTTTCTTGGCTCTTTCTTCAGGCCTACATTTTTGTTGGAACTCCTTATTTATGCTGTTAGTAAAATTCAATATATGAGCATCCTTCGTGTTTCCTTAGTTTTGTTCCAATGTATCTTGTAGACTCAGCAGCCTAAAACTAATCTTGGACTTTCTCTGTGTTTTTGATCAGACAAGCAGGAACTTTCCTTCCTTCCTTCCTTCCTTCCTTCCTTCCTTCCTTCCTTCCTTCCTTCCTTCCTTCCTTCCTTCCTTCTCCATACTGTTTTAGAAAGAATATAAATAGCACATAAACCTCACTGACAGCTGATACATCCTCAGTATGACGCAATACTTCATAACCAAATGCCTTAAGAAATTCAGTCAAACACGAAAACAAAAGTGGTGTCATTTCACAAAATCAGACAAAAAAAGATTATGGGCTTTTAAAAAGATTATGGGCTTTTTGCTGTGGTCTTGGGGTTTAAATGGGAATAAGGGTTTTCAGGGGAATGTAGTCATAACTTCCCTACTCAAAATATTGCTATATCCTGCTGGGAAAGTGGCATGTGGGGGTGAGGTGGGAGATGACAAATCTGCTTCTGAATCCTTTCTATAGAGCAGAAGGCAAACCCTCTCTATAGAGCAGAAGGCAAACCCTCGCTTTAATTTGTCCTCAGTGATTGCTCTGGAAAGAAGATACAATGGACGCTTAGCATCAAAATCCCACCAGCTGGGACACTAGATCAGTGATAACCCCACAGGCTCTCCTTAGCCTAAACCTGTCCCTGGTGATGCTAAATGTACCAATGAAGGAAAATATTTGTAGCTCAAGGTTGAAATGAGGGATCCTTGGTGCTCTCTGAGCTTGATTGCTTTCTTGCAGAAAGGTCTGCAAGAAAAACCACCAAGTTCAGAGAGCACCAAGAACCCCTAAATGCTAAATATAGAACAGATTCCCCCAAGATCTATATTAACCACAAAAATCTATCAGGTAGAATAAGAGAAATATATATTCAACATAGTTTTGCAAGTAGTCCTCAACAATCAGTCATTTATTTAGCAATTCTTCAAAATTACAATGATGCTGAAAAAGTCTGATCCTCACACTTACAACCGCCACAGCATCCCCATGGTAATGTGATCACAATTCAGACACTTGACAACCAACTTGCATTTAGGACCAGTTGCAAAGTCTTGTGACCACATGACCAGCATTTGTCACCAGTTGCAAAGTCTTGTGACCACCAATTGCAAAGTCTTGCGACCACATGACCAATTTTGACTATACCATCTGTATTAGCCCAAAAGGAAACCCTTAGGGAACAAGAATTACATCTTCAAAAACTTGCCCTAAAGTGGTCTATTTAGATGTAATATGCCTTATTAACAGCATTGTAAAAAAATCAACTGCTGACTGAAAAATCCTATGAAACCCTAACAGTGTTTGTTTCTAATGAACAAGGTAATTTTTGAGGAAACAAGAAGAAAATGTCCTTTCCCAGGTGAACACACAAACACACAAGTTAAACAAGGCTTGCAAATACCTGTACTTGCAGTACAGAGACAAGTTTCCCCTTCACAAATTTTTAGCAAGTTTGACTTTCAAGAGTTCCAAATCAAAGCAACACACAGAAGAGTAGTTAGATAGGATCTGAGGATCAGTGCTTGTAGCAAATTTGTAAGCCAGTCCAGGTCTAAATCAGGGTTGTGAGGTTAACAAATCAAAGCAAATGAAATAGAAGTTATCAGATGGTTGTCATCAACAAAGCTTGTGCTTGCTACTTCATTTTAATAAAGCAGTCCAATGCAGCTTATTTAGTGAGGCAAGACTCCTTCTACGCAAGCAGTCTTGCAGAGTTGTCTATTGTTATCTCTTTGCAGCCTGCAAAGCTTCTGCATTGGGAGGAGGCAATAATTCCACATCCTCATCTTCAGAGAGAGATGGCAGCGATGTTTGCTGTTTTGCTCCACCTCCTACCTTTGCTCAGAAGGTAGTCCATCTTGTGGCCCTGGGAGTAGCTCTTCACCATCCTTGCAACACTTCTGAAGTTGGCTCTGGCACTGGCTGCTGGTCATCAGAGCCCTCTTCTGACTCCCACCATGGCAGAAAAATAGTGCCTTCTAAGAATAGCGGAATTATGAAAACTACAGTCATTCCTGACCCCTGATCATCTCATAATGTAAACCTGGCCAAGAGACAATCTCCAGGTCTGAAATGCTTTTATTAATATAAACTCTAGTAACAGAATACTGCAAATCCAATTATGCTCTTCTCCTCTCTTTCTTATACTCATATGAATTAGGATGGTGTCTGAGATGTTTACATATACCTTCTCATTTGAGGCTTAAGCCATGTTTTGCTCCTTACTGCTTTGGAAATGGATCTCTCTTCTCTCTGTCAATGTCATTTTTTTCACTCTCTACACCTGTAATGAGCCGACAGGAATGTGATAGAAATTACTCTAAGTTATATTCTGAAAATGAGGTTTGCCCAAAGGATTGAAGAAATAGAAATGGAAGCTACCGCGTATAACACTTCTAGAGGCAAATTGGTATATTATTTAAAAAACAAGATATTTTGTTTTTTATACTACATCCAATAAGCATATAGCATTTACTTTTCCTTTTACAACTATCAGCTGACTTTCATTCCCATCACTGCAAGAGGTAAAAGGACCATGGGCCAGAAGGCAGGCCTTCTCTGCAGTTGCCCCAACACTATGGAACACTGCTGACCCAGAGAGTAGGTTGGCCATTTTACTTCTGGGTATTCTAAAAAGCTCTGGAGACTTTCCATTTTAAATGGGCATTTGAGTTGAGTTGAAATGATAGTTAGAAGGCAGTCCTTTGTTTTTAAGTAAGTTCATGCTGGATTTAGAAGGTACGATCATTTATGGATTAAGTTATATTCTGTTAATCAAAGGTGAGCGATTGGGGTAGTGTAAAAAATGTGTGTTTGTATATAAATCTGGGTGTGTAATTAAAATCTATTTAAAAACTATTAGAAGAATATGGTTGGTGAGGGAGGAAAGAATAGATCTCTCATACCTGAAAATGTGATATTAAATCAATAAAATATGTTAGCATGAGCAAAAAACATTCATCAGAATTGCACTTTTAATTAGACGTCCAAGTATAAAGATATGGGAAAGAAAGAAAGCAATGGAGAAACACTGCAACCCCAGTTCACAAAGAAAGCAGCATCTCAGTTGGCTTGGAGGCTACCATGAAACCAAGTCAGGGCATGAAATTCATCATTAAATTTCTTCATATCAAGCCAGTTTCATGAATTTAATTTGTTCTTCCAACATGTTTGGCAATTACATAAGCAAGAGAAGAAACAAAACTGAGGATCTAGGTTATCTACAATTGTCTTCCTCGGAGGAATAAAATTTGAGAGTAGCGGCTGCAAAGCCCCATACAATGCTGTAGAAATGGAAAGAGTATTGATCATCTTCTATCACCAGTTCAATAATGCAAGTCCTGAAATGAATTTTATACTGCAACAGTCCAACTGCCTGATCTACATAATGGCTTACAGAATCAGAAAGTTACATAGTATTGCTGCAGCTGAGGTCCAATACATCTGGGATATGCTTTTCGTATACTTGTAAATTCAAATATTAATAACTTCATTTTTAAGTAACTAGGCAGGAAATTTTAATTAAATTATTTATTAATTGTTAGGTGAAAATTTTAAGTACAATATTTCCAACCATCTAACTCTCATTTCTCGATGCATAGTTTGAAATGAAATACCTCATCACATGGTACTGGTTCCCTTTCCTATTTCCAGCTGCTAAACTGCATTAAAAGATGCTGAAAATAAATTCAATAGCTTTCCTGTTATTGCTTTTCATGAAGGCAATTACTGAAGTTGCCACAAGGATGTTTAGCATTAGCAAATAGGATCAGCAATCATAATATCTCTACTAAAATACTTTCCAGGCTATGAAGATTTTTTGGGACTTCAGCCTTCAAATCTAGTCCTTTAGGCAATCTTGGATCACCGATAAACCTTTCAGTAATGTTTTAGGAGTTTTTGGTATCAGTTTATTAGCATACTGGCTGTTATGTTTGCTTAACTGGGTCCTGTGAGGGGCCATTCTTTTCAGCAAATACCGGAACTCGATCAATTATAAGGTTAGACAGCGGAACTGGATATCAAAAATAAGTCTATTTGGAGCTAAAGAATCCTCCCTAACCAGTTGAATCCTGCAGACCCATTCAAAAGAAAGCCCCTGCCTCCCACAATGGGTGACTGGCAAAAACTGATGGAATTAGCAGAGATGGTTCTGGACTTTGTGCTTAAGGTGGAAAAAAAATGAAATATTTTTTCATATCTAATATTGCTGATTAGATAGGTTTGCTGTTCTAGAAATGGCTAGTGTATATATTGCTATGTAAAAGTAAAAAGTTGAGGCTGTATGTTACTATCTTATTCTACTGCTCTGAAAAGGAGAGAGAAGTCAATGCTTTTGTTTTCCCTCTTTTACCCTATATCAGGGGTAGGCAACTTGGCTCTTTTATGACTCATGGACTTCAGGAATTCTGGGAGTTGAAGTCCATGAGTCATAAAAGAGCCAAGGTTGCCTACCCCTGCCCTATACCTTCTCTTCTTCCAGTTTTCCCCCTTACTTTCCCACTGTTTTCATTTTTACTTTATTTTGTATTTTGGTAAACCAAAAAAAAAATGGAAACGGAAAAAAGAGCCCCTGACCATCTTTATTTCCACAGTCTTCCAAGAGAAAAAGGAGGGATACACCAGAGTTCTGATAGCAACTGAGAACAGCTCCTCAAACTACAGTGGTCTGACTAGCCATTCAGCTGGCAGGATATTCCTAAAAGCACTGTCAAGTGGAACACCGGCAAATAAGAAAAAGTCCTCAACACCCTGCCTCATGCTCCTGCTTTGAAAACATTTACAGGCACTCCCGTAAATGAACAACAGCAACATCTCAAACAGCGCTTGTGAGGACAGTCTCCGGTTCTGTGCCCCAGACTTTGCCAATCCTGGATGTCAGACATGGGCGTCTCGCTCCTTCTGTTTTAGGTTGCCTTGTGCCTTCTCAGTAGGGGTTGTTGTAATTGGGAGTGGCTGTCTCCTTTGCGGCTGCTTTCTTCCCTTGTTAAAGGCTTTGTTTCCCCAGAAAGGAGCGTGAGAGTGTTTTTCTTCTCCTGTGTCATTTTGGGGACTAGTCTGACAGTCAGAGAAAGAGGGGAGGTTTTTCAGAGCTCCCTCTGATAATTTATTTTTCCCCTCAGGGGCTATATTAGGGGAGGGAGTTGGTGTTAGGCAGGCACTGGTAAGTGATGGTTGTAGGTGAAGGTTGGGGGAAGGGAACAAGAACTTGCAGCAGAGTGCCTGTAAATTGTACGTTTTTGACATGAATCAGAGCTTGGAGCAGTTTCTTCCCCCCCCCCCCAGCTTTTGCCTTTCCTGTCTACAGTCGCTTCTGCCCACCTAACCAGCAGGAAAGAGTTGGTAATTCACAAAGTCTTGACAGTATTCTCTTGGCTTATGAGATTCTAGGCAACTCGTGGAGAAAATAACTGGTTTCCCAAAGTAATTCTTTTTGATGAGTTATGATGATTATGTCGACCTATAAGTAAGGCGAGTGAATTAAACGAATTGTATAAGTAAAACGGATATGCATTGTCAGCTTTGTTTCCTTAATGAAAAGCACTAAATTGTTGATAGTAGGGGACTTAGTTTTAACCAAGGGGCTAAAAAGGGGACCGCTTTGTCCTGAGAACATGGCCGACAGCCAAAAAACAAACCAATGGAACAAATCAAACCAAAATTCTCACTCGAGGCACAAATGGCCAGGCTCAAATTATCCCACTTCAGACACATTAGGCAAAGATCCAGCTCTCTGGAAAAGGCTCTAATGTTGGAAAAGGTGGAAGGAAAGAGGACAACCAGGAGCAAGGTGGATGGATTCAGTTACAATGAATGCACATGAGATTACAGGTTAGAGATAGATTGTCATGGAGAAAATCTATATGGTCGCTAAGACTCAAAAACTATTTGATGGCACAAAATCAATCTTGTCCTGTTCTTTCCAGCAACCCTCCTGCATTCTTTACTAACAAGGAATCAACAATAATCATCAGGGTTACTGGAGAATGGTTACCAAGTGATTGGGAAATAATCCTATCCCTCTTCCTCCTCCCTGGCTCAACTGTGTGTTTTTTGCTATCAATAACTAATGGTTAACATTGGTAGTTAATAATATTAACAATGGTGAAATATTATCACATGCCCAGATGAAGTCTGTTTAGTTTCGTTTCGTTTCCTTCCTTCCTTCCTTCCTTCCTTCCTTCCTTCCTTCCTTCCTTCCTTCCTTCCTTCCTTCCTTCCATTTTGATGGAAGACTGGGATAGAACCAACTCTAGTCAATCTCGGGGAATGGCTGCATTCTCTGAGATCTACAAGAATAGCCAAAGCTGCATGTGCCCTAAGCTAGCCATTTGGGTTTGAAAATATAGGTAGTCCTCGACTTACAACAGTTCATTTAGTGATGGTTCAAAGTTAGAACATCATTGAAAAAAGTGACTTATGATAATTTTTCACATTTACAATAACTGCAGCATTCCCGTGGTCATGTGATCAAAATTCAGATGCTTCACAACTGACTCATACTTATGACGGTTGCAGTGTCCCAGAGTCAAGTGATCACCTTTTGCCAGCTTCTGACAAGCAAAGTCAATTGGGAAGCCAGATTCAATTAACAACTGGGTTACTAACTTAACAACTGCAGTGATTCACTTATGACAAAAAGCTCCTAAAATGGGGAAATGTCTCACTTAGCTACAGAAATTTGGGGCTCAATTGAAGTCATAAGTCGAGGACTACCTGTATACAGTGCACTAGTTAAAGATTGCAATATAGAAGTGTTTTGCTACCTAACCTCAGATGTGAAACTCATGAATGAGAAAACATACCATTGCATTACATATAAAATATTAAACTACATGGATTAAAGTGAGAAAATCTGAAAAAAATGATTGGAAGAAAATGTCCAAGGTTCATTTTAAAACTCTTATCTCATTTAACGCAGCTTTCCCAAAACAAGGTTCCCCCAGATGTGTGACCTTCAGAGTTTCCAGAATCTCAGCAATGGACATGCTGTTTTGGAGAAAATCCACACATCTGGAATGATGTCCCATTTAGAAAAAAAAAGTTTTTAACATTTTAAGGTCAAATTCCCAACTCTGAAAGTTGAAATATATTTGAATCTAGAATTACCATGATACTTTTCAGTTTTTTTCTATCTGTCTTCTGTGTCCTTGATGAACATCAATTAACATCAATCAGCACCTAAAGAACCTTTCTTACTTTATTTAAGACAAGATCATGGCTTTTCTGGCAAAATATATGTCTTATTTCTGATGGCTCTTTAGTTCTCTTTCAAATATTTTAGAGATACATTAAGTAAATTACTCTAATGAGGTCAACTATGTAAGAATTTGCGTGGTGCCTGAATTAGAAGATATGGAATTAATGTTAAAGCACCAAAACAGAATCACTAGAATGTTTAGACTGCAACTCAAACACAACACGCACACAGATGTCCCAATACCAAGAATCTAGGTTCTGAGCCTAAATCCCAACTAATCACTATTACTCTCTGGGATGCCCTCAATAATCACAGCTTTTGGTTATTTGCAGTCATGTATGATACAAGAGATTATCCCATGATCCTCAGCTTCCTGTTTGTATATCTCAAATTGTAATGTTTAAATAGATACAATACAAACTGATTTTATCTCTTTAATCACCATATTCCACACAGATTTCCTCTGGGATTGTTGACTTTCGGATTAGCAATCACCCTTGTCTATTGCTCCTACCTCAAATAATCTCTGGTAAAGAAAATACACATTTTAAAGGGGTTTCTCCCATAAATGATTGTTTTTCCTATCATTGGCAAAATGGGAGAGAAAAAGTACTAAATTCCTTTCCCTCATACATGCTTGCTGTATGACAAATCCCACCTCAAATGTTCCCTTCATACATGCTTGCTGTGTGACAAATCTCATCTCAAATGTTCTCTGTATGTCCCTTTGATCAGCAAAGGCCCACTTAAATTGTATCCCTCTTTTCAGCAGGACTGATTTAACTGCAAGGGCACCTCCACTCCCTCCCCACACTCTTAACCAATAATTAACAAGGGGGAAAGAAAAAAAAAAAAAAGGAGGCCCAGCAGCAGCTTGTCTTGAGCTTTTGCAGGCCTTGGCCAAACAGGTGGATCCAATGGTAAGAGCACTGGCTACCAACTGGGGACCATGCAAAATAGATGAATACACGGTGACTGTCAAAAGGTTGTAAGAATTATGACGGAATCAGGCAACAGCTTTATGAATCACAGCCCTTCCTTCCCCAAAATCTTGGCATTCTTCTTCCTGTTCCACTGCCGCCTACAGCTTCCTTTCATTTGTGATTTATGCCAGACATTGCAACCCAGTCTGGAAGTTTCTGTAGATTCTCTCACATGTAACTGGAACTACTGAGGCCAAGCCAGTATGGAACGTAAAAGGTGACTTATCTTATCATCACTGTTGTGCACCAATTATATAAGCAGAAGTTATGGAAATTGTGAAGGATGTCCTATTTTAAAGGAACATATGAATACCCAATCTTTTCCCCAAATAAGCTGCAGCTACAGGCAAAGCTAGAAGGAACACAATACTTTTGTCCTGCCACATAGATATTAATTGTACTGAAAATCGATATCTGGATGGAATCACCAAAAGGATGGCCCTGTTAAACCCTAAGATTTCCACCTTATTATAGGAAGCAAATGACCAACTATTGGTATTCACTGAAATCACAGAACAACAGCACACATGCCTAAGTTTATCCTGAAGTCCAGTTTCCCACTGCCTTATTTTAGATTTTGTTACTATACTGCTCATTATGTGTCCTTTAACACGGATACTTTAACAATTGCAGCTGGTGTTTAGAAGTCACCACTTCTTTCTACAATGAATTATCGACAACCAGTAGATATACTCTATAATTATCTGTATCCAGAGTAACAACACTTACTCTGGATACAGTTTCTATTACTTACCTTAAAACATAATGTTATGTAATTGTTATAGTAAAAAAAGATAAATTGTAAAAGCAATGCTGTGTTTTTCCACCCCACCCCAAGCCTTCAATTCATTAAGAACAACATAAAATATCTCCAGAGATCTAGTACATGGAACAAAAAAAAAAAAATTAACAACATAGATACTCTTGCAATGTAGATATTCTTGCAGCCAGCAAACTTCTCTGTTCAAAAACATAGCACAAGCACTATTAATCTTGCACAAGTAGTTTTAATCTAGGCTTTTTAAATCGATTTGATTGTGTATTATGTTCTAACTTTTGTTTGCCACTTAGAGCTCCACCGGTAGATGAACAGCTGTATAAATTGGTTAAATAAACAACAAACAATGTTGGTTAGAACAAAGGTTTGCTTGGTTATCATAAATCTATGGCCTCTGTTCCTCATCTCTAAGATAGATACCTCCATTATTTATCTTGCATTACTATCCCACTCAATATCACAGCTCCTCCTCTTTCCCTCCTGAGGACAGGATGGGCTAAATACCCAATTAGCGGTCTCACTCCTGAATGAACATAATGACCCTGACAGGAGGACACCTTCAAGAATTTGGCCTTCTCATCTCATTTCCATCTCAATTGCAGAACTTTTCATCACCATGACTAACCCTTTCCCTGCAGAGTTCATCAGAGCAGGTCACTTGCAAAGGTTTCACGGCTTCTCTTATGCAAAAAAGCTTGGGTTGGAGGAAACAAATGGGAGGCTCAGGAAACGTCACAGAAGGATGGGGAAAAACCATATGGCAGTTTCACTATACCAGACCAGAAATTGCTTTGTCGGAAATACAAAGAGAAAGAGGAAGCAAACAGTATAGATGTGTTTACTTTACTGACAGAGAGGAAACCTACAGCCTGCATCAGTCAGAACTGACTGAGAAAGAAGCAACCTACTAGAGTTTTCTATACAACTTTGCTCTATGCTATATTATGTTTTGTATTTATTTCACTGAGAGGAGAAACATGCTGATGGGGCTTGCCCAGTGTGTTCTGCATCCCCCAGGGTACTAGAGGACTATGGAAGGGAAGGCCCCTTTCTGGTCCTCTTTCATATAGTTGGAAGTGCCTTCCTGGGCTTAAAGAAGCATGTTCTTCATTAGTTTAAAGAACAATTTCCAATTAAAAGAAAAAAAGACTCAGTTATAAAAACCAAAGAGGAAAATATGTACCACTAACTCTGCTGGCTGCATTAGTATTGGCATAATGAGAGGCTTCTAAAGACAGTGTGACTAGAAATATATCCATTCTTAAGAAAGTGCATTGTTTGATTTCTAGAATCATAATTTCTCTCTGTGTGTGTGTGTGTACACACACACACCACACACACATCAATATTTTAATGCTAGAAATACAAATTGAGGAAGCAGCCAAAGTAGTTTCTGGATTTTACCAGAGAATGAAGGAATTAAATTCAAAGATTCGGTTGACATTTAATTATGATGATTGACAGGTATCATTAATTATAGCTAGGCCAGCAGAATCATATATATTATAGCATCAAAAGTAAATAACGAACAAGGCAGAGAAATACAAATGGGCCATAGAACATACATGATAAAACAATGGCTATGAGTAGTAGCAAGAGTAACAGCACTACAAGTGAAGAAGTTTTTAAAAAAACTTTCACGAAAGTCAACTCATTTTATAAGGTTGCAGCATTAATTAAAAAAATTTAAGGCAGAGATTTCGCAGGGAAAAAATACTGCACCTCTCATTTTTCCTTCTGTTGTGCAAAGTAGCAGGAAAAAGAAAAAGACACCGCCTTAGATATCATGTGTTCTTCTCAGGCCAGGATAGTTTTGAATCTGGAATCAACCAACCTCATAGATAATCTAGTAGGAGGATGGCTTCTGTTAGCATCAATATATATATATATTTGGTGCTAGGGTGATAGTTGCAAGGATTCATCCTGTGTGGGCGATGGATGAGAAGGCTATGAGTTTCCGTAGTTGGGTTTGGTTCAGTCAAAAAAGAGGAACCAACATCTTCCCTGGTCCAACACCTTAAAGCCACAGGACATGAAATTGACTTTAAAAATACCAGAACCATTGCCAAAAGTGAACATTTTAATAACAGAATAATCAGAGAAGCCATCGAGATAGAAAAACGCCCACACAGCATGAACAAGCGAGATGATACCTCCCGCCTACCAGCCATTTGGAAACCCGCCCTTATTGACAAACGACTCCCTAACACAAAAAATGATACCAGACCCACACTCACAAAAACCACACAGGATGTCACCACCACACATCCACGCAAAAAACAAACCCAAAGCCACACCGATGATGAGGCACGACCACAAACCAGAAGCCAGACCACAGCTGCATCATTAGCCACTTTAAACCCCTCCAATCCATACATGAAGCAAACTGACACCCTCCATGAAGAGGAGGCACGACCACGAACGCGAAGCCAAAAAATAGCAAGGCAGCCCAAAATCTTAAACCCCTCTGCAACTCAGACTAACCTGAGCACAACCAAACAGAACACTCCCCCAGCCAATCAGAGCACAGCCAAGCCCCTAACCATTCAGAACACACCTCCACCCAATCAGAACACAGCCAAGCTCCCACCCAATCAGTTCATACCCCCACTGGCAGTTAAAAGGAAGAAACAGCTAAGACCACACATTGCTGCTCAAAGCACGAAGCTGAAAACACCAGCCTGAAGATGACGAATGGGACTTCGTCGAAACGTCGCCAAGATACTTCCAATTTTACGCGGGAGAAAACCCGAACAACCAAAGACCTACATACATACATACATACATACATACATACATACATATGTTTTCTGAGGTTTTCGCGGGTATTTGTCTGTCGCAGATTCTGTCTGTGGTGCCTTTTATGTATGGGAGGAGGGCTTTGCCGTTTTCTTGTTCTTTGTCTTGGATTTTAGTGGGGGTTTCTTTTTGGATTAGGTTTGTAATCTTATTTCTATGGAATCCATTGGATGTTAGTACATTGGTGAGAGTGTGTAGTTCGGGTTTTAGGTGTTGTTCGTCAGCTAAGCGTTTTGTTCTGGAGATGAGTGTCTTGGCTACAGAGTTGATCTGTGCTGGGTGGTGGTGTGAGAGAGCGTGCAGATAGCGGTTTGTGTGTGTTTTCTTCTGGTAGATGGTGTGTCCTAGGGAGCCATTGGATTTCTTGTAGACTAAGACATCCAGGAAGGGAAGTTGGTTGTTAGTTTCTGTTTCCATGGTGAACTGTATTTTGGGGTGTAGGCTGTTGAGGTGTGTGAGGAAGTTGTCCAGTTTTTCTTTCCCATGTGGCCAGATTATGAAGGTGTCGTCTACATATCTGAGTCAGAGTTTGGGTTTGTGATCCGATTTTTCTAGAGCTTGGGTTTCAAAGTGTTCCATGTAGAGGTTGGCAATGACAGGTGAGAGGGGTGATCCCATGGGTGCTCCTTCTGTTTGTTTGTATTTTTGTCCATTATAGATGAAGTATGTGTTGGATAGGCAGTGTTTGGTCAGATCTAAGATGTGATTGGGGGGTTATATTTGTTTTGAATAGCTGTCAAGGCTTCTTTGATAGGCACTTGGGTGAAGAGGGATATGACATCGAAGCTCACTAGTAGGTCGCTGGGCTGTACGTTTTGTTTCTTTATGATCTCTATAAACTGGAATGAGTTTTTTACGTGTGAGGTGATGGATTCTGCATAGGGCTGTAGTTGTTTGGTGAGAAATTTGGCTAGGTTTTGTAGAGGTGAGCCTATGGAGCTGACTATAGGTCTGAGTGGGGTTCCTTCTTTGTGTATATATATATATACACATATACATATACATACACACACACACACACACACACACACACACACACACACACACACACACACACACATATATATATATATATATATATATATATATATATATATATATACCCTCACCTTACCTTTCATAGAACTACTTCACTGGCTATTCAAATCAAACCACATAGTTTTACTATTTTTATCACTCTGCAACATATAGTCAATCTGCTACATATAATTCACTTTTTTTCTTTTTCAGATAGTTGCAGAAATTAAATGCAAGCAATTGAGAACATCACAAGGCTGTAGAAAGGATGAGACATTATTTCCTTCTTGAACTGTGCCTGAAAGGGCCAGGCTTCTATATTCCACCCCAGATCCCATTATGGAAATATAGAAGAAACAAGGTGTCTTACACCTATTTACTTCGTGGTCCAAAAGGTTGTTCACCCCTGAAAGCCATTTCATTTCTTCAGGTCGCACTTGTTGTCAAGTATCAGTTTGTGATCTTTTTGTGAGTTTGTTTTTAACTATTATTTAGCCTACCTATTGTTTCCCAGACCTGTCAGTGAAGAGAAGTTGGTTCCACTAATAAATATTTTGTGTTGTCTGGGAAGGAAGGAAGGAAGGAAGGAAGGAAGGAAGGAAGGAAGGAAGGAAGGAAGGAAGGAAGGAAGGAAGGAAGGAAGGAAGGAAGGAAGGAAGGAAGGAGCTACCTAATTGGGTAATGAAATGACAACAAGCAAATAATGAACCTCAGAGAACACTGAGAAAAACAGAGAAAACCAGTTTGGCACAGGGTTACGGTACTGGCCTAGAAATCAGGAGACTCAATTCTAGGCCTCCCCTAGGCATGAAATCCAGTTGGGCTGTCAGTCTCTATCAACCCAGCTCATCTCACAGGGAAAATTCTGGATAAGAGTTATTAGGCAGGTTTGCTGCCTATGGATTGATGGATGGATGGATGGACTGGATAGTTGGACAGACAGGCAGACATCAACAGTATGTTAATAATAATAAAATTATATATGTAGATTCTATGAAAGGTTTTTCGCAACACAAGAAGGGTCGTACTTCAAATTTAAAAGCACACAAAAACAAAGGAAAAGAATCTCAATTTTGAGAAAGATAGTACCTATGTCAAACTACCTCAGTACATCTACCCCTATGTTCAAGAAAGAAGCATCTGGCTTATCAAGTAATGCTTAAGCAAGATTTTATATATCTGAAGTCACTATCCTAAACTGAAATCTGAAAAGGCCATTTTAAAATCTCTGTCTAGTTAAGGCAGCTCGTATGTACATGAGGTTCATCTTCCAGCGTTTCTGGAATCTCTGGATAGACATTACAAGACAAAGGGAATTGCCAAATATTTGAAACATTGGATCAACTTGAAACTCCTGCCCCTCCCACCTTCAACTCATAATTTCTCTCACAATCCAATGGTTAGTGAGAGATCTGTAATTGTTTTCATGAAACAATGAAACTTCCTGTTTGGAGGAAGATCATTCAACAAAGCCCAGTGCTGACAAAGAGGACACACTTTCTATTTTTCCAGACAGTGGCTAAGGAAAGGATATTCAGCCCTGTTATGGCCCGACTAAACTCTGTTCATAACTCCCACCTCCTGTTTTCTCAGCCTAACCCCAACCTCCGCCTTTATTAAAAGAGCCTGCACTTAAAATGCTCCCAAGGGCTGGGAGAGATGGATTCACTTGGCAACGCATGACTACCTTGTCATGCCATTAATGTTATTGCTATTGAATGGAGAAATGAGTAAGAGATATAGAGGCAAAGTGGAGCACATGGGGATGAAAGATGCAGGACACCTTCTGCAGAAGCTACCTGCATTTTAAGAGAGGAGAAAAGAGATGGAGAAGGAAATTGGAAAGGGAAGGGGGGAAAACAGATAAAGATAAAAAAAAGAAAAAAACACTCCTGGAGAAAGAGAACAAAAGGCCCTTATGCAACACAAGACAGCTGGCTTAGCAATCTTCTTGTTCCACGGATGGGTCTAGTTTTCCTTTGCTGGCTATTGAGAATAAGCCCTGGAGCAATAGGGAGAGGTTGATTCCACATGACAAGCATATGATATGCCAAAATGAGAACAGGGTAGGTCAATCCAGTATCTTCAAGTCATCCTGCAGCCAAATAAGAAGGGACAAAAACTAACCAATTCTAAACAGTTTCTCTGGGATAAAAAAGGAAGATCTTGTATCCATAAGCAGAGCCCACCCCTTGAGGAAGTATCCAAACAAGGGGATAGGACAGAACTACTCCCATAAATGGTACAAAAAGGGGAGGTAATCTTTGTTAATCAAACTCTATGTTTGCCACTATCTGTAATGGGAAAAATAGTTGGGATTTTAATTATGCAGACATATTAACAGGTAGTCCTCAATTTACGACAGAAGTTGGGACTGGAATTTCCATCGCTAAACGATGCGGTGATAAAGTGCCACATCATGTGACTACACTGGTTAGTGACAGAAAATCCAGCACTTTTGTTAAGTGAATCATTGCGGGTCATTATGTGAGGACACCACATGTTCACCATTTGCAATCTCCTGCCAACTTCCCATTGACTTTGCATGTAGAAAGATGACAAAGTTCGCAAATGTTGATCACATGATCACAGGATGATTGTCACTGTGAGCTAGGCATAATCACATAATCGTGGTGATTCTGTGACTGATGTAAGTATGAGAACTGATCCTAACTACACTCATTCAGTACCATCTTAAGTCTGAATTAAACAATAACCCTCCCTAGTTTCTCCTGAAGAATTCCAAAGCTTTTGAAATCATCTTGAGAATATGAAGTAGCATTTTATGTGATACCTAGAAATTCCTCTGAATAGTACTGAAGTTTCAGAATCTTAATGATGCCTGCTTGCCTTATTTAAAGATTGCAGATTGTTTAAAAAAAGCTGAACATGTTATAATAGTTCTACTAAACATCAAAAATTGGAGATTTTCTAATGGAAAATGAACCAAACTTTAAATCAACATTCACTATTCTACCCAAAGTCCCTATTTTGTATATTTATTTCCCTAAGTCTCCAGGATACATTCAACATTCAGTGAATAAATGGCATGAATATGTATCAACAGCCTCATTTTTTTCCTCACTGCAGAATTTAGACTTTCTCATAACAGAATCTATTTCTCTTCCCTTAAGCGATCATTACTTTGTACGTATGTATACAGGTTAAGAGCAGCATGTAACCACATCACAGGCACACTTGTCAGTTATGTCAACAGGGGCACAAGCAGTAAATAGGATTACAGACAAGAGCAAAGACTTTAAAGTGTCACAAGCTCACTGTGACTGATTGAGAGGCATCACAGAGGTTGGAAAGAATGGGCAGCAAGAGTGGGAGTGACAGGAACCCAGGTCGAAAAGGCTTTGGAGAGCTTGCAAATAAAGAGACTTTTTAGGGATTGGAAATAGCTGAGCCCAAGAACAAACAGACAAAGCCTAAATACCAACTGTCCTCCTGGGCACCAAAGGTTTGCTTCAATGCGACACAAAAATGACAAGGTCAACAAATGTCTTTTCTTTTCTTCCTGTTAATTGCCGAACATCACAACTGATGTCCAAAGTGCTGCCAGCTTCTACATTTAAGGAACAAAAATGTTTAATTTGCCACGCAAGATTTCACAAAGTACTTCAAAGTATAGCCACATGAAATACTAAGGCTTTACAAGCCCATCATTATCTCACATGATTAACCAAACAAAGCAGTCACTTTGCAGATGGGAACTCCTTCAACTCTCTTGAAGCACTAAGAGATAAAGCCAGTTTAGTCTAGTGGTTAAGGCACTAGAAAGTAAGAGACCATGAGTCCTAATCCTGCCTTAGCCTTGAAAACCACATGGGTGACTTTGGGCCAGTCATTCTCTGGTATTGTATTACTTGTATTACTAAGCAAAACAAATCAACCCAGGAAACACACTGTTCATTAAGCACTAAAGAATTGTAATAATAGAAAATTAATAAAATATTATAAAAAGAGATACATCTTTGTAGCAGATAGTGCTTCTTCATTTTGATGCATCTGTTCTGACTTCCTTAAAACACCCTGACTTTTGATTGACCGTATTTCCCCTTCTTCCAGACATGCCCCAGCTTTTGCCCACAACTCACTAAATGCCGTGGTGCCATCAGATGATCATAGAAAGTATAACATACTATATACACTTTTAGTATTTTTTAAAAAGTGTGAAAAAAATGTACAATAGCTACAGTATGATAATAGGGAAAGATATGGGTGTAGATTAATGTTAGGCTACACTCAGTCCCAAAGGGTGAAGAAAATGCTATTAATTCTTAGACTCTTACTTATCAGCAGGAGTGATGAAAGAGAAACAAAGCATAATAAGGGCAGAGTAACTCACTTAACGCTGGACAGCTGTTTATTTTACTGTTGCTGTTATTATTATTGTTAGTACAGAAGAGCAGCCAACCAAAACAAGAATGAGGCCAGATCCACTGTGACCTTCCTTGGAGAGAACAAACATGTTAAAGAAGCCATGAACTCTATTGGAGGATACAGATCTGGAGACCTCCCTAAATGTCCATGCAGGAGTCACTTGTTTTTGAAATACAAACTCAGTTAAAGGAATTACAGTGAAGATAAAAGGTAGCAAAAACACTGTTTCTGTCTGGAACCCTCTCTTGTAATTTGATATCACTGTCCTATCAAAGAATTACAAATGAATGTTAGTCAAGTATGCTTAATTCTATGCTTATGAGCAGTCATTGCTTGCATTTTTTTCTTTAAATCTCAAACTCTGTACTTTTATGATCCCTTAAAAATTAGAAATAAATTCCTGTGAAATCCTCTATGAATAAACTTCCTTAGGGTAAAGATGGGACAAGAAATAAATATAACAGCTGTATTTCCTAAATTAGGTGTCCATCCATTTCAAAGACCAGTTCCACCTTCACTTCTTCCCCTTCCCTCTTTGAGAGGAAACTTGATACTTCACCTGAACAAACATATAAAGCTCATTACTCAAAGTCTATCCACAATCTCTCCCTCTCTTCCCAGCCCAAAATACAGATAACGGGCTACCATTCTTATTCTCTCCCATACTCTATATTTAAATATAAGGGGACTAAACTTAATAAACTTCCCCAACTTAATAAAAATGCAATTGTGCCAAGCTGTACAGTGCACTCCTTTCAAAAGGTATCATCTTCCTAAAGGGAGCATAGTAACTAGCCTGCCTAAAGTGGGAAGAAGGATCAGCACCAAGATCCAGCATGGCATTGTTCAGGAAGAAGTCCTCAAAGAGCAGTGCTCAAGAACATACCAAACAGACAACATCCATGAATATATCATCCTTCTTACTTTTAATAGTTAAATTTTAAGCTACGTCTCACAGGGATTTCCAAATTTTGAGGGATTGCACAGCCTAACCTGCATGAGACAATGCTCAGGCTTTGCTTATTCAAACCGTCTCTGATTTTTTTTTTTTAAATGTCATGATTCCCTCCCCTCACCCCACCATCACCCGTTGCTCAAGATTCCCAGGTGCATCACAACACATAGTCTGACAACCTCTTGTCATGTCATCCTGATATTGTGGCTCAAGTTCTATTTTGTTCTGGAAAGAATACTAATTCAACAGGCTTTGTTGAAGCGATATGAGCTGGAAAATTTTCCTAGATAAAAATTTTCCACTGAAGATTTTTCTCTTCAGGCAGGTTTAGCAGACTCAAAGTCATAATATATTGATTTTTGAAGTGATTGCAGAGAAAAAACTAACTGCATATTATTTTATCCTCTATTCCTTAATTGTTTTCAACTGTCCAATCAAAATATTTTTCTTTAAGTATCAGGATATGGGGGGGGGGGTTAACTGTAAAAGTCACATCTGATAATATAGGCTACATTTCTTTTCTCTCCTCCCCCCCATTAATATAATTGATATGCCTATGTGGATTATAGATAGTAAGATTAA
Source organism: Crotalus tigris (assembly GCF_016545835.1). Classification (NCBI taxonomy): domain Eukaryota; kingdom Metazoa; phylum Chordata; class Lepidosauria; order Squamata; family Viperidae; genus Crotalus; species Crotalus tigris. Next base: position 2,153,219 of record NW_024100213.1, on the reverse strand, counting down.
TATGTTAATTACTTATTTCCATAGGAAAAATTTTCCATTCATTTTTTTCTGAAAACCCATATTTCTGCTTTGTTGAGAATTATTTCTTTTTCTATTCTATTCTTTTCTATTCCATACCACAAAAGTGGTTTTCAAGATTATTGTTTCTTGCTTTGTCCTGGGAAATTAATTTTCCTAACACACTGGATGGAAAAGCTTTGTTCTCTCTTATAAAAGTCCTATATCTGCCTCCAAAATTGATACTGTAGTATCTGATAGTTCTTTCGCCAAATGTTTCTGCCCATCCTATGAGTCATGTTCCTAATAAACCAAAAACAAACCATGACTACCTTTTATAGTGTCTTCTAGCCAGAAATAGCCTACATCGTACATTCTGACAACACATTTAATTTTAATCAAAAAAAAATTGAGTGGTTCAGGGGTTAGCCTGCTTGGAAATGTGAGAAGAAGAAAATGGGGGGATCCCCATGGCATGCTTAGGTCTATAACACTTCAGTTAAGTGCCAGTATTCCTAGATCATCCATTTTAGAGGCCCTCATCCAGCCAATTTTAACATTTTTCATGATTTCTTAAAATTGTAATTCAAGTTCTTAAAATAGCAATTTAAGCTTAGGACATACAAAATTATACTGACCAATCCAAGCTAATTTAAAGGTTGAGAATAACAATTTGGATACATACATCTTGAAATTTTAACTGCTTATTAATATTATTTTTTCTTTTTCTTTTTTTAGCACACTGTTTCTCTTTCTTTTAGTTTTACATAAGCATATAACTCTCTTTTATAAAGCTTTATAAAATGTGTTTGTGTGAGAAAGACTAACCATTATCAGTTTTGTTTTAAACAGTTGAAGAAAATGTATGTGTTAAGGAATAATTACTCATGATTTCATAACTACTGTAATTTAACATGGGTACAGGCTAAAAACTGAGCCAGTTTTGTTTGCCAAGAATCTCAAAATAGTACACATAAACTTCAACTCTGAAGACATCATAAAGGTAAACAATCTCAATGCTAATGATATGGAAGGAAACCACCTACTCTTTGGAATGTATCAAACTTTAAAAAGGGAACTTGGTCAACAAAAAAAAAACAAAAGCTCATCTTATGACTATGAAACTTCAGCTTGAAATACAAGACTATTGTTTGCATTATCTGAAAATAAATAATGCCTTTCTACTTTCTTAAATGAGAAACTAGTCCTGGAAGTGAGGAGAATAACTGAAGACTTTTGCCAAATATGTGCACACTAATGTTTTTAACAACATCAGAAAAGTGAATCAGAGGTCATTTTTTAAATAATCCAACCGCAGAAAAAAATGTGACAGAAAAAAGGGCCAGGCAATGCTGACTAGATGGATATTACTCATACAATGATATACAGAAAAATGTACAAGAAATGTCAGACTCTTTGCAACTTTCCAAAATTACTAAAAATATGCCTGCAAGTAGAAGTCTTATGTAATGGTTGTGTCAGGGAAGGAAGAGAAGGCTCATAATCATTCTCATTATTTTAGTTTGTAGCCCAATTTTCTGTCCACTGACTATTTGGTCTAAAATAAAATACTCTATGAACAATCAGGACCAAATCTAAAGAATTGTTTTTTAAAAGCTCTGGCTGAAAATTGTCTTAATTCTCTTTCTTGGGAGTGCAAAGAACGGTGGTTACTGAATAAAATTCTTGAGACAGTATATTCCATAACTTAGAAGGTCTCCTGAAGGAAAATTTCTCCTGACAAATACAATGCTTTAGCGTTTGTTTTCCCTGAGGTAGGCAGACACTAAACCAATACTTTCAACACTAACTGTGAAATAAGAACAAGGATCCATCCATATGGTAAAGTGAGGTGGGGCAGGGAACCTGGCAAACACCAAGGGAGAGATCAGTAGAGATAGTGCTGTCTAAAAGCACCATGATATCTTTTATCCTCTGTCCTAGGAGAAGGGAAGGCAAAATGAAGTGTACAGGTGATCTATTCACCATAAAGAATAAGATACTTTACATCTTATCCAAATAATAGAAAGAATACAAAAATTATCTCCCTTCTCCTCAACTATAGATTTCAAAAGGATTTAATGATATCTTGTAATCTCTCAGGGTAAACTCAAGTTTTTAAAAAGTGTTTACAAATATAATGAAGATAAAACATTTTGTCATGGAAAAGTTATCACTACTGAGTGGTTATTTCTGCTTGACTCTATAAGACATCTGTCAAGGAAATTCACTAATTCCTAAACTGGGAAAGTTACATTTTTAACAAAAAAATATTCAACCTATTTCTCATATACACTAATTGTGAGTCTCCTTATATTTTTAAATCATCAATCAGCTGACTGTACTTTTTTTCAAATTCACTTGATGACAAATTGATAGTAAAACTACTAATTCATTACATCTCTCACACACGAAGGAAAGATGAATCCTCAACTAATGTATTTAGCCAATGCAGTTGAGAAAGAAGCAGATACACTCAATTACCCCACTAACTAATATATCTCCACTGTTCCCTTATAGGCTTCTCTGGAACTAATTTGCTGTCTTGTGGCTTTCCTCATTCTCTTGCACTTACAGCAGACTTTCCTCAATCTGGCCCCTAAACAAGAAGGACTTTGGCTGGGTTTCTGCAACAAGGTTACAGAAGGCTATTCTGAAGAGATTTTCTACTGGTCTTAATCCTAATCTCTTGACACCAAATTTTACTGTGCTATGTCCACAGAACTAATCCACTAACTAAACTGACTCTAAGTCAGCTTCCTGCATGCCAACTTAATATTCTACCTGTCTTACATTGATGGCTCATGTTCAGCTTGTTATAAATTACCTCTCTGATTTAGAGCTTCATGAACCCCCAAACTTTATATATTCACTTAATATATTTTTGTGACCATATATAATATATAATATGTTGTGCTTCTTCCTGTTGAAAAGACATGTTGTTCTTTGCTCATCTGAGCTGAGATTAGATTGCTCTTTTGTTCTGCTTTTCTGAGAATTGGTCAGACCTCCCAATTTTATATTATCCACAAATCTGATGAGTATTCCATCAATTCTATCATCCAGCTCACCAACAGAAACGTTGAATAATAATGGCCCAAGAAAGATCCCTTATTATCTGCTCTCCAGCTCAATGTTTCTTAATGTGGTTAGCCAGTCAGTTGATTGAAAAGAGATTGAATATGCATGCAAGTGCCACAGATTTTTTTTTTATGTTTTCCAAAAGACATGGTTGTATTCTCCTTAATTTGTGACAAAACAGGGTATCTAGAGACAATTATTTCCTAAAGATTTCCACATGACTATCTAATTACAAGGTTGAGTTTAAACTTCTTCATGCAGGGCTTTGTCATATAGCACTGTCTCCACCACTCCCTAATTCCTTCAAAGCATTTTGAAGTCAACCATGTGATGCTGCACTCTTAAGGACCTCCAAAAGCTGAAAACAGGCAGGGAATTTCATTAATCAATCAACACTCTTTTCAGCTAAATCATAGTAGAGTGCAAAAAAAATCACATCATTTGATTAGAGCCTTGCTCTTATTCCAAAATCCCTCTGCCCCTAATCCCACACAAAATATGGAAACATAAATCAGTGGCATTCCCTTCACAGTGTTTTCAATATGTTCTCTCTCCCTCTCTCTCTCTCTCTGTGTGTGTGTGTAAGGGAGGGAGGGAGAGGAAGAAACAAAGAGAGACAGAGACAAAGAGAGAGCTCATTTTTAAAAAACTGAGTTACTGGTATGACTGGAAAGTATGAAGACACCATTCTTCCTCCATACAAATTGAATCCTGTGATTTTGCAGCCAGACAGTTTTCCAACAGCTGCAGCCATGATTGTAAGCTGCAACACAGAGACTCTGTTTATGTGTGTTCAGGAAGGACAAAGGAAATAAGGAGCAATAGTTGAGCTTAGACACTAGGAAGCAGGGTAAAGCAAGGTTTGGGGTCAAAAATCAAGGTCTGCGGTTTGGGTAATGATAGTGAAACCAACTAGAGAGAGTGAAGGTAGTTTCACTGACCAAGTATAGAGGAAAGAATAAAAGAACCTGGGGACAGAGTTGAAAGAGGGATCAACCTAGTAACCCTAAGTAGTCACAAGCAGACTAAGTCCATCCCCCCTCCAATTGTTTTGACCCTTTTCTAACTCAAAGCAGGTATTAATCATAAGTTTGAGAAAATTTCTGTGTATAGGCTTTTTAGCAATGAATCAATTTAATTGGACCTTCACATGTGGACCTAGTTTTTCGCTCCTAACACCAAGTTTACTAAAAAATATAGTAGAAAGGTATGGTATAGTAGAAAGGTATTTTCCACAAACAGAAAAGTAGAGCATTCCAGGCCTACAGTGTTCTAAAACTGTAGACTGGAAAACAGAATTCCAATTGCTCTACCATGAAGCTGGAAGAAAATTAGTTTAGCAATATAATAAACATGGAAAAAAACTATAATATAATTCTAATGGGCAGAAAAGTTTGTAGCTGTTATAAAAAATACCCAAAGTCACTTCTTTAACTTTCTTTTTCCTTTTTTTAAACTGTACTGTTTCTAGAATATTTTCTTTTTTCCCATTTTTCTTTGATATATTTATCTTTTAATTATATAGAAATTCATAATAAAAATTATATTTAAAAAAGGTCTATGTCCACGGTAAATAGCACAATTATGCTAATGCTAGAACTGCACTAAATGTCACACATGCAGAGCTTCAGACTTTCTCTGTCAAGAGCCTGCTCTCTGCATTTGGGGATTTAAATACTTCTGTGCATAAAAGGCATCTGCTTGAGAAAGAGGGAGGGATCACCTATGAGCAAATGCTTTTTATAGAGTCCTAATTTCACAGAATCACTTGGTGATATATATTGACCAATGTAGAGAAAAAGATACAGATAAGAGTTTGTAGCAGGACTTTTCTTACATTGCCATAAAGGTTTTGTGCAAAACTACAATGTCTACCATATTTATTATTTCTTTGAAAGAAAAAAGAACAGCAAAAATTATAGATTGGTCCAAGAAGCAAATCACTTCCTTTAATGACAAATTTAACCAAGGCATGTTTTACAGCCAATACAATTCCATGGAGGGAAGCACTGGAGTAATCCCAAATTTTGTAAAACAGAAAGCAAAACAATTTTTTTTTCAAAAAAAAAAAAAAAGACGGTTTCTAACAGAAGCATTCACAGGATCCAGCACTTTCACCAACTGATGAAAGCAATCTCCCGACATGGCGGTGCAAGCTCTACCCCTTTTGTATGGGCATGCCTATACAAAAGAGACAGAGCCTGTATCACACTGGCACAATGCTGCTTTTGTCGTTTGTCTATCCCCATCCCTGCAGACACCTCTGGCCTCTAAACTGGGGGAAAGCTGTATTTATCTGCATTTGCATACACATAAAAAGAAACAAAGTCATGAAGCAATGGAAAAAAAGTACTACAGCCTAAGAAAGTTATTATCTGAATCTTAATCAAAGCCAAGGAAATAACTAGATCCCCATTACCTTTCCATGCAGGACCCAGTTATTCCATCACCTCTGAGTCTTTGCTTGAGGATGAGGGCGTGCACGAGGATATCCATTTCCCCCCTTTGACCATAATGGCAACAGAGACCTACTTTCTTCTAAGCTTTTAGAGAGTACAAACTGGGATATCAATCTGCAGAAAAGAAATTTCAAATGCTAAAGGCCCAGATGGGGTGCTTCCCAAAAGCCAAGTAATGAAGGGAAGGAAAAAGGAACTGTGGGACCCAACAGATGGTACGGTACAGAAGAGTCCAGAAGGCAGAAATACTGCACATATGAAATATTTTTTCCAGGTCTTAAAGATATAATATCTGTTTGTCTATTGACTGGATCCACCAGAAATCAATTGCTTTAAGGAAGATTAAAGTAAAGAAATCACACTTTAGCACTGTGGCTAAAATCATTGAATTTGTCATGAATTTGTCATGTTTTAAGGAGTCCTCTTCTACAATGGGTATTGCTTTAATGTGAAGAATTCTGGGCTGTTATTTTATTTTATTTTATTTTATTTTATTTATTTATTAATATAGTTTTTCTCATATTTATTACAGCAGAACATCCAGATTCAGCCAGTTTCATTCCATAGAGCATTAACCTTGTGAACTCTCAAGCTTCCTCCTTCCATTATATATTCAAGATGGACAATATTTAATATTTATTTGCTACGTATATGTAGGGATGTGGGTCTATACATATGTTGTTCATAGTATGTTTAGGTGTGTGTCATGTATGTGTTTCACTTTGAGAGCGGGCAACTAAATTTCATTTTTGATTGTGCCATTGTGCCCACAGTATAAAAATGACAAAAAAGATTATCTTATCTTATCTTATAAGTAATACAAGGCAGCAAACATACTTAATACTGCTTCCTCTTCTTATTTTTCCCACAACAACAAACCTGTGAGGTAGGTTGGGCTGAGAGAGAATGAAAGTCACCCAGTTGGCTGTCAGGCCTAAGGCAGGACTAGAATTCACAACCTGCTACACAATATATATTAGAGAGAACTTGGAAATCTTGAGAGCTCCAAAAAGTTCAACCTGGACTTAGGCATATTTAAAATATTTTTTACAATAAGCCCCTGGCTCTCTCCTGCTGGAGACCCCTTAAATACTAGAGTCTGAAATAGTGAAGAACAATAAGATAATCCATCTCCAACTAAAGATAGATAAGACGAGGCATATAAAGAAAAACAGGGAGAAAGGAAGAAGGGAAATGAGAAAAGAAACAGGATGAGGAAGGGCAGGGCAGGGCAGGGGCGAGGCTACAGCTGTCACAGGTGCTGGTTGGCAGGCTATCCTCTGAGGAACAACTGTTTCAGAATGTCTATGGAAGGCATCAAGGCTTCCTGGGACAAAGAAACTCTCTGTTTGCATCTGGCATCCTAGACAAATGCAAGAGGGCAGGATAACATGAAGAGAGGAGCCTCCTATCCATGAAGGATGCAAGCTCTGAAAGAAGAACCCTTGATTATAGCACAAGGTCATGAGCTCAGAATCTTCTTTAAATCCATCATCTACAGAAGGCTTGTCTTTCTTTCCATTTGGCTTTTCTTATTACACAAACTCTACACATACTTAGGCAAGAAGCAGCATTGTCTGTAGCTGGCAAGAGAAGCAATGATGGGGGTTTCTCTGACTGGAGATGTACTACAGAGGCACCCAAGGATTTGTAAATACAACAGTTTTCCCTGTACATCTGTGTTTTTGCAAGACAAATGAGCCACGGCATGGCTGGGCTGGTGAAAGACCTCATTCAGGGATAAGGTATAGGAGCTTAATGGTGAGGAAAGGGAATTTTTTCCGTATTATGATATGGGATAATATATTTCTGAGATACATTTTTAATCTAGCCCATGCCCTGGATCTGAACCTTAGTCAGTCCTAACTGAAACGTAAGACAGCTCTTTCTAAACAAGCCTTTCTTCTCATTCCTGCCCTTCCTTAACATGGTCACCCATTTGAGCTTATAAATTGCTGCCCTTGTTTTACTATGAATAAACAATCCCATAATCCCATTATCCATGGATTTGAATCGGTGCACAGCGCACAGATATATTTGTATCAAAACTCAGCAGGCTTTAGATCTAGGACAAGAGTTGAATTTAATATTATTGAGATCACTTTCAGAATTATGATGATCAAAGATTGTTTCAAACGAAACCATTTTTTCCCCAAGTGACTATTCAATAAGGAAGTAAGGAAAATAGGTGTTCCATGTCACAAAGGAAAGAAACTGCCTTCCTGTCTAACAACCATGCATGAAAACACAGCATAAATTTCTTATATTTAATGCAAGCCATTCACCTTTACCCAACTTTTTTATTCTGCTTAGTAATATTTTCAAGGGAGGGCAGATAAGCTTCCTCTTTTCCAGTTTGCAGTTTTTATATTTTGCAATATAAAAACCTCCCCAGACCCCTGAAATTCTGAAATATTTCTCCATTCCAATATTCCAGGCTTCAGGGTCAGCAGTCTAATAAGTGGCTGTCAAGGGGAAGTCTGAGCTAATTGTTCAGCACCCAAGGGAGGCAGGCATGCTTTAGCCAAACCCTATCTCTCATGCTCCTAAAATTCCTTCTCAAAGGATGTATCCGTTCTGCCTCTCTTTTTTAGCATCAGAGAAGCGAAAATCAGAAGATATGAAAGGAATTTTTCCCCCTAGCCACATACTGCCAGGCTTAGCCTCCTTGCCAAGAAGACAAAGGGAAGTTTTGGCACAAGCTTTCTTCCTTTTAAGCAAAAGAATTAACAACTCTGCCAGGAGACAGAAACACTGTTAATGTCCCACATCACATCCCCAGCTACTGCTTGTCCCCAAACTTCCATCAATTCTCTTGAACTGCACAGAATTCACTCATTATTCCTTTCTCTCTTTTGCTCACTCTCCCTGCAGAGTAAGTATCTCTGCTCAACGGAAGTGGCCTCGGATTATAATAAGTCTTTTAAATTAAGTCCCTTTTAATGTATTTAAATGTTCAAACATTACAGTAGCCTACTAACTAGCACCGATATTGGATTTTAAAAGCAACAAGGAATCAATGCAACCAATCAACCCTTATTCCAGTGAGTCACAGAGGGTCCCATTTGCAATAGTTTGCAGCTAGTGTGATCCCCAGGAGCTGAGCTCAGGTCAAGAGAGTCTTGTCTTTATTTGTTAAGTCTCCTGAAATAATGGCTTCTGTCTCTCTCAACGATATTGTTGTGACCCTAGCATAACAGCTGCTTCATGAGGCCTACTTTTCTCTAGGTACCTGGCTGTTCATCCCTATCAGTTCTGCATCTCTGGGGTAACCACTTAGGAAGGATTGGGGGGGATTTTGTTTGGAGGATATGAGGATATGAAGGTCCAGAATTCCCTAGGTGGATCAGGTAACTGCTGAGAGGCTATTTTTCCCATCCAGTAAGCTCAGTAAGACAGCTGTTACAGAAAACAGCTGCACTCTCATGTCCCCCATGAATCCCACACCACAACTTCAAGGTTGAAACAAAAGATATTACCCATTCTACAGAATAATATAAATTCCTATTCAGAAGGCCAATCCTGCTCAGATGTGGCTATAAAAGCAATTCACTCCCTATTTGCCACACTACTGGCATAACGCAGAGCTTTCTTTCCTATATCTTTTTTTTTAAGAATTTGTTTAGATTTTTTTTTTTAGGATTGCAAATGGTTTACAAAATCTTTAAACACACACAAACACACACACACACACATTTCCCTTACCAATCAACTAATCTGGGCTTCTCAGCAGACATGGCAGAGGCTGCCATGCCCTTTTGCTAGATATTTGCTTTATCAGCCCTTCAAGGAAGTCAATCGAATTGGCAAGGATGAAAGAGAAGGAGAAAATGTAGGAACTATATAAGGGTACATGGAAACTATTACACTCAGGGGAAATTTGCCAGACAAAAAAACAATCATCAGCAATCACAAGGGATACATAACTGAATGCCCAGCACATTGTCTCAATAGTTTCATCAATCCTCCTCCTCCCACACTTCCTCCACAGAGTTGAACATGTACAACCCTTGCAGAGAACTATTTAAAATTTGCAATTTGAAACTCAAGTGGAAAAGCAAATGGTAGAAACAAGAACACCTGCCATTTCAGACCAGAAAGCATTGATTAGAAAGAGATGACAATCTGCTATGGTCTCTCCCATCTTCGTGGCACTAGACAAAACTATCTGCAACATAACATTTCTTACAGTCTACTTTGTTCAGAGGTTATCTGACATTATGGTTTTGTTTTGGGTTTTTTTGGACTGGAGAAAAGAGAAAAAACGAAGATTAGATGTCGAAGGTTCGAAAGGAAAAAAATAGTCTAATTCTGAAACTAAAGAATGACCTAACCATTTGAACAATACTGTTATTAATTCAGATTAGTAATTGAAAAAAATATTTGTAAAATAATAATTCAATATCCCTATGTACCAAAAAAAAAAAAAAAAAACCTAAGTACATAACTGAGAAGGCCTCATTTTCCTGAGCGGCTCAAAGATTTGCTCTGCATCATACAATCTTTTCTTTGTATAAATAATCCATGACAGCATCACAATCCATGTATGTGCGTTCATAGTCATGCCTGAGCCATACCTCATAACTTCAGACATATGCCTGCTTTCCTGGCCAGCTGTAGAAAATTTAACTCATGAAGCAGCTGTGAGATCCTCTGAGTAAAATTATTCCAGGCAATAAATCCTGACAGAGCAGACCAAAATCACTGCAAGTAGCAAATGACAGGAGGCCAGGGAGAGCAGGTGTCTTGCATTGCCTCCGCCCGCCCCTTCCCTTCAATAGCTGATTTGACTTAGGCCTTTTACTACAATGGCACACTGGTTATTCCAAATAAAGATCTGGAGCCATCTTTAAGGAATGGTTCCTAATTATGACACCAGTCTGAAAGCTACATCTTGATACTTGCTCCTCTCAAATCTGATATTTCCCCACACCTGTCATTTGCCTGATAAAAGTTGGGAAGGGGCGTTGTCTTACCTGAACGCCTTTTCTCAGCATGATGATGTAGAATCCACCGGTGGGTAATCTCAGCCTTCCTGCTCAGATGAGACTAAGTCAGAACTTTAGCCACGCCTCCCTCTGGGTGTGTCTTCCCAGTTATTGACGAGGCGAAGTATCCGTGACAAAGTCCAACGCAATGGCTCCAATTACTATGACACCTGCCTAGACTGCCGTGAAGGGAGGGTGTGGATTCTACATCATCATGCTGAGAAAAAGTGTTCAGGTAAGACAATGCCCCTTCTCCATCATGATGAATGTAGAATCCACCGGTGGGACATACCAAAGCTGCTCATGTCCCTACTGGGGGGGGGGGAAGAGTCTAGGCTTGTGTCCCCTGAGAAGAAGCTACTTGTGGTAGAACCCTCCTACCAAATGAGGCATCCGCCGCTGCAAACCTATCAATCTTGTAATGTCTTACAAATGAGGAACGGGAGGACCAAGTCGCTGCCCTACAGATCTCAACAGATGCCTGGGTAGACCAGGCCACTGACGCTGCCGCACTGCGAGTAGAATGAGCAGTGATGTGTGTAGGAACTGGGAGAGACTAAGAGAGATAGGCTCGAGCAATGCATGTTCTGATCCATCTACCAATGGTCAAAGAGGAGACCTTCTGACCCATGGAAGAGGGCTGGAAAGACACAAACAAGGCCTCCGACTTATGAAAAGCCGAAGTCTGCTTAACATAATGGCGCAGAGCCCTGCGCACATCTAATTTATGCCACTGTCTCTCCAGACGATGTGACGGGTTAGGACAAAAGTCTAGAAAAAACAGATCCTGGGACCTATGGAACCAGGTATTGACTTTTGGGATAAAAGAAGGATCCAATCGAAGGACCAACCTATCCTCGAAAAAAGTACACAAGTCGCTCCTGACTGAGAGCGCGACCAATTCCGAAATCCGTCTAGCCGATGTGATAGCTACTAAGAAGACCACTTTTAGAGAAAGAAAATGAAGTGAACAAGACCTGATGGGCTCGAACAGTGGAGAAGTCAGAGCTTGCAGCACCCTAGGTTAGTCCCACGAGGGATAACGATGCACCGCAGGTGGTCTAGCATTTACCGCCCCTTTTAGAAAAGCACTAACTGCGAGGTGCTGCAATAATGGAACCAGGTTGTCACAAGTAAGGACCATCGATAAGGCCGCAACCTGTCTGTGGATGGTGCTAGGTAATAATCCCTTATTCATACCTTCCAAAAGATATTCCAAGATGTTAGGAATGGTGACCAACAATGGACTGAGATGCTGCTTAGTGCACCATGTGCAAAAGTTCTTCCACATGGCATCATAAATCCTATTAGTCGAGGGGTGCCTTGAGGCTTGGATCATTCAGATCACCCCGGATGAATAGGATTGCCTAGCTAAACTCTCCCGCTCAAGTGCCAAGCGGCCAACTGGAGCCACTGCGGATCTGGATGTTGAAGATTCCCTTGACTGAGAGCAACTCTGATCTCAGCGACAGATCCACAAGGTCGGCAAACCACGGGCGCCTTGGCCAATGTGGAGCAACTAAGATTATCTCCGCCCGTTCCTGAATCAGTTTAAAGTGTAAAGCAGTCCCCCTGGCTACTCACAGCGGAGACCGTCTGTTCCCTCCGCCCCCCCATGACGGGAACCTGGTGAAGAACCTGAGGAGTTGGGAGTTTATCAGGGAGGCAAAGAGATCTAATTGTGGATGACCAAATCTGACCGAGATTTTCCCTGAACAGACGCCACTCCGAGTGGTTGACCGTGACCCTGCTCAGGGAATCTGCTTGCCTCCCCCGATACGTGTTCTGCTCTGATGGAACCCAGATTGGACTCTGCCCACAGACCCAGATCCAGAGCCTCCAGCATGAGCGACCATGACCTGGTCCCTCCCTGCTTGTTGACGTGAGCCTTGGCTGCCACGTTGTCTGTCAGAATCAGGACGTGTTGCCCCGCCACTAGGGAGGAAAACTGACGGAGTGCCAAATGTATGGCTCTGAGTTCGAGCCCATTTATGTTGTGAGTTAAGTCCGAATGGGACCACTGACCCTGCGCTAAGTGAGTCTGGAGATGGGCGCCCCAACCAAACAGAGTGGCGTCTGTGGTCAAGGTGAGCCTGTGAGGCTCTTTGAAGATGGTCCCCCTGGTCATTGCGGATGAAGCCCACCACAGAAGAGATAACAGAGTGTGGTGTGGAACCCTCACCCTCCTTGTGGATGAACTGATGTTCCGTTTCTAGAAGGGGAGGAGAAATCACTGTAGTTTTTTGGAGTGTAGTCTGGCCCACGGAAAGATTCCCATGCAAGAGACCATTTTTCCCAGCAGTTGAGACAGCTGGACCAGAGGAACTACTTTCTCTCTCCGAACCTGGTGGACAAGCCTCTGGATGCTGATCCGGCGCTCCTGTGAAAGATAAACCTTGCAAAGATGCGAATCTATTATCGCGCCTAGATGAAGGAGGCGATTTGAAGGAATTGTATGGCTTTTCTTGAAGTTCATGGAAAACCTGTGATCCTGAAGAGTATTGATAGTGATTTCCAGGTCTGACTGAGCTGACTGGAAAGAACTGGATTGGACAAGTATATCGTCCAGATAACATTGTACGCGCACCGGGATCATCCTGAGGTGGGCCGCCAATACTGCCAAAATTTTTGTGAAAACCCTTGGGGCTGAAGAGAGACCAAAGGGAAGAGCCTTGTACTGGTAATGCCGGTGCATGTAACAAAACTGAAGGAATCTGTGGTGTTCTGGGAGAACCGGGATGTGCAAATATGCCTCCATCAGATCTATGGAGGAAAGGAAATCCCCTTTCCTGATGCTGGCCATAATGGACTTTACGGTCTGCACCTTGAACTTCTTGTAGGTTAAAAAATAGTTCAGACCCTTTAAGTCCAGTATCGCCCTCCATCCCCCCGAGGTTTTGGGTACCATGAACAGAATAGAGTAAAATCCCTCTCCTTTCTGTTCCAGAGGCACCGGCTCTATGGCCCTTATTTCTATCAAATGGGAGATGGCCATGGCTACCAATTCTGTCTTGGTTGTGTTTCTTGTGATAGGGCACTGTATGAAACGGTCTGGAGGATTTGAGAAGAACTCTAGGGCGAGACCGTGTCTTATGGTCTCTCTCATTCAAGAGTCAGTGGTGGTAACCTCCCAAATGTCGCTGAACAGCGACAAGCGACTGCCTATGGGAGAGTTCTCCTTGGCGTTACTTGGTCCGTCTATAAGGACAGCCCCCAGAGCCTCGGAAGGGGCATTTGGACTGGTATTGGCCCTTGGCTCCAGTGTTCTGGCAGTCCTGTTGGCAATCCTGTCTAGGGGGAAAGGATCGAGAGCCTCTGGGCCATTCCCAGGACTGCCTGGCCCGAAAGGGCTGCCTCCACTCCCAGGTACCACTTGAACAGAAAGTCTGTCTATGAAAGTCCTGTTGAAGCCGTCTATCTGACTTCTTGGAGGGGTGTGCCAGAATCTTACGCTTGTCTTTGCCCTCTATGGGGTACGGTTCAGGACCCTGTTGTGTTGTGTAAGAGGAGGAGCGAGGGGGACCAACCTGTTCAGTTCCCCCCTGAGGAGACCATGCCCTAGGGGCATCATGGGAAGGTGCATATGGAGGCTCAAATGGGGAACAGTCCAGTGGAACGGAGGGAACCACTTCAGCTTCACTGGACATGAGCCTTTGAACTTTGGAGATCTCCCTCTCCAGCGCCTGATGTTTCCTCAACGCCTCTCGCTCGGCTGCTTTGGAGGGCTCTTTAGATGATGAGGTCCTTTTCTTGGCCTTTTTCTTTCCCCCCGCTTCCAAATTAGATGATCTGTGCTTTCCTTGTGCGGGGGGAATATCAGAGCCTTGCGATCCCTGGGGCGAGGCACTCTCTGCCATCGCACTCTGGATATTCCAGGTAGGAGATGTCCAGAAATGGGGGGAAACCAAACACGCAGATCTGGTTATCAGAGAGGGAAATCCCACGCTCTGAACAACAACAATGGCAAATAGCCAGACAGTTCACTAGAACTGCCTGTCTAGGCCTTGTGGCACAGCGCCACAAACTAATTGGAACAGGTGGATTCTAATATAAATTCCCCCTCGCTAAATTAATACAAGTAGCAAAAGAAATGAAATCTGCGCTTCAATGAGTAGTTAGATCAAACAATGTAAATACAAAATGGTGACAGCCCCTTTTGACTGGCCTTGATAATGTACAGAATTGCCTTGAAATTGCGTTGAAATGTGTCCCCCCGCTAGGAGCCTGTCACAGCAGGCTGAGATGGCAAAATAAAGCAGGCCCAGTTGTACTCTTGAGGAACATGAGGACCCTACAAAATGGTGTCCGCGCCTGAAAAGGCATTCAAAATGGCATCCGCACCTGTTTAGGCTGTCCTAAAATGGCATCTGCACTAAGCAAGGGTGAAAAGAAAGGCTATTTGGGCCCCCTGGAAGGAAGGGCTCTAAGGGATCCCAAAATTTAGTCTAAGGCCTCTTCTCCCCCGTTCATCAGAACACTTGCAGTTAAGTCGCGCAGCCTCCGCTGCGATCCGAAAAGCCACGTGCTTCAAATGGAACCTTGTGGCACTGAAAATGAACCAAGAGAGGCCCTCTGGTCTGCTCGAGCTCCGAGGGATTCCTAGGAACCGCAAGCCAGCTATTCTGCTGATCCGGCACTCCCACTGATCAGCTGGACCGGAGCTAGAAACCGCTTCAGAGCAGCCTGGTTTCGGCTCCACAGGAGCTTACTAGGCTCATTGAAGCCTAAAAGGCCTGGGCAGCAATCCAATGAATTTGCCAATTTGAATCCAAATTTTAAGAAAGGAATAATTTACAGTAAATTTAGAAGACTTCTGAATGCAAAGAACTCAATTAATGAAATCAATCTAAATAATTAACCTAGTCTAACTGAGGAGCCAAGAAAATTGCATCCTACTGAGCTGAGACTAAGTTAATAACTGGAAAGACACACCCAGAGGGAGGTGTGGCTAAAGTTCTGACTTAGTCTCATCTAAGCAAGAAGACTGAGATTACCCACCAGTGGATTCTACACTCATCATGCTGGAGAAGATTTCTATCCCCATTTTAAGTGCAAACTTGTAAACAAAAAAAGTTTGGATGTAAAGAAATGAAGCCACAGCAGCACAACTGTACTTGTAGAACACAACACATAGCTTTCCATACTATTAGAGTACTACAACCTTAGGGCTTCATAGCTTTTCTAGTGTTGTGTAGCTATGGCTGGAAGTAAAAAGCTTCAAGATCCACTCATTCATTCTCTACTTACAATAGATCTACAATGTGTTGAGCACATCTCCTAAAATAGCCCTCAGCTTGGCCTTGGGCCAGCCCCAGCCTTCCACATCCACAAAATGGGAAATCAGCATCTTGCTTGCTCTCAATCTGCAGCAGTAAGAAATAGATACCCATTTCCTGCCCTGAAAATCGCAGCATACAGATTGATAACTCCAAGAAGTGAAAGAGACAGAAAATTCAGTGTACAGAATGTTCCATCGCTATGGGCACTGTCATAGAAAGGGGGAGCCTTCTTTGCTGGCTTAGGAACAAAGTGGCATAACATCCAGTTATTCCCCGGCTAATGTGTGACAGGAAGGTGACCTTGTACGAATAAATGCCTCTATTTTTTTCTTTATTAAAATGGGAACGTCCTAATGTTCCCTGGCATCACAGAATGCTGAAAAAACAATTGTCCCTTTGCTGTACTTGTGATGTCTGGATGTTAGTGATGATGGAAAATATACCTAAAAGGAGGGGGAATTCAAGAAACAATGAATAATGACTAATTCAGTGACAGAGGTGGAATACAGCAACCTAGAAAACGGCATAGCCACATTAACATGCATTTTCATACAGCACTATATCAAACTTTTGACAACAGAGTGAGGCTCCTTCTTGTATCCAAAGCTGTAGCTGCTGCTCTTTTTCTTCTTAATTTCGTTCCCTAAGTCACAAATTCCTTTCTTTGGGCATAAAACTAAAAATATATAAATGTGCCAATACATGTTTGCAAATGTGTATCGCATAGGTAGACGAAATGAGGAAAGTGAGGACTGCCTGTCAAATGTGCACGTGGCAAAACCCATGATCTTGTGACAATCTTGTGCAAACAAAGTCTCCTGCAGAAATGTTGATTTCCAGAAATGGCCACATGCATTTACAATATGCATAATTTTGTACAAGAATCCTGCTCTTCCCAATGACTAATTCAGCCCATCTTCACACTGCAGGGTATACATTTAGCTACCCTATGCCTTTCCCTCTGCATTCATATTCACAAGGAATTACGATGACTTCCACGCTAGAATATACTTGTAATCTTTGAAAATTAGAAGCTTAACTGAGGGAAGAAAAAACTATCAAAGGCAAGAAGCAGCTCAAACTTCCTCACATTCCTTAATTCAGAACTTACCAGCATGTCTCAGCCTTTTAAAAGCCCCCTGCTAGGTTGGGTGCTTCATGCAGACCCCTGCCAGAGCCCTAAATACAATTCTGCCAGGTTGAAGATGCAGTTAATACCGGCTGTGTTTACATGGGAAATATCCAGATGTAATTATAGGAATGATGTTATGATAACAGGAAATCCATGTTCTGTGGAGATACTGGGGAAACAGCATATAGTTGTTTGCTAATTATGAACAACAAGAAGCCTTTGTATAGCTGTGGAAGGATGAGTTCTCTCTATTTTGTGGACTTTGGCCCACAGATGGTTTAAATCATGTACATCAGGGTATTCTTAGCCTGTTTGTGCAGTTATCAAAGTTCCTGGGTTCCTGCTGACACAGCAGAGCCATCGTCCTCAGGGAAATGTGTTTGCCTTGTGTAACAGAGCCAAATGCTTGCAACAACACTGCAGATTATGATTGTTTTTTTAAAAAAATGTAGCACAGCAACTTAATGAAAACACCATCAGAGAAGAAATAATATTCAGTGAAATTTCTACAGCAGCCCAAATCCTTTAAACTGAAGGAAGCTTTCTCTATGTATACCTTAATATAACTGACCAATTGAATCTTTTCTTTGCTATTTATCTTTGGATTCTTACTAAATCAGTTTTATGACATGAAAAGAATCTAGTTCACAAGAAATGCAAATTGTACAGAACAAGACTTCTGCTATGTAGAATCAAACTGCACATTAAAATACAGCCTTCTTAAGAGGGTACCCACAAATTAAAGAAGTAAAGACACTCAAGATGAAGGTTAAAGATAGTCCTCAGAAAACGAGTTTCAAGATCATAAGAAAATATGTGCAAGTGGATATTACTTCATTCTTTTTAACAATGTGACAGAGGCCCAGGGAATTTTTTTTCCCATTTTAAGGGCCAATAGGACTCTACTAAACAACATAACAAGACCTCCAAGTGTCTTACCTTTTTTATCCTGCCGCTTCGTGTACCAGCAAAAACAACTGTGTGTCCATGGTAGTCATAAGCAGCCACAGAAGTCATGCCATCTTCCTTGTCTACAAACAGTGGCACACCTTCAATGGTGACAGTTCCACCCAACGGTTGGTTAAAATCTTGCCCACAGAAATTGTCATCTATTTGTAAGGGCTATGGAAAAATACAGGAATAGAAAAATAAGAAATTAGTGGTCGGATATCATTTCAGCTCACCAGATAATAAAATTATTCCATAACAAAGGGATCTCAAATCTTCAGGATTATCAACAACAGAGAAATTAGTGATAGTAATGATAGTAATTCTTTATCAATTGAAAAGCACATGCAATGGATTCCCAATGGCTAGGAGAAAACAACTTTCCTCCTCGTGGCTCCCTATCCCCATGCAGTTAATTCTCACCATGTACCTAGTAAGCAACAGAATTTATTATTATTAAATTTATGTTCATTAAAATGATTTAAAATTAATCAGAATAAAAATATGCACATTTAAAATAAAGTTAGGTTCAGGGAAAAGCCAGACAGAGAAAGAGAGAGAGTATAAAAAAGATATGCCTGCTGGAAAAAAAAAAAAGTCTTAAGCACAGATTTTCAATGGCTAATCTTAAGGACTGGAAAAGTTCATTTTGTAATTCTATGGTAATATTCACTGTTTAAAATGGGCCTGGGAATACACTGGAAAGCTATACAAAAGGTACAGGATTAGTGTTATCTTTTCTGAAAATTTTACCCCTGCAATAATTGGACAGCTGAATTCTGTAACTAGCTGAAGTTTCCAGTATCTTCTAAAAGACAACTTCATTTACAACATGTTATGATACTCTGGTCTGGATATAATCAGATAGGGATGCAGCTGATGAAGAGCTGCATCCCTGTTGTTGGTGTGATCTGCAAATTTCAAGGTTACATTGAGTTCAGTAGAACTCCCAAGCTGCACATAGGATCCCTCATTAAGAGTATTATTGTTTTCAACACTATATTGCTTTCCCATCTTCACACATATTCCTTCTAGGAGAACTCATTTCTCCCCTTCTGAATTAAACCTCAGTTCGTTTACCCTCATTCATCCTCAAATTCGGGATTTTTATAATTTCCTTGCAATTAGTTAGAGAAAACAAAAGCTGACACTGTTGTCCTATCACCTCTGCAATGATAGTTAAAGCAGTCCTGGCTTCATTTACCAGCAGATATTACTGCACTACAGATGTTAAAAAGCATGGGATCGAAATATAACTCCGAGCCCCATCATGTGCCAATAACCATGGGCAGGGCTGGAATAATGAAAAGTATGGGGCCATCGAAAGGGATCTAGTTGATTATAATATCATGAATCCAAATCCTACCCCAACAAGACAACTCAGTATGATGTGAGAATTGATGGTATCAAAAAACGTATGAGGTCAGAGAGAATGAATAGGTTGCATTTCCCAATGTATCCTATGTAATAAATCATTCACAAGGATCAAACCATTTATTCTAGTCTTATTTATCTGTTTTAAACATTTGTGTAGCTGTTCGTCTTAAAGCCTCTGGGGGGCTTACAACCAATAAAAACAAGATATACAACCAGAAAAGCAAAAATGAAAAGTAAAACAAAAAAAACACCACAGAAAAATCAGGCACCACAACAACATTTCAACAATTTCTTCATCTGGCTCTGACTTCACCCTATTCCAATGCTTGGGGGGGGGGGGAAGTGAGGGGTTTTTTTTTTTAAGTGCGCTTCAGAAAGTTAAAAACGTGGAGGCTTGTCAAATATCAAAGGAGAAGGTGTTCCATAGGACAGGGGCTGCAACATTCATTAATATAAAATAGTAATAAAATTAAGGTAATATTTATATATTGGATTTTTATCTCACAGTTCCTTCAGAATCCTAAAGAGCCCTCTTCTCATTTTCCCCCACAACAATCCTGTAAAGCAGGGGTGTCAAACTGGTGGCCTGCGTCACATGCAGGCCAAGCCCACTCCAGCTCCGCAAAGGCAAAAAACATTGCAATACATCATGATACGACTCATGACACGATCAAGTTTGACATCCATGCTATAAAGGAAGACTCATCTGAAAGTTATTGGATTAAAAAACATGCAGTCAAATTCTATGGCCAAAAGTGGCCTTAAACTTGGATCTCTCCAGTGGTAGTCCAACTCTACCATTATACCACACTGATTCTCATTCATTCTCACATTTCTAGTTTTAAAAGTTTCTTTCAGAAGGGGTTAGGGAAAATGCGTTTCTAAAGTGATGGAATGAATCCAAAATTCGTAATCTCATGATCTCTGAAACTCCCAGTAGATTTGATCTTTGAAAAGATTAGAACAAATTGTTGTAAAAAATGTAACAAGAGATATTATTGCCAATGCATGCTGTATAATAAAGCCAAAGAATAATAAGGACAAGTCAGTATATACTTCATTGATTATAGAAAAGTCTTTGACTATGTCAACCATGACAAGCTGAGCAATTGCTTAGGAAAATGGGAAGCCCAGACCATCTCACTCTCCTCATGCAAAACCACCAGACAAGAAGCCAGTCAGGACAGAACATGGTGAAACAGATTGGCTCCAGGTCAACCGAGGAGTGAGATATGATTGTTTACTTTCCTATTTGCATCAGATGTCATGATGGAAATTATAAAATAATTTTATTTATATGATTACAACATAATTACATTACACATGCAATTTTATGTCATTGAAATTTATAAGACACCTATATCTAGAGTCTTTATTCTTTGGATATATGCATAATTTAGACCACTGTAGAACAGAACTGAAATATAATAAAACAAGTCAAATAAGTTGTGATCCAGTACATGCTCCCTGTTCACACAGCTGACTTCATGTAGATATTTCCTGGTTTCTAATCAACATGTCAAGCATAAGTACATGTTCTGCATTTTAAATTAATCTCAACAATCAGGCTGTAGACACATTTATTTTATTCCTGATTTCATCATATTAAGACCAGCCTTGAACTCTAACAATTGTCATAATAAGTCATGATGCCAAGCTTTTGGTCCCCGTACCCCTTTTCACAGATCAAAAAAAGTAAAGTTTTCTTCAAGTCAAGTTCAACCCCTGATGATTTCATAGACATATCCATGAAGGGGAGAATACAGTAATGGTTTGTTTGCTTTTGGTTTCTTCAGGATGTTCTTTTCAACTTCCCAATTTAGTACTCAGTCCTGGAATTTTCTGGTGATTTCCCATCCAACAACTAACCAAGTTCAACTCTGTTTAGCTTTTCAAGGTCAGCCAACATCAAGCAGAATTTGTCCTCTTCTTCCTGGAGATCTTGTAAGTTACTAAAAAAAGCAGCAAACAGATAGGGCTATGGTAGAGTTTTAAATGAGGACTACCCATGAGTGGAATAACTGCAATGTTAATTGTTCTTTATACTCTTTTGCTCATTTAATGGTTTTTAAAGATTATTTACCCAGGCAGCTGCCAACTTTGCCACTGACCTGAATTACAGAAAAGGGAAGCAGAACTGATTCTAACTAGGAAGTGCTCATAAACCATAATTCCACTGATCTAAAAAAACCTGTGGTTGAACAAACCAAAAAAAATCCAACACACATGTACATGGAGATGTAAAAGGGGGGAAAGGAAAAGGGAATGTAAGCAGCCTTCCATCCTTTCCTGTTTCAAACATCTTGTTTAGGTGGCTTCCGATATAGGTGGAATTGTCGGACTAACATAGCACCATAAATGCAAGGCTGCTGCTGCCAGTTTAAGCAGAAGAGCAATTTCTTCTACTACCTGTTATTACTGCTATTGCATCACCCTCATCCATTATCAGCATGGATTTATAACTCACTATACTTTGTACAGAAGAAAAAAACAGAGTCCTCCAAGAATGGCTTACTCTTAAGAAATTTTTCCAGGAAGAAAGAACAATACAAGGAAAGGAAAATAAATAGATTCAAAATAAGCATGTTCTAAAATAACTGCGTGGAAAGGCTGCAAAGGGCCATTAAAGGATTGTTCTAGAGAGCATGAGCAAGAAGGTGGCTAGTTGTTGTTTTTTCCTATGCAATGAAAGCAACCTGGGGCCTAAGCTTGTTTTCATTTAAAAACCTACAGAGAAGAAGATAAGGTACTGAAAAGCAGCAAAGACATTGCTAAGTATTTACCTGTCTGTTAAAAGAGCCAAATTCTTCCATTAAGCCTGTACAGTATGTACATGTTTTAACAGCACCATTTGAGGAATTATTCTTGGGCTTTTCTCATAATCTCAAGGGTTTATTATACAGTAAGCTCTTAGCACTTGCAGAGAACAGCCCAAGGGAAATAGCACCTTGTAATTCCATACCTCAGGTTTTTTTTTTTCCAGTTCTCTCCCAG
Source organism: Crotalus tigris (assembly GCF_016545835.1). Lineage (NCBI taxonomy): Eukaryota > Metazoa > Chordata > Lepidosauria > Squamata > Viperidae > Crotalus > Crotalus tigris. Next base: position 2,130,964 of record NW_024100213.1, on the reverse strand, counting down.
GTTATGCCTCAATAGGGAACATTGCATCTCCTCAGTTGTAAGAGGAATCTGCTTGCAAATGGCAGATGCAGACAGCCACAGAATCTGCCCATATAGATTTCCTTCCATATTTTCAGAAAATTGATCTATTTCCCATTTCTTCTTCTCAGCTGCTCTCTCATTTCTGCCCAAATATTTGTCTTTATTATACAAATATTTGCATATCCCCCATATCAAAAGACTCAGCATCTTATAATTTAAAAATCAGACTAAAAACAGGTAGAATGAAAACAATCAACTTAATCCAGAATCACACATAGAAAACCCAGAAACTATAAAGGCAGCTCAGGGCCACTACCTGCACCAGCCGGTCATCAGAATAAAATGTTTTAACCACTTTATGAAAAAAGCAAGGTGGGAGCTTTATACGTCAAGAGAAGAGGCGTTGGTCTTACCTGAACGCCTTTTCTCAGTACGGAGATGGAGAATCCACCAATGGGTTTTCTCTGTCTGCCTGCTCTTGAGACCAAGCAGCCAAATTGACACGCCCCCTCTTGGGACCCATTCTTAACGAGGGCGAAGTGGCTGAAGGTTGGCGAGGTATTGGTTCTCATTTCCCTAAAAAAATAATGGCCTAATTGACCCTAGGGTGGGTGTGGATTCTCCATCTCCGTACTGAGAAAAGGCATTCAGGTAAGACCAACGCCCCTTCTCCAGTACAGGAGATGGATAATCCACCAATGGGACATACCAAAGCCTCACTGTCCCGATGGGTGGGATACAGATAAGGCCAGAAGAGTGTCCTTGGAGATCACTTGCTAGAGGACCCTCCTACCAAAGGAGGCGTCCGCCGAAGCAAATCGATCGATCTTGTAGTGGCGCACGAACGGGGAAGGTGAGGACCATGTCGTGGCCCTACAAATTTCCTCTATTGACGCCTGAGGAGCCCATGCCGCTGAGGTTGCAGCACTTCGGATGGAATGGGCAGTGAGATGACTTGGAGGCAGCAGAGACGAGGCTTGGTACGCTTCAGCGATACAGGTCCGGATCCATCTTCCAATGGTACCAGCAGAAACTTTCCGTCCCAGAGTGCCCGGTCGGAAGGACACAAAGAGGGCCTCTGATTTGCGGAAAGGTTCCGTACATTTTATGTAACGTCGCAATGGCCTGTGGACGTCCAATGTGTGCCACTGCCGCTCCTGGTCATGTGTTGGGTTTGGGCAAAAGTTTGGGAGAACAATCTCTTGTGCCCTGTGAAAAAGAGAGTTCACCTTTGGGATGAAAGAGGGATCTAGCCTAAGAACCACCCTATCACTGTGGAAGCTGCACAAGTCATTCCTGACCGACAGTGCAGCCAGCTCAGAAATTCGCCTAGCCGATGTGATGGTGATCAGGAACGCCACCTTTAGGGACAGGTTTTGTAAGGAGACAGTCACCAGTGGTTCGAAGGGCGGTCCTACGAGGGCGTGAAGTACTCACGGTAATTCCCAAGATGGGTATCTGTGTACCACTGGGGTCTGGTGTTACACGCACTCTTGATGAAGGCACGAACCCTGGGATGGTGAGCTAAGGGCACTGAATCGACACTCGTTAGAAGAGTGGACAAGGCCGCCACCTGCCTCCGAATAGTCGCTGGGGTGAGGCCTCTTTCTAGTCTGTCCAGAAGGTAGTCAACTATCTGAAAGATGGTTAATTTGGAGATGTCAATCTGTCGCCCCCTACACCAAAGGCAAAAATTTTTCCAAGTGGAATCATAGATGCAGTTGGTCACTGGGCGGCGTGCAGCCTGAATCATGGTGATGGCGCGAGGGGAGAATAACTCCTGTGCCATTATGCAGCGTTCAAGTGCCAGACGGCCAGTTGTAACCACTGAGGGTCCGGATGGCAGATGCTTCCCTGGTGTAGGGATACTTCGTGAGGTGGAACTTTCCATGGGGGTGATTGAGACAGGTTCATCAGGTCTGCAAACCACAGTCTCTGTGGCCAGTATGGTGCCACGAAAATCACCTCCGCCCGTTCGTGTATCAGTTTGCGGATGGCTGCCGGTATGAGAGAGAGTGGGGGAAAGGCATAAAGTAGGCCTTGTGGCCACTGAACTCTTAATGCGTCCGTCCCCTCCGCCCCTGGATTGGAGTAGCGGGAGTAGAATCTGGGGAGCTGAGCATTGTCCGACAATGCGAACAGGTCGAGGATCAGCTGACCGAACCTGCGGGAGATCCTGGTGCCCCCTTGACGGTTGATATGTGCCTTGGCTGCCACATTGTCTGTAAGGACTAGGACATGGCGGCCCTTGATTCTGTGTCTGAAGTGTAGCAGGTCTAGATGGATCGCCCTGAGCTCAAGCCAGTTGATGTTGTTCCTCAGATCCGCGGCAGACCAATGTCCCTGCGTGAAATGAGGTAGAAGGTGAGCTCCCCAACCGTACAGGCTGGCATCTGTCGTGATGGTAACCCTGTCTGGTTCCTTGAAGGGTGATCCCTTGGTCACCTCCCGAGAGCACCACCAACGGAGCCCCTTGCAAATGTGCGCCGGAACCCTGAATAGGCGGTTGGATGCGCTGGTATTCTGTCGTTGGAAAGGAAGGAGGAACCACTGCAAGTCCCACAGATGAAGCCTGACTATGGCTATGCAGGATACCATTTTGCCTAGCAACTGGGATAGTGTGACCAGGGGAACTTTGTGTTGTTTGTGTACCTGGCGAGCCAGTTCCCTGATGCTGACCACTCGCTCCTGGGAGAGGTAGACCATGCAGTTGGATGTGTCTATGATGGCTCCCAGATGCAGTAGCCTGGGTGAGGGGACTGTCTGGCTCTTCTGGAAGTTTACTGAGAACCTATGCTGCTGAAGGACGCGAATGGTGGTTTTTACGTCCGCCTGAGCCGCCTGGCGGGATGTTGCTTGAATCAAGATGTCGTCCAGATAGCATTGGATGCGTATTGGAAATTTTCTGAGTTTGGCGGCTACTACCGCCAGTATTTTTGTAAACACCCTGGGTGCTGAGGAGAGACCGAAGGGGAGCGCCCTGTACTGAAAGTGTCTGCCTCCGTAGCAGAAGCGTAGGAACCTGCAGTGAGATGGATGGATGGGGATGTGAAGATAGGCTTCCGTGAGATCTATCGATGCCAGGAAGTCGCCCTGCCTGATGCTTCCTAGAATGGATTGTAGGGATTGCATCTTGAATTTTTTGTATGTTATGTAACGGTTGAGATTTTTGAGGTCTAGGATTGCCCTCCATCCTCCTGAGGTCTTGGGAACTATGAAGAGGATGGAGTAAAACCCCTTGCCCCTGTATTCTGGTTGGACCGGTTCTATGGCTTGAATCTCCAACAGGTGTTGGATGGCTTCCTGCATGAATTTGCGCTTTATGGGGTCCCTGGAAACTGAACAACTGTTGAATCGGTCTGGAGGTGTGACTAGAAACTCCAGGGACAATCCAGACTGAATGGTCTGTAGTACCCAGTTGTCCATTGAGGTTTGTTCCCACTGATGGAAAAAGTGGACCAGTTTTCCTCCAATGGGAAGATTGGGGAAGGGGTCATTTATTCTTCTGGTAGGGGTGGCCCATTCCAGAAAAGGGCCGCTTGGTCTGGTTCTGTTGCCTAGCCCTGAACCCTGATCTGTCAAAGGGACGGTCGTACGGTCTGTCCTGTCTGGGCGTATATGGTTTTGCGTTCTGATTGAGAGACACGGTTGTTGTTTGGCGAAAGGGCTGCCTTCGAAAATAAGACTCGGAGCGCCTGTCAGATTTTTTGTTTAGGTGGACCATGACCTTACGTTTGTCCTTATTCTCGACGAGATAAGGGGCCGGGCCTCCCCAAACAAGATGTTGCCTAAATAGGGGGCGGTTGCTAGGCGCCACTTAGCCTTGGTGTCAGCCTGCCATTGTTTTAGCCATAGCATCCTTCTGGCAACTGTATTGGATGCTATGGATCTAGAGAAGATGGCTGATTGAAGTGTTGCATCCACAGCATATTCCGAGGCTGCCACCATCTTGGCCAGGTCCTGGTGAGTCCACAGGTCCTCGGCCGGAACCCTGGCCTGTAGTTGTTGTAGCCACATAAGAGTGGTCCGAACGAAGGAGGCCGAAGTGGCCGTCTTGGTGTCCCATGCTGCTGACTGATGAGTTTTATGGAAGGTTTGTTCCCACCTTTTGTCATTAGCTTTGAGAACCTCCATGAGGTCCCCCGCAACGGCTGTCTGGGAAACCAAGAGGGTCCAGGCTTCGTCCACCTTGGGTATCTCTAGTGCCTCCTTGAGATCTGAGGATGTATTGTACATCTTCTTGTCCGTGCCACTCACCAATGGGAGGGAGGCAGGTGAGGTCCATTGTTTCTTGATCTCTTGCAGAAACATGTCGGGACAAGGTACATGGTGTTCCGTCGTCACCTTTGTGACAAATATCGGCCTTGACGTGGTGCCTGATGTCACCTGCGGTTGAGGGAACTGTTCAGCCCCTATGTTCGCAGTGGACGTGGCCTTGCGAAGGATAGTGAGGAATAGGTTGGGATTAAATAGACCCCCCGAGGAGGGTGGTTCGGGGGGGAGTTCCTCATCCTCCGACAAGGTAATTTCCAGTGGCTCCTCCTCTTGCGGAGAGGAATAACCGCTCATGGAGGAATGGACTGGAGATGCGGGCTCCTGTAAAACCTGGACCTCTGTGGGAAGTTCAAGGGATGGTGTGGCCGCTCCCTGGACGTGTTGGACGCTGCGCTGTGATAGGGCGCAGTCCACCACTTTTGTTAATAAGGCCTCCAGCTGTCTGTCCGCAAAAAGTTCCCCTATGTCGTGACCTCGGAGTGTAGTGGCCGGGGGTGACGAGGTGGATTCTGTGGTCGCACCCCTGACAGCTGCTGTTTGTTGGGCCGATGTGCGGGGCGGGCCAGGTGGTGTCGGTGTCCCCGGAATGGACCATACTCCCTGAGATGATGTTGATGGACCCAATGGTAATTCCATCTCGGTGGCCGCCATTTGGTCTAAATCCAGTTGGGCCTGCCTCTGCACCCTGGAGAACTCCTTCTCCAGGGCCTGGTGCCTACGGCTGGCTTGCTTTTCCGCCAACTTGGAGGGCTTCTAAAGCATATGCTTGGTCTTGGTTTTGCACTTGCCTGCCACCTTCTGACCCGAAGGAGTGATGCAGTCGTAATTGGGAGGTGGAGAGGTCATGCCTGTTGGTTGAGGCAATGGGGATCCCTCCATCCCGTTAGAGCAATCCCAGAACGAGCGCTGGCAGGCAAGTAGTTAGCGGAAGTGAGATTGGAGCAAATACCGAGACTGCCCCCCTGGTCACCTGACCAATGAAATAAATTTCTCTCTCGGCTACGGTCCCTTTGGAAAAAGGCTCCATGGCGATCTGAAGCTCGGGAAAGCGCGCGAGTCAGCTGGTTGTGATTCTTCGCTCTGTTAGGTTTTGAGGAAAAACGGAGCGTTGCTGTGAAAGGGGATCTCTATTTGTCTTTTGGAGCTCCCAATCTGTTTAACAAAGGGCTTTGTTGCCTAAAAAGGCAACAAACATGGCGCCCGCGGTTGCCCTGCGCTGCCCAGGCAAGCTCCGATAATCCGGATTCAAATTTGAGCCCTGGTCTGGAGCTTGCTATTTTACCCCAAAATAGGGGAAAAGGCTGGGAAGGTTGGGGAGAAAGGCACAGCAAGCAGTCTCTGCTGAAGCCTTTCCCCCCCCCCCACCCGCCCAGAGCCCTGGGGGTAGAGATTAGGTTGGAAGGGATTCCCCCCCCCACATCCCCACCTCTCTATTAAATTGAGATCAGAGCTGATCTCAGTGATTATGGGCAATTTATTAAGGTTAATTTAGAGGCATCCAATTCTGGAGGGGAAATTCCACCAATGGATTAAAAAGTCTAACCTGAAATCTCTGAGAGCCAAGCCAACACGAATTTTTTCAGAGCGGAGACCAAGTTAAGAATGGGTCCCAAGAGCAGGCAGACAGAGAAAACCCATTGGTGGATTATCCATCTCCTGTACTGGAGAAAAGGAATTCCATAATATGGGGGCTACTGCATAGAACAGACATGTCAAACACAAGGCCCGGGGACCAGATGTGGCCCGCAAAGTGGTTTCATATGGCCCGCGAAGCCATCCTGGAAACAGTGAAGGAACAGCCCCCACTGCCTTGGCTCTGTCCCAGGCAGGCCGGGAGCCAATGTACAATTTTGTGGTGGCCATCTATTTATTTATTTATTTATTTGACTTATATACCGCTTTAAGTACAAGCACTCTCTAAGCGGTGTACACCAGTAAACAATGTATATATATATATTTACATTGCCCCCAACAATCTGGGTCCTCATTTTACCTACCTCGGAAGGATGGAAGGCTGAGTCAACCTTGAGCCGGTGAGATTTGAACCGCTGACCTGCTGAACACAGTCAACTAAAGTGGCCTGCAGTACTGCACTTTAACTGCTGTGCCACCTCGGCTCTTTATCTATGCTGAAATGCATTCAGTCTTAGCTCCACAAGGCCATCTGGAAACATAGAGGAACCAGCCTCTGCCACGTCGGCCTCACCCCCTGAGTGCATGCTGGGGAGGTGTCACCCTTTATGAGGAATGAAGAAATGCACCATCGCCTGGAAGTGGCCAGCAAATGGCCCTCGCCTACTTCACATATCCAGCTTGATGGGCTCTGCTCTGGTCCCACCCTTTTCTGCCAGAGACCCTCAGATCTGTCCCACTCCTGCCCAGGCCTCCACAGGCACCCTTGACGCGAATGATGTAGAGCTGGCCACGCCCACCCAGTAGGCCACATCAACTCCATCCACACCCACCCAGTAGGCCGCACCCACCTGGCCCCCCAGAGGCAACCGCAATGCTGATGCGGCCCTCAATGAAATTGAGTTTGACACCCCTGGCATAGAAGATCCCCCCCTTTTCACTTCACTGGGTGGGATGAAAAATTAAGAGTTCTATCACTAAACTCCAATTTTTGCATCACTTTGCCTCTAAACATTATCAGACACTGTTTACAGAATAACTAAGAGGCTTTAAGAAAAGATAAGGAAAAATGTATGCAGAGTAGATTCAGAGAATGTGCTTATTAGTACATTACATGCTATGTAGATAACAACAAGGGACAAGCATTTGTTGATAAGCTATGGAATTAAAATTCTTGGGAAAAGCTAGGTTACCAGATCCACATTAACCCTAAATATCAAACAATGAAGGAAAACTATTGTACATGCAGCTTTAGCTTTAAGACAGATACTCAGTTCATCTGGATAATTTACCAGAATGAATTAATTTTAGAATAAGAAGCTTTATCCATTTAACCAGCATTTCCAAGTTACTAAATGTATGGCCAAGACACTTACAATTTTATGCGGGAGAAAACACGAATAACCAAAGACCTACATACAAACACCCGCAAAAACCTCAGCGCGCACACACACACACACACACACACACAAAAGGCGTTCACCAGGAGATAAAAACAATACAGTTTTAATAGATAAAACCAAGCTTTTGATGGCTAGGAATCTGCCATCATTGTCAGGGTACAAACCAACCGGTAAGGAAACTTGCTTATGAGTACAGCCGCCCCCGCATTCTGCACATGGACCTCATGACGGGTCCCAGCTGATTGTTTCTAACTTCACTTTCAGTATTTGATGACTCTTTCTTACAATCCCTACTTACATCTGCATGATCGCCCCTCTCCCCACCCCTTTTAGTTCTTGAGCTGGGCTTATCTGCATTTTAGGCAGTTGTTATAACCTCTAAGCCACAGGTTCTCTCCCACTCTGTTAGCTATCAGGAGAGAGACAGGGGGAGGAGATTTTTACCTTGAATGTACACCCTGTCAGCCCAAATATGGGAGAAAGAAATCTTCTTTCTTTTTCTTTTGCCTGTATCAGCTCAATCTAGAGCCATCCACAAGCAGCAGTCGCCAACTGCGACATCATTTTACATTTTTTTTTTTAGGTTGCTAACAAAGAATAAAGAGAGAATGGTATAGCTATTTCGAGTTCCTTTAACTCTCTTCAGCCAAACTTACTCTTCTGAGATTCGAACCTGGGCTATCTGCATGTTAGGCAGATGTTATAACCTCTAAGCCACAGGCTCTCCTCACTTTGTCAGCTGTATCAGGAGAGAGACAGGGGGAGGTTATATATATATATATATATATATATATATATATATATATATATATATATATATATATATATATATATATAGGCTCAAACACAAAAGAGCCAACAAACAGTAAAGGTCCCTAGACAATACATGGGGGTGGGGGTGTCCTTCCAAAGCAAGTACAACAGGGAGGGGGGAGGAGAGATTGAATTTTAAAAGTTAATTATCAAAAAGATATATAATACATAATACTTAAATAGTACTTCATTAAAACTCCCACATGTCAACTCACAACTTTGACCCAAAGTAGAATAGGGAGAACTAATCTATAATTGTCCAATATTGTGCAATGAACAGCACTCTGTTTTTAATAATAGTGTTACAAGTTAACGAGATGGGGGAGTGTTCATTTCTTTTCAAGTTTTCTAAATTTTTGCATCATTTTCTCTCTAAACATTATCAGAACTTAATCTGGGTCATATTGATATTTAAGTGAGCCTGACCTAATTGGGTGCAAATTACTTTTTTCACACTGGGACATCACAAGATGTTCTTTTTTCAAAAAAATGAAATAAATGAAACAAACATAAAAGTTGTGTTTTGTGCTGGTGCTGTTTGCTCATGTTAACTCCCTTTTTCTATCTTGAGGACACACATGGACTTCTGATAATGCAAACAAATCTAGAAATGCATAAAATCTAAACAGAGGAAGAATACTTTTTCACAATTCTATATTTCAGTGGTGGCGAACCTATGGCACAGGTGCCAGAGGCGGCACTCAGAGCCCTCTCTGTGGGCATGTGCGCCATCGCCCCAATCCTAGGCCTTCAGCTGGGTTTTATAAAACCTTTTGGCTTTAGGCCTCCGCCACCATGTGCAAAAAAAAAAAAAGGTTCCATCAATCAGTCAATTTCAACTTCTTGCAGGAAAAAAAAGGATCTTGCGAAGTTGGAATTGATTGATTGAACTTTTTAGCCCCACCCAGTCTGCTGTTACCACTGCAGCCACCCCCACCCAATGGGCCACCCCCACCCAATGGGCCACATCCACCTAATGGGCCACACCCACCCGGCACCCGACGATGCATAAGTGGGCACTCGGTCTCTAAAAGGTTCGCCATCACTGCTATATTTCAAAGAACTATTTCATTTTTCTTTTCAGTCCAATCTCTCCCTGTATGCAGGATGGTAAGGAGTGAGCAAGAAGTAGATTGTCTCATGTATCCATCATCTCAATTGACATCATCAATCTAAACAAACTGAAATATACTACAATAGGATTAACCCAACTTTCTGTAGCAACTTTTCTTATCTAGCTTCTCTTTCTTAGTTGGGTCCTTCTACATATATCTTTCAACTAGTGCCTTTATCTTCGCTTTGAACAAAAACATCAAGGGAAGCAGCCCAATATTTTGCCTCCTACTACCCAAATCCATTAATGGTCAAACCAGCCATCCCTCTTAATCCACAACAAAGTAGACCCACTTAACACATAAAATGAACACTCCCTTCACTTTGAAGCAGGTCCAGACACTTGGAATTGAGAGAGGATGACAGTGAGGAATAGAAAAAAAAAACCAGGAATGGAAGAAAGAAAGAAGGGAGCATCAGGAATAGGTAAATTTCTTAAAACATGATATTTACTCCCATCTACACCTCTGCAGGAAGAGAGCAGTTGTCATGGCAACATCTGGTCCAGGAGTCTCTGACCATGTATTTGAGGGTCCAGGGATGCAGAGAAAATTGAAGGAGATGGAGGGAGAAAAAAAAATTATTTCCTGCAACCAACAATTTTTGGATTCAAAATGGAGGTATTCAAAAAATAAATCTGTCCATAGATTACACACTAAAGCCATTGTTCTGCTAGCTCTATCAGAATACAGTTATATGTTAATGGCAAACTACTGTTCTCTACAGACTTCAGCTGTGAATGTCACTGTTGCTCTCTGAGAACTGCCAGGTTAACCTGAGGAAATATTGTTAAAAGAAGGGGCCAAGATACAACCAGTGTTATACAAGTTTCCGGGAAACAGAAAACTCAACCTCTCCATTGTTTACTTTGAAAAAAAAAATATGTATTGTATGTGGTTGTTTAAAAGAACCAGCTTTAGCTAAATAGCAGGAAAGACTTTTAATGGTTATTAGAGCTAATACCACCTATAAAATATGTATGTGCACATAACTTTGAAAACATAGATCTTTAGTATGACCTCATTTGCTTTCAATATTTAATAAAGTTAAATATGGCAAATTGCTACCTGCACCCAATTCTTAGTACTAACTCATTACTGTTACTCTTTATCCTTTATTGTCACACTGTTCAGTAGCTGGGTACAATATGCCATTTATGAATACTGTAAATCTATGCAGGGTGGACTCTGCATCCTTTCAGGAAGTGGTAGACATGGAAGATGTTTAAATAAAGGCTAAAAGATTACACATTCTATCACTGAGCGATTCATATTTTTAGTCTGTGTGAGAAAGCAGGCTGCCTAGAAAATGGACAGGACCTGGGTTGCTGTTGACCTGTCTTTTTAAGCCCTCTCCTCAGCCAGCAGACAACCAGGTTATAAAAACTGATCTGAGAAATATGGGGCAGAGGGTGTGTAGAAGTAGTCAGAAAGAGAATTTTTTTCTAGCAATAAGGAGTAGGAATATTCATAAGGAGCAGTAATTGGAGTAGGAGTAGTAGCAGTGGAGAAAAGTGGAGTAGGGATGATTAGTGTTATATCCTGTGAATGTTTGTGTGTGTGTTGTCTAGGGACCTGTATTGTTTGCTCTTTTGTATTTTGAGAACTGGGTGTACATAAAAGCCTGTGACAAAGTGGTGGCAATGGAGAGATATTCATAAAAAAGTGGAATATCAAACATAGACTGGCAACCACACAGGTGGAGATGGCTTAAACTCAAATTCATTAAATACTTCATAAAAGCAAAACAAATCCCAGCTGCACCAGGAAAGGAGTTTGGTCCTCACAGAGTTCAGACTTTGCAAGAAATAGCCAACAGCTGCAGAAACCAGACCCCTTACGACAGCCTACACCAAAAAAGAGCCATGGAAAAAGTAGAAGGGACAGATTCTTTCTTAAAAGAGACTAGCACTTTGTTACAGACAATTATCCACTCTTTACCTGTAGTTAAACTGAAGAGGCTAGACCAGCCAGAAATGGGTCTAGGATTGGATACGTGCACCAATATCATTACAGAAATGTTAAAGCAATAGTAAGAGAAAAGGCTTTGGTTAATTAATAAAGAGAAGAGTGACTTTGGAGACAGACACAAAGGAAAGAAACTAGAATGAGAAAAGAGTGAAAGACAAGAGAAGAGTTTGGAGGACTGATTTAAAGGGGGGGCAGGCATCAGAAACAGGACCATCACCTCTAAGGTTTTCAGAATGTATAGTGAGGTTCCAAAGACATAAAAATTCCAAATTTGTCCAAAGAAGAAAACATAGAGGCCTATTTTACCATGTTTGAAAGAGTTGTTACCTCTTGTAAATGGCTGAGAGTGATGGGTGGCCAAAATAGCCCCATGTTTATCGGGAAAGTCTTTGAGAACTTATAGTAATCTTCCAGCAAGAGAAGTAATCAATTACAAGTAATCCCTTGTTAAAGAGGTAGTCCTATACACGTATGATTTAACCTCTTACACCTATGGGCAAGCATTTGGGACCTACACATATGAAAAACATGAAGGGATTTATGAATGTTGGGCAACATTGAAAGACTTAGGCAGGAAATGAGGCCAGATGAAATGAGGAAGAAAAAAGTGGTAGAGGAAATAATTATAGAACAATTTCTACAGGTACTTCCTATTAAAGTGTGAGGTTTTAGATGCAAGAATACAACCCAGAAATGAGTCAATGAGAAGTGGCTGAGGACAACGTGGAAGCAAAAGAGACACAGGATGTTAGAAAAGAAGATGAAGAAGAAGAAGAAAGAAGAATGACTGTTCCAGAAAGTAGGAACTATAAGGAGCCCGAAGGCTAAAGATGAAAGGAGTAAAAAAATCTTTAGCTTCAGCCCAAACAAAAGGACAGCTTTGGGAATTCAGAGAGCCAAAAACCATAGTTGTTACAACTATGGAAAAGTGGACACTTGCCAAATGACTATAAAAGCCAGAGGGAAAAAGGGAAGAACTCCAATAGTGCAAGAATCTCTGGGGAGAAAAATTATGATCCCAGCAGAAATTAATGGGGTCACTGTTAGATGCTTAGTAGATACTGGGAACAGACAGCCACTGCGATGTCCTCATTTAGTAAAGGTAAAAGAGCCTCTTACAAGTGTGTTTGGGCCAACTAAAATGGTCCCATTGGTTAAAGCCAGAGTACAGAGGAAAGAACAGGTAATGGTGGTAGGAGTAATCCCTAACTTCACATGTAACCTAGTAATTGGTAAGATTTTACACTTATTGAGGGCTGGATTAAAAAAAAAAGGATTAAAGGAGGCTAAGATGGTGAGAATAATCACAAGAGTTCAGTCAATGGCAAAGATGAAAATGGAGCAGAAGCAGAAAGGGAAGGAACCTGGATTCTTCTTAGCCATCCTGATTTAATAGATGTTAAAAGGAAAAGCTTTACAAAAGGCAACCAAAGCTGGGGTGAAACCATAGGGAAAACATGTCAAACTGCCAGCCTATGGGCCAGATGTGTCACAACGAAACCGCACCCACCCCAGCCGGCAATGGGAGAAAAGTCGTGATACGTCAGGAAAGATCCAATGTTAAAACTTTTGTTGGTTTGTAATAAAAAAAGGAAAACAAAGAACCAAAACCCAGATTTCAAGAAAAAACAGGGTTGCTGTACCCAATTTGGTTTCATCCCTATACAAAGAAATTGAACAATTGGTAGCTCCCTGGAGATATTGCAAGGCTATATAGGAACTAGCCCATGAAAATCCATGGTCTGGATATATGGGTAGAGATAGAACCACATATAGAATTTCAGATAGATTTTGTTGCCCAGGAATTTGTAAAGATGTGGCCCATTACTACAGATCTTGCCCTGTGTCAATTAAATTCATATGGAGAGAGTGCTTTTAATCGCTATTTCTTTTTCTAAAATAGCCATAGACATTGAAGTCCCTTTGCCACAGTCTAGTAAAGGCAATGAATATATGCTAGTTGCTTGCAATTATGCAACTTGTTATCCTGAAGCAGTTCTGTTAAAGAACACAACTTCCCAAAGAGTAGAAAGAAACTGGGCAAAAGCTTTAGTGGAGTAGGCATACCAAATAAGATCCTTACAGATAAAGGAGTCAACTTTTCTTAAATATGTATACACAGACCTAGGAATAAAGGGGTGCATACCAGTCCTTATCCTCAGGCAGATGGCCTTATGGAAAGAATGAACCAGATCCTAAAAACTATGCTGAAAAACAGCTGCAGTGGTGGTGTGTGCCTTACCAATTAAACAAATGATAGCAGCTTCTAAAAACTATGCTTGGCATCCAGGGAGGTCCTCCAGATGCAACTGGCTGCAATCCTACACATACTTTCTTACACAAATAAGAGCCACTTTGGTCTAGTGCAGTGCTGGCGAACCTATGGCACATATGCTAGACGCGGCATTCGGAGCCCTCTCTGTAGGCACATATGCCATTGCCCCAGCCTCGCCTCCCCCCACGACCCCCTCCTCACCAGCAGCCCCCCTGGAGGAGAGTCGCCCCTGAGTGTGGCCCGCACAGAGCAGTGCAGCCAAGGACAAAACAGCCAGGCAACATAGACAAGACTCTGCCCTCACACCCCATCGCGCACAGTTGATGCTGCGGCCTGCGGGCAGAGGGCATGGCCGCAATGCTGCTGCTGGGCTGCCTGGGTGATCTGCGGCAGGCCTTGGGGTTGGTGAGTGGCTCTGCGGGCAGGCAGGGTGGAGCAGGGACGGGGCCAGTTTTTGGGCACACTGTCTCTAAAAGGTTCGCCATCACTGATCTAGTGGTTAAGATACTAGGCTATAAACCAGGGGTATCAAACTCAATTTATTAAGGGCCACATCAGCATTGTGGTTGTCCTCTGGGGCCAGGTAGGTGTGGCCAGGGTGGGCATGGCTTACTGGGTGGGCATGGCTATAATGGGTGTGGCCTACTTGGTGGGCATAGCCAGCTCTACATCATTCGCATCAAGGGTGCCTGTGGGGGCCTGGGCAGAAGTGGGACAGGTCTGAAGGTCTCTGGTAGAAGGGGGTGGGACTGGGGCAAGCACCAAGGCATGGTCCACTGGAAGAGCCTCACTGTTTCTCTCAGGCCATGCGAGGAGAAGCTGGGTGGTGCTGTGGGCTTCCCGGAGCCCTGGGCAGCAGAGGTCAAATGCCTAGTCCGGCCCTCAAGCACCCGTGACACCAAGCCCAGCCCCACTACCCCAAAGGGGTGCCCAGCTGCACTTACCTCCTCCTCAAGGTTGCTGCTGCTGTGGTTGCTTTCCTTAGCCAGGTTGCTCATGATGTGTACGAGGGCAAAGTCAGAGAGAGGCCCATTCCCTCTCCATGGGAGGAGACCCGGCTTTGTATCCAAAGCTTCCTTAGCAATAGGATGGGAGACCCCCAGGATAGGCCAGGAGGAGGGGGCAAGGGGATGGTGAAAGGGCAGCAGGGCAGGACTAAAGCAGGACTTCCCTCAAACCAGTGATAGCAAACCTTTTAGAGACTGAGTGCCCAAACTGCAACCCAAAACCCACTTATGCATCGTTGGGTGCTAGGTGGGTGTGGCCAATTGGGTGGGTGTGGCCCATTGAGTGGGTGTGGCTGAACTAAAAATTTCAATCAATCAATTCCAACTTTGCAAGATCCTTTTTTTTCCTGCGAGAAGTTGAAATTGACTGATTGATTGAACCTTTTTTTTTTTTGCACACGGCGGCAGAGGCCTAAAGTGAAAAGATTTTATAGAACCCAGCTGAAGGCCTAGGACGGGGCGACGGTGCGCGTGCCCACAGAGAGGGTTCTGAGTACCGCCTCTGGCATAGGTTTGCCACCACTCCTTCAGACTCTCCTTCCTTCCTTCCTTCCTTCCTTCCTTCCTTCCTTCCTTCCTTCCTTCCTTCCTTCCTTCCTAAGAACAGAGTGATGGGAAAATATTTGAGATGAGGGAAGGAGAAAAACAGGCAAGGGGAGGTATCACCCTTCGTGAGGAATGAAGAAATGCACCATCGCCTGGAAGTAGCCAGCACATGGCTCTCACCTACTTCACATATTTGGCTTGGTGGGCTTTGGGGGAGGGACGCCATGAGCAACATGAGAGTCTACGTTACCTGAGCAATGCCGCCCAGCCCCCAGCCTGCCTGCTTTCGGCAGGCAGCGAAGCGCTCTCCTCACAGCAGCGAGAGGCTGAGCCGGGCAGTGCAAAGTTCGTCAGCTTTGCACCTTGCTGCCTGCTGAAATCAGGCAAACGGGGCTGAGTGGCAGCTCGCTTCTTTTTGAATTTGCATCGCCTGGCTCAGCCTCTCGGTGCTGTGAAGAGAACGCCCCACTGCTTGCTGAAACCCCTTCCCTGGAACCCATCAAGCCAGATATGTGAAGTAGGCAAGGGCCATTTGGTGGCCACTTCCAGGAAATGGTGCATTTCTTCATTCTCACAAAGGGTGACACCTCCCCAGCGTGTGCCCAGGGGGTGGGGCCAACGCAGCAGGGGCCAGTCCCTTGCTGTTTCCGGACTGCCTTGTGGAGGTAAGACTGAATGCGTTTCAGAATAGATGGCCACCACAAAATTGTACATTGGCTCCCGGGCAACTGGTCCGGGGCCAAGGCAATGGGGACCATTCCCTCACTGTTTCCAGGATGGCTTCGCAGGCCACGTGAAACCACGTCACAGGCTGCATCTGGCCCCCGGGCCTTGTGTTTGACATGTCTGCTATAAACCATGCAACATTTAAGTTCTAGTCCTGCCTTAAGTATTAAAGCTGGCTAGGTGACCTTCATCAGTTTAAAATATTTAAATTCCAGCTTGCTGAATTTCCTAAGTCTGCTGCAATCCAGAGCTTTTGCCCCAAACTCTCATTGTAAAATCTCCTTTAGGCAGAATGAGGGAAAGAACGGAAGCAGCATTCTGTTTCTGGAAGAGATTTCCAGATAGTTTAAGAGATGTTTGTTACGAAAGCTTGCATGAGTGTATGGGTAAACCTTTGCTTGAAGCTAGAGAGAACATAGGTGATACAAATGATTGCATGGACATGACTAGCTTCTCTCTTATCTTTCAGGGCAGACATGTCAAACTCGCGATGTATCAGAACTTTTTCCCCATTGCTGGCAATGGGGTAGGCGTGGTTTTGGTGTGACGCATCCGGCTCTCGGGCCGGCAGTTTGACATACCTGTTTTAGGGCATAAAACAAGAAGCAACTTAAGAACAAGATGATGATTATAACAATAGTTGAAAGAAAAATTCGATTTTCAGATACCTTAAAAGTGTAAGAAGCAGGAGCCTTGTTATAAATCCATAGAATCATGGAATCATAGGGACCTTGGAGGTCTTCCAGTCCAACTTCCTGTCCAAAGCAGATATCCTAATTCCATCCCAGACAAATGGTTGTCCAGTCTATTCTTGAAAACCTCCAGCAAAGGAGCATTCACAACTCCAGGAGACAACTTGTTCCATTGATTAATTGTTCTCACAATCAAGAAATTTCTCCTTACTTCTAAGTTGGACTTCTCACTGACTCTAGCCATTGCATCTTGTGCTGCCATCTGGTAATTTGGAGAATAAGCCAATCCCCTTTTCTCTGTGACAGCCATTCAAATATTGGAAGATCGCTATCCTATCACCCCTAAGCCTTCTCTTTATTAGGCTAAACATACCTAGTTCCTTTAGCCATTCATCGTACAGTTTAGCTTCCAGACCTCTTATCATTTTTGTTGCTCTTCTCTGAATTAATATCTTTTTTATATCTTGGTGACCAGTACTTGGTGACCAATACAGTATTCCAAGTGTGGCTTCACAGTGCAGTATGGAGCAGTACTATCTCTTCTTGTGATTCTGATGCTATTCCTCTGTCAGGTCAGTACTGCATTAGCTGTTTTGGCAGCTACAGCACACTGCTGACTCATATTTAAATAGTGGTCCACTAGGACACCTAGATCTCTCTCTCTTACTACTATTGAGCCAGGTTCTGCCTATTCTACACCTCTGCATTTGGTTTTTCCTATCTAAGGGCAAGACCTTGCTTTTCTCACTACTGAACTGTTTCTTCTTGGATAGGGCCCAATGATCAAATCTGTCAAAATCATTCTGAATCTTGAGTCTATCTTCCAAGGTGTTAGCAATTCCTCCTGGCTTAGGCTTATCTACAAATTTGATGAGTACCCCTACTATCCCTCCCTCATCTAGATCATTTATGAAAATGTTGAAGAGCACTGGGCCTAAGGCAGAACCTTGAGATACCCCACTACATGCTTCTCTCCACAGAGATGTAATTCCACTGAGGACCACACACTGAGTGTGGTTGGTCAGTCAACTGCAAATCCATTTAGTGATATGTCTGTCCCACATTGTCCTATCTTACCAAGAGGTAGGTGGCAGTCTACTTTATAAAATGCCTTACTAAAGTCTAAATATCCACACCGTTTCCTTGATCCATTAATTTAATCGCTTTATCAAAGAAGGCAATAAGATTTGCTCAGCATGAACTCCTTTTAACAAACCCAAGATGGCTTCTTATAATCACTTTGCTCATTTCTAAATGCTCCTCGATATGCTGCTTGATTATCTTTTCTAGGATTTTCGGAGTTTTGATGTCAGGCTTATTGATCTGTGGTTTCCTGGATCCATTTTTCCCCTTTTTGAGGACTGGAACCACATCAGCTCCTTTCGAGTCTTCCGGTAGTTCCTCCACATGCTAGGAGTTCTGAAAGGTTTCATTCAATGGTTCCGAGATCACATCTACCAGCTCCTTCAGAACCCTGATATGTAAACCATCTGGTTCTGATGATTTAGTATTGTTTTTCTGAAAAAGACCCAAGCCCAGACAGGCCCTTCTGCTGAAGAGAAATAACCTTACTACCCAATGCCAAAACAGTATAAAATCCAAATGAATATGGCTTCTTATGCTTTGTTGAATCTTATGACTTCCAAATCCTTCTTAATTAAATAGCAAAATCCTGATTACAGATTTGCAGGTGAGCCTTTCAGGAAACAGATTACAAACAAACAAAAAGCCAGACTAATACAGCCTTGGGGCAAGAATGAACACTTTGTGCACATAAAAAGAATCGTTTTCACATTCCTGTGAGTTGCCCTTTTAACCATCCTGTTATTTGCAGTCTTTTAAGACCAAAGGTTTGTCTGCTTTTCCCCTGGGTTTCTTGTCATGCCTCACACGGAGGCATTCCTCTCGAGCTGTATGGTTAAAGGGCCTCAAAGGCAGCTCTAGAATTTTAGCCAGTCATTCATAGGGGCCTCTGCAAGCCATAACAGCTAACTGTAGACCTTCTGCACTTTGGTGAAAGGGGTGGTGAGGGAAAGCAGCTAAAAGAGCAGGCAAGCTGAGGGAATTGACTCCGGCCAAGCCAACCAATTCACAGCTGCAATTTTGTTTGCTTGCTCAGCTGTTCTTGAATCCCATAGCTCATTTAACAGAGGTTTGTGATGAGGAAGCAGAAAATAATTAAACCAAGGAAATAATTCACCAAGTTGACATAAGGGGACCAATTTCGCATAGGGAATGCCACTTTTCTCAGTTAGAAAGGAGAACGGAATGCCAGGCTCAACTATTCGCATCTTGGCTAATTTTAAAACACGCCAATTTAAGTTGGCCACATTTAGAAAAGGAACACTTAGAAATATTTTAAAAGTAGAGCAGCTGGCAATAAATGCCTAGTTTTATAAAAGCATACTTCACATTATATAAATATTTTGTTTCCTTTTTTAAAAAAAAAAAGTAGAATGCAGGATTGTCTCTTGAGGAGAATAAAACGCTTAGAAAGAATTTTGTCTCAGGATGAATATAAATGCTTTAATCTCAAGGAGTATTATCAATCTATATGCTGAGCATGAGGGCTGAATATTCAGTCATGTTTTCCTAGGTATTTATAAAGATAATACTGCACATTTGGGGTGTGGTGCCCACATGATGGTACCATACCTTTTTAAGCACATGACCACTGCCTTGAAAAGTTAGTCCTCTCAATTTTGCATTCCTTCAATTCTTTGAACTGCACAGCCTGCTCAGAGCACAGAGTGTAAAGATTTCCAAAATAATATTTATGCCATGATGCCACTTTTCCTCCACCTTGCTTTCCACCCTCCCAGTGTGCAGCTTCCTCAACCTCATCTGCTCCTGAATATGCAAGAGGCATAAATGTTTATGATGTTTACTCTTCTCTGCTTTGTCTCAACAAACTCTCTGGGAAGTGACAAATACAGCTGCACTCCCGGGATACAGAATACAGTTCCTACCACCCGCTTGCCATGTTACACCGACATCACCTCACTAAATAATTAGGCTAGCAATTAGCTTGTTAGCGGCAAAATGATTTGTTAGGGATGCACAGGCAGGTGCTGGGTCAGATCAAAATCACCTATTTAGGATAAAGAAAATGGATCAGATAGTTTCCCCAAGGACAAAAGGACATTGGCTATAATGTGAAATTCTCCTACATGTCTGTCTTAGTCAACCGCATCATATAAGAAACATCAATTTGTTCTTGCAACTGTCCACTGTCCTAGCACAAGTCCACTTATATGAGAGCTACTGAGTGAAGCAGGCATCTGGCTCTCAGTATCTTAATTCGCCTGCCAACAATGGCAGATAACTGATGCGGCTTTTAATGGACTCAATTTTACAGATAACTGAATATTTTACAACTACCCCTATTAATAGGAACAACTTATTGTCCCTATATCTAGGAATGTTGTCAATTCTGTATTTGATAGTGGAATTTAGCTCCCAAATTGTGTTTTGCTGATAGGATATCTCCAAGCTGTGCAATATATTTATTACAAATACATATATATGATTTTCAATCCAATTTTTTACACACACTACAGGTAGTAAAAAGCTCTCCATCTTTTTCTCTCAAAAGGAAGAAAGTATCATCTTATACTGTGAGATATAGGTACATCACTTTAAAAAAAACAAATAATGTTTTTGAAACAGTTAAAGGTTTTTACATGGCTAATTAGTCAACTTTTCTATTAAATCACACACAATAATTAACTAAGAATTATTTAAATGGTTGGGAGCCTTACTTTAATTTACCACACATTTAATTAAGCTGGTGAATCAAATCTTCAAATCTTGGTGTTTGGCTTTCTCAAACAATACTGTGAAACTATTGTTCACTTTAAAAGGTTGCATTATGTCTCTTCCTCTGTCAAATGGAAGGAAAAGATTGCTGAAATTAAAGGTTCTAGACCAATTACTCTTAAAATGTGAGGGGGCTGAAAGCAACAGCTAGAGACTAAGAAGAAGAATACGGCTGAACACACACACAAAAGAGAGCATGCAACATAAAATCCTGCCAATAAAATGTTTAAGCTCCAACACTTCCTTAAAAGACACAGTGCATATTCAAAGAAAAAAAGCATTTTGCAAGAGTACAACATGGATGTTTCCCTGATTCATTACTTCACTTCAAGCCCACTTATGAGGGCAATGAAGGAGTGGATAGAAAAGACAATATTCATTCGTTAAGGTTTATTAAGTGGCTAGTCATTTAGCTATCCCTTCGGGCTATTCATTTCTGGGATTTGTGATATCTTCAACAGAAAAATGAATTCGGTGATCACTTTGTTTCATGTAATTGTAAAAGTCATACTGAAATTTGACAAAAAGGGGTTTATAGCAAAAAAATTAAAAACAAAAGCCACAAAATTTATTTCCAAAGTTATACCATCACATTTCTACACATTAGAGCAAGCAGTACTTCAGATTCCAAAGGAAAAAGATGCTTCAGAGCACATTGGGCACTCATATATCACTTGTCTGCCCTGCTTAAAATCAGGTGCATTTATTCTTGATTTATTTGTTTTATATTCTGCCTTTATTTAATTCAGGAGCTCAATTTGGCCCTCCCAGCTGCAATGCAGTCCCTGGAAAAAATGCATTTGCTTTAGGGAATTGAAAGAGGCATGACTGCATATCCCACCACAATTTTCATCTTAGAATTTGGAGTATCTCACACACACACACACACACACACACACACACACACACACACACACACAGTCCCAGTAAAGTTGATGACACGTTCTTCCAAATGAGCATAGGACCATAATATTAATCCTAAACTCCAGCACTAATCGAAAATTGCTATTCAAACATAGATCCATAACACTGATGGAGATGGATGGCTATAGAGAATGAATGAATGAATGAATGAATGAATGAATGAATGAATGGGATGGTTTACTTCTATCATTCATTCAAACTGAGGGGATTAAAAATAGCATTGCTTTTATTTTATGGAACAAGCTTCACTGCAAATTGCACAGTACAAGTCCAGAAGGAAGAATCTGTGGCCATGACCCAGACACTTCCCTACTGTAAGCAGCCCCTATCTCTATGATTCTCTTTCCATTTTTGTCATCACTATAACTAAGATGCATAAATCAGTCAGGACCGCTTAGCGTCATGAGCAAACTGTGTCCCAGTAACATACTTCTTCATTGAAAAAAATTCAACAGATGATTCATGTAATTGTTATTGAAGATTCTTTTAACAAAATATAAAAACAATGCAAATATTAGAAAAGGAAAAAATAAGAAATGGTGAATAAGAAAAAAATAGAAAATAAGAAGAAACAAAAGATTACAAAGAAGCAGCTTCCAATCTTTTTGACAACAGCTTTTAATGCACTTGTATTTTACCCTCTCTACAATTACATCATAATTCCCTTGTTTCCATAAGTTACCCTTTCTAATTTTCAAACCATAATCACAAATTCATTTTTTATTTTTTAGGCTAAAAGTCCATTTCTCAGTACTGGAAGAGTTAATGAAAAAATAAATAAATAGCCTGATCTCGCATCAGGATGCCATATAGTAAGAGTCATA
Source organism: Crotalus tigris (assembly GCF_016545835.1). Classification (NCBI taxonomy): domain Eukaryota; kingdom Metazoa; phylum Chordata; class Lepidosauria; order Squamata; family Viperidae; genus Crotalus; species Crotalus tigris. Next base: position 2,108,924 of record NW_024100213.1, on the reverse strand, counting down.
TCATATTAATGTCTTGTCTACATAAACTCAGCAAGAGAGCCAATTTGGCCACTCTTTTACTCCCTGAAGCAGGTGCTGGCTCTAAAATGGATCCACAAATGGAATAGGAAGAGGACAGAAGAAACCACAAGACAGGGGCTCTTGATGTTCAGCAGAGCATCCCAGCCCAGATCACATTTTCAGTCTGATGCATTCCTGGTCCAAAGCCAAGGAACAAACAAACTGGAATGAGCTCTCCAGCCAAATGTGTTCAGTTCCTCCACATCAGGAAATAACTACAAATATCTCTGGAGCCTCCTTTGGTGGCAAATCCATCTGGATTCAGTACATTCAGAATCAAGACGTCAAGAATCCTAGGAACTATGTTAATATCATGGAGGAACATTAAAGACTCATCCACACAGTATGTTTTCTGTCCACACAAAAAGTCCTGGCCTTTCTCAGATACACACAAATGTATGCCTGATTAGGCAAATATATTGTGTGATCAAGTTTTCACAAATCTAACCTACAGTATAGTCTATGTCCATAGCTTAACTTTTTTCAACCTTTGTGATTGGTAATGGATGAGCTCCTTTAACTTCAATTCAAAACTGGATCAGCAATTAAAAGCATCAGTGGAGAATTCCGGGAAAATATAGGACACTGAGTCCTGCTTACATCTCATCACAGTGGTGTAACATTTCCAACTTATCCCATTAAAGAAAAAAAAACACCTGTGGTCCAAGTCATCTAGAATGAACAAAACTGGACAAATAAACCTTAAGGTTGGTTTCCAGCACTCTGAAAACCTCCACAATAAACTCCAAAGTCTTGAGAAAAAAAGTTACACAATTTCTTGCTTTCCTTTAAGCCACAAGGGAGAAGATTGCATATCTTGTTCATTCTGAGAATTACATGAGAATTAACAGTTCCATGGAACCTTAAAAATCTCCTTCCCCTTCTGAAGGATCTTCTTGAATTAAGATGCCCATTTAAAATAATGCATTAATTTGTGTGTAGAATATTATTTGGGTTTTAAGAGCTTCTCAAGAAAATGATGTTTCATTAGTAGTAAACCCAAATACATAACACTGGGCAAATTTATATTCCAGAACAGGTAATTACAAAATTTACTTGTATAAACACTTGCAATAATGGGAATCACCACAGACTGCAACTGCAATCATGAATTTACTTAGTGTTTTTTTTTCTGTTAATGTTATTTGAGATTGGTTGGGTTACTCATTAAAACAAACCTATTGTAAACCACTGAATATGAGACACAATAACTGATTCTAGGAACAGATCATACATCTAAACCCCAAGTTGTTTTGTCAACATTCTTTTACACTAATTTGCCATCTAGACTTTTTAAAAACTTCCACTGAAAGATTGGTAGGGTTAATGTAAAAGAATCTTTGCAAGATTCATGGCAAAATGAATGTTTTAAGTTCCTTCTCCACCTAATGTGCTCATGTTTCACCTACACCCTGTAGTGGACATTCATTACTGTTATGCCTGCTGTATAGAATACAAATATACAAATACCATGGATATTTACCAAATGATAAGTTATACAAAAGCATGAATGATCCTGTCCTTGATCTTATTCCAGTTCTCTCCAGCAGTTCAATATTTAATGGAAACCACCAATACATGAATCGCATCAGCAACATTTTGCTCCATTCAAAAAATCAATCCCAAGCTTGCTATGCTTCAGAAATACTACTCACCCAACAGCAACCACACTTTGCCCAATTTTTGAAGCCTGTGAATTTTCTCCCCTGAAAGTAAAAGGAGCTTATGATGACCTTGGGGCTGCAGACATGAGAGTAAAGTGTTTTTTGGTTTTTTTTTTTTTTTTTTTTTTTTTTTGAAGCTAGTGTTATAGGTCTGATCCGTATACAGGAGTTTGCAGGATTTTTTTTCAGCTTATGACTGAGAGATCTTTACATTCCATCTCTAGTAGGATCATTTTGTAAAAGTAGCAAATAGCCCAAAGAAAAGATAGTGTCAAATTCTGTGTCACAACACTTCTGCTGCTCTGCAATTCCCAATGTTTTTCAGATTGTTTCAGGGGGAAAAAAAAATTATAGGCTCAAAGGCTCTATTTGCCTTCCCCGAGAAGCAGTTCCAACATGGAAGAGGTGGACTGTTCACCTAATAATGGGCTACATCAGATCCATAAAGGAGGAACTTCTACAGATTCTCTTTTTTTAGAGCCTGAACCAAAGAACTGGCAGAACTCAAGCTACTGGGAAATTCTTGGCAGCCGAAGACACATTAAGCATTGTCATCCGCAAATTCAATATTCTCCTTTCTGCAACTACAGCTACACTATAGTGAAAGCTCTTCCAAAACTTGTACAGAGAAAACCGGGAGGGGGGGCTACCTTTCTGCTCAAGTGCATTATTTGCCAGCATATGACCAAACATTCATGGATACATTTCTTTATTTCCATGTTTTTTGTGTCACTTCCCTGAAGTTTTCATCAGAAGGGAGTTCAAGGATACAGCAGCTGATCTGCACCATATTTGTTCTCCTAGAAAGATGAAGAGATTGAGGGACAAGAAAACAGGAGACTGTGGAGAAAGTCTTATCTTTCCTCTCAGTCAGCAGTTATGTGACCCAGCAGGCAACAGTGTAACAATTTCATCCTTTTCCACCAGAATTGAATTAGTCTGAAGCCAAAATCAGATTTCTGAGCCCAGCATTCTTGACAGCAAACCCTTTACTTTATCAGGCAGCTGTTAACTGTTTCCCTCAGAGCTTGAAGAGGAGAAGGAGGGGCTGACTGGGACAATTACAAATGGATCTCTGTGCACAACCACCCCAGGTGGAGGCAACTGAACCACCTGCTCCCACAGAGCAGCTTCGTATACCTGCCAGATCTGTAATTTATAAAATGACAAACTGGAAAAAAAATCCAATTCTATACTTCTTCCTCTAGACATCTAAGCAGGACAGAGATTCCAAACAACAAATAGTCCTGCCACATACCTGCATCCTTAGATCTAAAAAAATAAAAGTGTGTATCACTGGCTATATACAAATGGCATACTTCATTGGCAGAAATTAGGTTGGTTCTAACATGGCGATATATTCACTGTGTGGCACCAAAAGTGTTTATAGATGAATTATCAAGAAAATGCTATTACTTCATATTTCCCTTGTATTCTAGATAAAATTAAGGAAAAATCTGTAACAAGTAGTCTTAAAATGCAACATCTTTCAGCTCTTTAATCATGAACTCATTCTTTTTGCAGATTAGGTTGTAGAACTGTAGGTTAGATGTTGCTGAACTTGCAACTGCCTTGATCTCTACCACTAGTCTTGCTGCCCAAGGACTTTGTAAGTAATAATTTATCAACATATGCAAGGCCAATAAATTTTCATCCTTGTCTTTGAGACTAAAATCTCAAGGCCCAGAAAACCAGACTGTTATCTTTTATTTTCTACTTTTTTCCCTAATTTCTTTTGTTTTTCCTTCAAACAAAATCTCCTATGGAGGAAAATTTGGAATAGCTGAATGTCTTTAAATTGCTCATATCACTAATTAAATGTGACTACACCCCTAAACCGAAGTAAGGATTAACTTTGGCTCAGCTAGAAATCAGTATAAAGACATAAGGCTAATTATAGGAGAATGCAATGCTAAAGTTGGAAGTACAAGACCATCTGCAATAATAGGAATATTTAGGCTTGGTATATGAAATGAAATGGAGACAGATGAATAGAGTTCTGCTTAGAAAAGTCAGTGTTTATAGCAAACACCTTCAACAAGCAAAAAACTACGTATGGACATCATTGAATGGACACAGCAAAATAAAATGTTATTTATGCTCTGCAAGCAAAAATAGAAAAGTTTTCTTCAGCCAATAAAAATAAGAGCTGATGATGACTGCAACTCAGATAACATGGTCCTTCTTCTAAAATTACAATTTAAATAAAATAATCAGTTTGGCAATGTATATTCTCAGCAATATTCTAAATGATTATGTGGTTGATTGATTGATTGATTGATTGATTGATTTAGATTTGATAAGCTACCTTAACAACTTTGGGGAGAAATGTGTGACATCATTAAAGATGGAGAAAACAAAAATATCCAGAATGAAAAAGGAAACAGAGGGAAATAGCCAAAGGAGGGCCACATAATTATGTAAAGTATTGTTGGGACCATATATAAAAAGGAAAACTTTGTCCAATTCAACACTGAGTTCCAGAAAAGAGAAATATGAGAAAAAAAAACAGTACAAAAAATGTAAGACTAACAATTGGATGGACAGGACAACAATTTTTAAAATTACAGAAATCAGGGAAACATTTTTATCAAAAGATGGGCAAAATAAATGGCAAAGAATGCGAAGATCTACCGGAAAAAGAAAATATAAACAACAATGAAGTCAAATAGATGGAAGTACAGTACAAAGCAATCTCAAAATTCATGATATATGTGATATATCATTGGACTAAAATCAAACATTATGGAAAATTAAATGGATCCTAGAAAATACTCCTACCCAAAAAAAATAAAGGCACTGACAAAACACCAGCAGGACTGTTGGATTTCTTGTCAAGAGAATACAAAAATCAGTCTGCTATTCAATACTGGAAAAAAATATATAAAATAGTGCAAATTATGCCAATCAAATGCACAAGGTAGAAAAGTTCAAGTAATATCAGCCTTTATCTTGCTAAACTCAAAAATTGCAGGATGATAACCAAAGCCATAAGAGAAAGAGACATCTGTTACCTGGGAGAAAGACTCTTGACAGATCTAGAAAAAAATACTAAAAAAAAGTGCAGATATATCACATGGACAAGGAAAGAACAGATTGTCAAGGTTTTCCCAGCTGCAACATATGGTTGTGAAAGCTGGACTCTTAGAAAGGCTGAATAAAGAAAATGGAAGCTTCTGAATTGTGATACTGAAGAAAACTATTGAAAAATAATCCAGACTAGAGAAAGAAAAAAAATCATTAAGTACTAAATGAAGTAATCTTAGACTGCTCATTGTAAATACTTATAATGAAGTTCAAGATTTAATATCTTGAACGCAAAGGCATGAATCAAGAAATATTCTAATGCTTGGAAAAACTGAAGGCAATCAAAAAGAGGAGGTGGGCTAGATCAATCACTGATGACATAAACATGACCTTACAAGAAACAGTCACTGACAGACAATTATGGTAAAATTACATCTATTGAGTCACAAAGAGTCAGAAGCAACTGAATAAGCAGCAAGAAGAAACCAGCACTCCAAATGATGCAAATTGAACCATCCCTTTGTTTTGTCTTATGAACCATTCAAACATCCCTAAATGTTGCGTGACAACAACTTGGTCTAGAAATAGAGCTGTTCTCAGGCATTGAAAACAAGTGACCTGAACTCTGTTTTGCTCTTTTGCCACCCTAATAACACTAAGTTTGGGTATTTCCTTTCATCACCCTAGCTATAGCCAAGCTGCCCATCCATTTATTGGAGGCCCTTCAGGTGTCAGGTAACAACTCCTGCAGCTATACAAGCTGGAGATGACAGGAGTTGCTTTTTGACATGTCTGGAGAGGATAAGAAAAAGTGTGACTTTATGATTGTTTACTCATTCTGAACTATACAGAAGAGTAGCAAATGAATTCCCTTTCCCTTAGAAAGCATCCTTACCATTTTGTTTCAGTGTTCTGGACATAAGCAATTCTGACCTAATTTGTTGCTCTGGACTTTGATTTTAATATGACATGATTATATGATCACTTTTGATTTTGGAAGATCTGAGGCCCATGCTGTGGGATTTTACCCATTTTTAAAATAATTTTCAAAATTATGAGGAAGTAGGAGGGAAAATGCTTTTTTTGTCCAGATGAAGACCCAAGATAATTGCAGTTGGATTTACCAAACATAACTTCTGGTGCTTCTTCTTTGTCTCTTGATTTATTTTCAGATCAACAGAGTAGAAAATGATGTCTAATTAGAGGTATATCTCCCACTCCCAGTTATGAAGCTCACAAGCAGATCTTAAGCTATTTTGCTCCTTCACCAGTGAAAGTGACTAAACAAATTTGCTGTGAGAATAAAAAGTAACAAAGCATCATATTCTATCATACTCAGATGTTTTGAAGATGATGGTTAAAATGTTATTGCTATTATGAATATGTTTCTCTTTTTCAAAAGAAAGATGGTACCTTAACGAACTAATAGAACAATATTTTTTTAAGTCCCTGAAAACTATATCTGAACAAGGGAAGAGAGATGAGCCCCCTCATCCCAACCAATTTTTGTCAGAGTTGTACTTTCATGTCATGTGTTAGCAACATGGGTTTACACAGGAAATTCTTCATTGTGCAAGAATGAAAAAAATATGAGGGCTATTATTTCTACCCATTACTCATCTAATTTTCAGATTGTTGTATAGGTTTCTCTTCCATTGCTGTTAATAACACACTAAAACCAGGCAAGTCAATCAAATCAGAAATATATTCAGATTATCCCATTCAGAAAGATTATGGAAGTTATGAAAGTAAAGAACTACAGTGCCATTGTTTATACACTGCATTCCCATCTCAACTACTAATACCAACAGCATAATACTTTACAGTTTATAATAGCGTTCCAGTTTTAATCTCCCATTTCTTATGGAGACAGCATCCAGCAAGCTAAGTTCTATTACTTATTTCCTGGCTAGTAGACACATACAGTTTCCAATGCTTCCAAAAGCCATGGAAATAACACTCAAGTCCTTATATAAATCTAGGCAACATGGCACTTCCCCCACATTTTGAATTCACTCCCTATAGTTCTGTCCCACTGAATCAGGTCTGATTGGACCTGGTATGGTCCCAAACATTTGGAAGGAATCAGATTCCCTAATCTTGTCCTCAACATATAGGGAAAAATGTGTATCCTTTCAGTAATTTCTGAATTCTCGTTCCTATCATCCCTATTTAGCCAAGCCAATAATGGCAATTCAACTTTTGGAGGCCAGATATTACTTGTTTCCCTTAACAGTATACCATAGATCAGTGTTTCCCAAACTTGACAATTTTAAGGCATGAGGACTTCAACTCCCAGAATTCCACAGCCAGCAACGCTGGCTGTGGAATTCTGGGAGTTGAAGTCCACATGCCTTAAAATTGTCAAGTTTGGGAAACACTGCCATAGATAGTCACCCTATCAGGGAGATGAGTGACATATAAATTTAATAAATATATAGCACACCAGTACCAAATGTCTAATTTTAATAAACTTTATTAAACATTTTATTTGCCCTTTTGTTTTATGTTAGTTTCCTTTGCCATTTATATGACACAAGCCACTCTGGCAACAGCAGAGAAGTTTCTAAAGTAATCCTGAGGTTCATTATTTCTAATGATGCTTGGAATAGCTTCTACCGATGCCCTTTACGTTTAAATCACAAGAAAATGGATTAGATTAAACTTTAAGAGCAATGTCCTGGCAGTACAAACTGTTCCACAGTGAATAGCCTGCTTCAAAAGATGCTGGCTTTGACTTTGTTAAGAAAATTCATTTTAAGTCATTTTATTACATTTTACAAAGCACACATACAAAATCAACATAAACTAACAATCAAAAGAAATGATAAAGAGTAAAAAGAAATAGGGATCGAAGTGTGAAAAAGTATAAAGGAAAGGAAAGGAAAACACAAATCTATACAAAGAATGACGTCCGACTTCTTCTTCCAAGGATATAAAGAACACTTACTTTCAAATATTAGTTTATTAGCTTATTATTTATTATTAATTTATTAGTTTTATTATCATTTCCCCCAAAAAGGGGGGAAATAAAAAATTCCCCTTTTTAAATTTTAACAATCATCAAGTACATATGTCAAGTTTTGGTTTTCTCCGTCTCATGTAAAAAGTCCCGCAAAAGGCTTTACTTTATTAAAAACTTTAAAAGTAGGACCTGAGAACTCAACTACTTGGAAACTACCCACTGTACATTTCTTGAATTGGCAACTGCAATTTCTTCCAAGACTGTTATTCAATAATTTCAGAAAATAAAAAAGCTAAGCAACCTGGAATTAAGGAAAAACTTCCTAACAGTGAGGAGAATTAACCAGTGGAACAGCTTGCCTTCAGAAGTTGTGGGAGCTCCATCGCTGGAGATTTTTAAGAAGAGACTAGACGTCACCTGTCTGAAAGGAAGAAGGAGTCAAGCTACTCTCCAAAGCACCTGAAAGCAGGACAAGAAGCATTGGACGGAAACTAATCAAAGAGAGAAACAACCTAGAACTAAGGAGAAATTTCCTGACAGTTAGAACAATTAATCAGTGGAACCACCTGCCTCCAGAAGCGGTGAATGCTGGAAATTTTTAAGAAGAGACTGGACAGTCATTTGTCTGAAATGGTATAGGATTTCCTGCCTGAGCAGGGGGTTGGACTAAATGACCTCCAAGGTACCTTCCAACATCATCATTATCATTATCGCAGTTGTATTATTATTATTATCAATCATCGCACAGTCAGCCAGATGTTCAGACTGGATTTGGCATTTTGTCTACCTATCGAGTCCTTACCCAGGACCTGGGATAGGCAGATGTAGATGTTTGATGGTATTACAGGTATTGTCGCAGGATGGAAGCAGTTCCTAATAAGGCCGCCTTTTGCAATTGACTAGTAGCAAATTTGTCAATGCCAATGGTGTTCAAGTGGTGCTCCAGTTGTTTTGGGATTGCGCCCAAGGAGCCTATGACTATTGGTACTACCCTTGCTTGCTTTTGCCACAGTCTTTCTATTTCTATTTGTAAGTCTTTGTATTTTGTTATCTTCTCCAGTTCTTTCTCTTCTATTCTGCTATCTCCAGGCACTGCCACGTCCACTATCCAAACTTTTTTGTCTTTCTTATCGACAATTGTTAAGTCTGGGGTGTTATGTTGCAGTGCTTGTCTGTTTGAATTCTGAAGTCCCAGAGCAGTTTAATTTTATCATTTTCTATGACTTTCTCTATTTTATGATCCCACCAGTTTTTGCTTACATTATTATTATTATTATTATTATTATTATTATTATTATTATTATTATTATTATTATTATTATTATATGGTATAGGTTCTCCTGCTTGAGCAGGGGGCTGAACTAGAAGACCTCCAAGGTCCCTTCCAGCTTCTATTCTATTCTATTCTATTCATTCCATATCCCATGCATCTAGTTTTTTCCTAGAAATAAAAGGCATCTGAACAGAAGGCAAGTTTTCATTGATTTTATAGATTAATTAAATTGTAATAATTTTATTCCAAATCATACAGATGGTATTCTTAAACTGTTCTGTTATAGGTTGGTTCAAAATTTGAAGACAGTCTTGATCCAAGGATTGATCGAGTCCATGGAATCTGAGATCCAATCCCTCATATTTCAATCATTGCAGCTATCACTCTTCAATTCAATTGATAATTAGGCCAATTTTCTTGGACCTCGGATCTGTCTCTGGTATATATTAACCTTGTATGTGTGAAATTGCCCATACTGATCCACTTCTGAAAGGTCTTTTTATATTGTATTTTTACATAGTTTTTATGTTACATTCCTATCCTATCTAAAATGTCCACCCTGTTTTATATACAATCTAAAAAGGAACCCAGCTATATAACTCAGTAAAACAAAGCTGGCTCCTCATCCTGCCTCACTGCAGGCTTTACACAATGGAATAGGTCAATAAAGCTCTTTTGTTTGTCTTAGCAACAGCCTATGGCATATATATACCTCCCTTAGGACAGAGCCAGGCAACTTTCCCTTTGTTGAGAAAGAACAACTCCAGTCTTTTTCTTTGACTTATCTCGTTCCCTGCAGGGCAACAGTTTATTTCTAATTGCCGTCAAAAGTGACACTCCAGTTGTGTTTGATACAGACCTCTGACCTGGAAAAGTCCTTTTCCTCCCAATAAGAAAGACTGTTGACTATACATCTGTTTTGTATTCCCATATGTCCAAAACCAAATTGCTGCCTAATATCCCATCTCACATCCTATCAGGTTTGGATGCAGCTGTGGATATCAGTCACATCAAAGTGACTTGAGGAATACCTGCCATTTTATTTTTATAAGAAGACCACCCAACTAAGGATCTGGACTGCCAGGAAGACTGTTCTCATGATAAGGAGGGCGTGCAATCACCAGCTTTACCTGCTAGAACTTGCCATGGAAGTAATAATCAAAAGCAAATGCAGGTTATAAAGAAATTCAGCCCAACATGTTTGTCATACTTAATCCTGGTCCCTATGCCTCCCATCCAGTCTTTCCCAGCTTTAGTGCCTTCCAGATGCATGTATATTGACTTCCCAAATTTGAGCAACACTGCCTTGGAAATTTTGGGAAGTAACCTTTACAAAAGGAGAAAAATGTCCAAGTGGAAAGCTGCTTGAATGCTGCTTTTCCATCTATGCTTCTGGAAAAAAATATATATAAAAAACATAAAAAGAAACTCTAAATATGCATCAAAGTTAGTACAGATCCTTGACCTACAGCAATATAGATTTATCTGGACAACAGGAAGTCATTTTAAATACTTTTTTTCTAAGAATATTTAGTATTATTTATTCCTAATATCTGCCTTTTCCTTCCTAAATAAACAAAGCCAAAAACTTTAATCAGCCACCTCAACATAGTCATATTTTAATGGACTGGGAAATCACAATCTCTAAGTCCATTTTTGAAAGCTTTAGAAGTAATCCACAGCAAGAACTGGTAGCATAGGTTTTCTCATTTTGAATAAGAAATATCAATGCCTATTAAGTAGTTTAACAGAAATGTGGGAAGAAAAAAACCCCCACATAATCCCACCTACAAAATTCAGAAAATCCCAATCCAATTCACAGGCACTTGATGTCATTAATAAGCCCTGTCTCCACAAATAATATTAATTAAATAACTACTTACCCCAAGATGCTTAAAATGAACCATCCCTTATATCTCTAGATAGGAGACCAGGCTGAGAATCGAGTGTAATACATATGGAAGCCTAAGGGTTTTTATAGCTAGGAAAAAGAAGAGAGGAGGAAAAAAAACAGACTTACTGAATTTATGCAACCTAATTCTTTATTCAAAAGCCAAGGCAGAGAAAGCTTCCCTTCTCCACGGTAGCAAGACTGGATGCGTTCCTTGATCTTGTCTTTGATCTTCTTCAATGTGAAAAGGCAGAGGACAGATTCTTTTGGTGGTTTGACTCTGTTCTTCTGCCCTTGAGAGAAGATTGTGAACAGAATGTCCTCCTGTTCTGAAATGCCCAGTTGCTTGGCCAAGGCCTTTCCAGGCTTGCTGAGGTAAGCATCCTGAATTAAGCGATATTCAATGCCATCTCGAACACAACCAATGGGAAATTCCACATATGAATAGAACTTGGGGTCATCCACGCATAGCCGGACAACTTTTGAGGTGAAAAACTGCTCTCCTGTAGAGTCGGGTGAGGTAAGTTGGGTGTCCAGCTGCAATGTTAGGTAATAGACAAATTGCTCACTACTGAAACTATAGATATAATAGATATCAAATGTGGGAAACTTGGAGAGTGTATCTGATGGGATCTTGAGCTGGGAGGAGACAAATTCATCTTGATAAACGAAGCCAAACATCTCTGCATTCTCTTCACTGTCCATCAGTTTACGGCTGGACAGAGTAGGGAAATACTCGGACTTTCCATCAATGGGAGTTCCAATGAAAAGCTTGTTTTGTCCATTCTGCACTTCAATTATAACACCAGACATTGTTCCTGACTCATTGACACTAGAGAGGTAGTGTTCCTTACGGTGGTGTGGCTCGCCCAACTTGAAGAGATCGTCCAACCGTAGGAACTGGCAGATACCTTGTGAAGCACTGCCGCAGGCTATCAGACGATTCCCAGAGTAATCTACCAGCAGCAGTTTATTGACATTGTTGGTACTGACTAGACCGTGTGGGCAAGACTGCACGCTAGGTGGTGGATAACACTTCTCATTGTCATCTACTGGACCCGTCACATGTGTGCGCATTTCTGTCAGGTTATTTGCAAGCTTATAGATCCGGTTGACAGCACCCACATATACTTCCCCGGTTTTGTTGTGGACCACCAAATGTGTCAAACTCCAGTCTGTGACCTGGAAAGTCATAAAAGGGGAGGAGGATTTGGTAGTGCTTTTTGCCAATGGCAACCAAGAACTACCCAGAAGCAGCAGGGTCCAAATATTAATTGACACATGGTGCTTTAGCCTTAGAAGCCACATGGTGGAAGAGTCACATCCAGCAATGCATTAATCTAACTATAAAATAAACAAGAATCAAACCAAAAACTGGAGTGGGGAGGAGAGAGTGAATTCCTGTGGACGAACTTCTTTTTTTCCACTTGTTTCCAGATTCAGGACATTATACATGCTGGCATTCTACACGGCCCTAGGAAAAAAATGCAAAAACAAGGATGGTTAGGCAAACAGTTGTGCCACTCAAAATACAAAAGCACAATAAAATCTCAGTTACAAACATCTCAGGAATGGAGGTGGTTCAGATAGCTGAAATATTCAGCTGTCTCGGAAAAGCATTGCATAGTATTTGTTCATCATTCTGCATTCTTCTCATTAAAGTTCCCATGACTGTTTTGTAAATTCACTATAGAAAGAAGCAGCTAAATTGTTTGCAGGACTGGCTTAATGTTCTTTTTTTCCCCAATGGCAGCAAAAACTTTAGAAGTATTAAATTTGGAATCCTGTTACCAAGGGACTAATTTTACATTTTTTGAATTAAGAAAAAACAAAGACATAAAGTGAAGGTCTGGGATTTTTTAAAAAAAAAAACTTTTAAAAAACTGGGATTAAATCTTTTCTTAACTTTAGCCCATTTCTAACCTGTTTTGTGTATCTGTATCATTGTTCTGAATGCTTACTATTTATATTAAATTGCACTGCATTGCATTACTATGATACCAATGTTAGTTAAGTTTTCTCATGGTTTTAAAACGGATAAAAGCAACAACATTGATTTCTCACAAAAGAATATTGGAAAATTTCCATACATATTTGTATGATGCAATAACTGAAACAAGTCCATAAATCCTTAATTATACTTAACTGAAAAGCCAGATTGTCTTTCAAGAAAAAAAATGTGTGTCATGAGTTAAGAAATAGAATAATGCACATGGTTACTTGAAAGTAATTTCCACTTTGCTCTTACAAATTTTGCATGAAGTGGTGTGACCATGAAGAAACAAGTAATTATAAAATCTTTTAGCAATCGGCATTCTCCCTGTTTCTTTCCAGTTTTAAGGAATATATTTCTGAATATGTACCTCCTCCCATCTCCATGAGCAAATAAGCCATTATTCATTACTTTGCCTCCCACCACCATCAATCCTACACACATGCAGGCATGATGATGTGTTAGCTTCATAAAGCATGACTATGGACTTTGTCAATCTTTACCTTAATCTATTTTCCTCTATATACACATTCCAAGATTCTGGAATGAAACTTACAGAGATGTTGAGGGAGCAACCTAAGAAACATAATTACTACTTCTATGTTCAACGTAACTGGTATTTGACTAAGAGCCTTATTTACATAAAGGTTTGTGACATTTTAAGGTAAATTTAAAAAAACATCAAAATGTTTAGAAAACCACAAAGTACATCTCTTAACATGACAAAAGTCTATTCTGCATATATTAAAATGCTCTTGAAGATATCCAATTAACCAATAAAACAGCTTTCCTCCAGAAGTTATGGGTACTCCATCACTGGAAATAGTTAAAAAGTGATTGGACAGCCATTAGTTTGAAATGGTATAGGACCGTGGTGGTGAACCTGTGGCACGTGTGACACTAGTGGCACGCAGAGCCCTCTCTGTGGGCACGCGCACCCTCGCCCCAGTACTAGGCCTTCAGCTGGGTTTTATAAAACCTTTTCACTTTAGGCCTCTGCCACCATGTGCCAAAAAAAAAAAAAAAAGGTTCAATCAATCAGTCAATCAATTTCAACTTCTCACAGGAAAAAAAAAGATCTCACAAAGTTGGAATTGATTGATTGAACTGTTTGGTCCCACCCAGTCTGCCGTTACCACCGTGGCCACGCCCACCCAATGGGCCACACCCACCTGGCACTTGACAGTACATAAGTGGGTTTTGGGTTGCAGTTTGGGCACTCGGTCTCTAAAAGGTTCGCCATCACTAGCATAGGATCTCCTGCTTGAGCAAGGGGTTGGATTAGAAGACTTGCAAGGTCCCTTCCAACTCTGTTATTTTTTTATATCTCAGCAATGTTTGTTTGCTTACACTCAAGTTACTTTTTCAGAATTTGACCATTATGGAAAAGTGCCAATGTTCTCTCCATTCAACCATGTCTGGCAAGCATAGAAGATTGCTTGTAAGATCTTCCAAGATTTTCCCATCTCCCAGGCAAATGATTCTCATTCTTATAACAAAAGGCAGCCTTGGGCTTATCCTAGATTTAGCACATACCTCAAAACCACAGAACTAGCCTTGAGGCAGAATGAAGGGTGATGGGTGGGGGAAGCCACATTACTCATTCCCTGAACTGCCATTCCAAACACTCAAGAGTATAACTTTGTTTTTTGCTCTTCACAAAAGTAGGAAGTGAGCTTGTCCTTCCTTCCAAGATAGGTCAAAACATATCCCTAAATACTTGCACAATGCTCATACCAGAGTAAGTGACACTCAAGTTTTTGAAACATTCCCCTGCAAAGTGCTACCATTCTATGTTTTTTAAAACTAATCCTGAAGAAAACAACCAATAAAGCATCAATTTTGAAACCCATGTAGCTAGCATAACCATAATTTAATGTGTATGCTGCGCAGACTCACTGTGTGTGAGTTAAGCAGCTATATAACTTTGGTTTAAAAAACAAAAAAACAACAGTAGCTTAATTATCCAAAGCTGGATTCTTCCTAAGTATCAAATCCTAGAAAATGATCCAAATCGGGATTCCCTCCTCCAGTTCCCTCAAGTTGAAAAGTTCTTTTTCTTTAGCTATGGTTCTCTTGATGTGCCTGGAGACATGGGGAGAAGAACGGACCAATGTGTTATTCCACTCTCTGAAACTGAAGAGATTGCTGTGCTAGGCACCTACAATTAGGATTAGAAAAAAAGGGAATCAGAGGGTTAAGAGAGAAGGAACTTTCTGCAATTTCAAGAGATAGAAAACCACAATTGGGAAAGCAGTGGAAGGTTATGGAGGTTTCTCCACCGATTTTCCATTGGGAAAAGAAGAGGGGACCTTTGCAAAAGGATAGGTAGAAGCACAATACTTTATTCTATTGTGTTCCACCAACATTTGGCATTGCACCATGAAGCGTTTGAATGGGTTCTCAAGGCCACAATGAAGAGTGTAAGGGGGAAAAGCATAATCTCCTAGTTGCATATTTATGATCTGAGACTTGAGCGTCTTGCACAAAGGGATGTTCTAACAATTTAGTTACTGAATCATGATTTCTACAATCTTGCCTGAATCTACATGGATGTATCTGATTTTTCAGTGGAAAGTTTTATTGCAGAATCAAGGACCTCCACTTCCACATTAGGATTAGGATTTGTAATCTGACATGTTCAGATGTGCATTAGTAAATTATAAAATCCATCTGCCTTTTTTAAACAGAAGCGTATTGAGAACTGGTCTGATTCCCAGCACCATGGCCTTTCAAACATCTGTTTTTCAACTACCTATTAGGCCACATTCCCTCTTGACAATATCAATGGAGATGATGCTGGATGGGCCACAGAGGCTGAATGACTTGCCATTCAGAGACTGAGAAAGCAAAGCTAAAGTAGGGTCTGGGCTCAGCCTTGCTTTGTTTTGACTATAAAGGGAAGCCAGCTTGTCAAAATAGCAATCAACCCATTTCACTAGCAACGCTGACATATACACAGAAAAGCCTTCTGCTAATCTCTCAGGCATTCAGCTTCATCCCAAGAAATTGCTGATAAACTTCAGGGGGGGGGGGTGTTCAGTTTTTTGTTTTTCTTCTCATGCCCATTACTAGGAAGCTCACATGCAAATAGGGAAAATGTTCACGCCATTTTACCATTTACCTAATTGGACTTCAATGTGTTGAGTGGTTAGCCAATAATGAGATTTTACTTTTTATAAAGATAGGAAGCAAAAACAGAGACCATCACAAAGAGAGAAACGAGCTGTGACAATATGCCAAGAGAGAATTTGGCTGTTTTACGAGGTTTCACTTCCAGCTCTGATGTAGAGCTTATTCCATTCGTATTTGAGTTTTTCCCTTACTTCAGACATGTCAAACTCACAACATCCTGTGACATCACGCAACGTATCGGAGCTTTTCCCCCATTGCTGGCAATGAATTGGATGCGGTTTCCCGGTGACGCATCCAGCCCACAGGCCGGCAGTTTGACACACTTCCCTTATTCTCTGTGAAATAGAGGGGAAAGCTATAGCTTCCCTCAATATGTAACACACCTCACATTACCTAGTTTCCCAACAGAAGGAAATGTATGGCTATGTCTGATGTGTGTATCACAATGCATACACAGTATCCCTAATTTTGAGAGGAAGTGTCATTTAGATTTTATTTCATTTTTTGCAAAGATTATGAGCTGCCTCTAGCAAAGTGAAACAGATAAATAATGTGTATATAAAACTAAGAGTATGCAACTCCATGATCCTCTAAAGCAGTGGTTCTCAACCTGTGGGTCGGGACCCCATTTGGGGTCAAACGACCATTTCATGGGGGTCGCCAAACCATGCTGTCCACCATTTTGTTCCCTTTTCCCTAGCTGTCCTACTTCCTCTTATTGGTGGCCACACCCACTTGGGGGTCACCACAACATGGGGAACTGTATTATGGGGTCACGGCATTAGAAAGGTTGAGAACCACTGCTCTAAAGTTACAGTGATAGGGCAAACATACTGATATCTTGTTTGTATGCAGCTTTTCAACTGTTGGTTGTTATTTAACTATTGAGGCTGATATCCTGGGATTAATATCAAAGGAAGAAGCCATAGATCTAGATCAGCTTTTCCAGTTTAGTACCTTACAGAAGTAAATTCTTCGGTAAAACAACCAAACTAGATAAGAGATCCCATTTGGAGAAGAAAGGTCTAGAGCAGTGTTTCTCAACCTTGACAATTTTAAGGCATGTGGACTTCAACTCCCAGAATTCCACAGCTAGCAATGCTGGCTGTGGAATTCTGGGAGTTGAAGTCCACATGCCTTAAAATTGTCAAGGTTGAGAAACACTGGTCTAGAGGCACTCAACATGAGCCTCTGCCTTCCTCATTATTATTTTCTCCTTTCAAAAGCAATTATTCTACTGTTGCACACATACCCAGAGAACCATATAGCAAGCAAGGCATCCTTTCAAAGCAGGGCCTTCCAATTGAGAAAGGCTAAAATAAAACTGAGGAAACAAGGATTCGGTCATAAGGGAGGAATTTGTACTTAAGACTTCTAAAAAGATCTCCTAAAATCTATGTTCCTCTCTCCATCCCACTTCACTCCTGTTCTTTTATTTACACAAATTGCTAGAGAGAAGGATTGCCTCCAGCTGAGGAGGAGCTCATTTAACAGAAGCCAGAGATTTATAGACATCTATAGTAAAAATGATCAGAATCATTTGTCACTCTGCAACAGTCGGAAATGGAGCACATCCCTCTCCAGACTACAATGATGGATACTTACTGCAAAAACTCTCCAATACTCTAGTAAAAGTCCTTTCTTTTTTTCCATTACATTGGGGTGTCAAACTCGCAATGTCATTTCACGTGGTGCGATGTATCGCAACTTTTTCTCCATTGCCAGCAATGGGGTGGGCGCAGTTTTGGCATGATACATCTGGCCTGCGGGCCAATTTTGACACCCCTGCACTATACCCTTAAAGAGTACAAGGAACTACCAAATGACATCCTCAGACACATTAGATTCCATTTCCAAACAATTAAAGAGGGCAAATAGAAGCTCCTCATCCAGAACTGATCACTATGACCTTCAGCGTTCCAGTGACTTCCCAAAAACTTTCCAGAGGCTTTCTCCAGAAAATTTCCCTACTGACAATTGTATTCCTTACCTAATATTTCAAGCTACACAGCTGCACCAGGAATTTGTCATACCGTATTGCAGAACAGAGCAGAGCCTAAGTTTTCAAAGCAGCATATTCTTTAAGAATTCTTTCCTAACTCCTTATGCAGAAGCCGCACTTTTGTACACCATCACTCATCCCACACAGAGGCAGATAATTGTGGGCACAAAGAATTGCAGCTTTTCTACACTGACTACACAATGGCCACTGCAAGGGCCCATATTCATATGCTCAGATTTTTCATTCTCTCCGATTGAAACAAGTGAGCTTTTCAACACCTAGCAAAGCTGCCCCCAAAGGGTAGCTTGAAACTGGAATGGATATACATTTCAACAACTAAATTGCTGATGAAAGCCTAGGCTTTTAACCGTTAAAGAAAAAGAGGGGGAAAATACTGCATCAGCTGCATTGCCTCTCCACTCTTCCACTCCCTATTCAAGGTGCTATTTAAACAGTTTAAGGCTGGCGGATCTCAAAAGTGTTTTCTCCTGAGGGTATGTATTTATGCACCATGGTAATCAGGAGAGGTTTTGCTAAGTGCCTTGCTGTCTCTTGCAGTACAGAAAATAGGGATGTAGGACCAGCCTTCTCTGTAGCACAAAATAAAAGAGTAAACAGTCTCTACAGCAGTGTTTCTCAACCTTGACAATTTTAAGGCATGTGGACTTCAACTCCCAGAATTCCACAACTAGCAATGCTGGCTTAAAATTGTCAAGGTTGAGAAACACTGCTCTACAGAATAGGAAGGCTGCAAAAGCTAACTTCCTGTACTTATTGGTTCTCTATCTTAGTTTTCGGCAAATCCTTAAGGTGGCTAACAAACTTAAAAAGAAAAAAGCAGAATATTAAAAAATACTAACATAAATTAAGTCTAATGCCAAAATAACACTGATCCCTAACATGGGTCATCTTTACAAGAATCTCTCTCAAGGGATTAACAGCTAGAGTGTTTCACAATGGGATAGGCAGTCCTTTAATCAGAAGTTAAATCCATGCACACTTTTCAGAAGAATCTCCATATTTCAGATTTTTAAAAAAAATTCAGAGTAGCTGCTAATAGAATAAAGCCTTGTGGACACAGTTCATGGCAGTGTTGGGAGAAGCAGACAGCAGGCCTTCTCTAATGCACATCAGCACATGCACACATTTGCTCTGGCTCTGTCCATATATAAAGGGTGAGGTCTATATTTACAAGGGAACAATGCCTGACTCTCGCAATCCAGCAGACAGCCAATCACTGGGAGACAAGGAAATTGGGTAAGATCCTGCTTTTACTAATGATTTTGGGCCTCAAAGGTATTTATTGGCTGTTTGAAGCTTTTCATTCTAGTGCCACTGCTGACTTATCATAAAGCTTTTATTTAAACCAAAAAGAAATGTGTTTTGATATGGTTTTGTTCCATTAGTATTCTAATTTAGACAATGCAAGATAAGAATGAACTAAGCACATTTCTTATTTGGCCTCTCTTGATTCCCACTCTTTAATTTTATTTGTAATTAGCCGAAACCTTACTACTTCTCTTATTATTGAAACCCACTTGGCCAACTTTAGGCCATACTTCAGCAATATCAATCATCTGCACCCCACCTCCACAAGGTCCAAGCCAGCATAGCTTGAATTTTGAGGTCACATTGTTCCATGTTTCCCCCACACCTGTTTTGTTGTCAGCTGCCAGCAATGTGAGTCTGGGGAGCAGAAAAATGTAGGCGATTGTGTTACACAGGGGACGAATTCCACACGGCAACAGTCAAGCATTTGCTCTCACATCAGATCCGGCTCTTTGTGTGTAAGCAGATCAGCTATTTTATGTTGGGGGGAAGGAAGGGAGTGGAAGGGGGAGACTGCAGACCCAAGCGCCAGATCCAGTCTGTCTGTTCCTGTGTGGTATTTAGGCGTATTAAGGTCTCATGAGGAACAGGGCAACAATGGGTGCTTTTAAAATAATAACAATAACAACAACAGCTGTATGAAGTGATTCTCTCTGAGACAGAGGCAGAGGAGGATTAACCTTTCCTTCCCACGGTAATGCAATCCTAAAAAAAAATAACCCTCTTGTGGCTGCGAAGCAACTGGGCTTAGTAAAAGTCCCAAGATCCCCAAAGCATCTTTCTGAACAATCTTAATTGCCATACAAGAAAGCTAAGACCAGAAACAGCAGCAGCAGCAGATTTTGAAAGAACAAAGATCAAAGTATGAAGGTAATGTTGAAAGAGATTTGGGGGAGGCCCCAGCTTTTGCCTCGGCAGACTCCTAAATCTCCATCTTCTGAAATACAGCTCCAAATGGGGTGGGGCGAAGATGTCCATCTCATTCAACACTTGGATGATATAAAATAGAAGGAGTAATACAGAGTAATCAGAGTGGCCTCATTTTAAATATACCTTGCGCTCTGGAAGTGTTTTTTAAATCAGCAGGTAAGGAGCACAAGTGAAAAAAACGTCCTACATAGTGACCTGACTCAAAGATCTTACAGCAAGGCAGGAGAACTGCCACCTCCGGCTTGATTCTGTTACTCTGTCAGGATACTAGAGAAAACCATCCTACAGGCATCAGTCAGATCTCCCAACTGGGGAAAAAAAAATAACCTCCAGCAACTCCTCTACTCCATGAGGATTATGTGACAAACATCTCAGTGGAACACAACAACCTCACCATCTGCCTAGGATCCTTGCTAGGGGGGGGGGGAAAGAAGATTGTGTTTGCAAGAAGAATAAAATATTATTTTTTTATTATTCTGGCTGGTATATAGAAAGTTACAACACAATCTTCAAGACATAAAAGGGCAGTGTGTGTGTTTGTGTGTGTGTTCTGGAATATTTTATTTATTTAGCTAAGGGGGAGGACTATCTACCCCTGGAGAGAAACCCCTAATAGCAGCAGTGTTTGATCAAGGATTAACAGTCTCATTGGCAGAAGTGACACTAACCACAAACCCAGCTCCAGTTGACTCAACTCCAGAAGACGGCATGCAATTACAGGGCCAGAATCTCTACAGGCTTTCTTCTGTAGCCCCCATACTTGAATTTTATCATGTTTCCTAAGCAGCGCCCTGATCCATTTCAAGGCCATGTGGAGTCAGGGACCTTGATATGGCTGAGGCAAACACACTCAGAACAAGAACTTCCATAGGAAGAATTAGATCCAGAGGTCTGAAGTAAGGATGAAACCCTGTGTGTGTGTGTGTGTGAGAGAGAGAGGGGGGGGGGAGAATGAGAATACATGCAGACATTCTGTCTTCCTCCAACCTTGCACATCTGACACCACATATTTCCCATTATCAGAGCAGGAAGTTTACGACCGACCGACCGACAAGCAGCACAGGAAAAACCAAATTGCAGACTTTAACAGCATCCTGAGAGCTACATTCCTGTTAACTCCTTTCTGGCTCTCTGGCACACACAACAGTAAATCAAGCAAACCCTTGGCTCGCATTCCAGATAGTAAGTGCAATTTTTAACCCGCCCACAGATCTCTCCCTAGCTCAGCAGGTGTCAGGTTGATGTTCAGCTTCATGTACAGATTTTCCACTTTTATTCCCATTCAAAACCCCAGTTCCCCCATGAACCGCCAGATAATTCCTATGCAGGGCTTTGTTCACAAAGTTGCCCACTGAGTGGTACATACAATCATCCCAACATTCAGCATAGGTTTGGGAAAGCAAGCTAAACTGCAAGGAGATGAGCCAATTTGCAACAAATTTCACAAGACCCTTGGCTTCTAAGTGCTGTATGCAGATCCACTTGAGCGACAGACAAGCTGTGTGACACTGGCATCAGTGTCCAAATAAAGCAGACACAGCTGTGCAATTCAAGCACCAAGTGGCAAGAACATTTCTGGGATCAGCCATGGACTCCGTGGCTGGATCCTGTCCAAAAATAGCACTTTTCAATCTTTTGTGGCAGCAGATCTCGGTGCTACTGAGAAAGAAACCTGCAGCTAATCAAGATGCATACTTCCCCCAATCTGCTGAGGTAGTAACATTCAATGTAAGTATTAACACATAGATTATACAGTCCGGCAAGATGCAGCTCACTAAGGCCCATGATCGGAAAAGCATGATATTCTAATCTGTTGACTAGGCATGGTAAAATGCCATGATCTCAATATTTATGCCTGTTCAATCCAAATCCCCTTTCCTGTCTTGCAGCAGCAGGTGACACTTTAATCTCTGGTGCAGAAATTTTCAAATGACCTCAATCAAATGGCTGTTTTCCCACAATATGCTAACTCACACTTAAATGAACCATGGTTTAGTGAAATGTTTCAACTGCTTAGGATCCCATGATACCCTACATCATAAACTAACCACATTGGCTAAGTTTGCATTAGCCACTGAACCACAAGCAAGACAAATATATTTTATACAGACATGTTGTACTAAACTTGGAAAGCTGTGCCGGTGGCTAATTTTCCATAACATGTCTCATTTCCACCCTAACTTGTTCTCTGTTACTTTAGTGCAGATTGCTAGCTTCTAAAAAATAACTCAACTGCCACACTAATAAGGCTATTCTTCCACATTGCAGACAAAGAGAGAAAACAGTCTGCGAGGCTAGAGCCTCCTGGCTCTCAAAAGTATTTTTAACAACTGCTCCCATGAGCCTAGCTGACCTTGCCTGATTTCAAAAAGGCTAACCAGATTAGTCCTGATAGTGCTTACATAGGAGACTACCAGGAAGTCTGAGACTTGTAGGATGGATTGCAACATTGGAAAAACACCCTAGAACAGGGATGTCAAACTGCCAGCCCGCGGGCCAGACACATCACCAGGAATCCGTGCCCACCCATTGATGGCAATGGGAAAAAAGCTCCAATACGTTGCACGATGTCACGTGACGTCGCAAGTTTGACATGTCTGCCCTAGAAGATGGCAATGTCAAACCACTTCCATACTGCGGCCAAGAAAAATGGATACATTTACCCAGTCACATACAACTAAGCTCACCTTAAGAGTCTTAATGTTATGACCTCTATCACAAAGCCTCTGGTGTGAGATTTTTTTACTTCTTTGTTAAAGTTCTCCACCTCTAATTTAAAGGAGCACTATCCCTGTTTATCAACCATTGGACTCACAACTTTGGAAGAGGGCCCTTGAGGTCATCCTATTCCATAACTGATTCCACTTGCAAGCTATTCTTGCAACTGATGACCTTGTGTTCAGTAAAGAAAAGATGAACATTTCTGTGAAATCCCTGCCAAGATGGGGGAAATTGTATATGAGCTGCCTACTGTTGCAATGCAACAATGAAATGGAGTAATATTACTTTAAGTTTCTAAGTAACTGGCTAAGTTACTTAAACACTAGGGAAGGGCTAGACCAGCAGGCTCTGCCAAATGGCCCAATCATAGTGACAATCACCCCAAAGGGATCTAGAAAAGGAAAGAAACTTAAATTCAGGAAGGCAGCTGGATTAGGAAATTAGTAGGAATGGATTAGGAGGGAAAAGAAAGCTGCAAGCTTGACTGATATTACAGAAGTCTTCAGCAAACTGGTGTGATCCAGGTACTGCAACCACAAATTCTAGAATTCAAACTTATTATGCTTAGCTTCTTTGAATACAGTATTAAATTGAAATCTGACCGCACATAAAGTACTACCTGTGCTTTAATGTTATTCATTTGAAGACAACTTCTCAACCATCTAGTGATACCTGAAGAGCTAGATCAGTTCATTCTAATTATCATTTTTTTGTTAAACTATAAGATGAATCAGCATACGCTTGAGAAATCTCTTACATTTAAATCTCTAATGAGTTCAGTGGCAACGGCAGGCATGCAAATTCTTTTTCCTGCAGCAAAGATTACAACAAAACCCCAAAATCACAACTTTCTCCCACCAAAAGGGTTGGGTTACAATTCCCAGGATTCTGAGCCAGAATCGTGAGCTGGCTGCAAACTCTGGCAGCAGTAATCACAAGAGGAATTCATCTGGAAAGTGGAAGGCTAGAGAAAGCTAATCTGTAGGAAAGTTTGTTAGAAAATCTATGTCCCAAATTTCACAAGACCCTTGGCTTCTAAGTGCTGTATTTCAAATGTAAACATGGTTCTGAAGCAAAAAAAAAACAAAAACCCAAATCACTCATAGAAATGATGTCTCCTTTTTTAATTTTCATCTGCCTGCTTCATACCTCATGCTTCTAAAGTCCCAAGAACACTGTTCTTTGTACGAACCCCTCATCCTCATTTGCTGATGCAGAGCAATCTACCCACACAATCTCAAATAATTTATAATGTTGATCTGACTACCCATCCCCAAAAGATTAAAATAAAAAGATTTAATGTGTGTGTGTGTGCGAGCGCGCCATGTGCAAGAAAGATCACAGTTTAAGCCAACAAGAAGTGAGAAATTAATCTCACATAAAAAGAATGATAAAACATTCTGTGGAAGGGAAACATATTTATTTGGCAGAATTTGCTGGGGTTTTTTCTTTAATGTATATGCAAACTACCTGTCGTGTGACAGGTTAGGACAGAAGTCTGGCAACATGATCTCTTCTGACATATGAAATATGGTGTTAACCTTGGGAATGAACGAGGGGTCCAACCGGAGGACCATCCTGTCCTGATGAAAGATGCATAAGCCTTCCCTGACGGAGAGAGCTGCTAATTCCGAAATGCATCTGGCCGATGTAACCACAACTAAGAAAGCCACCTTGAGAGACAAATATCTCAGGGTGCAAGTCCTGATGGACTCATATGGTGATTTGGTAACGGGCTGCAGGACCCGTGATAACTCCCAAGTGGGGTACTGATGAACTACAGGGGTCTTGCTATTGATGATCCCCTTGATAAAGGACCGAACCCTCGGGTGCTGGGCCAATGGCGCGGAATTGCCACAGATGAAGATGGTGGAGAGGACCGCCACTTGTCTGCGGATAGTGTTGGGCACTAGGCCCTTATCCACACCCTCCAACAGGTATTCCAAGACCCAAAGAGATGGCCAATTGATTCTGCTCACACCAGCGGCAGAAATTTCTCCACGTGGCATCCTAAATGCGATTCGTCGCCAGCCATCGGGAAGCCTGAATCATTGAAATCACTCTCGAGGAGTTGGAGCCCCGTGCTAGGAACTGGCGTTCAGATGCCGTGCAGCTAACTGTAGCCACTCTGGATCTGGGTGCTGTATGACTCCTTGTAACAAGACTATCTGATCTGGAGGAATCCTCCACAGAGGAGCTATGGCGAGGCTCACGAGATCTGGGAACCACGGTCGCCTCGGCCAGTGAGGAGCCACAAATATCACCTCCGCTTGTTCCAGTAGTACTTTCCTGATGACTGCCGGAATCAGAGGAAAAGGTGGAAAGGCATATAGTAGTCCCTCTGGCCAAGGGCTGTGGAGGGCATCCGCTCCCTCTGACCCCGCGGAGGGGAAGTGAGAGAAGAACCGTGGGAGCTGAGCGTTCGCTGGGGAGGCAAATAGGTTGAGAACCAGGTGACCGAACCTCTGCGAGAGCTCCCTGAAGAGATCTGGATGCAGACGCCATTCTGAGTGGTCTACCGTTGAGTGGCTCAGATAATCTGCCTGCCAATTCGCCTCCCCCGAGATGTGTTCGGCCTTTAGGGAGAGATTTCATTCCGCCCAGGACCCCAGTAACCTTCGGACATGACGGACCGAGATCGAGTTCCGCCCTGTCGGTTCACGTGAGCCTTGGCTGCCACATTGTCCGTGAGGACCAATACATGGCATCCCGCAATCATGTCGCAGAAGTGACGAAGGGCCAGATGTATAGCTCTGAGCTCCAGTTGATATTGAGCCGCTTGAAGAGACACGTCTGCCATATATTCCAATGCCACCCACAATTTGGTCACTTCCTGGTGCACCCTTACCTCCTCTGGGGAAATCCTAGCCTGAAGTTCGCGCAGCCAGATCAGAGGGATCCTGGCAAAAAATGAAGTCGATGTGGACACTCTTATCGCCCACGCCGAAGTCTGGTGTGTCCTATGAAGAGAAACCTTGGATTTTTTGTCCTCGGCCTTCAACGCCTTTGACATCTCCCCTGGTACCTTGGAATCTGAAAACAAGGGAGTTAAGGACTCATCCACTCCTGGCACCTCTAGCGCCTCATTCAAGGTCGACATCGTATCTATAAGTTTACGGTCGATCCCCCGAAGGGCGGAAAAAGTGCCGGGAACCCTCATTGTCCCTGCACCAATTTCAAAAACATGGGAGGGCAAGGAATCTGTTGGTGTTTTACTACTGGTTCTGAAAAGAATTGGCTGTTACCTTGAGTGGACACCTGCTCAGTCACCGGAGGTTGCACCGGGTCAATCTTACCGGTCGTGCAGGCTTTGTGTAGGAGGGAAGGAAAGGAAGTAGGATTGAACAAGCCTACAAGAGGGGGAACCTCCAAGGTGGGTTCCTCATCTTCTGACCACTGACCCTCTTCATGGTCATACTCCGTATATTCGGAAACTTCGCTTCCACAGGAGCGAGGATGGGAGGCCGAATCCAGGTATTGGTAATCCCTGGGTCTTGAAATCCCCCAGATGGTGGGGGGGGTTAATGGAACGGAAGGCGCCTGAGTATGTGCTGGTGACGCCATGGCTTGTGCCACAGTTTGAGATATCATCACCTGGAGTGGATCAGTAAATGATCACTGTTGTATGGGACAAAGACCTGCCGCTGTAGGGGTAAACAAAGCCGTCAGGACCTGTGGGAGACCCGCAAGAGAGAAACTTCCTGAGGACCCACACGCTACAGTGGATGGGATAAGTGCAGCCTCTGGATTTGACTCTGGATCTCGCGCCGTTGGTTCCTCCTCAAAGAGGGACAGGTGATCCTGATTAAACCCGAACAAAGTACCCTGAGTAGGGTCCCGTTCTGGAGGCCACGTGTTGGCGGACCCCCGTAGATGATGCAAGAGGGGGCGGCAGTGAAGGAACTGCTTCTGCCACTGCTCGCTTTTGGGCTTTGGAAAAATGTCTCTCTAGCGCCCAATGTCTGCAGCCGGCTTGTTTTTCGGCCGCTTTAGAGGTCCTTTTGTCGAGAATGGCCTTGGTCTTGGCCTTAATTTTCATAGCTGCTATCTGATTGGATGACTTGTGTTTCTTATGTCCACTGGAAGTGGAAGCCTGTGGCACAATGTTGTTCGCCATAGTGATCAGGAGTTTTCCAGCAGATCGCTGAAAGTGTCCTGGTCTGCAAGAGATTTGGCTATGGCCCACCAGGGTGGTACTGGCCTACACGAGGATCTGTGAAGTCCGGCCCACCAACAAGCACGGAGTCATACTTTGCGACGGAAGTTGCGCATCACTAAGGGGGTCCTCCTTTTTTTAAATGATGGGATCCCTCGTGCCTCACTTAGTGGTGGCTCAGGTGGGAATTGCCGGTCCACTAGATGCAGACAGCAGTAACAGGTTATGATGGATAGACTTAATTGAGCAGCTTAACAGTTGAAGCAGCTTAGCAGTTGAAGAAAGGTAAGTATTGCTTTAGACTTGCAATTGAATTGAATACAGTGCAGTGGAAAGACTGAAATGAGCTAAATAAGACCCTCACAGTACAGAAAGAGAGAAGGAATGGCTGGATGCTGTAGAGAAAGGAGCTCTGAAAAAAAGTGTTCAAGGGGGAAGATCGCAGTCATCGACCGCATGGCGAACCAAAATGGTGCCCACGGCAACCAATGAGAGGGTCCTAAACGAGGGCTGAATGTTGAAGGGGGAACTGCTCTCCACCTGCTGGTCAGAATTAATAAAAGGAACCAAAATTGAGAACTGGATGAATTGAGAGAAGACCGTTAAGGGAAAAAGGCAGCCGATCACGCAGCGATCCAAAATGGCATCCACGGTGACCGACGAAGGAATCCTGAGGTGAGGGCCGAACACCCAAGGGCAAACTTCTCTCCACCGGTTGGAAATAAGAGAAACCAAGCCGAGAACTGGGAGAGGAAAAGAAAGCCGATCGTTGCACCGTGCTCAAAGCGGCGATCGCGACGATCAGTTGGGAAAATGCTGGGAAGCTGCCAAAGCAGATGGAGTAAATCTGAGAGGATTTTCTACCAAACTGGGACAGCACTGATCCCAGCGCTGACCAGATGGCAACAATAGAAGGAAGAATTCATGAATAAAGGGTAAAAGGGTATAACCTGTCCTCCTAAATTTTGTCACGTCCGTCTGGAGTGAGACAAAATCAAAACTGGGGCGTGACTTAGTCCAGCACGGGCATGGCAACTTGACTGATTTGTCTAATTGGGCTAGAGAACTCATTTAATCCATTCGTGGATTCTCCATTCTCCCATGCTGGAGAATGAATTGGAGCAACTCAGACCTGGAATGAATTAAGTGATGACACAAGCTGTGAACAGATAGAAAGATTGGAATGGGTTGTATCAGAGTGTAATCAACACAATTTTTTTACCAGCTCATAAAATATCAACAATGTTGTAAGAGACATCCTTTCATAGCTTGTTTTCCCCATAAGGCCAGTTTGAAACCCAATACAGCAAACCATCCATCTCACATATTAAGTCAAATGCACTCAAAATGGACACCGACCCAATTGATTGGGTTTTTGATTGGAGATTATAAAGTAGAGAATACAACAGCTAGTTAGAAATCAAGAAATGTCACATTGTACACCATCTTGGTCTAATGGTTAAGGCACCATGCTAGAAACCAGGAAATAGTGAGGTCTAGTCCTGTCTTAGGCATGAAGGGCCAGTTGGGTGACTTTGGACAAATTACTCTCTCTTAACCCAACTCACCTTGCAGGGTTGTTGTGGGGGGAAAAGGAGGAAGAAAGAGTATTGGATAATTCACCACCTTGAGTTATTTATAAAAAAAATAATCAAGATGAGATAAAACAATATTTAAAATTATTCTTATGGAAGAATTAGGGGAAGGTGATGACATTGGTAAGCATTAATTCTTTAACTATTCTTCCAGTAAAGAAAATAGCAGAATAAATAACTAAGAATAACTTCTGAACATATTTGGGTAAAAAAATTATTTTCCCCATCTTTGACCTCAGTGGTCTTCCATACCAGGCCCAAATTTATTTAGCTTCAAAATCATCTGATCATAAAAATCAGACTGGAACATAAACCAAAAGCCACAGTCCTTACATGTTCCACACTGCATATAGGTCACCATTCTGTGTGTATAAGGTGGCATTTAAAAAGAAAAACAGCATGTTTCTGTCTTAGTGTCATAAATCAAGCGTGGCACCATTTACTGGGTAACATCACTTTCAGAAGTTGCACCCCTGGATTTACTACACCCTTTTGTCTAAAAGCTCCATTCCCCCATACCAGCCAGGCATCTGTGCTTGCTAACAGGAAGTCAGTTCTCCTCCACAAACATGGCCACCGTGGTTACAGTGCTTTACAAACCCTCAAGGCAGACGCCTTGGAGCTGAGCCCAGGTCTGCAATAGACTGCATTATATATTCTTAAAAGGGACAAAATAAATAAATAAACTTTGCC
The DNA here is from genome assembly GCF_016545835.1 of Crotalus tigris. NCBI lineage: Eukaryota > Metazoa > Chordata > Lepidosauria > Squamata > Viperidae > Crotalus > Crotalus tigris. The sequence continues at coordinate 2,079,490 of NW_024100213.1, read as the reverse complement.
CAAAGCATTCAGATGCAGCATGGCAATTCAGAGAGCAAAGCAAAGAGGCCTAAAAAATACATTCCATTCTTCTAGCAGGGTAAAAAAAGTAAACAGTGCCAAACTTCCTAAGAGGAAAGCAGAGAGGAGGGGGAGGGGGGAGGGAGAAGGAGTCAGTCTGACTCAGACAGCAATACCACAATGGGATGCAGCAGCAGCTCCTTGAGAAGAAGAGGAAGAGAACTTAAAAAGAAAGTTGATATCAAAGAAGACTGAAACCCAGATGGAAGGAAGTGTGGGTGAGCGCCTGCATTTACTTGTCTGACAAAAATCATAAGACATGTGCAATAAAAAAAATGGGACAATCAGATGGCAATCTGGCCACATGGCTTGCAGAACCAATATATCTTCCTTTCACCCAGGCTGGGAAGGAACTCTGCTAGGAGCTTGCTCCACCTTTAGAAAAATGGCCAAGAGAAGCTTCTTTCAAACTCGGGTCAGCTGTTCTGTGAACTCCATTGGTTAAGACCGCTGTGTGACTGGCTACAGCCACAAGCCCCACAAACTTTCAAGGAGCATTATTTTAAAACCCAAAAAGTCACTGGGACTTACCTCCCTAATGCCTTCATGCCGGTCTTTTCCTAATAAAGGTAGCCAAAAAAAAAAAAAAAAGCTACCTGCAAACCTTGCTCTTCTGTTTCCTCTTTGGGACTCAACAGAGACCCCACAATACTACAAGATGCTTGTAACTCTTCAAGCAGAGCTAAATAGTTTGGTGCCTACGTAATGTTTTCAAATCTCTTGACCATACTTAAGTTATCTAGAGTGACCGCATGCCCCTCCTTCCCTGCTTCTAACTCTTGGGGCTTGCATCTCCTCCCTTCCCCTCCTTAAATTTCTCCTCCTTTCCCTTCTGAGCAAGAACTACATCCATACTAAGCTGTATTTAAGCAATAATACTGGCTGTGAGGAAAAACATCTCAAAATTCCACAGTGACAATGTCTTTATAACACCCTCCAAAGGTTTATACTATTTGCAAGCTTCAGATTTTCTTAGAAACACTCATCAGGCACCAGGTTTGAAAGCCAAGAAAAGAAAGCATTGGAGGAGGGCACTGCACCTTATAGCCAATGTGTATCAATTTCTATCATAAAAGAAATGAAAGTCTCTCTACAAATGGAGTCATATCAGGTACAGAGAGGTGTCAGATACACTTCTCAAAACTTTCTTTCTGGGGAGAGACATCATTGAAGGTTTCAAATCAGAAACAGAATGAAAATTCAAGTTAGAAGCTGATTTAAATCTTGTAAGATGCCAACAGTTCTTGATTTGGCCCAGATTCAACATTTATGGTACGAAATCCATAGCCACCTTGAAATTTGCTAGTTTCTGATATGTATTGATTTGAAGAGGTTGCTTTGTTAACTCTTTCAGATACCAAAGTCAAGTAAAAAGAATGAGACATGATTTAGAGCAACACATCTTCATTTAAAGACTTTCTCTAAAATGTAAATATATTGTGATATTTGTTCTATTAAATCTAGAAACCTTTCCCACCCCTTTCCCAGTTGAATATCTATCAATTATTGAAGCAGCAGTTCAGAAATTTGAACTGCTTACTTTCTCCTTTCCTCCCATTTTAGCAAGAAAAATCAAAACTCTGAATATGAAGACAAACTAAAACTGCATGTGAATATTATGTTTAGACTGAGAAAGATGCTCAGAAAACATCCTGATCCTGTGTTGTGATTCATTTGTTCTAAATGAAAGTATCAACAGCAACTCATCCGCAAGGGTGCTGTACAGCTTAATTAACAGTCACAGCATTATTATTGTCGCTGTTATTGCTATTAATATATCTTTAGTCAAGATGGTCCTTGCATGAGGGACATGGAGAGTACAGTAAGATTAAAAAGCCAGCAGGAGGAATGGGAGATATAAATGCAGCAAGGGACGAATTTTGAGTATAAATGCAGTTCCATTTGTGGATTTCCACAAATGAGAATTAACTGGTGGCACTTTCTACCCAGTGATTTAAAGTGTTTATTAATGTTTACCACAAGAAACTTTGCAACAACTCTATTTGTGTGCATCACTTCAGAATCTCAAAAGGCAAAAGCTGAAGGCAGCTCTTTCCAGGAGGTTGAATGTTTGAAAAACAACTCATTTCAAAGTCCTTAAGATGCAAGATCAAGATAAGGCAAGAGTCTCACAAAAATCACAGTAAAATAATGGCAATAAGCCTAGGCCGTATCTATCTTTTCCGATACTTTATACATTCCAAGTACATCTCAGCCAACTCTAAAGCGGTTCCACTTAAGTTTTTAAAACACTGTACTTCCAGACAAGGCTATTCTTAAACCATCTCACAAAAACTACAAAAGATCCAATGACAAAATATCATTCCATGACATTTTACTACTATATATATATATCCCTCCCATCTTTCATCATTTTTCATTTTGGATAAAACCTATAGCAAAAAAATATGCAATAACTGAGTACTGTTTTTTGACTGGCAGCACTGGAAGCCTTCCAACAAGACCTGCTTCAAATAATGTATTAAGTTGAAATCAAGCAAACCATATTATGACTTAGCCCAGAGTATTAAACCTGCCAATGTGTACAACAATGATAATGTTACTTCTGCTCTGGAAAATACTATGAGTGCAACTGACAAGATAGAAACGTTAAATTGAGTTGTTCATGAAAATGTAGTATAAAGCTATCTGTCACCAATGGTTCAATCAAATATACACGAACATTGCCTAATCTAAACCACTCTATCATTCAAAGAAAGCTTGTTGATAGCCCAGAAACTCTGTATACCTTTGGATGCTCCTGGGTAGTGGCTAAGTTAAAACACTATGTATATGATGCTTGGGAGCATAACAAAGAAAACTAAAAACTACACACAAAACCAGATTTATATCATCTTAAAAAAAATAGTAATAGTTGGAAGGGACCTTGGAGGTTATCTAGTCCAACCCCCGCTCAGGCAGAGAAGCTCTACCATTTTAGACAAATGGTTGTCCAGTTAGAACAATTAACCAATGGAACAACCTGCCTCCAGAAGCGGTAAATGCTCTAACACTGAGGTTTTTAAGAAGAGACTGGACAGCCATTTGTCCGAAATAGTATAGGGTTTCCTGCTTGAGCAGGGGGTAGGACTAGATGACCTCCAAGGTCCCTTCCAACTTTATCATCATCATCATCATCATCATCATCATCATCATTAACCTCTTCTTTAAAACGTCCACTGTTGGAGCATTCACAGCTTCTGGAGGCAAGCAGTTCCACTGGTTAATTGTTCTCACTGTATGCTGACTAAGTAGCAAAATGCTACATTTACCGTATATGCCGGCGTACAAGGAGACCCGGCATATAAGGCGACCCCCGTCTTTGTTGCCAAGCCGCATTCCTAGAACGTCATCTTATACGCCAGAAACTACCAGTATTTCCGGCGTATAAGACGACTCGGCGTAAAAGACAACCCCCGTCTTTGGTGCCGATTTTAGCGCTTGCGGAAGTTGCCTTATACTCCGGCATATAGGGTACTTTATGAAATCTGTCAGAGTCTTGGGACAAGGCAGTATATAAATAGGTGTAATAAATAAATCAAATAAAAGGTTTACATAAATTAGTACATAAAGAAGAGCCTGTATGGGTTATTATGTATTAAATGCTACAACACCTATTAACTTTATATGCCCATTGTTCAATCCTACAGCTAGCTCCTCCCATAATTTGTTCAATGCATCATAAGATTCACATAAAGCTAAGACATAAACTGTGGTTTACATATCACAATAACTAAGTTCATATAAGATGCCAAGCAGAACTAAACAAGCCACATGATGGCTTAATCTGCACACAGTTTCTGCGATTTAAGGTTAGTGGAACCAGAGATGTTATTTGGTTTAGATTTACAGAGATTTGGGGTTTGGCTTGCTGAACAAGGCAGTACCTCAAATGAACAAAGTTTACAACTCCAGTCATGGTTTAGAACAAATATATTTAACTCTAAGCTTTAACCATGATTAAGGCCAGAGTAAATCAGTGAGGAAAACATTGGTGAGGGAAAACACCTTGCCATCTGTGGTTATCTATCACGTATGGATTAGCAACATTGCATCTTCAACAGCTTTATCTTACTAAATAACCTATACAGGCACCATATGATTACTCTTTTGACTTTTTCATGAACAAAAGTCTAATATCAAACAATAATAGTGCAGCAGAATCATCTAAACCTGCTGTTATAATTACAACTGAAATATCCATGATCCAGTAAGATGAGTCAGGTGTGACAAAGGTGGCTGTATGATTCAATAAATAAGAAAAACGTATGTTTTTTTTATCCTCAACCCACATTCATTTTAATACTGAGAAACTGAAAAAAGTAATATTGTTCCAAATGTCAAAGAATGTTGTCAGAAATGTATGATCTATCTGTTTTGGTAAAGGCAATATTTTCAACTAATCAAATGATGATGTTATCTTGTCAGAGATTTTGAGATATCATACAATGTCTTTGTCAAGATTCCGACTAATGAACCCAAACAAATCAGAACTCCGAGGCTTAAAGCTTCCTCAAAACACATGTTTATTGAATATATAATATCAGCAAGGTCAAAAGTGAAACCAACTCTAAAGTTCCCCCCAGGAATTCAATGTAACTAAATGTAATACTTCCCTCCCTTTATTATGCCATTGATCACACTAACCAATGAGAGCAATTGACGGGCCCCTTGATACTTCTTCTCTCCATCTTCCAGCATCTGTGGAAATGACCTTGGTTCCCATGGGACTGCTTTGTGTTTAGTCTAGCAATCCTTTCGCTTTCATTCCTCCCTTCCTCCCAACTTGTGTGGCAACTGAGAATGACAAAGATGGCTTCAGACAGTTCATTTCAGAAGTTGATAATATTACAATAATATTTTGTATTGTTCATATTATAGTATTGAATTCACTAGTAAGGTAGATTTTGTTTTTCTTAGTTTGTATTTTTCACTTTTCTGTTTTCTTTTTAAGGTTAAAAATTGTTTTGTTAACAGCACATGTATAAACTATATAAATCAACAGACTTTTTTTTAAAAAAAGTAACCTCTTCCAAATATCCCTATTGTAAACCCCAGTTTCCATTTTCAAAGGTAAGAAAGGTACAAGAGGTTTCTTAAGAAGCCAAGTCAGAGAACACAACCAAGGTTTGTACTAAAGCAGGAGTCTTCAAACTTGGCCCTTTTATGACTTGTGGACTTCAGCTCCCAGAATTCATCAGCCAGCGTGCCTAGCTGAGGAATTCTGGGAGTTGAAGTCCACAAGTCATAAAAGGGCCAAGTTTGAAGACCCCTGTATTAAAGGCAGCATCTCTTTTAAATCAAGTAACTTCCTAGCCATTTCATTTGGAGCTGAAACCTTTTTCTCTACACATTCCGTAGCCTGCTGGATGTCCCACAGGAATTCACCCTTTGGTTCTCTGATGTGATAGGCCAGTATGGCAAAGCTTTTAGAGACCGAGTGCCCAAAAACTGGCACCGCCCCTGCTCCACCCCCTGCCCCTCCCCCATCCCCCACCCCACCTGCCCTCAGGCCACTCACCACCTCCAGGGCCCGCCGCAGATCGCCCAGGCAGCCCAGCAGTGCTATGGCGATCACGCCCTCTGCCCACACCCTGCAGCATCAACTGTGCACAATGGGGTATGAGGGCAGAGTCTTGTCTATGCTGCCTGACTGTCATGTCCTTGGCTGCGCTGTTCTGCGTGGGCCACGCTCAGGGGTGACTCTCCTTCAGGGGGCTGCTGGAGAGGAGGGGGTTGTGGGGGAGGTGAGGCTGGGGCAACGGCATATGTGCCTACAGAGAGGGCTCCGAGTGCTGCCTCTGGCACCCATGCCATAGGTTTGCCACCACTGTGATAGGCAGAAAAAAATCTCTCCGTGTATTCACTACCCATTCATGAGGTCTTTCATTTCCCAAAGATTTCCCAAAGCTCGGAGCTGGGAAAGGACTGACAGAATGAGGGCTAAACTGAGAACTCAAAAGAGGCCCTTTCGTTGCTCAAAAGAAGGAACACAAGTCATGAGATGGGAAGCTGATCCCATCATAGGTTGGAAGATACAAAAAAAATCTTACAAATGAAACTGCATCTCCTGGGTCTGTGTAACCTCCCTCCCTCTCTCTCTCTCTCTCTCTCTCTCTCTCTCTCTCTCACACACACACACACACACACACACACACACTGAACAAACATACTTGTTTCTTTCAAAGCTTTATAGCCACTTCACTGTCTATCCCATCACAAATTACAATTTTTAAAAATCAGAATTAAAAAATAATTAAAATAATTCAATTGTGTATAATGTTTGCTTTAGAACACACAATAATAATCAAGTAATCCTGAAAGAAGGGCTCTTGAGGAACAAAAGCCATGGTCAGGCTGTGGTTGCGAAGTGTTAAAAGGGAGCCATAAAGTCAAGTCTTTGCTGAGGGCTATAATAATGTGGTGCCAGCCTGGTTCCAGGGAGTGGGCATTCCAAACCTGGAGTACCACAACAAAAAGAGCCTTCTCCTAGAATAGTTGCATGTTTTGCTGAGACAGACCCACATTCCACATGTATAGCTGGAATCCAAAAGGAAGTTACCAAAGCAGGGGCTGCAGTGGCCAAGCTGTCCTATGCCAGAAGGGTCCCAGTCAGCAGACCAAACACTGTGCACGCCAGACCACTAATACCTCCTGAATCTCATATGACACACATTAATCCCGGAGTAAACTACAGTTGTGCTCTCTTACTAATTAACCCTACAGCAACAAAGAAACTGATTAAGTGGAATCACATAACAAAAAGACACTGCTGTCAAACACCAGATAAATGTGGATACAGAGCAGAAGTTAATGCTGCCGTATTAATACAAATTGCTTAAGGCTCACTCAAGTTTTGTTGATTAGCAAAAAATGCACTTTTCCAAAGCATTACTTTAGTAAGTTAAAATATTACAAACACCTTTATGTCTAAAATGATATACACTTCTGGCTTCTAATCCTCAAAATACCTGTAAGTCTCAGACAGACAGACAGACATATACAGAAACTAGAGGGAGGAAAGTAAAGATGCAGAAAATGAGGATCTAAGTTATCCTATAGGAGAGAATTTGCATTAAAAAGTTCATTTTTCCTTAACGCAATGCGCTAAATATATTATCATTGATTATATTTGTTAATCATATGCAGTACTTTCGACTGAAGGAGAAAAGGTGCGTTAAAGTAAGTAGTATGACATCTGTCAGCAACTATGTCTTTTTCTGGGGTTGTGCTGCAACTGCCCTATCCCAGGGAAGATGCAGTTGCTTTAACAAGCATTGGATATTACAAAGCATCTGAACCTGATGCACTTGCACATCCTGATAATTACATTCAAATTTTTTCTATGAAGCTCTGAGAAGCAGGTGTCCTTAAAATAAAGGAGTTCTGGTCAACTTTTGGTGACTTTATGGACATATTCATGTTGAATGTAAAAAGAACTGATACCATTGCCACCTTCTTTCTTTCTTTCTTTTTTAAACTCTCATTCCTGGTTTATCTTGAAAGTCTCCGATTTACGTATTGGCCAAATTTAACTCTGTTAGCTTCTCAAACTAGAAGTCACCCATGATAAACTCTACCGCATTCTGTCATAAAACCATCTTAAGGACTACTGGAAGAACAATTATCTCAAAACCAGACAAAAGTATACTGTGTTTGAAAATCGTACCATTATGGTCTACTATTTTAAATCAGAAACAACAAATCTGGGGTACTTAAAGTGAATGTTTGAACACTAAAAATAATTTATCCAAACTAAAATATCACTGAACAATGATTAGCAGATCAAAGGAAATTCATTACCAGAAATAAAATATTTGGAGAGGTAGAGTTGGAAAAAAGTAAAAAAAAACTTGTGAAAATGAATAAACTTAGATAATAAGTACTGGATATATAAAGGAAGCAGCTGATATAAACTACACAAATGATAACTTAGAAGAAATAATAATAGAACCAGTGCAAGCCAGTATGGAAACAACCTATGAATTTACCCCACAACAAGATTAAAAGAGAAGATTACAGAATAAGCAGAATTACCAGTAGACAAACAAAATTGACAGTACTGAAAAATACCCAAAAAAGTCCTGGCACTTATAATGAAAGATATGAATAAGGTGATTACAAGGATTAAAATATTATCTAAAAACAGACCAATCAGCTTGCCTACGATACAGCAGTGGTACAAAAGAAGCAGGGTATTAAAATTAGAAAACCAAAAGTAAAGTCATATTCAATCCCAAAGTAGAAGATCACACTGGAGGCCAAGATAAAGGAAATGAGATGAGATGCAAGTGATTTTAAAAACCATGAAAGACAAAAATTGAAGAATGTACAGATCTGGAGAAGCCTAATAAAAAATATTGGCTTAGCAACCGAAAAATTGAAGCAGCTTTGGAAATCATAAAGCAACAGGTAACGTTACTAGCTGGGAAAATTGAATGCTATGAGGCATGAATCATCCAATTTAAGCAAAATCAGCTATTTTAATCAGACAAGAGGTGATTCTACCAAAGTATAAACAGCAATAGAAATTCTGAAAATGGAACAACTGAACAAAGAGAAAACAATTCAGTTTCAGAAAGATCTATAGAAAACTCAAAAATACTACAATACTACAATAAAAATGCTCAATGGATAAAATAATTTGAAGATGGGAGACTTAATAATAGCAGAAACAGTATTTTTAAAAAAAGTAAGTGAAAAGTTTTAAAAACTGGATGTCTCCTGGAAATGACCAACTGCATGGCTTTTGGCTCAAATATCTGACTAGATATCTGATTATAGCTAAAGAGCTTAATGAAGCATTACATAAAGGAAACATCAGAGACTAGTTCATAATTGGCAAAATGTATCTGATTCAAAAAAATATATAGTGAAAGGGACATCAAGAAATTATAGGCCAATGACATGTTTGCTTACCATGTTTACATTATTCACAGACATAATCACGGACAACATCCAAGATCATTTAGAACAGTGGTTCTCAACCTTTTTAATGCTGCGACCCCCCCCCAACCGGTCGTAAATCGAGGACTACTCAACTGGTGCCGCACCGTTTGCAGAATGGGACTTTTGGTGGGCTCAGCAGGGCAGAGACAGCCTGGACAATTCCTATTGGCTTTTGAAAGCCAATAGAATTAGACTCTATTCAAGAGAGTCTATTCTATTGGCTTTCAAAAGCCAATAGAATAAAAGGGAGTAGCACAGCTAAGGAAAAGGGGGAAAAAATGCCAGACTGCGTTGTTTGGCGACCCCCGTGAAATGGTTGTTCGACCCCAAATGGGGTCCCGACCCACAGGTTGAGAACCACTGATTTAGAAGAAAATAACATCCTCTCAATAGAAAAGAAAGGAAATAGAAAAGGCAAAGGTATAAAAGATCAATTTCTGGTTAATAAAATGATTCTGGAGAATTGCAAAAGCTGAAAAACCAATTTACATATTATCTGGATTAATTATAAAAAATGTTGGCTCATCAATGTCTGGAAAAAATTGGTGTCAGTAAAATTTTTAGAATATAGAAAAAAATAATGAAACAGTGGAACACAGAATTGTGGTTGGAAATGAAAAACATGGGCTTGTCAACATTAGAAGACGCATCTTCCAGGATAACTCATTATCATTCTTTTTGTCATTGGCATAACCCTACTTTCAGTGACTTTGAAGAAAACAATTCTTGGCTATCAAATAACAAAAAGATGGATAATAAAATCTCACATCTGCTTTACATAAATGATTAGAAGCTTTGTAGAAAATCAGAAATCAATATCCAGTCATTGATGAACACTGTAAGAATTTCTAGCACAAATATAGCAACGGAATTTGGCCTAGAGAAATGTGCTACAATAGCAATAAGGTTAAAATCACGAACACTAATGGGACTGAAATGCTGAATAGCCAAACCATCAGGAGCTAGCAGGATGAAGCCTACAAGTAAAATCTGGACATTTTATAGCTGGTTAACATTAAGCACGGACAAGTTAGAAATGTGATTAGTAAAGAATAAATCCAAAGAGTTAGAAAAGTGCTAACAAAACAAAATTATTAGATGAAATAATTGTCCTGCACAGAGGACATACCATCAATATCTAGGCCATGCCTGTGATACAATACTCTACTGCAGAAATCCCCAACCTTTTGCGCACCAGGGACCAGTTCCATGGAGAGAGGTTTTTCCATGGACCGGAGGGTGCGTGGTTTTATGTGCTGCCTGCATCCTGTGGATGGGGCTTTACTTTTTTGTGCGGACTGGTTGCAGGTATGCCACCGCCTGGTACTGGTCCACGGACCGGTGGCTGAGGACCCCTGCTCTACTGGAGTTATTAACTGCACTCAACCTGAACTGGACAGTTTGGAGTAAAAAACAACAAAGATAATGACTATTCACTATACATTACATCCTTGTATTGAAATTGATAAGACTATAACTACATCAGAGAAATGGAGGCAGAGATCTAGTTCAGGTCAAACAAACGTTTGAAAAAGAAAAGCTTGTATTGGCTGATTACATAAAAGACACCCAAGAATAAACAGTGTTGCAAGTTAAAAATTGGAACTTAATGTGTAGGAAACAAAACATAAATAGAACAGAATGCTGGCAAATAAAAGCATTATGTGATCAATTTTTACTAAAGGTAGAGGGGGAAATAGATAAAGTGGATAAAACCTAGCAATGCCTTACAACTGGAACATTAAAAAAGAAAGTGGAGGCTTGATTTTGGCTGCTCAAGTGCAAGCTATTCAAATTAATGCAATCAAAGCCAAAATTGAAAATCGTCAATGATTCAAAGTACAAATTATAGAAAGAGGCAAAGGAAACGGTAAATCATGTAATAAGCTCCTCCAACAAGATTGCACAAATGGACTATAAACAACCTTTTGACATTGTCAAAATGATTCATTAGAACATCTGTAAAAATTATTATGTTCCCTCCCTAACTTTCCCACTATTTTCGCACATACACTGTGCCAATAAGTTACAACAACCTTAAGTTCTTAGGAAGAACTGGATACTTATAAAGGCCAACACCAGTTAAAACAGGGGTCCCCAACCGCCAGTCAGTAGACTGGTACCATTCCACAGCATGTCAGAAACTGGTCCACGCAAACAAGCAAAGCCCCATCTGCGGGATGCAGGCAGTACATGAAACCAGGCCCTCTTGGATGGTACTTAGAAAGCCTCTACACTGACAAAATTGTCAATTGCAAAAGGCCACACTACTTGGATTCACACACATACTGTACAGATGGACATTCTAGGTTCTTGGAAGAACTTAATTAGAATGCCAACAGCAGCTAAAGAACTGGTGAATACAAGTTATGAATGGTGAATACACGTTAGTTTTATTATTACAGTTTCAGAATCATTGAAACATGTTTCAGCTTTGAAAAGGAAGATATCCAGAGAGATTAATGAGCAGAGACCAAAGGAATGTCATTTTAAAACACAACTTATTTACCAATGCTGATTTAGAAGCAACTGAAAATAAACAACTCAAAATTCAGGTTTACTCCAAACTACCAATATAAATACAATTTGTGAAGTGAGCAACACACAACAGAAAGTGAAGAGACCATTGATGTTAAGGAGAAGGAGAAGGGAAGGGAAAGAAACTGCTAAAGAACTGCAAGCACTATTGGTTAATCAAGAACTAGATGGGAACAACTTCCGATGGTGACAGCCATGGCAATGGTGGCTTTCTTCAGCTATCCGCCCTGGGATGTGTCAAAACCAGCTGAGACAGCGAGCAACAGCTGTCTCGCGGCTTGGAACCTCTTTCCCTGGGCGAAGGGGAGGAGGTGGGCTTTCCTCAGATAGTGGTAGAGCTCCCTGAGGCCCGAAAGTTTTCTTTTTTGGTGGTCAGAGGGTGAGCTCCCACAGAGTCTGGGGTGTTCTCCACATTCCAGGATGCCTTTGCCCTGATTTTTCCAGGGCAAAGCTAGATGCTGCTTCCACATCTGTGCTTAAAATGAACTTGTGAGTAAATTTTAAAGCAGACAGAGCTGACCAGGAGAGACTAAAATGGGGATTATTTCGGACTTTAACTCTGGAAAAGAACTTATCTTCTCCTTTTAATTAAGAGTGGTGAAAAATGGCGCTGAGATGTTGATTCATTGAGTGAAAGGACCGGAACTTCTACTTGGAACAATGTAACAGATTTTGTATTTGTATAAATTGCAAGAATCTTCTTTTTTTCTTTTAAAAAGAAAAAATAATGTCTTTTTTCCCCTTCTCCTTTTTTCTTTTTTTTTGGGGGGGGGTATTTGTTGCTTTTATAAGATTTTAGCAGACCTTTTATAAGTGGTCTTAAAAATAAAATGGCTTCAAAGCGTCTTGGAGCTTCCGTTGCTTCTAAAGCCTCGATCTTCCCGGTAATGCAGAAGCTTAGCAAGCTAAATCTAAGTTTCCACCACCTTCTCCATTGTCTCCAGCATGTATACTTAAAGATTTACAGGATGCCTTGGAAAAAAAGGCACGACAGATTAAAGAAGAGATGGAGTTTTTATTGAAAATAAATTCATGAAATTGACAGAGGACATAGCGTTTGCGTTTCAAAAGTTTGTTGGTCACATAGATCTTCTGGATGAATGTATTGATGATGTTGTGGAAAATTTTGAAAAACTGGAAGATCGAATTGACATAATGGGAAATAATGTGGAAATAATACAGGATGAAGTTACTATGTTACAATACAAAAAGATGGAATTTGCTTTAAGAATAAGGGGAATGAAGGAAAATATTCAAGAGGATTTGAGACAAGTGGTGGTAATTTTGGGGGCTGAGTCTGAAGAAATATTGAGAGAGACGGAAAAAGGTTTTAGGGTTAATTCTAGGGTTGCGAGATAAAGGAATTTGCCAGAGACGTGGTTATCTATTTTTCTAGGAGATCACTTTGTAATAAAATTTTACAAGCTTTTTATAAGCAGAGATTTCAAATTGCAGCTCAAGATGTTATAATTTTAAAAGAAATACCTTCACAAATTCTTAGAAAAAGAAAGGATTTTGCTTTTTTGGCTGATGAGCTCAAAAAATGCCAGGTTCAATTCAGATGGGATATACTGGTTGGAATAGTCCTGAATTATGCGGGGATATGTCAAAGGTGGAAGATTTTTACATTTCAGTTTTGAAGGTGGGTTCTCCATTATCTTTACGACCTGAGATAATAGAAGAAAAGTTGGAAGAGCAGCAGATTGAAAGTGCTATGCTATTGGATGTAGGAGACAAACAGGCTGAACCTTTGCAGCAGGCTCTTGAGACAGAAGATTTTTTAAAGGAACCGAGAATGACTTGTGCAGCCTATAGATGTAAATTAAAAGAACTGCAGAAGATGGATGTTGGAATAAAGAAAAGGAAATGATGAATTTTTGTAGTAGTTTTTTGAGATAGAAGATGTTTTAAAGAAAAAGTGAATGATCTGTATTTGGTATGTTTTAAAGGAACAGTGAATGATTTGTGTAGTATGTAGATGTAAAGTAAAAAAAGTAATAGAAGGTGTTGATTTAGTGGAAAAGTTTAAATATTTGGGAGTATATATATATTATAAATTCTTAATTTAAAGTGAAAAATAATTATGAGATATTATGGGTAAGTGTGTAAAAGAATTCAAAATTTTAATGATTTCTGTTGGTGAGATCCTCCGCCTTGAGGAACTCTGCCATATCTCCGGGGATCGTGGATGTGGAAAACAGTGAGGACAAGGGAGTGTCTACTTGTAGGTACCTCTAGGAGGGAAGAAAATGATGAGACATTAAACAATTTCTTTTCCGTGCTATCGGGAGTAGGTAAAGTGGCTAGTGAAGACCACTGCTTCTCCACCGTATCACGGAAAACAGCCGGGCAAGGAATCTGTTTTTCCTCCACTACCTTCATTGCAAACAGAGGATTTGACTCCTGTGCTGTGGAGGTAGATGGTTTAGGCTCCTGCTCTGATCTGATTGATCAACCCTCAGATAAAGGATGTACTCTTGTTCTGATTAAATCTTGTGAAATTGTAGTAAAGGATACTAGATGCACCCCCTTTTGAGAGCCTTACTCAGAAGGCTACTGCAAAATCCGTTTGAAAACGTCCTGAGCATTCTCCAAAATGGCGACCACACCCAAATTAGAATCCAAAATGGCGGCTGCCAGTCATCTTGCCACCCAAATGGCGACGCCTCAGAAGTATCCAGGATTACGATCCCAGAAAAATCCTCTCCTGACTTCCCACAGGGAGCCCAAGGGAATTCAACAGTTTCTCACTCGCCCCCTTTATTTAGAAGGCACCCAAGGAACTTGCGTTTCTGCTGTGCAGGCAACCAGCAATCCGATTCTCACGATCCTCATGGCCACGAGGCTTGACGGAGATGGTTTGGCTGAAGAGCTCGGTGTTCCTGAGTTCTCTCAAAAGCTTCCGAAAAGGTCTCCCTGGCACTCGGGAAATCCCTGTCGAAGCGCCCAACAGCTGACTGGGTTTAAACTGCGCTCTGCGGCTTGGCTGCCAGCAAACACAAGGGAAGAACCCCCTGTAGAAGGAGGCAAGCCCCTGCAGTGAATGCTGATCTTAACAAAAACCTTTTAGTCCTAATGTACTAACTTATCTAGCAACTTCTAACCTAAAACCTATGAATTTCCTAACCTAATTCTAAGAATTAAATCCAAGTTAACCGAGGAACAATCAAAGTTGTGTCTTGCTGAGCCTGAGACTAAGACAAAACTGGGGAAGGAATGCCCAAGGGAGGGGTGGCTAAAATTTGATCTTAGTCTAAAGCTGAGCAGGAAGGCTTTGATTACCCAATTGGTGGATGCTACATCTATCATGCTGGAGAAACCAGCATCACTGGAATTTTGTTTTGATGCTGCACAGTAGGCCACAGGAATGTGAGACAAACAGTGACATAGCACTGATAGAATAGAAAATCTTAGCTAGACATCCTTTATTTCCATCCACAATACTATTCTTTCTTGAGCTGCTGTTCAGTCTTTCTTTTACAATCACTGCATTTGTAGTTAAACTGCAGCATCTTTGTGCCAGAAGAAAAAGAAGGGGTGTTGTCTTACCTGAACGCCTTTTTTCAGCATGATGAATGGAGAATCCACTAAGGGATTAAACAAGTCCTCTAGCCCAATTAGACCGAATCAATCAAGTTTCCACGCCCATGCTGGACTAGATCACACTCCAGTTTCGAAGAGGGCAAAGCTAATGACTGGACGACATGTTGGCTCCCACACTAATGACAATGGCCTGATTGCGGAATAAAAGGATCGGGTGGATTCTCCATTTATCATGCTGAGAAAAGGCATTCAGGTAAGACAATGTACCAAAGCTCATGTGACCCTATGGGTGGGAAGCAGGCTGGTCCATGTTGACGTATCCTGAACCACCTGTTGCAAGACTTGGCGGCCAAAGGAGGGATCTACAGAGACAAATTTATTGAGTTTATAATGCCGGATAAAGGGGGAAGGCGAAGACCACATCGCTGCCCTACAAATGTCAACAATAGATGCCTGCATATGCCAAACAGCCAATGTAGAAGTACTGCGTGTGAAACGTGCTGTCAGATGACTTGGAACTGGCAATGAGCGCGCCTGGTACACTTCCACAATATAGGCCTTAATCCACCTGGCAATGGTAGACGAAGAAACCTTCTAGATGCTGGGTGGAAAGAGACAAAAAGTGCCTCTGATCTGCAAAAGGCAGTCATCCGCTTAATGTAATAGCGCAGTGCCCTGCGGACGTCCAGAGAATGCCATTGTTGTTCCAAGTCATGTGACAGGTTAAGAAAAAAGTCCAGTAGCACGATCTCTTGTGCCCTGTGAAATATGGTGTTGACCTTTGGGATGAATGAGGGGTCCAACTGTAGGACCACTCTGTCCTGGTGAAAAACGCATAGGCCTTCCCTGATGGAAAGAGCTGCTAACTCTGAAATGCGTCTAGCCGATGTAACCGCTACTAAGAAGTCAGCTTAAGGGACAAATATCGTTAAGTTGCAAGTCCTGATGGGTTCAAAAGGGGACCTGGTAATAGCCTGTAGTATCCATGATAACTCCCAAGTGGGGTATCGATGGGCCATGGGAGGCTTATTGTTGGTGACCGCTTTGATAAAGGATCACACCCTCAGGTGTTGAGACAATGGCACAAATTGACACAGGTGAAGACCGTGGAGAGGGCTGCCACCTGTCTGTGGATAGTGTTGGGTGCTAGGCCCCTATCCACGCCTTCCAAGAGATATTCTAGTATCCGCGGAATGGTAACTGAGGAGATGGCCAGATGATTTCATTCACACCAACGGCAGAAGTTTCTCCAAATGGCATCATAAATACGATTAGTCGCCGGCCGTCGAGAAGCCTGAATCACTGAAATCACTCTTGGATAGCGCCGGGGAGATCCACCAGAGCAGGGATCTGAGTGTCTGTGATGCAACTCGTACCCTCAGGGAGAAAGAACTTATGCCCTGTCTTTGGTAGGGGAGTTGTCTTGTGAGAGCTGTCTTGTGGGGAGCCGTCTTGTGGGGAGCCTGGCCCAAGGTACTATGGCAATGCAGGAAATCAGTTTTCCCAATAGTTGGGAAAGCATGGCTAGGGTCACCTGTTGCTCCTTGTGGACCTTGAGAACCAGAGTACGGATGCTGGCCTGACTCTCCTGGGACAAGAATACTTGGCAAAGTTGTGTGTCTACTATCACGCCTAGGTATAAAAGGTGGTTGGAAGGGATCAAGTGGCTCTTCTGAAAGTTGATTAAAAAGCCGTGACCTTGAAGCGTCTCAATTGTTAATGCCAGGTTCATCAACGCGTTCGGTGCAGAGGACGACTGAATTAGGATGTCGTCCAAGTAACAATGAACGCAAATCAGTACCAACCTGAGATGTGTGGCAAGTACCACCAGAACCTTGGTAAAAACCCTGGGGGCCGATGAGAGGCCGAACAGTAGACCTTGTATTGGTAGTGATGGTTGGAGTACCTGAACCTGAGGAATCGCCTGTGATCCGGATGGATGGGGATGTGGAGGTATACTTCTGTAAGGTCTATTGATGACATGAAGTCTCCCTGTCGAACTGTGGCCAAGATGGACGGGAGTGTCTGCATTTTGAACTTGTGATACGATAGGTATGAATTTAGACCCTTGAGGTCGAGTATCGCCCTCCATCCCCCTGAGGACTTCGGTACTACGAAGAGTATGGAGTAGAATCCCTGTCCTAGTTGGTCCGATGGTACCCGCTCTATGGCCTCTATGCTTATTAGATGTTGAATGGCTTCCCACATGAGACCCTTCTTTATGGGATTCTTTGACAAAGGGCAGGTAATGTAATATCGAGGGGGATTTGTCACAAATTCCACGGACAGGCTGTCCCTGATGGTGCTGAGCACCCAAGTGTCCATGGTGGTGGCTTCCCATTGGCATATGTAATAAGTCAGTCTGCCACCTATGGGAGGAGTCCACCCCGAGTCACTTTGACCTACGGAAGGGATGACCTCCTCTACCTCGAAAGGGCCGCTTGTTCTGAACCTATTGTCTAAACCTGGAAAGATGGTAGAGTACCCTCTTCTTTTCCCTGTTTTCCACCAAGTAAGGGGTGAGGGTCTCCCCGAAAAGGCAACCGCTCTGATATGGGGCAGCGACCACCCGCCATTTGTGTTTGGCATCAGCACA
This sequence comes from Crotalus tigris, assembly GCF_016545835.1. NCBI lineage: Eukaryota > Metazoa > Chordata > Lepidosauria > Squamata > Viperidae > Crotalus > Crotalus tigris. The sequence goes on along the minus strand of NW_024100213.1, from coordinate 2,061,804 downwards.
CCATTTCCTAAGTCAAAATAACCTACATGCGGCGACGTTGGAGGCTATGGCACGGGCCGAGAATCTGGCCTATATTCCAAGGCCTCCCACAACTTGCTCATGTCCTGATGAACCCTTACCTCCTCTGGGGAGATTCTGTTCTGGAGTTCACGTAGCCAGATCAAAGAGATCCTGGTGAAGAATGAGTTCAATGTGGAAGCTCTTATCGCCCACGCCGAAGCCTGGTGTGTCCTATGGAAAGAAACCTCGGATTTTTTGTCCTTGGCCTTCAATGCCTCCAACATGTCCCCTGGAATCTTGGAATCTGAAAATAAGGGAGTTAGGGACTCATCCACTCCCAGAACCTCCAGCGCCTCATTCAGGGTCAAAACTGTATCTATGAGTTTAGGGTCTATCCCCCCCCAGTGCGGAAAAGGTGCCAGGGGATCCCCATTGATCCTGTACAGACTTCAGAAACATGGGAGGGCAAGGAATCTGCTGGTGTTTTACTATTGGTTCCAAAAACAGCGGGCTGTTACCCTAACCAGGTGCCTGATCAGACACCGGGGTTTTCACTGGGTCGATCTTTCTCGTAGTGCAGGCCTTGCATAGGAGAGAGGAAAAGAATGTAGGGTTGAACAAGCCTACCAAGAGGGGAGCCTCCATGGTGGGTTCCTCATCCTCTGACCACTGACCCTCCTCGAGGTCGTGCTCCAAATATTCTGACACCTCGCTCCCACATGAATGTGGGGGCGAGGCCGGATCCAAGTATTGATAATCTCTGGATCGTGAAGTCCCCACAGATGGCAGGGGGTTTGGTGGCCCAGGAGACGATTGAGCATGCGCTGAAGATGCCATAGCTTATGCTACTGCCTGGGAAATCATGGCCTGGAGTTGGTTGGTAAATGATGGTTGTTCCATGGGGCGGAGGTCCGCCGCCGTAGGAGTAAATGACGCCACAGAACCTGAGATGGACCCGCAAGGGAGAAACTCTCTGAGGTTCCACAGGCCACTGTGTGTGGGATGATCACAGCCCCTGATACCGGATCTTGTTCCCGTGCTCTTAGATCCTCCTCGAAGAGGGAAAGATGATCCTGACTGAACCCGAGAGACTCTGATCAATGTCCCATTCTGGAGACCATGCCCGCATGAGGGACGAGGAGCGCAGGCCCCCCGTTGTCAATGTAAGAGGGAGGGAGGGGAGGGAACTGCACCCTCCGCTGCTTGCTTTTGGGCTTTGGAAAATTGTCTTTCTAGCACCTTATGTCTGCAGCCAGCTTGTTTTTCGGCCGCCTTAGAGGTTCTTTTGGTTTTGGCCTTGATTTTTGCAGCTGCTGTCTGGTTGGATGACTTGTGTTTCTTATTTCCACTGGAGGTGGAAGCCTGTGGAACAGTGTTGTCTGCCATAATAATCAGGAGTTTTCCAGCAGATCACTGAAGCCATCCTGGTCTGCAAGAGATATGGTTATGGCCCATCGGGGTGGTACTGGCCTACACGAGGATCTGTAAAGTCCGGCCCACCATTAAGCACGGAGTCACACTTCGCGACGGATGTCGTGCATCACTAAAAGGGCTCTCTTCTCTCTTTATTTTATTTTTTTATTTAGTGACGGGATCCTTCGTGCCTCACTTAGTGGCGGCTAGGACGGAAATTGCCGGTCCACTAGATGCAGATGGCGGTAAACAGGCTGTGATGGAATAATCCAATTGGGCCCAGCTGAACAGATGAAGGCCGTTTAGAAGCTGGGAGAGGTAAGCAGGTAAACTTGTGGGTTATTTTGAATTTCAGGGTATAATAGTATTAGTGGTAATGGATCTTACAACTGTTTGACAAGAGCAACGGTAAGGATCAGCCGATCTGTTGATTTCCACTAAAAAAACGATCTTGTGAAGGCTTGCCTCCATGGCTAAATCACAATATAGGGGCTGAAAAACAACTAATTACACACTCCCACAATGTAGCCTGTGATGAAATCGCATTAGAAACCAAAGAATAGACAGGAGAGAAATTAATTTTTGAAAGGTAGAGATAATGAAAGTAAGGCAGTCGCCGGCCACGTGGTGGTCCAAAATGGTGGCCACGGCGGTCCACGAAGGCGCTCCGAGGCGAGATCTGAGAGATCAAGGAGAATGCACGAAAGGAACGAATGAACGGAGAATTTAACTAAGGCAGTAGGGATCAGAGGAAACACACACCCCCCCGTCATCACACTTCGCTCAGAGCGGCAATCGTGACGAGCAGCTGGTCAATGCAGGAGAAAAACTGCCTAAGCAGAACTAACTCCCTGGGAAGCTCTTGCTGAACTGGGACAGTGCTGATCAGATGGCAAGTGAATGAAGAATCCACTAAGGTGAAAAGGCAGAAAAATACAACCTGTCTTCCTGAAAATTTTGCTCTGGGAGTTTCCACATCTGTCCTGGGCGAAGACCAAATCAAAACTGGGGCGTGATCCACTATAGAAGAATGGACGCTTAAAGTGTCAAACTTAGCAGAAATGGCTGAGATTTCTGCTTATTCGAAGGATCATTCACATGAAAAATACATTTCAGTTTGGAGGAGATGGATAGATTATATTCAGAATAAATATGGGACTAAAAAGTTCCACTTAGTTTATGAGTAAATTTCAGAATATTATTAATAGTTTATTATAGTGGAATTTTTTATTAGTTTTAATTATGATATTATTATTTTTAATATTAGTATTGTTTAATAATTTGGATATTGTATTGTTTAATAACTAGTTTAATAACTAGGATATTATGTTAGTTTATTATTATGTTTACTTTTAATTTGTTGATATTTAGGCTAAAGGGGAGTTAAAGCACATTATGGACTTGGTTATTTATATAGTTGGTTAATGTTAGTTAGATTATGAATATTATAATTGTAACCCTGTATTGAGCTCTGGGAAGTGGGGAGGGGGAGAGGGGGGGGTTTAAGGTGGATTGGTTTTGGGGTTTATATTGTAACTTTTATAAAACTCTTCCATAAAAAAAACTGGGGCACGATCTAGTCCAGCACGGGTGTGGCAACTTGACTGATTTGGTCTAATTGGGCTAGAGGACTTGTTTAATCTATTAGTGGATTCTCCATTTTTCCATGCTGGAGAAAGCTTTATATCATAGGAAGTTGATATTTTTATTGGCCCAGGAAGGTAAGAAGGAGAGAGAAAGGAAAAAAAAGAATTCAACACTGAAGAATTCATGCAGAAACATCTGCCATGGGTTGGCTTCAGAATTATCATTTTGTTATAACTTCAAGACCTTTGCTTAGTATCCATTTTAAACTTAATTTCAGAACTCATCCCAGTGTCCTGGGCTGCAAGATTTGTCTTCATGTAATATGCTCTTTTTGTCTTAGCAGAAGTGTAACGCACAACAAATCACTCCGGTAAGTTTTCACTCGGCTGGCAATGCTGATTGTCTGCAGAATGCAAAGGATCATTATGATTCTTACTGCTTAGGTAAGTCATAGGTGACTCTTCTCAGGAGACGTGAGGCATACTTGCCAAGACATGCTAAATCTACAGATACACACAGAGCCAATCTAGAGAGGCAGCTTGCGTGAACACCCCATGGGAAGATGGCAAATGAAAAAAACGGCAGCTGGTGTGCAAAAATAAACTTTTTGGCACTCAAAGCAGAAGGGTGTACCGCATGTTTGCTTCCCAAATTTACCAGCCCTCCTAGTTCTTTTGTAAGCGGCTTCATCCCTGACCTTTGGGGCTGATGTAACCTCTAGCCGCCTCCAGACTAGAGCAGACCTATCATTTCTCCACCTCCCTCCTACCCAGCCTTTCTCAATAGGACTCTGCACCTTGTGACACAAATCATACTCCAGTCAGTAGCCACGGCCATCTTACTGTCATTTTCAGTTCTGTAAACTATAACAAGAAAATGGGAAGGAGGAACGGAATGCTAGAAAGCAAAGCAATACCCAGCAAGAGCTGCTATCACTGGTAATGCTTAAAAAAAAGAAGACATAAAGGATGGTGCCTCCACTTTATAAAACAGAAACAGGATTACATAGTTCCATACTTCATGCATATGAAGATATTACACGATTTCTAAAGAAAGGTTATTCCAAAATCATTGGGACTCATCTCTGACTTTTCAGGGAATGCCGGGATCTTCAATGCACCCATATGTATGCAAATCACATTATTACCATCAGGATACAATGCTGACAGTGAAGCAATCATGTCAAGAATTATGGGTACTTGAATTACTTATACACAACATATTCACATCATAGAAAACAGCAGCTATGGGTGGGTGGGTGGATTTAGCAGAGATGGCTTTGTTGAAATGATTGCTTTGTTTTGTTTTCATATAAAAATATATTCTATACTTGCCTATTGATGCATGAAACTCTTTAAGGATAAAATAGAATTGTAGACTCTAGAAAGCAAACTAGACCTGAATGGGTTTTTTTTCCCAACAGCATGCTAGATCAAGGTATATAGGCTGTCATAGAGAGAAAAGGGGCGTTGACTTACCTGAACGCCTTTTCTCAGCACGGAGATGGATAATCCACGCAGTGGGTTGAGACTGTACTCCTGGCCAATCAGATCAGTCAGCCAAAGTTGCCACGCCCCGTCCTGGACCATGATTCTTCAGTCTTGACTCGAGCGCAGCCATTGACTGACAGTAAGACGTTTTGGCTCCACTAAATATACCCTATTATCCTAGTCTATAAGGGTGGGTGTGGATTATCCATCTCCGTGCTGAGAAAAGGCGTTCAGGTAAGTCAACGCCCCTTCTCCAGCACTGGAGATGGATAATCCACGCAGTGGGACATACCAAAGCCTATTGTCCCTTGGGTTGGGGAATAGACTGGTCCCGTGTGTAACTTTGGTCTAGAACCTGCTGGAGAACCCTCCTACCGAAGGAGGCCTCTGCAGAGGAGTACTTGTCGATTTTGTAATGACGAATGAATGGAGAGGGCGAGGCCCAAGTGGCTGCCCTGCATACCTCTTCAATAGAAGCCTGCATGGCCCATGCTGCTGAGGTGGCAGCACTCCTTGTGGAATGGGCCGTGATATGCTTGGGGACTTGCAAGGACTCCGCCTGGTATGCCCCAGTGATGCATGCCCTAATCCACCTACCGATGGTAGAGGACGAGACCTTCCGGCCCCTAGTAGCGGGGTGGAAGGATATGAAAAGCGCTTCCGAGCGTCGGAATTCCGCTGTGCGCGAAATGTAATGTCTTAGTGCCCTTCGTACGTCCAAGGTGTGCCATTGTTGCTCCAGGGGATGAGCTGGGTTTGGACAGAAGTCTGGTAGGACTATTTCCTGTGATCTGTGAAAAAGGGAGTTGACCTTTGGAATGAATAAAGGGTCTATTCTTAGGACTACCTTGTCCCTGTGAAAATGGCACAGGTCCTTCCTCATTGAGAGAGAAGCTAACTCGGATATCCGTCGAGCTGACGTGATGGCTACTAAGAATGCTACCTTATGGATCAGGTAGCGAATGTCACGTTTTGAGTGGTTCGAAGGGCGCTCTGGTAAGAGCTTGTAGTACTCGTGGTAGTTCCCACGATGGATACCTGTGCACGGTTGGCGGTCTGATGTTCGCAGCCCCCTTGAGGAAGGATCGTATTAAGGGATGCTTGCCCAAGGATTCACCGGGGCTGGCAGAAAGTATAGTTGAGAGGGCGGCGATTTGCCTGCGCAGTGTGTTTGGCGAGAGGTCCCTCTCTAGGCCATCTAGTAAAAATTCTAGGATCTTGGGAATTGTGATCCCTTCGAGTAACAATTCCTGTTTAGAGCACCATGATTGGAAGCTTCTCCACGTGGCCTCGTAGATACGGTTCGTGGAGGGGCACCTTGATGCCTGTATGACCCTAATTACACCCTGTGAGCAAGCCCCCTTGGCTAAAATTGACCATTCAAGAGCCAGACGGCTAGTTGTAGCCATTGTGGCTCTGGGTGGGAGATCTCCCCCTGCTTGAGGGAGATCCTCTCCGGAGGAATCCGCCATGGATTCGTGCGGGAGAGACTCCTCAAGTCTGCGAACCAAGGTCTCCTTGGCCAATAAGGGGCCACAAGGATTACCTCGGCCCTTTCCCGCAGAATCTTGCGTACTACCGCCGGAAGGAGAGGTAAGGGTGGAAACGCGTACAGGAGCCCCCTTGGCCATGGGCTCCGTAACGCGTCCGTCTGCTCTGCTCCCTTGGATGGGAATCGGGAGAAGAAGCGAGTTAGGTGGGCATTGGAAGGAGAGGCAAAAAGGTCCACCTGGGGAAGCCCGAAGCGGTGACAGATCTCCCTGAAGATCCTCGGGTGTAGTTGCCACTCCGAGTGATCTATTGTTGATCTGCTCAACAGATCTGCTTGGATGTTTGCCTCCCCCGATATGTGGTCAGTCTTTATGGAGGCCAGATTTTGTTCCGCCCAGGCCCCCAGTAGGAGGGCCTCGGCCGAGAGCGAGCGAGAGTGTGTGCCCCCCTGACGGTTTATGTGGGCCTTGGCTGTCACGTTGTCCGTCAGGACCAGTACGTGCCTGCCTTTTATGCTGCTGTGAAAATGCCTTAACGCTAGGTGAATAGCCGGCAGCTCGAGCCAGTTTATGTTGTGTCGGAGATCCACCGCTGACCAGCGGCCCTGTGTCCACTTGGTCCCCAAGTGGCCTCCCCAGCCGAATAAGCTCGCATCTGTTGTGACTACTACTCTGTCTGGTTCATGAGCCTTCTCTTTGTTGGGTTTGTGGGACAGGGGCACGGGCGGAAGCGGTTCGGGGGCTTTGAGAGAAATTCTAGAGATAGACCATGACGTATGGTGTTCCTGACCCATACGTCCGTGGTGGTCTCTTCCCACTGGGGAGCAAACCCTGCTAGTCTGCCCCCTATGGGAAGGTCTGGGTGGGAGTCATCTGGTACGGTGGAAGGGGCGGTTGTTCCCCCGAAAGGGCCGTCTTCCCTGCGTTTGCCTATGTCTTGTGTTCTGTCTGTCCCCTGTCTTTCCCTATCCTGTCTAGCTTGGAAGGGTTGGGAATTTTGAAAGTAGTTGACCCTGGCTTCCGTACGAAAGATTGTTTCCTTCCCCAGGAGCCAGGTCTCTTGTCCTGCCTTTTAAGCATGTGTTTAACGACCTTGCGCTTGTCCTTATTCTCTGTCAGGTATGGCGTTAGTGCCTCACCAAACAGCTTTGCCCCTTGGTACGGAGCCGAAGCCAATTTCCACTTGGATTTGGTATCCGCCTGCCAGTTCTTTAGCCAGAGGATGCACCTGCTCGTGTTGTTTGCCGCCATTGCCTTGGCTGAAAACTTGGTCGCGAAAAGTGTTGCATCCGACGCATATTCCGTGGCCGCTACCATTTTGCTGAGTTCCTGGTGAGTGCGTATATCCTCCATGGGAACCCGGCCCTGTAACTCACGGAGCCAACAAAGTGTGGCTCTGGTGAAAAAGGACGCGGAGGTAGTCGCCCTGGTAGCCCAAGCTATTGCCTGGTGCGTTCTCCTGTAGTTGGACTCACTCTTTCGGTCCTCGGCTTTAAGAGCCTCAGCAAAATCTCCTGATATGGCCGTGTCCGATATCAGGGGACCTATGGGTTCGTCCACCACCGGCACCTCCAATGTTCCCTCTAGCTCCCTTGCTACGTTAAATAGCTTCCTCTCCGCATTGCTAGGAAGCGGTAGGGAGGTTGGCGCTGCCCACTGTTTCCTTATTGTGTTTAGGAACATGGTCGGGCATGGTATGCGGTGTTGAGTGGTTACCTTTTCGGCGAACGTCGGCTCAGCCTCCGTGTCAACTGTGACAGGCTCCGCTGGTGTCCCATGCCCCAGATGGGCTGTGGCCTCAGCCTTGCGCAGAATGGTAACAAAAAGAGAAGGGTTAAACAGGCCGCTGAAGGACGGCCCTTGAGCTGAGGTGTCCTCCTCTTCCTCAGACATTTGAATCCCTTGTGACGTACCTGGCTGGTCCAGGTAAGCTTCCTCAGAGACCGACGAGTCTGAGAAGGAGGAGAGGTCCTGATGGTCCTCCGTTTCCTCCCGATGCCTGTTCTAAGTCCTAGAGGCTTGGCTTTTGAAGTTTGAGCCCTGGCCTCAAATGCATGGTCCACTGCCTGTGCTATTAGGGTAGCTAGCAGATCCCCCGTCAATGCAGGAGGAGTAACCATTGCCTGCGACCCTGCAGGTGCTGTGGTTAGCATGGTCCTCGGGGTTTCCTGTAACCTCCGTGGGGAGGGGGATCGGGAGAGCGATGAGAATTCGCCTATCCCACCCTCTGTTTGGGACTGTGATGAGTTCCCTAATGACCAAATGGCCCATGGGGATGAAGGGAGACCCAGCGGTAGATCAGGACCTATCCCCCCATTCTGCCTATTTTCAATTCTGGCCCTTTTCTGGGCTCTGTCGAACTCTTTTTCTAGGGCTTGGTGTCTTCTGATTGCCTGTTTGTCAGCTTTCTTTGATGACTTCCTTGCAGCCTTTCTAGGGGCTGCAGAGGATTCTGAATCCTCTGAAGCAGGTGCTCCAGAGGATGAAGGCGGGACTCCAGTGGAGGGAATGATTGCTTCCTCCATTCTCCACTAACGCCGGGCCGCGATAGGGGGGACCCAGGTAGTAGGAGAGCTCCAACTTTGAATAAGGACAGGCGCACTACTGGGGGCATCTGGAACTCAGGAGCAGACTCTGCAAAATTGTCAGAGTTAGTCACTGTGCACGGATAAGAACAGGCACGCTAATGGGAATGCCTGGAACCCGGCTTGACTATGGTGGGTAAGGACAGGCAGCCGACTGGGGATGCCTGGAACCCACCACTAAATCCAGAAGCGTACGGGCCACTAATGGGGGACCCGAAGTCCGGAAGGAGCCAAAGGCAACTAAACACAGTTAGTTATGAAAGGTTCTTATTTACTTTAGGTAGAAGACACCAAGTCCTGGAACCAGCAGCTATGTGTCTGATTTGAATGTCTCTGAATGAATAATAGATGCTTTAGTACCCCAGTACTGCTTGCCTATTAATTCACTCCAGCGGCTGAACCTAGCTTTCTCAGGGAGCCTTAGATCCCGTTTGGACAAAAATATGGCCGCCGCTGCCAGGAGACTACTGCGCATGTGTTAAAAGGAGCAGGAGATTATTGCGCCTGTGCTAAAAAGGCTGCCTGTACCACGTGCGGTTGTAACAAAGAGCTGCGCGTGCTCCCAGCTGTGCAGACAATGGCGCCTCGTTTAAAAAATCCTGAGCAGCCTGGAGTGAAAAAGACTGCTCCTTCCCACGCCAGCTGTTTCCCTTAATCAATCTCCCTCCCAGCATGCGTCCCCTTTGTCCTCCGCTTCCCTCGCTAATTGCTTGCCTTTCTGTCTTTTTTGTTTTGTTTGTTTTAAATGCGAGGGGTTGCCCGAGCCTCCCCGTTTGTTTAAGGTGGCTGCCGGCTGCTGGAAGGTGGCTGGGGTTTGGGTTAGGGAGGGGAGTTAGGGATTTCCCCCTTTTAAGTGGGGGTGGTTTCCCCTGTAGGGAATCTGACTTCCTGAGTCTTACAATTTAGCAAGGAAATTTTTGAGTAATCAATTAAATTGAATTAAATTATCTCTAATTAACTTTTAAACTAAGCAATTTCAGCTACTAGAAGAAATCCCCCCCAATGGAAAGGAACTATACCTGCCCAGGAGCCAAAGTTGTAGGTCTTTCTGTATGGCCAGATCAGTCAAGACTGAAGAATCATGGTCCAGGACGGGGCGTGGCAACTTTGGCTGACTGATCTGATTGGCCAGGAATACAGTCTCAACCCACTGCGTGCTGGAGAATTAGATATACCGTATATGCCAGCGTACAAGGCGACCCAGCGTATAAGACGACCCCTGTCTTTATCACAGAGCCGCATTCCTAGAATGTTGTCTTATACGCCAGAAACTACCAGTATTTCCAGCGTATAAGACGACTCGGAGTATAAGATGACCCCCGTCTTTGGCGCCGATTTTAGCGCTCGCGGAAGTCGCCTTATACACCGGCATATACGGCATTTGTTTATAAGTCACACCGAATCATATATGTGAGGCAAGTAACTATATAAATTTAAATAAATAATAGAATCGTGCAAAAAGAAAAAAGGAAAAAATAACTATCATGGGTACACCCAGAACAACCATTTCCTTATAGTGTTGCTATGGGAGGATGTGAAGCACTATTCTAAAAGATATAATGTGAGCGTTCGTGGAATTTGTATAATAATTTAATTTAATTTAGCTTGGTTTAATTTAATGTATTTTGAGGCCACATAAACTTCAAAAAGATTTTGGGCGGCTTACAATATTTAAAAGAACACATAATTTAAATAGACACAACTGCCCAGACAAAACCACATAAACAACATCCAGAGGAACGCTGACGTGCTCCACAAACACCTGAAACTCCAGGCCTGGGAACAGAACCGGGTCTTTGGGGCTTTCTGGAATGCTTGGAGACTAGGAACCCTAGTTATCTCTGGCAAAGCTGTCAGAAGGCAGAAGCCGTATCAGAGAAGGTACACTTGATCACACAGTTGATAATATTAATGGAGGGGTTTGAAGCACACCCACTCTGCTTAAGGGTACCAGACAGGCAGAAACAACCTGATTCAAATGATGCCTCTTGAATTGTTCCAGGAATTCAAATTCAATGCAATTCATGCAGTAGCAATGACATACGGGCATAACAAGGAGCATCGATCACTCTCCTCACCATTTCATGTGGAAAACCCAGCTGCAGCTTCCAGATGCTCTTCAAAGGCAACCCCAAACAGAATGTATTGCAGTAGTACAGTTGCGAATAACCTGGGCAAGGGAGACAATCTAAAGGGCCTCCCAAATGTGGAAAGGCCACGAGTTTAAACTAATTGTGACATGGACATACTCTGAGCTATGCTTTCCATAAAAATTTACAATAAGCCATGAGCAAATTTAAAAGGCACTTGATGGCAAATATGCCTTTTGTGCTCCTGTTACTGTAATGCCATCTTAATTTACTGCTTGTTTGTAAAATTGGTGTATTACCCTTTAAGCCTCAGTTGTCCACAGACAGCTTAAAGCCCACTAAAATTCTGCTGGGATTTGATTTCCATCCAAGAAGAAAACCAAAACACAAACGCAATAATAAATAGTATATAACAACAGACAATTCCCAAGTAAAAAAGAATACTACAGTACAGTATAGAGAAAATAGACTGCTATAATTTCCTTCCAAATCATTACGTATTAATCTGTTATCTAAGTCTCCTTTGTAGAAGATGACCAGACTTAAATCTGACAGACATAATATCTGAGAGGAAGATCTGCTTTAGCTCAGCCAGTTCTCCCCAAAGGCAAAGAGCAGCATTCTGCAGTCTACAAGTCCTCCTAGAGGGGTTTATTTCCCAGTGGCACACTTGTGTGTGTCTGAGCTCTTTGCATGAATAGTTCTATTTTCACTGGCAGCTTTGGCCTGGAAAGGGTAGACACCATATGCGTTGCTTCAGAATATCAGCGGTAGTCCTGAACCTGCCGTGCACATGGAATTAAAAAATAAATCTGCACAGAAACAGCTGCAGTATGGTTTATACAATCCAGCTTTTATAACACCACAATTTAAAATACATATTTACATTACACATTAACCTGATGCCAAAAAAGTTTGCTTCCAATTAACTGTGCTTAAGATCTCAGCATGCCAAAGTTTCTGAGAGATGCAGCCTTTAATTATTATATTAGGAATCAGGCTAAATAAAGACTCATTAGCTTACAGATGATGTATTTTATCAAAATCATATCCTGGCTTTTCTGCAAGAAGGGCAATAAGATTCTCCCATCCCATGTTCTTTTCCTAAACTGTCCTTTGGTGTAAGCTAAGCTAAGAAATACTAGATAGTTCTAATAGTAGAGTCAACGACTGAGATTCCGAGTGAAGAATCAGAATTTTGTTCTTCCAGTCTCAATTATTCTAACCATAACATCATGTTGGCTTCAAAAACCCAAGAACTTGCAGAGCAATGTCATGTAGCTCAAAAATGTATGTTCACGCTATATGTTCTACCCAAAGTTTAGCAACATCTACTGGGTGTGGTCCTCCAGATGCTGCCAAGCCTTAGTTCCCCAAAGCTGCAGAATGGCCACCAGGGAAGAATGTTGGGAGGGTATCATAGGAACAGCTGATGTGGCACAAATCACCCACTTCTGTCCCAACATGTTTCACTATCTCACCAATGTAGGATGGAGAAACATGAAAATACAATACAATAACTGACTAATAATTCTTCCATCTCCAGCCTGCTGTCTTATGGGAATCTCATTTTCACAGCTAACTAGCCCTTTGGTTTATATAATTGTCAAGGACAAGGAACCAGATAAGATCTTGCTTTTAATTTTTACATTATGTATGTATGGGTTTTTTAATCAATGTAAAGTTTTCACAAATGAATACCAGTCACAGACAGGAAGATTCACAAATGATTATCTGGGAATTGGAGTATTGGAAAGATTTCAAACAGAGATTGGAAAAAAGAAATAGACAGGAGGAACAAATGACTGCCAACAACACTGCTGCAAAGACTTGGTAGCTTTAAAGATTGGGCTGAAGACTAAGACTTGTTATCATAGTGAAGGTAAACCCTGAAGTCAAGAAGGACTTCTGTTCTTTCCTCCCCTTTCCAAATACCTCTTTCCTTAGCCTCATCACCTTTCAATTTCCCCTCCACCTTTTCTCTTTCCTTCTCCTTTTTTTTGGGGGGGGGGGAATGTGGCTTCTGTTAGTTGATATAAATATACATGTATGCATACTTCCACAAAATACAGCAGAAGGTAGATATTGCACAGAACTTTTGTTTACATTTTTTTTCTCTTCTTGCAATATTTTTAAATTTAGGGTCATTCTCCTTTCAGACAAACATTGTAAACACAACATATTGCCGACTGCTGCTTGGCATTCAATATACTTACAAAAATAATTGTGGAAACTGGATAAATAAAAAAGCAAGTTAATCTACTGTTCTCCATGACACGAACCATTTTGTACCTTAAAACAGAATATGTCCACCAGTTTCCAAGTCTTGCAACTAGCTACCCAGCCACATTTTGCAAACTGGAGAGTTTATGATTTCAAGCAAAGTACAAATGTGTGTGGGAACTTAATTTCCTGTCATCTACCTGCTCTCCTATGGAATAGGCAGAGCTTGAGGTATGTAAAGAAGCCCATGAGTTGTACAATCTCACCACAACATGTAGTTCTCAGAGCAGCATTCCCAAAACTGAGGTCTTCTCAAAATAATTTGGTTCACATAACAGTTTTGCCAATATTGCAGGCAGGAACAATCGGAATTTAAGTCCAGGTTAGTGAAATATTTTCAAACAATTTCTATGTGAAACGATATGGTTGACTTCATCGATATTTTCAATAACGATGATTCAGTTTTAGAGAAGTTTCCTCTCCTCAGTTGTTACCTGGGCCTTATAAAAGTCTTATGGTTTTGCTTGGCTTCTCTTCATAGCACTTCTTGCAGATACTCAGTTCCATCTTGGCATAAAGCCATGCTTTGGTTTTGCCATAGCATAAAATGCTTCTGCCTGCAGTGTAGGCAGAAGCAAAAGCATAGATTCACTTCACTTCAAAGCTCCAATATGCAATTTACCAACAGTTTCTAATTGCCTGAGCAGGAACAAGCCTGGGAAAGCTGGAAGCAATGAGATAACTGAAGAGCTTGTGGAGTCTTGCTGAACCACAGAAAAGAAGGGTGGAGGAAAAAAGAAAAAGAAATGCCTGAAAAATTTCCAAAAGCAACAAAACAAAGAAAGAAAAAGACTTTAGGCTTTAAAAAAAAATCCAGGCAAGGATAGGTCAGGAGAATCTAATAATAACAGACTAGTACCCATAAAAGTGCCAGGGATCCCACTACAAAGTCCCTGCATTATGACTTCCACAGGAATGCCAAGGAAAAAGGGCCCAGGCCACCTATATGCTTCCACCCAAAACCAACTCATAAGATGTCATGAAATTCAGTGTGATACAAAAATGCCTGAAAAGGCAGAAAAAGGAGGCATATATTCATATGCGATTGTCAGTTCACACTCCATTCACATTTAAAAGGGACTGGTTCACACATTTTATCCATAACAACTGAGTTAGTTTTGGCCTAGCGAGTTGGGTATGAGCCCAGATAATTGTGATTTATTCAAAAGATCCTGGCTAAGAAAAGCATTAGTCAGTGATGGGCACACCCAACCATTGCCTGTAGGAGAAGAACACCCGGTTTACAACAGCAACTCTCCAGATGTCTCACAGGCTCACAAGCAGCAATACCCCCTTCTTCCATTGCTCTCCTACTCAATTAGTAATCAACCTGATTGTGGAAGTAATCTACAGTCATCTTGACTAGTAGGTCGGAAAGAGAATTGTCCTCTATTGATTTATCTAATCCTCTGTAATTGGCATCTCAAACTACCATCAATACAATTTATGAAAAATAATTCCATCAATTAAATGATGCAACCCTCAGTTCTTTTTCCCAGCTAAATACATTTTCCTGCAACTTAACCTAAACTCCTTTAATATGTGCACATCACTGTTACCCTTCACTTTCTAGAGAGACTCTTCTCACTGTGTAATGGTCCTACCCCTTTCAAGGAAATGTCAGGTGTTTTCCTGCCATCTTTTTCTTTTTCATGAAAGACCAAGGGAGTAAATGGTTGTCCTGTTCCCTGAAGGGAGCTCACAGGAAATACTTCAAATCTTCTTCACAGAAAAATGGCAGAACTCTTTATCACTTGACCAGAAGCAGGCATGGATGGAAACCTGGAAACGGGGATAAGGTAGAGTCCCACAATGACGTTAAATTCTTTCCTGACTATTCGGTAATATGCTTGTCTGCTTTTCATCAGAGTGTTAAGACTGCCAGTTCAGAAATATAACCTAACTTATATACGGCTTAGATGCTTAGGTTGGAATGACTTGAGGTAATAAGCAATTAGGTTTCTAAACCAACAGGCAAGCCAAGACAATGAAAGGGAGATGCTCCAGAGCCTGTTGTAATGTGTTTTGAGTGTTTTGTGTGCTTGGGTGTAACTTTTGATTAAACATAGAAGCAAAGAATGTTTGGGTCTGAAGAGGCAAACGCGCTCTGGATCTAGTATGGGTACACTTACTTTGCCATCTTTTCCAGAGCTTGCACAGTAAATGCACAGGCTCAGAAAATATGTTTTGAGTTAAGCAAGCATTAGGAGGCAACAACAGTGCAACCACATGTCACCAACCTGTTACCAACTTTTTAACACCTCCTGAGCTCTATTTCTATACGGAGTTGTATATTTCTTTTAAGGAATTGCCAGCTGGTAAAACAAGTGTGCTCACACCAGGTCAAAATCCCTTTCCTGAGTCAGATCTGAATACTTCGCCCTTTTGCTAATAAACTATAGGACATTTTGAAGACTTGCCACAATTTTTCCAGAAGTGACAACAAGAACCACTTTTCTTAGTTCTCCCAAAAATCTTTTATATTTCAATGTAAATTGAAATCCCTCCTTACCGGCATGTCACGTGACAGAGAAATGAGTCAAATATTCTTGAATATTCACATGGTTCCAGAAAAGTTGCAAATATAAAAAAAAATGGAGAAAATATAGTAGACTAGGAATTGTTTACCCTATCTGTTCAGGCTACTGAGGGAAGGACTATAGTAGGCTTGAGAAATGGTTTCACCAACTCTTTTCTCCCCTTCAGTTTGATTGTCCCAATGGTGCTTATTCAAAAGGCAAATGGACTTTGTTTTTCCTTGAAGACGTTTCGTTTCTCCAGCATGGAAGGAATGTAGAATCCATGCATGGGTATTAGAAGTCCTCTAGCCCAATCATACCAAAGAATCAAAGTTGCCATGCCCCTGCTGGGCTGGACCATGCCCCAGTTTCTTTTTGGTTTCAGCCCAGAAGAGACGTGTGCACTTTGGCTCCCGCTTCTTCAAGTTCTGACTGAGAATCTCCACAGACCTTCAGTTTGATTGGTCTTACAAAAAGGTTGATCTTTGGCTTTTTGCTTAAAAAAGTATGTCAACAATCCCAGTTTTGTAATTTTACAGAGGCAACATCACTAAAGAGCTTCTAGCAGTGCTTTGAGGATCTTAGTGAAAGGATAAATCTTGTATCTGTGTCTTTTACTTCTAGAAATGAAAATATAATAGGGAGCGAAATGTAAAGAAATGAAAAATGTACCATTATCACTGGAAGGAGTTTTAGAGGAAGCTATCTCTGTCTCTTTCTCTTTGTATTATAAATCTGTAACATTTTTACATTATACGTTTTAATAGCAACAGATTTAATCAACTCAAGTCGCAATCTTGTGCACTATTCCCTGACAATAACTTCTTCTGAATAAATACACACAGAACTGAATTGGAAAATGCAATGGCTCTTTCTTGAGTACAGATGTGCTTTGTCACTTGAATGTTCAACCTCTTGTGGGATCAATTTCCCAAGAGCCCCTTAAGGCACAGTGAGCCTAAGAATTACAAAAGCCATCTCAAATTCTATGTTTTGTTCAAAGTCTCCAAATGATATGAAAACACATCTCTTCCACCATGGACAACAGCACTGCTTTAGCTAACTCTGAAGAATACATGAATCACTCAAATACTTATCACTTGAAAACACCCATGCAATTAACAAGGCTTTTTTTTCCCCTCGTGATATAATTATATACATTTTAATGCAATCGTCACCACTGCACTTTGTGCATTAAAATGGTAGGCAGTCAAAAGAATAGAGACAGTCAATTTTTCTGACCAAGAATTCCTGAAAAAATAATGATAATAGTGCAAAACCTGCTGGGGATGCTGTCTGTAAAAAAAAATTTTTTTAAAAAGGGACAACAAAAAAAGAAAAGGAGAATAAGCCAGGAGGATTGTTATAATAAGTAGACAAAAGGCTCCTCATTTATCTGCTCTCCTTTCTGCTATAAAAGAAAATTAGAGCTTTTACAATTGCAACGTGCAGTTATTCGGGCATCAATAACCCCAACACTGGCATTAAGGGGTCAGGAAAATAAACGTGAACGAAGAAGAAAGAACAGCTACTGGCCCGTTCCCAAGCTTTGGAAAGGTCACTGGCCAGATTAAAAGTTCCCAAGCTTTGGCGGGTAGCAAAGTGCAGTCTGTGTGCCCCAATTGGGTCATTGCTTTTTCTCAGCCTCACTGCTAACTTGGCCGGCTCCCTGGATGTGTACGGAATAAAAAAGGGCAATTTGAGGCTGAAAAGTCCACCAGGGATTTCCTCCAGAAGAAGATAAGACAGGAGGAGGCTGCTGGCATTGGCTCTGCAGCACCCTTTTCTGCTTCGTTTTAAACCTTTTAAAGTATCTTCTTTAATTTTAGACTCTTTTAAAATATTTTCTTGAGGGACAGGAAGATGACCAGGCCTAGAATTTGTGGGTCCCGCTGCTCTTCACAGCACACTGTTCACCAATTCCTAGTTTAAGCCCAAGGGCATGGAGAAGACTCCGGTTCTGTTTCATCATCACTGGGAGAGATGGGGAGAAGATGCAAACTTTCCTCACCTAGTGTCAAACCAGGTATATGGGATTGTATCACACCTCAACCAGCCTCGATGAGTTAGCTAGAGATAAAGAAAAATGTACTCCATACTATTTGTAGGGTGCTGTCTTAATGAAGTTTGAGCAGATTAATTACCAAGATAGAACAGAAAATATCTAACTTGGATATCTGCTATAAATCTCCCTTCTGCTCATCCTCTCAACTTCTCAAGCAAACAGGTCAGCAAAAAAAAAAAAAGGGTGAATACAGACAGTCCTTGACTTAAAACCACAGTTGGGACCAAAATTTCCATGGTTCTTAAGTGAGTCATTCTCAATTTTAAAACCTTTTTTTTTTTTTTTGCCCCAGTAGTAACTGAATCGTTGCAATTGTTTATTGAACCATGCTGTTGTTTAGTTTTCCTCATTGACTTTGCTTGTCAGAAGCTGGCTGGGAAGGTTGCAAAGGGCAATCATATGAACCCTCACACACACAGGACACTGCAACTGTCATAAATGCATTCTGTTGAACTAATGATGTACAAGGACCAGTATAAGCATTTTTCCCCAATTTTTTGGTCATTAAATGAATGGTTGTAAGTCAAGGACTACCTGTATCTACTCCATTGCAGATGGCCTGAGATCATAAAACATGCAGAGCACAAAAGTTCTGAATACAGAAGCAAAGGGTGAGGAAACTGTGAGGTCATAAATTCACAATAGGGAATTTATGGCAGGAACCCAGCGTACACTTATTCAGAAGCAAACTCAACTATATATAAGTTCATTAATGTCCAAGAAAAATGGGCATAGTCTATTCCACTGCAGATGGCCTGAGAAGAACAAAAGGTAAGTGCAGGACACAAATGTTCTGAATGTAGAAGAGGATAAGGACACAGGGTGAGGTGTGCTATCTTTGGAGGGTGATAGTTTTGCAGTCTTTGGACCAACAGTTCAGCAGCAGACAACTCAGCAGTCAAGAAATCTAATACTGAACTTTTGGTGGTCAAGGACCTTTACTTTCCAGCCACATCTGGTCTATTAATGCAAGGAGAGCAGCAGTCACTCAGGTGGCTGGGAAGAACCATTGAGATTCCTGACTGCCTACTGGGTCTGCAATGGTACAGAAAGCAGTTAAGGACATCATTATCCATGACAACAATGTAAGTCACTCCAGATTGCCCACAGAATATTCTCACCTCAATCCAACCATGGCTCCAGAGTGGGCATTACGAATGGCAATTGTCTGTTCTGCAACAATAAACTATGGCAGCCAACTTCTCTGCCTTTCCATTCCATTTAGTGCTGCTTTCACAAAGCTTCTGAAAAACAAATTTGTAAAGCACCAGTGATGAACCAGTGGTCCATGCAGCTGTTGGTAACTGCAGCTCTCAGCTGTTCCCACCCAGCATGGTCAAGTTATTTATGCAATGGATATTTTCTCCTTATCTTTGAGGTAAGGTCTGAAAGAGACAGAGGGTGAATGGGCCATGGCTGAGGATGGATCTGAATTAGGTTTTTAAATACCATACTGGTTCTCAATGAAGAGAGATTCTAGGATCATAATTCAGTTAATATATGGATAGCTATATAGTTTTGCAGCTGTAAAACATTCCAAGCTATGAACGTGACCTTACAGAGTTTTAATTATATAATATTCTGAGTTTGCTAAGCTTCATTCGTGAAAAGTGCACAGTGTCTTACCTGAACGCCTTTTCTCAGCATGGAGATGGATAATCCACCAATAGGTTTAAACCAGTGGTTCTCAACCTTTTTAATGCCCAACCGGTTGTAAGTCGAGGACTACCCAACCGGTCATAAGTCGAGGACTACCCAACCGGTCGTAAGTCGAGGACTTTCCCTGCCCATGGTGCCGCCCACTGCGCTGGCCTCAGCGTAACTGGCAAGGGGCAGCGATGGCACAGGGCGACCACCGGCTGGGCCATCAGCTGGCCCAGCCCAAGGGAGGTAAGGCACCTGCCGGGCCCCACGCGCGCCAGCAACCCTCCCTGCGCCCGCCCACCTCCCACCCTGGCCCTCTTTTACTTACTTTTTTAGTAGTTGCTCAGCAGGGAAGGCTGGAAACTTCCAGACAGCTCGCCTTCGCTGCAGACAACTTGCAGACCATTTGCAGACTGGGGCTTTTGGTGGGCTCAGCAGGGCAGAGACAGCCTGGACAATTCCTATTAGCTTTTGAAAGCCAATAGAATTAGAATGAAAAGGAGTAGCACAACTAAGGAAACGGGGGGGGGGAATGGCGGACTGCGTTGTTTGGCTATCCCCATGAAATGGTCGTTCGACACCAAATGGGGTCCCAACCCACAGGTTGAGAACCGCTGGTTTAGACTGTGTTCCTGCCCAATCAGATCAAGTCAGCCAAAGTTGCCATGCCCGTCCTGGACCATAGAGATCCCATTCTTGATGCGAGTGTAGCCACTGACTAACTGTAAGACATGTTGGCTCATCAATCTAGCCCTAGGCCTAAGTAACCTGCGAAGGCAGGAGTGGATTATCCATCTCCGTGCTAAGAAAAGGCGTTCAGATAAGACAACGCCCCTTCTGCAGCACTGGAGATGGATAATCCACCAATGTGACATACCAAAGCCTACTGTCCCTGAGGGAGGGGAACAGGCCAGTCCAGCATGGCACTTTGAGATACGACCTGTTGGAGAACTCTCCTACCAAAGGAGGCCTCCGCCGAGGCAAACCTATCAATCTTATAGTGCCATATAAAAGGAGATGGTGAAGACCATGTGGCCGTCCTGCAGACTGAAGCAGCTTGATATGCCCCCGCAATACATGCCCTAATCCACCTGCCAATCATGGAGGAGGAGACCTTCCAACCCCTGGAGGAAGGGCAGAAGGAGACAAAGAGGGCCTCTGAGTTACGGAACACCACTGTCTGTGAGATATAGTACCGGAGCGCCCTGCGGACATCCAATAGATGTCATTGCCATTTCCGATCATGCGATGGATTAGGACAGAAATCCAGGAGCACCATTTCCTGGGCCCTGTGAAAAAGAGAGTTGACCTTTGGAAGAAAGGTAGGATCGAGGCGGAGAACCACTCGATCCTGGTGGAAGATGCACAGGTCATCCTGGGTAGAAAGTGCAGCCAATTCAGAAATGCGTCGCACCGACGTGATCACCATCAAGAATGCCACCTTGTGGGACAGATAGCACATGTCGCACATTTTTAGAGGCTCAAAGGGCAACTTGGTCAGGGCCCAAAGAACACGTGGAAGCTCCCAAGAAGGGTACCTGTGCGCTACAGGGGGCCTGGTGTTAGCGGCCCCTTTGAGGAATGAGCGGAGTAGGGGGTGATGTCCCAAGGAACCTGCTGAGTCACAGGTGAGTACTGTGGAAAGTGCAGTGCTCTGTCTGCGCAATGTGTTCGGGGCCAAGCCCCTCTCCAAGCCCTCTAACAGATAGTCCAGAATATGGGGAACCATAAGGTCTGAGAGTGACAAGTGTTGAACCGAGCACCATGAAAGTTCTTCTATGTGGCCTCGTAAATGCGGTTTGTAGAAGGGCGACGGGAAGCCTGGATTACCGTAATGAACCCTGGAGAGCAAAGCTCCTGGGACAAGATTGAGCACTCAAGTGCCATACGGCTAACTGGAGCCATTGGGGGTCCGGATGGAGAATGGTCCCCTGGCTGAGTGAAACCCGGTCTGGGGGAATCCTCCATGGATCCGTGAAGGAGAGACTCACCAGATTGGCGAACCAAGGTCTCCGTGGCCAATACGGAGCCACTAGGAGGATCTCCGCCCGCTCCCGAAGAAGCTTGCGGATGACCGCCAGGAGGAGGGAGAGAAGGGAAGGCATAAAGCAAGCCCTCCAGCCATGGGCTCCAAAGAGCATCCGTTCGTTCCATCCCTGGAGATGGGAACTGGGAAAAAAATCGAGGCAGCTGTGCGTTGATCGAGGACACAAAGAGGTCCAGCAACAGCAAGCCGAATCGGTGACAGATTTCTCTGAAAATCCTCGGGTGGAGTCGCCATTCCGAGTGATCTATCATTGCCCTGCTCAGGAAGTCAGCCTGAGTGTTCGCCTCCCCCAAAATGTGACTGGCCTTGAGGGAGGCCAGACTGGATTCTGCCCAGGAGCCCAGTAGAAGAGCTTCGGTCAATAGGGTCCGAGATCTGGTGCCCCTTGCTGGTTTATATGAGCCTTGGCAGCCACGTTGTCCGTGAGGACCAATACGTGACGCCTCGTCACCAGACTGTGAAAGTGGCGAAGGGCCAGATGTATGGCCCGGAGCTCCAGCCAATTGCTGTTGTGCCGAAGGTCTGAGCAAGACCAAAAGCCCTGTGCCCACTGTGAGCGAAGGTGCGCTCCCCAGCCGAACAGGCTGGCATCGGTCATTAGTACGAGCCGATCTGGCTCCTTGAAGGAGGATCCCTTGAGCATGGCGGGCAAGAGCCACCACGTGAGAGCGATACTTGTAGTGGGAGTCTCACCTTTTGCTGGGAGGCGCTGAGGTTCTGTCTCTGGAAGGGGAGCAGGAACCACTGAAGTTCCCTGGAGTGGAGCCTGGATCAGGGGACGATCGCTATGGCCGAGATCATTTTTCCTAACAACTGGGAAAGACTGGCCAATATTACAGTTCGACTCCTGCGTAACTGGAGGACCAACTCCTTTATGCTGTCCCGGTGTTCCTGTGATAAGTAGACCCGGCACTCCACCGTGTCTATGATGGCCCCTAGGTGTAACAGCCTTGTTGTGGGAACCATATGGCTCTTGGGGAAGTTTACTGAGAACCCGTGATCCTGGAGCAGCTTTACCACCAGTTCGAGATCCACCAGGATGGACTGGGTGGATGATGACTGGATAAATATGTCGTCCAGGTAGCATTGGACTCTGACTGGTACCATCCTTAGGTGAGCTGCTAAAACCGTCAGGATCTTGATAAATACCCTGGGAGCCGATGATAGGCCAAATGGGAGTGCCCTGTATTGAAAATGGCAACCCTTGTGTGCGAACTTAGAAACCGGCGGTGGGCGAGAGAGATGGGGATATGGAGGTGCGCTTCCATGAGGTTGATAGACATCAGGAAGTCCCCTTTCCTTACGCTTCTCAAGATTGAGCGGAGTGTTTGCATCTTGAATTTGCAGTATGCAAGATGATAATTCAAGCCCTTGAGATCTAAAATGGCTCTCCATCCCACTGACATCTTGGGGATGACAAAGAGAATGGAATAAAACCCCCAACGTTTCTGGTCCGCTGGCACCAGTTCTATGGCCTGTATATTTAGCAGATACTGAACGGCTTTGTTCATTAGTCTTTTCTTTGTTCGATTCCGTGGGTAGGAGCAGGAGAGAAATCAATTTGGGGGATAGGAGATGAACTCCAGGGCCAGACCGTGACGTACGATGTTTAGTACCCATGTGTCTGTGGTGGTGGCCTCCAATTGGTGGACAAAGAGAGAACGTCTGCCCCCTATGGGAGGAACCGCTGGAGAGTCACCTGGAGCGGCTGAATGGTGGGTCGTTCCCGCGAAAGGGCCGCTTGCCCTGAGATTGCTGTCTAGGTCTGGCCGTCTGTCTGTCGGACTGCCTATCCTGTCTGTCCTGCCTGGCCGGGAAGGGACGGATGGGTTGAGTGTAGTTGTACCTAGTCCCTGCCCTAAAAGACTTGTCTTCATGGATAAAAATTGGACCATTTGTCCGATCTCTTAAGGAGATGATTAAGGACCTTGCATTTGTCCTTATTCTCGGTGAGATAGGGATTCAAAGCGTCCCCAAACAGCTTGCCTCCCTGATAAGGTGCTGCTGATAGATGCCACTCAGACTTGGCGTCGGCATGCCAGTACTTCAACCAGAGCATACGGCGACCAGTGACGCTTGAAGCCATAGCCCTGGAGGAAAATCTGGCGGCCTGGAGAGTGGCATCTGACACATACTCGATGGCCGCCACCATCTTGCTAAGGTCCTGGTGGATGCGGATATCCTCTGCTGGGATACAGGCCTGGAGCTGCCTTAGCCAGCGGAGGGCCGATCTGTTAAAGAAAGATGTGGAGTGGCCGCTCTAATAGCCCATGCAGCCGCTTGATGCGTCCTGCGGTAGACGAGTTCGCATTTACGGTCCTCAGCCTTGACAGCTTCAGAAACATTGCTGGGAATGACAGTGGGTGATACTAGGGACCCTAAGGGCTCATCCACTGCGGGCACCTCCAAGGCCTCCTCCAAATCCTTAGCCTCGTTGTATAGCTTTTTGTCGGTATTACCTGGGAGGGGAAGGGAGGCCAGAGATGTCCATTGCTTTTGGACTGCGTTTAGAAACATGGGAGGGCAAGGAATGTGGTGTTGAGCTGCCACCTGTTCAGTGAAGTTTGGGTCCACCACCGATTCAGGGGGAACGGTGGTTGTTGCTGAGGAAGGATTGGGCCCAAGGTGGGCTGTGGATGTGACCTTGCGGAGCAAGGGAACAAAGAAGGAAGGGCTGAAGAGGCCGCTAAAGGAAGGAGCTTCAGGGGGAGGCTCCTCCTCCTCAGACATTGGAATCCCCTGTTCAATGTCAAGTTCGCGAAGGGATGAGTTCTCCAAGGAGATGAACCCAGATGGGGAAGAAGGAGCGTAGTAGGTTTCAGAAACCAGATGATGAATAGGCGCGTGAGCAACTGCTGCTGGCCTAGGGGCTTGAGCTCTTGCTCAAAGACATGATCTACCACTTGAGCAATCAGCAAGGCCAAATGGTCCTCCCGTGGGAAAGGAGACTGGCTCACTCGGCTGAAGCCCAGCCGCAGTAGGTGTGAAGGTAGCCTCGGGTGTCCTATGTTGAGCCCTTGGGACAGCGGGTTGGGAAATGGGGAGAGCTCTGCCCATCCCACACGGTGCAGGGGAAGGTAAGGGTTCCCCTGTCGACCATATCCCCAGGGGGGAGGTGGGGGGCCCCAGGGGTAAGTCAAAGGTTGACCCTTCGGCATGGGGGGACTCCAACCTGGCTCTTTTCTGTGCCTTTGTAAATTCCTTTTCTAGGGCTTGGTGTCTCCGGCTGGCCTGCTTTTCAGCTCTCTTCGAGGTCTTGGTGGTAGGTGTGGACTTGGTTTTGGCTGCAATCGTGCCAGCAACCTCCTGACTAGAGGACTGAGGATGCCTAGGAGCTGATGAAGATGGCAAAGCATCCTTTGCAGAAGGCATAGAATCCTCCATTCTCTGATAACGCAGGAGTATGATGGGGGACCCCTGGTATCCAGAAAGTAGTATACACTGGATAAGGACAGGCATACTATTGGGAACACCTGGAATCCAGATAAGCTGTTGCGTGGATAAGACAGACGCACGACAGGGGACGTCTGGAATCCAGCTATAGCTGTGCACGGATAAGGACAGACACATGACAGGGGGCGTCTGGAATCCGGCTAGAGCTGTTGTGGATAAGAACAGGCACGCTATATCTAGAATCCAGATAGGCTGTGTTGTGTGGATAAGAACAGGTGCACGGTAGGGGATGCCTGGAATCCAGCTACAGTTGTTGGCAATTTAGTAGGCCCAGAATCATGCTGGGTTAGGCCAGATATGAGCACGTGAGGCCGAGAGACACCCAACCAGAAAGGGACCAACCAATAATGTATATAATAATAATAATGATGATGATGATGATGATGATAATAATAATAATAATAATAATAATAATAATAATAATAATAATAATAATAGACTACACCTGTGAGCAGGTCACAGACCAAGTCATAAGAGGCTTGGAGGCTCCGTTGCCCCTTGAGATATTAGGCCTCAAGATAAAATGGACCTGTTTAGCTCCCAAAAGGGGGCCATTCCCAACAATGGCGGCCTCCTGACGCCGGTGGGGCCTTGAATTTTTTATCCCCGGATCGCCTGTCTCGGATCACCCCCAACGTACATCCCTTTTTCTTAACAGAGAAGGGTAATCAGTAAAGGGGAGGAAGGAGCCCCTTCCTCCGGTATTCCCCTTGAGGAATTGAAATGAGCCGGTAAGGATGGAGACCACGCGGCCCCAAATGGCATCCACGTGGGGGGGGAGGCCCTAGACCTGCCGCGGTCCAGGAGGCTTCTGAGGCAAATACCAGCGCAGAACAAGCAACCCCTTGTCCAAGGAGAAGGTCCGCGCCTGGAAGCTTGCAATTCAAAGCAAAAACGGAGCCCTCCATCCCTCCGATCCGCCACCTAACAGCTGATCGGTGCTGGGTTTTTCTAGGCGTACGTGCGCCTCCGGTGGCTTCCTGATGCCCCGTGAAAGCCCAATAGTAAGGCCCAAACAGCTGAAGGGAAAGGGAGAAGACCGGCGAAATTAGGCACCGGCGGAATTAGGCACTGGAGCTGCAACTGCAGCTCCAAGAAATCAGAGACTTAAGGATTTCCAAGGGGGATCCTGGGTCTGTCGCTACCAGCCTCCTCCTCCGGCACTAGTACCGCAAGCTCCGGTAGGAAAGAGGCCAAATTAATGTCAGCTGGGGACTAACGGCTGTTAGTCCACCGGCTGAATCAGCAAGCTAAGGCTGGGGGGAAAAGGGGGAGAGGGGGGTTAAGGAAGGAGCCCCTTCCTTATAAAAGACTCAGTTTTTACCCCCCCCCCCCAAATTAGGAATCAAGAGGAAAGCAGGATGTTTTTGAATGGGAAAAGGAGGAATAATTACTACTAGAAGGCCAAATTCTGTGCTGAATACAGCACTGTTCAGCAATTTGGAAATGGAAAATCCACCAATAGAGACTGTATCTGCCTAAGAGCCAAACTTGCACGACTGTCCTGGGTGAGATCAAGTCAAGAATGGGATCTCTATGGTCCAGGACGGGCGTGGCAACTTCGGCTGACTTCATCTGATTGGGCAGGAACACAATCTAAACCCATTGGTGGATTATCCATCTCCAGTGCTGGAGAAACATCAAACCCTTTCCTTTTAATTTGGACTGAGGTTTAACCTTTAAAGTGTAGCTATTTTTTTGCAATGAGAAGGGAACGGAAGTATTTTCTTGGACAGGAACAAAGAGGAAGCTGGTCAGGAGTTCTTTTTTCTGAAGCTGCTAATTGGGGAACAAAACATTAAATGTACAAGGTACTTGTTACATTTGGTTAAATTTTCTGTAATGTCTAGAAGACAACTAATTGCCTACACTTTGAAGGGTATGGGAATAGTAGATAACATAAAGGAAACTTCAGCAAGGATCAGCCTAAAACAGAAATATCTCCAAAAGTAAAACTGGCACAATATAACTGATAGGTATATTATGGTTCTTCGCACATTCAGCCCAATGTTTAGATTGGATTTGGCATTTTTATCCACCTATCAAGTCCTTCCAAAAGACTCGGGATAGGCAGATGTTGTTTGATAGTGTTAAAGATATTGACACAGGTAAGCAAGCTATTGCAAGTAAAGCTGGCTTTTGCAATTGACTGGTGGTGATTTTTGTCATTGTCAATGGTATTCAAGTGGTGCTCCAGATATTTTGGGATTGCACCCAAGGTGCCTATCACTATTGGTACTATCTTTGCTATCTTCTGCCATAATTGTTACCGTTGGTTTTACTATTTTATTCTCTGTTCACAACAATGTAAAGTCACAGGCTTCAGTTCTTTTAGCTGCTGTTCATCTGATTGGCTGGTCCTAAAAATGTTGAGCAGCTACTCTTCATAGAGTGAAACTGGCCTGACTCCTCTTAGTGGGTCAAAAGATATCCTTTCTGAAAATGGATTTATACATGCTTGAGATGGACTTGATTTTCTAAATAGCCTTCCTTTTACAGCATTTGCCACTTCAGTGTCCAATCCCCAAAAGGTCTTGTTCAAACTACTCAACAACCAATAGCCCAATAAGTTATGCATGTCTGCACACACGGCAGCCTGTTATTATTTTACAAGCTGCAAAAAATACCACCAGAGGGGTGGCCTTGGATGTCAGAGACAGGCCAGAGGAAAAAAAAATACCGTACTGTCCAGAAAGACATTAATCTAAAATAAATAGCCTCTTCGATATCTTTCCCACACCCATTAACACAATTGACAACAACCATTGTCTGCTCCTAGATTTATATGAAAGGTCACTTAATTCAGTTTAGTAACCTATTACCTTTCTTTTCAGACAAGCTAAATAGTGGCAATGAAATAACTGCATTCCATTATTCAAGGTATACACTGCAAAGCTCGAAAGGAAGACAAACTCCTGGAGGCAGCACGGGTTAGCAACTGAGATTGTGGAGACACTAAGATCCAAGTCCATACTTAATCATGGAAACTGAATTGCAACCTAGATTACATATACTACTTCACTGTCATTCCATGACTTCATTCTGGTATTTGCTATCTGGTGTACTCAATACCGAGTAATCAACAGAATGCCTGACAAATTTGCTGAAGTCTTCTCCAGTACGCTCATATATTGAACATGCCATGTTAAAAAACATGAATGGAATCCCAATACAAGGAGAATATGCCTTCATGGTGACAAAGAGAATACAGAGTTTATACAAAAAATACATAGCAATAGCACTTTAACTATATCGCTCCATAGTCCTTTACAGCACTCTCTGAGAGGTTTACAAATGTCAGCATATTGCCCCCAACAATCTGGTTCCTCATTTTACTGACCCTGGAAAAATGGAAGGCTGAGTTAACCTTGAGCCGGTGAGGATCGAATTCCTGGGCAGAGTCTAACCACTGCACCACCAGGGCTCCAATTCATTTCACTATCACAACAGAATCAATTAAATCAGAGGCAGTTTGGTCTAAGAGTTAAGGCATCAGGCTAAAAACCAGGAGACTGTGAATGTAGTCCCAGTTTGGGCATGAAAGCCAGCTGGGTGATTTTAGGCCAGTCACACACTCTCAGCCCAACTAATCTCAACAGGATTGTTGTTGTGGGAAAAAAAACAGGAGGAAGGAATATTAGATATGCTTGCCACCTTCACTTATTTATAAGAAAAACAGACTACATAAAAATAAGTAAATAAAATCAGCAAAACTAATTCCATGTATTTCCAGCACCAATACTATGTCACCAATTGGAGTAAATGAAGACCTTTGTATATTTGGGTTTATTAACAACGTCCAAATTCTTTGGACTATCATCACAATATGGCCAGTCAACAGAATCAATAGCCAGGAAAGGAAATGGGATCTGAGGACAAAAATATGTTGAAGGAACCAGATTTCCTAATTTCATTACCTTCAAACAGTTCCCCATTTAAAGGAGCAGCCATACTGACGAAGAGGGCATTGTTTTTCTACGGCAAACAGGATGTGAGAATAACCATTTTAAGTGTTCATGTACATACAACTGAGAGGTACATTTCATACTCTGTACACTGTTCGTTCATCTGGGCAACACAGTTCTCTTTTGGTGACTCCCAGAGTCCCAGAAACAAGATGGCTATGGTCAGTGGCAAACTTCTAAACAGGGAAGGAAAAACTCCCATCGATTATTTTACCGGAAAGAAAAGCAGTTCAACTGAAGTCAAATATGAAACTGGATGGCCTTAGAATTGGGCACACCTTGATCCACTTTTGCTTTCTCCTGATCTCTTGTGCTAACCCAGCCAAATCTCTTTGCTCATACTTTACTACCAGGATAACATATAGAATTACACTGAAATTTTCCTTCTAGGGCTGGCCAGAACATTTAATTAATGGTGCCTTTTTCATTACATGCACTGTTCAAAGTGGCCACTGCATTCTCATTCCAAACTGGCAACAGGTAAGCATTGTTTACCAGATCAGTCACTTGGCTTTAGGGAATGCCCAGGAACAGTGCCATAGGCACAAAGTTCACTCCACCAATAACTTGCCACCATGTACTACTAGCTGCAAAGTGCTCATCCTTGTGTCCAGCGCCAGGGCCGACTTGGTTCCCTTGAAGGAAATGTCAGTGTGCTCCAAAACACAGAAATGTAAGAAAACCTGTGTTCCTGCCCTGTGCATGTTTTACATGGCCCTAGACCAGGCATGTCAAACTTGTGATGTCACGTGACATCGCGCAACATATCGTGACTTTTTCCCCATTGCCAGCAATGTGGTAGGCGCAGTCTTAGTATGTGCATCCGGTCCGCAGGCCAGCAGTTTGACATGTCTGGCCTAGACAATCAAGCAAGATACAGTGTTATGCTTTGCTTTACAATTTTAAAGAGATATAAAGCAACCTTATGTTACTCTTTCAGATGTGCTGCAAGGATAACTGTATATATACTTTGGGGCAATTAAACTTCACAGCTGCCAGGTTGGTATCAGCATTTCACCAAGTAATTAATGACGCTGGACCACTGTGGGTACAGTGTTTTACTACAAAGGAGACTGTTAAGGATAGTGATGTCGTTCAAAATAAATTGAGCTGGATGTGACACCCATAACTGTGTTGTGCAAGAGGACTCAAACAGACTCCAGGGAGCCTAAACAATTCAGAAAACTGTGGGTTTCCTCAAGTGAAAAGCTTCCATTCAGACAGAAATCAAAACCTGGGCCTGACTAGCAGTAAAAAACATAAAGCAATACCAACATTCATCTTTAATTTGAAACTTCCGTTTCCTCTAGACACATACAGTTCTTGTAAGATTTCTGCTGCCCATTTTCTTTCTTGCTCTAAATTTTCTGTTTGAACGACAAGAACTGGTTGTTGGAAGTGAAGAAAGGAATACCTGACAGGATAGCCTTTATGCCCTTTTTGCCTGGTTAACCACTGGGCAGCAACCAAACTAAGTCCTTAGCTGCATTCCTTGATTTTCCTTCAGAGGTTTTTGTTTTTCCTCCCCATCCTCTGCTTCTCTTCAACCCATTCCATTTCTGCTTTTAATGAGACAAAAACCGGAGCCCTGATTTTAAAAGCAAGGTTTGATTTTCCAACTGCCGAAATACATTCCGGACTTTTTTCCTGTGAAATAAACGGCACAGGTGGAGAAGACAAAACCACCAGGCCTCTCTCTGCCTTTCAGGACCAGCAAAAGTGTCACTACAAAAAAGATTTTGGAGCGTGGCTCACATCAGAGCATTGCCCATCCTTATTTTGCTTTACTTAAGGCTATTCCAAGAGCAGGCAAATTTTCAGCAGACGGAAGCCAAACTATTAAGATCTATGGAAAAAGGCAGAAAATTAAAGTCCCATTTCTTGGTCCTCTGTAACCGGCATCTGATGGTTTGTTTGGCTATGAATTGCGCCTATCCATCTTAAAGCACCAAGAAACCTTATGCCCTTGTTCATTCAAGGGCAACATAGTCATGTTACAAAGGTAGCAAGAATTCAAAATAAGTATGCTTTAAAAAAGAAACAAAAGAAAACAGGGTAAACATACAGACATTGTTCAAATGGCAACTTCTGACGAAAAGTCTGGAAACAGTTGCAAGCTTAAAGCACACAGGTAGAAAAAAAAATGCCTATGTTGGCTTCTTGATGTTCTCTGAGTTTGCTTCTCTTCCTGAGTTTGCTTCTCTTCCTATTATCAGGCTGGGTCAGCATGCTGGGTGGGGAATTTAAGTAGAAGTTCACACATCTTAAAAGTTGTCATGGTTCAGAAACAACGGGCAAGGTAACATCATCAGATGATGTTATCTTGCCTCCTATCAAAGAATTAACGGAAGAGGAGCAAATTCAAAGAACACCAAAAATTAAACAGGTCAACATTGAATTTACATACATCTCCACTCTGGCAAAATGCACATATATATTGGTATTTTCCTCTTCATGGACATACATACAGATTTACAGTCAAACATTTATAGCAATGGCAAGAATCTAGACCTCTGTTTGCTGATAACTGGGCAAGGTATTCACATTATGATTGGTAACCCTCAAGTACCTGAATGGTGATACATCGTGATTTAATAGCAAAGCTTTCGGGAACATTTCAAAACCTGAGATATAAGAAGAAATTAAGCACTCTAATTGGCAAGATAACAATTGTATACTATACGTCTTTTCAAGAAAATAAAATCAATGGAACTTGTGTATCAATTAGGGGAAAACGTCAGTTTTCCAAACACAAATTTGCTTTATACTGATCTGCTTCATTAACTATATCTAGCTATAGTTTGTTTAACTATATTCTATTAAATAAACTAGAACTGTCTAGGTTCACATAACATGCCCAACCATTCACCATGGCTTACGCACCATAAGAATTCAGTTCACCGCAGCAAACAAGCTACAGAAAAAATCTATGGCACAGATTGGGAAAGGCTGCTAGTTGACTAACAATGGCTCTCCAATATCTTAGGCAAATGTCCTTCCAAATATTACTATTCCTTGGAAATATCCCCAAAAAATTATGGCATAAATATGGCCTAAATAATAGCTATATATATCTCTTACTCTAAATAACTGGAAATCCTGCAATTACCATTTTAATGGAACATTCAGAACCCCTCAAATTAAGATACCAAACACTGAAGATAACTGTGCATACAAAGTATATAAACAAAGAAGAAATAAGAATCCACTGGAGCATGGAAGAGAGTAAAATTTATATTTTGTCTAGCATCCCTAAAATCCTTACTACCACACCACACATAAAATATCCAGAAATCCAACTGTGAAAGAGAAGGGCCACACTCTGGCTATTATTTTATGAAATCTATCACACACACAGCACACCTCTATTTTCCTAAATAGATAACTTAAAGAATGGCATCAAGAAAACAAAAACAAAGATCCAGAATGGGAGGCAATGAATAGCCAATCTAGCATTCCTCCCAATGTCTCTGTTATGCGATCACATATTTTGGATCCAAACTTCTTTCCCACCCACACAGACTTGACATTGTCTCAGCAGCGCTGCTAGCACTGTAATTTACTAATATAAAGCAAGTTGAACTATGCAAACAAAGTCTGAACCCACAAATTTAAGTAAAATAAATGCCTCTTTTCTTTATAGCCTACTTTAATTATCTCTGCCACAGCATGCAAGTGGGTTGATTTTTTTTATTTTTTATTTTTTTTTGGTTTATTTGGTCTGCTATTTTTTTTTTTTTTAACTTCCTCACTTTACACTTTGGTCACCAGTATCTCAAAAAAGAGATACTGAGTCATTCGTTTTTTTTCCCTCTGACTACATACAAAAGACCTTGAGATTGTTCAGGAAGCAATCAGATATTATACTGAGAGATAGGTATTTTCGAACAAATATTCTTTAGGGCAGTCAATAGCTTTTGCTCATCCCACACTCTTCTTTCTCCCTCTCCCCTTCTTTTGTAAATCCAGAAGCATAATTTCTATTCTACTAAAGAGGCAATAATCAAATGTTTCCTAAAAAAATCTTACCGATTTCGTCTCAAATGGAAGGAAAAGTGCTTCTTAAATCTAAACTTTTCTTCCCCAAACATCCCTAAAAGGGTTTTTTTTTTAACACTGATGATGCTACCCTGCAAACTGCAGGCACAAGAGGAAAAGAAATTCAGTTTTGCACTGCTCCCTTATTCTTAATTAGATTTATTCTCTCCTACTACTAATCACATGTAAATTCTGTTTTAATCCTATCTTAAATTGCTACTGTCAGAGCCAGTGGTGAGTACAGACATCCAAGTGCAGTCCCAAACATGTCTCCTCTAAAACAAGCTCTGAGTCCAATGGGACTGATTCTCAAGAATGTATGCACAAAAACTACAGGCTAAATCAATATTTATAAACACACTGCCAAGATTATCAAAACATTAAGTGGATAAAAGGGGATAACTAGTGTATACAAGCATTGGAGGAGGAAGGATTTTTCAAAAAATCTTAATTACTTGGATTCAGCTTACATCTGAATATTCAAAACCTCTCCAAATGTGCTAGAGACTCACGTTTGCCATAAACACGGATGCTAGATTCACAGGCACTTTCATGCACATGCATACCCCCAGAGACACAATCAATGACCCTAGGAAAGCTAGTCTTTAAAAAATGCAAGCAGGTGCTAATTTTACTACACAGGATATTAATGGGCTTTTTAAAAAAAAAATCAAATGCTTTTTGGATACAGCTCTGCCTTCCCATAGAGGTTCAGGGTAGTTCCAATCTCCCGTCCTTGTTTATTGTGAAGGCTTATACATATGCATTATGAATAACACCTACACGCCTACACACACAGTTGGCACTCATTCACTGAATAGAGCTCGAATTTCTCATCTGTGCAAGAAGGCTCACTTTGGGGTGGCAGGCAGCACATCAACCACACCATAATCAGCAAGAACTCATGAATGGGCAACCTCTTAGATGGTGCTGTGTCTATAGGTGTGAATTTTCCAGGCATTATGCAAAGGCTCCAGAAGCCTGCTCCTTTCTTGTGGCACAAATCTGTGCACGATGTGTGTGTACGTTTGTGTATCTAACTGGGACCAGACCTCAGCTAAAGGGGAGGACCTCAGCAAACTCCTTGGTGCAGTAACCACCAACGCAGCCCCCACCCAGTTGCCAAGGAAGGCACAGAGAAGGCCACCAGGCTGCTGTTGGCTGGAGAGTATGGCTCCTGCTGGTTGTTAAGGAAGCTGACCAGCAGAAAGCTAAAAGCAGCTTCCTCCCGAAGGATAATGGGGGACGAGTTTCCTCGCCGGGAGAACAGTTAGTGGGACATCCTTCATACATCCCACATCTGGACGCCGCCTATTCTGGTGGGAGCCCCGATTTCCAACTTCAGCGGGGAAGAGGGAGAGAAAGAGGGGGCTTCCAGTAAGGAGAGGGGTCATCCAGGGCTTTCCGTGCTCTTTCCCCCCCCCCCTCGATGAAGTGCCTAAACTCCAGGGACTTAATGGGGTGAACTAGGGACGGGCGAGGCAAGCTGGAGGCAAGAAATGGAGAACTGGCCCCAAATTGGAAGCGGTGGGGGGCGGAAGGGGGAGAAATGGGCAAACGGAGGTCTTCAAGATTGCAGTGAATTGCTGGCGCTGGTGTCTCGGGATGCCTTCGATCTGCACGGTTTTTCGCCGGGTGTCTTTGCCTGCATCGTCTCCTTTTCTTCCCCCTTCCCCCCCCCCCGAAGAAAATCTCGGTAGCTAAACTTTTCACCTCTCCGAGACGGACATCGCTGGTGGAAATGACACGACAATCTTCGGCGGATCCTTTCTGCCGACGAGAACGGGCGACCGGGGGAGTTGAGTCACTTTCGCATTGCGAAGCGACTCCAGACCTCACCCCCGCCCCCTCCGCTCGCTCTGGTCAGTCTACGAAGACCGCGTCTTCCCAGAGCCAGCTTCCCTCTTTAAAAGCCTCCGGCTAAGAGCGGGGCGCCATCCGGCTTGCAGAACCTCCTCCTTTCCCTTTCACCCCCCCCCCGCCCCACAACTTCACAGCAGAGCAAGCCGCAGGCAGGCGCAGCGATCCCCGAAAAATAATTTACAAGCGCACGGCAAATGCAGAAAAGGGCGAACGGTGGAGGCAACCGGAGTGCCACGCTGCATCCCCACAGCCACGCACGCACCTCGCTACCTCTTGTCCTAGCTGAGGCTCTGCTGCAGTTCCCCCCCCCACACACACACACACCGTCGGCGAGCTCCTGCCTACCTTTCCTCTCTTCCGAGGCTCGGCGTACCAGGGAGGAGTTCTCGCCTAACCAACACGCCTTCAGCCCGAGCGACCCACAGCAGACAAACGCTACAGCGTTTGCAGCTCTTTAAGAACAAGCGAATCTTCTCTATCCCCGCAACGACTGCGCTGCTCTCCCTCCGTGCCGCGCTTAGCTGTGACAACTCCACGCGGTTCCAGTCCAGGTTTTTCCATTTCGCGTCCTCCCCTCTCGCCGCCGCGAACTACTATGCTACACACGCCCTTTTTGTCCATTCCAAAGGCTCCCGGTTTCCTCTTTGGGCACTTTTTAATTGCAAAGGCTCCACACGTCTCATTGTCAACTCTTCCCGCACCGAGCCAGCCAGCCAGTCTGCCTGCCTGCCTGCCTGCCTGCCTGCCACGTTTTTCAGGCAAAGGACTGAGCCAGTTTTCTCCCGAAGCCCATTTCCCCTCGCGAATCCTTTTCTATCAGGCAAAACGCCCCTTCTCTCCCGCTACCCATCCCATTCCACGCCGCTCTGTGTGTGTGTGTGTGTGTGTGTGTGTGTGTGTGTGTGTGTGTGTGTGTCGCGCTCTCCCTAATTTACGATCTTCCCCACCACATCACACACACATCACAAACACACACCCCAAATAACAGCAGCGTAGCGGCAACGATCCCACCCAGCCAAAGAATTTAGCAAACTCCGCTTGGCTCCCGCAGGCGAGCCATAAATAAATAAATAAACCACAGAATCGGTCTCGCCGCGTGCTGGGGCTGCAGAGCTCTCCCGGCACAGCCGCTCAGGCTTCCCCCGAGCGAAGAAAGACTCGCGATCCCCGGGCTACGCGTGCCTCCCTCTCTCACAGTAGCCGGGGCTAAATGAGTCGCCCCTTGTCCGAGGCGCAACTATTAAGGAGCCAAGCTGGGGAAATACACTGCGATGGGCTCCCCCCCTCCTTTTGCAATCACCTTCCCTTTCTCCCCCCCCCCTACACAAAATTGTATGCACGCATACACTCACCCTTACAAATATTAAAAAAAAACAAAAACCACCGGATCCTAAAAAAGAGCAAAAGAGGAAAGTTCGATGGTGTGACTTACAGTTTGCATCGGCGCTTGGTTCGAACGAGCCAGCCATTATTACATTCCACGCCAAGCAGCCCCCAGCTGCCACTCGGGGCTTGGAGCCTTGGCCGTGCTGCCGCCGCCGCCACCGCCGCTGCCCAGCATGAAGGGAACGGTATGGAAAGGAATGCGGCGCGGGGTTCCAATGGAACTCCAGCCTCGCTCTGACTTCCCGGGGAGACAGACTGAGACACACATTCAAAGGGCTGCTGCTACTCAGTTCTTCTCGCTTTCGCCTCTAGAGGGCGTCCAGATCTGTGCGTATCCGCGCACGAGAGGAGGAGAGAAGAGAATGAAGAACAGGAGAAGGGAGGCCCAGATGCCACAAGAG
The DNA here is from genome assembly GCF_016545835.1 of Crotalus tigris. NCBI lineage: Eukaryota > Metazoa > Chordata > Lepidosauria > Squamata > Viperidae > Crotalus > Crotalus tigris. The sequence goes on along the minus strand of NW_024100213.1, from coordinate 2,025,485 downwards.
GCTGGCGCCTTCTTAAAAGGGCAACACCACCACCCTATTCCCTTAAAGCGGTAATGCGCGCCTAGGTAAAAGAAGAACCGGAGAAGCGACGGACGGGCAAGGGAGGGAGGGAGAGAAGGAGAGGTGGAGAATTCCGAACAAGCCCAGGTCGCGTTTAGGACTTTCTAGTCGCTCCTTAGTAAGAAGAAGTGGGACTACGCTCCCACTTTAAAAAGGAGGCGAGCCAGAATCCCATGTCGATAAATCCCATTGGAATTTATGCGTAGAACTTTTAGGTAAGGGTGGTCAGAAAGCAACCAAAGAAAAGGCGATTGCAATTGTTGTTCTTGTCGTTGTTGTTTTTAAACAAGTGCGGCATAAAGCTTAGAATTGAATTGCGAAAGCTTTTTCGCTCAATACGGAACTGATTTTAAAAATGGCTCTTTTCTGTGTTTTATTCCTCGTTAATAAGATGCTCAGAGTGATGTATTCCCTTGAAAAGACGCTTAGAGCAGGAATTACATGTATTTAATTTTATTTATTTATTTCCAAGATTTATTAGTGGGCTGGTATCTAATAGCTCTCAGTGTGGCATATAATAAAAACAGAAATAAAATCCGGAATCCATATAAATCAAATGAAAAACAGGCCAAAAAAACAATCTGTTAAAAGCAGCAATTAGTTATCATAGCATACAGGATAATTCTGTGCATGTTTACTAAGAAGCAAATTATATAACGTCCAATGGCAATTATTCTGTGTGCACAGAATTGTAGTTGGTTTCATTTTGCAGAGCAATTGTGTTGCAGAGCAGTTGATTTTGTTAAAAACCAAACCTTAAACTTTCTATATGGGTGCAACCCTTATATCAAGTCCCTCCAACATAAGGCAGGGAAACCTGCATTCCAGCCATCCCCCAGTAGCCATTCTTTATAATATGGTACACCTGGGGCTTCTCCCCTTACCCTTCCCCTCCCCCCAATAAATCATTAAGCCATCGCCCATTGATTTTTTACAAAGCCAAACTAGGCTGAGATCCAAAGCTCGTTTCCTGGGAAGCAAATTCTGTTGAAATGGGATTTTCTTCTCTTTAGAACCAGGACATAAAAGAGCAAGGGTCAAAGAGAAGCAATTAATCTTGCAAGTATGGTATTTCAAAAATGCAAATGTTTTTTCAATGCTCATATTTTCCATCAATACAGAATAATCTTTCTATACAAGCTTACAGCACCAACAACAGGTAAGAGTCGGAAGCTTTTCACTGGCACCAAACTCATAAAATATGTTAATGATAAGTATTGTATTGCACTTTGCAACTAGTGTTACATCAGGGTGTAATGCTGTCCTAAGTAACACAACATATATGCAGCAAAAATTATATTTATGAAAATATCCACATTTTCCAACCTGGTGCCTTCTAGATATGCTGGACAGATTCTTTAGTTGATGTGAATTATGGTAGTTAACCTATCATATGTAAAAAAAAAAAAAGACCAGTTTGGCCAATTATTCATGCATTGTGAAGGTCAGGAACCTAAAATATGTATTCACTTAGAAATATGGAAAGCAGTGAACATTGTATTCTGCCTCTGGATTACTGTACACAGTAAATGGTAACTTCAGACGCCATCTCCTTCTGGGCTGAACCTCCAAGTTTCTTTTCCACATGCCAGTGGGCTGCTTGTAAAGACTATGTGGCCAAGCTGAACTGATCTGTCTGAATTGGAACAGAGGAAAAGGTCTCTTGCTTTACAGATGCTGTTTCTGGCAAATAATAGGTGCAGGTTAAACTACAGGAGGTTTATCTTGATTGTCCCATTTCTCTTCTTATACCACCACTCCCTGAATTTTAATATTCTAAAAAACGACAAAGAATTCTACCTACTATCTCAAAAGCATTCTAAATTTATATCCCCAACCCCTGCACAGTTCAGAGGAAAAGATTCCTTCCAAGAATTGGTATTCAACAGCTATGATTTCATAAAATGTCTAATGGATGTTGGGAACTTACTGTACCTGAGAGTCACTCAAATGATATTAGATGATGAGTGATCAGGTTGTTTAACTCTCCACTTGATACAATGCCAAAAAAAACCTTATCACGTTTCATTCCAGCTTCTTCATTGAAAATCAGTCAAGTATGAATCATCCGTTCATACAGCAGATTTGTTCCAGAGTTTGCCCCAATTAGATGGGTATTATTGGGGGGGATGAAGGGGGTGGCCACAGCTATTGTTCCATAATTGCCAGTCATCTGGGCCAAGCTTTTAGGAAAGATCTACTCCAGTTGCTCTGCAGTACCCAAGTAGCCAATGTCCTCCATGGTAGGGAGATTAATATTAACTAACCATGTTGCTGTAATAAATGTCTGCCCATCTAAACCAAAATGCTGGTTCTTACTTGTGCTGTCATCTCCATTATCTATTTTTTTCATTTGAGTTTTCACTGTTTTGTTTTTGCTCTCCTTGTGGCAGTTAAAGTCATATCTGATACTTTGGTTCTTAACTGTGTCTCTGAGATGATTAGCCTTTCTGCGTGTGTTCACATTCTCTATTGTAATAGCTTTCTATGCAGATTTTATGATTCTAGGATACTACTTATCTTCAAGATCACCAGTTGCCTTCACAAAGTCCAACATCCAGCCTGATTAAACCCATTTTGCCTCCATAAGAATAGCAGCCTGAGGTCAGAGATGCTGGCTTCAAATCTCCATTTAACCATGGGTGTCCCTCGGATATCTGTTTCTCAACCTAACATCTTGAGCTTCTTGGATTTTTTTCTTTTTAAAAATGTAGGTATGAGTGTGAAATGGAAGCTAATTTACAAACATGTTCTAGGGCTCTTTCCAAATTTGCACAAAGGTGTTGAGTGATAAACTCTGTCTCAACAGATCCAGCCAAAGTTTGCACTGTCAGCTTGAGCAGCTGCCATTTTATACCCTCAACCTGACTGTTTCTATACTAGGCATAAGGAGAAGGGGAAAACAATATGGCTTTCAGCTACTCGCTCTTGTCCATTTGGCCAATGGATGTGGACCTTTTATGTTTCAGAGCAATCCATTCACAATGTTTCAGCAGCACTATGGTCACTTAACAAGGAGATAACATTGTAAGTAGAAAATCATAAATGCCATAAAAAAGATTGATTACAATTTCACTTTATTATTTCTCCTTTAAAAGTGCATTCTGTGCTGGCCACTTTTATCTTCTCTGTTCTCCCCCCCCCTCTTTATTTCCCTCTTATCAGTTCAGAAGGGGTGTTCCTATTGGTGGGCAATCATTCTTGGATTGGACTTTTCTTCTGGGCCTTCATAGTTCTATTTCCTCTGCTGAGGGAAATTAATTTGTCTCTATCTCTGTTTATTAGTCTGCACCCTGACATTATAAGGCTGATCATTTCTAGGAAGGATGGGAATCCCATATAATCAGCAGCAGCAGCAAAGGCTTTTGGAATACTGTTGTGGCAACACAAGCTCTTTTCCAAGAGTAAAATAAATACTCAAGAAAAAGTTAAGAATGTCAAAGGTAATTTATTGCATGTCGTGGGATTGCATGTAATAGGGTTCTGTCACTTCAAAAAGAAAAAAAGCAAGGAATTTGGAGTGGGGAAATAGCAGTGAAGGAATGGAGGGGCTGGAGTGGGGAAAGCTTTAATCTTTATTTGTTGGCTCCTCTTCCAATCATAATCACCTCTCAAACAGCTTTTATCCTGTGGATGCCGAGAGCACGTTAGCCCCTAACAACCACTAAAATCAGGGTTATTTAAAGCTTCAAACCACAGCACAACAGTTGAGCTGACATAATATGCTAATATCCTAAGCCATAATGAGCATATGGTTTATTCAGTAGCCACTGGGTAAGCAAGCTATTCCTGGAGAGAATCTTATCTATTTGGTCACTAAGAGTCAAGCCTAACCTGATAGCACATAATGAATCAATCTATGGCTTAGTATGAGCCCAAACACAAAGAAAGCTTGGTTGAATGCTGTAGGATTTCTGAATAAATATGGGATTGCAACAAAATAATTTGCAACAGTATAACTGAGCAATGTCCTATAAACATCCTGGTTGCTGGACAGGATGTTGCTGCTCTTGATGTATTATAAGAATCTAGGAAAATAGTTGGCAGCTATTAAAAATGTATGCAAGAGGCTTCAGGATCAGTTCTGATATTTCCCTTGATTGGTTGGTTGATTGAGGACCAAATTGCTAACAGCACACCCTACGTTGGCCCATTTTGCCATGAGAACTTGGGAAATGCTTTCTTTTCTCCATCCATACACCAGATGCTCAAATTTCTTGAGGTTAAGAGGAGCCCCCAATAAAAACAGTTACAGTATTGTCAAATGCCACCTTTAATTAAAGATATTATGAAATCTATAGCTCTGGGTTATACTAACCATTCCTGCTGCAAATGTGATTGTAAAATAGCAAAGGAGGAGCACAGATAGATCAGGCTAAAAAGAAAAGCAAATTATGCATTCAAGGGAAGCAAACCAGAAGAATCACCAAGAACAGCAAAAGCTGGTTTTTCATTAGCTCAACAATCAAATAAATGCATAGTCATTAATTTTAGGAAATATTTCCAGTTTTTAACTCTTAGTTCAGGAGTGTTTTGGGGTCCAGGGGAGGGTACCCTTCCTGTTATCCAACAGGTCAAACATGCATTTCTCAGGAGTTCTCCAATTCTATTTCAGAAGTTATTCTCCTAGTCTGAACACCAGTATCAACCAAAGATAATACTGGCAGGGAGCAATAGGAATTGCAGGCCAAGCTCATTTTTTTTTTTACTTGCTGTTTTGGTGATCACTGTCATATTAGTAATGCAGTGACCATATAGATTGGAGTCCTGCATGTCAAAAACCCCTTGCTTACAATGTTTTATAATGGTACTACTGTTTATACACCTAGTTAGATCCCTGGACTACTTAGTGTCAAGACCAGATAGTAGTTGCCATCCAGGTTTGCAGGCTAACAAGGTTCTGCTGGAAATATGAAGGACTGAATGACTTTAATTCTAAACCACCTTCAAGTATAGAACTATAGCTAAAACTATTTATCTCTCTTTCACCTTCCACCCTATACCTGTCTATCAAGATAACAAACATTTCTAAACATGTCTGAGTTGCAGCTGTGATCAACAGAACCAGATTAAACAACTCAGGAATTCAGTACGTATCAGTGAAGTAAAGCACATCACATTCATTGGATTAACTGTTAAATGGGTAAAGATCATTCGTTTGAAGGAGAAAATGGTTATGTTCAATTTACTGATACACTTTAACATAAGGAGCCCAAAGGAGAAGCATTTGCAGCCCCAGCTCACCCCCAAACCACAACAGAAAATATATTTCACCCGTATGTTAGATTTTACCAGAAGAGATTGCAGTTATAGTTCTAGCAACAATTGCAGGAATATATGGGGATGCGCACACACTTTTTGCTCCTGTACCATCACTGATTTTTTCTCTTAACAGAAATCTTAACTAACACCTCTATCCCATTAGATTCATAGATTTAAAAAGTGAAATTATGATTCAACCTCCAGATGTGCCCATGTGTACACGTGTGTGTATGCCCGTGCACACACACACACACACATACAAAAGCAGCTGCTCAAAAAGCTGAGAGATCTGTTAAAGCTTGCAAGGAAACCTGGCGCTGTTTAGAAAGCAGGCCAAATTCCCATCAATTCAGCAAATATAGCCCTCCTAAATGGAAGCCCTGATCCCCTCCCCTCCCCTTTTGTGTATCGGCCTGAAGAGGCAAAATTTAATACCTGCCTGATTGTAGCAGCACTGAAGAGACCTGATTGAACCTGCCCTCTTTCCAGGTGAGTGTGTGTGCCTCTTCTTTCTTGCTCTGTCTTTGGGCGCATTGCTTATTTGTGTATAGATTACGGCGCCTACCCTTAAAAGCTTTTAAGACAGAGGAGAAAAGAACAAATGAACCAATTCCAACAAAAAAAAATAGCATTAGGTTACCTTTCCATCACTCATTTTTCTTTTCTCCCCCTCCCGTTTCACTTCCAAAGGCTAAATTTAGTGAATACTTTTCACATTAAAAACTTGTCAGGTATTCATGTCGAAAGAGGCTTCTGGTTTGGTCTCTTGGGGGAGTTCCTGAGAAAGACAAAGCTCTTAAAGTATAATGGAGAAGGAAGAGAAAAATTTTCACAATTCCTTTCCCACCCTTTATAAATTCAACTTTCAGGATCTGTTAAAGAGAAAGAGACACATTGGCCTCATTCTCTGGTCACTAGACTGTCTTGTTGGCATAATTTAACAAGTGCTTCCCACGCTGGGCATGACCTTCCCCTCTCACCTCACCACCACTACAAGCATCAATAACAACAATGTAGTGAGTGTGCGTGTGTGTTTGTGTGTGCCTGCATGCAAAGCTGGTAGAAGGTTGAGGGCCAGGCAAAGGGAGTAAATGTAGGGAAGATGAAGTGATGGGTGTGTTTAAACATTCTCAGACAAAAGACACCACAATTCTCATAAAGCTCATTGTTTCTCAAGCAGTTTTACACATGCGGGCATTTGACTCTGGAAACCAATTAAAATGTGAGAGTAGAGATCTGCAACGATATCCTCCGTGGAAGGCGGGGAAGGTAGAATTAGAAAAGGTGTAGGAGAATACAAGCAGGATGATTTATTTCATTGTAGCTGTATCCCAGCCCTCGCTTGCAGCTCACGTTTTTCTAGTAAGAATACAGAAAGGCTATTTTATAGCTATGTGATGCCCTGCAAGCTTTGGTGATGCCAATGTGAGTCGGGGAGGAATGTTAACAGCAGCCCAAAGCCTTTCCCTGGGCAATTGTTCTAGTCAATTTCTTATTTCAAATATCTATATGCAGAATGATGCAGGAAAGCAAAGTTACATTGGTAAAGACCTGAAAGCCAGGGCCCAGAATCTTCAAAATGGTTTTAATGTCCAGTGCATTTCCATGGACCCTATCTGAATGTGTGTGTGTGTGTGTGTGTGTGTGTGTGTGTGTGTGTGTATGTGTATGTGTATGTGTATATGTGTATATATATTTAGACCCCCAGTTGTTCTTCTAATTGCAAACTCAGAAAGAAGAGGTAGATAAGGAAGAGCCCCATCCTGACCATGAGACTTACAAAGGGGCTGTTGGAAAGTGGGGTAAATTAAGCCCTGATTCACCAGACCACTTAGCAAAAGTGGACAATCCAAATAGGACAGTTTGTTAATCAGACTTATTGTGGTATACTGTAAAGCCAAGCTTTGCAGAATACCCTTTAGCTACACGCTCTCCATCGTTTTCTTCCCAATATATGCACGTCTAGAATTGCAGTTTTTCAACTTCACCACTAGAGAGGATAACATACAAATATTGCCTTGCGGCCATTGTAGCATTTCAGAAGAGAGAAAATAGTTTCAGGCAAAGAGACAAGGCAAACAAACGGATACAATGCTTTAATGGGATGTGAGTTGGTGACCTGGGGTGGCATCCCTGGACACTTGCCGAGCGTTAACAGGCAGTCTGGATAAGTAAACTGAATTCAGTGACCTTAGAACTCGGCAAATGATACTTGGTTCAGAGCAAAAGAGTTTCAGTAAATCAGAAGCAATGGAGCAGTGCAGCAGCTAAGATCACATGCTGTATTAATCCATAGTGCAGTTCTTTTATATTTGACATAGTGGGTTAACCAGTCATTACGGTTGATAAACCATAGTTTATTGCTTAGCATGATGTGTGAATTACCGGTAAGTGGACGCTGGCTTATTTAATAAAACTTCATTAAGCAAGCCATGGGTTTAGGACAGTGATGGCGAACCTTTTAGAGACCGAGTGCCCAAAAACTGGCCCCGCCCCTGCTTCACCTCCTATCCTGCCCCTGCCCCCACCCCGCCTGCCCATAGGACCACTCACTGCCTCCAGGGCCCACTGCAGATTGCCCAGGCAGCCCAGCAGTGTCATGGCCACACCCTCTGACCGCGCCCCACAGCATCAACTGTGCATGATGGGGCATGAGGGCAGAGTCTTGTCTACGCTGCCTGGCTGCCATGTCCTGCTCCGTGTGGGCCACTTTCAGGGGCGACTCTCCTCCAGGGGGGCTGCTGGTGAGGGGGTCGTGGGGGGAGGCGAGGTTGGGGCAACGGCACGTGTGCCCACAGAGAGGGCTCCGAGTGCCGTCTCTGGCACGCGTACCATAGGTTCGCCACCACTGGGTTAGGATGATGTAAGAACCTCACCACTTCGCATATTGGTTGATGGTTCACTTTACTGTAGATCAGACAATAGGAAGTTTCAATGGAAGAGCAGCAAGGTGAGATGGAACCAGTGGCAGAAATGAAAAGGATGGACAGCTACATGGCAGCAATTGGAAAGGGAAAGGAGATAAGTAATGGTGCAGAGGAATCCACAGGAAGGCAAGGAGATGGGCAATTATGTAGGTTCTGCTTGTCTTCCTGCTTCTAGAGAGAGGTTAGGCTCCAAACTGTCTTCACAAAGAATCTAAAGATTTTGTAATGCTGTTGCCAGTCCAAAATTCAGATGATAAAGGAGGAAGGTTGGGTACTAGGTAGCAACTCAATCTTTTAAAAGAAATTCAGTGCTATTGAAATAATGGATCCAATTCTTCAAGATCTGATTGAAATAATTGCATTCCCAGGGCTTTTTTTGTCATAGGCCCAGAACGGAGTAGGGTAGGCAAGGCGGGTTGTATGACATGTATGAGTTCCTGCACCTTTTTTTTTTTTTTTTTTACAAAAAAAGCACTGTGCATACCGATCTTTGCTCTGCGATGTACAGCACTGACAGATCTAAGTAATCTCAGTACACGTGCATATATACTTGTCTGTTTTCTTCCATGTGCAATTCTGACAACCCACCAAGACAAGGTAGAGAAGACTAAGAAACCAGCGCCCTCTATATCATGACTTATTTTTATTGCAGCAGCTATAGTAGCAGATTCTTGAAAGTCTAAGTGTGCTTTCCCCCCCCCTCACTTTTATCTTCATGTGAATTTGGGAAGGGCTTATCTGAAATGTTGTCTCTATAGATTCAAAGTAATGGTCATGACCTGTAAAGTCCTATGTCGCCTAGAGACAAGTTATTTGAGGGAACACCTGTCTCCTCTGGTGTTTTCCCAGCCAATTCCTACTGACAGGATTGGTCTGCTCTAGGTTTCTTTCACTGAACTATGCCACCAAGCAGAACCAAGAAACATGCCTTCTCCACCATAGCCCCTATCCTATGGACTGAGATTCCCACTGACTCCCATTCTGTTGGCATTCTGAAAAGCCATAAAAACCTGTTCTCCCTGGCCCTGGACCAGGGTTGATAATTCCCCCTATGTTAAGTTAGTCGTTGGTGAGCTCACTGGGTCCACCATTTTGCTCTCCTTTGTTGAAGTACATTTGTTTGCCTCGGGTTGTTTACCTCTGTTATATGGTGTTAATGTTTTCTTGATGTATTATGATCTGCCCATAGGTATGGGGATTGGATGGCATCAAGTTGAATAAATAAATAACTTCAAACTTGAGCTCCAGAAGTAGTATCCATGGCTTATTTGGTAACCAGGATATCATTATGCAATTTTGTTAGATAAAAAACTGCATCAAACAATTTATTTTGGAATGAACAAAAAAAATGCATATAGTTGCCATGCAGCATGAAAATAGAACTCTAAGTGTGGTTCCTGAGTGATCTTTGGCTTTGGGGGAAAAATGCACAAGGACAAATTAATTTTTAGCGGGATTCCTTAAACTTGTTACTTCAGTACTAGAATTTACATTCCTATAAGGTCCCGTTTATCATTTTCCTGAAGCTCCTGGACCTACTACTCCTTCATCTCATTTTTCTAAGCCTACAGACCATGAAAAGAGTACAAAGGAACAGCATCCTCTCCCCAGTTGCAAGGAGGAAGAGGAGCATTGACAAAATCCCTGTCCAAATCTCCAGCAGGCACTGAATCTGGCACCTATTTAAAGGTACTATCTTTGTCCAGAATAAACCTAGTTATGCTATTAAAATATTATTGCCTGTGAAAGGAAAAAGGAATTCTGGAAAAATATAGGGCAGTCATATTCTATATGAATATTCAACTTAATATGTAAATGTTGCATCTTTCTTAGTCCCCTCATCCAGAGTGTCACATGAACACATGTTCATGTCTTTCGGATGACCAAACTTAAAACCCGTCTGGGAATTCCAGATATGTTCTAGCTTCAGATTCTCCCTTCTGCCACGCCTGATCAAGGAATTATTTGTTTTCAGAAAGTACATTCAAGAGAGGATTAGAAACCGAGGCAACCAACCCTAAAGATCAGCAAATATGCGTACTGGAAAATTCCTTTCAGGTTGAATGTGTGGGAAACTGTTATTACCCTCAAGACACTTTTCCATTTCAGATATAACTTGCCTTCCATAAGGACTGCTTAAGAATTAAGCTGAACACTCAAAATATGAGAACCTTAGCAATGGATGAGCTCTTACTCTATTCACTTGCCCAAAATAAAAGGTGTGTGCCTCCCACCCATACCTCTTCCCTTAAACTGCACTTTCCTTTGAGATGATCGCAAGTAATTCCTTGGACACTCCCATGTCATTTTCTTGGCAACAACAGAGATGCCTTCTGATTTCTCTTTTAAATTTTGCAATCTACTGTACAGCCTACATAAATCCAAATGCAAACCAGCTCCAGACAAGGTCAGCCATGTAGTGCTACCTGCTGAGCTATCACATCGTATACTTCTCTTAAAATCTTTAATGATTGGGAGACTATCCAGCTTGTTCCTTAAACAGTAAAAAGAGGGAAACTATACTCTATTCCAACAGCAAAAAAAGCAGGGTGAGTTTTCACATAATTTATGTGCACAAATAGTTCATAGCAACCTATCCCAGGTCCCTAAATAAAGTTGTATTTTCATTTCGCAATTACGATTGTGACATGATACTGTTAGAAGTAAAGTCTTCATCCTGGTTCATCCAAGCCGGGAATCCTTCCCAAAGCAGTCGCCATGTTTGCTTATTTATTCCCGGCTTGGATGAACCAGGATGAAGACTTTACTTCTAACAATACCATCTCAAGTCTTTATTTTTATATTTTGTATTTATTTTATATTTATTGTCACTTTATTTTTGTTAAATAATTTGATAAATATGTATCGATGCTGTGATACTTTGTTTAAAAAAAAAAGTAAAAAGGCAAACTGAAACCACTTAATGATCCTGGAACAGAAAGAGACAGATTAACGAATACCAGGTTGCTTTTTTCTGTGACGAGGAAAACAGTCAGTTTATAGGTGCAATAAAGGGCATTCTTTTTGTTAGAAGGTGCCAATATCAATAGAAAGGAAGTCTGTTTGGAAGAGCCAGAATGCAAAGCACCAGATCAGCATATAGTCAGTCACCCCATGTTGTTACCAGATCCTTCTTGTCAGTAATAAAGGTCATGTTATACTGTAATTTAAAACTCTTCCAACTCCTTTGTATCTTTTCCAGAGGGCCTGGAGTCCTAGACCCTGTAATCTGGTGGATTTTGTGATTCTTCTTTGCTCTTTTATCATGGGCTCCAGGCAGCACTGTGGTTGTGCATGCCAATAAAAGATACTATTTTGCATCGGTCTCCAAACACTTTGGTCCCTTATTTTTGTGGACATTTTCCCCATAAATAAATAAATAAATAAATTCTTTGTATTCTTTCTGAAGATAAGATCTTTAGCACCTTTATAACTTCATAATTTGTGGACTAATATCCCACAATCTGATATCTTCTAGATCAGGGTTCCCCAACCTCTGGTCTGTGGACCGTACCGGTCCATGGCATGCCAGCAACCGGTCCACACAAACAAACAAAGCCCCATTGGCAGGATGCAGGCAGCACACAAAACCACGCACCCTCCAGTCCGTGGAAATCATCTCCAGGTAACCGGTCCCTGGTGCCCAAAAGGTTGGGGACCTCTTTTCTAGATTATAACTTTTTGGCAGCCCAGAAAACATGCTGTGTTCAAGGATGATTTGATTGAATGATTAATTGATTGATTGATTGTGTGCCATCAGATTGATGTCATATCAACCACATATATAGACTTTTCCAATTCCCAACCCTACTCTTCAGGTCTTCCAATAGGGCATGCATTACCACTATAAGTCTATCTACCTTGTTGGAAGGTCAGAATCTTTCCTGCCTTTCTTCCTTCCTCCTTCACCAATATTATAACGTATCGAGAAAGCTAGCTATAATAAATTATAAGAAGTTATAATAATAAGCTGTTATAAGTTATAACAACATAATGTATCCAAATAACATAATGTGTCCAAAATAGAATAGAATAGAATAGAATAGAATAGAATAGAATAGAATAGAATAGAATAGAATAGAATAGAATAGAGCTGGAAGGGACCTTGGAGGTCTTCTAGTCCAGCCCCCTGCTCAAGCAGGAGAACCTATACTGTCTCAGACAAATGACTGTCTAGTCTCTTCTTAAAAAACTCCAGGGATGAAGTGCCCACGATTTCTGGAGGCAAGCTGTTCCACTGGTTAATTGTCCTCACTGTTAGGAAGTTCCTCCTTAATTCCAAGTTGCTTCTCTCTTTGATCAGTTTCCAACCATTGTTTCTCGTCCTTCCCTCTGGTGCTTTGGTGAATAACATGACCCCCTCTTTCTTGTGGCAGCCCCTCAGATACTGGAATCACTGCTATCATGTCTCCCTATTTCTTCTTTTCTTTAGACTAGCCAAACCCAAGTCCCTCAGCCGTTCTTCATATATTTTAGCCTCCAGGCCTTTGATCATCTTAGCTGCTCTTCTCTGAATTTTTTCCAAACTCTCAACATCTTTTTTGTGATATGGTGATCAAAATTGGCTGCAGTATTCCAGGTATGGTCTCACTAGGGTTTTATAAAGAGGTACTAATACTTTGCATGATGTTGATTCTATGCCTTTGTTTATACAACCCAGGATTGTATTAGCTTTTTTGCTTGCTGCTGCACACTGCTGGCTTATAGTCACGTGATTGTCCACTAGGACTCCTAGGTCCCTCTCATAGTTACTATTTTTGAGCCAGGCCTCACCCAGTCTGTATTGTACCTTTGATTTTTCCTGCCTAAATGTAAAATTTTGCTTTTCTCCACGTTGAAGCTCATTTTGTTGGATAGGGCCCATTATTCAAGTTTGTCAAGATCTTTTTGGATCCTGAGTTTGTCTTCTGGGGTGTTGGCTACTCCTGCCAGTTTGGTATCATCTGCAAATTTGATGAGTTCCCCTTGAATTCCCTCATCTAAATCATTTATGAAGATATTGAAGAATACTGGGCCTAAGATGGAACCTTGTGGTACCCCGCTTCTTACTTCTCTCCAATGGATGTGGTGCCATTGAGGGTTAATTTGAGCAGGAGAGAATTTTGGATTGATTTGTTTTAGAATTAATTTGTTCGTTTTCTTGCCCATTGATGGGATTCTTAGGAGTCTTTCCCAACACTAATATTGAAGAGCGTCAATGCTGTTTCTATCCTGTTTCTTCAGAGTTCAACTTTTGTTTCCATAGAGTTCCCAGGGAAAATCTTGTCTGTGTGAGTCTGATGTCTGTAGGTATAGACACATCCTGATCTCTGAATATTTTCTATAATTGCTTCATTGCTATTCTATCAGATGCTATGTTCTTCAGCATACTTGCTGGTCCCTTTACTATTGACAGTTGGTCCTGAAAGGCCCAAGCATTCTACCACTTCAATATCTTTATTGGCAGTTCTAAGGCTGCTTTCTGTATCTGTTGTCATTAGTTTGGCCTTCTTTGTATTTAACCTTAATCACACATTTTTCTCACTGTGCTCCCTGACATTCATTACAAAAAGTTCCAGACCATTTGCATTTTCAGCTATCAGAAACCTCAGCATAATGCAATCTGTATGTACATACCCAGGGAGACTGGATTAGAAGAATATGAGTGTGGTTTTAATATTCTTCTGATACTTGGTCTTCAGTGGACTATTTTCACATTAATCATTAACAATGTCTTTTATTCATTCTACAGCTCCTCTGGTTCCTGTCAATGAGGTTCAGGACTTCAAAGTGATTCCTGATGTTTTCCTTGAAAATAATATATCAATTTGATTTCTATGTATTCCAGCTGGTGATGTCCATTTTTAGAGATGTTGTTAAGATTGTTAGCAACAACAAAATCATTGGGTTGGTATATAATAATAAATCATTCTGTTGCTTCATTTCTATTTCCTATCCCATACAGCCCAACTAAATTTTTCTCCTTAATGTTTCTGACTTAGAGCATTCCACTCTCCAAACATAAGCAACATATTTTGCTTGCATGTTTGTTGATTCCAGATTGAGCTTCACCATAAAACTTGTCAGCCTCCTTTTTTTTTTTTTTTTTTTTTTGCTGTATCAGTGATTGGAGTGTGAACTTGGACAATTTTCAGATTAAAGGGCTGCCCACAAAGTCTAATTGATGTTACTCGGTCACTGACTGCATTGTGCATTGTCTTTGTTATAACCTTCCTGACTATGAAAGCAATGCCATTCCTTCCTTGTTTTACGTGTTCTGAGTAGTAAACAGTGTGATATTCTGACTGAAGTGTCTGATCCTAGTTCATCTAATGCCTAAGATGTCTAATTCACTGATGCCTAAGATGTCATCAGGAAGTTGATTCATTTCATCTTTCACTGTGAAGAGCTTTCCTACAGTCATGCTTCTTACATTTCATGTTCCCAACATAATCTTACTTTGCAGGTTTGAATTATCTTTTCCTTTGCATAGCAGTATCAGCAACTAGAGAACCCAAAGACTCTATTCTATTAAAGTTCCTCCAGGTTTTAGAATCTTGCATACTATGGGAAAATTTCTGTGCCTAACTATACCTTGAATTGCAATAATGGCTTTTGACAGAGGGCCCATATGGATTCTAAATGTATTCCATTATGCTTCTTTAAAATCTACCCATTTACCAGTTTTCAAGCTGAGGCGAGATTCTTCGATCCCATTCCATTCATTTTCATTCTTTTTTCATTGATTTGAGGCATCTCAGATCAATATAATCAGTTACGGTCCAGCTCTTCTATATACCCAAGACAGCTGGCATAAAAGAAAGCCCCAAATGACGGCAATATCCATTCCTGTTTGCTTCTGGCTGGAATATTAGGAGCGGGAGGGTGCTTTTGCTAATCTATTTATGTGTTGAAACCCTAGTTCTGTGTTAGGTAAAAGCAGCTGCCATTCTCCATATCTCCATTCAGCAGAGTCTCTTTTCTGATCATTCAAAAATCAAGCTTCATAATGAACGATGCTAAGAAATAGAAGATTATTGGAGTTGAAAGGACATGATCTGAAATTTGAGTTAAATCGTTATTTATGGTACAATAAAACAAATGTCAATGCAGATTGTAAAAACCATCTTTTAGATGTGCCATATTGAGAATATGGAATAGATTTAAACCTAGGTTATGTTCAAAAATACCTTTGTGGCTCTTAGGACAAGAAATGTATTATAGAAGAGAAATGATAACTAAACATAAATGGTCAACTTACTAGAATTTTCTCAAAGATAATGTAAAAGGAAATCAAGAGAAAATTTGACATTAAATAATAGTCTTGTCAATGATTTTCTATGAACAATTACTAGAAAGATTTAAAGTCAATAAAAAATGTTTAGTTTTAAAGATTGTAAGACTCGGTTTGAAACAGAATTCTGTATTAATGATGAACTTTTTAATGATAAAATATATAAACTTTTGCTGAAATTTGAAACAGAAGATGAATAGTGAAAAGACCTGATACTACCCACAATGGAGGAATAGAGGTAAAGATAAAAGAACTTGTTGAGATGGTTAAATTGACAGCTTTGATTAGAGAAAAGACATTAACTTAGGTTTAATGCTTGTTGGGAAAACCCCTTTGCATTTTTTGTGTGAAACAAAATAATGAATTTATGACATGTGGTTTTGATGACTAGAAACAATAGTAAAAAAAAGTGGAAGTGAAAGTTATGTTGTAACTGTAGAGCAGCGGCTCCCAACCTTTTCTATATCCCGTACCCCTAGAACGCTTCTGATATATTCTTGCACCCCTCACAAAAGTTCAAAATAACAACAACAAATTATGCATATACACTATAATTTTGAAAACTCAAGTTTTCGCACCCTCTGGAATATTGTCTCGCACCCCCAAGCACCCCTAGATGGGAGCCCCTGCTGTAGAGCAAGTGGTTGCTTTATATTTGTAGCTGCTGTAAAAGAAAATCAGAAGCTGCTTCTGTATACTCTTTTTTCCTTTTTCCTTTGGATTTTTGGCTTTATCCCTTATTTATTTATTTTAGTCTAAATATTTGCTTGTTAGTTTTGATTCTCTTTGTCTGAAACTCTAATAAAGTTATCACAAAAAGATCAAAAATTAATATTTATTTGTTTTAAATAAATTTTGTCTTGAGTGTTTTTTGATGAACCCTGTTGGCCCAAATATGGGAGGAAGAAGTTTTTTGCCTGTATCAGCCCAATCTAGGGCTATCCACAGGCAGCAGTTGCTACTGCCACATCATTTGTGCACTAAATTGTTTTTCGGATTGCTAACAAAGAATACAGGCAAAAGATTTCTTCCTCCCATATTTGGGCCAACAGGGTGCATCAAAAAACACTCAAGACATATCTCCTCCCCTGTCTCTTCCCTCCCCGATACAGCTGACAAAGTGAGAAAGAGCCTGTGGCCTAGGGTTCAACACAGCTGCCTAAAGTGCAAGCAGCCCAGGTTCGAATCTCAGAAGGGTATGGCTGGCTGATGAGAGCTAATTAGCTGAAATAGCTATACCAGTCCTCCTTTAACACCAAAAAAATGTAGTGCATATAGTGCAGAAGTGGTGAATGCGCCAACACTGGAAGTTTTAAAGAAGAGACTGGACAGCCATTTGTCTGAAATGGTATAGGGTTTCCTGCCTGAGCAGGGGGTTGGACTAGATGACCTTCAAGGTCCCTTCCAACTTTATTATTATTAAATGAAATTGTTTGGAAGAATTAAAACAACTCAAGGATTGACCATGCTTTATGATACAGGGTGGTCTGCACTGGATTCAAATTATTGGAGAGCTACTGTATGCCAAGGAATCTGTTGGGATACAGTGAACCCCTCTGCTAAAGGTTCAGGTCCCTTTCTGGATAAAGCAGTTTTATTTTTTCAATATTACGGTACTTTTATTTTTATTCTAGACAGCTTTTTGTGGCACTGCCTGGTACAAATACTTTAAAAAAAAAGTCTCCCACCCTTGTGCCTTCATTTTGGCTGTAACTAAATTAACTTAAGAGCATCAAGGTTCATTGAAATGCATTATGCTATTTTCTCCCCTTCCCCTTTTAAGTGTCAGCAGGAACCGCTTACGCTTTTGTAAGCAGTATTGTAAAGAATGCTTTGTTTGAAACTCTGGCTAAAGAAAGATGGTGGGCAATTGTTCCTCCACATCCTCGTATTACCTCCCTGTTGGCACTGCCCAGATCACTATCATGTACGGCCATAGACAGAGAAAAATGCAGAGTCAATCCTTCTCATAGGAATATCCATTAATACATTTTCTTTGCAATCAAGTATTCATTTCTATACATTTTCTAAAAAAAAGAGGTGCATTTTCTAAAATTTTGATCACTCTACTGGATCTTCCTTTTCCCCCACTTTTGTCTATGAAGTTCTTTTTGATCCATACTTGTTTTCTTCAGTTCCATTTCACTGAAGCTGTTGGAGATGGCTTCTGTTTCTGAACAACGATTCTTGATTCCTATATATGTACCATCTTCTGGTAACGAGGATTGTCCAATACATTTTGCCAGGCACTTTCTCGCAAGAATTGTATTAATAGCTGATAGATGGTACTTGGGATTGAACTTTGAACTTCTGCTGCAATGTTCATAATGTGTGATGAAAGTGAATTATAGTATCCTTTACATGTCTTAAGTGCAAGTTGTTTCCAACTCTTAGCCTGAAATAGATGTTTAAGGTGGACAGCTCTTATAAAACACATCACAGAGGCCAAATATCACTTTTATTGCTGTATGGCATATTCTCCCAAATTTCTGGAGGCATGTAATAAGAGGTTCCTACAAATCAACAAGCATATATCATGGGATTTTAAGAAGAACTGCAGATCCAAAGTCTCCCAGTTTTATTTTCCCATTTTGTGTGAGAAATACATTCTCTGCACGCTTGGATGCAGTCTCTGGGCTCATAACCTGTTAGAAATTCTGTTTACGTATAGCACCACAGATCAGTACAGTCACCATGTGCTTTACTGCTTAACTGTTTAACTGTAACAGGAAACTTTACTTAGAACAAAAGAACATAGGGTATATACCCTAGAGCAGACATGTCAAACTCACGACATCACATGACATCGCGCAACATATCAGGATGGTTTTGCCATTGCCGGCAATGGGGTGGCGCGGCTTTCGGATGATGCGTCTGGCCAGCAGATTGACACCCCTGCCCTAGAGCCAAATTTGTAAACACTGCCATCTACTGCAGTGGTTCTCAACCTTTTTAATGCTGCGACCCCCCCCAACCGGTCATAAGTCGAGGACTACTCAACCGGTCGTAAGTCGAGGACTACCCAACCGGTCGTAAGTCAAGGACTTTCCCTGCCCAGGAGCGCCACACATGCGTGGTGCCGCCCCCTGCGCCAGCCGAAGCATAGCTGGCAAGGGGCAGTGACGGCGCAGAGCGACCACCGGCTGGGCCACCAGCTGGCCCAACCCAAGGGAGGTAAGGTACCCGCTGGGCCCCACGCGCGCCAGCAACCCTCCCTGCGCCCGCCGACCTCCCACCCCTGGCCCTCTTTTACTTACATTTTTAGTAGTTGCTCAGCAGGGAGGGCTGGAAACTTCCAGACAGCTCGCCTTTGCTGCAGACAACTTGCAGCACCGTTTGCAGAATGGGACTTTTGGCGGGCTCACAGGGCAGAGACAGCCTGGACAATTCCTATTGGCTTTTGAAAGCCAATAGAATTAGACTCTATTCAAGAGAGTCTATTCTATTGGCTTTCAAAAGCCAATAGAATAAAAGGGAGTAGCACAGCTAAGGAAAAGGGGGTGAAAATGGTGGACTGCATTGTTTGGCGACCCCCATGAAATGGTTGTTCGACCCCAAATGGGGTCGCGACCCACAAGTTGAGAACCGCTGATCTACTGGCTGAATACTACTGTACAGTAATCCCCGAGTTACACGCGATCATTTAATGCTCATTTGAAGTTATGTGCTAAGCACCCCCTAGTGCTTATGAGCAAGTCCCAAAATTACAAATATTGCAGCACCATGGCAGTCATTCACTCGTAAAGCTCTGCAACATTCACCCTGGTTATTCTCTCCCTCCCCACCCACCTCCGGCTTTCCCTAGGCACCAGGCCTTCATACTCAGCCTGCAAAGATCAAGATCCTTCACTTTTTTTGGCTCCTCCAGTCCTTTGGTGCGTTTGCAGAGAATGGAGGCCTAAAGTAATGCAAGATCTCATGTGATCTTGTGTGATCTCATGGTACTTTAGGCTTCTGTTCTCTGCAACAGAGAATGGAACTGAAGCCAGGAGATGCTTCCATGTGCTGGATTGGAATGTCAGCCTTTTCCAGGCCTCTGCCACCCAGATCTGGGGCCGGGGGATGCTTCTGCCCTCCAATGGCCTGATCCAGTTGCCAGAGGCTGTTTCCAGGCCACTGCTGCCCGGATCTGAGGCCAGGGGATGCTTCTGCAGCCCTCTGCTAACCCTTTTCTGGGCAGCAGTGGCCTGGAGAAGGCCTCCAATGCCCCAATCCAGCCTCCAGAGGCATGCGGAAGCATCCTCCAGCCTCAGATCCAGGCAGTAGCGACCTGGAAAAGGCCTCCGGTGCCTGGATTGGGCTGCCGGAGAGCCACGGAAGCATCCCCTGGCCTCAGATCTGGGCAGCAGAGGCCTGGAAAAGACCTCTAATGCCCTAATCTGGCCTCCAGAGGCACGTGGAAGCATCCCCTAGCCTCAGATCCATGTGGCAACAGGAACTGTGGCAGAGAGGAGACAGATCTTTTCAAGATGAGTCCGGTGTGGCAGGAAGGGAGAGGGAAGCTTGAGGTATCTTAGTGGGTCGGAGAGGCCTTGGCCTGTTCCATCACTAAGCCCTCCATGGCCTTCCCCACCCTGTGATACCTCATGTTCACTTAACGAATCGCATGTGTCTTAATGAGCAAGGGAGTGATCTCATGAGTGGAATGGGCAGGCTCCATCACTATATGCAGATGTCCATCCGCTTCAAAAGAGTGCATACATCACTATTTGGATGATTCATTTTAGCCAATAGGATAGATTCATTCCAGGCCTTTTCTATATTGAAGACAGACTTGGGACATTTTATCTCTTTCATTGCATATTTCTAGCTTGTGCTTTTATGCTGGACTAAGAGGACTCTACCAAATAATCCTTCTTCAAGTACCATTAGTACATTGTAATTCTCCAGGATAATCAAAATGCTTTAATTTTTGCAGATGCTTTCAGAAAGCTCAGCAGGTTCCATATTTCCTTTCACAATTTCATTCTCTTCCACAATATTAGGAGTTTAAAAAAAAATCTTGATTTTTATTTGCCTTTTACTTAGGAGTATCTACTGCAGTTTTCCTTCAGGAATATTCTTCCTTAGAACTCAAGATTTTTCTTTCCAGCAGCCTTTACTCTTTAGTTAATTGAAGTCAGAGAAGCATATTCTGGTTAAAACAAAAACGAAACAAAAAACCCAAGACGTGTTCCCACAATTTGTGGGAATCAACCCTAAAGGCAGCAGTTATAGTGCATCAGGAAAATGAAATTTTTGCTATGAGAGTTTGTTGGAATTTCTCCCAAATAAACTTTCAAAAATAAAATATAAAGACATTCTTTTTAAAAAAAACCAAGACAACAAAAATCAATACAACAAGAGAACCGCCAAGAATATAGCATGTTCTCAAAGGAGAGGACATAATATTTTCCCTACACTTTTATTAGAGATAGCTGAAATGTGACAATGCAGGCAAAACAAAAATAGGCAGCTGTATCTCCTCAATCTATTACCCAGTATAGTAACTCCCTCTCTATTGGTAAAAGCTGGCACAAGAAAACATTCTCAGATTTTGAATTAAGGGAGGTCAGCCCATTCAGAGTGACATTTTCATCCCAATAATCTTGCACCTGGTTCTGCTAGGTAAAATCTCCTAGCAATTCCTGATGGCTGTAGGTGCTGTGCTGTTTTCTTGGCAACGGTGTAAAAGTATCTTCCCATTGCCTCCTTCCTTTTCCTACTTTACAACCTTGGGATTTCTGAGCATCTCTGTTCATGGCTAAATAGATCCAGTTCTCCTTATTTTTTTCAATGTCACTCAAGTCAGTTTTGCTCCTACTAGATCAACGGTTCTCAACCTGTGGGTCACGACCCCTTTGGGGGTCGAAAGACCCTTTCACAGGGGTCGCCTAAGACCATCAGAAAACACATATTTCTGATGGTCTTAGGAACTGAAACACCGCTCCACATCCGTCTCCGCATGGCCTCCTCCGCCATTTGCAGAGAGAGAGGGGGGGCACTTTCGCTTCCCTTTCTCTCTCTCTCTCTTTTTCTCAGGCGGACTTACCTCCTGCGGGGCTCCTGATTGGCCCTGCACCCAGGTGCCCCACCCCCTGGGAGAAGCGTGGCCAGGGCCTCATGGCCATGGAGCCGCCCGGGGAAGCCCCGGGATCCCTGCTGGGAGCGGCCCGCTGGAGGGTCCGCTGAGCGGGCCAGCCCTCCCGCAAGCCATGGCCCAAGGGAGACCAGCCCCTGCGATCCCCAGGCAGCCTGACCATTGGACCCGCTGGCCGGGAAGGTGTGCCGGAGTCCAGGCTGCAGGGAAGGAAGAAGGAGATGCAGCAAAGGTAGGAGAGGAGAGCCGCCTCCTGGGGCCCGGCGCTGGCGGTAGCTTCCTTGCCCTCCTCTTCCTCCTCCCCTTCTTCCTCCTGCTGCCCCCAAGATGGCTCATGTGGGTGCCAGGGCAGGAGGGGTGCCTGGGGGGGAGCATCCAGGCTGGCAGAGGGGCTGGCAGGAGCCGTGCAGCATCAGCCCCCACCGCGGCTCCATTGATGAATGGAGGACAAGGCTGGGTAGCGCGGAGTCCCGGTGGGGTGGCAGCCGGGCCGGGGGTGGCAAGGAACCCTGACGATGCTGCCATGCCACCGCCAGAGCTGCTGCCTCCCATCTTGCTCCCCCTCCCCGCCCATTCAGCTGAGGATGCAGCAGAGGCCTGGCCGGGGGCGGCGGGGACCCCTGCCAATGCTGCTGTAAGAGAGAGAAAGAGAGAGAGGAAAGAGAGCAAAACAGAAAAAGAGAGAGGAAAGAGAGAGAGAGAGAGAGAGAGAGAGAGAGAGGGAGGAAACAAAGAGAAAGAGAGGAAAGAGAAAAGAGAAAGAGAGAGAGAGAGAGGAAAGAGAAAGAGAGAAAGGGGGAGAGGAAAGAGAAAAAGAGGAAAGAGGGAAAGAGGAAAGAGGGAGAGAAGAGAGAGAGGAAAGAGAAGAGAGAGAGGAAAGAGAAACAGGAAAAGAGGAAAGAGAAAGAAAGAGGAGGAAAGAGAGAAGGGAAAGGGAAGAGAGGAAAGAGAAAGAGAGGAAAGAGAAAGAAAGAGAGAGAGGAAAGAGAAAGAGGAAAGAGAGAAACAGGAAAAGAGAGAGGAAAGAGAAATAAAGAGGGAGGAAAGAGTGAGAGAAAAAAAGAGGAAAGAGAGAGAGGGGAAAGAGAAAGAGAGGAAAGAGAGAAAGAGGAAAGAGAGAGAGAAAGAGGGAGAGGAATGGCGCTTCTCCAACCAGGCTGGGTGGAGCCGGCGGAGTGGCCTTCCTGCCCCCCCTCCCCGGCCAGCTGGATGGGGGGTTGGGGGTCACCAGAACATGAGGAACTGTATTAAAGGGTCACGGCATTAGGAAGGTTGAGAACCACTGTACTAGATTAACTTGAAACACACACAAACACACTCACTCAAATGCACAAGCACAAATGCATGAGCCTCAAATGGGTGGATTGAGGAGAAGAAACACATTGGGTGGAATACTGCCCTAATCAATGTGCAGAATGGCCCTTTAAACTAAAACCACTGCTTTTTCAGTAATCACATTTGTGCAGTTACTAGCTTCATTATGCATTACTTTGCTAATTCGTTCTCCATTGTGAACCAGGACACTATTTCATTTGATGATATCTGAGGCACAATATTTGCTTTGGAACTATCAGATGATAAAAACAATGAGGACATACGCAGAGTCTTCATAGGGAGCACTTACAGTGTGATAGTTTAACAATGTGAACATAAGAACTTCTGTCATAGGTAAAGCCGGGATCTATCTAGCATTAGGTTTCCACCAATAGGTCGGTCAGTTATGATGCCTTTGAAAATTCACCAGCGTAACATGAACATCATGGCCAGTTGTTTCTAGGAACTCATACTCAGAAGTATACTGTATTTGATCTTGGAGGTTGTCTTGTATTTTGGCAGCTAATGCAACAATTTTACCCACTTTCCTTTTTACAAAAAGAATTTTGGCAGAAGTCATCATATTCCATAAGAATGACATTTTCTATTGTATCCACTTATATGCCACCATCTTTATTGTCTGAATTTACTGCCAGCCGATCCATCCTGTGCACACGTATATTAGAAGAAAGAAATAATGATTTGGATTTTTTCCCCACCGTGGCAGCTTTTTTGTACTTGTACAAATCTGTGTCCAGGATCTGAATAACCTCCAATTTATCCAGAATCTAATATTGCACAATTTTTGACACAAAGAAACAGGCAAGAACCAAGCCAAGTCACTTACGTCGAGCAGCTTTTATTGAAAGCAAGCAAAAAAAAAAAAAAAGATACAGATAACTGTATCCTTCTGACCTAATTCTTTTGTTTTTTCTCCTCTTCCACCATTCCAGTATAAATGATTATGATTTTTTCCAGCGAGATGGTAACACAGTTACAGATAGACTGGGGGGGGGAAAGAATATCCTTATACATCAGGATAAATTTGTCCCTGTTTTTTTTTTCCTTGGGAAATCTTATCTTTGATAAGATAAGGTAGAAATACAGGTAGTCCTCAACTTATGATCTCAATTGAGCCCAACATTTCTGATGGTAAACAAGACAGTTGTTAAGTTAATTTTGCCCTGTTTTACAACCTTTCGTGCCACAATTGTTACGTGAATCACTGTAGTTGTTAAGTAAGTTACAGGGTTGTTAAGTGAATCTGGCTTCCCCGTTGACTTTGCTTGTCAGAAAGTCACAAAAGATGATCACATGACCCTGGGATACTGCAACTGTCATAAATATGAATCAAGCATCTGAATTTTGATGACATGACCATGAGGATGCTGCAATGGTCATAAGTGTGAAAAACAGTCAAAAGTTACTTTTTTCAGTGCCGTTATAACTTTGAATGGTCACTAAATCAACTGTTGTAAGTCAAGAACTACCTGTACATAAATAAGACTTTTAATTGGCATTACTAGTGATTGAACCTTGATCTTCAGAAGCTATAACACAGTCTTTCCCACCAGGTATTAGAATTCCCAGCAGTCTGATTAGGAATATCTGGTGTTGGCACAGTGGTTAGAATACAGTATTGCAGGCTAACTCTGCTCATTGCCAAGAGTTCGATTCTGACCGGTTTAAGATTGACATAGCCTTCCATCCTTCTGAGATTGGTAAAATGAGGAGCCAGATTGTTGGGGGCAATATGCTGACTCTCTAAACTGCTTAGAGAGGGCTGTGAAGCTGTATATAAGTCTAAGTGCTATTGCTAACTACTGTCCTATCTTCAACTTCTTCTTGGGGAAGATCATAAAGGAAATATTGGAGAAATAACTAGATACAGGACAAAGTGCTATTGCTATCTGGAGGATAATTGGTACAGCAGAAGAATAGCATTGCTATTGTGAACTGTGAAAGTATATGAAAGTTTCCTAATACACTATTTCCTCAAGATCTCAGCAGTCATTCCTGACAACTGTGACCACATTCTTCTCTAGAACTCTGGCAGCATGGGGTGAAATTAAGATCCACAACAAAAAGGAACATTTTTCTAGGGGGAATCACATTTACAAATGCTAGGCAAAATGTACTGCCCAGACACACAAGATTGTCTGTGCTTATGTCTAGTATCAGTTTTCAGTACCAGGATAAATTCTTTCCATTCATCAATGGAATTAGAGACTGGCTTCAAATATTGGGGTGAACTCTTGTGTAGTTTGCTTGATTTAGACTTCGCATATTTTGCACAGTCATTCTTCATAAATCAATTTGTGTGTGTGGCTTAGTCTGCTGTGTGAACCCAGACACTTGTAGTTATTCAATAAATCATGTTATGGGAGGCATGCACAATGTGTGCACCCAAAGAGTGAATTCCTTGATTCTCTTCAGAGGGTTTTATCAACATTACAGATACCTAGAACAAGGAAGAAGCATTTCTAGGTCAAGTAGAGCATATCCAGGTTGCCTTTAGTGTCGGTGCTTCTAATTTCATTTATTCGGCATCAGCATCCCAATGAGCCTTTTTTCTTCCTCCCATTAATCCCACTGTCGGCTGCTTCTTTTTTTCTTGTACATTCTGGCATTTTGGATGTGCAAGGAATCTTGTCACACAGTTCCAGAGCTTTGCACTCTGTACTACAAGCTGCCCTTTCATTTTCAACAGCTGAGGGCTGATGGAATGGCTTCTTCTTTTCGCCTGCTGTGCTTATGTTCCTTGAAATGTGGAATTTTCTATTAGAGCCCTTAGTGGGCAGTCTGCGATATTGTTAATTACATCAGGAGAGTTTTGTGTTTTCCTCATGCTGGTTCATAAAACAAGAGGATTGTTCAAGAATGTGCATTTCATACTGAAGGAAGGGAGAAGAGTTCAAGAGAACGCAGTGGGTCAGGAAAAAGCTTCTGGACTTGATCTGACTGATTACTGACACAAGGTTTTTGCACATAATTAAATGAATAGATTTTGTTCCCTCAAAGCAAGTGTGTTTAAACATTATTGGTATTTAAGATTGTGTAGAGTATTTGGTGCTTTAATCTGAGACACACTTAAAGATAAAATAGCTTTTTATCAGGGAGGATAGGACTGTCTTATTTTCCATGGAGTCCAAATAATGCAAGTTCCAGTAGAATTTAAAAAGAAAAAAGAAAAATGTTGCTAATACCAGCAAGATATGCAAACCAAAAAGCTATGAATATATCTTGTGGGGGAAATTGTATCTTTTTTTTGTATGTGTATTATATCAAGTAACTTTAAATTTTCCCCTGAGTGAAGAAGATCAGAAATCTTTTAAAATAAAACCTGATTTTGTGTTATATATTCCCGCCTGATACTTTCAAACTATAATATTAGCATCTCACCCTTCTTTTTAACAATACACAATATCCGTTTCGCTTCCCTGCTGAGAATAAAGGAACAGACAAAACTAAATGGGTCAGAAACCGAAACAAGAATTACCAAATGTATCTGGTATGTATACTGTATGTCTTAAGCACTAATTATTTTTGTAAATAAATCTTCATTCTGACAGAGCCATATGACTTCTGGGTGCGAAATCTCAGGGACAATAGAGCTGGAGGAGAAAGGATTAAATATATTAACATAGCTCGAACCTGTGACTTATTTTAGCTTTGACAGCAAATTTAATTAGGAGGAAACATACTGATCTTCTACATCCTGGGGCCTTTATGAAAAATAGATGCATTCACTTTGTCACCCCAATCCTGTTTCTTTATTCAAAGAGATGGATTTCAGAGAAGCCACTTCCTACATATATAAATTGGAAAAGGAATAGAAGATATTTGCTTTCTTAAAAAGCTCATATATTGCTGCAGTAGAATGGAGATCAGAAAGAGCTGCTAGTAAGAGCTCCCTAAAGCTTAATATAAAACAAATAAATCATTCTTAAGCCTCTACTGTCCATGTTGCTGCCATGATACTCCTGTACTTTATAAAACTGCTTCTTTCCCATTTTGCTAGGGTAAGTTGCTTGAGTATTAGCATACGTGAATCTGTCAGGACATTTTGATGTTATCAGAGAATTATATGAAAACATTCAAAGTGGGAGTAAACTGTATTATTGGTAGAAATTGGGAAAATTTGAATCTTATGGGAGTTACATAATTTAGTAACATTTCTGTTGGCTGCAATGCTGCTGATATAAGCTATTCCAAGCACTGCATTTTCAGGAAGTAAACTGATTCAATGATGACTTTGCTAATGGTTCAATACAACACTGGATAGATTAAAGGAGAAAAATAGGAACTACATCTCAAGGCATAGTGTCATCTTTCTGTGAGAATCTATAGGCCTGAACACTTGGAATGATTTCAAGCAACCGAAATAACTGGAATTGCCATTCAGCTAATCTGAGGTTGGGAGAACTGGAGACGGACGAGGATAAAAATACAACTAAGAAGAGAAAAAAAGTGCAGGCCAACTACACACGGCTGAACCAATCAGGCCCCATAACAAGATCAAGGAGCCGAGTGCAAACCTCGGCACACCTATAAAAAGACCTTCTCATTCTCTGGCACGCCAGCCCTGAGGATGCCGGCAGGTGACGGCGAAAGCTTGGCGCTTTTTAAAACTTTTATAGTTTTAACCCATTAAAAACTTCTTTAGTTTTTATTACCCTAGTGTTCATTTTTATATTTTATTATATATATATATATTTTTAACCTTTTTAATATATATATATATATATATATATATATATATATATATATATATATATATATATATATATAAATGGAATGAATAAAGCGCGTTCACCAGGAGAGTTTAAAGTTAAAATACTTTAATTAAAGTATTTTACTATATTAAAAGGTTGCCAAGCTTTCGTTGGGAAAACTCCCCAACATCTTCAGGGCTGAGAGACCGTTTCTAACAAGGTGATTCAAACGGGTTCCATAGACGTCTGCACGTGGTTCCTAGACTGTGCTAGCATTCCCTGCTGAACAGCTGATAGGTGGGAAGGGGAATCGGAGTAAATTAAATTTAATTAAAGTATTTTAACTTTAAACTCTCCTGGTGAACGCGCTTTATTCATTCCATTTATAATTATGCCCGGGAGTTGCATTTTCACCATCATTATTGAATATCTATCTATCTATCTATCTATCTATCTATCTATCTATCTATATATATATATATGTAGGTCTTTGTTCGGGTTTTCTCCCGCGTAAAATTGGAAGTGTCTTGGCGACGTTTCGACAAAGTCCCATTCGTCATCTTCAGGGTGGTGTTTTCAGCTTCGTGCTTCGAGCAGCAATGTGTGGTCTTAGCTGTTTCTTCCTTTTAACTGCCAGTGGGGGTATGAACTGATTGGGTGGGAGCTTGGTTGTGTTCTGATTGGGTGGAGGTGTGTTCTGATTGGTTAGGGGCGTGGCTGTGCTCTGATTGGCTGGGGGTTGGCTGTGCTCTGATTGGCTGGGGGGTTGGCTGTGCTCTGATTGGCTGGGGGAGTGTTCTGTTTGGTTGTGCTCAGGTTAGTCTGAGTTGCAGAGGGGTTTAAGATTTTGGGCTGCCTTGCTATTTTTTTGGCTTCGCGTTCGTGGTCATGCCTCCTCTTCATGGAGGGTGTCAGTTTGCTTCATGTATGGATTGGAGGGGTTTAAAGTGGCTAATGATGCAGCTGTGGTCTGGCTTCTGGTTTGTGGTCGTGCCTCATCATCGGTGTGGCTTTGGGTTTGCTTTTTGCGTGGATGTGTGGTGGTGACATCCTGTGTGGTTTTTGTGAGTATGGGTCTGGTATCATTTTTTGTGTTAGGGAGTCGTTTGTCAATAAGGGCGGGTTTCCAAATGGCTGGTAGGCGGGAGGTATCATCTCGCTTGTTCATGCTGTGTGGGCGTTTTTCTATCTCGATGGCTTCTCTGATTATTAATAAGAGAAGTATAAATATAAAAATATACTTTACTAAAAGCTGCCAAGCTTTCGTTTGGAAAATCCAAACATCATCAGGGCTAAGGAGCCAGTAAACAATGATGACTGTAGCCTAGAGGTTAATACAGTATTAACAGTATTAATACAGTTAATACAGTTAATACAGTATTAATACAGTGTTAACCTCTAGAGCCTGTGGCCTAGAGGTTAATACAGCTGCCTAACATGCAGACAGCCCAGGTTCGAATCTCAGAAGGGTATGTCTGGTTGAAAAGAGCTAAAGAGTTCGAAATAGCTATTCCAGTTCTCCCTTAATTCTTTGCTAGCAATCCAAATTTTAGAAATGTATATGATGTCACAGTTGTGACTGCTGCCTGTGGATGGCTCTAGTTTGAGCTGATACAAGGCAAAAGATTTCTCTCTCCCATATTTGGGCAACAGGGTGTAACATACAGCATTCTAGATAACTCCTCCCCTGTTTCTTCCCTCCCTAACACAGCTGGCAAAAGTGAGACAGAGCCTGTGGCCTAGAGGTTAATACAGCTGCCTAACATGCAGACAACCCAGGTTTGAATCTCAGAAGGGTATGTCTGGTTGAAAAGAGCTAAAGAGTTTGAAATAGCTATTCCAGTTCTCCCTTAATTCTTTGCTAGCAATCCAAATTTTAGATAGATAGATAGATAGATAGATAGATAGATAGATAGATAGATAGATATGAGATGAGTTTTTAGCACATCTGCACATGTTCTGTCTCCCTGAATGCAACAGAGTGTGTCCTACAAGCAGAAAGTAAGCACATCATAGCAAAGAAACACAAGAGGACAGGAATTGTGTGGTAAATGGCTGTTTAATCTCTCAGGATGATCGCACCACTGCTCTGCCTCCCTGCCTATCCCCTTGGAAAAAAAGATAAAGCAAAAGTAATAAAAAAAATTCTTGTCAGGGTGGGCAGAGAAAGTGGAGATAAGATACAGTCAGTCCTCCTGCCACAATTGTTCTGTTCAGTTGCAAAGTGTGAATATTACAGCATTTGCAGTTCATAGAATGATATAAAATACTTAGATATGAACTTGTGTTTCTGGAAGTCTTAGCAAATAAAGCTGAATGAAGCAAAAATTCCCGGACTATCACGCAATATTCAGAACAATATGTACCGAATATTTTCTTCTCCTGTGGAAGAAAAAGTTAAGTTTTCACATCTCTCTCACACTCCTCTTAAGGATACAAATGAAGGATGACTATAAATGAGTAGTATTTGAACTTTAGAAGGAGAATTTCTTCTCAATCACAGTCAAAACATTACTTTTAGATCATGTGATTAGAGATAAAATATATCTACTGGTCTCTATTTCCATGTCTGGCTGTTTCAGTCATTATTTTTTGTACAACATTGTTAAACAAATAATGAAACATGAAAGGAAACAAAAAAGACTGAAGTGTTAAAGGTGATTCTCTTCTCATCACTCTAGTATTATTTAAGAGACAATTCTGTCTGTGTGATTTAATCTATCTAACACTTATGACTGATATAAAATGGACCACTTAGCAACCCATGTGAACCTGTCAATTCTCTGAAGAACATCCTGTCCATTTCAACTTGGCATCCTGCTTAGGTCAGGCAGGGATGATTATATTAGTAATAGTAATAGTAGTAAGTTGGAAGGGACCTTGGAGGTCATCTAGTCCAACCCCCTGCTCGGGCAGGAAACCCTACGCTATTTCGGACAAATGGCTGTCCAGTCTCTTCTTAAAAACTTCCAGTGTTGGAGCATTTACTGCTTCTGGAGGCAAGCTGTTCCACTGATTAATTGTTCTCACTGTCAGGAAGTTTCTCCTTAGTTCTAGGTTGCTTCTCTCCTTGATGAGTTTCCACCCGTTGCTTCTTGTCCTGCCTTCAGGTGCTTTGGAAAATAGCTTAATTCCCTCTTCTTTATGGCAGCCCCTGAGATATTGGAATACTGCTATCATGTCCCCCCTTGTCCTTCTCTTCGTTAAACTAGACATACCCAATTCTCGCAACCGTTCCTTATATGTTTTAGCCTCCAGTCCCCTAATCATCTTTGTTGCTCTTCTCTGTACTCTTTCTAGAGTCTCAACATCTTTTTTACATCGTGGTGACCAAAACTGGATGCAGTATTCCAAGTGTGGCCTTACCAAGGCATTGAAGAGTGGTATTAATACTTCACGTGATCTTGATTCTATCCCTCTGTTAATGCAGCCTAGCACTGTGTTGGCCTTTTTGGCAGCTGCAGCACACTGCTGGCTCATATTTAGTGATTGTCTACTAGGACTCCGAGGTCCCTCTCACAGTTACTACTATTGAGCATGGTGCCACCTATGCTGTACTTGTGCATTTGGTTTTTCTTGCCTAAATGTAGAACCTTGCTTTTTTCACCATTGAATTTCATTTTGTTAGTTAGTGCCCAGTGTTCAAGTCTGTCCAGATCCTTCTGTATCTGAAGCCTGTCTTCTGGAGTGTTGGCTATTCCTGCCAGCTTGGTGTCGTCTGCAAATTTGATGAGTTCCCCATCTATCCCTTCATCCAAATCGTTGATGAAGATGTTGAAGAGTACTGGGCCCAGAACAGAGCCCTGGGGCACCCCACTACACACTTCCCTCCATATAGATGCAGTTCCATTGAGGACCACTCGCTGAGTACGGCCGGTCAGCCAGCTACGGATCCATCTGGTGGTGGTTCTGTCTACCCCACATTTTTCTATCTTGTCAAGTAGTAGGTTGTGATCTACTTTATCAAATGCCTTACTGAAGTCCAAGTAAATTATGTCCACAGCATTCCTCTGATCCACTAATTTTGTCACTTGGTCAAAGAATGCAAGTCTATTTTCCAGGTTATCAACTTGACATCACTGTACCTCCCAGGCATTGGCAATGGCTAGTTAGATTAGCATTGTCATTTTCATCTACTATTGTCTCCAAGGCCCTGGCCGTTCAGCACCTGTGCTCCTAGCCCCCCCCCCCGCTGCAAGATTATTTGTGCACTATACTATACAGCTTTTTAAAAAACAACTTGTACTTTGTTTTGATTTAAAAACAAAAACAAACCATAATCTGAAGCAGGGAAGCTTCTTAACATTTGGGGGCTCTCTAGATAGTATGGAAACCTGCACAATTAGGGTATCACCCAAGCAGGACAACCAAACAAATCTAGCAAGTATTACCTTTCAGAAACTTTTCCTTTGATGCACGGAAAATGGTAAAAGTTGGGATGGTGAGTAGAGGAACACATATCTTTTTAGCAAAGACCCTCCCTTATAGTTGTAGTAATATTTTATTTGAATATTTCGTATTCCCTAATTTGATACCCCTCAGCAGGGGTGTCAAACTGCCAGCCCATGGTTTGGATGTGTCATGCCGAAACTGCACCCACCCCATTGCCAGCAATGGAAAAAAAGTTGCAGTACGTCGCGACACATCACGTGACATTGTGAGTTTGACACCCCTGCCCTTCAGAGATATTTATTTGTTTACCTCTTTTATTATTTTTTTTTATAAATAACTCAAGGTGATGAACATATGAAACACACCTTTTTCCTCCTGTTTCCCCTCAACAACAACCCTGTGAGGTGGGTTGGACCGAGAAAGAGAACTGGCCCAAGATCACCCAGCAGGCTTTCATTACTAAGGCAGTACTTGAACTCAGTGTCTCTTGCTTTTTAGCCTGTGCCTTAACTATACGCCTAACTGGTTCTCTTATTATTACTTATATTACTTGTATTGGTTTGTCCACCTGGTAATTGAAGATCTCTGACTTTCTAAGAAGAGGAACCTACAACCACAAAGTCTCCCTTTTTGAATTGTAGCTGCAAGACTGGAGCACGGTAAACTGTAATTCTTTGCTCTCTGAGGTTTTCACAGCTGGAATAACCTTCCTCCTATTGTTATTGGTTGCCCAGAGGGAAACATAAAGCTATGCCCAAAATACCTGTTATGACTTCAGTTAGCAAAGGCGAGGTGTTTAAAAATGGCTCATTCTTTTGTTCTTTCTGACTTTCCCTCCAAAGGCTCCTGCCGTCTGCAAAAGGCCTTTCAAAAATAGAGAGCCAGATAGGATCAAAAGGTCAGTTAAACTCCACCGTTCACTGCAAAACATGGTTACTTACATGGAAACCTTCAGAGTCTAGAGAGGGCAGCTGTTCAGCTTCACAGTAGTTCCAACATCTTCCATTAGAATAGAAATAGTAGCATATCTTGGATCACCTAGCCAGTTTTAAAACTGAGTCCATCATAGCTAGAACCTGGTTCTATTGCAACCCATTGATTTAATACAGCAAGGACAAATGATAAATGCTGCATAAAGTACAGATGGCCCGACACTTCTACTCCTCAAACAGATCTGTCCTGGATTGTATCACATTTGCATGACTATCAACATAGGTTTTCCATCAAGGTTTCTTCTGCCGTTGCTAACCCAAGTCCCTTTGCCATCTTTCCAATCCCGTTTCAATCTGTAAGATCACTTTGCAAACCATTCTGGTACTGGAGAATATTCCATG
The DNA here is from genome assembly GCF_016545835.1 of Crotalus tigris. Lineage (NCBI taxonomy): Eukaryota > Metazoa > Chordata > Lepidosauria > Squamata > Viperidae > Crotalus > Crotalus tigris. Next base: position 1,992,129 of record NW_024100213.1, on the reverse strand, counting down.
TGCAGCTAATTTCCCTTCCTGTCCTAGGAAAGCACACCCAAGTTGCACACTCAGGGATATTCACATCTGCCTTAAGGGTGGACTCAACTTTTCTTCATTTTTTAGCTCATAGTGTGGAGCCTATTTAAAATTAAAAGAGTAAAGAAGAAGCTGCTGTAAATAATGTATTTGTGGCACACTAGACAGTTTGCAGAGCCTGAATTCATTGAGTAGTCTTAGTTAAAGAAACTCAGCTCAGCCTGCTGCATCATTAAAAATGCATTTTGGTTTCAGCTACATATACTTACCACTGAGAAGCAACATTGCAGTGATCTTTGGAGCTTTTTTCCTTCTCTTGATTGACTCTAATAAATCTCAAATAGGGAAACAGGCTTTTGGGTTCCAGCTTGCAAAGCACTTAGATTTATTTCTGTGAAAAAAGACTTTCACAGTTTAAATGAGGACACGCTGCTTATTTGCAGGTTTGAAAATCAGAAAAATTAAGATCATTTGCACGTGTAGCTATGATTCTTTTGCTACTCTGTACTTAGAAACCAGTGGCTTTTTAAGAGAAATGTTATAGCTGTTAGTCTACTTTCAGTATTAGAGTTCATAATTAAATGTATTAGCCGAATAACATACTGCCAGGTTTACACACAGTACTGTGCTATAAGCCATGGTTTAGAAACCCTGGGTAGGTTCACACAATACATTAACATGAAACCCTTGGGGAATTAAGGCATGATCCAAATATTCAGCTTTGCCTATTCTAGCTGCTGTTGACTCTTCAGAGCCTTAGGGAAATTTCAATTACCACCCTCAATTGATATATAATTGATTTTTAATTGAAAATGCCAGGGATTGAATTTGAGACAATTTACAGATAAAGTATGCACTCCAACCAATAAGCTGTGTGCCTTCTTGACACAATCTATTAAAATATAGTGCAATTATTACAGGAAACCTCTTGCTAGGCTTCCTCTAACTTCAGAGGTTTGGGTTTGTTTGTCTGTCTGTTTGTTTGTTTGTTTTAGTACAGGTAGGCTACTTTTTCTGGACAAAAGCTGAGTTCAGTTTTGTGTGAAGTTTCAAAAGCTGCACTTAGAAGATGAAAAGGTGAGGAAAAAGGCAAGGCTAGTGGGAAAATCAATTGATCCAAATCCCCTTTCCCAGATATGAATTAATATTTAATATAGTAAGTACATGAACAAATATACAATAAGCCAATGAAGATACTTATGATCTTCCTGATATTCCATCCACGGCCAGGATGGACTAACAAGGTTTATACTCCAACAACATCTGCAGGGTTAAAGCTTTCCCAGCTTTACCTATACAATGTTCTTATAAAGACAGTTTCAGATTAATGGATTTAAGCACGTAGGTATGAATCTATGTTTCAGATAATTCCCTGTTTTACAATTAAATAATGAAAACCAGTAAAAATGGTTTGGAAAAAAAAGGACCAGCAGTCCAGTGGCTTTGCTTATATCGGAGATCACTGAAACTGTAAGCGATGCCAGAAGAGATAGCATGTCCTTTTCAGAGGCAGGCGAGGTGAGAATTGCATCTGTCTGCCATCAAGATCTATCCACCTTTAGAGGTCTAGCTCTAGAAAGGGCACTCCAGCCACACTGAACTTAACTGAAAGCTTTTATTATGTACATTCAGGAAAAGTTCTCTTCCTTTTGGATCTCTTATCTTCCTCTAGATCTTGTTTCCTTCAAAGTATTGTGCAGAGCAAAAAAGGCTGTAGAAGATCTGCTACAATAAGATGCCTGAGAGATGTTAAGCACTCCTGGAGATTGTTTTCATAGAAAGAGTGCCATCTACCGACATAAATAAGATGCCACAGCAAGTATTCATAGACATTTCATCATGCACTTGCGCTACACAGTCTGTAGCCAAACCAACATACTGTTATGAGCCCTGGCCAAACCTTTCAGCCAAAGTTCATGTCACCGTTAACCTCAAAATATCTTACTGATTGACAAAATGGGTAAAGAGTAGCCAAATACCCTCAGGGCCAACCCCCCCCCAAAATACCTTGAGATGTGTGTAAAACAGCACATTATGTATGTTTATTACAATTCATATAGTCTTGTCATAAATTACATTCTTTCCTGAATATACCGGTTAATGGTTCTCTAAGGTTGTACCTTTGCAGGGGTGGGGAACTAAGGCCCTTTTATGACTTGTGAACTTCAACTCCCAGAATTCCTGAGCCAGCTGGTTTCAGGAATTCTGGGAGTTGAAGTCCACAAGTCCTAAAGGGACAATAAAGGGGCCATAGTTTCCCACCTCTGTAAATCTACAGTGTCTTAAATGAGCAAAGCCTCACGTTTAGTCAAATCTGGCAGCAATTATTTGTCCATAGGGCTAGCTGTCTAGAAGATGTAGCTTTCTCCATTTTGCTGTCCCTAGACAGCAATTTGTGAAGTTGTGGGTTATATATGTGGAATATATCAGGTTGCGAAATGTTGTTCTGGAATGTGTATATGAGTGACAGAGAGAGTGGGGGGAACCCTGACTCTGGTTCTGATTAATCTGTTGCAGACATTTCAAACTGTCCCTGTTATGGATGAGCTGAAGTTCTCTTCTGGAAAGGACAAATAATATCAAGACTGCACACCTTGTTTATCTATTTATTTATTAAATTTATATGCTGCCCATCTCCCCTATTGTAAGCTACATTTCAGTCTCTTAATTCCACAGCTAAGCATAGGCTATAATGAAGAAAATGTAAATTATTTATCCACTTTCAAGGATATGTGAACCTTGCGAATCTTTTTGAACTTTTTTTTTACTTCTTCTGAATATCTTAGAGAGTTTCAGGAGGAATTCTCAAATGACTCACCTGCCTTTGAGTGGAAATCTCCATGTCTGTGATGTATTGCCACCATTTCTTTGATGGAGGCTGCATATTTCTGTGCAGTTCCCCGGCAAAGTTTTAATCTTGGCAGTAGACAAACTGGCATCCTGAGCCAGGTCTCCAGCAGATAAAAAAATGCTGGCCATCTATTTGTCAAGCAAACAATGTGGATAGTCTCTGATAATTCCTTAATAAAACAATTCTTTGGGAATATTTCAAATGGGGAAACCTAACAAAATCAAGAAAAGATTTTACTTCTTGTTCCCAGTGCAGTCAATTTGACCATTAGCTAAAGTGTGGAAACCATTTCAGGAAACCAGTTTGGCAGGAACTACCTTGGTTTCCAGTAGGCTTCCAAGTACAGTCCGAAGATATGATTTTAATCTTTAAAGCTCTTTATGGCACACACTAGCAGAATATAATGAAAAAGCCATAGATAGATGTATACTTTTGCTGGCAAAAATGGGTAGGAGATGCTTGTAGGATGCAAATAAAGTCTACGTTGTTTAATAAATGATAGTGGGGAGAAAAAATGTCTTAGACCAGCCATGTGGGAGAGGAACCAACAAAAGCATTTTGCAAATTAAATTATACAAAGGCAGTGGTGACAGCAGAGAGAAATATGGAGCTTATAAGATGCAAAACTTTCTCAAAGAGAAACAAAAGACTAGTTATTAGTTTAAGAATTTTTATCTCCATCTATGTTGTACTCGTATATCTTAAAATGATTCAGACTTTGCTAAAACATCATCAGCCTCTCCATCCAAGGAAGCCAAATCCTCGAAAATATTGCAAGTGGAATCCAACTACCATTGGGAAAAATGCATTGCAAGTAACAGAAACAGTAACAGCTTTGGATTTGGGTCAAAATTACCCAGGTTTATCAGATTGTAAAATGAACACTGTATCCTCCTGGCTTTGTGCATGTAAATCCTATGACTCTCTCCATAAGAGCAGACACATTGAGGATCTTTCAGATTCAAAACTATTGGTAAATAGGCCCCTGGGAAGTGGGGATTTGCTGAGTTTGATTGATTTACCAGTGTGGTCCTTCCAGGAGTGGGGTTCCCTGGCATATGGTCAGACCTTATCATCTCTAGAATTGCCTAGGGCATTGTGCTGTACATGGAATGCTTTTGAAGTCTACCCAGGAACTGCAGTTGGTGCAGAATGTGGTTGCCTACTTGCTGGAGTATGGGAGCTATCAATATAATATTTTGTTGGTTATGCAGGAACCACATTTTATCTGTTTGTTTGTTAAATTTATTTTCCCCCTATCTCACTGTGGGGCTACTCCAGGTAACTTACAACCATACAAAGGAAGAAAAGAAAAGAGTGTAAACAGAAGTAAAATAACAGAACATTAAAATAAACAGTGAAAAAGAACAGAAGAATAGATCAGTTTAGGACTTCCAGTTCCATCCTGTAGTGACAGGGCTGAGGGATTGCGGGGCTCTGCACCCCATGGCTGATTGTTCCTTGCTGGGGACTCTAAATGGATCGAAAGTCACAATGAGCAATGGAGATGGAAAAGACTGTCAGGACTTCAAAACCGAGGATAAGAAAGAAGATTTAACAAAATGGATTATAGATTTAACAAAATGGATTATAGAGCTGCCAGGAAAATCATCAGAGTCTGGGAGACAAAAATGTACATCCTATTCAATTTGTCCTTCTTACTCCCAACAATACTTACAAAAATACAGGGACTTCCTGGCAAGTGGAATATACTAACTTGGAAAGCTATTTGGCAAAAGAAGAAGGCTAGAATTAGACTTAAGAGATCTGATTCAACTTACCAGATGGAGTACTACATGGTTAAACATTTGTTTGAATATGGTTAAAAGAATAGACAATTTTGGATATAAAGGGGCCCTATAGTAAGAGGGATAAGAGATATAAGTAGTATAGTATTTTTTACAATATATGAAATGTTAAAATACTGGGATGATGTATGTGAATGGAAAGTTTGGACATTTAAAAGTAATTAATTTTGAGAGAATTATGACCGAGAAGAATGATTTGAATATCAAAGGGAAATTAAGCTTAAATAAGAACTTTGAAAACAGGACATATAGTGGCTTAACAAGATGGCTTTTACAAATATAGTTGAAATATAAGCCGTTCAGAAAAGATGGTATATGTGGATGTTATATAGGACATATAAGTAGTATAGTATCTTTATAATATATGAAATAGGAAAATATTGGGATGGTGTATGTCAGTGGTGGCGAACCTATGGCATGGGTGCCAGAAGCAGCACTCAGAGCCCTCTCTGTGGGCACGCGCTCCGTCGCCCCAGTCCTAGGCCTTTAGCTGGGTTTTATAAAACCTTTTTGCTTTAGGCCTCTGCCGCCATGTGCAAAAAAAAAAAAGGTTCAATCAGTCAATTTCAATTTCTTGCAGGGAAAAAAAGATCTTGCAAAGTTGGAATTGATTGATTGAACTTTTTAGTCCCACCCAGTCTGCCGTTACCACTGCAGCCATGTCCACCCAATGGGCCACGCCCACCCAGTTGGCCACACCCAGCCAATGGGCCACACCCACCCGGCACTCGACAATGCAGAAGTGGGTTTTGGGTTGCAGTTTGGGCACTCAGTCTCTAAAAGGTTCGCCATCACTGGTGTATGTAAATGAAAAGTTTGGATATTTAGATAATCAATTTTGAGAAAACTATGACTGAGAGAATGGTTTGAATACTGAGGGGAAATTAAGTTTAAATAAGAATTTTGAAAACAGGATACATACTGACCTAACAAGATGACTTTTACAAATACAATTGAAACATAAGTTAATTAGAAAAGATGTTACATATGGATGTCATTGTTATCTGTACAAACACAAAAAATGTTCATATCCAACCTTGTATGCATCAAAAATATTATTATATTTATCTAATGTTGACAAAGGACAATATCATTGGAAGAAGGGAAGATCAAGGAAACATACTATTAATTAATATATTGATCATGGAATTATAGAAATTAATTATTATTGATTGTTTTTTCAAATATATGAACCCAGACAATATGCTGTTTACTAAGCATCAAAGATTGTTATTGCAAAAAATCAATAAAATATATATATTTTAAAAAGAATACATCAGTATGATAACCAAAAGATAGACAGGTGGAGAGTAGCGGAGGGGATAGACCATTAATCCAGCAGCCACTTCCAGTATGAAATTCCCAATTTGATCCCTAGGCCATCTGGCAGACCCAGGTCTTCACGCTTTTGTGGAAGGATAGGAGGGTGGAAGTTGATCTTACCTAAAGAGTAAAATGTTCCCAAGAGGAGTTCTCTGACCAACGGGATGTGAAATAGGCCTTCTCTGCTGACACAAGTAGGACAGGCTTGTCCTAAAGCAGACATGTCAAACTCGCAATGTCACATGATGTCATGCAACATATCAGAACGGTTTTGCCATTGCCGGCAATGGGGTGGGCACAGCTTCTGGATGATGCGTCCGGCCCATGGGCCGGCAGTTTGACACCCCTGTCCTAGAGGGATGAGGCGGTTCATCAGGTAACCTGGATCTAAGGGCTTTAAAGGTCATAACCAACATCTTGAACTGCACTCAGAAGCAGACCGATAACCAGTGAAGTTCGGGGAACAGAGGTGTAGGGCCCACACGGACTACTCTCACTGCTGCACTGGGTTTCAAATTAAATGGGTTTCAAATACAATTCAAAGAGCTGTTTTAACAGTTATCTTTAACAGAACTAACTTAACAATTTGAACATTCAGAATCACCTCCTTCAACTAAAACTGATCCATCTAGTATGTTTATCATGATTGGGGATGTTGAGACAACCCAGTCCACATAGGATCGGGAAATGGGACAAGAGAATAGGATTTTTCTGGTTATGTTCCATTGTTGTAGAATAGTTTCTGACTAGAGATTCAGTTATTCTCTGTCTGATGGCATTCAGAAGATCTGTCAGAGTTTTCCACAGAGCTTTTAACTGAAAAGCAAGAATTCACTGATAAAGTTTTGTGAACTAATACATGATTGCTTAATCTGGGCATGGGTGGATAGTGAGTATTTTTTTTTTATTGTTTTTATTAATTTTAAGGATTATATTTTGCCAACTGCAGGGAGTTGGTAGGGGTTGGTAATATAGAAATACCAATCAGTCAATGGGGCTGCCTACAAAATAATGAAGCATTGCAAAGGGTCGATGAGACGGAAAGTCGCCCCTTCGTTTCCTCTGGTTTTCTGTGCCGTTTATGATAGGCTAGCACTATGAGATTTACCTGCTGCCTCCTCAAGCATTGTCTATACATACTTAAAAAGCAGAATAACTGGCTGTAAAAATAAAATATTTTTCACAGAACATTTGCTGGCCTTTGTATTTTAAATCTGGTGATCCTGATTTTAATACTCATTGGGCACAGACTATATCTACTGCTGTTTAGAGAGATTTTTCTTGGATTTTATACAGTAGGAAACAGTTCAGTCAAATATTCAGGACAGATGAAGACAAAGCAGGTTCTTTCTCAGGGAACTTCCATAAGGACTGTTATCTCCAATTCCTTGTCTTAGAAACTGTAAACAGCAGTGCTGTTCTTAATTTTTCATACTGTTGGTGCAGTATCAATGATGGAGATAAAACACTTAGCTTTTTGTGAAACAATTGAGAGCGCAGGGAACTGAAGTAGACACAAGGGAAAAGGTCCTAGTTATGGGTTACAAATTACAAATCTGAAAAGAAAGATCTTCAGAGAATGAACTTTCAGAACAGCTTTTATCTTTTATCATGGAAGCTCAGTTTTGATTTAACCATTCTGATTTAACAACATTAAATAATTATAACATCTGGTGAAAACCTTACATCCTGGGGAAATGGTGTAACTCCTATAAAAGCTCACCAGTGAGACTTCCTCATCAAATTTTGACCTGAAAACATAATGTGATTTCAGCATGGCTGTCCCAAAACATAAATCATTTGGTTGTAAATGCATGCACAACTCAGGTTCCTGAGATTCTGATCAGGACGAAAAAGATGAAGGTGCTGGAAGTGATAGACCACGGGTGTCAAACTCACCACATCACGTGACGTGTTGCAACATATCACAAGTTTTTTTGCATTGCTGGTGGGCGCAGCTTCCACATGAAGCACCCAGCCTGAGGGCCAGCAGTTTGACACCTCTATGATAGACTGTTCCAGAGGAGGTTGGGGATGGATGGGAAACATAGTTTTTAAAGTTTTTAACCTGTCAAACAAAAGGAGAAAATAGAAAGTGAAATAAAGTTAATACACTAGTACCTCTGTATTCATCATTAATTGGTTCCATGAGGTGCAATGGTTACCAAAAATGATGAGTTCCAAACAAATTTTTCCTATAAGGATTAATGTAGTGAATCACAAGGCAGCCAACACTGACAAGTTCTAGCTTGTGCATTGAGTACCAAACAAACAATGAGTACTGGGACAAAATTTTTGTGTCAAAATGCTTTGTGTACCAGATTTGATGAGTTTCAAAGCAGTTGAGTACCAAGGTACACTGTACTTTTCTCTTTCTTTTGCTTATTTGTATAGGGATCTCAGTTTCCAACGAGAGCATCCAAACAGTATTTCCTTCTTGAAGGTGGCAATGCAAGCCATCTGTTCTGCCTGAGATTGTATGCATAGATCTTTGTAGACACAAGACAACTTGCCCGAGAAAGCCCAGTTTTGGAAGCTAGTTGCCTTCACCAAAGTTCAAGTAAGGATAAAGTATGTTCAACCCCATAGGGTCTTAAAGGAGCTTCTTTTTCAAAGTTTCCAAAGCTCCCAGGCATGGAACTGCCACTGTCATTCTTCAATTGCTCCAGAATAAATACATTTCATGCCTCAGTACATGAGCTGGTGCAATAAATGGAAAAACCTCACCTTGCGCTCTCTCCTCTTCAAAGACGGTTGGCATTGTCAGCTGTACAGTTAAATCTTTGTGACACCTGTGTGTTGAGGCACAGGCTGTAAGTTCACAATCATGGCTTTCTTGCAATCAGTGCAAGTAAAACTAGGCTGCTTAATGGCATTTTAAAGACCTTTTGAGAATTGTAAAAAGGACGAGAGTGGCAGGGTGGAGAAGCAGAGATAGCAACTATTTTGTTAGAGCAGAAACTGTCCTATTTTCTCAAAGCTCTAACTAAACCATTTTCTTCCTAACGTGCAGGAGCCTCATAATCTAGATAATTCCTAAAATTTAGAGGAGTCATATTCTGCAAATAATAGCCCAGTCCAAGATAAGGATGATTTCAGCTGATTTCAGAGAGGGAAAGGAGAGAGAAAAAGCAAATAACCCAATGCTTTACTTTCCAAAACAACTGATTTTTCATTGGAATAATAATGGTGATGATGACACCCAAATTTCATGACAAGCAAAAAATCTCATCCTAAATTGAGAATAGATCATACAGATCAATGGGATATATATTCATCTACATGTTTTTATAAGTTAGGGCAGTATGCCTGCTTTTTCTTCCTCAGACCCTGACCACTCTTAATTCATCCATTTTTTAAAAAAATTCCTCACCAAGAATATGATGGCAGGAGGTGAGTTATGGGAAAATTAGTAGCATTGCGATCCACAGGATTGAATGGAGGCAGTAATGGAGGATAAATAACCCTGCAGAGAAAAAGAGTGATGTGAAGCTATGTAATACTAAAGAAACCATGAAGCTCTTGGGAGAATGACTGCCTAGCCTTCCAGCACCCTGTTTTTGTCAACAGTAATAGCCAGTGATCCATCCTCTTTGACTTGTTAGAGAAGACTAAACACCACCCCATATAATAAAGCCACAAGTGAGAGGAAGCCAGAGAATCACAAGCAGTTGATGGCTTGTGATGAACATTAGAAGCAGCTTTTGGTTCAGACTAAGAGTCCATCTAATCTCAAGAGGAGGCAATCTGGTGCCATCCAAGTATTCATTTTATTTTTAAAAATGAACATGCTGTCCTTCAAATCCAGGTTTTAGATTATAGTTCCTGCAAAACCTTGGAGCTGTATGGGAATTGTCCAGCACAATTATTAGGGGTTTTATCTTTGCTTTTTGTGGTTATTTGTTTCTTTTTGTATTGGTCTGAGTTAGATATTTATTATTATAGCTTGTTTGGTTTTATTTGTTGGATGTTGCACGCTTTAAGGACTGGGATAAAAAAAAGAAATCCAAAATATATACACAGTAGCAACCACCCAACTCAAGGCATGGAGATGTCCTAAAAGCATAGAGATGAAGACGCCAATGAATCCAAACCTAAGCTCAGTGCAGGATTCCAGAATTAAGTTTCCCTGGCAGAGGACTTCCAGGCTCTGCTTGGAAACTTCCATCTCTGGTATAGATGACCTTGTTTGATAATTGATTCCACTTTCAATCTGTTCTCACTGTTAATCATTTTTACTACAGTTTAAAGAAATTTATATTTTCTAATTTAAGTCTGTTACTCCATATTCTGCACTCTCAGGTGAAAAGGAGATCTTAATCATTTTCTGTGTGATACCCTCTAGAAGTATTTTTGAAATATTATCATACCTTCCCCCAGCTATCTGTTTTCAAAGCTATATGTATATAGCTTCCTCAGTGTGTCCTTGTAAGATCTGGTTTCTACTCTCTGATCATTTTTATCCTCCTTCTTTGCATTTGTTCTAGTTACTTGTTGTTGTCTTAACCAAGATGCAGACAACTGGGCACAGTAATCCAAGTGAGGTCTGACTAATGCCAGAACGTGGTAGACTGAATACTTCCTGGTATGTGGAACGAGTGAAGTGGGATTCCTGGTGACAAGGACAAAGATAAAGACTACAATTGGGAGCAGAATTTTCATTGCTAAGTAAGGCAGTTGTTAAGTGAGTCGTGCATGACTTTATGATGTTTTTGCCATAGTTATCAAGTGGATTGCTGCAGCTAATAAGCGAATCACACATTTTTAAAGTGAATCCAGCTTCTCCCATTGACTTTGCTTGTCAGAAGCTGGCTGAGAAGGTCGCAAATGGTGATAACATGACCCTGGGGATGCTGCAACCCTCATGCTGGTTGCTAAGAGCCTGAATTTTGATCACATAACCATGGGGATGCTGCAATAGTTGCCAAGTGTGAGGATCAGTTATAAGTCACTTTTTTCAATGCTGTTATAACTTTGAATAGTCACTAAATGAATGGTTGTAAATTGAGGATTACCTATTGTGTTAATGGCAGCAATGCTTTTCCATACTTTCCTCAGTTCTATATGAATTCATTTTAGCTTCTATATCTCAAGGATATAGGAAGGATGTGAGGAATGATGAAGGGCACTACTTGCTTGTTTGGCCCTTGCTCTTCTTGGCTGATTAAACTGGCCAGATTGGAGCTGATCTGCTGGTTAAGGGATATGAACAATGCCTTCTTGAGCATGGGTTCTGTCACTAAATGTTTAAAGAAAGTAATTTTAAACCCTTTCCTGAAAAAGCTCTTGATCAGGAAATCTTTTTCATGGCAGCTCAGTCTCAGCTATTGCATTCTGGTTCAGAAAATGAAATCTGGTTTGGGATTATATCCAGGATAGGGTACTATTTTTTTTTTTGATACATTAGATAATTGATGCAAGAAACTAGACAGGGAAGTTCTCCAGGTTTCTCAGCAACTTTTGATCCTAAGGGCCATGGTAGCTTTCTGGATTACCTGGCAGGGCTAGAACTTAGTGCTCACAGTAGTTTCAATCCTTCCTGTGAGTATGTGTTCAAAAAAATGGTGCTGAGGGACAGCTGTTTGACACCTTGATTATTGTTTGTTGATGATCCATTGGATTCTTTGTCTTTAATGTTGTTTGTTCAACATTTACTGCAAGGGGAATTCATTTGCAGCTTTGGAGATAAACTCCTTCTACATACTGATGACCCCCAATTCTACTCTTCCCTGACTTCCAACCTCAAAGAATCAACCACTACCCTTGAGTGTTATCTAATCTTGGCACATGTAGCATTAGATTTGGAGGTCACAGCTATGACAAGAAACACATTTGCATAATTATTTATTTATTCATTTCATTTTGTCTTGTTGATAAATAACTTACATACCTAATACTCCTTCCTCTTCCGTTTCCCCCACAACAACAACTCATTGGGCTGAGAATGACTGGCCCAGGGTCACCCAGTTGGTTTTTCATGCCTAAGGTAAGACTAGAATTCACAATCTCCCGATTCCTAGGCCAACACTTCAACCACTAGACCATACAGTGGGTGTTACCAATTGTAATGTTCCATGAGCATATGAGATTTAGTAACAATTATTCATGTCTTGGTTACTCCCCATTTTATGTGCATAAAAGGCATCTGGAAGTTTAAAATGGCTGCATGTTCTTTCCAAAAGTGCTTTAAAGGAACTGCACAGGTTCCTTTTTCAGAACGAATGAGTCATGATTAGGATGGTGCCTGTCAGGTTAAAACTGTTCACTATTACTGAACAAATACCGGATCAGCCTTTGCTATCTGGCTGCCTATTAATAATAGTGGTCCTGGGTAGCTGAACTGAACAAATTAGATGTAAAGCCTCATTGTCTATGATGGTTAAGTCAACATATTTTAAGGATTTGGGGAGGGGTGGAGATTGGGAAGATTGCCACTTAGCACTTTGTGTTTTGCAGTATGTCAGCTAAGCTCACACACACAAAACTCTCTTTTCCCTATTTGAATTAAATTGCTAAACTGAAAAAGCCTTGTAATGAGTCACAAACCAATTCAGTTATTGTTTGAAAAATCAGGTTTTAGGCTCAATTTCCAATCAGATCCTTTGACTGCTTATTGTACATTTTTTGCATGTGTTCTGGCAATACACCAAATGTACTGAGGCAAATTTACCCATCTTTGCTCTAATGCATCAGAATTGGGATGATCCCATTCTAAATATTTGCTTGGATGTTTATTTATGCAGTGATCATCAGTTTGAGGTTGAACAAAAAGCAAGTTATCTACTGGACTAGTTAATCATAGAATCATAGCATTGGAAGGAACCTAACAGAGTATCAGATTTACCCCTGGAAAAAATTACATCCCCAAACATTACTATCCATCCTCTATTTGAAAACACTCAGTGAAGGGGAAAAAATCACTCTATGAAGAAATACTGACTGATAGTTTGATCTATCTATCTATCTATCTATCTATCTATCTATCTATCTATCTATCCTATCTAAATTCCCCCCATCTTTATTATTTTTATAAATAACTCAAGACAGTGAACATACTCAATACTCTCTCCTTCTGCTTTCCCCACAACAACCCTGTGAGGTGGGTTGACTGAGAGAGACAGAGTGGTCCAAAGTCACCCAGCTTGTTTTTCATGCCTAGGCATGACTAGAACTCATTGTTTCCCGGTTTTCTGTGTCTACATCCTTACAGTTTCATCCCATTAGTTCTGGAGCAAATGAGAATTAGTCCAAACCCTCTACAATGTGACTGCCCTCCAGATAATTGAAGAAAACTGTTACATCCCCTTTGAACTTTCTTATTTGGAAGCTAAATATATTCAGGTCTTCTAAACATTCCTTGTACAACTTGGTTTTCTACCCCTTCACCATCTTGGTAGCCCTTCTCAAGACCTCATTGTCTTCTGAAACTGAAGTTTAAAATGAAATAAGCAACATCTTTGACACAAGAAATGTTCCCTTAAATAAGGTATATGTGTTGTGCTGTAGCACACTGTATGTCCTTTTATGTCAAGTAATCATAAAAATAAAGCACGTTTTACAGTGAGTTATACGATGTAATGTTTGGCTTAGGCTTAGTACTGTATGTTGTATAAACTCAGCCATTTTAATTAGCTATCCATGATTTATGACTTAATATGACTGGTGAAGAACCAATAATAATTATGTCTAAACTATGGCTTTACTATGATATCTGAACTCAAACTCATCATCAACAACAACAAAATCTCAGGCCAAAGAGCCATGTTTGAAATGGCAGCAAATTTAGCTCCCAGCATAGTTATATTTATTAGCAGACCAGAAGAGAAGAGAACCTATGAGGATAAAATTTGCTCAGTACAACTGGAATGGGAAATATCTTCTAGTGTTACTGAATGGGTACCAAAAAGAAACTGTCCACAATGGTTTTCAACCCTTGAAGTTTTAATATTTGGAAAATGCATGGTGCAATTGTGAGATAAAATTCCTTTTTCTTTCTTGGTGCTTTTCTCCCACTATGTCTATGACAAATTTGACATTAACTGCATCCTGATCTATTAGCAATTGCCAGCATTTAGATCTCAGAAGCATCTGTCTGAAGGAAAATGAAGCTGACATAGCAGGGGCCAGCAGTTCCCAGATTAGCGAGAATCATTAGTCCAACAAAGTTAACTCTTTTTTGTGACCTTGAGTAGCCAAGTATCCATTAAAGTAGAAGGGGAAGGGGGGAAAGCCTGGAATTTAAACCTTGGAGCACTAATAGAGGTGTTGATTCTTTATCATGCAGTAGGGTATCATGCAGTAGGCATGATAAAGAATTCTTTTATTAGAATTGGTCTTGTCTGCAATAATCCTATCTACACCAGCCGAGCCATATCCAAGAGTCTACTGCACAATATAGTATATCAAATCTAGAAGAAGGGATTGAGACTTTCAAGAACATTGATTTACCATTGGGCGGTCAATGCTGTTGACTAAATAGACTGGTTCCATTGCCTTGCACTTGGAGAGATTTCGATTGTCATTAGAGCAATATTGACTGGGCTTTAAATTGGAATTGCAAAATTGTAGGGATGGGAAGGCTGATTGTCTGGAAGTCATTAAGAGAGAGAGGAGCAAAGAAGGCAAAAAAAAAAAAAAAAGATTTCTTTAGCCTCTCCAAATATCAGGTATTCCAGTTTGGTTGTCTTCAAATTCCATAATCCTCAGTCAGATGCCAAGGAGTAAGAAATTTCAGCATAAAACATATGACAATCTTCAGATTATCTGTTCTTAATATAAATGAAAGAACAAACATGCAAGTAGCATAGGCAAACAACTCCAACTATATACTAAACTGGGCATGGTGCAGTCATGACCTCATATCTATAGGATTTTTTCCCCCATCTCCAGGTACAATGCTTAGATAGAGAAAAAAGAAAGCCTTTTCACTATTTGAAAACAATAATTATATACTGCTCTGCTTTCCAAATAGCTACTTCCCCTTGGAGGAGTTCCTATTAATGAAAAAAGAGTGTGAAGTTCCATCCTCAGACTCACACCTGAAAGACAGGAAATGGATGGAGAAATAGAGAGAAGACGACTTCTGGCTGGGCTGAGCTTCCTTCCCTACAGATCTAACTTGAAAAACAATTGGTGAGTCTCATTTTTTTTGGCTGATGGGCAGGTTTGGGACTGTCTTAGGCAATCAAATACACAGTCCTTCTGTTCTCTAGGTCCCATGAGAAATGTAAAGCAAGTTTCCTGCTGTCGCACCTTCTCTGGCCTGACCTCTTTTTCATAAGGATATTTATTACTGCTGTTTTAGTTCCAGTTCATGCAGTATTGTCTTTGGTCCATAACTGAGATGCCTCCAATTGCTCAAAGAAGCACTGTAATGATAAATTAGGAGGGGGGAGGAAGGCAGAAATAAACTAACTTCTTTGGATTTTTTGATGAAAGAAAAAAAATAAAAGCATTTAATTCATAATATATATGAATTCTGCTATTTCTGTAAGCAGATAGAATGGTTTACAGTACTATATTAAGATACTAAGTAATAACTAATAACTGCGGCAGAGCAGTGAGGCTGGAGACAGGGGATGAGGAAAGCTCTGTGTTAACAAACCCGATCTTTCAGAGCAGAAATCTAAAAGTCTTTCAATTCAGTCTGCAGTTGAGAATGGTTTGCTTAATTCTACTATACATTTTTTTTAAAAAAAAACCTCAGCAATCTTCCAAAATTGATATACGGCTGGAAAATTAGAAATCAAAGAAGTAAAATGTTGTGTTAAAATATGATATGCAAGACTAGGCCACAGACTCCTTGTTCCCAGAGCAGCAGAACTATTATTTGTTGAGCTGAAACTAATCAGTGTTGGAAATTCGTCTGTTTGCGGTATTTGTTCAGTAATATGTAGCTCTGCCACAAATCTCCATCTCTTGCAGTCGATATTCCTGTTACAATAATATTATAGGCATGATTGTGATTCAGGCCTGTATCCTAAATGAGCCTAGCGATGCATTTATAAATCTTGTAAAATACAATGGAGGCTGCTGGCAGACAAATAGATGGCTTGGAATTGGTTCTAACTATATCAAGTTTCTTGTTCTTCCTCCATTCTAGTTTTTGTATCCTGGGAAAAGTCTCCTTGTCAGAGCTTTCTGTCTCATCTACATAAAAGGCTGACTTCTTGTGCTAAGGATTATTGGCATAGGTTATGTATCCATCACAACCAAAGCAGCTAATTGTGGCAGACAAATGTACCAGACTGCTGTTCCACATCATTTTTATAGTGCACGTATATGGCAAAATATAAATATAGCATCTTCAGGATGCCACATGATCTCCATCTCCAAGGTAGGACAATTCCCTTATTAGGCAAAAATGTGTGCAGGATTTTGAGTTCTCTAGGCAAGTTTTTACAAAAAGCACAGGGCATGGAGAAGAAGCAAGAAAGTCCCAGACTTTGTTCAGAAGTTTCATCCATGAATTCTGTAGTTGAAGTCAAACTCAAAATGGAGACTGCATATTAAATGCTGACACCAGCCTATCATTTGCAATGGGCAAAGCACACAGTCTTTCAGATTGTAAATGTGTGAAGTGATCAGAGTGCAGATTAGAAATATATGAATGCATGTATACCCATCAAGCTATCTCTTCACAGGTAAGCAACATTATGCAAAGTACAGTATAGGAGTATAAAATACTAAGCAAAAGAATGTAAAGGCAAGAGATAAAAGAAAATCTTACTAAGTCTAGTTCATACTCTCAGCATTTTCTTAATATGACCAAGTTGCCAATAGGTTTGTTTTTCAGATCTGTCATTCATTTTATTATTCAGTTTATATTTTCATGCAATGTGAATTCATTTTGAATCCTATCCTGTTTTGTTTTATGAGACATAGTTCTTAAGTATCCCATTTCCACTGATATTAAATCCTCACATATACAACACACATTTCTATATACTATATTTCTATATTCTATATACTTATTTCTATATTCTATATAGAGTGGGCTAAGCACACTATAGCCAGCCATTTTAGTTTCTTTCAACATTCATTCCACACAACAGTTAGGAGTGTTGCTGCTTTGATTCAATGCTAGAAAATTTCCATGGACCGACTGGAAAGATGGAAGAAATTCTTCCCTTCTTGCTTTAATCCAGCAGTTCTCAACGTTTGTGTGACGGCGACCACCGCCACACAAACGTTCTGCGCATGCGTGGCACGTCGCGCATGCACAGCGGCACCCCCATGCGCAGCGTGCATGCGCGGCAGTGCCCATGCACGACAGGCATGTGCGGTGGCGCACATGCGCGGCGGGCATACGCGGCGGCGCCCCCATGCGTGGTGCACATGCGCGGGGCCACCCCCATGCATGGCGCACATACGCAGTGGCGCCCCCATGCACGGCGCGCATGCGCAGCAGCGCCCCCTGAGGGGAGAAAATGGCGGATCGCCTTCTTTGGCGACCCCCGAAAAATGGTCGATCGACCCCAAATGGGGTCCCGACCCATAGGTTGAGAACCGCTGCTTTAATCAGTTCTTCAGATCAGATGCCTAAAGCCATGACCATCTTCAGGATGGACCAAATGATCTCTCGCATATACTTGGTATTTGATAGAATTTCATTCCTTTCCTATCCAGCAGATGTTTCTCCTTTTCTAAGACTAATAGCCCAAATGTCCCAGAGATGTCTGGCAATCTCAGGAAAAACAAGAGGATTCTTCAAGTGGTTTCTCTTAGTAGCTATACTCAAAAGAAGAATGTATGGTCATCTCACTAGGTCCAGTGAGATGTTAACCTTGGAGGATGACAACAAATTGCTAAAATCTAAGTAGCCTAGGAAGAAGAGGCACAAACTGGAATTACACATAACATCACTAATATTTCACAAGTCCCAGCCTCTTCAAAGGGCTGGTACATCCTTCTCCTAATAGACAACAGGACTGCTGAAGTTCATAGCAGGAGAAAAGAAAGCAGCACATCAAGCTAAAACAGGCAAATAAATTACTATGCTGGGCTTAGAAAAAGTATACTTTCTCTCACGGTAGGGAATCCAAACATGGCAGCATATGGTCTCAGCCATTCAAAGAATAGAATCTCAACTCTGGGCCATTCAAGCAAATATACATTCTCTAGAGCAGGGGTGTCAAACTCACAAAGCCAAGTGACATGTCGCGACGTATCATGACTTTTTTTCCGTTGCTGGCAATGGGGTGGGTGCGGTTTCGGCATGATGCATCCAGCCCATAGGCCAGCAGTTTGACACCCCTGCTCTAGAGGCCACAAATGGGCTTCCTAGCATCCCCACTGCAGAAGAGCTGGCTGCTTGAACAAAATTGCTACGTTGCCTTCTTTCTCTTCCCTTTGAGCCTTTTCCCTAGTGTCAGCACAGCAGAGTTGACAATTAAGCAACAAGCTTCACACGGGTGTAGGAGACCCGTGTTTTTGAGCTCTGCACCCACCAGCCAACTGAGTACAGCAGCGAAACAAAAGAAGGCATTTTTCCTTCTTTTATAGACAGTCCAAACGAGAGAAAAAGAAGGATAGCAAGATAAACCGCAATATTAAAAAAGTTCAAGAGCTCAACATATTGGCTGTTAGCATTAAAAGATATTTCAGAGAGAGGGGAATTAAGACAGAACAGGCTTAAGAAAGAAATCTTGATGCATACTAAAAGTATATAATGTAATATGTAGATAACTGTAATAGAATAATGGGTAATAGTAATATAGTATAGCAATATTTTATTTATTTATTTATTAAAATTTATAGACCGCCCCACTCCCGCAGGACTCCGGGCGGCTAACAATAAAAACACAACATAACTTAACAAAACAAACAATACAATAACATTCATCCAGGGGTCAGGTTTTATAAACCCCAGGCCTGCCGGAAAAGCCAGGTCTTAAGCAGGTTGCGGAAAACCAACAGGGTGGGAGCGGTCCTAATCTCCGGGGGGAGCTGGTTCCAAGATGTGGGCGCCATCACAGAGAAAGCCCTCCTCCGTGGCCCTGCCAAATGGCACTGCTTGGCCGATGGGACCTGAAGGAGGCCCAGCCTGTGGGATCTAACCGGACGAAGGGAACTATGAGGTAGTAGGCGGTCTCGCAAATAGCCTGGCCCTGAGCCATATAGAGCTTTAAAGGTAATAACCAACACCTTGAATTGGACCCGGAGACCAATAGACCAACAGTATAGAATATAGTAGATTGTCTTAGAAATAGTAATTGTCATACTAATAGTGTAGAGATAGCAATAGAAGAGAGTATAAGAAGCACTCACATCATCTTTATGTGTTTGTTTTTACAAAATAAAACATCTCCCTAAGCCTTATAGGGAGATATAAAGAAACCAAATGTCTAGGGCCCAGTGCTTTTGTGTCTGTCTGGGTCCATCTAATTGGGCATGGTTTAAAAAAGAATCTGTAATACCCACCAATTGTAAAGTCAAGAGATTCATTTAATCTTTCCCAGTCAACTAACATTTATAGCATTCATTTTCATTCTGCTCTTAGATATAACTCTAAAATACTCTTTCCATCATTTTCTAATTTCATTTTCATCCCAAACCACTCCATCCACATTATTCTTAATTCCATTCATTCTGTTAGAACCTCCTTCACCTATTTCAAAATACTGTTTTTATTTGCATAAAAATCCCTCTTTTCAACTTAACTGTTTCTTGTGTCCCTTGACTTCACTATCTACAACTATCTTTTACTCTGTGTACATATTTACCGTATATGCCGGCGTATTAGGCGACCCGGCGTATAAGACGACCCCCGTCTTTATAGCCGGGCCGCATTCCTAGAACATCGTCTTATACGCCGGAAACTACCAGTATTTCTGGCGTATAAGACGACTCGGCGTATAAGACGACCCCTGTCTTTGGCGCCGATTTCAGCGCTCGCGGAAGTCATCTTATACGCCGGCATTTACGGTAACAAAAATGTTATCTTGCTATGATTTTTTGCAAAAATCATTTTAATATTTGTATTTTCCCCATGTCCACAATCTCGTTAACATTCCACCCAAAATCTTTTTTCATATTTCTTGTTGGTGGGATTGTACACATTTCTGTGTAACATTTTTTTCAGTCGGTTTCAAATGGCCTTCATGTTCTCTTTTCTTATATCAATTTTCCATTCATCCTGTTGGGAAATTAATCTTTTTCCCAATACTTTACTAATATAGGATATGTACTTTGCCTTCCTACAGTTGTTTTACTTCTATTTTTCTTCACTATTTTCCTCCATGGCCATGTTTTCTCCAGATCTGCTCTTCACATTTTCAAATAGCGGCCTGTCCCATATTCAAAACCTCTATCACCCTTGTATCCTTTCCCAATCTTCTCAGTTTTTCATCATAAACCATAAAATCAATCATGCTTTTGGATTTATATTCATCCCCTTCCCAGGTGTACATATGAATAGACTTACACTTAAACCACATCTTTGAAACAATCAGACTTGTGCCTAAGCAGTCCCCAATCTCATTCATTCTTGGATCTCTGAATGGGCCAATCACTTTTATTGTACTCTCTCATCTTGTTCCTGCCCATCCATTCATGTCACCTAACGGAATAATTTTCCGTGGATCTCATTCATTCAGAAAGCTGCACAATTTTCCCTAGATTTATCCTTGATTATTTCATTTTCACCATTTACTGGAGCATGACTACCGTCATATTACTGGAGCAACTATCACCATCCTATGGGTTTCTATTTTCATATACACCTACCTGGCCATTCATTTAATGCCCTTGAAAGCATTTGATCGGTGTTAACATAATGGCATTCTCTAGTCTGAGATTCATTCGTTTCTGACTCTTCAGGTTAATTCTTCACAGCAACCCCCATCCCACCAAGCGGAAGACACATGGTGAATGCTGACACAGCATGAAGGTTAAGAGATAATAAGAGAAATGAGTGAGCTGATGCTACCCCACAATGATCTTCTTCTTTTCCATATCTTAGAATATATATCATACTACAGCTCGAGGCTCAGCACCACTACCTTGTGTTTCTCTACTGGATTCCTGCCTCATACCATTTCAATCTTCATTAGTAAAAAAAAAAAAATGGTTTGGGAGGGGTTTGTTCAAAAAAGCAGTTGGCAGAAACAAAATTAAGTTTCCTCTCTTCTAAGTCACTGGCTTCTGAGCTTGTTGTTTATTACATACCAACAAGCACTAGGGCTTTATTGCACATATTTCTATGTAATGTGCATTTATTACAAGTATTTGCCTGTAACCTGTAATTTGCCCCTTCCCTTTCCTATGAAATCTACATTTTTAGCCTTATTGTTTCCAGCACTAAAAAGAAATTCCATTCCTTTTACTTCAGTGAAAAAAAAACAAAGCACCTGTCACAGCTGCTCATTGTAATTTCTGATTGTGAATTTTGACTAAGGAAAAGCTGACCACTGGGAAAATTAACAGCTTTTGCCTCTGATCCCAGCCCTTCCTGTCTTCCAGAAATATCTAAAGCAACATACCAGAACTTTGTGTAAGAGATTATTAAGTAGAATCCAACTGGCATGAGCTGCACCTACATAGGTGCAACCACACACCTCCCCACTCCCCAGGGGAAGGCGGATGAAACCATTTCTATCCCTCCTCCATAGAAAGTGAATAGGTCATGCCTTTCTCAGACCCAAAAGCTGATGCTGGAGCCTGGAAAGTGCTTAACACAAACTGCCTACAGACTCAGTTTCTCACACCAGTTTCTGAAGTGGTGATAAATAAATAG
Organism: Crotalus tigris; assembly: GCF_016545835.1. NCBI lineage: Eukaryota > Metazoa > Chordata > Lepidosauria > Squamata > Viperidae > Crotalus > Crotalus tigris. The sequence goes on along the minus strand of NW_024100213.1, from coordinate 1,970,393 downwards.
AGGCACTCCCTGTGTGGCTACGCATGAATATAGCATAAAATCACCCACATTGAATATTTGAATATGGTGTGACTATTTTCTTGGGGAGTTCAGCTCCTCTTCATGAGGATATTTCCTTTAGGCAATGTGGATGTTTGTTCCAGGAGCCTTGATGGCTCTTTAGATTGCTTTTTTTGCAGGGCACAGAACACCAGGTCAGGTTGATATATCTAGGATCAGATTCCCAAGGAAATTTGTAGGCCAGACGAAACCCTCCACACAGTAACTGCTTTTCCACAATAACATTTTGCCTTTCTGTTGGCAACATTCACATCCACATTCCTTGTGAAATTAGATATTAGTGTTTTTCTGAGTGGTTGCAAATGCTTGATTATTAATATTCACTCTTCCTGCCAATATATCTTTTTCACATTGATTTTCCAGCCAATATCTGATGAAAGATCGAGAGAAAGAAGAGGGCAGGCAACTTTGTGTATGGTGCTGATTTTGCAAGACAATTAATAAACTTTATGTTATTGCGTTTGGAAAGTGATCATTGCTAACTATGAGTAATAATGTATAATAATAAAGCTTTTGTTTTATAGTATATCTTCATTACCTTTCTATTCTCAAGGCTTTCAGACTAACAACGATAGAACAAAAAGATGGTGAGTCTGCCAAAAGAAGGAGACAGACTCATTTGGCTACTTTAAGAATGGGTGTCTCCTGTCCTGACTTTCAAACTGTACCATGAACGTCTGAACGGTCAGAAAAATCATCTTTGAATCTTCTTTTCTTCCATGCTAGAGCTAGATCAGGGCTCTCGGGAATGTGTGAACACATTGTAGACATTAGATACAGGACCTGCCAAGGAAGAAAGACTAGGAAAACTGGACTGGAATATTTATCAATTGTAATAAGACTGTAATAAGTTGAGGATGTAAGAATACTCTTTGAGAGTCTGTCTTTTGGTTAGGACTGTATAGAATTAAGACAACTCTGCTCAATGACCTAACCGCTTCCTCTGCCTCCCTAGTTTTAGTGAATCTATGACTGGTCCAAATATTCTTTGAAACTGACTGAAAGTTTTCATGTCTAATACATTTTATTTGCAAAGAACATAATTATTTTTGTTGGTGGAGCTGATAAGTTACTGTTTCCCTTGCAAAAGTGAGAAACTACGGTTGTCCAAATGTTACTGATTGACAATTTCCATTCCCAACATCTGTTTTACAGTGATCATGCTGATTAGGATTGCTGGGAGTTATAATTCTGCAATATCTTGAACAGTCACATGCTCTCTACTCTTAGTACAAGAATAAAGATATTGGGTACCAGTATATCTTAAAGGAATGCCTTTAGCACATGTATACATACACCAGAATGAGCACATTTCAGTTTCATTCTTCAGAAGTTTAGAAAAATGAGATATCTGACTGGAAAATGATCCATCTTGACTTTTGTGTACACTTATTTTATCAGATTGTTAGCCTCACAGAATTGCATGACTACAAAATGAATGGCATATAAAATTAATAATAAATTAAAATTTAAAAAAATTAAATATACCTGATCATGAATTCTACAGGATGCTCTGTAAATCTGCCCTTTAATATGCTCCCTGTGCTGAGATTTATTTGGGACTGTGGAATAGGCAAGAATTAGAGAACCATGATATTTTAACCACAGAGAATAAAACATGTCATAGTTCAATGGTGGCGAATCTACGGCACGCTTGCCAGAGGTGGCACGCAGAACCCTCTCTGTGGGCATGCGTGCCATCACCCCAGCTCCACCTCCCCCCATGGCCGCCTCCTCACCAGTAGCTCCCCTGGAGGAGTGCAGCCAAGGACATGGTAGCTGGGCAGCAGGGATAAGACTCTGCCCTTGCGCCCTCTCACGCACAGATGATACTGCGGGGTGCAGGTGGAGGGCGTGGCCACCATGGTGCTGCAGGGCTGCCTGGGCAATCTGCGGGCTGTGGAGGCGGTAGGTGGCCCTGCAGGTGGGCAGGGCGGGGGCAGAGTGGGCAGAGCGGGAGCAGGCAGGGCGGTTTGGGGGTACTTGGTATCTAAAAGGTTCGCCATCACTGTCTTAGTTCATCTGATGCAGGCACTTCTAGGATACAGCACATTGGGAATGATGGACTTGCAGCTATTACATCACAAAATACAAGTATATTAAACATGGGATTATTATAGAACTTTAAGAAAGAATACTGTAAATATTTCTGAGATATTAAATTTGGAAAGCATTGAAGGAGAATTGGTCTGTTTGAATCAGAATGTACCCCTATTTTATTTAACTTATTTATACTTTATTTTATTTTTCCATCCTTCAGCCCTCAGACATTTGGAACAGCTTACTGTTTAAATATTTGAAAGCATAAATAACTTCTTTAACAATTAAAAATCAGCAGTATTTGGCACAGTTTGTTTCCCAAAAAATTATTTCCAAATTTATAAATTAAATCAAAGAGTTAATACTAAAAGGCCTGAGCAAGTAAAATGTATTCTGGGGAAATAATTCATTAGGCAAGGTGGGTTTCTCCAGTCTCCAATCACTGCAGTTAGAAAATGTTAGTTCTCAGTGCAAGTCTACTCTATGAATGTCTATGGAGATTCTCAGTCATTCGGGTCATGGTTGTCCCAAAGGTGCTTTTTCAAGAGGCAACTGAACTTTCTTGTTTTTGTTTGAAGACATTTCACTTCTCATCCAAGAAGCTTCTTTAGCTCTGAAGCATCTTCAAAGAAAAACAAGGAAGTCCAGTTGCCTCTTGAAAAAGGATCTACTCTATGAACAGTATTATGTCTGAGAAATCTACTCTTCAGATATCCCATTTATCTTTAAAGATGGATGTTAAGTTAATTTATTAATTTCATTAAGTGTAATAAAGTATTTGAACAAGTCGAATTCTTTTAAAGGAAAAATTAATACATTGACTCAAGATAGCAGGAAATATGATAACATTCTGTTCTAATCATGTTCTATTCAACTGATATTCTGCAAATCTCTCCATCCCAAATGTGACAGTACAAAAGCTTTACCTAGTTGGTTGTTCAAGAAAAACAGAGTTGGAGATAGAGAACAGCTAAAATAAAAAATAAAAAATAGCAAGCCACTATGTCCTGCAGCCCCAGAATACACTTTCCTATGTTGAATGTTGCAAAATAATGAGTTTCTCTATTGCAGGAACTGGGTTTGTCTAGTCCAGGGGTAGGCAACCTTGACTCCTTTATGACTCGTGGATTTCAACTCCCAGAATTCCTGAGCCAGCATAGGGAGTTGAAGTCCACAAGTCATAAAAGAGCCAAGGTTGCCTACCCCTGATCTAGTCTAACAAAGAGAAGGAATAGGATGACATGTAGCAGTCTTTGAAGGGTTGTCACAGATGGGATGGGGTTGACCTGTTATCCAAAGCACCTAAAGAACAGGAAGAAAGGGTGGAAGATCATTAAAGAGAGATTCAACTTAGAAGTAGGGAGAGATTTCATGACAGTGAGAACAATTAATCAATAGAATCACTTGCCTCTGAAAGTTGTGGGTGCTCCATCCCTGGAGGCTTCCAAGAAGACATTGGATCGCCATTTATCTGGAATGGTTTAGGGTCTCCTGCTAGAACAGAAGATTGGACAAGAAGACCTCCAAGGTCTCTTCCAGCCCTAATGTTCTATCTTCTATCTTCTACCTGGCTAGTGGGGAAGGAAATGGTAGATGTGACCCCTGATGAAGTGGACAAGGCCGTGAGGGCAATGAATGCCACCACCTGTTTATTGGACCCGTGCCCCTCCTGGCTGGTTTCTGCCAGTAGGGAGGTGACACGAGGCTGGCTCAAGGCGATAATCAATGCCTCCTTGATGGAGGGGTCTTTCCCGCAACCTTTAAAGGAAGCAGTGGTGAAGCCCCTCCTCAAGAAGCCTTCCCTGGACCCAGATGTTTTGAAGAACTTTCGTCCCATCTCCAACCTCCCCTTTGTGGGGAAGGTTGTAGAGAAGGTGGTGGCATCCCAACTCTTGCGATCCTTGGATGAAACTAATTATCTGGACCCTTTTCAATCTGGTTTCAGGCCCGGCTACAGCACTGAGACTGCTTTGGTCGCACTGACCGATGACCTCTGGTGAGCCCGGGAGAGGGATTATTCCTCTATCCTGGTGCTTCTTGACCTCTCAGCGGCTTTCGATACCATCGACCATGGTATCCTTCTGCGTCATCTCGGAGAGGTGGGGGTGGGCGGCACCATATTGCGGTGGTTCTCCTCCTACCTCTCTGACAGGTCGCAGTCGGTGTTGGCGGGCGGACAGAGATCGACCCCTAGGCGCCTCGATCATGGGGTGCCTCAGGGCTCGGTCCTGTCCCCCCTCCTTTTTAACATCTACATGAAACCGCTGGGTGAGATCATTCGGCGACACGGGGTGAGGTATCATCAGTACGCGGATGATACCCAATTATATATCTCCACCCCGTGTCCTTTCAGTGAAGCAGTCGATGTGATGTGCTGGTGCCTGGAAGATGTGAGGGTCTGGATGGGGGTGAACAGGTTTAGACTCAACCCTGACAAGACCGAGTCTTGCCTCCCAAAGGCCAACTGGATGGTCCATCATTAGTCCTGGGGGGGGGGCAAATTTACCTCCCTCAGTGCAGGCACGCAACTTGGGTGTCCTCCTGGACTCACAGCTAAATTTGGAACAACTTCTATCAGCTGTGGCCAGGGGGACCTTTGCACAGGTTCACCTAGTGCACCAGTTGCGGCCTTATTTGGACCGGGAGGCTTTACTCACAGTCACTCATGCCCTTGTCACCTCAAGACTGGATTACTGTAACGCGCTCTACATGGGGCTACCCTTGAAGGGCGTTCGGAGGCTGCAGTTGGTTCAGAATGCAGCTGCGAGAGCGATTGTGGGCGCGCCAAGGTACGCCCATGTGTCACCTATCCTCCACGAGCTGCACTGGCTTCCTGTGGGTCTCCGGATGCAATTCAAAGGTTATCACCTTTAAAGCCCTTCATGGCATAGGGCCAGGTCACTTACAGGACCACATTCTGCCGCACAGTTCCCAGAGACCGGTGAGGTCCCATAGATTGGGCCTCCTTCAGGTCCCGTCGGCCAGACAATGTTGGCTGGCGGGCCCTCGGGGAAGGGCCTTTTCTGTGGTGGCTCCGACCTGGTGGAATCAACTTCTCCCCGAGGTTCGAACTACTCCACCCTGCCAGCCTTTAAGAAAGCCATTAAAACTCTCCTGTTCCAGCAGGCCTGGGGCTGATGTCCCCAGGGGGGGCCGGGATATGATCGGACTCGCAGTATGACTCTATTATTTTATTGTTTTATGATTGTTTTAACTCTGTACGCCGCCCTGAGTCCTTTGGGATTGGGCGGCATATAAATAAAATTAAATAAATAAATAAATAAATAAATAAAGGCTCATCAAACATTAGATGTTTCCTAGAGGAAGTGAAAGGCAATTCTCCATGGTGTCATTTGACTCACTAATTTGATTGTGGGCTACAAAACCACCACTACGTGTGAGATAATGTTTTAAGCCAGTATTTCTCACACTTGGCAACTTTTAAGATGTCTGGACTTCAACTCCCAGCATTCTCCAGTCAGTAATATTAATAATAGGATCTAATGGTCATATATGAATACATATCATAGCTATTATTCTGTATGGGGTAGAGAGGGGGTTTTTTTTGGTAGTTTTAATGTTTTAATTGCACGAGTCATGAATGTGAAATGGGTGGTTATTGTAAATTGGATGGATCGGTGAATGGATGGATGGATGGATGGATGGATGAATGGATGGATGGATGGATGGATGGGTGAATGAATATTGTTGAACCCTACAATGGTTTCCTATCAGCCCCAACAACAATTAAAAGTGCTGTCTTAAACTATAAGGTCCTTTGTGGCTTGGCACTGGTTACCTTCAGGACCACAACTCTCCACTGATTTTGGCTCTACCACTTTGATAATATCAGGAGAAGCAGCTGGTTCCTGAGGCATTCTTTTTTTTTTCATGACCAACCTGTCCCTCTGGAATGATGCCTCATTTTCTGAACAAGAATCTTCAAATGGAACTTTTCCAGAAGTTTGGGGACTGAGAGCAGATATTTTTAGTTTAGATTTTAGGTTACATAGTAAAGGCAGAAATGTAAAGCAAAGAAAAACTTTGCATTAGGACCAACCTACACTGCTTATGAAGTAACGCCTTGCAAAGAAGGAAGATGTTAACTAGTTATGTGCATTGATAAGGTTTGTTCTTTGGTTTTCATCAATCAGGCATCTACTCCAGTTGGGTCAGCAAGAAGAGCCTCTACATTTCTTTCTTTAATAGGGGAACAAGGTGCTCTTACCCCTCAGGGACCCTGTGTAGCAAAGCAAGGGGATGACAAAAATATATTTGAAGTGTGGGGGGGGGGTCTACAAAGCATCCACTTTTGGAAACCTTCCTATGCTAGTCTGCTGGCATTGCTGGCAGAGGCCCAATGTGCCCAGAGCATCTTTCAGCACCTCACCAAGAGAATCTGCAAGACAATATATGCCTGCAACATTAGCACTGGAAGCAAATTAATTTTAATAATAGTTATCAGAAAATAGCACTTTCATGGCACAATATTATGCCAGGGGATTTACAACAGACTGAATCATGCCATTCGTAATTAAAGTTATTTTCATTTCTAATTTCATCTTAATTTTATTCCAAAAAAAGATATGACAAATACTACATTATAATATAAAAAATCATTGCTTCAGACAATTACCTTGCATAAGGCTGACATATTACAGAACAATACAGGTAATCGTCGACTTAACGGCCACAATTGGGCCCAAAATATCTTGTTAGGTGAGACAGTTGTTAAGTGAGTTTGCCCCATTTTACAAACTTTCTTGCCACAGTTGTTAAGTGAATCACTGCAGTTGATAAGTTAGTCACATGGTTGTTAAGTGAATCTGGCTTCCCCACTAACTTTGCTTGTCAGAAGGTTGCAAAAGGTGATCACATGACTCTGGGACAAAGCAATAGTCATAAGTATGAACCAGTTGCCAAGCAACTAAATTTTGATCACAAGATTATGGGAATGCCGCAAAGGTTATAAGTATGAAAAAACGGTCATAAGTCATATTTTTCAGTGTCGTTGTAACTTTGACATTAAATGAACTGTTGTAAGTTGAGGATTACCTGTATTTCCATGCAAAGCATCAGGAATATCAGAAAGGAAGGTAAATCCAGTAGCCACAAGATGTTTGTGTCCCTTGACTTTCTGTAGTTGTTTCAGCAATGATTGAATTAGGAAAACTATCCACATTCATACTTTCCAGAATGGGAATACCAAATGATCGTGCATGAAAAGATAACAGATCCTGAGATTTCGAAATAACTGCCTAAAAATGACCCATAATCACTATGAAAAATATAGAGCTGGCTTTTTCTTTGATCTTCATATGAATGAATGAATGAGTGAATGAGTGAATGAATGAATGAATGAATGAATGAATGATACAGTATTCTTATCTTGATCCATGCAAAGATATCTGGAAGTCAGTTAATCTCCCCAAGAATTATGCCTTTTCCTATAATCTATCTGCACTACTTCTGATTTTATAGATGGCTTCCTTGATGTCCTTTTTACAGTAAAATAAACAACATTCATGTTTATTGAAGGGCTAAAGTGCTGTCATTATCAAATCATGCTTCCCTCAACTGTGAAAAGGCCAAATGGAGATATGAGGTCAACAAAAGAATGTTCATCTGAATCTTAATATTGTGTTTAGATTTCTGCCTAATGTAGGAATAGCTGGGGTCAAAACTCTGAGTGACAAAGGCATAGTGCCTATACAAAATGGTGGCCAAACAGTGCAGTGAAACCATTCTTATATAAGTTGATATAAATATTGGCCTGTTGTTAATATCCTGGAATCCCTTACTCTGAGGCTGCTGGGCTATGTTTCTTGTCCTGAAGTACTATTTTCTAAGAGTTGAACAGTAAAGACTTGTAAAGGGTAAATAAAAATGGGAAACCCTCCATAAGAGTGGATTGGTATGTCTGAAAAAAGTGAACGAACAAACCCAACAATTAGAAATATCTGTAGAGATTGAATATTCCAACTGCCGAAAGGTATTTGCTTTCTGACTTATAATTGGTACACATGGCGGCTTAAGGTTTACAATGTTATGATAACAATCAATTGAGGCAATTGTTATCTTACTAATATATTGTTAGTTGCTTCTATGGTTGTCTGCTGGCGGGGGACCCCACATCCCAGTTTCTCCTGCTGAGTAATGAATACTACCTCCTAAATATTTGCATTCAGAGGCCTAAGACAGTGAGGTCCTTCCTTCCTTCCTCCATCCCTGCCTCCTTCCCTTCAAGTCCCTCTGTCTTGTCTTTTTTTCCCTGTTCTTGTCTACCCTACCCAAAATGAAATCTGAGAATTGCTCATGTCACATATCATACTATAGCAAAGCTGAGTTTTGGTTCACTGAAGATACACAAAGAACTAGTAATCAGGGAATATTTGCAAAGTGTTTAGAAGTCAAAGCAAACACCATACGTACTAATATGGTTATTATTATTTATGAAGGTCCATGGGGTAACATGAGACAATAGGAAGGCAAAATACTCCATACATATTTGCAGACCAAATTATTATTACTCCTGGTGGGAAACATAAAATACAGAAAGGAGGCAGAGGAGAGGAGAATGTTGTCATATCCCTTCCTCTCAGTGTCAGTGCCAAACATTGAGAGCAGCTAAAATCTCAACATTATAAACTTGATTTTATAGTGTTTCAATAAGAGTTGCTGCTTAGCTTAAATACATTGCATTTCACATTTAAAAGAATTTAACAGAATTTAACCCATAATAACTACTTTGCCAGTTCCTTAACTTGAACTACCTAAATATGTACCACTCACCCATCACTCATGTGGACAAAGACAGTTCAAGTTCCCCTTTAATTTTGTTGAGGTATCTTTTCCATTTGATCTCCATGGAGAACATCCAATGCAGACTACACAGCTGGGGCTTGAGTAACTTTTTAAAATGATAAATACCCTGCTCTCAAGAATCCTTGCATAAGGTTACATAAAGCTATGAAATTTTTTTTTCACCCTTTAATACTGTCCCATTGTTCTCCTTTCTGCTGGAGAATATATTACATGTCCAAGAGTGAAAAACATGCTTACCCATATCACTTTAAATGTTGTACCTACTTTCTAAAATAAGGCTTTCCCCTCTATAGCACAAAGCTTTTATTTACTAATACAATGCATACTTTCCACATTGTGTTTTGTTTGTACAGATATGGATATCAAAATTAAAACTAAATTTCTCTACAAAGTACATTGTCTGAATGCTCTTTATGCAGTACATAGATTGTCAATGGTTATTCTTTCATTACCATAAACAATATTCTTTTTAAAAAACCCTTAGAATGTTCAAACTGGATCTGGCATGTTAGAAAAATAAAATGATTCACAGACTCTGTTCAAGTAGCAGTCAAAACCACAAAGTAGCTGATCAAATTGTAGCCTAACATGTTGTATGAACCCAGCCCTTTTACTTCTTATTATACATTCCCAGAAAATTGGGAATATACCTATGGCTAAATTAAGGAAAAGTAAGCAGGGTGTGTGAACTACAGTAAAACATTTTCAGGAACAGTTATGAACTGAGAGTTGAGATAAAGGAAACCATCACCATTATCCTTGCCTGGAGCAGGATTGGGATTCAGACTAGGATGAGACCATCCTGTGGTCTTCTGAATACTGCAGTTCCAAACAAAATCTCAAAATTACTGCATTTCAAACAATGTCATGAATGTTTTGGCCAAATGTTTTTTGTTATTTTTTTCCCCCTCTTAGAATTGTATTTTCATAGAACTTGAACAATGGCCATGCAAATCCAAGGACCAATTCACACAATTATGTACCTCAATTGTTTTCTCAGTTTAACAACTGACATTTCTTTTCTGAACATGTGAATTAATTTGACTGAAAAGCATTGTGTGTGAGATGAAATGCAAGCTCTGTCTTGGGCAAATGATCTCTGGCTTCATATGGCTTCCAGCCCCCTTTTTTTTGGTGGCCTCCAGAGTCCCTCAGAATATGTATGCATAAGAAATGAGAAGAAAAATCAATGCAACAAAAAAGCTTAATGTACCAATTTTGAATAAAAGCAACAGAAATAGAAAAAAGAAGAAGAAAGGGAGGGGAGGAAGATTTTGGCTCCACCTGTACCCTTCTACAACTCTTGGAAACTAGATTTTTAAAATAGAGTGGTTCCTGTCCAGGTAGTTCATCAACTTTCCATAACCTAGTGTCTTTCATGGGGATTGCAGTTCCCCCCAAAAAATCTCAGCTATCTCACTGATAAAGCTGGTAGAAGATCCTGCATATGGTAGTCTCAAGACATTTGGAGAACACCATATATCATGACACAGATATTCTCCTTTCCATCAATCCCAGAGTATTTAAGTGGAAAGTTGGTCAAGAAACACTATGTACATACCCATTTCAGATGCATATGTGTGTACTTGAGCATATGTGCAAACACAAACAAACACTCACATGCACACTGTATTTTCTTAGTTGCTATTAGGGGTATCCAAAGGGAGTGATTTTAAAAAAACTCAAGATGGTGGCCATACTGGAGGAATCAAAGCTCAATTTTTTTCATCATGTGACATTTTTATCATATCATATGCAGTGGTGGGATTCAGCCAGCTCGCACCAGTTCGGCAGAATCGGTAGCTTATTTTTTGTTGCCCAGCCCAGAACAGACTTCCGGAAATGGCATCCGGAAGCGGCATCCAGACAGATAACCAGTTGTTCATATATTTGAATCCCACCACTGACCATATATATATACCCTGATTCCTGACCATGGGCTACAATCTTTTTTTTACATCACCTTGTTTAGCTTAATATCACTCTCATTCCTATCTCAACAATCTGAGAGGGACAGCACGTTTCTATTTATATGTGGATGGAATGCTTACTTATCAACCAAATCAGCTTGTGATCTAAGAATTAATTACCAAATCTTTGCTATTCTGCCTGCCTAACACTCACCTCCTCCTTTCAGAGGCCTATTAGATAGCACCATACAATGGGAGTCTGTTCCTGTCATACATCAGATACAGTCAGGCAGCATCAGAGAGCAAAAGAGAGAGATAAGCCATGGGGTTTGATGTAGGGCACTTAGCAGATAGTCATATGGTAACTCTTTCGGCATCTGGACAATTAATCACAGATGCTTCCTCTAGCGTACTATAATCCACCGTCACCTCTCTCTCTCTTTTTTAAAGGATCATGAGATTAAACATGCGAAATTTCTTGCCACCAGGGCTGTGTGTGTGTGTGTGTGCATTTTTTTAACATGTGACTTCCTTGCCCTTTTCTGTTAATGCCATTCAGAGGGGAACATTTGTATTCAGGAATAGAGGGCTATTAGATGTTGGAACTCCAGAAAACAGGGGAAGCTGCTTTAAATATAGTCTATTCATCTATCTAGCCCAATTGTGCCTACTCTGGCTTCACCAACTTGGTTATATATGAGTGGATTTTTGGGAGGATGGAACTTTTTCTTTCATGTAGCTCAGATGCCCAGGTTGGGAACACCTGTTTATTCTAATGTGCAGGGAAAGGATAATGTAATCTAGAAAGAGTGCAGAGAAGAGTAACAAAGATGATTAGGGTCTGGAGGCTAAAACATATAAGGAACAGTTGCTGGAATTGACTATGTCTAGTTAAATGAAGAGAAGGACTAGGGGTGACATGATAGCAGTGTTCCAATATCTCAGGGGTTGCCACAAAGAAGAGGGAGTCAAGCTATTTTCCAAGGCTCCTGAAGACAGGACAGGAAGCAACGGGTGGAAACTAATGAAGGAGAGAAGCAACCTAGAACTAAGGAGAAACTTCCTGACAGTTAGAACAATTAACCAGTGGAACAACCTGCCTCCAGAAGTGGTGAATGCTCCAACACTGGAGGTTTTTAAGAAGAGACTGGACAGCCATATGTCTGAAATGGTATAGGATTTCCTGCCTGAGCAAGGGTTTGGACTAGATGATCTCCAAGGTCCCTTCCAACTTTATATTATTATTATTATTATTATTATTATTATTATTATTATTATTATTATTATTATTAATCATGAGAAAGCAAACACGACTTGCCAATGATAAGTCCTTTCTCCTCACCCCACCCAAATGTTTTGACCCCCTCTGCATTCTGCTGCAGAATGAAATTTCAAACATTTGTGCCTGCATCGTCCCACCACAGGGGAATGTGCAGAATGTCACTTCTTAACAGCCAGTGTATTTGCCTTATGAATTATTTTTTTTTTTAAAAAAAGGACAAAATAAAGATTGACTTTCTTTTACTGCTATCTCCATCAATGCATAGTCATGTGGTTACTTCAAGAGATGTCACTTCCCTTCTTCAAGGGAAGAAATCTCTCAGCATCAGTTAAATGTAGGTCTGCTGAGCCTTTTAATAAAGAAAGGTCTTTACTGCTGTATAAATTATAGACAGTAACTGCCACTTTTACTTTTCCCTGTTGTGGATAATGGGATGGATTTGCTGACAGTAAAATCCCTTTATTACACTCATCAATGATGCACTGTTGCTAATCCCTAACCACTGATCATGCTGGAATATCATGCTTTGAGTACAAAGAGATTCAGTTTTCAGTCCATGGCTTTTGAATTAACAGGTGAGACCAAAGACCTCTGCCTGAAACCATTGCAGTCACGATGCTATAGGAAGCCTCAATACTTCAGGAAGTTTTTCATATCACCTCTTCCATTGTCCTGTTTTTAATTTAAAATACCCAGGACCCAAAATTATGGCTTTTCTGATCACAAGGCAGGGGGTCTGTTACTCTATGTGTGAATGTCTCTGCTATATCAGGACCAAGAAGGAACTTTGGGATGCTGCCCCTGAATCTAATCTCAGAGACCTCAGGATGTCCAAGGAGCTAACCCTTGAAAATGCACTAGATTCAATTTCTTGTTAGCCAGATAGACAGAAATTCATGATCTGGGTTTATAGGAGGCCAGGCCAACTCAAAACCTTTCTGTTGCCTGCCAGGTGCAGGGGTGTCTTTATTTTTCTTTTCAATTCCCATGTCTCCAAGTGGAGACCTCTGAAATCTGAGTAGAGGTCAGGGTGAATCTATGAAAAAATGTGTCAAAGGACATGTCACAACATTTTAGGTAACCGCCAGCATTCACCAATACCCGACAATACTATTCTCAAAAGTACACCCTGCTCCCGTGCAATTTTTAGAGGTTGCGAGACTTCACAAGAATGGGGTGTGCTCTCACATGACCCCTGGACTCTACAGAAGTTGTATAAGAGGCCATGTTCTCGTGTGGCCACCAGAGCCTCCAAAAAACAAGCTTGTTTTACTCATATTTCACTTGTGTAATTATTTGACGTTTCTTTATATAATACATAGCATCATACATGATGGAGCTGTATTTTTTTTTAATAAATGAATATGTAAAGAATTTGTTCTCTTTTATTCAAGGGAAGGGAGGACACAGAGTTGAGTTAGGCATTTTCCTAACATTGAACATGCTGAGCCCAAAAGTTGGTATAGACTATACATGACAAGTTCCCTAGTTTAGTGCTCTGGTTATAGAAACCCCAGAGCCTCTCAGACGCATGTCTGTTTGCGCGATACCAGAAACCAGTTGTTATCTTATGGTTTTCATGGAATAAGACTTTCCATTTAATAGTCTTCCCACTGCAGGAACACAAAGGAACTCTCTCCTTTGTAGCATTGCCATGAGCAAACCTCTGGCTAGTATGCAAATTGTGTGATAGCCCCTAAGGCTAAAGCTGTGTAGATGTGCAGCAGTTTGAAAATCATGATTCTAGCAGAAAGCTCTGATTTCAAGGTTATCCACAACACGAGCCTCTTAAAGAATCATTATCCTTCTGAATTGTAAAACGATGTAATATATTCAGTATTCCTAATGAGACACAGTGGGCAGCGGGAAATCCAAGCTCAAAGTGGGGAGGAATTTCTTGACTGTGAGAGGTATGAAGCAGTGGGACAGCCTGCCTCCTGGAGCTATAGGTGAAAAAAAGATTGGGTAGCCATTTGTTTGGGATGGAGCCATTTGTTTGGGATGGTTGGGTGATTCTTCCCCTGGACAGGAGGTTTGAGCAGAAGAACTTCAAGATCTCTGCCATCCTAGGATTCCATGAACTTGATGACATCATCGTCATATCCATAATAGTAGCCTTAGAGAACTGAATTTATGGGAAAACTCTGTTAAAAGCAAAATGATTGCTAAAATATTAAGATGACTTGTTTTGTTCCCAGTATTGATTGACTGGCTGATTGCTTAAAAACATTTCTAAGTAGCAAGGAGGTTTCCATTTTACAATCATATTTATTTTTAAAATGATGTGTGATTGAGCCTTAGGATAGAAACGTCCTTGGGTTGCCTGTTCTTTGTAGCCTATTGTTTAGTATAAAACCAAATATTTTCATTTGACAAATGTTGGAGAATATGCTATTGTGGAGATTTGATCCATCAGCTACAGACTGAATTATAGGTCAGTGACAGCACATTATTGCTAAATAATTACAGATTTGGGGCAATATGACTTAAAGTAGATCTATAGAAGACATAAGATTGTCACGTGCTGGGAGTAAGATTGTGTAGCATGCATGCATACACACACACACACACACACACACACACACACACACAAACAGAGAGAGAGAGAGAGAGAGAGAGAGAGAGAGAGAGAGAGAGAGAGAGAGAGAGAATTTTGTAGGAAATTGCCTGACACCATGCAGTGCTGCTGACGTGTACCTGTGATGTTGTAAAATGAGTGTTTTGACATCACTAAAGGATTAGAGCAAAAAATTCACTGAGGCTAGAACAGCAGAAATGAATTGGAAAATAGCTTGAGGGAGAAGAATGCAAAATAATTGGGCTTCTTCGAAAATACAGAATGGAGTAGGACTGAAATCATACAGATGGATACCTCTGAGGATTCCCTGAAGACTACTGAGAGAAAATAGACTGTTTTCCAGTGCAGGAGATGGAGAATCCACCAATGGGTTTTCTCTGTCTGCCTGCTCTTGAGATCAAGTAGCCAAACTTGACACGCCCACTCTTGCTAGGAGACTCAATCTTATCTTGGTCTCAGCTCTTGAAGATGTATCTGGTTTGGCTCTCAGCAGATAGCAGGTCAGAGAAAAATCCATTGGTGAATTCTCCTTATTTTAATTGGCAAAATATCAAATTGCAACCCTCTTAACCAAATTCCCCACAAGTACTGGGCTCAGTACGAACTCCAAACGCGTTTTGAGAGGTGTGGGGTGGGGGAGGGAAAGTTTCCCTGCAGCCTTCCTATTTCCTTTCCCCAGGGCCTGCTAGGATCGCATTTCCCTCCATTTGCCCCATTTTCGTCCCTCATTCTGACATTTGTTTCAGGCTGCTTGTCTGAATTCAGAAATTGAATTCAGACCCTTGGAGGCATCCCAGGCAGCCAGAGGCAGTCGTGGGTGCCATTTTGTTTGCCGTTTCAGGCAAACGGAGTGAATTTAGGCTTTATGGTTTGCCTGCCGTTTGGGAGGCAGCCCACGAAGGGAATTACGGGCAGCGGTTAGCGCTGCCCCCGCGATTGCCCAGGATCAAAGAAAGTGCTACTGGGGCCGCGGAGACTGTTCTCGGCTGAGAACAAGCTGCGGCCGCCATTTTGAAGCTCTGGTGAATACAAGGAGCCAGGTAGGGCCTTATTCACTCTGTTACAGCAATCTCAGTCCCATCGGTGGCCCATTTATAGCACCCTTCAGCGATTTAAAATTTTAAAAAAGAAGTCACTTTCACAGGGGCAATTAGTGGGTTCAACCAAAGGCCACTACTCTAACGAAGGCTCCTCTAGGCCCAACAGGCCCATTCGCAGTAACAGCGGCCATCTTGAAATCCACGTGGTTGCATCCAAGGCCTAACGAGGCATATTTATAGTAATCACACAGACAGGCCTCATAATACAGTAGTAGCCACCAATTGAGATCACATCATTCCCCTTTTTTGACATTCTTTTTTCCTTTAGGCCTCTGCACCCCTTTTGGTTTTTTTTTTTTTTTGCCTTTTTTCCCCTTTTACTGGTGCACACTGACTGGCCACCTAAGGCCTCTGGGTGGAGCCCAGAGAGTGGTTTCAAACGTGCATTCGGTACCTAACTCAAGTGCCGTGACCAAAGGCCAGAGAGAAATTTTTACTTTTCTGGTTGGGTGGTCAGGGGAACAGTCTTATTGCTTGTTCCAATTTTGCTCCCGCCAGCTACTTGCCTGCCAGAGCATCATCTCAGCATTCCTGAGACTGCTCCACTGGGATAGAGGGCTCCACTTTGCTTCAATCCATGAGCACTGCCTCTCCATCCTCCAGTTATGGCTGCCATAAATCCTCTGAACAGGAGGCGGCAGTCAAGTCCAAATCCAAGACCAAGCACACGCTCAAGAAGTCTTCCAAGCTGGTGGAGAAGCAAGCCAGCCGTAGGCACCAGGCTCTGGAGAAGGAGTTCTCCAGAGCACAGAGGCAGGCCGGTCTAGATGTGATGCAGTTGGCGGCCCCTGAAGCTGATCTCCCATTAGGTCCCTCAACCTCAACTCAGGGTGTGTGGTCCTTCCCAGGGATGCCGGTCACTCTGGATTCACCACCCACAGTGACACAACACACAACATTAGCCCCAGGCACAGTTCCAGAGGCACCTTTACTCCCATGGCGGCTGGACTCAGGGGACCTGAATTTGGGGATATTTTCTCCGATGGACGCCTTGAGGCATTACTATCAAAGGTAGTGGATAGAGCTCTGGCTCAACGTTCCTTTTAGACACCTGATCAAGGGGCTTCCATATCAGGCATGCCACCACATGGGCCCCCTACGGAGTTTCCCATACTCCAGGAGTCTCCTGCACACTCTTCCATGAGCGGTTACTCTTCCCCCCAAGGTGAGGAGCAACCGGACTTCATTCTGTCAGAGGAGGAGGAACTCCCCCCTGAGCCCTCCCCTTCGGGAGGCCTTTTCAATTTGGCCCTTTTTCTCTCAATCCTGCGTAAGACCAGGGCAACGGCAAATATAGGCTCAGATCAATTCCCTCAGCCGCAGGCTCCATCGGATACCAGCCCCAATCCTATATTTTTTGAAACGGTGGCAACCGAACATCACGTCCCATGCCCCTCTATCTTCCTGAAAGGGATCAAGAAGCCATGGGCTTCCCCTTCTTCATTCCCTACCATTAGTGGGACTGACAAAAAGATTTTTAGAACCTCCACAGATCTCACCGATGCTCTGGAGGTCCCCAAGGTAGACAAAGCATGGACCCCTCTGGTATCCCAGACGGCGATCGCAGGGGACTTGTCGGAGGTGCTTAAAGCGGACGACAAGAAATGGGAACATACCTTTCGGAAGACCCATCAATCAGCGGCATGGGCAATTAAAACGGCTAGCTGTGCATCCTTTTTTGTCAGGACTACCCTTTTATGGTTACGCCAACTTCAGGCTAGAGTACCTGCTGAGGACTTGTGGACCCACCAGGACCTAAGCAAGATGGTAGCGGCTACTGAGTACTCTGCGGATGCAACGCTTCAGTCCGCCATTTTTGACTCTAGGTCTATAGCTTCCAATATCACTGCCAGACGGATGCTGTGGCTTAAACATTGGCAGGCTGATGCCAAACTCAAATGGCATCTAGTGACTGCCCCTTACCTGGGCAATAACTTATTTGGGGAAGCCTTGGCTCCATACCTTGTGGAGAACAAGGACAAGCGCAAGGTCATGGTTCACTTAAACAAGAAGTCTGACAAGCATCCCACTCCCTACTTTCATAGACAGTCCTTTTGACAGACAGCAGGTACAACAGTCACTTAACCCTCCCGCTCATACACTCCCAGGCAGGAAAGGCCGTACGACTGTCCTTATGACAGGCCAGGTTTTCAGCCCAGACAACAGGGCCAGATCAAGCGGCCATTTCGAGGGGTAGGACACCCCTATAGAAGGTCCAAGTGACTCTTACACTGTTCTTCCCATCGGGGGAAGACTAACCCACTTCTTCCATCAGTGGGAACTCACCTCCACGGACAACTGGGTCTTACAAACCATCCAGTTCGGTCTGTCCCTGGAGTTTATAGCAAAACCCCCAGACCGATTCATTGTCTGTTCTGTCTCCAGGGATCCTCTCAAACAGGGACTCATGCAGGAGACCATCCAACATCTTTTAGAAATTCAGGCTGTAGAACCAGTACCGACAGACCACAGGGGAGGGGTGTTCTACTCCATCCTCTTTGTGATTCCCAAGGCCTCAGGGGAGTGGAGAGTGATCCTGGACCTCAAGCATCTCAACCATTACATCTCTTACAAAAAGTTCAAGATTCAATCCCTCCAGTCCATCCTGGGAGGCATCAGACAGGGAGACTTCCTGGCGTCAATAGACCTCACGGAAGCGTACCTCCACATCCCCATTCATCCAGCTGACCAAAGGTTCCTAAGGTTCTGTTACAGAGGCAGGCATTTCCACTACAAAGCCCTTCCCTTCGGCCTTTCTTCAGCACCCAGGGTGTTCACCAAAATCCTGGCTGTGCTAGCCGCCCAGTTGAGAAAGATACCAATATGCGTCCAGTGTTACCTGGACGACATTCTGATTCAAGTGTCATCCTTCCAGGCAGCTCAGGCAGACATGAAACACACCATTCAGGTCCTTCAACAACATGGTTTCTCAGTCAACTTTCAAAAAAGCCAGACGGTTCCCTCATCTAGGCTCCTACACCTGGGAGCTGTCATAGACACCACCAACTGCACGGTCTACCTCTCCCAGGAGCGAGTGGTCAGCATCAGGGAGCTGGCTCGCCAGGTGTACAGGAAACATACAGTACCATTGATCTTACTCTCCCAAATGTTAGGAAAGATGGTCTCCTGCATAGCCATTGTTCCCTGGGCCAGACTCCACTTGCGGGACCTCCAGTGGTTCCTTCTTCCTTTCCAATGGCTGAATGCCAGCGCATCCAACCATCAAGTCAGGTTCCCGGTTCACATTTGCAGGTCGCTTCACTGGTGGTTCTCACAGGCAGTGACCAAAGGCTCACCCTTCAAAGAACCGAACCACATCACCATCATGACAGATGCCAGTCTGTTTGGATGGGGAGCTCATCTACAGTTTTAGTTTGCGCAGTGTCGTTGGTCCCGCGCAGACTTGAGACACAACATCAATTGGCTGGAGCTCTGGGCCATCCACCTAGCTCTTTGCCAATTCAGGCACAGGATCAGGGGTCGCCATATCCTGGTCCTTACGGGCAATGTGTCATCCAAGGCACACATCAACCGTCAGGGGGGCACCAGATCCAGGTCCCTTATGTCCGAGGCACGACTCCTGGGCTCCTGGGCAGAGTCCAACCTGGCCTCCATCAGGGGTCAACAACCAGCAAGCAGACTTCCTGAGTCGTGCTACGGTAGATCCCTCGGAGTGGGGGGTTACATCCAGACCTGTTCTCCAAAATCTCTCACAGGTTCGGCCAACTGGTCCTCGACTTGTTTGCGTCATCGACCAATGCCCAACTCTCCAGGTACTACTCCCGCTATTTCCTTCCAGAGGTGGAGGGGACAGATGCCTTGCGGACTCCGTGGCCACAAGATCTCCTTTACGCCTCCCCTCCCCTTCCGCTCATACCAACGACCATTCGCAAATTAATCCAGATGGAAGTGATCCTCATGGCCCCGTACTGGCCACAGAGGCTGTGGTTTGCCAACTTGATGACCCTTTCCCAATCTTCCCCATGGAGGTTCCCCCTCATCGTGTGTCCCTACATCAGGGGTCCATCCAACACCCGGACTCCCAATGGTTACAATTAACCATCTGGCGCTTGAGCACAGCATAATTGCACAAGAACTATTTTCCCCTCACGCCATTACCATGATTCAGGCTTCCCGCTGTCAGGTGACCAATCGCATTTATGATTCTCCTTGGAAAAATTTTTGCCATTGGTGTCGAAGACAACAACTTGACATTTCCAAATTGACCATCCCTCAGATAGTAGATTATCTCCTGGACGGCTTGGACAGAGGCCTTGCCGCCACGACTATTCGCAGACAGGTGGCCTTGTCTACATTACTCACCTGTGCGGATTCCATTCCCTTAGCTCATCATCCTAGTATTTGCGCCTTTATCAAGGGTGCATGCAACACCAGGCCTCCCGTGGTACACAGGTATCCTTCTTGGGAACTGCCTCGCATCCTTCGTGCTCTAACAAAACCACCCTTTGAACCCATAGCGAACATTCCTTTGCGGAATCTGTCTCTTAAGGTGGCGTTTTTAGTTGCCATCACATCGGCCAGGCGTATCTCTGAGCTGGCAACCCTATCGGTCAGGAATGACCTCTGCATCTTTCACAGCAATCAGGTGGTCCTTCGCCTGGACCCCGCCTTTGTACCTAAGGTAAACTCGCTCTTCCACAGAGCACAGGAAGTTATCTTACCAAATTTTTGCCCAAATCCTTCCCATGATTTGGAGCGTCAGTGGCACACGTTGGACGTCCACAGGGCACTGCGGCATTACATCAAGTGCACGGAGTCTTTTCGTACGTCTGAGACCCTATTTGTATCCTTCCGTCCGGCTTCTCTGGGACAGAAGGTTTCCGCCGGCACTATTGGCAGGTGGATCAGGAACTGTATCGCGGAGGCATACCAGTCCTCTTCCCTGCTGGCTCCAAGTCATATTACTGCCCATTCCACTTGCAGTGCTGCGACTTCTGCGGCATGGGCCACTCAGGTGTCCATCAAGGAGATTTGCAGGGCTGCGACATGGTCCTCACCATCCCCGTTTGTATGCCATTATAGAATCGACCGCTTTGCTTCTGCAGACGCCTCCTTTGGTCGGAGGGTCCTTCAGCGAGTGGTCTCTGGGGACACTTTTCTGGCCTTATCTGTTTCCCACCCATCGGGACAGTGAGGCTTTGGTATGTCCCATTGGTGGATTTTCCATCTCCTGTACTGGAGAAGGGCGTTGTCTTACCTGAACGCCTTTTCTCAGTACGGAGATGGAGAATCCACACCCGCCCTTTAGGTCAGTTAGGCCGTAGTTAAGGGTTTGAGAGCCAACACTTCATCCACCTTCAGCCATTTCGCCCTCATTAAAATTGGATCTCCTAGCAAGAGGGGGCGTGTCAGGTTTGGCTACTTGGTCTCAAGAGCAGGCAGACAGAGAAAATCCATTGGTGGATTCTCCATCTCCGTACTGAGAAAAGGCATTCAGGTAAGACAACGCCCCTTTCATGCTGCCATTCAAGTCTAACGTGTTTGGTTTTCTTACTCTTTGCTCATGTAGTCAAAGGGCAGCATTATCCAGGCGACTGATATCATTCATTTAAATTTACAGGAAAGCTGTTGGATTGTATTATTGTCTCTGTACCAGAAAAGGTCAGAGGTCATTTTTGTTATATATTGGTTTTATGTACTTTTTTCCAGTCATTTTTAATCTGACCTGTTATTCTCTTTTCCTTTGCCCATTTTCCTTTTATATTAGTTTGTATTTTAATGTTTTCTTGAGATTTAATAAACATACTTTTTTAAAAAATGTTATATTTGCTGAGGTTTGTATTTTTCTACTTTTCTGATGCAGTTTCCTTCAATCTGGGGGTTTCTGGAGAGGTTGAGACAAAATTCCCAGAATATCCAATCCCAACATACCCACAGACCCCAAGATTGAGGAAGGCTAATCAAATGCTTGGGCATTTAAAGCGCCTGGGTCTGAAGTTGAAATGGATCTGACTATTCTTCATGCATTAGATCCAGGACTTTATTTTCTTGAGTACATGGGAGTACAAGAAAGCATTACATATTTTATTTCCTTTATTGGAAATTTACTCCCCCCCACCCCAAAAGTATTCACAGAGTTGATTTAAACTGTCCCTTTTTAGGGAAATGCAAATATGGGGATTTGTCCTAAAGCCTGAGGTATGTGAAAGGAAGAGACTATTATTCATTGAAGCAAAGGTCTATTGCAATGTTTCTCAACCTTGGCTGCTTGACAATGTGTGGACTGCAACTCACAGAATTCCCCAGCCAGCATGCTTTGAATGCTTTGAATAAACATTGCTAGATCTATATTTAGGAATATCAGAATATTCTCTGTGTGTTTATTTGTGTGTTTATAATCAGATAAAACAAGGCATGATTACTGTCTCTTTAACTGACAAACTACAAGAGCTTTTCCAATGATAAAAGCATTGTATCAGCCAAAGGCTAGCTCATATGTACTTGAAATACACATTCATCCTTCTTATTGCAAAGACAGTCTGAGCTCAATTGACCACCCAAAAAAGTGCAAATGTGGCTTGAATTCAGCCATCACAATCTTTCCTGTGGGAGGTATAAGGAACAAGGAGAGTCAGTTGTCCAAAGCTATTCACAACATTTATTGCTGCCTGATGCCATAACAGCTCAGCATAAATTGCCACCCACACATACAAATCTCTATAATATTGGTGTGAAACTGTTAAGTATAAAGTGCTCTTGTACAAGAAGACAAACTTATATTCCTAAAGAATGAACATTTTTTTCCATAAAATGCTTTAATCATCTAGGGATGCTTGCAGAAGCCTTCCTAGTGTTATATTTATTGATTCATTTGACAATGAATAATAGTATTTCTTCTCTTCAATTTCAAGACAGCTTATGATGGCACCCAATCAACTTTTAATAATTTGAAAATCCACCATTAGTATTAAATAAATCAGCATATCTGTAACCAACTAAAAGAATATTCTAAAAAGCTTGAATCTTCTCCTGATGCTAAAAGAAAATCAAGGTTAATTGTAGGTTCAACTGTAGAGGAATCTCCCTGGGAGAGGATCCAAGGTGAGTTTGCCACACAGACTGGGTCCTTTATCAAGTCACTCTCATCATCATCAAAGATTTGAAGTGAAACCTCTGAGGAGGCTTTCAGAGTGTGGCAACTTCATGGGGCAGAATAGCTATTTATTTATTTAGTTTCTATTCTACTTTATTCCAGTAAATATTCAAGGGCACTAGCCATATTATAAAAAACAAAATAAAAATCCTTCTAAAGCATTGGCATATAAATTAAAATTAGTACTAAATCAGTTAACAATTGGCGAGATACACTTTTACATAAATACTTTGGTTTTGATTCCAAAAAGCTGTTTTAGAGTTGGTAGAAATGCATGGATCAAACACCTGTCTACAGTTCTTTAAAAGGACCTAATCTTTTCCCAGTATTTCATAGCTGCCTCTGCAGCTGTCACATAACATCCTAAATGACACATTTTGTTTAATGTAAGGAATAAAAAAAATCTGTATTTAACCCAAATCTGCTCCAAAATTTTAAGCTGCACCTAACCAAGCACTGTTTCTACAGTCAATCAAACCACCTCTTTTAACCCCACAAAATAGAGGAACAGAAATGGGGGATAAACTGCTTGATCATGACTGATTGTGGTAAAAGATATTTGTTTGAAAAAAATAATTGATTTTTTTTCTAAGTAGCCTCTTACTCAGTGTTATAAAGGTAAGTATAAATTATTGATTTAAATGACCAAAGTCACTGTTTACTTTACTCTGAGCAATCTTAATAGTAGAAATAATATTATGTTGCTGTTACTGTTTTAACTGATCGGTCAGTAATTTTCCATATTTACTGTATGTTTTTGCCTTCTTCTTTTTTTCCCTTTTTTCCCATTTAATGTTGTTTTTCCTTTTTGTATTCTTTTCTTCTTTATGTTTATACATTAAAATTAATTTTTAAAATAAGAGTTATTACTATAATGTCAATCAACAAAAAGATAGCTGCAAAGAATGTAGCCAAAGAACAAGGAAGCAGAGAAAATATAGAGCAATTCTGAGGAAACTAAAAATTGTTTGAAAGAGAAAAAAACACCAGGAGCTTCCAGAACAATCAATGGAATAGAAAATAATTAAAACATTTGGAATGAATTAGAGTGAGGAAATGCTGGAAAGATTATTTTATAGATTTGGATGAGAATGCTAGGGATATGTTAAAGGGTGGAATTGAAACAAATGTTATAAATGTTTGTCTCCAAGTATGAAAAAAAGACATAATTGTTGTCAGAATCTTGAAAAATGGTGAAGTTACAGATGTAAATGGAGTAACTGGAGAAGAATTAAAATATGGATGTGGTTTACCTAGGGATTGGATAATTTGCTTAGTTTTGTGAAGACTATATTAGCACCCCATGACAGAAAGAATTTTATAATTGTTGCCCATGTACTGAAAAAAAAATAGGGCAAATGTATATGTAAAAGTACAGGGAGATTAGTTGATTAAGAGAGTCCGTAAGGTATGTAACAGAATAGTCTTAGGAATAGAGTATGAAAAGCAACAATGAACACATTTTGTATTATGCCAGATGTCAACGCTGCTAACATCGGATGTTTTGCTTTGACAACAGTTGGATATGCAACCATTTTCTTCTTATGTTTTACTTTTAGAGTTAGAGTTAGATGATGCTGGGCAGAAGAATGTGCATGAGAGTTTAGCTAGACATAACAATACTGGACCTAGTATGTGAACCAAGGTTATTGAAATAAGAGATGATAAGAATTGGTGGCTGGAGAATTGGAGGGAAAGCCTACATTTCAAACTAATTGGAGAATGTGATTTATGACTGTTAATTGGAGGAAGGAATTGTGCTTTGATACTATGTGTTCAGGGGAGGGGAATTCAGTTTTTGGCTTTGACTGTGTTAGTGCCAATGCTATGCTTCTCAAATAAAGATTCTTTAAGGTAAACAATGCCTCAAAGTTCTTCGAAAATTTCATCTGTCGGAACCATGACACCAGGCAGGGAGTGTGCAGGCCAGATTTTTCCTCTTCAAACAGGCCACTGAGAAGTGGGTAAGTGGGAAAGTACTGTATGTCTGTTGATTTAAAGAAAAGGTACAATGAAGTAAGTAAGCTTGAATTATGGATTGTTTTGCACAAACAACAAGTCAAAATTGCTTGCCAGATGCAGTAAGAGTGTTCTACACTGGAGGTTAAAAAAAATCCATGAGACTAAATGGAATGCTTAGAGAATGGTTCAATGCTAAGCAGGGTGTAAAACATATATGTGTGATGCTTCATTGGTTGTTTAATACTGTTATAATTAAATAATATGTAGAGTAGGAAGGTAGGAATGCTTGTAGAGATGTTAGAATTGTGTTGAATGAGGGTGTGAATAAGCATGTACTTTTCTACACAGAAGATGTAGGGTTTGTTGGTGGAGAGCCCAAATGGT
The DNA here is from genome assembly GCF_016545835.1 of Crotalus tigris. Taxonomy (NCBI): domain Eukaryota; kingdom Metazoa; phylum Chordata; class Lepidosauria; order Squamata; family Viperidae; genus Crotalus; species Crotalus tigris. Next base: position 1,945,138 of record NW_024100213.1, on the reverse strand, counting down.
TTGCAGTGACTGTTAGATAGATAGACAAAATGCAATAAACAGTAGTAAATATGAAAACTAATGAACCAAAGACTGAAATAGTTGTCTCTGACATGGAAAGATAAATAAATATAAATGTATATGTATAAATAAATATGCAGCAGAAAACAAATGAATTAGGGCATTTTGGTAAAATGTTACTGCTTGAAAAGTATTGGTTATTATACGTTCTGTATAAGGAATCATGTTTGTGAACAGAAACAACACTGGCTGTGTATATGTGCATGTTTCTGCCTACTTCATCACTTGGAGAGTGGGAGCTGGAGATATCAGAAGAAACAGAAGGATAAAGTGAATATCTAATCTTTTTAAAATAATGTTGATGCTCTTACTGTGGAATGTTTTTAATATTTCTTTATATGGTTGGCTTTTTATTGTATGCTGCCCAGAGTCACATTTGTAAGATGGGCAGCTGTATAGGAAGGAAGGAAGGAAGGAAGGAAGGAAGGAAGGAAGGAAGGAAGGAAGGGAGGGAGGGAGGGAGGGAGGGAGGGAGGGAGGGAGGGAGGGAGGGAGGGAGGGAGGGGGTATAAATGTGCAAGAAGGGATTGGGTCAAGAAAGAATGAGTGCTGAATAAATGTTGATTGAATAGACAGGTGATTAACCCTAATGTAAGATGTAAATTGAGGTGATTTGGTAACATAGAGAAACTAAGTAAGCATCAAATCATAAACCAAATATATGAAGGAAAAATGAACTGAGAAGAAGTAAAAATCAGAGAAAGCTGTGGTTACTGTAGATGGAGTTGAGAAAAACTTGGAAAAAAGGGTGAAAATTTTGAAAGCAAAAGGCTATATTTGAAACAGTGTGTGGACATTACGAAAGCAAGGCTGATGTCAGGTCCCCAAAGAAATGTATTTTAACCTATGCCTATTTTCCCTTTTCCGTTGCCTTTCCTTGTGGCCTGCCATTCTGTTGGGAAGGGGGAGTTTTTGGGATTGCTTGCACTATCTGCAGGATGCTCTTCCCCCAGAGTATGGAATGTCTCTCCCTTATCTAAGAGAGGTTTGGGCTTGGAGCCAGAAGAAACTGAAAGTGAGAAAGACCTTGAGGAGCCCACCAAAATGACTGTTTAATATATTGCTTCTTCCCCCTTGATTCCCTGCTGTCACTAGCCCCTAATAAAAGTTCCTTTTGAGACAATGCCTGTTTTAAGAGTTCTGCTTTCTTGGGCAGCTTAGCTGAGGCCTAGCTGAGATAGGTAGGCAGAATCTGCAAGGTGCCCAGCCCGGAGAGGCAACTGCCCTACCGACGTATCCCCTTCCTAACAGTGAAATGAAAGAGGATGAGATGAAGAGCTGGAGAGCTGGAGCAGAGATATCCTTCTGACAGACCCCAGGGAAAGCACTTCCAGGGAACTGGGAGTGGAGGAACCTCTGGCAGAAGGTGATTGAGCCAGATGGTCACTCAGGGTCAGAAAGAGAGAAAACTGGGAAGGAAAGTCTACGAAAGTAACTCTCATGCAAGGCGGAGGAAAAAAGAAAGCAAAGAAGAAAAACCCAGAGCCTACCCCTCCCCAAAAGGGTTTAGTGGATCTGAATTCAGAAATGATGAAAGCCATCTTAAAGCACACAATGGAATATGTGCGACAGTCGTTTGAGGAGTTAAAAGCCCAGTTGAAAGAGCAATCGGACTTGGAGGAAGAAGCAGAGGAGGAAGCAAGTGAAGAAGAACTGGTAGTACCTGAAGCAGCGGTGGTGGCTGCCCCCCTGCAGCAGCGGCATGATGGGCACGCCTGCCCCCAAAGACCTAGAGGGGCCATACCCCAACCAGCGGAAGTGAAGCCAATTTTATTGGGGGTAAAATTCGATAGGAATCCCAAGAGATTGGGGTTCTTCCTAGCCCAGGTATTCAACTACATGCAAATATATGGAAGAACGTTGCCTACAGATGAAGAGAAAGTCAGAGTGGTTACCCTAGCACTGGAAGACACAGCAGCTGACTGGATGGTGACCCTCTATAACTGCAATGCTCCAGAGCTGAGAAATTTTAACTGGTTCATGGCAGCCCTCTGGCATCATTTTGAAGATCGCCTTGCAGATAAGAAAGACCACAAGCGCATAAAGACAGTGAAGCAAGGGTGACAACCAGTACCTGATTACACCAAGGAATTCTGGGAGTTGGTCAGCCACTTAAACTGGCCAGAGGATATTCTGGTGAGCTACTTCCAGGATGGCCTGAATGAAGATCTGTGTGGCTCATGGAACACCAGGGTGATTGTATAATTGATGCCTCTTAGCAGAAATAGACCAACGCAAACACCACCTTCAAGCTAGCATCTGAGAGGAGAGCTGAGGTGTTCTGACCATCACCGTCCACATCCCACTCTACTGCCTGCTTCAAATGTGGAAAAGAAGGACACCGAGCAGTTGACTGCCACAGCAGCGTGCCAACTAAGAAAGGAGACTGGCAATCCACCAGCAGACCTACAAAAACAACACCATGCCCAAGAGAGCCGGCAATGGCATTTGAGAACACTGTAGGGCTTCCCCAAGCCTGTGGAATGGAGAGTCAAGCTCCGGCTCCTTCAAATGATGACTTCGAGGCAGTGATGGCTATGAGAATGACCACTTGGTAAGTGGCCCAATTAACCCCATAACCGTGCCCCTAGAACTGTCCATACTGGGCCCTGGGAAGAGAGTAAAATTAGCAGCTTTGCTAGACTTGGCACCCGCTGTCTAGTCAGCCCAGAACTAGTGGGGAAGATGGGAATACCCCTCAGGAGACTAAAAAAACCAATCACTTTCTGCCAACTCAATGGGTCTATCACAGGGGGAGTTCCTGTCAGTTTTGCCACCAGGCCCCTGCATATTGTCATGGGAGACCACTCAGAGACTTTAGCCCTTGTGGTGGCTCCTAGTATGGAATGCCCATTAGTACTAGGTTTGGCATGGTTAAAGAAATGGAACCTTATAATTAATTAGAGGGAAGGGTGTTTGAAATTCCTGAAGAAGAGGGCCCCTCCTCCCTCTGAAGGAAAGGGTGGGAGGCATGGACTACGTCACGAATTAGCCTCTGCCCTCAGCGAACAGGAATTGCAGAACCTCTCACCAGAATATCGGGACCTAGCTGAAGTGTTCAGCAAGCAGAGGTCGGATGAGCTTGCGCCGCACTGGCCCACCGACTGTGCCATTGAAATTGTTCCAGGGGCGAAGCTTCCCAAACCAACAATGTCTGTTTCAAGAGTTCTGCTTTCTTGGGAGGTTTAAGTGAGTTTTTGTCTGGAATAAGAAATGGGATATGAATACGATGTGACTTCTAGACATTTTTCAAAGGTAATCCTATGTAGAGCGTTCTGTCAGCAAATCTGCCTAGAACAGGCGACACTAAAGGGAGTCCAGTGAATGCTGAGGATCAAGGAGGACTCCAGGACTAAGAACCTATGGACACAGATTATACAAATGGAATTCCATGTTTTAAATAAAAACAGCATGAGGCCCCAGAGAGGATTTAAGACTATTAAGATTGTGTTTCTTTACTAGCAGTCCATAATGGAGCCCAGCTCTTAGTGTGGCAATAGAAATTCTTGCCAGCATAGTAATGTGCCATTCTGATTCTCTTATGGCTGCCAAGTGTTTTGCATTAGAGAAATGTGGGTTACATAAATCATGTCTTGGGGATACAACAAGATCAGCATCGTGAGGACAAAGGTAAAATTGGGATTGCCAAGCCAGTCCAGTGATGTTGTTAAGTAACTAATGCAGATAAGCTCTTGGGTTGCTAAGGCATTATAATAAAATTCAGTTTTATTGTATATCATTTAAATCTCCCTTGGATGATATAAATGATATACAGAGCTTTATTGGAGTTGGGTGACCTTAAGAAATCCAATAAATACGTTTTAAAAAACGCTTCATAGCATGGGTCTTTCATTTTAGTGTCTTCATCACAGAAGAAACAGACACCCAGCTAATATGGCCAAAAGTCAAATGATGTTCTGAGAGAATAAACTAAGAGCAGAAAGTAATGTAGGAAGATGAAGAGACTTGCTCCAACTCAATTAATTAATTTTATTCATCCATAAAACTGCCTTTCAGCCCCTTGAGAGTTCCATAGAGAAACAGTGCATTGCCACACCATATGTTCATTCTGAGACAAAAGCAGCAGGTGATTTTTGTGTCATCCAAGGAGAAGTATAAATTCTTGAATGTTGTGTTGAACTATCATCCCTAGATATTCTGGCTTTTCAACTGCAAAACCACAACCAGGCGTGGCTGGTGAAATGCTCTCCAGCAGAAGAGAGAGGAAAATCACACTGCTTGTCCACTAAATCTCATTTGCTACTGACTCATCAAGCCAAACATCACAGTATTGATGCTAAAGAAGAGAGAATATATTCATGTGGGAAAGGATTGGATACAGAGGCAGAAAATCACGTGGTAGGGGCAATTTTAATAAAACTAGGATTTTACTTTCTTAGAAAGACCTTTAATTGGGTTTTGAAGATTAATTTCTATAGTATCTCCTGAGGCAAACAAGATCAATAAATCCATTAAAGCAGAGACAAGTTTGCAAAAGCAGTAGTCTCATTTCCTTTTTGCCTAGTGTTTTATTTTGCATCCATGCCAATCATGCACATATGCAAAATAGGAGGCACTTATTGTTATGCTGGCCCACTGAATCCACACTTCTATTTTTTTAAAAAAAATTAAAGACATCTAGTTATGATGATTAAAGAATGATTAACCATTTTAAAAGGCAAGGGAATAAATCAGTGATGAGATTTCAGTGTGAACTGTTTTCTGCTGCAGGAAGAATCCCAACTTTGTATATCTTGTGTAGAAGTTATAGCTCAATGGCAGAGCATAGTTTTAATGGACACAAGTCTCAGGTTCAATTCTTATATAACTCCAGATTAAGGATCAGCCCAAAATGAGGAAAATCTTCTGTTTGAAACAATAGAGGGAACTTCAGCCAACCAAATTACATGAGAATAGCCAGCTTGTGTTCCAATCACATACCCTCCAGGTGTGCTGGGCTACAACTCATAGAATTCCAAGTCAGCAGAGCCAACACATCTGGAAGATATCTGGTTGAAAGGCACTGGCCTTGGGGAATGCCTAGTCTATTACAATCCAGGATTGCTAACATTATCATATACTGTAGAGTCATCTCCAGTGATGATTGATGTTTCCCCAAGGACAAGCATACTTTCCCTTTTCTATAGGCTTTCTCATGGCTATGAATTAGGAACAGATGAGGGTGGTATAAACCATAAGACAATATAAATGTAAAAATTATATGATATATGTACTTAAATAAAATAACATTGAAGAGACAAACTAGTGGGGGGGGTTCAGTTAAAGGGACACACTGAAATATTTCAAGGCATCGATGAATAAAGTTAATCAGATTCATCCTATGTTGGACTCTGGTGTTGTAGCAGGTCCTGTGGAGGTAACTGGCACAAGGTCTGGCTTGGTTATCTTGGACGAGTTTAATCCTGTTGGGTCTGATGAAACAGAAGGATTCTGGTGCCTTATAGCTCAGCCACCTCAGCATAGGTCCATGTTCCTTTTGGTTGGCTAAGGGCCCCTGGGAGGTGATGCGTGGTTGGGTCTAGGTAGTGGTTAATTCCTCTCTAAGAGAGGGGTTGTTCCATCATCTCCTAAGGAGGCAGTGGTCCATCTCCCTCTTCAAGAGACCAGAGAATGTAGCTCAAGGTTGAACTATGGGGTCCCTTGGTGTTCTCTGAGCTTGGTTGTTTTCTTGCAGACATGTCATTAGAAGCTCAGAGAGCACCAAGGATCCCTCAAGAGACCATCACTGGGACTCAGTGATACTAGATAATGTTTGTATGGTTTTCTACATTCCCTTTTGGGGGAAGATTGTGGAGAAAGTGGTTGTGCAATAGCTTCAAAGGATTCTGGAAGAAGCAAAATATTTGGATTCCTTTCAGCTAGGATTCAGGCCTTGGTATGGGAACAAGACAGTATTGCCTTGCCCCTTTTCAATTCTGCTGATGGTATTCTGATATCCATTGCAATGAGTGTTTATTCATAGGGAGGGACATTTACCAATTAAAAGAACAACACTGAATCACACTGTTAACTTTGTATGCCTGACCTAAGTCTGCCTTAACACTTGAATGTTAAACTCTCCAAATGCTTGCTTCCATATCCAAGTTCAACTAACATTTTTCATATATCACTTCACTTTTTGTATATTAACCAGTTTTATATATACCACTTCAATCTTGTAGACTGAGCAATACATAACAAACTCAGAACCAAAACAGGAACATAATTTAATTATCCATAAAACCTCAGCAGTGGATCGCAATCATACTAAGGACCCAAGGCCCATTGAAAGAGAGTTGTCTTCAGCACCTTTTGGAATAAGAGCAACATCAAGGTCAGGGACATGCCCAAGGAAAGGGTGTTCCAGGAAGTGGAGATGTCACTGAGAATATTTGCTGGAATGTTTGATGTGCTTCTAGGCTGGTTTCATCATAAAAGGAAAAGGGTTATCAGTGCAACTCCTTTCTGCGCTCTGTTGCCTTCATGGGGCCATTCTACATGTTATTAATGTACAAAAAGGACCAATAGTCCTTACTTTGGAGCACTATGGGGAAGTCCTCTGGAGAGGACTCATTTCCCACTTGGAACTCATGGGGACCACTTTCCACTCTGCCTAACAAGAAGGCTTTACAAATTTACCATTTTCACCTGGCCTCCCACAATGTCTAATTGTGCAATGTAAACATGAATTTGATTGTTTTAATGTGTGAAAACGCCAATTTAAACATTTATAATTTTTTGTGGAGGAGAATCAGTGTTTTTAACATGCACACCACCTCTAGTGGTTATTATTAGCCATCTAAAAGCCAATAGATAATATAAAATAGATGTAGAAAGACTGAAATACTTGTCAGTTCCATTGATTTTAAGTGAAAAACTGGCATATATGATTTGTGACTTTACTGAAAATAATGGGATTCAGCAGTATTCAACAAAGCTGGGTCTAATGCTTTGTCATATAAACGGCCTGGTGTGGAAATCTAGGCAGATCATAACTACTTGGACTGCATATATTGCTTTGCCCATGAGATTAACTTTTTAGTGGCAGGCAAGTCAGATTTTTAGCAGACCACACCTTCTATGAAGTGCTCAAGGCACAGCTGATGCAGCCAGAGTCATTCTATTATGATTGCCCATTGAATTACCTGCTGGTGCTTTTCCTGCCAGAGGAACATGCTCCCTGAATGCCCTAACCATTAAAAGATGCTCTGCCAATCCGGTTTTGCTGCCTGGCCCTGACCCTTGTTCTCAATACCAATTAAGCCTCCTGAATGTAAGCTAGCCCAAGTCATCTTGAGGAATCCATACTGACATTAAAAACAAAGCCCCTATGTACCCATTATTAGAACTCATTAAATTTAATAGGATGTTAGGTAAATACCAACTAATTATGGGAACTTATTTGCCAGGGTATAGCTGTGCAATTGATGCCATCAGTTACATGGTTATTACAACTCAAAAAATCTACACATGCAATAATGAACTGACATTTAAACAACATAATAAGCATTTCAGAAAACATTGATATAGCTAATGTTTGAGGAGGGACTCATGACAGTCCGCACACAGGAATCCTATACATCATCTCTTTTTGGTTTGGGCCACGTAACCAAAATGGCTTTTTTAAAAGAAACAACATTTCTGCATTGAAGGATGGCAAAGAAAGAGTCACATTAGATTGGCATTTTCAGTGTTTCCCGCCATCATTGTGAGTTCTATTTTATTTTAAACAACTGCTATCCCTTTCATATAAGACATGAAGGTTACCCTTTATGTAAAGACATCACAGGTCCCAAAATATCAAAGGAACAGCTAATCTAGTCATGGATTTGAAAGAAAAAGCAAGAGAGAGATGCTTTCCTCTGTCTTGATGGTATAGGAGATGGATTCTTCCTTTCCTTTCAGTGCATCTCACTGCAAGATTTAAATCTTCTTTATATGCCAAGGTGCTTTATGCCAGAGCCCCAAAATTGTTAACTTGTCTCTAGTCAAACCAATTTAAAATGACTGTTGTGCAATAACTCACTAAGGCCTGCAATGTAAAGCTTAATTAAATAACTTAAAAACAAAAACGCTCCACACACAACTGAGAGACAGAAAGGGCAATAGAAGTGCAGAGCACTGACAGGAAAAAAAAAGGCCACAAAGTCTGGCAGAGTCCCAGAGTTCTAACATAGAGAAAGACAGAAAACAAAACGTTTATTACAAAAGAAAGGATATTTATTTTCTTATTAGACTTGTAATACTTCTTTTTCTTACTTTTTTCTTTCCAAACCTTTCTTTTTCTATTATTCTGTATTTTATCAGTTTTTGAAATTCAATAAAGTCATATTAAAAAAAGAAAGGATATGAGTGAAAGACATTCTGTTTTTCTGTTGATTAGAGTTGATGTGACAGAAGAGACAAATTCTAAAACACATGATGAAGTTCAATTATATTACTAGAATTTAATTCAGTTTACTTTTAACTAATTTTTTGTTCTGCCCCATCCAGTTTTTGGAGTATGGTCCTTTGTCTAGCATGGAAAGGTTGTGTGTGCACTGTGCGTTAAAACAGGTGGAAAACATATGGCAGGGTTTCCCACCATTTTTAAAAGACTTAATTAAGGCCTTTTATTTATGCCTCACAAGAAGTTTTCTCATCAAGGTATGGATAATCTTGAAGCAGCATTTTTGCTCACTTTCCCACTTAACTCCTATTAGCAGAGAAAATTTAACTGTTCTGAAGAACTTCAGCTAGCAATTTCCCTTGAATCAGGGGGAACAAGTTTTGCTCCCTCCCTAATGAATCACCTGACCTCTAGAACGACTGAGAAAAAGCCCAATACTAGGGCTGAACCAACCAGCCAATCAGAATAGAGCTGGAAGGGACCTTGGAGATCTTCCTAGTCCAACCCCCTGCTCCAGCAAGAGACCCTATACAGGTGGCTCTCCAGAATTTTCTTAAAAACCTCCAGTGAGGAATCATCTACAACAGGGTGTCAAACTCACAATGTCACGTGACGTGTCGTGACATATCGTGACTTTTTTACCATTGCCAGCTATGGGGTTGGCACGGTTTCGCTGTGATGCATCCAGCCCATGGGCTGGCAGTTTGACATCCCTGATCTACAACTTCTGAAGGCAAGCTGTTCTACTGGTTATTTGTCCTCACTGTTTCTCCTTAATTTCAGGTTGCTTCTTTCCTTGATTAGTTTCAATCCATTGTTTCTTGTCTTGCCTTCTAATGCTTTGGAAAATAAGCTGTCCCCCGGTTCTTTGTGGCAGCCCCTCAAATACTGAAATACTGCCATCATGTCCCCCCAAGTCCTTCTTTTCTCAAGTCCTCCTTTTCTTTATTTGTTTCTAGATGTTCACAGATCTGTTTTTTTGATTATTTTTTCCAGTATCTTCTTGGGTATTGATGTTAAGCTGATTGGTCTATAGTTTCCTGGGTCTGTTTTTTCCCCCCTTTTTCTTTTCTTTTTTTTTTATTGAAATTTTTAAAGATTTTTACAATAAAATACTCCCCCCTCCCACCCACCCCCATTACCCTCCCCCCTCCTTCCCAGAGCTGAATACAGGGTTAAAAAGAACAAAAAAAACCAGAAAAAAACATACAAATTAAATGAACATCAAACAATTATACATACATCCAAGAAAAAAATTTAAATACTTTAACTCCAATACATAAAAACAAAAATTCTAACCTTTATCCTTAAACATAAGTTATTCAAAAGCTAAATAATACTTTCTAATTCCATATTTGTTCTGTACAAAGTTTACCCATCTTTTTCACACCGAAATATATCTCTCTTGTGAATGGTCTTTCAGATAAGCCAAAATTTTTGCCATTTCTGATAAATAAGAAACTTTAAAAAACCATTCTTCTATAGTAGGCAAAGAATCCTTCTTCCAATATTGCCCAATCAGCAACCTTGCTGCTGTGATTAAGTTCAACATTAAAATAATCTCTTTGCCATCACAATCAGCAATAATACCTAACAAAAACAATTGTGGTGTAAATTTTATCCTTCTATTAAAAATTTTCTGAATGTTCCACCAAATCTTGATCCAAAAAGCCTTTATATTTCTACATGACCACCAAATATGATAATACGTTGCATCCAAACAACCACATCTCCAACATTTGGGCTGCACATTTGGATACATACGAGACATCTTTTGTGGATCAAGGTGCCACCTATAAAACATTTTGTAAAAATTTTCTTGTAAATTTTGAGCTTGAGTAAATTTAACATTCCTCACCCAAATTATCTCCCGTGTATCTAATAAAATCAGTTCATCAAAGTTTTGAGCCCATTTAACCATACAATCTTTAACTAATTCTGTTCCACTAAAACACTATAAACCCTTTTTTTTAATGAGTTCGACTTTGATCTTTAATTTGTTTCATCAAATTCACGTCTTCCCTAATAAAACCCACTTTTTGGTCTATTCTCCACCTTTCTAATAATTGCCTATATCCCCCTTTTTCGAAGATAGGAAACACATTAGTTCTTTCCCAATCCTCTGGTAGTGCTCCAGATTTTTTTTAAAGTTATGGTACAATGGTTCTGAGATAACATCTGCCAGCTCCTTCAGAGCTCTGGGATATAATCTATCAAGTTCCTATGAGTTATATTCATCAAGATCAAACAGCTGTTCTCTTACCATTTTCTTGCTTATTTTAATTTTTATTTCTAGTCTGTCTTTTACAGTTAGTTTTTGGTAGGTTGGCCTGTAGTTTCTTTTTGCATGAAGACCGATGCAAAGAAAAGGCAGCTCTGCTTTCTCTCTATTGCCTGTTACTTCCTTGCCATCTTCTTTCTTCAGTGGACCAACTGTTTCCTTGACTTCCTTGACTGTTATTTATATGTCGAAAGAAACTTTTATTATCTTTGACTTTTGTTGCAAGTCTTTGTTTATTCTAAGCCTTTGCTTTCCTGACTTCATCTTTGCAGATTTGGGCTATCTGCTGATATTCTGTCCAAGTTCCTCATTGCTACTCAAGAAGCATAGGGCAATATGAATTGCAAGGGCATAAAACATAAGGTATCAAAGATGCATAATGCCTTTGAAAGCAGAACAATAGTGGGCCTTTCCTCACAACAACAATCGGATTAAATAGATCAGGCTTAGAGTTCACCAAGTGAGAGTAGCCTGTGGAGTCTGCTTACTCCTCATCCAATATTTTAACCATTGCACCAAATTAGATGTATAGGTGAGGCCCCAAGAACTTCTCCAAAATTTGTCACAAATTAGTAATTTTAACATGACATAGAGAGAAATCATCTTGTTTGAATTTAAATAATTGCTCTTAACCTAAAGTGAAATTAAATTTAGTTGCCATGGCCCTCCCTAATTTCCTTCAAAAACCAAGCGTGACCTTAACTTGAAAAAAAAATGCACATTGTGCTCTCGAGTATCTCTCTCCTGCAGTTGATTGGATCTCAAAAGAAGTCAGTTGACCAGAGGTTTCAGTTATAAATTTAGCCCAGTTGGTTTGGATTTGAAAGAAAATATGATTTAATGCCATAACCGATTCAATCTTTTTTGATCTTTTCTTTATAACCCTTATCAAAAATGATAGTCCTTGAGTCTTCTTACCACAACCTCCTCTTAAAATGTCTCTTTTTCCTCTCTACATATCCAGACTATCTGGTCCATTTCACAATATCTTCCTTTGTTCTTTCAGAGAAGGCAATGTTTAGCTATAATATGATTAAATGTGTTATTTAGAATAACACCCCTGAAGATGCTGGTCCTTGTTTAGAGATCCCTGAAGCTGACCTTGTATGGAAAAGAATATGGGGACATATAAAGAGACAACTAGGAAGGAATATGTTAGTCAATTGGATATTGCAGTCTTTTGTAATAATTTACAATCTGAAATGTTTCAGTATCACCATGAAAAATGTTTAAGTGACTTAAAAAGGTGAATTTAAACAATGACAAAAATTGAAGCTAATACCAGATAGAATTGAAGAAGCCCTGATTAGCTCATGAATCATGTTGGCTGCGCAGGAGATAGGAAATAGAAAAATGCCAATCCAACCAGCTAGCACATGACATGCTGCAGGGAAGGTCATGTTGGTCTGATTGTCTCCTGGTATTGCTGCATTCATGCCAGGAATCCATGAGTGCTTCTATGATTGTATCAGGCAGCCTTTATTAAGAGAAATCTCTTTTCTCAACTGGGCTAATAGCATAGAATTATAGAGATAAAGTCCACCGCAGGCCTCTAGTTCAAACTCCAATCTCAAGTAGGAGTCAGCTGTAGCATATTTGACTGAGGGCTCTGCTTAAACATTTTCTTAAGCTGTCTCTTCCACTGTCAAAAATTCTTACCTTTAAGGAAATGCCTTCTAATCTTTAGCAAAAATCTACTTCCCTGTAATTTCTATCATTTGGTTTTAGTCCTGACCTTCGGATCAACAGATAATGAATTTGCAGTATCTTCTCTGCAAAAGAATCTGATAGTTGAATACAACTATCAAGGTCTCCCTTTCAGCTAAACATACTCTGTATTTGTCCTTGACAGATTCTTTTTTAGAGGAAGATCTAAAGCTTTCCAAGTTCAGCTTGAACATCAGATTTCTCCTTTGGCAGAAATGGGGAGAAGGCCTTTTACTGCATTAATTATGTTCCTCACGGATTTGCTTCTGATGTTGAGTTACAAGATGATCTGCTATTTAGTACTGGACTATATAGGACAGAGGTCTCCAACCTTTTGGGCACCAGGGACCAGTTTCATGGAGAAAGGTTTTTCCACAGACCGGAGAGTGCGTGGTTTTGTGTGCAGCCTGCATCCCACGGAGGGGCTTTGCTTGTTTGTGTGGATCAGTTGCTGGCATGCCGCAGCCCGGTACTGGTCCATGGACCAGGAGTTGGGGACCCCTGATGTAGGATATAAGCTCGATTGAAGGGTGAGTAAAGGGGTGCATTCTTAAGAAACAGGATTTTTCATGAGCAAATAGACCTCTCATGAATAAAATTATTTCAGCCACAGAAGAATCTATATTGGCTAGAATGCTGGATAGGGATGAGAACCCAGTATGAAAATGTCAAGTATAGGATTGAGGAAAGACAAAAAAAATGATATTTCTGTACAATAGAAGAATAGGTTTCACACTCAAGGAGGATGTCAGAAATAAGCTCCAGTTATTTTTGTACAATTTACTAGATGAAATAAAAGAAAATTGCTGATTGGTTACAAAGTCACATGACAGTTATACATGTGCACAAAGCAAAGCACCCTTGCCAAGACTGTGCTAATGACATCACGTTCCTTGATTCCAGTAACAGGTTCACTTCCAAGGTATCTTAGCCAAGTGTCAAAGCCACAACCTGTTAGCTAATCTATATAAGAAACGTTTTTGATCAGCCTGTGGAGTGTTTGTGGTCAACCTCTCTAGCTCTTGCTGACAGGTGTTAAAAATGTGTGCAGCTGGATCAGTGCACAATATAGGATGCTTTTATGTAGATACTGTGCTTCTGTGATATAACTTGATATAGTTTATATTAACTTTTTTACCAGATATGCTTTATGTTCAGCAGCTTGTGATTAACTAAAATGTCTACTATAGTTATGAAAAGCAGTTGAAACAAAGGTGAATTAGATGAAGGTGAATTAGTAGGAAGAAAGCCTCACTCCTCTGGGTTTCAAAAAAAGTATCTAGTTGCTGCTGCAAGTGTGTACAGGTAGTCCTTGATTAATGACTGGTTGCTTAAGGACTGTTCAAAGTTACAACCGTGTTCTTTATGGCTTGTTTTCTGGCAGGAAACATCAAAAATAGCCCAGTGGAAATGCTGAATTCACTTAATATCAGAAAGAATGCTTTATAGCTTGTTTTCCAGAAGAAAACATCAAAACAACCCAATGGATATGCTGGATGGTAGTGACCTATTATATTTAAAGACGCCCAACTTGTGGTCATATACCAATGACTACCTGTACATCAAAATTACTTCTGCTAGGATCACTGGCAAAGAGCTGTGGTTGTGCATGCACAGCGCACTGGGAACTGTTTTCAAAGCAATCTCACATGCCTTGCAAAGGGAGTAGCTGCTTTAGCACTTTGAAGAAAGGGTATTTGTTTATACTACTACACATAGTAAAGTACCTCTCTGAATGTTTTACACAGCCTAATGTTTAATTGCTTGGTTTTTACGTGTCCTGCTACCCACTTAGCTCATATTTATGCTATTGTTTATTTTAAACATTCCGCACAGTATATTTCTGCTAAACATCCTCTGGTTAGATAGGGCCAAGCACTTCAACCTGCTAAGATTCTAGAAATTATGACACTGCCTTGTTTGATATTAAACATACTTTCTGGCCTCACATTACCTGAACATTTGGTTAACATCTCTCCTTACATGTTCAACCAAGTCACAGAGCTTCAAACCTAACCAGTAACTTGCCATTTAAGTGCTCCGCCATGCTGAAAGAAAATTAGTAGTAAACAGACCTAGCATAGAATTATTCAAGCAAGAATGATTTTTACTCATTCATCAAGAAGGATAAACGTTGTTGAAAAGTTTATTGAAAATAAAGTAAAAGTGAGTATAATGGTGTTTTTCACAACTTGAAACCAGCAGAGTGTCTGGTAAGGGCAACTTCATCTCATTGTCTGCAGTGTCTGACAATCTTATACCCAAACCATTTGTAAACTCCCCAGACTTGCTGGAAGCTGGACAGCAGGTACATTTAATAAATAGCAACGACAATACAGTCTTTGGGAAGGACTTGATAGGTGAATAAAAATGCCAAATCCATTCTAAACATCTAGCAAATTGTGTGACCAACCATGATAAATGCAGACCCTGTGTCTCATTTCTACTTCCCAGCCCCACTCCCATCTTTTTCTTTGTTTACAATTGCTAATGAAAAATTCTACAAAAATGTGAAAATTTGCACTCTGTTTCATGAACTTCATCGTCCTCATAACTGTTTTCCCTAATATGGAATTTTATATCTACTACAAAAAGGGATACGGCTGGCTGAGATTACTTTCGGATGTGGATTCTACTAATCATTTCTCTTTCTAGATGCTGTTTAGTGCTATAGTCTCTTCCAGAATTTCATTCAGTATTAACTTTAACCTGTTGTTTCTGGGTCGCAAATGTGCTTTTCAAAAGGCAACTGGACTTTCTAGGGTTTGGGGTTTTTCCATTGCTAAACAAGATAGTTGTTAAGTGAATTTTGCCCCATTTTATAACCTTTCTTGCCACAGTTGTTAAATGAATCACTGCAGTTGTTCAGTTAGCAATATAGCTGCTAAGGGAATCTGGACTTTGCTTGTCAGAAGGTTGCAAAAGGTGATCATGTGATGCCAGGACACTGCCAAGCACCTGAATTTTGATTATGTGACCACGGGGATGCTGCAACAGTCTTAAGTGTGAAAAAGATCACATCAATTTTTTTCCAGTGCTGTTGTATAGTGTAATTTGACTGGTATTGGAGATGTCGGCTTTTCTTAGTCAATCTGTTCTCACCATCCCTGTTATGTCCCGAGCCTTGCAAACGGCTCGGGGCGTTTGCAGCCAGTCCCGGGCAGGTGCAAAGCTGCCCGGGACCAGACAGGCTGTCGCCAGCGCCGTGCACATGCGCGGGTGCTGGCGCGGGAAAAGTATCGCATTTACCCGGGAAATGTCTATATAAGAAGCTGGGAGGTTTTGGGAGCTGCTGAAGCCATCTACTTGTGAGCTGAACACAGAATAAAGAAAACTGAGAACTACAACTGCTTCTCGTGTCTTGCTTTCTGCGAGGGACTCAACACTGGCGACGAAGGTGGGATGCCTTACATCACCTGGAAAGGAAGAAGTGTAAGCTTACCCAATTGAATCCTGAGCGGCGGAACGGCGTTGACTCGGCAGCTACTCGCCAATCCAGTGCGCATTCGGGGGTAGGCTGGCTGATAGACCCGTCTCCTGAAGATGGCAAAGGTTGGAAGGCTTTCGGAGTTCGACGTCTCACATCCAGAGCGGTGGGAGTCCTACGTAGCCAGGGTGGAGAACTACTTCAAGGCAAACCAAGTGAGGGAAGAGAGCTTGAAGGCTGCCACCCTGCTTTGTGTCTGCGGTCAAGACGCCTTCGAAATCGCAGAGAACCTTGCAGCACCTGTCCCATTAGAGTCTGTCAGCTACGCAGATCTAAAGAATCTATTGAAGGAGCACTTCCAGCCCAAAGATGTCCGTCATCGCATGGCGCCACACCTTCGAGCAGAGGGATCAACGATCCGGAGAGTCGGCCAAAGAATACATCGCCGCATTGAGGAAGGCCGCCAAGCACTGCGAGTTCAAGGACCTCGAAGAACGACTGAGGGACCGATTCGTGTGCGGCTTAAGGCATCGAGATCTACAACAGAGGCTTTTCGCCAAAGAAGAACTGTCCTTCCAAGATGCCTTAAGAGAGGTCACCGCAGAGGAAGCAGCAGGCGGCGCCATCAAAAACATGCGGCCGATCAGGAACAGTCCAGAAGTTGCATCCGTGCACCAGGAAGACGTCCAAAGAAACTCCGAGGAGGATCCGGACGAGGAAGTCGACCGTCTCCACCCCATGAAGGAAGGAAATCAGAAGGGAAGCTCTTCAGCTCCACTCAAGTGCATCGGCTGTGGAGGTCGCCACAGGAGAACCGACTGCAAGTTCCGCTCCGCTACCTGCCGGGCATGCGGCAAACAAGGACACATTGCAGCTGTGTGTCTGGGCCGACGAAAGGTACAACCTCAGGAAGAAGCATCTTCAGGACAGGCACACACAAGCCCATCAAGAAAAAGCTGTCACTCAAGGTGAAGCTACAAGGGGTTCCATTAACTATGGAACTAGACACAGGGTCTGCCCTTTCAATCATCTCCTTGCATACATTTAGGAAGATTTGTTCCGGTAGTGGAACTCAGGCCAAGTTAAGGCCTTCTGACATTGTGTTAACAGATTTTCAAAATTCAAGAGTGTGTGTTAAGGGGGAGGCCACCCTTAACGTGCAATACAAGAATTTTGAAGGTCCACTAGACTTATTAGTAGTAGGGGGTGAACGAACGAGTCTCATAGGACTCGATTGGTTTGAGGCCCTGGGGATATACGTCACAGGACTCAACAGCTTACAAACACTCGACCTACAGGAAGTCTGCAACGAATTTGCAGATGTTTTCAGCCCCCAGCTGGGCACATTCAAAGGACCCCCTGTGTCCTTAAAGCTAGACCCCACTGTCACTCCCATTAGAATTAAAGCAAGAAGGGTCCCTTTTGCTTTAAAGAGTAAAATTGACACTGAGTTAGACAAACTGATCCAACAGGGAATTCTAGAACCTGTTGATTCCAGTCCTTGGGAGACCCCCATTGTCACACCTCTAAAGGCAAATGGGGACATTCGCATTTGTGCTGATTACAAATGCACTCTTAATAAGGCATTGCAGCAACATGCCTATCCTGTTCCTGTGGTCAGTCATATTCTGGCCTCCCTCAAGGGGGGGCGCGTTTTTGCAAAGCTTGACCTAGTTCAAGCGTATCAACAGCTGCCTGTTGATGATGCTGCTGCTATAGCTCAGACTATTGTGACCCACAGGGGAGCCTTTAAGGTAAAAAGGCTACAGTTTGGAGTGAATGTCGCTCCTGGGATTTTCCAAAGCGTAATGGAAAACACACTATGGGGCATACCGGGGGTTTGCCCCTACTTTGATGATGTCTTAATTGCAGGAGACTCCACACACATTCTAGCTGAAAGGCTAAGGGCTGTTCTGTTAAGATTCAGGAAAACAGGCCTCAAGCTCAACAGAGACAAATGCAAAATTGGGGTGCCTTCTACTGAATTTCTGGGGTTCAAAATTGATGCTGCTGGGATTCACCCTGCTGAATCCAAACTAACTGCTATTTTAGAAGCACCTAGGCCAAAGTCTAAGGCCGAACTTCAGGCCTTCCTGGCCTCCTGAATTTCTACAATTCCTTCCTTCCACATAAAGCCAGTGTAGCTGAGCCTCTTCACAGGCTACTAGACAAGCAAGCAGTGTGGCACTGGTCACAAACACATGAGGCTTGTTTTAACAAAGTCAAGGCCTTGCTCACTTCTAACAGTGTACTTGCACATTTCAACGAGTCCCTTCCTGTGTGCATCGCTTGTGATGCGTCCCCTTTACGGGGTAGGAGCTGTCCTGAGCCACCTCAGGTCTGATGGAACTCAGGTTCCTGTTGCATATTACTCCAGAACATTGTTTTCTGCTGAGCGCAACTACGCTCAGATAGACAGGGAGGCTCTGGCTGTTGTTGCTGGAATTAAAAAAATTCCATGATTTTCTATATGGCAGGCATTTCACGGTCTTCACTGACCATAAGCCTCTGCTGGGACTGTTTACCACACGTAAGCAGACTCCCCAAATCATTTCCCCTAGAATGCTTAGGTGGTCTATTTTTTTGTCTGCATATGATTTTTCATTAATCCACAAGCCTGGAAAAGAAATGGGCCATGCTGATGGCCTCAGTAGATTGCCTCTGCCAGTAGTAGAAGCTGACCCTGCGCCAGCTGTCAACATTCTATCGATCCAAGCCTTGCCTGAGCTCCCTCTTAGTGCCAGGGATGTTGCCGCTGAAACAGGTACAGATCACACACTTTCACGTGTCCGTTCCTGGGTTTTATCTGGTTGGCCTGAGCACTGCCCTAGTCCTGAGTTTCAGAGTTTCTGGTCCAAAAGGAACGAGCTGTCCCTTTCTCAGGGTTGTCTGCTTTGGGGAAACAGAGTTGTCATTCCCACCTCAATGAGGATTAGGGTCTTAGAATCCCTCCACGAGGGTCATCCTGGCATTGTTCGTATGAAGGCCCTTGCGCGCAGCCACTTGTGGTGGCCTGGTTTAGATAAAGATATTGAGGCTAAGGTGCATGCATGCCACCTGTGCCAACGATCTCGCCCAGAGATGCCCCAAGCTCCCGTGCATAGATGGGAGGAAACACAGGCCCCATGGTCTAGGGTGCACATTGACTACGCTGGGCCCTTTCAGGGCCAGTTCTTCTTGGTCCTTGTTGACAGCCATTCAAAATGGCTTGAGGTTGTACCTGTCTCATCCCCCACCACTGCAAAGACTATTCAGGTACTGAGGGGGATTTTTGCTGCACACGGGCTTCCAGATGTCATTGTGTCTGACAACGGCCCTCAATTCACTTCCTCCGAATTCCAGGCTTTCTTACAGGCTAACATGATTCGTCATGCCACGTCTGCACCCTTCCACCCGTCCACCAACGGTATGGCTGAACGTATGGTGCGCATCACAAAGGACGCATTGAAAAGACTCACCAACGGGGACTGTCATCACAGGTTGGCTGACTTTCTCCTTTCTTATCGCACCACACCGTCCACTTCTACAGGGAGAAGCCCAGCTGAACTTCGTTGGGGGCATCAACTTACTACTAAACTTGACCGGTTGCATCCGGACAGACTGCCTTCATCTACCTCACAACTACTTGTGGGTGCCCCGGTTTGGGCTCACAATTACGGGCCTGGTCATACATGGGTCCCCGCTTCTATTTCCAGGGTCACAGGTCCTCTCTCCTACGAGGTAGCCCTGGACAACGGTCGTGTCCTGCGTCGGCACATCGACCAACTCCGCCCTAGGCGGGACCTTTCAGATGAGACTTCTGGGTCTTTTCCAGGGGGGAGGGGGACCCTTTGGAGCAAAGGGAAGGGCACGAGTTGCTGCCCACCTCCACTGATGGAGCCAACGACGGCCCATTTCAAGCTTCCGCAAGTGCTCCGAAAAGGAATTCATGGAGCTTACCCACACAACAGGCACTCACGCCTACTCCAGCCAGGGAGTCACCCCGGGGGCATACTCACTTTCCACACACATCACACAACACTCCAGTCACAGAGGATACCCGGGAGCATCCCAACAAATCATTCCCTCAAGAGAGCTGGCCTGACCTTACCCCTAATCCTACAGGGGGTCAAACTTACAGGGAGGTGGTCGAGGAACCAAGTCCCGACCGCAACACCTCTAGCCCAAATCAGGGAGTAACTGAGTTTTGGGAAGGTACAGAGACCCACACGAGCCCGGACACAGAACGGGGCTTAGGGATTGGACAGCCTCTTGACAGGTCTTGGACGGACCTAGGAGGTTCTATAGAGACGCCCAGCAGTGGCTATCACTTCAAGGGGCCCGAGGGCCTACAGCTAGCAGGTCAACCAGGTCACAAAGTGACAGAAGCCCTGGCCTGACGAGCCCGGTGGGCGAGCAAGCAGGCCAGGCATTGGGGCAAAGTCCTTGGACGGCACCAAGGCATGATAAGGGGAACAGGCTCTTGTCACCCCTCAGTCAGGGAACACCTGTCAGAAACCCAGAGCTGAGAAGTCACAGAGAGCAAGGAAGTCTCCTAAATACTTAGAGGATTACATAACATTGCTGGCTAAACAAAAGCCAGGTAATGATAGGAGCACTGAGAAGCAGAACACTGCATAAAATAATGATTATATGTTGGTAGTAGTTTTAGCCCGGGGGAAAGGGGTGTTATGTCCCGAGCCTTGCAAACGGCTCGGGGCGTTTGCAGGCAGTCCCGGGCAGGTGCAAAGCTGCCCGGGACCAGACAGGCTGTCGCCAGCGCCGTGCGCATGCGCGGGTGCTGGCACGGGAAAAGTATCGCATTTACCCGGGAAATGTCTATATAAGAAGCTGGGAGGTTTTGGGAGCTGCTGAAGCCATCTACTTGTGAGCTGAACACAGAATAAAGAAAACTGAGAACTACAACTGCTTCTCGTGTCTGCTTTTCGCCAAGGATTCAACAATCCCCATATTTTTGCTGCCAGACAAACCCAGCCTTTCCCCCCAAAGCAGTTCTCTGAAAGAAAGGACATGACCGTGAACACTTACGGCTCGTAGATCTTTACAGCAGCGGTTCTCAACCTGTGGATCGCAACCCCATTTGGGGTCGAATGGCCATTTCACGGGGGTCATCAAACAACGCAGTCCGCCATTTTTTTCCCCTTTTCCTTAGCTGTGCTACTCCCTCTTATTCTATTGGCTTTTGAAATAGAATAGACTCTATTCAGAGACTCTATTCTATTGGCATTCGAAAGCCAATAAAATCTATTGGCTTTCGAAAGCCAATAGAATAGACTCTCTTGAATAGAGTCTAATTCTATTGGCTTTCAAAAGCCAATAGGAATTGTCCAGGCTGTCTCTGCCCTGCTGAGCCTGCCAAAAGTCCCAATCTGCAAACGGTGCTGCAAGTTGTCTGCAGCGAAGGCGAGCTTTCTGGACGTTTCCACCTCTCCCTGCTGAGCAACTACTAAATGTAAGTAAAAGAGGCCCAGAGGTGGGAGGTGGGAGGCCTGCGGGTGCAGGGAGGGTTGCTGGCACACGTGGGGCCCGGCGAGTGGCTTACCTCCCTTGGGCTGGGCCAGCTGGTGGCTCAGCTGGTGGTCGGCCTGTGCCGTTGTTGCCGCTTGCCAGCTACGTCTCGGCTGGCGCAGGGGGCGGCACCATGCATGTGTGGTGCTCCCGGGCCGAGGCGGTTGCTGGGCGATGGCCTGCATGCACCCTCGGCCTGCCCAGCGTGTGCTCCAGCCTCAGGAAAGAAGGCGGAGCGTGCACGCCTCCTCCTGCCCCACCCACATGGAAATATAGGTAGTCCTCGAGTTACGACCACATGGTTGCGGGTCGCGGCATTAGGAAGGTTGAGAACCACTGCTTTACAGGAACCATTTAAACAACCTGATGATCAGAGTTTTTCAGACTAGATTTTGGGAACTTCAGATTCTTCTTTGGGCATTGTGATGGAATTATCTTCATTCGTAAAATCCTCAGCCAGAGCATAGAAAAATTCAAAGAAGCAATGCAAGATCAGAAGTTTTGGAGAGACCTGTCCCATAGAGTCGCCAAGAGCCAGGCACGACTGAATGGAAAACATCATCGTCAGAACTGGTGCTGCAATGGCATGACCAGGCTTTTTTTTTGTCATAGGACGCCCAGAATGGAGTTCCGGCACCTTTTTTGGATGGAACCTTGTAGGGTAGGCAAGGCGGGTTGCATGACATGTGTGAGTTCTGGTACTTTTTTTTTTTTTTTACAAAAAAAGCACTGGGCATGACAATCTTTTCTTCATTTTGTGGAACTACAATGTTGGCTTCATTATTTCCCTCCCGCCCTTGATCACTATAGCAGATCTGTCTCATTTGGATATTCAACTTCCTTCTTTGAGGGAAAACACTTGAGTGAGAGAATGCAAAGTGGCAGCGCCCCAAGTCATTTTTTTTTTTTGCAAGACTCTGTAAATCTGTGACCGAATGCAGAGGCGCTTTCAGGAGGTGGCGATAATAAGAGCCTCTTCTTGCCTTGCTTCACCATTATCCCGAGAAGAAAAGGAGTTAAGACCTTGCTATGATAAAAGGTCCAGATGTCCCTTAACTGCAAACTGTTCTTCAGGTGCAGATTCTAGATAAAGTAAGCTTTAATTAGCTAATTTTAGGTTTCATTTTATTTTAAAAGCAGCTGATAATTTCCGAACAATGCTCTACTTGGTTCTTGAATAAATATCCTCAACTGGAAACTGAATTAGTTCTTTTGCCTAACTGATCTTGCTCATTTCATGCCAAACATCTTCAATTTTGTTTTACAGATGAAACAAAACTCTAGAAACAAAGGCATATTCATCTGCAGCAGCCTGAACATCCCCACAGCCTTACCTCTGAGGGTTAGAAATGGAGATCCCCATTCATCATAGACTCTGAATACCAAAACAGACCTGACTTTCTGAAACAGCAAAGTAGCTGGAAACCTATTTAAGATCCCATAGCTATCTTTTGTATTAGCAAAGGGGGGAGGGATAGCTTGATTCTTTTTCTCTTGCAAGTATGAAAACTGTTGGGAAAAGTAACCTGTAGTTTGTCCCTACCATTTGAGTTTTATGCTGTAGTGTATTTCCAGAGAAGAAATGTCTAAAAAGAATAATCACAAGAAGTAGGAATTGTGTACAACTTTACCTCTAATGAGTTTCAACTATATCATACAGGACCATTATTCTGCTCTCATCCCTCTGTGATCATTAATTTCTCAATTCCTTGGTGATCAGAAGGAAGGGAATTCCCCTTAAAATTTGTATTCACACAATATCATGAATCACAAACTAACTATTCCCATTTCAGCTTAAAGTTGTATGAACCTAGCTCTATGGGTTGTGTGTGGTTCTATGTGATCTGTGAACTTAGAAATTTAGTCGAACTTAGTTGAACTAGCAGATGAGCTAGTTCTTGTGATGGGATCCTACTGATAGGGGCCTGCAGGCAATTTCACAGCTTATTTATTTATTTTTATTATTTATTTTTATCATACTGTATAGAATGATGATACCACTCTAATGGCAGAAAGTGAAGAGGAACTAAAGAGCCTCTTGATGCGGCTGAAGAAGGAGAGTGCAAAAGTTGGCTTGAAACTCAAGATTAAGAAAATCAAAATCATGGCATCTGGCCCTCTCAATTCCTGGCAAATAGATGGGGAAGAAATGGAGGTAGTGACAGATTTTATATTTTGGGGCTCAAAGATCACCTCAGATGGGGACTGCAGCCAAGAAATTAAAAGACGCTTGCTCCTGGGGAGGAAAGCTATGGCAAATCTAAACAGCATTCTAAAAAGCAGAGACATCACCCTGCCAACAAAAGTGCGTCTAGTCCAGGCCATGGTTTTCCCAGTTGCAATGTATGGCTGTGAAAGTTGGACCATAAGAAAGGCTGAGCGCCAAAGAATTGAAGCCTTTGAACTATGGTGCTGGAGAAGACTCCTGCGAGTCCCTTGGACTGCAAGGCGTTCAAACCAGTCAGTCCTAGAAGAGATCAACCCTGACTGCTCTTTAGAAGGCCATATCCTGAAGTTGAAACTCAAATACTTTGGCCACCTAATGAGAAGGAAGGACTCACTAGAAAAGGGCCTAATGCTGGGAAAGATTGAGGGCAATAGAAAAAGGGGACGACAGAGAATGAGATGGCTGGATGGAGTCACTGAAGCAGTAGGTGTGAACTTAAATGGACTCCAGAAGATGGTAGAGGACAGGAAGACCTGGAGGAACATTGTCCATGGGGTCACGATGGGTCGGACACGACTTCGCAATTAACAACATAGAAAACTACCAGCTACGAGGAAAGCAGAAACTATATGTAGGTTTCTGTAGATAATGTTTAACCCCTTTATTAAGCTGTAGTATGGTTTTCTAGCTTTGTGTGTTGTGTGAATAAAGCCATGTCTTATGGCAGCACAATGTATAAAGTCAAATCCCCATTGACAACAGTGATACCATATTATTCATATGCATAGCAAAATCATGAGTAAGCTACAGAAAAAGTTACACAAGGTTTACTCACATTGTTCTACACAAAACACATTTATCTTTTCTCCATGCATGAGATTCACTAATGCACAACGGGGAATATGACCACAGGTCTGAATCCTATCACATTATGTCAATGTCCTCTATCCATTCAGAGCCACTGCAGAAACATCTGGTTTCCCCTCCCCCCATGTTGTGCTTGTGGTTGATGAAACACCACCTCTCACCTCCCTACTGCCCTGACCTATGTTTCATGATGTGGTATAGTGGGAAAGCATGAAGGAGAGGGAGACCTAGATCAGTGGTGGCGAACTTATGGCACGGGTGCCAGAGGCGACACTTGGAGCCTTCTCTGTGGGCACACATGCCGTTGCCCCAGCCTTGCCTCCCCCAATGACCCCTCCTCTCCAGCAGCCCCCCTGAAGGAGAGTCGCCCCTGAGCGTGGCCCACGTGGAGCAGCGCAGCCAAGGACATGGCAGCCAGGCAGCATAGACAAGACTCTGCCCTCACACCCCATCGTGCACAGTTGATGCTGCTGGGCTGCCTGGGCAACCTGCGGTGGGCCCTGGAGGCAGTGAGTGGCCCTGTGGGCAGGCGGGGCAGGGCAGGGGGTGGAGCGGGGCGGGACCAGTTTTTGGGCACTCGGTCTCTAAAAGGTTCGCCATCACTGACCTAGATCATTTGGAAGTCAAAGAAGGTGACAACAAACCAGAAGAAATTCAGAGTAGAAGGCAAGGCTCTGTGAGTGAAGTGGTGAAAATCAAAAGTAGCCATTTTTATGCAGATAGCTCAACATGCAGAAACAAGGTATGTGATCCTATCCCTTTCCCTCAATGCATTTGCTGTAGGCGGAGAGAAAACCAAAGACGATCTGTGCCTTCTATGTAACAAATGTATTATGTGTGGCCTTATTTTTGCTTCACCCATTGGAAAGTACTGGGAAGTTTTTCCTAAATATGGCTCATTATCCTGACTGCATCTTCTAGTTCACTCCACAGTATTTCTCATAGCCAAATGGCTTCCTAATAAACATAGGGTTCAGCAGTGTTCTTCTATAAAATGCTGATGGGAAAAACAAATGCCACAGCTGCCTTAGTTACAGTCTTGACAAAGTCATGGTAGCTATTAGTACTGGCCAAAGGTAAATTTAATCATTTAATAAGCTATTAAATAAAAAGCTTCCATTGAACAGCCTGTACTAAAACACAAAATGTTTATCTGCTTCTTACAAATCCTTTAGTTTCTTCATCATTTTTAAGCAAATGTTAAGAAGTACAGTAGCCTGTTGCAATTTCTTATGATTAACCAAATAAATCTATCTCAAAGATCTTTCTGATATGATAGAAAAGCCAGATCTTATTCCTTGTAGTTCTGTCTATTTGCAGATCTGTGATCCAAATTACTGTATCGTATATCTATTTGTTTTATATCACCCAGTTTAGTTTCTTCTGGATCCATTCACTTGGCTACTTTTTTTTGCTTCTTTTGGATGGAAACCAAAACATGACATCAGAGTTTCATCTGCAGTTGATTAAACTGGATCTCACTTTTCAAAATAATTTTGGGGACCCTATGAAACCAGACTAAAATTTGTTCACTCTATTGATAGACCAGAATAACTTGGAGTGGGGGATTTCTTTGAGACTAAATGCCAGATGCAGTCTTGTGTGAGTGCCCCAATAGCAGGTATGTTCATAAAAACCATGTAAGGAGAAAAGGTGAAATGGATAGGACCATATTAAGAAAATGGATAGATTCCATTTTAAATTAATTGAAATGGGTGGATGAATGAATGAATATACTGCCACCAAAATAAAAAGCATTTCTGTCCTGATAGATTGGACATAACTCTCCTCCATACCACTAAGTTAAAAGAGAACAATCGCACTATTCTGTATAATGTTGTGAGGGAATTACATTCAATAGGGCTGTAAGAAGTTGCCCCACCTGGAGGACCTTATTTGGGTTTGGCATGTAAACAGGTTCAGGCCTGTTTAGTATTTGAATGGGAACCTGGGTAGATAAAAAATATTCTGGGAGACAATGGCAAACCATTTTGGACTATTATTGCATGGACATATCCATCAAGTTCCCAAATATGAGCTCTGTTTGAAGGAGATGTTACTATTTCCCATTCCTTAGACAATCTGAATTAGAGAACATTCCAGTTTGGAAGAAGTTGTCCCTATCTTCTGACAGAAAGACACACAATAAAAGTAGATAGAGGCTTCCCCTATTTTACCCCAATGGACCAGTTCAATGGTTTTGCCCCAGCAAAAAGATTAGGAACAATAACATTAAAACAAAACCAAGCCACATAGAAGCTAATGGAATCTCTACACCTGGGAACAGGAAACTTGAACATCCATTTTATGAAACACAACCTTCCTTGCATAAAAGTGCTATTCAGAAGGACAAGGACATATTCCTGTAACTGATTGTTTTAAATACCTTGAAGGTTGCTAGTATGAAATCCCATTTCCAACAACAGAGTGAAATGATTGATGCCATGGCTAGATATTTATCATTTTGAGATTTTCTATAATATCACTAGTTTCTGCTCACAAAGAAATACCATTTCAAATAGTGAATGTTGCTGCAGGAAAGGCAGTATTTATTTGACTTCTTGCCTTTTCCCCATCCCTTCCCTTGTAGAAGCATGCTCTCCATGCTTCCCTCACCAAGAGTGTTCACCATCATCCTTTTTTCCCCCCAGGCAAGCACTCTCTGTTGCTATTACTCCAGATCACAGAAGCCTCAGTCTGACAATGGCAGTAGCAACTTCATTGGCACTGCTCAGCTTTGATTTGCCTTCTAGCACCGAAAGTGAGGCTCCTTCTCCTGCAGGCCCTGTTCTTAAGAAACCAATAAGCAATATTAACATCTCCCCCCTCCCTTCCTGCTGGCCAGATCTTCTACTCTTGTTCTGCTACCTGAAATGTATCTGAAAATAGCCCAGATCAATATTAGTTGCATTTCAAACTTGATCCCGGAAGGCTGATCATATAGAAATTCCCCGAGGTCTATTAAGACTGTTCTGTCTAGAGAACAATACAGGAATCCCTTGATAGTTTCCTGTATGTTCTATTAAAATAGCTTTTCTGGACACATCAGTTTCAGGCTTGAGAAGTTGAGAAAGCTGCACTGCTGTGCTCTGAGGCCCTGACCTTTATGTTTCTGATTAGCAGTTCAAACAACCAAAGGAGAAACTTCTCCCAAGAGCTCATCAAGCTTTGCTCTCATCCCAGTGCATGCCATGATAGGCCTTTGAAAACTCAGCAGACATTGTGTGGAAACCAGTGCACTGAAGACATAATCAATAATACCCATATGTATGCATTTGTTTGCAGCATTTGAGTCCCTCGATCTGAGACGCTTCCGGTGACCCTTTGGCCTTCTCTTCCACTTTTATAGGACACGCAGGGGAGAATAAACACTGGGTGAGTTTCTCATTCCTCTTTCAGATCAATGTACACCTTTGTTCAGTATAATAAATGCACAGCAGAAATTGGACCTGCAGCTAGCCGTTGTCTGGCACAAACAAATGAAACAGAAGAGTTAATGAGTAAATCAATGACCCACATTAGTGACACTTTTCATGCAGTGGTAGAATCTTAGAGTGGAAAGAGGCCATCCAGCCCATCAAGTCCAGCTCCCTGGTTTGGTGCAGGAATCCAAATCAAAGCATCAAGACAGAATCTGGCTGACTAGTATCTACTTAGAGGGCAGCTCTATGTTGCAGGACTGAATGGGTTTTTATCTACTGGGCTCATATTTGAGATACCAAATGGGTGCATATTTAAACATCCTGCAACTTATAACAGAACAATACCTTTTAGAAAAGCCGCAAGAGTGAGTGTGCAATCTTGCATACTGCCCAATTATTCTTTCATGAACCACCAGGATGTGGTTGTTGCTGTATATACAATACAAATGAGCGTTTTCCCAAAAGTCATAAAATCAGGAGGCAGAGAATCTCTTGAAAAGATCCTTCACAACTTGTGATTAGTCCAGCTATAATGCATAATATTCAAGTGATGCCAAATCCTCCTCCTGTTCCTCTTCAGAAAAATCACCTGGTTTTTTTCCTTTGGTTTTCATCTCGGAGAGCTAAAGTATTGTCCCAAGAGCTAAAACGGATGATGCAAAAGCAACAATGGAATCTTCTTAGATGAAAAAAAAATATTGAAATATAAAGACAAATGTAATGCCTCCACTATTATTTGAAACATCTCAAAATAGACATAGCTATCCAAAATGATAACTTGGATTCCAAGCAAGTCACATTTAAATTTACTCAAATCAGTGAGACTTACTATGTATTAGTCACTGAAAAAAGTTTGGTGTAGTGCTTAAAGCAGGGGTGTCAAACTCGCAACGTCACGTGACTTATGCGATGTATCGCAACTTTTTCCATTGCTGGCAATGGGGTGGGCACGGTTTTGGTGTGACGCATCCAGCCCGCAGGCTGGCAGTTTGACAGCCCTGGCTTAAAGCATCAGGCCAGAGACTGTGAGTTATAATCCTGCCTTAGGCACAAAGCCAGCTAAGTGACCTTGGGCCAGTCACTTTCTCTCAGCCCTAGGAAGGAGGCAATGGCAAAATACTTCTGAAAAACCTTGCTGAGAAAACTGCAAAGATTTGTCCAGGCAATCTTAAAGAACTGGACACAACTAAACAGAAGAAGAAAAAAATATTAGTCATTACTAAAGGAAGTCTGATTGACTTTCACAGATATGTATTAAGCATGGGCAAGGCTGACTCCATCCTTATCTCTCGTATTTCTTAAGAACTTAGTGCATAGTTTAGCAGCAAAAATTTCCACAAAGAGCTAATCTTTCCTTCATAGAAATACCTTCTTTGAAGTCTAGCAAGTTTCAAAGAGCCCTTCATGCAATGGATAGCAAACTTGGAGAATGAACAGGAAAAATGATGCTCCAAAAGACATCAAGACCACGGGCCCAATTTGGCTAATACTCTTCTTAGCCAAGAAGAATAACAATACCTTAACAATGCCTTGCTACAAGCACTTTGTCATCTGTTTTCCCTTTTCCCTCTGTCACATGTCATCTCTGTCGCCTCCAGTTCAGATGTCATTGCACAATCACTCTGTCCTCCCTCAGCTCTAGGTGGAAAAGCTGAATAGCTGAATAGCTCCAAGTGTGTAGCTGAACTTTATTACTTCTCTCATTCTGCCTTTCTTGGAAAGTACCAACTGAACAATGCCTTCTGGACAATCAAAACAACTAAGTAATAAAACAGAATAAATAAACACAAATTAAACTGGCTTTAAACAAGAGTACGGTTGGAAATGGTTTCAAGGGGAAGCCAATCAGTTCAGCTCTCCACTGCAGATGATGTTATGGGAACACAGAGAGAACTGAAATAAAATCTAAACGTGAAAGTAGAATCTAGATGTGCGCCCACCTTGCATCTCATGGCTATTGCAAGACTCTCCAGCAGTTTTTACCTGTTCCTGGTCACATTGCCTACTGACCTCCTCTATCTTCCAAGAGGCACCTGAGGGATTAAGGATGAATACTGGGCCACACAGTTTCCCATTTAGGAAGGATGTATGTGTATGTGTGTCAACAAAGAAGATAAATGGATGGATGTAACCTTCTTAATGGAAAATTAATTGATTTCCTCAGCCTGGAAACCAGATAATACCAGCACCAATGATCCACACCCCAATCTTATGATTATATCATTGCATTCATTAAGAGCCGTGGTGGTGCAGTGATTAGAATGCAGTATTTCAGGCTGACTCTGCTCACTGCCAGGAGTTCAATCCTGACTGGCTCGGGGTTGACTCAGCCTTCCATCCTTCCGAGGTTGATAAAATAAGGACCCAGATTGTTGGGGGCAATTTATTTATTTATTTATTTATGAGACTTATATACCGCTTTAAGTGCAAGCACTCTCTAAGCGATGTATACCGGTAAGCAATGTATATATATATATATATATATATATATATATATATATATATATATATATATATATATATATATATATATTTACATTGGCCCCAACAATCTGGGTCCTCATTTTACCTACCCCGGAAGGAAGGAAGGCTGAGTCAACCTTGAATATTTGTAAACTGTTCAGAGAGTGCTGTAAAGCACTATGAAGCAGCATATAGGTCTAAGTGCTATTGCCATTGTCACACCTAAACTGTCTTTGAAGAATTCTCAGAAACCTATGTGACTTCAGAAAAAAAAATCTGCAGAACACTGAACTGGAATTAGAGTATAAGATACCACCTTTGAAATAACTTCATTGGCAACAATTTTATTTCTGAATTCAGTTCAAAGTGCTTTCCAGAGAGATAGCTAAAAATATCACAGAAATATCAGTCTTTCAGCACCTTAAAGTCTAGCACAATTATATTTTTTTATGGAATGAGTGGAATGTGAGTATGATAGAAACCACCTACTGTCACATATATTTCTTTTTGCATTAAGAGTTTAATTAGAAGTCCTAATGCACTTTGACACTACCCCAAATGGAGAAGGTGATGGAACTTTCAGAGATGGATAAATTTACATTTTTCATTAGAGAAAGGACAATATCTACATTTATGGATGACTAGAAACCTCTTATATAGACTTTTTGCATGAAACAGAAAAAGAATACACTTAGAAATTGTGGTTTTGATAATTAGAAAAAAATGATAATAGAAAAAAAACGAACTTTTTTTGTAATCATAGAATAAGAGATACAATTTTGCAAAGGAAATCGGAAGCTTCTTTCTATTTCTTTTTATTTTTTCTCTCTGCACTTTAGCAATTAGTATCATTAATTTCACATGGGAGCCAAATAATGCTTAGGATCATGCAATGCAAAGTAAAACCCCACATGGAAAAGGAGATTCAGGATGTCCAATAACTTTAGAAAAGGCTGAGGAACAAAAGAGATTGCTGGTGCCTGATGAGCAATTGGGGGGGGGGGAACACCCCAAAACACCAAAAAGAAGTATGTGCTTCACTGATTAAAAAAAATCCTTTGATTATATCAACCATTCCCTGTGAAGCTGTGGAATGTGCTTAGGAAAATGGGAATCCCAGAATAAGCCACTGTCTTCTTGTCAAATCTATACTTAGATCAGGAAGTCACCAATGAAACATGGCAACTAGATTGACTCTAGATGGGCAAAGGAATGAGACAAGGCTCTGTACTCTCCCCTTATTCATTCAGCTTATATGCTGAATATATATTGGAAGAAATTGGACTGGAAAAATTTGAGCATGATTTTAGAACCAGAAGAAGAAACAGCAACAGCATGTGCTATGCTGATGACGCTATTCTGATAGCTGAAAGCTCTAGTAACGAAAGTCAAGGAGCACAGTGAAAAAATTGTTCTAACACTAAACATATAGAAGACCGAACGAATAACAACAGGTATAACAACCAGCGTTAGATCTGGCAGGAAAGACACTGAAGTGATGGATAATATCTGTCTTTTAGGATCAGCTATCAACAGTGAAAGAATCAGTCAGGAAATATGCTGAAGACTAGCAGTATGGAGAATAGCATTGTAGCCCATTGAAAATCTATTCAAATCCCATCGTTTGTCTATGCATCAAAGATCAGAATTGTGCATCAATAGTTTTCTTTTTGCCACTCAATAGAAATAAAAATTGGACTTTGAAGAAGCAGAATAGAAAGAATATTAATGCTTTTGAATTTTGGTATTGGTAAAGGCTTTTGAGAATACTATGAATAGCCAAGAAAACAAGCAAATGGACTCTAGAACAAATCAATCCAAACAAATGACCAGTATATAATAAATTATTATACTTCAAATACATTATGCAAAGAACTAAGTTATCTTGAGAAATCTATAATGCTGAGACAGGTGGGAGGAAAAAAAAGAAAGTGGACGACCAAGAGCAAGATGGATGGACTCAATTACAGCTACACTGGGTGCACCACTGAAAGATTTGAAGGATCAGTTTGGAAACAGATCATCCAGGAGAAGATCTATTGATGTGATCACTAAGGTTGGTTAAGTCCTCCTGGGAGATGACATGTGGTTAGGTTTACCCATGTAACATCTCTGTTGCACAAGCTGTCCTGGCTTTCAGTTCCCTTACAGGTGAAATTCAAGATGCTGGTAATTTAAAGTCTTAAACGGCACAGGGCCAGGTTAGCAATAGCATTAATATTTAGGCTTATATACTGCCCCACAGCACTTTATAGCACTCTCTGGGAGGTTTACAATGTAAGCATTATTTACATATTGTCCCAAATAAGTCCTCATCTTACCGACCTCGGAAGGATGGAAGGCTGAGTCAATCTTGAGCCCTGTCAGGATCAAACTCTAGGCTGTGGGCAAAGTTTGCCTGCAATGCTGCTGTTTAACCATTGTGCCATCAGGTTATCTGTGAGACCTGCCTCTTGCTAAGGACATTTACCTGTCCTACCAGATCAGATAGGTAGGCACTCTCCTAGTCCCTTTCCTTAAAACCTTGCCATCTTATGGAATTTAGAAAGTATGGCTCTTCCATGGCAGCCCCTGCCCTGGGGTTCAGCAAGCCTCCAAACTCCCAGCCTTCCATAAATCACTCAAGACCTGGCTTTCCCACCCAAGTGTTAGGATCAGCTGAGATGGATGAGATGATTTAGTGATAGACTGTATGTGGAAGCTTAACTTTGGTGCCAACTTTTTAATGTTTGTGGTTTTTAATATAAGTAGGTATTATGTTGATTTATTATTGATGATGCTTTAACTGTTGGTTGGATGCCGCCCAGAGTTCAATATAAGATGGGCTGATATATAAATGTTTTAAATAAATAAATAAGTCATCGCCAACTTAATAGAACATAATCATCATAACCAAAAGAAAGATTAGTATTAATCAAATTGAAAGGATTAATGGTACAGATCAATCCATTTTCATTTTGTTGCACAGATCGTTGTCATGTGGAAGAACCATTAATTCTATTTCTTTTCTATATATTTTCTAAAATACTTCTAAAATATGTGAGCTACCGTACTTTACAGCTAATTGCTCTGAGGGTAATATAGAATAAAAGACAAAAATTGTATGTCAAGTCAAAGCAACCAAATAAGTCAATTAACACTTAAAACGGCAAATTAAACCAACAGAGAATAAACACTGCACCTTAAGCAACTCTGCAAATATCATAGGGATAAAACCACTTAAAATGGAACACAACTGCAAAAAAGCAAGGGAATTAAAAGGCCTGAGAATTTTTTTTTAAAGGTCTCTGGCCCTGAAAATGTAAGATATAAGTGCCAAGTGGACTTTTTGTGAGGTCTTCCATAATTGCAGAGCTGTCAGTCTGGGATGGGCAGATGGCCCAGGAAAGAGGACTATGGAATTGACTGCCTAAGCAACAAATTAAACAACAACAAAAAAGCCCCAAAGTTTTAAAAGTGCCAGAGTTTTTAGAATTGTAATCTCATTCTTGTGTTATGAACATAAAAGCTTCCTTGAGTCCACTTCACCCCTTGATGATTGCAGGGATATAACCATGCAGTTTTCTTGGCAAAGTTTTGAAAACAGTTTTAATATCCCATACCTAATAAAGAACTTCCTGCTACCCTAGGTAATTCCTATGATATCCCCTTATGTTGTTGTAGCAATCATCTCCAATATGGCAGGTCAGCCAACTCACTTGCCAGGTTTAAATATGGCTGCCGGACTCTGGCAGCAGGACCTGCTCTGATTCAATCAAATGAATTGGCTGCAGCCATTGCTGGGAAGCTGGGAATTTGGGGCAGAGGGAATGGGAAAGGGGTTGTCATAACAAACAGATGCAGCCTCTTCTGCCAAAATCCTCAATATACAAGCCAATCCAGTCCATAAAGGACTCAGAACAGCTGGATCATAGTCTTTGTGACAAGGTTTACAGCAAGCGAGTAAAGGAAGTCCAGACAACAGATTAACTGGAGAATACAGACAGCAAGAAAGGATTTTTTTTTTTTTACCCAAAGTCATGGATGGTATTTATTGATAAATGAATCAGAGCAGCTGTTGGGTCCAGGCAGGCTGGCATAAAGTAACTGACTGGCAGAGCAGTGCAGCTTCTTAAGGAAGAAGATCCAACATCTTGTTAGCTTACACTACAAAGCCCCCCCCCCCCCGCTTTGGTTGCTACAAAGCACATACAGCATTCCAAGAGACTATTCTTTGCCCTCCAACATGGAAAAAAAAGGTTCATTGAAAAAGATTTCTTTGCTTATCCAGAGTCCTCCTTTCTCTTTGGTTATGGATCATTACAAATGTCTCTTAGTGGTTTTGCTATTTCAGAGTTCCTCCATTAGAGGATCAATCATGGCATAAAAACATTCATGGAGACAGCTTTTCTTACATATTCAGTCATCTCTTCCATTCATAAAGATGGAAGCAAATGTAAGATTTAGTCCTTAAAAACTGCAGAGAACATTGCAGAACATACTAACTAATATTACTTTCTTACCATAATCTTTCTCCATCTGAATGTGGAGCACTGGTATTCCTACAGTCAGAACACTAGGCACATATTTAGAGCACTACAGCCTGGAGGGTTCCCAAATTTAGAGCATCTCTCTCTCTCTCTCTCTCTCTCTCTCTCTCTCTCTCCCTCTCTCTCTCTCTCTCCTTTGCAGCAGTTCTTCCTCCTCCCTTATCCCACTTCTACAAACTCTAGAACAGTTTTTCTCCACCTTAGCAACTTTAAGATGTATGGACTTCAGCTCCCAGAATTTCCCAGCCTGCTCTAGAGAAATAAAGTTTGCTATATGATGAACACCATATTCTTTCAAATGCTGTGACAGAAAGAAAAGGCACCAGAATTCCCAGCAGTCGGAAGAACATATAGCACATATATCCTGAAGGGTAAAAGAAAGAGCTAAAGAAGGGAGAAGAGGAGAGACAAAATGAGGAAACAGCTGGACGTTTGGATGGGAAGTCTAACCAGGGCACCTTGAAGCCCATAATAAAATCCCTACTGGCTGTGCTGGCTAGCTAGAAGTCATATGAGGGGGGGCAGGCTGCTATAACCAAATGCCAGAATAGCTACTAATTCATTTTTCAGTTCTCTACTGTTTCCCCAATACTGTGCACTCATGATGAGTTCTACTATTATTACATCTCTTTCCACTGTTAATAGAAATACTACTTTCTGAATCTAATAGCTTTTTAAAAAATCCTCCTCTGCTTCATGTGGTGTGAACAAAATGCCATGCTTTTATTAACATTTTGAAATCATCACACAAAATATCTTGTGTTGTCCCTGAGCATCTCTGAACAGTTTGATTTCCATCTCTGCCATTGCTGGGCTCGATTACTGATTTATGTACAATATCCTGAAGCAAATATACTTCCATATATCTTGGGCAGCAATCAACCACAAGGAGATAGTCTTTCTCTTTAAATTCAAATAAGTCCATTCCCAGCTTCTGCCAAGGCTTTTTTGGAATTTCATGAGGCAATGTACATTCTTTATGTGCTTTATTTCTGAAGGCTTGACATCTGGTACATGACTGTACCAAATCTTCAATTTGAGCACATATGCTTGGCCAATAAACAACTTCTCAAGCCCTTCATTTGCATTCTTTAGTTCCCAGATACTCTTATGTTTGGCATTCAAGAGTTTTTCCTGTTTTACATTTCCTGTTATGACTGTTAATTCCACCAAGAACAGGTGCCTCTAGAACTTCAAGGTGCTGGTCATCACCTATGATGTTCTACATAGCCTATAGCCTGGTTATTTGCAAGTCTGATTGTGACTACCCATCTCATAAGATCCATCAGTGTTGGCATGCTTTAGATCCCATATATTAAAAAGTGTCATCTTGTGGGACCCAAGAGGTGCACCTTCCCTTCCTTCTGGAATAACATTTCTTCTAAGATCTCCATAAGACCTTGCTGACCTTCAAGAGAGTCTTGAAGACCTGGCTCTCTTCACAGGCCATGGATCAAAATGTTACATGTGTGCCCACTATTAAGACTGAGTTGGTTTTGTTAAGAAGAATCTTGGTTTTATTCTGTGGAATGGCTGTCTTGTTATTGTTTTAAACTGTTTAGTTTTCTGTTTGAAACCTTGTAATCTGCCCAATGTTTTTGTGTCCAAGTGAGTAACCATAAAAGTAATTAAAAATAAACTTCTGTTCTGACCATGCCTACAAAATAAAGTAAAGAAAATTGAGGGTGGGGCAGTGGTGGGATTCAGCCAGTTTGCACCAGTTTGGCAGAACCAGTAGCTAATTTTTTGTTGCCCAGACCCAGAATGGACTTCTGGAAGCAACATCCACAGAGAACCAGTTGTTCACATATTTGAATCCCACCACTGGGGTGGGGTTGAGTAGTGATTTGTAGTAGTTGTATGAAATGCCCTCTTCCGTTTTAGCTCCAAAGTTGGGTAGTGTGTGTGGCATCGTGTGATTAACATATCAGTCTACAGTAAGAGATACTCTGCAGAAAGAGGGAAACAATCCAAGTAGCAATTCATTTGCTCTGTAATATAAATGAATTACTTAATGACTACATGGGGCATTCTGGAGTTGAGGGAGGACAGAGAACACATGATTATTGTTCCAGTTCTAACTGTGGTTATAAGTTGAGGACTACCTGTTTGCCCCATGAAACTAACAAATTCTTTCTGCACAATGTAACAGCAATGGGCTTACATCAGTGGCAATGGGCTGGGATCTATGACAATTCACCATGGCTAACTCACCACACAGCCAACTCGCTGTGGGATAACTGCAGGTCAAGAATTACACTAATATCAAAGAAATGGTGGAACAGAATCATTAAAGAAAGGACGCAAAAGCAGGGAAATGTGAATGACAAAAATTAAAATATTTATTTTATTTTATACAATTAAATTGAATTGTTAAGTTGTCCCACGGTGAGTTGACCATAGCAAGGTGTCCTGCTGCTAGTTGGCCATGCTGAGTTGGCCGTGGCAAGCTGTCCCATTCTGATGGGCTGAGGCATATTGATAGACAATCGCCCTGAGTTTTATTTAAAAGAACAAATAACTTTTTCCCATTTTGCAAACAAAGAAAGCAAAATTTTAAAAATCAGAAATATAGCGTGACTCATTTTGATCCTTCCACCATTATTCTCACTTCTGATTCTTAAGGCAAAATGAAATCCATCCTGCACTCGTGCCACAATTTTCAACCTTTTGTAACCTTTCAACCAACATGTTGCTTTTTACTGGTTCGATTGTATCCTACCACTTCTCAAAGGAACCTCCTTATCCTGCTCTAATCTCACTTGAATCTGATTTAATGAAATTTACCCAGCAAGGATATAATCAGATATAATCATTGTTGGCAATAATACTTCTAAAGGCTAAACAAAAAGGTTGGTTCATATTTTTGTATATACTGTGAGAAGCTTACTTTGATTCATGTTCAGATATATATTATGAGACAGTCACTCTCAGAGTCCTCATCTGAGAAGAAGAGGGATGAGAAGGCAAGGAGAATCTAAGATCCTGGATTCTGATCCTGACATGGTGACACAGCTCCAAAGTCTGCAGGATGTTAATGGCTGCGTGTCAAGAGCCAAACTGCAGAAAGCAAAGGAATGACAGATTGCCTGGAACAGCTTTGGAAAGTAATGGTCCACTTGGGAGTCAGTTTGTACTCCTGAGTAGTCTGGCTCAACCAACAGTTCTGAACAATCCTGGCTGTTTTGAACAAAAGCCAAGCTCTCTTAATACGAAGGCTTCTTCCCGACAGCAGTTAAATACTGAAACAGTCAAACACTGTGATAGCCACATCTTGTGCCCTGACTTTGGACCTGATCTTGTTTCTGGGAAATATCACTTTGGTCTGATCCCTGGTTGTTTGACTCTTTTAACCTTGATGGTGGATGATGATTCTTTTTGTCTTGAGCCTAAACTGAACTTAGATTTTGGATTGAACTTTGCCTTCTGGTTTTGCTTTAAGTGTTCTTTACTGGCTTTTGGCCCCAGGACAGCTTGTCTCCCTGTTTGAAAAGTGGATAGATTAAGGATTCAGCAACTGATAATTCTTTAAGAGGTCCATATACTACTTGTAAGTTTTGCAGAATTTATAGGTGCTTTGGTGAAACTTTCTGCAGTTCATTACCCCTTCCTGTTAAATTGACATCTACTAATGGAAATTCTAGTTTTGCATGCTACAATGTATCAAACAGGACTGCAATTAACATCTTGAAATCTATTCCATGGAGCAGCCTCTAGGAACGTTTAACACCTCTAGTCAATCACTGTAGAGGTTTTGCTCAGTGCTTCTTCTTACAATGTGCCACAACCACATGTCTCTTTATTCAGTTTTCTTACTGAACCCTGGAATTTGACAAGGATATTATTTTTATAGCAGTAGATAAAATGAAGATACTCAAACATTTAAAGAGCAGATGATACAACCAATGTGATGTCTGGATGAGAAGCTATCTGACTTGTGTTTTATTATGTTTTGCTTATTTATACTTACTTATTTCCAGAACCTTGAATTGCACCCAGAAACTTGCCAGTAACCAGTGCAGCTTGGAGAGGAATGGTGACACATGGGCATACTTGTCATGATTCCGTGCCAGCCTGTGTTCCCAACAGCTGAGTCTGGGGACTCTGAGGAGGAGGTGGAGGAGGCATTTAGAGGGCCATCAGGGTCAGAGGGAGGCTCTGATAAATTACAAGATTCAGGTCTGATGAAGAGCTTGGCCCCTCCAGTTGTATTACGGATTGAAGCTCAGCTGTGTGGGGGAGAGTAAGTCGGATTTGGAGGATTCACAGCTGATGGACATAATTGATGCTCATAGACGCAGGCAATTAGCTAGAGGAGATCAGCAGCAGTCAATACGACAACTCCAGGGGAGGAGGAGAAGGCATTGAGAACTTGGGACTGCTTTATAAAAAGGGAAGGTATGGGTGGTGCTGGTTGCTGAAGGCAACCATTTGTAAAGAACTTCCAAGGATCATGGTCTGTTTTGTTTTGTCAGTGAATTTCTTGTTTAAACTTTTGCTCTGTTTGCCTTTGTAACCAATTATCTGTTAGGAAAGTATTCTGTGTTTTTTGTTTTGGAGAAAAACTTATCAGGACTGTTTTGGAAATAAAAAGAGGTAGGCTTTTTCCCAGCCTACTGTTTAAGAGGGGCTTGTTCTTGTGACATAATAAGGACGGACATAGGCTGGGACAAAACAATACTTACCTTGCTCATCACTGCCTACACTGCTGTATTCTGGACTTCTGAGAGGACCTCATGTAGAGCACATTGCAATAGTCCAGTCATGACATTTAAAGGATGTGTAATCATTTAGATGAGCTCCAAATCTAGGAACGGCTACAATTGGCATACTAGAAGGAGCAGTGCAAAGGCTGTCTTAGCCAGAACATCATATGATCCACTTTCTCCAAGATACTCTGCAACTCCCATCTAACTACCTTCTCAATAACTTTTATTAAAAAGGGGAGGTTGGCAACAGGACAATAATTGCTTCTAGGTTCAGGGGTAATTTCTTGAGGAAGGGACTTGTCATCACCAATACACCTTCTTTAAGCCTAAAGGCATCATGTTCTCTTTTCAGAGAAGCTAATACCATAATACCTTGCATCTCGGTGGAAGCTTTGACAATGATGGAAGGACCGGGTTCTAATACATATGTAGAACATGCAGAAATCAGAGTTTGATAGGTTTTTCCACTACAATGAGAGCTATAGACTCAAACTCACCCCAGAAAAACCCATAACCTCAATCAAGAACCTCAATTAGATTTGCCAGTTGGAGTCCAAATCCAAACAAAACTGAGTGATTTTATTTGCCAGATAGTTAAAACTTTCTTGAAATCCCTGCAGATGATCTTGTGACCTATATTTCCCCAGTTGAGAGAACTATCAGTGGATACAATAAGGGCAGAGAATACTGATATCTTGCCATTCTTATTGCTACAAGGTAACCCCAGATATGGTCTCTTATCCATGTTCAATGAGAGTCATTCTTCATTAACAGTGCTCCAGCTGCCTCTTCTGTTGCTTTATCTCCCAGAGTTCTTTGATAAATTAATGGACACACCGGGAGAAGCCACATAGAAATAATGCAACCCAGAACAGCAATCAACAGAAAGCACTACCTGCCCACAAGATTCCCAGGGAAAACCCTAAGATCCCTCCAGAATTCTACAAGATCCATCAATTGCCTGGGTCTATCTTGAGTTCCATGATGGAAAAACATAAGGTTCAATTAATTAAATAAT
Organism: Crotalus tigris; assembly: GCF_016545835.1. Classification (NCBI taxonomy): domain Eukaryota; kingdom Metazoa; phylum Chordata; class Lepidosauria; order Squamata; family Viperidae; genus Crotalus; species Crotalus tigris. The sequence continues at coordinate 1,904,591 of NW_024100213.1, read as the reverse complement.
GTCAGGTATAAGCCATATATTCTGTTGAATATCCAACATAATACTTGTAGGCTATTTCTCCACCCCGTGTGCACACACAGCTTATATTGAAACTGAATTGCACTTTTTCAATGTTCCAAAAGCTCACAGAAAGATTTGCATCTCTTTCTGCCAAAACACAATATCTTTTACTTTTTTCCCTCTCTCTCTTTAGTTTTGCATGCCTCTTTCTAAAGGGTTAATGTATTGCATAATAATTCATGCTGTGGCTGATGCCACAATACTGAAAATGGTCCCTGGCATTCTGTACTTTTTTTTCTTGCTGAGAACTTTTGTTGTCAGTAAAGCTTTTGCTTTGGGGCTGTTTAGCTTTGTGTGTTTGTTTTTGACCATTTGAGTGCCCTGATTATTATTTTTTCTTTCAGTGGTTATTGCTTCCTAGCCACTTCTTCTATATTACGTGCACTCTACAGTTAAGTCACTGTCTGTTTCATTGTCTATTTGTACTGTATATCTGCCTGACTCTGTCTTGTATTTAATTTTGTGCCAGCAGCTTTAAATCAACTATATATGAGCCCATCATTTTTTCTTCATTATTTTACCACTTGTAATTTTCATAAAATCCTTTTTTTTCTTGATACTCAATATGCTACAAACATTAATCAAAATTTTCATGGTCATCAAACTGAAAAAAAAGAGAGTTTAATCTCTCTTGGCCACCATCTGAAGGAATAATTCTGCCTGTAATCTCTCTCCGTCTTTTAATCTGCTCCATTCACAATTCAGTACCTTGCTGATCTAGAGCTCTGTAGACTTTACTTTGAACCCCTATTTTCTTGGAGAATGAGTTGCTGCATTTTTATCAGCTTCTCTTTGGCAACCTGTGATGAAATGTATTCTTGCAACTATTATTAAGTGGTGTGGCACTGAAGACTGAAGTATGCAACTGAACAAATTGATAGGCATCTTCCTCTAGATCAGTATTTCTCAACCTTGGCCATTTAAAGATATGTGGACTTCAACTCCCAGAATTTATTATTATTATCGATCATCGCACAGTCAGTCAGATGTTCAGACTGGATTTGGCATTTTGTCTACCTATCGAGTCCTTACCCAGGACCTGGGATAGGCAGATGTGGATGTTTGATGGTGTTACAGGTATCGTCGCAGGATGGAAGCAGTTCCTAATAAGGCTGCCTTTTGCAATTGACTAATAGCGAATTTGTCAATGCCAATGGTGTTCAAGTGGTGCTCCAGTTGTTTTGGGATTGCACCCAAGGAGCCTAGACTATTGGTACTACCCTTGCTTGCTTTTGCCACAGTCTTTCTATTTATATTTGTAGGTCTTTGTATTTTGTTATCTTCTCCAGTTCTTTCTCGTCTATTCTGCTGTCTCCAGGCACTGCCAGGTCCACTATCCAGACTTTTTTGTCTTTCTTATCGACAATTGTTAAGTCTGGGGTGTTATGTTGCAGGTGCTTGTCTGTTTGAATTCTGAAGTTCCATAGCAGTTTAATTTTATCATTTTCTATGACTTTCTCTATTTTATGATCCCACCAGTTTTTGCTTACAGGCAAATGATATTTGCCTGTATTATTATTATTATTATTATTATTATTATTATTATTACTACTATTATTATTATTTAAAATCCCCAATCCTATACCTACTGAACAGTAGTTACAAGATATGGTGAAAGGGAGGGGGCAGGGAAACCTTCAATTGCAAGTGCTTCCTCCTTGCATCAAAACTTGTATAGAATTATTGGGAGGTGGGGGTTTTTTCCCCCTGGAGGGCCTATCCTGTGAAAGCCAAGCCTGCACACCAGCGGTGAGGGCAGGGCTGACAGGTGACCCTGCACCACCCGGCCAGGGAGTTGCTGAAAGGTGCTTGGTTGGCAGCAGCAGGGAGGGGCTGAGAGGAGCTCTCTGTCACTCGGGCCTCCTGGCCTCAGCTGCTAGCGGCATGATTAAGAGGGAGGCCTGGAGCAAAGTGAATGTGCCCACGTGGGCTGGAGGTGGGGGGGGAAGGCAGCTCTGGAGGAGCATGGGGAGGGTTGCTATTAGATTGGGAAGAAAAGGTTTTAATGAGGCCTGGTGTCTGCTGATCCGGCAATCTTCATGGACGCCATCCAGCTTAGCAATAGAGTTACCCGCTTAAACAAAAACCGCCAAAGGAGCTGAGCAGGGAAAAGAACACATTTTCCTGTGTAGCAAACTGTGAAGTACAATCAGGAATATACAGCAAAACCCTCAGAAACCAATTAATGTTTGCGAGAACCAAACTGCTAAAAATACTCCCCCTTTTCTGCTCCAGCGAAAGGGAAGAAGTGCTGAGCCTTTGGAACGGTTGCCCCCTGCCTGAGCCACTCTGCCCCGGCCAACGTCTGAGTGCCCCAGTGCCCTTGGCAAAACCCGGCCAGGTCCAACTCTGAAGGCTCACGAAGTCCAGGCCGGCCAGGAGAGAATTGCCCACCTTGCCATAGAGGCTGAGATATTCTCTTTTATCCTCTCCCAGGATAGGAGAAGCTGGTCAAGTGCGAAACGGAAAATGTATCTTTGCTATAGCAGCTATACTGCCCAGCTAGACTAGCATGCAGGTTTAATGTAAGAGCTATCTGGGAATAAACAGAGATGGGAGGCAAGCCAAGTTGTGGATTTAGTTCTAAAGCAAAAGAACCATTCTTGAACCCAAAGAATGCCTTAGAACAGGAGGCAATGTTTCTCAATGGACTCCCATATTTCATTAAGCTATGGCTTACTAATAAACCACAATCAGCTAGCTTCATGCAATGTACTAAGTTGTATAAAGGTACATGTATGTGTGTATGAACACACGTTAATTGTGCTCAGAAACCCTGATGGCCAGGGACAAATGCAGCGTTAGCATTGGAGTTACACAAACTGTGCGTGCTTCCTCCCCCAGCAATTTCATGGTGTCATCTCATGACCAGAGATTTGCCACTCCAAGCAATCCTTGCACCAGGGCCCATTTTTGATCAAAGAGTTGTTATTTCAACTTAGGGTCAGTTGATTCAGAAGTGGCAAAGTATAGATGCCTTGTGATACAAAGTATCATTCAGGGATTCTTAGTTCCTGGGCTTCCATTCTGGCGATGTAGTAGCAGCATTTGGATAAAGCATCCCAAGCTGGAACTACTGAAGTACCCTCTCTCAGGAATGATTTTGAGTCTGGGCCTGGCCGGACCGAAAGGGGTGGGATGATCACTAGTTATACTCTGCCTTGAAATAACAGCTGTGAGCACTGATTGTGTGGCAGTTCTCCATGCTAAGGTATCATCCACAAAGAGCAGGTACTAGTTGGCTGAAAGTTCCTGTAAGCTTCTAACTAAATAAATATGATCTTGCAGTATTTTGATATCTGAATAGATCTGGAAAGAGTCAGAAGGTTTGGTTTAATCATGGGTGCATTTTAAACTGATTAGAGATGAAAATACTGGTTATTTGGAAGTCTCGAAGGAAACAGTTCCAAGTCTTGATGGGATGTGTGGACCTGGTTCCTTCTCAGGCAGTCAGCCTTTCCATCTCCCAACCCTCATGAATCCAATTTAAAATACATTTAAGAGCTATACTGTTTTAAGGACATTGCAAGCATTGACATGTTTACATATTTGCTTATCTAGAGTCATGGAAAACCACTAGTTAATCATCGTCAGCACACAAAACTGCCTGACAATCAGTATGCACCAGTTGTCCCCTCAGAGCCACGCTTAAACACTCAGGCTTCACTTGTCTTCACAATACATTTAATATTTCTCCATATTCTTGGGTTTACTACAATAGCAAACTGCCATTGCCTTCCAAACTTGTATAGTGAAACAATGACACAATGTCCTATGCCCATGCCAACAAGTTCAACACTGTGTTATACAGGAGTTGGGAGGTCACTGCTTATCTCTTCAAGCATCAAAGTTTGAAATAGATAAATAATCTTTATATCCCAGCCCAAAAAGAGTTACAATAAGGTAGAACCAGTGATGGGATTCAGTCAGTTCGTAGCTAATATTTTGTTGCCCAGGCCTAGAATGGACTTCTGGAAACGGCATCCACACTGCGAACTGGTTGTTCACATATTTGAATCCCACCACTGGGTAAAACGTACACAGGACAAAGAAAAAAGAAAAAGATGTAACAAGGTCTCAAAAGCAATTAAGAGGCAAAAGCACACTTGAACAAATATATGTTATTTTGTACTGTGTTAGATTTGAAACATTAAAATTAAAAGCATACTGTATTTAATCCTCTGCATTTTAATTATTTTTTGTTTGTTTGTTTCAAACAGTCATTTATACTCAAAACTAAAGCCATCTTGAGTCTCTTTAACAAACAGAAGGAAAAACTATTATGGTCTATAAGACATGAGGAATACCAACATTGTTACAGCATCTCTAGTTATTGAAATCTGACATCTTGTATTTATCAAGAGACCTCTTGTCTTGTCTTCCATCCTCTTGATATTCAGATTCCTCAATATTCATGAGGGAACAAAACAAGCCAGGATTGGTTTTAATTGCTGGTTTCATTAAATACCTGCCCCTGGTTACTCAGAATCTCAGTTTAAGTCATTAGTGAGAATGATCCCACAAAAGACACCTGGAGCACTATAGAATGAAGCCACTTGTTCCTGCTTTCCTTGGACAACCATTTAGCTTCAGATTATCAGTTCAGTTCCCCAGAGGAACAGAACAGAATTAAATTAGCATTACCTCCCTAAATAAACCCAAATGTAAATCAAACATGTAGCCTGTGCCATGATTTGGGCCATCCTTCCCCATGGCAGTCACAAAATAAGTCCAAGTTTCTTGAGATGACACGTGTGTTTTTTATTCATCATTAGCATCCCAATCTCTAGAGCATGGGTCTTCAAACTTGGCCCTTTTATGACTTGTGGACTTCAACTCCCAGAATTCCTCAGCCAGGCATTCTCAAACAGTTCCCAACTTTATGTATTAAGGAAAGAAGACAGACTGGAACTTCTGGTGAAAAAGGCTTGTCAAAGGCAGGAGCACTTAACTGAGGAAGCTGGAGCTGAAAAGGGATTCATGGGCAGACACTGAATCAGCAGGCCTCAAGCCCATACCAAAAAAAACCTAAAGATGGAAAGAAGCAGATTGTAGAAACATATGTCTTTGCACATTTACCTAGGTTCTGAATGACATGCTGAGAATTCTTCCATGGGCATATAGCAAATGCTGCTTGTAGTCACGTGCCATGTAAGCGGCAATATAACCAGATGTAGTAACAATCAGTGGATCTTCTAGACATTTAATTGTGGTGTTAGCAATTAGGGAAAGTATCTATCCCTTTGACAGGTATGTGCTTGTAACTGCAGAGGCCATCTGCTTTCATAGAACTAATTCCCCAACTCCTGTAGGATCAGGTTGGCTAAAAAAAGGAAAGCATAATTTATGGAGGGAAATATGCTGTGGGCGGAGATATTGTGCCACAACGTTTGCTTTAGGGTCCCCTAGAGCATCTCTCTCTCTCTCTCTCTCTCTCTCTCTCTCTCTCTCTCTCTCTCTCTCTCTCTCTCTCTCTCTCTCAAGATTTACTATTCACTCTTGATGCCTTGATTTTTGGAAGGAGCAAGGCTTTTGTGAAGTGAAATGAGGTCAGAAAATCACAAAATACCCACACATAATAAGACTATAAGAGACTATTTGCAAAATGGGGTATTTATTATGAGAAGCTAAGGATGCAAACTTTAGTTCTGCTGGGTTTCCAGTACAGCATTGGGGGGGGGAGTTCAGGTTTGAATAGGGGAGGGGGCCAAGAAGCTTTGACTGAGGCTTCAAAGCCACATGTCTGGGTGGAGTTGACATTAGTACTGATTAGCAAAGAATACCGATTATTTTAAGAGCATTTGTGGCAGTTCCTTTGTATGCCTCACAACAGAGAAGGCTGTTGAGGGAATATTGCATAGGGTCCAAAAACTGTAAATGCAGCCCTGGTTTTGATCCCTTCAGTCTGGCAGAGCTGACAAAACTGTTTGCATTAAGTCAGTGACAAACAACCCCAAACCTGTTTTAAGGCTATAGCCAAGGAAAAACCAGACCTCACCTCCATGCAGGTGGTTATGACATGGTATATAACCAAACAACCATTATAATATCCTGTGTGGTAGAGAGGGGTTGATGGAATTATTTATTACCTCTGACAGGGCAGAGATGCCCTGTAGCAATTCTGCCAATCAGCAAACAGCTTCTCGCGTCTATTTGCATAAATTACCTGCCCTGCCCTTTAGAGATCACAAAACTTTGAAGTTCAGCCAGCAAGTGAGGGGAGTGTGTAACACATGGCAATGCCAGCCAGGCCACCATTAAACCTGAATAATAATTCTCTGAATGCTAGTAAATACATGAAATACAAGACACGAGCCCAACATAGTGGTTTCCAGTTAACAGCTTCCTTCCTTCTCACACCACTATTATTACTCCTATTTCTTTCAATTTACCCAACAGCAAAATATTTAAAATTAATTTAAAACATGGAAGAGTGTAAAAAGGCTTAAAAAAACCCCTAAAACAAGATGAAATTTAGGGAGAAACAGTAAAAAACAACATGTAAATCGCTATCCAGGAATAAGGCAAATAGTATATATCACAGTATTTCAAGACCTCCATTTTCATTTATTTTATCCCACTGATCCTAAATGCAGGGTCAATATCTCAGGGGCTGCCACAAAGAAGAGGGAGTCAAGCTATTTTCCAAGGCCCCTGAAGGCAGGACAAGAAGCAACGGGTGGAAACTATCCAAAAAGAGAAGCAACCTAGAATTAAGGAGAAACTTCCTGACAGCTAGAACAATTAACCAGTGGAACAACCTGCCTCCAGAAGCGGTGAATGCTCCAACACTTAAGTCTTTAAGAAGAAATTGGACAGCCATTTGTCCAAAATGGTGTAGGGTTTCCTGCCTGAGGAGGGGGTTGGACTAGATGACCTCCAAGGTCCCTTCCAACTTTATTATTATTATTATTATTATTATTATTATTATTATTATTATTATTATTATTATTGATCATCGCACAGTCAGCCAGATGTTCAGACTGGATTTGGCATTTTGTCTACCTATCGAGTCCTTACCCAGGACCTGGGATAGGCAGATGTGGATGTTTGATGGTATTACAGATATCGTCGCAGGATGGAAGCAGTTCCTAATAAGGCCGCCTTTTGCAATTGACTAATAGCGAATTTGTCAATGCCAATGGTGTTCAAGTGGTGCTCCAGTTGTTTTGGGATTGCACCCAAGGAGCCTATGACTATTGGTACTACCCTTGCTTGCTTTTGCCACAGTCTTTCTATTTCTATTTGTAGGTCTTTGTATTTTGTTATCTTCTCCAGTTCTTTCTCTTCTATTCTGCTGTCTCCAGGCACTGCCACGTCCACTATCCAGACTTTTTTGTCTTTCTTATCGACAATTGTTAAGTCTGGGGTGTTATGTTGCAGGTGCTTGTCTGTTTGAATTCTGAAGTCCCAGAGCAGTTTAATTTTATCATTTTCTATGACTTTCTCTATTTTATGATCCCACCAGTTTTTGCTTACAGGCAAATGATATTTTTTGCAGATCTTCCAATGCACCATTGTTGCTACTTTGTCATGCCGCTGCTTGTAATCAGTCTGTGCAATCTTCTTGCAACAGCTTACCAAGTGGTCCACTGTTTCTTCAGCTTCTTTGCATAGGCGGCACTTACTGTCTGTTGCTGTCTTCTCAATTTTGACTTTGTATGCATTTGTCCTTAAGGCTTGGTCTTGTGCAGCCAGAATTAGTCCCTCGGTCTCTTTCTTCAATTTTCCTGCTCTTAGCCATTGCCAGGTTTTATTATTATCTGCTTTCCCAGCTATTTTTTTCATGTATTGGCCATGTAGTGCTTTGTCTTCCCATGCCTCTATTCTGTTCTTCATTTGGTCTTTCTTGTAGGCCAGTTTGGTCTCTCCAGTAGTTAGTAAGCCTTCCTGATATACTAATTTCAGTGCATCTTCATCATTGTTCTTCAGATATTCTTCCAAAGCCATTTTTTCTTCTTCAACCATCTGATGTACTTGTAGCATTCCACGCCCACCTATTTGCCTTGGTAGATAAAGTCTATCAATGTCACTGCGTGGATTATAATTATAATAATTATAATAATTATTATCATTCATCGCACAGTCAGCCAGATGTTCAGACTGGATTTGGCATTTTGTCTACCTATCGAGTCCTTACCCAGGACCTGGGATAGGCAGATGTGGATGTTTGATGGTATTACAGATATCGTCGCAGGATGGAAGCAGTTCCTAATAAGGCCGCCTTTTGCAATTGACTAATAGCAAATTTGTCAATGCCAATGGTGTTCAAGTGGTGCTCCAGTTGTTTTGGGATTGCACCCAAGGAGCCTATGACTATTGGTACTACCCTTGCTTGCTTTTGCCACAGTCTTTCTATTTCTATTTGTAGGTCTTTGTATTTTGTTATCTTCTCCAGTTCTTTCTCTTCTATTCTGCTATCTCCAGGCACTGCCACGTCCACTATCCAGACTTTTTTGTCTTTCTTATCGACAATTGTTAAGTCTGGGGTGTTATGTTGCAGGTGCTTGTCTGTTTGAATTCTGAAGTCCCAGAGCAGTTTAATTTTATCATTTTCTATGACTTTCTCTATTTTATGATCCCACCAGTTTTTGCTTACAGGCAAATGATATTTTTTGCAGATCTTCCAATGCACCATTGTTGCTACTTTGTCATGCCGCTGCTTGTAATCAGTCTGTGCAATCTTCTTGCAACAGCTTACCAAGTGGTCCACTGTTTCTTCAGCTTCTTTGCATAGGCGGCACTTACTGTCTGTTGCTGTCTTCTCAATTTTGACTTTGTATGCATTTGTCCTTAAGGCTTGGTCTTGTGCAGCCAGAATTAGTCCCTCGGTCTCTTTCTTCAATTTTCCTGCTCTTAGCCATTGCCAGGTTTTATTATTATCTGCTTTCCCAGCTATTTTTTTCATGTATTGGCCATGTAGTGCTTTGTCTTCCCATGCCTCTATTCTGTTCTTCATTTGGTCTTTCTTGTAGGCCAGTTTGGTCTCTCCAGTAGTTAGTAAGCCTTCCTGATATACTAATTTCAGTGCATCTTCATCATTGTTCTTCAGATATTCTTCCAAAGCCATTTTTTCTTCTTCAACCATCTGATGTACTTGTAGCATTCCACGCCCACCTATTTGCCTTGGTAGATAAAGTCTATCAATGTCACTGCGTGGATGAAGGGCGTGATTCATTGTCATTATTTTTCTGGTCTGGATAATCAAGTGCCTAGAAATAACAGGAGTAAGTAGAAACATCAGAAAATTTGTGCAAAATCGATGGCACAATGGAAGACACAGTTGCAGATCAATGGTGAGAAGCTGGGAGAGGTTAATATCAAGAGAGGAATATTTCAAGGAGATTCATTATCACCATTACTATTTGTTATTGCACTGTTTCCTCTGTCAACAATACTGAATAACTCAGGACATGGCTATCAAACATCAAAAACATCTGCTAGACTATCCCACCTCCTTTACATGGATGATCTGAAGCTGTATGGAAAAACATCATCTGAAATAGAATCGCTGCTCAACACTGTCCGTATATATAGCCAAGATATTGTAATGGAGTTTGGCTTGGACAAATGTGCCACACTTACTATCAAACAAGGAAAAATAGTGAAAACTGAAGGAATCAAGATGCCCCACGAAAATAACATTAAGAGTCTGGACGAGGAAGAATACTACAAATACTTGGGTATCCTTCAAGCTGACAACATCAAGCACACTGAAGTCAAGAAAAAGATTAGAGGTGAATACATCAAGAGAGTGAAGAAGATCTTAAAATCCAAACTCAATGGAGGAAATACCATAAAGGCAATCAACACCTGGGCAATCCCAGTCATTAGGTACACAGCTGGAATAGTGGACTGGACTCAAGCAGAACTAAAAGCAATGGATAGGCAGACCAGAAAAATAATGACAATGATTATTATTATTATTATTATTATTATTATTATTATTATTATTATTATTAAATGTTGCATGCCCTTTTGAAAGTTGTTCAGGGACTATGCAGGTACAGTAGTGCCCTTCATGCAAGCTTTGGGAAATAGGAAGGTTGTTTGAGAAAATATTTTTTTCCCAGAGATACTGTTCCCAGGCCACAACTAAAGTTCAAAAAGATGGTAGGGACTCCAAGGAACAAATTCTATGGTCTCCAAGCACATTATCTGCATTCCAGAAATCCCAGATTCAGTCCTTGACAACTCCATTTAAAAATGACGATGGGAAAGTCCTTACCTTCAAAATTCTACTGGTATGAGCATCACACTGGGCTAGAGACCCGAATAATTGGAAAGGAGTGACTCCATTTCTTATGTTCCCAATCCCTGTGATGTACAGTTATAACGGGTTGTATACATTAAGCACTTGTTTACAGTGAAAAAAATGGGACTAAGATTAAATGTAAAGAAGATGAAATGAATGACAACAGGTCCAGCAACAAGCCTTAGAATTGGCAATGAAGATACTGAAGCAATAGATAGTTTCTGTCTATTAAGATGAGCTATCAATGATGAAGGAATGAACAGTCACTTGCTAAAGCAGCCATGAAGGCTTTGGAAAAGATATTCAAATGGTGTGATGTGTTTATACCCACAAACAGAATTGTGCAGGCAATGGTATTCCCTATGACACTCTATGGAAGTGAAAAATGGACTTTGAAGAATCATAGAATCATAAAATCACAGGTTTGGAAAAGACCTTAGGGCAGAATTAAAAGAATGTTGATGCTCTTGAACTTACTGTTGACAGCCAAGAAAACCAACAAATGGTTCATCAAGCTAATTAGTTCTGCTGTTCTTCAGACGAGCCATGAAGACCTGGCTCCTCATCCAGGCCTTCATTCAAGGAGACTGAGGCCCCCCTTGCTTCATCATGCTTGCCACCTTTTAGCTTTATAATTTATTGATTTTATTGTAATTTCTTTGTTTGATTGCTGTGTGCCACTCAGAGTCTTTGAGGGTCGGGCAACATACAAATTTAATAAATTGTTATCATTTCTCACTTGAAGTGTAAATGACCAGATTCAAATTATCATACTTAAAATTAAAAAAGATATAGATTTCTGAAAAAGTTCTATAATGCTGGGAATGGTGGAAAGAGAGAAAAGAGGATCATTGGTAGCAAGGTAGAACGGCTTAGTTACAGCAGTAATGCATGTACAACAGGAAAACCCAAAGAACCAGGTTAGGGAGAGATCCTTCTGGAGAAAATCTATAGATGTGGTCACTAAAGTTGACATTTACTTGATCTTCTCAGTTCTTCATTAGCAGTAATTTCTCACTAAGGCTAGGATCATTTCCTGAATTCAGGTTTTTTTTTCTAGCAATCTTGGCATGACACGTCACATTAGAACAGTTTGAAAAGAGTGAATGTGAATGTGTCTAGCATATGGCCTTCATTTATTTACCAAATTTAAAGAACTGCACATCTGGCCTTGTAGCTCTAGATTAGCCCGGGGTTCTCAGATGTAGTAGAAGACCCCATCTTTATTTGGTATTCAGTTGCTTGTCCAGTTGACTTCTATATATAGAATAGAGAGAAGTATCACCTCCTCCACCTCCTAAATTCAACCCTGATCTTTCTCCAGCTTCAGCTGTACAACTGCTCAGTGGTAAATTATGGCTCGAATTAAACCCAAGGGCAAAATTAATTTCACGACTGCTTCCCTATGGATGTGTCAATTTAAAAGGCAGATGCTCACATAGAATCAGCTTTAAGAAGGGGAAGATTTCATGAGCAGCTTCCACATCTCACTGAGAAGTAGGATCTCTGCTTAGCTAGCTGAAACATTTACAGATGACCAGAACCTCTTTCATCAGGAGCTGACTGGACTGTTATTCTAGAGAGTTTTATTTCATAACGGGATACTTTCTCACTTTCCTGTTTCTACAATATAAGAGTTACAATGAGTTAACACAGGCAAAATCTATACTGAGACAAAGCCTTTATTAGTCAGTTGAACATAAAGCTGTGTTTGCTTTTCCTTAAAAAAAAAACCTATAGAGGAAAACAAGGAATAAATGTGGCTAGAGTTCAAGCTATCTCTGCACTAGTTATTAACTTAAGTGCAGTGTGAAAATTGTCTGCAGACTTGCAGGCTGAATGCTATCAGGTGCAGATGAGTATTAAGCTGCTTCAAGAACCACTCTTTTGAATCATGATTTCTTATTGATTAGAATTCTAAACAGTTGCAATCATGTGACTCTCAGTAGTGTACAAAACTAATTACAAACATAAACATAAAATGTCTATGGTATAATTACCATATAATAAAGAAATTACAACCAATAATCTAATGAGAACAGTATAAATATTTCCGAGGTGTCTTTCAACTAATTAAAAAAGCCCCCCCCCCCAAAGACCTCTCTTCCTTCTGGAAGGACAAGAGTTTAGCTTTCTGGAGGGGGGTGATCAATAATATGAGGCCCATTATCAAAACTCCCCTCCTGGTCTGACTCCATTCTGATTTTATGGAAGTGGGTGATTTCAGGTAATTTTTCTTGGGACCACTGCATACATGTAAAATGCTCATGGTGTCTACTGCAGGTAACATGTGTTCACTGCATTTCAAACCAAGTATAGTTTCCAAGTGATCTTTAATGCAATTCCATGTAGATAGTTTGCAGTAGTCTAACCTGATGGCAAGGACACCGTGGACTTCTGTTGCAAAGTTCTTTTGCTCAAGGTGGACTGCAACATGAGCTAGTGTCCTGAGATGACCTCTACCTTTCCATCCAACAGCAGCCAGGTGTTCAACAGGATTCTCCCAGCCCTGGTATGGATCTGTTCCCTCAGATACAATATCATCCCACTGAAAGATAACATCAGAGGCAAATTGTCATAGGTAGGATAGAAAATTCCCTTGGTAAATAGAAAACAAAATATGCCAAATTTCTGAGTTTCTTCAGCCCTCTTCTCCCTTCTCAGTCACCTAAGGCAGGGGTAGGCAACCTTGGCTCTTTTATGACTTGTGGACTTCAACTCTCAGAATTCATGGTTGGCTCAGGAATTCTGGGAGTTGAAGTCCACGAGTCATAAAAGAGCCAAGGTTGCCTACCCCTGACCTAAGGGATGAGCTTTAGGTCTACCCCTCTACTTAATCAGGCCACCATTTGTGAAGTTACCAACACCTTTATTAAGAGTCTGTGGAGCCCAGTACAGCACAAAAGAACTTATTGACAATGTTTGTTGGGCAAGAACTCAAGCATAAGAATGCAGAAAATGAATTTGTGTTGACTTTCTCACTTATCTGGTCTGTTTCCTGAGTGTCCTTCCTGTGGTTATGGCAGTTGGTGCCTAGCTTTGAAGGAATTCTGTCACTTGCAGTAGCAGCTACTAAGGCTTAGCTCTGGTGTTAACCACATCCTGCCACTTGCAGGAATACCCTTTCAATAACTTCCTCATTTAGAGAGAAAATGGAGTTAGTGTAGGCCAGGGGTAGGCAACCTTGGCTCTTTTATGACTCGTGGACTTCAACTCCCAGAATTCCTGAGCCAAATTGGCTGGCTCAGGAATTCTGGGAGTTGAAGTCCACAAGTCATAAAAGAGCCAACGTTGCCTATCCCTGGTGTAGCCAAATAGAATCCAGTCTCAAATGCTGCTTCATGCATTCCTCTTCCACAGTACAAGGTTGAAGATGTGAAGGAAGTTTCATTAGTTACAAAGGACCAATAATAGCCAAATTTTGGAGAACTAACTAACAGTGAGGGAGCAGGTATACCCCAGAAAGAACAGAGTCGGCATATATAAAAAAAAAACCTATATGATTAAGATTTCTCATACTGCACTTCTAGCTTGTGCAGTGTAGTTGTCTTTGAAAGCGAAGAAAAAAACAACCCACCACCAAATAATATTGCTACTCTACATGTAATGCAATAAAACCAATAATGTTTATAGCAATCTTGTTGCTGTTTGAAAAGTGGAGTAATATTTGGTTGTTCTACAGAATGACAACATTATAAAGACATAATTTCTATTATGAAAAATCATTGCTGTAGTGAAGCTTTTCCTAACCTGGCAACACAGAAATGCGCAGGCTGGCAGTGTTGACTGTAGCCTGAAAACCCTGCAAAGGGCCCTTTGTTGGAAAAGGCTACTATAAGCCATGTAAGTCCTTGAGTCATTATGAGAAAAGCAATGGCTCTGTATTCCTCACTCAGCCCTTAAAGCCATGAGATAGCTTTGGACCACTCCATAGTTGCCTGCCTTAAAGTGAATTCTTGGAAGTAGAATGAGACCACCTGGAGGTTTTTCTGTGTTATCAGGTTTACCTGAGTGGTGCAAATGCATGTGGAGCCTTCTTGAAACTACTAAAAGGACTGTGTTGTTGACTGGATGACATCGTATCCCCCACCCCCACCCTGATCTATTGAGAGAGAGATATTCAATTTTGACATAGATGGCCATAATGGGATATGACATCATCTATCTCCAGTCTACAACACAGTCCCTTCAACAGTTCCAAGAAGGCTCCATACCCATTTGCACAACTCATGTGACCCTGATGACACAGATAAACCTCCAGGTGGCCTCAATGACTCTCTAAAAAATGCAAATGACCAGCTGTCTGCAAGGAGTATTAATCCTTCCATTCCCCACATTCCAGTCAGACCTGAAGAAGCTTCTTGGATGAGAAGCGAAATCTTCAAAGAAAAACAAGAAAGTTCAGTTGTGAAAAAGCATCTTTGGGACAACTATGATCTGGATGACTAAGAATCTCTATATTTGCTTTAAGGGGATGTAGAAGTAGAATAATTGCATCAGTTGCAAGGCAGAAGTTACCTTGTTGATGTCAAATCAAATTGCCTTTTGCTGCTCCAAAATCTCTTTTCTACATTTTTCAGTTTCAAGTTCCATTCTTCATCTTCTCTGTGCTTTCTCTCACTTGTTTTTCTCTCTTTATCTTCATTCTTTTCTATATTCTTACTGTCTGTGTCTGTGTAGTCTCTGTCTCACATACACACATATGCCCACACATATACAGGTAACTTTATTTTGAGAAATGTCAGCCTAGCTGCCACACTGGAAAAATCATGATGGACTTGTAAACAGTTCTCCCCTGACATTTAGAATTTCCCTGCCTGACCCTTAGACCATCGAGTGCTCTCGGCTGCTAAACCTCAATGCTTTTCCTTTTAAAATTATTGTTTTAAATGACATAATGTGCCTGAACTCCTGAAAGCCCTACAGAGGGGAAAAAAATGATTTGACACCCTCCATTTCAAAGCTGGCCCAGATGGAGAACTCGCCCTGTAAAGGCCCTGTAGAAAATATTCACTTGCTAAAAGAATAATAAAATAATTACTGCCTAGCACAAAGTCATGATGCTCTGTTCAGGACGCAGACAGCTAGAAGTAAAGCCACACCACAGCAGTCTGCGGCAGGAACAATACACAAAGCATGGCAGAGTCAAAGTGCTAAAGAAAAGGTTAAAGCAGAAGTGTTGAATCCCTTTGGGACTGTTTACGAACAATCTAAGCTCCTTAGAAGCAGCTAATTCATGGTCTGTTCAAGCAATCGTTGATGTGGTGGGGCCAGTGAAGAAGAAGTTGCAAGAAAGGTGCTTGGAAAGCAGTTGTGTGGAAACTCCCAGCCAAAACCCCAGGTCAAGCTAATTGCTCTTATCCTGCATCCTCATTTCTGCACCAAGGAACTAAACAAGCACCTCCCAATGCTTGCTGAAAGCTTCTGTGGGTAACAGGCCCCCAATGAGATGCTTGGGTTGTCAGTGGAGTGACAGAAATGGGTGGGTGAGATTGTCTGCTGGCAATTCTCCGGTAAGCTTCATTGCAGCTGAAGAATTAAAAAATTGACAGATAACATCCCTAAGAACTGGTGATTGTCTGGTTCTCTTTGGAAGCTGAAAGTAGACCTGTTGCTGTCAAATGTATCATGGAAAATGGATGGATATTTAGTCTTTTTACCAATTAATCTTAAAATTATTTAATAGTGAGAATTCTTGTCAGAAGTACTGTAATTATTATTATCTGAATCAATAGTATGAATGTAGTTTTGTTCTAGTATCTTTTTCACATGTTCACTGTTGCAAGAAAGAAGCCAATGGACTTGTCTCCAGACAAACATTTGCACATGAATTGCAACCTCCCTTATTAGAGAGTGTTAAACATCTGAACTGCTCTCAGCTGCTCAGGTAATCAGGAGGAGTGTCTCCTTCACAGCTAACAGGAAACTAATTAGAGGTGATGATGTCACATGTATTATTACATCATCAACAGATGGTACAAGCTGTGCAATGATATCATGACAATGACATATCATCATGGCTTGTACTGGAGAAGAAAGAAGGAATACAAATGAAATAAATTCAATCGCATGCATACTCTCTAATCTTGCTGCATATACTATTTTCAAAATTTAATTTCATGGGAGAAGAAAGGTGAAAGGGAATCCTAGTTCAGTTTTCTCCAACCTGGTAACCATCAGTATATTATAATGTCCATCATGCTGGTTGGCAATTCTGAGAATTGTAGTTAAAGGTATAGGGAAGGTAGCAAATCAAGAAATTTTGTTCCAGTCATTCATATTTAATCCACATTTGGAATAGGCCAAAATATATAATTTGGAAAGAAGATATTTTTCCAAGGCTAGCACATAACCAATAGTCATGTCAATGAGTTTTAGTTAACAGCTTCTGAGGGATTCCTCATTATACATAAGAAGTGTCAGGTTTCTAGTGTGTTCCCCATTACCTATATCTTTTACTTTTTATTATTTTCATTATATAGGATGTGTTTGTTCCTTTTAAAATAATTTCTGTTAGACCTAGCTCTCATTATGCTTTAGAAATGAATGCATATATAACAATAACAACAAAGGCATCAATTTGATAGAATCAGGCTAAATCGAGAGAAAGATAGATGTACATTGAGCTGTTTTTCCAGTTTACTTCTCCAGTTTTATAGCTTTTTAAAGAGACACAGCATGCATAAAAAACAGCTCCGCAACATCCAACTGAATAGTGTCAGTAGCATCCAGAGATCTTGCCTTGCCATTGAAAACCACCTTAATTCAGAGAAGGAAAGGCCAGAGCCTCAACTAGATGCCATCTTTATTCAAATCAGCTAAAGTAACCTGTGAGAAATTGTGTAGAGGCTGGAAAATAAATTGAAAGGATGGCAGACATAAACAACAAAGAGAGAGTAAGTGAATCAATTGACAGTTTGTCTCAAACGTGGCAACTTAGCCCAGATGGAAAGAAATCTGGGGAGAAGCACTTCAGATCACTCAAAGACACCCCCCCCCCCGTAATACAAAGAAGGCTGGGAAATGACTTTTTCCAGTTTCCAAAGATTCTGCATTTACACCCACCTATCATTAAAGAGACCTTAATCCTAAAGGGGAAAACAACCCAAGAAGTGTGGGAAACTCTGAAAAATGTGATCATAAAAGCCCAGACCAACACAATACCACTGAAAAAGAAAAACAAGAAATTCAAGAAGAAACCAGCATGGCTGCATAAAGATCTGTCTGACAAACTGAAAGACAAAAGGACAAATACAAAAAATGAAAAGAGGGGCACATAACTAAGGCCAATTATCAGCAGACATCCAGAATATGCAAAGATGAAGTCAGGAAAGCAAAGGCTCAGAACGAACAAAGACTTGCAACAGAAATGATGGATAAGAAAAAAAGTTTCTTCCAACATATTAACAACAAGAAAAAAGTCAAGGAAACTGTAGGTCCACCAAAGAGAGAAGATGGCAATGAAATAACAGGCAACAGGGAGAAGGCAGAGCTGCTTAACTCATACTTTGCATCAGTCTTCACACAAAAAGAAACTATAGCCCAACATATCAAAAAAAGCCACTGCAAAAGACAAATTAGAAACAAAAATTAAAATAAGCAAGAAAATGGTAAGAGAACATCTATCCGACCCTGACAAATATAAATCACCGAGGCCTGACAGATTACATCCCAGAGTTCTGAAGGAGCTGGCAGATGTTATCTCAGAACCATTGCATCACATCTTTCATAAATCCTGGAGCACTGGGGAAGTACCTGAGGATTGGAAAAGGACTGATATGATTCCCATCTTCAGGAAAGGAGAAAAAACAGACCCAGGAAACTACAGACCAATCAGTTTAACATCAATACCTGGAAAGATCCTAGAAAAGATAATCAAAAGACAGATCTGCAAACTAGAAGCAAACAAAGTCATAACCAGTAGCCAGCACGGGTTTCTTAAAAACAGATCATGCCAAACCAATCTTATTTCATTCTTCGACAAACTGACTAAACTAATAGACCAGCAAAATACTGTAGACATAGTATACTTAGATTTCAGTAAGGCATTTTATAAAGCAGACCACAACCTATTCCTTGGTAAGCTAGAAAAAAGTGGAATAGGCAACATCACCACCAGATGGATCTATAGATGGCTGGCTAACCATACTCAATGAGTAATCCTCAATGGCACTACATCCATATGGAGAGAAGTAAGCAGTGGGGTACCACAATGTTCCATCTTAGGCCCAGTATTCTTCAATATCTTCATCAATGGTTTAGATAAGGGAATTGAAGGGGAACTCATCAAATTTGCAGATGACACCAAACTGGCAGGAGTAGCTAACACCCCAGAAGACAAACTCAGGATCCAAAAAGATCTTGACAAACTTGAAAATGGGTCCTATCCAACAAAATGAGTTTCAATGTAGAGAAAAGCAAAGTTTTACATTTAGGCAGGGAAAACCAAAGGTACAAGTACAGATTGGCAAGACCTGGCTTAAAAACAATAACTGTGAGAGGGACCTTGGAGTCCTAGTGGACGATCACTTAACCATGAGCCAGCAGTGTGCAGCAGCAGCCAAAAAAGCTAATACAATCCTGGGTTGTATAAACAGAGGCATAGAATCAAGATCATGTGAGGTATTAGTACCGCTTTATAAAACCCTAATAAGACCACACCTGGAATATTGTAGCCAATTTTGGTCACCATATCACAAAAAAGATGTTGAGAGTTTGGAAAAAATTCAGAGAAGAGCAACTAAGATGATCAAAGGCCTAAAAAGACTAAAACATACAAAGAACGGCTGAGGGACTTGGGTTTGGCTAATCTAAAGAAAAGAAGAAATAGGGGAGACATGATAGCAGTATTCTGCTATTTGAGGGGCTGCCACAAAGGGGGATCATGTTATTCACCAAAGCACCAAGGTGCAGGACAAGAAACAATGGTTGGAAACTGATCAAAGAGAGAAGCAACCTGGAATTAAGAAGAAACTTCCTGACAGTGAGGACAATTAACCAGTGGAATAGCTTGCCCCCAGAAATCGTGGGTGTTCCATCACTGGAGATTTTTAAAAAGACAGTCACTTGTCTGAGATGGTATAGGTTCTCCTGCTTGAACAGGGGGCTGGACTAGAAGGCCTCCAAGGTCCCTTCCAGCTCTATTCTATTCAATACCCATTTAGGTCTTGCTTTCTTGATCTCGCCCAGCTACACGGGGTCTTGATGTAATCCTGCTGAGAAGACTTCATCAGGCCTGACTTTTTAAAAGAAATAACTAGGAACCTCCATAGCTATGTCTGATCCTTGAGTCACACAGCCCACATCCTTGGAAATCAACTTTTTTCGTTTGTTTCAGCTCCTTTTGTGTTACTCTGTTTGTGTCCCAGTACAGTAAAGATGTCATCCAGCTACAGATTTGTTTTGATTTTGGGCTTAACAGTGTAGCAAATCTCAGCAGGGAAAGCTGGGATGAAGCATTCCAGTTCAGCTTCAGCATCCCAGCCTTTTAGAAAGATGGTATTTCGTTCAAAGCCAGCAGATGAGAAAATAAACTAAATGCAGTTAACCTTGATCACCGCTGGGAAATCTTAATGTGTTTATAATGGCAGGCAAGTATGGCTAACCTTTGGTGTTGGCAAAGAAATGACTCATCCTGCCCTCACCCTCGTGGTTAGCACATGGCGCTCTAACCATGCTGCAGAGCATCCTTGGGTTGATGAAAGCACAGACAGGTCCAAATTTGCTGTCTGGTAATTTAGCTATGGCGCTAACCTGTCATCCATCTGCCTCTTTTAACTGCTCACTCCGCTTTGCCCTGGCCAACCTTTGCCACTGCCCGCTTGCTGTTGAATTGTGTGCCCTCCCCAAAGGAAACCCCCAGTGAAAGACACTTGCCCTGCTTAGCAAGATCTGCCAGGGGAGACATTTCCTATGCAGGAAGGAAGCAAAAGAAAGATGATACAGCAAGCAAGCTTTATCATCTCCCCGTCCCCCACTTCTACTTCCTATTCCATTAGGTGGAGGTTTTTTTGTTATTGTTGTTTTTTAAACTAGAAGCCAAAATGTACATTTGACTTTAAATTCAAATGTACACTATGGGCCAGTGCCTCAGAGTTGGAACAAGCAGCAAATCTGGGCAAGAAAACAAGGAATATTTCTCTTCAGCTTTGTCCAAAACCATCTTGATTTATTCAGCCTTCTGTACAGAGGAAAAGAGGGGGAAATACCGCCTCCAAGAGCTTGGCAGCTTTAGCAATAAAGCTTCTTTTGAACACCCAACACAATAAACAGGTTACAATAGGAAGAGAGAGAAGGTTTACAACACTCCAAGATGCCTGAAAAGCACCAGGGGAATTGTCAGGCCAGATTTTTGCTGTAGGGCGGCTGGCTTTGCTAATCCAGTTTGGGATCACTCTGCCTTTAGATTCCCAGTTTCTGATCCTAGGAAACAAAAAAAATGCATTCTGCACTTCCCAATCCAAGAAAAGCTCCATTCTCTTCCAGTGCTAGTTGCATTGAGGAAAAGTCATTCAGTGGCTGTTCTAGTTATGAACACCCCTACTTGGCCTCTATCCTAAATGGGAAGCCAGACCCTTTTTATTCAAACACTTAGGGAATATTAAATGGTCTTCAAATCATGCAATTATCTACAATTATAAGATGTTACAGGTCCATCAGCTGTTTTGTAAATAATCATGTCTTAGGATATCTCAGAGACAATGTTTACAAATCAAGCTCCCATCAGCTGACTCTGCAAGCTTCTGAAATGATTCTGGTTATGAAGGAAAGCTTTTGCTGATGTGAGAAACTGCAGGACTTCCTTACAATTTAATTTATTGTTTAAGAGAAGTCATGCATTTCTTTTAGCAGATCCTAAAGCATCCATCATGACTCTTCATTTTAAACAATGAAGGTACCATTTCACACAGGGACTCAGCAGCTGCAGAATAAAAGATGGGTGTAATTGTATATCACCCTGAGAGTTCCTACTCTACATGAGTAATAAATTCAAGCTCAGAAGCAAAAGAACTAAACCTTTGGGTAATCAGAAACTGTGGTCAACTAACTGGTTCAAGAAAAGCTGCCTCAAATTTCCATCAGGCCCACTGGCAGAAGAACTAGGACCAAAGAAATATACACATAAAAGAGGATCAAAAAATTGCCGACATACTATTGAAGAACAATAAAACAAATAGATTTAGAGGCCATGTGAGATCCCTCTGAAGATATCCAGATATGAGTAGAAGCACCAGCAAATCTTTTTCCAGTGCAGCAGCATTTCTAAAGCTGTGAAAGAAACAAACGACAGTGCAGCCAAAGACCTCTTGAACATATTTGCTTCTATACAATCATTAATAAAATAAAACAAACCCCATTTTATTACATCTGCTTGAGGCTATATAATCTCACTGTGTCAGTTCTGAGATCAAGATGACAAAACAGCTGTATATAAGATCAGGACGCATGTTGCAGTTAAACGTGTTGAGTCTGAGCAATAGGTAGAATTCAGGAAGCAATCTATTGGTCCAGTAGCAAAAATGCAGGATAAAGACCAGATAGTTAGGTGCACAAAATACAGTGTAAACCAGTCATGAATCCTTTTCAAACACAGAGTTCCTGAAAATAGTCCTTTTAAGTCAGGACTGGTTCTGCATTAATATGGAGGTCTACCTTGCCACTGAGAAGAACCTTCTACCCCTTCCTCCCTGGTTCTGATCGGTGTTTCAGCATTGTCAAAAGGATACAGACATGAATCAGCAATGCCTGATTATTCATCTATGTGGTCCTCAGCTCCTGAAGATCAGGCTCAGAGCAGCAGCATCTGAGGACTTCCTACCAAGCTTTTGAAGCCTGGATGTCCAAGTCTGAAAATTTAGAGACACTTGTGATGAAGACTTCTCCACTTGAGTCATAACAGAGCCTGAATCATTGCCAAGAGAATGTCTGTTTTAATTAGAATTCTAAATCTCACATAGAAAAGCATTTCCATAATTTAATGTCTTTTATACTGATTTAGCAGCATCTAGACTGGAAATCACAATGTTCCCAATATCTCATTCCACAACAGACACCTAATGCTGAGAGCCGGTTTTTCAAAGGTGCTGAATTAAGGCAGGGCAGATGTAGATTTAAGTCCACCATCCGTCATACAAATGCAGTGAGTGATCTTGGGCCAGTCATTGTCCCTTAAATCTACTTGCTTCAGAAGACAATTGCAGGGACAATTAGAAAATTGCTATTATATGTAGGAATAAAAGAAAATATTTGTAGTTTAGTGTTGAATTGTGGGGTTCTTGGTGCTTCTGAGCTTGGCTGTTTTCTTGCAGACATTACATTACCAAACCAGGTAACATCATTAGTGCCAATAAGTACAGTGCTGCTACAGTAGCATTACTGTATGTATACTGTTTTTGATCATGAAAGAACAGTATAATACAAGTTTAATAAATAAAGAGAACAAATGAAATTAAGCAGGGGTCCCCAACCTGAAAGCCAAATCCCACTCCCGGGTCTTGAGCCTTTTGGAACTGGGCCACAGAAGTGGTGGGAGAACACATGCATCCCCATACGCGTGAGCAGACAAGCGCATGTGCTCTATTTGCACAAGCGACACAAGAGTTGCACACACAGAACGATCCTCTCTCCCACCACAAAGGTTGGGGAACTCTGAAGTAAAACTTAAATGCCAGCATTAAACCCTATCCAACAAACAGCCAGCAACATTTTAATAGCCAACCCAACTGGTATTCTTTGATCCAGTTTCCTGGCAACTGGTGTCAGACCTTCGGCTTATTCAGTGGCACGATTCTAGTTTTTATTGTTGTTTTAGAAACAGGTCTAAAACATGCCAGCTTCATCTTTACAAAGCTGCTTTGTTCAAGGGGGGGGGGGGTTAATGTGCCTTTACAATAATTGGAGTTGGGTTAATAGGCAAATATACCTGCAACTGATTTCAATTTTCCAATTTGCTTTCTTAATGTAATTTTTCTCTCCCTCTCACTTCAAACCATCATTATTATTACTTTAATTGACTAGATTCAATACTGGAAAATCTAATAAGCTATTGTGGAAAACAGTGCTGAATTGAAATGATGCCATAATCAAGGTTGATTTGCAAATAGAAAGTGGAGTCTTTTGGATACTTCCTGAACTGGTCCCTTCTGATATTCATTTATCTCGACTGAGTCCTAACAAATAACATTTGCAACCGCGGGGGACTGGGGTAAATTAGATGTTTGGTGCCCTTCTGCGGCAGGTGAACACAGCCAGAACTATTTGCATAGGAAAGGTTTTTAAACGGACAGGCAGGTGTGATGTGGAAAGAAACCACACAAAGGGAAGGGAAATGGAGAAATAAAGGAGGCAGCTCCTGAATGTGGGAGGGGGAAAGGCAGCCGAAGCTGTGAGCAATGAAGATCTGTGGAGGCACAGGCGCCATCTGCTGGACACAGAGATTTCCGGCACATTTAAAAGAGACTTGTTTTTGCCCTGACACAAATCATAATTTTCTTCCTATTGCAGAAACAGCTATGCATTTTATTAATACCAAATATATTCTGACATATGCAGACACCATTTTGTGAAAAAAGGCATGCATTGTTAGTATACAGTGGCGCACAAAGATTCCTCTGAATTTCTGTACATGTTTGTATACCTGTGTGCCTATTTCTGTATCTCTATATACACCTATAGATCTTGAGTGCTCATATAATTCTAAAGTAGAAAGAAAAGAAATTGCACATCCATTATTGAGAGAGAGAGAGAGAGAGAGAGAGAGAGAGAGAGAGAGAGAGAGAGAGAGAGAGTCCTTCTATAACTATGTGGATACAGGTTCAAGAGTTTTGTTTTCACATTCATTGAATACAGAAAGAGAAGAGAAGCAGGATTTATTCATTATCCTGATATCCATGCACTCATCTAAAACCAGTTAAAAGCCTACACATCTAATACATGCAAGCTATTATACATAGTTTTGTTCTGTACAGTTGGAGTAGTTGCAAGTAAAAACTTATGCTTTCTACTAAAGAGTGGGCACCAGGATTGCTGTTATGGAAGGAAAAACTCATCTCCACTTCAGTTTATCCCACCCTGAGGTTGCAATCATAGGGATAATGTGTGGCAAACCTCTGAAGCTGGAAATGTCCTGCCCTGTTCAAGGTTTCTGGATCTGAGCATGCATAAAGCCCAAAGAAGGGAGAACTCATGGCCAAGTACCCATCTCCATCTCTCTCTTTTTTTTTTTCTTCCAAAAATCTACATTCTGAATTCTCTACTTGTTTAAACAAATGTCTAAATGGGATTTCCTATGCTGACCCATGTTGCTTTCAAGCAACCACTCAGATTTAATTATTAATTGATCATTGACACTAGCCTCTTTCACGTCCAAAAGAAATGGGCACGTTTAGCCTTGCAAAGAAAAGACTGGGGACAAGATTTTAAATATCTGAAGGCATGCCGTACAGAAGAAGGCGATTCCAGAGTGCAGGACTTGAAATAATAGCTTGAAGTTATAGGAAGGTAGATTCTGGTTGAGAAGTTTAAAAAAGCCTTCCTAAGGGCAGAACAGTAAAAGGGCCCAACGTCTCCCTTGTGCAACCACCGACTGGGCTTTGCAGTCCCTGAAAGAGGTCCAGAAGTGCTGTGATTGACAGTACTGAAAGCTGCTGACAGAACTAGCAGAACAAGAATGGCGATATTTTCGTGAGCCATGTTTCACCATAACTCATCCATGAAACCATCCAGGCCATATATATTGTTATTTCTGATAACTCTTAATGGATTTTTGTTGATTAAGATTGAAAGATGAGGCTTCAATATTTGCCAGTAGATAAAAGATGAGATGTGGGATGAAGACATTTTTGGCTGAAATATTAGAGAAGGTGTTGAGTTACTGAAAATGTCTGTACTTGTTTTGATGAAGAGAAAGGGCATTTCTTTCTATATTCATTTTGCTGTGATAATTCTTTTCTTTTTTTTATATGTTTTCCTTTTTTCTCCTGCCCCCTTGTTTTTTTGTATTTTCTTTCTTTCTTTCTTTCTTTCTTTCTTTCTTTCTTTCTTTCTTTCTTTCTTTCTTTCTTTCTTTCTCTTTTTATATTTTCCATAGTTTGCATTAGTTTTTTTTCTTTCTTTTTTTAAACTTCAGTAAAACGATATGTAAAAATAATTTGTCCTGTATCTAGTTATTTCTCCATATACTTCCTTTATAATTTTCCCCAAGAAGAAGAGGTTGAAGATAGGACAGTAGTTAGCAATAGCACTTAGACTTATATACTGCTTCATAGTGCTTCACAGCCCTCTCTAAACAGTTTACAAAGCCAGCATATGGCTCACAACAATCTGGGTCCTTATTTTACTGGCCTTGGAAGGATGGAAGGCTGAGTCAATCTTGAGCCAATTAGGGTCGAACTCCTGGCTGTGGGCAGAGTTTTGTTTGCAATACTGCATTCTAACCACTGTGCCACCACAGCTCCTTACCAGTTGATATTGGATCCAAGGCTGACCCGTTGAGAAGGGGGCAGATCAAAAGGACTTTAAGAGTGATTAGAGCCTCACTTTCTTTTCAAGAGACATTGACTACTGGATCCACCTCCCGGATCTGTCTTCTTCTTGACCAATCAGATAGAACAGAGGTAATTCTACATTGTAGCAAAGCTAATATCATAAAGAACCCTGTCCATACATCTTTATCAGCTCATTGGATTCTGTCCATCCCTTTTGTGACTTAGAATGAATACAAAGTGTTTCACCAACAAATGTTTGGCTAACTGTTAATAGTGTGTTGGCATCTAGGCAGGTTACTAATGGTCATAATTATGTAGTCTGGAATCCAAATTTATCCAGCTCATAAAATTTTGCTTCTATTGTAAATGGATATCATTTCCCCGATACTATTCTTTGGTTCAAGACAAGGATCTGTAGATAAAAATGTACTGATTCTGTATAAGCTAAACCACTGATTGATTATCGTAGTTTATTGAGTAAACTACAATGGATTGGTTCACTTAATATGCTGAACAAGAAACAAACAAGCTGCATTTATCATATGTATCATGGCATTAAAAAGCCAAGAAAAATTCTATTCATTTCATAAGGAAAGATCGGCGACGTTTCCATCCCTTTCTTCTGGAAATAAGAAACTCTTAGAGTCTCATTCATGTGCCAGCTGGAAGCCATTAAGCTCTTCAGACAAACCTTAAAGATGAGAAAACAGTGATTGAGGTCCTTTAGGATCTACTGAGAAAGTGATGTACATCCTGCTGGCTGAAGCCTGGGAGTTATAGTCCAAACTCAACTGGAGGGCTCCTGACTGGGGGAAGCCAGCGTACATCACAATGCTAGCTTTGAAATGTTCACTCAGTCAGTTCATAATTTGCTAACTCTATTCTCCTTGGGGCCTCTAAAAACAATAAGCGAGCCCACCTAGCCAATAAACACTTGCACACACTTTTCAGTGGTTCTGCAGGACATCTGCCACAAATAGCGGTTAACAAGCCAGCAGTAATCACGAATCCCTTTAGGCTTCAATTTCATTTCTAAAGCACGTCTGTTCTTTGCTAGTTTAGACGATATATTCAGCTATCATGCCTGGCAAAGCTGAAAACATGAAACAGTCTCGGACACCATGTGTGTTTCTCCTATCAACTTAGGAATTTGAGCTTCTTCTTCGTACGAAGGCAAGCGCTAACTCTGGCCTGGATGAATATATTTCTGCTCGTCTCCCTGGGATTGCAAACTCATCCCCATAGGCAGGAGGGCTAGTTTTGCATGCCAGTTTTCTTGAGGAACCTTTCTCTCCAATCTTGGCAGTTATTCAGGGTGCCATCTGTCTCTCTCTTTCTCCCTCCCTCTTTCCCTCTCAGCTTAGAAATGGGTTCACACACCAAGCAGGTTCTTTCTACAGAACCTTCTGCCAGTCCAAGCGCTCTTTTAAAAAGGGAAAGTTGATGGAGGAACGTTGCCAGCCACTCAACCTTCTCACTCCATTAGCATGAGATTTGGGACTGGGAGAGAAAAGAGAAAGGAGACCAAGGGAATGAGGTAAACTTCATCATCAGAGGAAAGGGAGTTCATTCAGTTCCTGGCAGCAATGACCATCCCTAGCCATATGTTCTGTTTTGAAAAATGGTTAACTCCTGAAAAGGTATCAGATACTGTAAAAGTAGATACTGTAGAAGAAGAAAAGAATGCATTTCTTATGCTAATCCATGTTCATGCATCATTTAAACCCTGGGCAGGATGTTCAGCAATCCTTATTTTGCAAATGCACCAAAAATGAAAATACGATGCTCTAGGAAATAGTAATGGAAGAACTGAAATGGCAGCCAAAGGCCCATCTGTTCTGATATGTTATTAACAGGAATCAAAAGTAGGACTCAAATAGCAGAAACTCTGTTCTTCCTTAAGGTAAACAAGTTTGCCAGCAAGGAAGAAAGCCACATCCCCCTGATGAATGCTCAGCAAATGCAGAGAAACTGAAAATACCCGTGTGGCTACTCATGCTGAATTGATCAAAGACAACCGAGGAAACGAGACTTGGCCGTTTATAGGGGTCCAGGCTTGGTAGACGTAGAGTGAACCCAAATTCCCTCTCAAGTTTCTCCTTTGTGGAGAAAACTTTTATTAGAGAAATAAAAGACAGAAATAGAACTGTACAGTTTCTGGATAAATTTGCATGAGCAAATATGGGTGGACTGTGAAGGCCAGGAAGGAACTAAAGATACACACAGTTAGCAACCAATCTATACTAGAAAATGCCAGCCCACAAAGCAATTCTTAATCACAACATTCATGTATTAGATGCCATGTGATCTATTATGGAAAAAAAGATAACCTGTTTCTTTCATTTTTCCCTCTTTAAAACCACAGTCTTCACATGTCCATGCCTTTCCTTAGAAACCTCTTTGTTTAATACAACCACAATCTAAACTCTCTTTTATTATCAAAATATAACCTCCAAAATATTTGAAAGACATTATTATTTTGTGTTGGAACAAATGTCTTTTATTTTATTTTATATTTTATTTTTTATTTTTTTTATTTTATTATTCATTATTTTATTTTATTATTATATTGGCTATTTAAACAAGACATATATTTAAGCACTGTACATTTAGAAAGTCACCCTATAGTGGTTACTGAAGAAGATTAAGAACTTTACAGAGAGTCTGTATACACTCTTTGCATCTGGTGAAGATATAGGATGCTACAAGAATAGTGGTAGCAAGAAATGAAGTTCTAAATCATCTTGATTACTGAAAACAAACAAATCATTAGATAACTGAAAATGAACAGTTTGGGAGCTTTTAAGGAAATGCCATACCTTCTGAAAAAGGATGCAACCAGTTCACAGAACAGTATACCAGGTTAAAAAAAATCCAGTACAGATTTTAAACACATGCACCAGATGAATCCAGGAAATTAAAACCTGATTAGCTTAATATATAACTTATTATTGATAACCAGCAACCTGTTGTCAAAGTGTGACCAACATTACTATGTAGGTATCATATACTGAATTGAATGTGTGCATATAGTGCCTCAAATTAGTTTGTAGGAAGGGAGGAAGGGTTATGTGTAAAAGATGGGTACATGAGATTTTCTCAAGACATACTGTAAAGGAAGAAGGGAATGGAGGATCTCATTGTATGCAACAACATCAGAATGGGGACCCCGAAGATACAACAAAGGATAATTCTCAAAACAAAATATGCTTCTCCAAACACAAAAGTGGTTCTTGGAATGAAAGATGGTTTCCATATGAAAAAATACTAGACGCTGTGTGAAGAGTATCAGTCTTGGATTGACCAAGCTTTTCCAGAAATTATAAAAGTAGATAGGAAGTGTAAAACCTTGAAGCCAGTGCCTAGAACAGGGGTAGGCAACCTTGGCTCTTTTTTGACTCATGGCTGGCTCAGGAATTCTGGGAATTGAAGTCCACAAGCCATAAAAGAGCCAAGGTTGCCTACCCCTGGCCTAGAACAAGTTATAAAGCAGGGCAAATCCCTCAGTTTATTTCTTCTGGAACTCTAAGTAGCTGCCCAGCTTGACCTTGAATGGTAGCCAAGTATGGGTGTATCAGTGTGCCTGTGAGTGAAACAGGGAGTTCAAAAAGTGAATAAAGTTATTCTTACATATCCGAAGTCTCTTGATAAATGAAAAACAAGGAGCACTGCAGGTGTTATAAAGATCCACTTAATTAGTCTTGCTGTGACATCATTGGCACAGCTTCCAGAATCCAAGGTCCAGGCAGTGGAACAAATTAAGGAGATAAGAATATCTAAATATAAAGAAACAGTAGGGGCAGTACGGTTTAACTAGCATAGAAATTATCTGGAGTTATTGAGTGTGATTAAAAGAAAAAAAAGTACAGTGGGCTCCAAAAGGATTTCTTTGAAATGGCAGTGGACATTAAAGTTGGAAAATGTAGTTGAGATTTACAGATAGTGCTTCACTTACCAACTGCAGCATTCAAAGTTATGATGGTGTAAAAAATAGCTTTGGAAGTAAAAAATACTTTCATTTATGTTTATCACAGTGCCCCACAGTCATGTGATAGCTATTTGTGTGCTTCACAACCAGCTTCTGAAAAGCAGAGTTAATGGAGAATGCAGAAGAAAAATTGCAAGTCACGGTCATGTAAAATGTCTCACTCAATTAATGGCAAATGGTCACGTTTTTCTGCTTAGTGACTGTGACATTTATCAATGGAGCTATTAATGATCAATTCTGGTCATTAAGTGAGAATTATCCATAAAAAACGAAAAGAGAATCTTGACTGACTGATTGATTGATTGAGTGCCATGAAGTCACTGTCGACCCTTAACAATCATTTTTTTTCCTCCATGATTTTTTCATGAGTTTTTCTCCTAAACTGGTGTTTCAGGTCTTTTAACAATGCCCACATTGCCTCTGTAACTGAGTCTATCCACCTTGCTGCCGGTTATTGTCGTCTTCTCTTTCCTTTCAGTTTTTCCAGCATTACAGCCTTCTCCAGAGAGCTGGGTCTTTGCATAATGTGTCAACTAGAATAATTTGAAGCAAGTAGGTCATTTGTACCTCGAGGGAGAACTCTGGGTTGATATGCTCAATGATCCATTTGTTTGTTTTCTTGATTTTCCATTGTATTCTTAGAGTCTTCTCCAAGGCCAAAGTTTAGAAGTGCCAATGATCTTCCTATCTTGCTTTTCCAAATATATTTATTGATGGACTTCATCTGGTGGTGAATGACTGGTAAACTGGTGATAGGGGCCTGAGAAAGTAATGGGCTGAAAAAGTCTACTTAGTACATGGTTGCTGTGAAAAAAAGCACAGGGACATCATTAGGAAAGGAACCAAAGATGTCTTTATGCAAATCTGCAGAATATTGGTCTTCTGGGTAACACCTGGTAAGTTTCCTCTTACTTTTGGTGGCTCCACTGAACTTATTAACTTAGCTGTAGGCCTTTATCTAGTTGAAGTTTGCTGCAGTTTCAATTTCCCTGCTATAATTTTATAGAATGGTCTTATTTTAAATTTAGCCCATGAAATGTAAATTTCCAAACCCTCATGAGCTTTATTTACTCTGCACCTTTTTTTCATCTTTCTTATGATTATTTTCAAAATGAATGAGGCAAATCACGTGGTCTGTGATTTGCCCTGGGCTTTGAAGAAGCTCTCAGAATAGTGACATGGTTTCCCACCAATTTTAACTGCTGTCTATTTTGCCAATAAATCTTCTGGAAACATCTTTCTCTCTCCTGTAAATTTTGGGGATAGTTATCTGAAGAGTTAGAGTTGGAACTAGATTTTTAAAAAAGAAACTGAGAAACAAAACAAACATCCCAGAGAGTATGAACTGAAAAAAAGGAACTTTATATTAAGTTACACTGTACAAACTAGGGGGTGGGCGAGACTAATCTAGGTTCCAACTTTACCCATTTTTCACGATGGAAAAATGGGTTAAAAAGAACACGTCTTTGGTTTTGAGACAAAAAAAATAGATTATGCTGCCACGTCTGCAAAGACTCCATTTTTCCACATGTGTGGGAGAATAATATTGGTCACTGGTAGAAGCAGAATATTTGTATTAATCCACATATTGTCTGTTTTATTTGGTGCCTACTTTGTCCCATTCAGACTGCTCCATGGAGGTCCCCTGCTTGGCTGCAACTGCTAAGACTCCAGAGAAGACCAAGTTCAGCTCTGAGGCCACAAAGCTTTGCCTCTTCACCATTATGGATAGTTAGTGGAAGATAGAGCAGAGGAGGCTCACACAGCATCCAGAGCCTCTCCAAACGTAATGTTGATAGCAAACATT
This sequence comes from Crotalus tigris, assembly GCF_016545835.1. NCBI lineage: Eukaryota > Metazoa > Chordata > Lepidosauria > Squamata > Viperidae > Crotalus > Crotalus tigris. The sequence goes on along the minus strand of NW_024100213.1, from coordinate 1,872,996 downwards.
GGGGCGAGGAGAGAGAGATAGAGAGTACTTAATAAGTAAATAAATAACTTTCCAGTTCATCACTCCAGGATCATGTGCAGCCTGTAGTCTGAAGATAATTGTTTAACTTGGTAGGAGACAACATGTTGGTCTTATCATATTGATCCTCTCTAACCATAATCAAAGAGGTAGGAGGTGAAGTTTACTGTAAGGATAGTCAGGCTGGAGAAATATTTTTTACTGGTGCCCTATCCATGTCCTTGGGAGTGTGAAAATTCAGATTATAATTTGGGGAGGTCTTGCTTCATCTTTAACTTCCTGGCTCTTTGAAATGGACTTTGCAAACTGCAGCTTGCAATTCACTTGGGGCATTGGAGGAAGGATTTGACATGGTTTAAGCTGTAGCCTACTTTCAGCAACTCCAGCAGGTGGCAGCTCCTATCCAATCTTGTCTAAATCCCAAAAGGCTAAGCAGATTGGACCTGGTCAATGTTTGGATGAGAGACCACTAGGAAATGGTTAGACTGTGTATTTTTTTAAAAAGCAATCACACCCAAGAAAAAGGCAGAAGCAAACCAATGTCAATTTGTTGCTAAGAAAATTCAGTGGCATTCTGCCTGTTCTCCAATTCAGTTCAAAGAAGTCTTCCCATTATTTAGAGCCTGACATAATGAAAAAAATCAGGGCCCTTATTTACAGGGAAACCTATTCCATTAAATCCTGAATGACATAAGCTGCAGAAACTCTGTGTATTGTAGGGTGCCAGAGAAGAAGATGGCCAAAGAAAGTTTTTGTCTCTTTTTGAATGGCTGGCTTTGGGGAGCCTGTTTAATGCTGGTGGGAGGAGGAGGGGGAGGGGGAGGGGAGGAGGAGGAGGAGGGGAAGCATCGGATACATGTGCCAAAGGAGTTGTCCAGTTGCAGAGGTTTTTCATCCTTCAGTCAAGAACATTGATTTGCCCAAAAAGAAGGGAGATGATCCGCATAGACTTCCAATTCCTGCTTATTTAAAATGTGTACTTGTGTATGGAGGACACAGAGTATTTCCAGAAGTAGTAAAGGGAGGGGGGCAAAGAGGAGGCACTTGGAGCAGAGAGAGTAGAGGCTGATCTCTCCCAAAGCTTGTCATGCAAGCCACAATATGTTATTCAGAGAAAACCAGACAAAGCACAACGCCTTGTTGCCATGACACATTTACTGTAGAAAGAAAAGAGACAAGGAATGCTAATTCAAAGGGAGAGGTGACAATTTTTTTCTGTTTCAGCCCACTTCACCCACCCTTTTTTCGATCACATGTGTGCACAAGCATACTGTTGTGTACATGTGTGTGCGTGCACGCACACAGATTGATTTTAATTTTATCCTCCTTACATATTTCTCTTATTATGAATGGGAAGGGCGGGCTCGGAGCCTCAATAAAAAAATGCTTTGCCAATTGTTGGGAGTACCCAGTGTTCCTTCTTATCAAGGCTGGGATGGGCATTCAATTTTCTCTTCAAAGGCTGCCTCCTGAAATGGTAATAGAATTTCAAATCTGAGGAAGACAGAAGAGAAAGAGATGGGGGAAGCCCTGAATATTGGAGGATTAACAATGAGACTAGACGGGAGGGAGAAAAAAAAAGGGAGGGGAATGTGTGAGTGTGTCTATTTGTGCATGCATGTATATATATGTAGGGTTGGAATCTTTGCAAAAAATAATTAAATACAAATATAAAGAAAAAATTAACAGTCTCCGGGCTTGGGGAAGAGAGAAGGTTATTGTCAGAGTTTAGTTAACCTTTTTTTCCCCCAAGAACAATAAAAGATGCAAAAAAAGCAAAAAATTGTAATTGTTTGGGTTTTCAAGAGATAATTAAGAAAGCAGACCCTGTACCGTGTTTGTGTGAGCTTCTTGCACGTGTGTATATATATGTGTCTGTGGTTTCTGGTGCTGCTTCGTGCAAACGTGTCTTTTCCTCAGAACTGCATGGTAATAAATAGGTTATTTATTGTCCATAACCGTGGGCCAGCTGAGGAGAATAAAGTGAGAAATGTGGGCCTTTCAGAATAAGGAGGGGTGGTGAGCTGCACCAGGCAGAAGGAGCCAAGCCTTTCCTTCCTCACTGAAGATGGCAAATAGGAAGGAAAGGAAATGTGCAGGGAATATCATCTCTCCACGTATGCAGACACAAGTCTGTAGAAACTATAAAGAATTCCTTTCCGGATCTTAGGAAATGTGTTTACTCTGTAGAAAATATCTTGCCATGCTGTATCAACACCAGCTGTTTGATGTACTCCCTCCTTCCTTTGTGATGAAAGGAAGTAGAGGAACCAGAAACCAGCTAAACGGTGGGGAAGATCCATCAATTTATTTTTCAGTGGGAGGAAAGGAAATGGAAAAGCTATAAATAAACCAGCCTCTCTCTCAGCCTGGTGCCATTGACTCTGCTGTCTGGGAATTGTGGGAGTTGATTCAGGCTGTGGAAAAGTGGTAAAGCAACCCTCAAGCTGAGGTCACCCCAAGTGCCTGCATCTATCTATACTTTCTTGCTAATGTTGCTGGACTGGTTTGCTGTTGTTTCTGTTGTTCTCCTTATGGGACTGTTTCTGAACTGCCCCACTCACATACTAACCACAGCCAAACCTGGTCACTTCCTGAGATCAGTGATGGCTGGCCAGGTGCTCCCAGTGACTGAGGCAATACTTCATTGACAACACCCACGCAGACACAAGACCAAAATTCAGGTGCTTTCAACCAATATACAACCAGAGAGGCACTTCATTCCCCCCATCTGCCAATCTCTTCTCCATCTCTGCATTTTTGATTGCCCTACCCTCTGCCACATACAGGTAGTCCTTGACTCATGATCATAATGGAATCTGCCCATTTTATCAGAAGTCATGACAGCCATTAAGCAAAGCACCCATGTCTTTGCCTCCCTTAGGAATGCCCCCCCCCCATTCCTGCTTTTCCTGATGTGGTCATTAAACAAACTTGCAAATCATTAAGCAGAGCACAAGGTTTCCCAATTCAATGCAGCTGCCCAGAAACTGGCGACCACTTCTGGGATCGCATGATGGGATCCAGAAACAAAGCCAGCCTGCCCTCCTTCTCTAATCTGAACTCCAGAGGTCTTCAAAAGATAAATGAGAAAGAGATTGTGGGGACTGATGGGGTGAGAAGCAGACCATGGTCTGTGGGGATTCTGTGGATAGGATGAAGGAAGATAGGTGGAGGTCATTGCAGCATCCCTGAACGCTGAATGTCATAACCCTGAACAACTGTCAGGGTACTGCAGCAACCATAACTTTGGAACTGGGTCATATATGTGCACAAGAAATACTCCTGGAAAACCAGTCCGCAGACTTCAATACATTGGAAGTTGCTGGCAACTTTTGTGAGGTTTTGCAGGAGGAAGGCTGGGCTAAGAGCAAGCAGAGGATCTGTGGGTGGGCTTTGCCAGCACGGAATTGACTTTCATTCCTTGCTGAAGTCTGCAAGCTGGATCTACAAGACTGTTTCCCAGCCTCCATTCTGTCCCCCCCCCCCAATTCCTTCCAGGTATAACAATTTCCCTTCAACAGGCGAGGCTCCATCTCCTTGCTATGCTTGCCATGCACCCTTGCTGAGCACCTGAATCCTGGGCCAGCAGCAGGGGGAAGAAGAGGGCGAAGGTCAGACAGGGTAGGCAGGAGGGTACAGGATGTCCAAAAGGGAAGAGATTGGGGGGAAGTAGGTGGGTGGTGGAAGTTGGAGTGGAGGCAAGTGTAGCAAGGCAGAGAAGTATAAGGTCCTCATCTAACAACTGCACAGTCCTGGCTTAATGACTACAACCAGGACTACTGGAAGTGCCATTACTAAGCTGTGTATTCATGTGATGTTTCACCTTCGTTTAGCAATGGAAATTCCAGTCCCATTTAGGGTTGTTAAGCAAAGACTTCCTGTAAAGTTAAACAGCACTACACATTTTAAGAGGCTCTCCAATGAAATAGATTTGCACATTTTTGGTAGAACCCTGCGTCTCAATCTCAACTGATTTGGTAGAATGTTACACCAGAATAATATATTAAAGTTATCAACAAGCTTGATAGACTGCTATTTCCAATCCACGGACCGATTGTATTTAGCTACTGAACACAAAAGAGGTGCATGAAATCCATGTGTAAACAGTTTGAATAAGCAGACTGTACTGGATGAAGTAAGAACTTGGCAAACTTTACTTGACTGAGAAGTAAATGTTTTAAGTAAAACTGAAAAGAGCTTCTCAGAGAAAACTCAGAAGACAAGATATAGTACACCTCAGAGCATGCAAGTCATAAAAAAAGCCCAACAAATCTTCCCAGCTCCATCCTCCATCCTCTATAAGTTAAGCCTATAGAATAAAAGTTAGATCTGTACCCCAGGGATTCAACCCTCTGTATCCCACAGAAGTACATCCCATCTAGGGAAAATCTCTGTATCTCTCTTCAAGAGCCTTGTCAATTTGAAAAAAAACAATAACTGAGGTCTAATTGATATTATTTAATTTCTGTTAGTTCTTTTTGTTTAAAGTGAATATTTCTGACTACCTGAATTGTATTTATACCTAGTTAGGGGAGGAGGTTCATGTGTATTTTAACTATGCATAGGTGACAAAATATTTAGCCTTACCTTCCCTGTATAATATGGTGGGGCTACAATTTCCAGAATTCCCAGTTTGCATGACCAGATGCATTAGAGGAATGCAATTATTATCCTTTAGGCAGGCAATTCGAATTTCCATTTTTCAAACCATGGCCAGAATTCTATTAACTAAGTTTTGTTGATTACCACAGTTGACTGAATTCAGACATCATAGTAAGTTACAAAATCCAACACTCTGGTCATCCTCACATTCCAAAGATTTAACAATCCCATAAATAAATTTGTCTAGTACATTGGGAGAAACCCTGAAAACCTTCTAGAAATATAATAATAGTAGTAGTAGTAGTAGTAGTAGTAGTAGTAGTAGTAGTAGTAATAATAATAATAAAGTTGGAAGGGACCTTGGAGGTCATCTAGTCAACCCCCTGCTCAGGCAGGAAACCCTATACCATTTCAGACAAATGGCTGTCCAGTGTCTTCTTAAAAACTTCCAGTGTTGGAGCATTCACAGCTTCTAGAGGCAGGCTGTTCCACTGGTTAATTGTTCTAACTGTCAGGAAATTTTTCCTTAGTTCTAGGTTGCTTCTCTCTTTGGTTAGTTTCCATCTGTTGCTTCTTGTTCTGCCTTCAGGCGCTTTGGAGAATAGCTTGACTCCCTCTTCTTTGTGGCAGCCCCTGAGATATTGGAACACTGCTATCATGTCCCCCTCGTCCTTCTCTTCATTAAACTAGACATACCCAATTCCAGCAACCGTTCCTTATATGTTTTAGCCTCCAGTCCCCTAATCATCTTTGTTGCTCTTCTCTGTCTCTTTCCAATACATCTTGCACAGCTAACCAACCAGTATTGTATAGCCCGAAGTAATATCTGTATTGTATAGCCTGAAGTAATATTAGGCCCTGATTCTACCCACAATCATTTGGAAAACCTATGGAGATCAATCAGGATCAATCCTTACCTCTTTCACTTTCAGATAGAATTGGGGGGGGGGGCTTTCTCTATATCCACGAAGGTCAGCTACTGGTTTTATATCTCTTTTAGTTGCATGTAATTAACAAATTTGATTATTGTTCCATGGAACTTAGGGAGAGGGGGAAAAAATGAAGAGGGTCAGCCTGCAAATGATTACCTTAGCAGCTTGCCTCAGATGTCCTGACATTATTACATAATGACACCATTTGTATGATGAGATCATAGCAGTCATCTCATCAAGTTGATGCCATCATGGCTTGTTGCTCATGCCATTAGATTGTTTAGATCCCTTATATGATGATGGTTCTCTCATGAACTGGACTGATCAAGGAAGGGATAGCTGTACTTAGGATTAACTGTACCCTCTTCTGTTCACTGCCTTGAGGCATCCAGGTTTTTTTGTATTCTTTCTTCTTCAAATTAAGAGGGAAAAAAATTGTCCCAGTTTTGTTTTAAGGGCAGAGTTAGAGAGATGTATACAAACTTATAAAAAAAATGAGTGATGTTGTATTAATGCCAATGGGGACTGTTGATTAGAGTCCAGAGTCAGCACACAGCAGAGGGCAACAGTAACATTTGACAGCTATAAATCCCAACACAACATTTTGCCCATCAGCTGAGTCAAAGACCTCATTTTACACCCTTTGCACGCTTTAGTAGACAGAATACACTCTAGTAGTTTCTTTATGAGTTCCATGCAAACACTGATTTGCTGAAGCAAGTTATTAAGCCTGAAGGAGTCATTCTTCTTTCAGATATTGGGAGGATAATAAGGGGCCTGGAGGATGACTGACCAACTAAGACGTTGAAGAGGAATATTCTACCTTGCCACATTTGGGTTCTATTTCTGTAGCCACTGGAGATTTTGACTTTATGATTCTAATGTAGGCTCTGCTCCATGAACATTTATCCTGCAGGACGTGTCAGGAGTTTCTTAGAAGTTTCTTGTTCAATGCAGGAATTCAAGTTAAAGCAACTGAACCAATGTCTACCCAGCATCCAGTGAAGGGGAACCAGCCACATCTGTAAATAATTAGCTGTAGTTCTGAACAGCTTCTTTTAATTGAAAACGTTTAGGATTTTGAGACTGTGCAGATGTGCAACTGTTAAAAAAAAGTAAGTACATTAGCAATGTCTGAGTGAAAAAAATAAGCTTATAACAGAGTGGTTCTCAACCTTTTTAATGCCGCAACCCCCAACCGGTCGTAAATCGAGGACTACCCGACCGGTCATAAGTCGAGGACTTTCCTTGCCCAGGAGCACCATGCATGCATGGTGCCGCCCCCTGCCCCAGCCGAGGTGTAGCTGGCAAGCGGCAGAGACAGCGCAGGCCAGCCACCCGCTGGGCCACCAGCTGGCCCAGCCCAAGGGAGGTAAGGCACCCGCCGGGCCCCACGCGTGCCAGCAACCCTCCCTGCGCCCGCCGGCCTCCCACCTCCCACCCCTGGCCCTCTTTTACTTACATTTTTAGTAATTGCTCAGCAGGAAGGGGTGGAAACTTCCAGACAGCTCGCCTTCGCTGCAGACAACTTGCAGCACCGTTTGCAGAATGGGACTTTTGGCGGGCTCAGCAGGGCAGAGACAGCCTGGACAATTCCTATTGGCTTTGAAAGCCAATAGAATTAGACTCTATTCAAGAGAGTCTATTCTATTGGCTTTCAAAAGCCAATAGAATAAAAGGGAGTAGCACAGCTACGGAAATGGGGAAAAAAATGGCGGACTGCGTTGTTTGGCGACCCCCGTGAAATGGTCGTTCGACCCCAAATAGGGTTCCGACCCACAGGTTGAGAACCACTGTTATAACATAGTTGGGGATTTTTGAGAAGGGATACTTTCAGATGGGGCTGGGCTCTACCTATCTGGGCTCCCTCACTTGAGTCCACTCTAACTTCTGTTGTTTTCTTAATTGAAACAGAAGCTGCAATGCTAAGCATATTGAGTTGGATGGAAGTCTCATCCAGTAGGCCATACTTTTGGAGGAAGCATGAGGAACATTTTTAAAAAAACTTTCAAATGGAGCATATATGTTGCTCTGTAACCAACCCTTTCAGTGAGAGGCTGCTTCTCCCTTCTCCTTCCTGTGTTTTTGACAGAAGAAGCAAAAAATGCAGTTTACAACCAGCAGTTGTGTGGGAATGTTTTGACAATAGATTCTCCTTTTCCATTTCAGACTTTTAGAAAGACAGGAAGTATTGTTTGAAGTAGTGTCTGTGTTGTTGTCTCCTTCTGTCTATTTTCAGACTAGGTCTATACTACTTAATTTTCTTATTTTATCTGACTTTCTATCCTACCCCATGTCAAGAGTTTAAGTCAGGTAAAAGAAAGGTATTGGTAAAATCAACAGTTAACAGCATGGAATAATTATATATGTCAGGGAAAAAAATGCTGAGGTTCAGGGGTGTCCCCAGGAGCAGCAAAATCAAGATGGCAGCCACAACTACATGACTGACACCCAAGACTTTTATTACATGTATAAAATCAGGGTGGGGCTTAAATCACACAGTCATATATGCCATCCTGAGTTTTTTTTTTATTGAAAATTTTTAAGTTTTACAAAACAATTCCCTTCCCCAAACCCTCCCAACCCTCCCCTACCCTCCCCCGACCTTCCCAGAGCTGAATACAGGCTTAATTAAAAAAAATTTAAAAAAATCTTAAGACACATATAAACCATAAGCAAATCTAAATACATTAATTAAACAAATTGTAAAATAGTTAACAACAATATATAAAAAAATACAAGAAGAAAGAAAAAAAGAAAGAGAAAAAGAAAAAATTATATAAACAAGAAAAATTAAAAAAAAATTAAAAAAAATATCTATAAAATATCTTAAATTTTAAATATAAATCATTCAAAAACTAAATAATATTTTTTTATATCCAACTTATATTGTATAAAATCTATCCATTTTTTCCACACCAGGAAGTACTTCTCTTGCGGTTGATCTTTCAAGAAAGCCGAAATCTTTGCCATTTCCGCCAAATAAGAAACTTTAAGAAACCACTCTTGCAAAGTAGGCAAAGATTCCTTCTTCCAACATTGCCCTACTAACAACCTGGCCACTGTGATTAAATTTAACATCAATATAATCTCTTTACCATCACAATCAGAAACAATACCTAACAAAAACAATTGTGGCGTAAATTTTATCCTTCTTCTAAAAATTCTTTGAATATTCCACCATATCTTAATCCAAAAAGCTTTTATATTTTTACATGACCACCAGATATGATAATAAGTAGCATCCGAACATCCCATCCTGAGTTTTTGAACCCACTCCCATCTCCATGGACACCCCTGCTGGTGCTGTTGGGGGACATACCTTTAACTTTTATCCTAATTAAAACCCTCTAGGCAAAATATTGCACAGGAACACTATGGAAGCAAACTCACTGCAAACATTAATGTTTTCACACATCTATTATCTATTTTAGAACATCCGTACCTCTCTAGTAGTGTACATGAAGCATCTTTTCATCTTATGAATTTCAAATACAGCTGTTTGTTGCTGTTTTATGTAGTGTTTGTCTCAGGTGGTTGTGGGGGAAGGTCTGTATTTTTTTTTTTTTTTTTGCACTGTGCTTATCTTGCTTTTATATTTAACCTACCGGTGTTTGGCTAATCTTCAGCTTAATGACTGCTTAATGAATGTTCAAAGTTATGGCAACACTGAAAAAAGTGACTTAAAACCAGACTTTGCACTTAGAATTGTTGCAGCATTCTCACAGTCACGTGATGAAAGTTTGGGTACTTGGCATCTGGCATGTGTTTAGGACTGTTGCAGCTTCCTGGGGTCATGTGGCCTTCCCAGGAGACTTCCAACAAGCAAAGTCAATGGAGGAAGTTGGATACACTTAATGATGGTATGCTTCACTTAATCACCATGGTGATTTGCTTAACCATCGTGGCAAGGTCATAAAATAGGGTGCCACTCACTTAAGGACTGCATCACTTCAATGGAAATTCCAGTCAAAACTGTGGTCATAAGTTGAGGTCTACCTGTATGCTGTCATGAAGACTTTTGTTTTTCAGCCACAGTATTGTAGAGCTTGATGCTGAATAGGACTGAATCTGACCAGAATCGTCTATTTGCCTTCTATGCTAAAGGAGGACTAGCACTGGGTCTTTCCACTCCTAGTCCAGCAACTTAGCCACTATACACACTGCATCTCTGAATTTCCAACATAGCATTAACAGCCTAAATTGTCATGGGCTGTTGACAAGGAAAGTCTCCCTGGGCAAAAATCATGTCCTGGTTCATGGTTCCACTTGCTGAACTTTCATAATCCTTATTTCATTCTTTATGCTAATCTCTTGGAAAGTCCTAAAAGTGAGTGATTCTAAAACTGCTAGCTGCTAGTCCTTAGAAACTCACTGAACTAGCTTGCATTGGTATTACTTAAATCCAGGGTTGTCTATGCAATTTAGCATGAGGCATGCATGAAGGAATTAATGTGTTTAACATTAATGAGTAGATATTGGAGGCCAGAAATTATAAAGCAGAGATTTTCCTCATTTATTGTTCAGTTTATGGTTATAAAATGGGTTGCAGCAGAATTAACCTATATGTGAATTATCAGAGGTAATAATCACAAATGTATGCAGTATTGTACAATAATGCAAAAATTATTGTTCCCAGTGTTGCATGCTGTGTTGGTACTGTTTTCTGCCTGGTAGGAAGAGTACATTATTCTCCCTTAAAAGGTATGCTATATGAAGACTCTCTTCCATGTATGTTTGAGTTGAGCACTTTAATCCTGAACTATGTTTCAGAATTGTGCATCATATAGTATAAGGTCACTTTCTGCTGATAATTTTCAGGCACATGGCACAGTCTGTAAGATATCACTGTTACTACCTTTGCGGTAAAAACAGTTCCTGGAAGAGTTACTGGAATCTCTAGGGTGCTGATGAAGCTTGATACCCCTATAATTAATTCTCGATGGGAAATGAAACAAAGCATAGCAAACAACCTATAAACAGAAGGGCACCTAGGCGATCTAAGATCAACAAATCTATAACTCTTTTCACAGATAAGCATGTTACTCACAAAACCTGCTCCAAAAGAATTTAAGGCACTGACCATCATAAGGTACAAATGCACCCTCAATTCTGTTAGCTTCCCAGAAGCAACTGAATGCCATTTTATTCCCGCATGCTTTCAGCCACAGTGAATAGGTGAGGTGGCAGCTATTAGAGGAATTAAATGGACATTTATTTCTGTTTTTTATTTGGTTTTATATTTCTTTGCCACCAAGAATCCTTTGGGATTGGGGTGGGTTTATATTTAGTGAAATAAATAAGTGTACTTCCTTGTTGATCTTTATAAGAGCCTTTGATACATTTGCTTGGGTTTCCATGGTTACATGGAATCTATATAACCTATATAGTTTGATCTTTGGCACACGTGTGTTAGCTCTGCAGAGGATAAGCTTTCAAGCCTTTGCAAACATAGCAAACATTTAAAAAGTGATAATTTTTGCAATTGATATTTTTTTATCTTATAAAAATATCCCACTTTTCAATAAAATATTTTCAATATTTAAACATGCAGTTCCAGACTTTCAGAGAACAATTGAATTATTTTATTGGCATGCTAAATGTTATTTTTTAAAAATTGCAAACTCACATCCATCCTATTTATATTTTTGTTTTAAAGTGCAAAATGTTCGCACTTTAGCACACTATGTTTACTTAGAAAAAAATGATTTTTTTGGATATAAGGAAAATATAACTATTGCATGGATAGTATATGTGGTCCATCATGAATTCTCTTTAACTTATATGAACTTACTGTATGTTTAAAAACTGATCCAGATAATACTTTTTAAACAAAGAAAATGTTTATCAAATAAAGATTATCAAATAAAAATATTGTGTAAGTTTAAGAAGTTCAGGCTTAAGGAGATTTCCCATCCATTTTTCAAGATTATGTGTAGTTTTTATCAGTTAATGGCTAATAACTGTTGGTCAATAATACATTGTATGAATGGACAGAATATGTCAACTAATTTTACCCATGTGACAGTTAAAAGTTAGTAAAATTGAATAAGGAGTAGTCAAATCTGCATTCATTTACAAGTTATCTTCCATATGCTTAATTATTTCAATATAAGGGCAAAGAAATACTTCAATCGTGAGTTGGATTGCTATGGTAGCTAAATTAGACAGAACGGGATTATAATATCAAGGAATCTATGTAGTAGGAACAGTGAATAATTTTCTCTAGCCTAGAGTCTTATATTGTACAACAATATCTATCATTACTGCAGCCATATATGAAGAATGCTGATTTAATAGCTTACTAATGTGCTCAAAATATGTAACAGTTATATTTAAGCAAAAATACTCCTAAGCTATTAGGACACTTGATGTTTATTTACATTTAATATTTACCATTTTTAGTTATGTAGATCTTAAAATCTTTAGCAGTGGTATCCTTTGTAAACAGTAATAAAAGTCACTATGTAGCTAAAAGCAATTGTTGCCAAACTAATCAGCTAATTAATGATCAAAACTTTCCTAAATACTTGATAATGGTCCATAAACCTCAAACCTCATAAATGTGGTTTTTTCCTTTTGATAACAGAGCACACAAGAATGGTTTTGTTTGTATATCTATGCAGACAATATTTGGATCTAGTTTTAATTTCCCTCAGACAAACATGAGAAAATATCTAAGTTCATATCTTACTCAGCCAGGACGTTCAATGGAGAACTTGCTCTAACTCTATTCCCTTTTCTTAAATTGTTATAAAAATGAGTCATTTGCCATGTTCCATTTCTTAGACACAAAGCAAAGTAGACATTTGATGTATTAAAGTGTTTTTATCTAAAAGTGATTCTAACAATATATTTCACTCTTTCCTTGAGATATAAACATGAATGTTCTTTATATCCACGGGAAATTCCTTAAAGAGGAGCAAATAGATGGTTTCTGAATTTCAAGAACTTTCCAAGTGGCACAATTTGTTCAAATTAGAGTCAAGCAATATGGTCTGGATCAGGTTGAAGAAGCAGTATCCAATATGGCCTAAAGAAGTCCAGTCTGATATCACATGCAGCACTTGCCTTCCCCAAGGGCATAGCACCAATTCATTTAATTTTCTGATTTTCATGAAATGACAGCAGTTAGTTTACAGTGACAAGCTGAAAACAAAGGACAGTTAATAAAGATGAAAGGAGCAGCTACGTATTTCTCATTCTATCAACTAATAATTTGGAAATCTATTCTTGGAATTGAAACTTGAATTGGCATTTGCAATTTATTTCCATTGGAGAAGACGTATTGTTTGGTAATGGGGTTAAAGAGGCAGCCCAGATTTTTCACTCCGTTTTTAAGATGATTGCTCTCTCATATGAAATGACAAGCCAAACCCAATCATTACATTATCAAATAGTTGAAGATTTCTTCTTTTCTGTGCAAGAATATGTGACAGATTCTGGCAGGATTCCCTGTTTACTCACTTTATAGTGGTCATAACAAGCAGCCCATTAAAATTAATAACTGTGCCTATCTTTAAAAATATTTGGTTAATTCTACATCGCTTCCATCCCACTCCTTTTGTTTTAAGATGAAAATGAAATACAATTTTATGATGTCCAGGAAGCACAGATACAAGACAAATAGCACAAGTGTGTCTCCCAAAAATAAATAGTAAGTGTGGATAGAACTTGTAATAAGTATATTATTTTAGCATTGTAGAGGATGGTGCTCAGAACCCTTTTATCCCGGTTATATATCAAAGGAAGAGAACAGAATGTAATTTATTTTCTGAGATTCAGTAATGGGTTTCTAAGCCTTGGCCACTACAGATGGTTTTGGATTTTTTTTTTTTTTTTGTTAGAAATCAGCTGAAACCACTTTATGTTGCAGACCAAATCTGTCACTCTGAAGATTGCCAATTGACCCAACACTTACTCAATCCAGCCTGAGATAAAAGAAGATCTCCCATTTAGGACATTACGGTCCTATGGAAAAGTTAGCCATTAACTAGGTCTTTCCACAATAAATATATTTTTGTTTTACCTTTTTTTCTATGTGTCATCCTTTCAGTTATTTGAAGAATGTAACCATACCCATCAGTTATCTTTTCTCAGTGCTAAACTTGCCCATTTCCTTCAATCTCAGTTAAGAGCTTTAGTTTCTAGCCCCAGGATCATCTTGGTTGCTCTTTACGGAACCTGTTCCATTGTCCCTAAATCCGTCTTGAAATGTTTGCCCAGAATTAAACATAATACCCAAATTGGGATATGACTTAGGAAGTGTGGAATAATTACTTTCCAAATTTGGAAATTTGTTTTTGTTTATATAGTCTAAAATTGCATTTTTTGCCATTCACATTCAGTTCTATTATACCGATACCTATTATGCAACCCCACCATCTACCAAGCCATTCAATCAGTACACAAGATTTTTATGGTGAGATTTGATCTTCAGAAATCCATGTTGATTTTTGGTAAGACCCTTAGTGGCGCAGTGGTTAGAATGCAGTACTTGCAGGCTAACTCACTGCTCACTCCAGGAGTTTGATTCTGAGCGGCTCAAGGTTGACTCAGCCCTCCATCCTTCAGAGGTCGATAAAATGAGGACCCAGATTGTTGGGGGCAGTATGCTGACTGTAAATCACTTAGAGAGGGCTGTAAAGCACTGTGAAGCGGTATATACATCTAAGTGCTATTGCTACTGCAATTTTTCAATGTGTTTAAAGATCAATTTGTGATCTGTTTTACAATCTTCCTGAATATCAGTGTCAGACTACAATGCAATCTGTCCAATGCATATGTCAGAATTGGCATGATAATAGACGATGCATTGTGATGTAAGTCCTACTGTGTATGTGTAAGCAATACACATACGAAAATGGCACAACTTACACTACATCATAGCTTTCTACCACCAGCTTGCTGATTTTAATGCTCCCCTCCCCTCTGGACATAATAGTCTGATTTATCTCTTCTCTGATCTTCCTATTTCTTTTCCCAAATTAGGAGCAACATGTTCCAATCTTCTGGAACTTTATCAACTTCCACTATTTCTCAAATATAAGTATCTAGCCAGACAGTTGCTTCAGCATCCTAGGGTGAAATTCATCTGGTCCTGGAGATTTAAACTTTACTTCCATGCTTTAAATGTATGATCTTTTTGAGTATTGAAGTATTCCCTAAGAATGTTTCTAACTACAAGTCTCAAGTTTCAATCCTGTCCCTTCTTCCCAGACTTCATAATTTCTGAATGAAACAGTTTTTACTTCAGGGCCTGAACAAAATAGCAGTAACGCTGCTTTTTCTTTGTTAACATTTTGCATAAAGGCTTTGTATAAAGGGGAGGATAAAATTCCAATTCACGGGTAACTATTTTAAAAATAAGGCACAGAGACCAACAAACTTTAAAGTCAAAGAATGAGTAGGTACATAGAAAAGTAGGAGAATAAAACCCTGGATTTAAACTTGGGGATTGATATTCAGAGTTCACGATTTAAACTGGGTGACTAATATTCAAAGTGCAAGATTCCAGAGTCCTGTCAAGTGGTGAACTTGTTAATATGCATTGATTCCTAATTTTCTACAGTGAATCTGTTTATTTCATCTTCTGTTTGGGAAAGAAGATGGAGAAACTTCATCAGAACTAGATTCTCCAGCAACAAACATTCAAATCCTTGCAGGTCCTCAGTCCCTCACTCTACTCCCCATCCCATAGAACAGTGTTTCTCAACCTTGACAATTTTAAGGCATGTGGACTTCAACTCCCAGAATTCCACAGCCAGCAATGCTGGCTGTGGAATTCTGGGAGTTGAAGTCCACATGCCTTAAAATTGTCTAGGTTGAGAAACACTGCCATAGAAGCAGTTTCCTTACCTGCCAAATATGCTGACTTTGCTGAAGTATTTGGAGTGGAGATATCTATCTAGTCTTGGTTATCTGCTTCCACTACAATTGGTTGGAAGAGGGTAGGCTAAATTTACTGCAGTCTCAGCAACTGAATTGTTTCGCTCAAATTTCGCTCAAATTTTCTTCCGAGACTTTCTCAGCGTCTTACTCAGGGCTTCTGCATCCTGCTGAAGAGACTGTTTCTTAACTGGTGGAATATCCAGCTGGTTAGAATATGAATCTCCCTAGTTCTAAACATCCCATTACACTGGAAAGCCCAGATTTTGCTTCCCTATCAGTTTTGGAGTTCTTCTCCAATCTTGTTTCTGGGGCTCAGGTTTCTACCAAGTACTATCAAACTCAATGTCACCAAGAACTTGCAAAAAGGTTTATCCATCCTTCTGCCTTCTTTTCAAGCACCATTATCTTTTTCGGTTAAAAAGGAAGATTTCAGGCTCCTGACCTCTGTAACCCTTATGAAGCATTACTCTCTTCTTTTTGATCTTTTGCAACATTTGCTAAAAGCCCCCCCCTTTTTTTTACCAAATTAGATCTCAGGGGAGCTTACAATTTAATTTGCATAAAAGAAGGACATACATATTTAACTGCCTTTGGTGCTCATTATAGAAAGTTTGATTAGATGTGTCTTCATTTCCAGATAGTCCAAGTGATCAATGCATCATACTTTCCAGGATTCATTGGAAGCTTTTCTAGTAGCTTATTTGCGGTGAGGTTTCAGTGTCCTGCTATTGAAGATACCAACAATCCTGCATGATAAGTTATACATGAATCTATTTTGATTTCAAACTGATCCCCCTGTCCTTCCCCACCAATATATGTACATATATTGATGCTTTTGATTTTACCTTAGCATTGTACTTTTATAATGCACTTTAGAGCTTGCATCAGCACTTTGCCTGAGCATTATTTCCCAGAAGCTCTTTCCAGCCAAGTGAAAATATGAAGATTTTTATCAAGGAACCTTTGGACATGAAAGACTTTTTTCAACATTGCACCATCTTCTCAAAACATGGGACACCTAACAAGGAATTGAAAACTCTTAAAGCTTCTAAGCTTTTGTTGTGTCAGGTCAGGTATGCATAATTCTCTTTCCATTGCAACTTTAATATCTCTTATATTCCTACCTTGCAGAACAACAGGCTAATGAAGGGGAAAAACAGGTTGGAGGGTGGGGTTAAACACATCAGCAGTCTAGCACCCTTGCATTGCCTCAGTAGACCCAAGTCCAGCCCCTTTGAATTCTGTTGACCCTTATCTAGTGCCAGTTTAGTTCTGGCTGATTTAGTTGACCAAATTCTTGTCTAGATTAATGTAAAGAATCAGGATCACTCACTAAATCCAAGCACAGAAGATTTATTATTAGAGCCTATACACAGGAAACTACTTAATTAACTGTCAGCACTAAAATGGCACTAGATAAGGGTCAACAGAATTCAAGAAGGGGTTGGACTTGAGTATCTTGTGAACATACCTATAGAGGTCTTGGTATCAATGAATAAATGATTTATTTTTGTGTTATTCTGGGATATTTTTTCAACTTTCCAACTGAGTTTACAGACTGGGATTCACAGTCTTCCACTGAATATCCAATCCTGCTTAGTTTTTTAAGGATTAACCAAGAATCAGTGAAAACAATCTGGATCTCTAATAGAATATCTAAATATCAAATAGAAGGCCCAGGCAACAACAATTACTTTTGTTATCATTACTGTTATTATTTTGTATGCCCACTCATAAGCAAGTTTACTGGGAATTTACTAATTGTTAAATGCAAAGAAACTGCAAAAGAATAAGTATAGCAGAAATAGCAAAAGGGAACAAAGAAAACAAGGACTTCAGTCCTCCTCACCAAATGGATAAAGTGTCAAGTTGTGCAAGTCCCCCCCCCCCAGGCTTCCGGATTCCAAAGTCTATAATCTCTTAGTATTGCCCATGTTACTTGGGCTGTTGGACATTATGGTCCACAGTTATATTTTCTACCCATGCTGCCAAAATGATGATGCTTACACTATAATCTGCTGCAATGGTTTTCCTAATAATTTTTATTATGACTTTCTTTTCATGAAATGCAATGTCCAACAGACAAACACACACAAAAAAACATAGTTTAGTGTAGTCATTTTCATCCAATTACCCTAGCCCTGCTTAAGGTAGTTTAAGAAGTCAACAGATTGTATTGAATCTTGGTACTCTAATTTACTTAATTGCAGCAACTCTCACCACTCCTATGGGTAGAGTTCCTTATTAGCATAGCAATTGACTTTCTATAAAGCCTCCACAGACCTTTCTTTACAAAATTATTGCATTTGTAATTCTGTAACAATGAAGCATTTGTTTTCAAAGCAATTTACTTCTCCAACCAAAAAGACATGAAACCACTGTGAGCTTGTTCACAAGTTACCGTGCTTTGTCTGACTGTAGAGTAGTACAGAAAAATCACAAGCAATGACAGGTTCATGACCCATTGTCATAACACTGGAAGACGCCCTTTGTGTTTATCATAAAGTAATGTTCTTAAGCCCATTGAAGTGGAGGAGAAAGTCCACTGAGAGGAAAGGAGCTACCTTCTAGTTTACAGCCAGATTGCCGAGCAGTAAAACTCAATAGTAGTTAAGAGTGCCATTTTTTTCATGCCTACTAAAGACTTAGAATTTAGAAATTGCATGCGATTTATAACAGATACATTTCAGCTGGAGTTAGAAGCAGAGTTAGAGCTGCCTTCCACAACCTGGTTCCTTTCCAATTTAGTGGTCTATAAATACCAGCCAGAATGCTATCATACCTGGCATGATGGAAGTCCCAGTTCCATAGGGAAGGTTGGAACAGGGTTTGCACCGAATCCTGGTCATAAGGAAAAGCCATCAGGTCAACTTTTCTGATAATTGGAGAGGCTAACTTGTGACCACTTCACTTATCAAACACCACCACAGTTATCACAAAAACACTAATGAAAAAAGAAATGTATAGCAAAGAATTAACAGAGCCCAAGACTGCAAGATTCAGCCAACAATAAATAAGAACATCTCTCTTTCCAGTCCTCAATACAACAGTAGCTGGCAGTTCTCTTAAAATACTTATTGATACACCCAACAATTGCCTTCCTCTTTACAAGGTCAGCAAAGCTGGGGGGGGGGGGAAACTGCACGAACGTATTGTCAATAAACATCTTAAACAATCAAGTATTAAATATTAACAAAAGGCAATTAGTCTATTTTTTAAAATGCAAAATCATACATTTTGCTTTTATATAGTGAATGCGGTTGATCATTAACCATGCACCCAAATGTTAAGTGATCCCATTGAAGTGTGTTCCATATGCTATCAGAAGAACCATGGGCACTGGCTCTCCAGGATCATGTATTTTCCATCCTAAATGTTGTTGCTGAACCAATCAGATGTGCCTTTGATTTAGCACCATGTTTCTCAACCTTAGCAACTTTTAATATGTGTGGGCTTCAACTCCCAGGAATCCCTAGCCCACATGCTTGTCTTAAAGTTGCTAATATGTAGAAGCCCTGGTTTAGCATAGTACCAGACAGAGTCTTCCAGTTTTAATTTCAGCTATTACGTCCGTTGCTATTACTTTTATATTTTATATAAATAATTTATATCATTATTCAGCTTTATGCAGCAAGATTCTTTTTTTAGACTTTGTATTTGTTTTTAGTGTTAGCTGTTTGCTGAACTGAAAACTTAGCCAGCAAGAAGCAGATTTATACTTTAAATCTTGTCTTATGCAAAAATCATCCTGAACATACAAAACTACTATGGCAGGAGACAATTGTGACATTTGGCTGTTCTAAAAGAACCAGCAGAAGAGTTGGCCAGCTTGAGTTTACAATCCTGTTGTGATGATTGTTAGAAAGATAACACACTGGACAACTTGTTGATTACCCATTCTGTCAGTAATTGTCCATATAAAGGTCTTCATATAAAGACCTTTCCCACCCCTGCTACTCAATATGTTTATAGAGGTACTAATAAAACACCTTACAGGACAGTAAGCAGGAAAAAAACATGATATTTTCTACAAATCTGTGCAACTAGCATACAGAGAAAGCAGGTAGTCCTCGTTTTATGACTACAGTTGAGCCCAAAATTTTTGTTGCTAAGCAAGACATTTACTGTAAGTGAATGTTGCCCCATTTTACGACCTTTCTTGCCACAGTTGTTACGTGAATCACTGCAGTTGTTAACACAGTTATTAGTAACGCAGGAACACAATTGTTAAGTGAATCTGGCTTTCCCAGTGACTTTGTTTGTCAGAAGTTCGCAA
Organism: Crotalus tigris; assembly: GCF_016545835.1. Classification (NCBI taxonomy): domain Eukaryota; kingdom Metazoa; phylum Chordata; class Lepidosauria; order Squamata; family Viperidae; genus Crotalus; species Crotalus tigris. The sequence goes on along the minus strand of NW_024100213.1, from coordinate 1,853,274 downwards.
AAAGGGATCACAGGACCCCAACAGTCATAAATATGAACCAGTTGCCAAGCGTCTGAATAATGATCATGTGACCATGGAGATGCTGCAACAATTATGAGTGTGAAAACTGGTCATAAGTCACTTTTTTCAGTGCTCTTGTAACTCTGAATGGTCACTAAATGAACTGTTTAGTTACCTGTATTGGCAGGTAACTTTAGGATAATACATCATAAATATAAATGTATTTAAATATAGCTCCTAACAAATAGGACAAGAAAATCCTGCTGATGATGTTACCTAATCTGGTAACAAAATGTTCAAAAACTAAATTGAAACAAGCTTGGACAGCAAATCAATGCCAAAATCTAAAACCCAAGCTACCAGTATTTTCTATTATTTCAAAGTTATATGGGCATAAACCACTGAAACATGCCTGTCGTTGGGAGACCTTTGCAATCAGACAATTGTCGACCCGTGAACAACTACACTTCCTTCATGAGTGCCTCTGAAAGAAAACACTGCTAAAAAACATGCTACAGACCTCCAGTTTACCACCCACAAGCATGGAAACTACCCTACAAAAGTGGGTGTAAAATGCTTCAGTTCATGATTACTGATGCACACAATTGTCTGGAGAAATACCAAAGCATCATAAACAAACAAAAAATTGAATGCCTCAGCGCAATCGGACAAGATCTTACAGACAAACTGGAGAACACAATCAACATGATATCTGACAAACTCCAGACCAGAAAACACAATGCCCTATGAAAGAAACTAAAGTTCATTTCTAAACAGCAAAATGATAATTCAAATTCACGGATCAAAAACCTGTCCAGTAGACCATTATCTGAAGATGCAAAAGCCATCCTCATAAAAGGCCTTAATTTTAACTACAAAAACATGGACTTAGTTGAGTTCCTTGCCAACTTAGAATACATAATAAAAACTAACAAACTTGACCAGGGAACACAAAAAGAAATCAGACAGAGAATCATTCCTAGCATCCAATGGAACAGACAAGACAGGACATATAACCAAGAGGAGAAGAAAATATTAAAGAAACTGGGAAAAGATAGAGACATCATCATCCTACCGGCAGACAAAGGCAGACTAACTGTGGTAATGGACAAAACTGATTACATCAAGAAAGCTGAGAATTTATTTAATGATACTAACACCTATCAGATAATCAACAAAGACCCAACAAAACAATTAGAGAATGGAATAAGAAACACCTTGATAAAAATGGAATAATAAAAACAACTAACTTCAATAGAAATAAAAATTTTACTACCACAAGACTCCACTATACCTAGATTTTATTGACTTCCCAAAATACACAAAAATGAAATAGTGGTGCTATCTGGAGCACCAACATAGAAACTAGTGAAAACATTAAGAAAAAGTCTTCACCATCTTGTCAACAATTTGACTTATTCTATAAACTCATCTGAACAATTTCAATTAATTAAAATAATTGAAGAAGAATAAATGAAGAAGAAATAATGGTCTCATTTGATGTCAGTGTCAAAATAATGAAGAAGAAATAATAGTCTAATTTGATTATTCAGATCTATCAACAATGACCTGGCCAAACCATCTGTGATCTACTCACAGAAAATCAAAGCGATAATGAAAAGACACCTAAAGAACATTCCATGTCCACTGACACTACCATGAAACCTCTGGAGTTATGCCTCATAACACACTCCAAATTCAATGGGGAAATCTGCCAACAAATACAAGGCACGCCTATGGGATCATCTATATCTAACCTAATAGTAGAAGCAATAATGCAGAAACTTGAACGCACAGTCCTGCCAACCATCCAGCCAAAATTTTGGGCACGTTACGTGGATGACACTTTTGCCATCACTAAATGCTCCAGACGAGAAGAAAAACACCATTTACTCAATGATGTGTTCAATGAGATCAGTTTTACATGCAAAGAAGAAAAAAAACAATGACTTCCCTTCCTAAATGTTGACATAAGAAGATAATGGCGAATTAACAACCTGCGTATACTGAAAATCCACTCACAGACCAAATTCTAAATTTCACAAGCAACCATCCCACTGTACCCAAGTGGAGCTGCATCCAGACCCTTTTCAAAAGAGCCAAACAACATTGAGTTATTAAGAAAAGCAGAAGAGAAACACTTTTTCTATGTTTTCCTCCGCAATGGCTATCCAAAAAATTTCATAATACGATGCTTGTCATCCAAATCCCGACAAAATACACAACCAACCACAACCTAAAAACAAGTCCTGTCATACATCAAAGGAACATCCAAATACTGCAACCCCTAGGAATAATGATAGCTCACAAACCCACATTTATACTCAGAAAAGAGCTACCTAAAGTCAAAGACAAAATACAGAAGGAAGACAATAGCAACACAGTATACAAAATCAATTACAATAATTGTAATCAGTTCTGTGTGGGACAAACAGGAAGGCAGTTGAAAACAAGGGTTCATGAACATCGACTAGCAGTTAAACAGCACAACCAAAAATTCCTGATCTCAAGCCACATTGATATTGAACAATACCAGTTTGATTGGGAAGGAACAAAACTCATCGCCCATGCCAATACCCGCCACATATGTGAATTTATTGAAGCCTTGTATTCTACCAAAGGATCAATTAACAAGCATATTGATTTAGATCCAACATATGAATATGTAAGAAACCAGACCATTCAACTGACCAATCAACAAGAGAATCAATCAGCTGCTCAGAATTTAAATATAGATCCAAATGAAAAACCAATCACACGACCAACTGACCACACTGGCACACAAGACATATATAAGCTAAAGAAGAATAAGACAAGAAAATCCTGCTGCTGATGTTACTTAATCTGGTAATGAAACATTCAGAAACTAAATTGAAACAAGCTAGAAAAGCGAACTACTGCCAAAATAACACAGCATAGCCTAATTCAATGTTTCATATACCCAATGTACAATACAGGAGGCTAATGTATTAATTTGGAAATGGACAATTTAAATTCTAATCTCTGCACTGCAGTGAAGTTTGGTTCATTGTTCTGCAAGATTACTTGGTCTCATAATGGTAGTTCTCTGAAAACTACAGTTTATAAATTGAGAACTAACCTTGGAAACATGCCATTCCTCTCTAATTTATACTCTTTTGATATAAATATAGTACATTCTCCCTTCACTTAAGAAATGTCTTGCTGTAAATTCCACCTAATCCAGGGGTCTTCAAACTTGGCCCTTTTATGACTTGTGGACTTCAACTCCCATAATTCCTCAGCCAGCATGCCTGATCTAATCCAATAGCATTCTCTTCATACTACCAGTCGGTCAGAAAAGAATGGGCCATTCTCACAAGAAGTCTGTTTAACTACGCCTACTTAGTTTAGGGCTGGATTTTAACTGTGGACAGGTGCACAGAAAAATCCCTTCTCCTTACATTGTCCATTCAGTTATTTATAAAAAAATATCTATCAATCAGATAAACTGGGGGCTTAGTCTGAAATTCTATGCATATCAATCAGCAAGCAGTCAAAGAACGCGTTCGACTCCTGAGGTAAAATTGCCAACCATATTACATGATGGAATTGAATAGAAGAATCATATTGTCTCTTGATGGTTTAGAATAATTTTCCTTGGATTAATTGACTAAAACTTTCAGTAATGTGTTCACCTAATTCGTAATAAATTGGTTTTCTATTCACATTAACTATTTTATGTCTCTTACCAAGACTTCCAGTTAAAGTTACAGGCTTGGAATCCATCCCATTCTCTGATCAAGAAGTCTCTCTTGCTGAATGCCACAAAGGCTGATGTTCTGTTGTCGGAGCAGTAGAGCACATGCAACACACCATGCTTACGCTTATTAGAGCCAGGCTGAAGAGGTTATATTTAAATTTATGGCTGGATTAGCTTTCCTTCTTGCCTACAAATGAATTCAGGATTCATTTTCTGAATGATCACATCTGTTTATATTCCGCAGACACCTGCATATCTTGAGATGACAGCATCTGCTTGAACGCTGTAATCAGTTATTTCTCAACAGAGGAATTGCCAATTTGGTAAATAAAGCTCATAATATAAAGAACATGGAAAATGTTATTACACTTGCCTAAGGGGAAAAAATATCCAAAGTAGGTAAAGAAGCTTTGGCATCCTAAACTTTACAATGTAGAGCTCCTATAATGCAAATTTCGGTCAAAGGCAACCTGTTTAGAGACATATTTTTAAAGAAATAATATTTGCAAAGGGATGTTTGTTTATTTTTGTCTCTGGGTTCATTCTGTAGCTGCCTCCAGCATAGAAGAGAATTTCCTAAGATGCAAGCTGTCTCCTAGCTCCTCTGAGTATTTTTTTATTTTTATTATTTGTTTCCCATCTTTATTATTTTTAGAAATTATTCAAAGTAGTGAATATATCCAAAATACCTTCCTCCTATTTTCATCATAACAACAACCCTGTGAGGTGAGTTGGGCTGAGAGGCAAGACTAGAACTCAGGTCACCTGCTTTCTAGCCTGCTACCTTAACCACTAAAGCAAACTGGTTCTAAAGTTACCCCTCCTCTCATGAGTGAAAATTTCCCTGGAAATTTAAGATCAGCCACCCTGTAACTGATTTAAATTTGAATTTACCTGGAAATCAGATTCTTCAATAGAAGAATTGATGTTCAGTTTTTAAGTTATTTTTGAAATTTTGAATAAAAGAAAACCTGACAATATAAAATAAACATTAAACACTCTTTATTATTTTATTGGAATGCCTTGCCCATGGTTAGCCATACATATATACATACAGACATTATTCTGTAGATGTGTGATTCTAAAAAAAAAAAAAAAGAGGAAACACAAATTAAATATTGGCTAACAATAACATTGAACATTTGGTTTTATATTTTTGTTTAATATTCCATATTAGAAACAATATTTGCCTGCAGCACTCCTTTTCATGAAAGAGCATCAGATGAAGGATGTTGGCAACATATTTTTTCAGAGCATAGCTTTCCCCAAACCCATTTGGCCCTTAATTCCAAATTCAACCATTGCAACTGACCCGTAGAGGCATCTGTGCAAGGACACAGCGTGCTTTTTGTGCACTGCTAAAGGTAGAAGGCACTCATTGACAGCAGCACGAAACAAAAGAAGATGCTGGCCTCTGAATAACTTCTGCTGTCTTCACCTGTTTTAGCAGTTGGATTTTAATCAAAATGCACCAACAATTCCTGAGAGAGGGAGAAAAGAAAGAAAGAGAGAGTAAGAGTCTTTCCAGTAAATGAAATGGCAATGTAACATGGAATGCAGTAAAACAATGTTTTATATTTCAAATTCTTACAACTTGTTTTGCATTGGAAAATTTCCCCTAAAATCATGAAACAGTACTATATTGAGATGATGTTTATATTGAGATGATGTTTGCTATTATTATTACATCAATACCCACAGTCTCCTATGGAAAAATTAATTTAATATCTGAATGAAACTGCTAAGATAAAGCTACCAGTTTGGGATGAGGTATCATCAGACTGTCAGAGACTGGACAAAGAGAAATAAGCCAGACTAAATACCTACTCCATCAATTGCCAATTGGCATCTGGGCCCAATTCAAAGTGTTGGTGATTACCTGTAAGTCCTGTATGGTATGACAGTGAATTACTTAAGGACTTCTTTATTCAAAACTAGTCTGCCTATCTTGGTAGATTATCAAGAGAGGGCATGATCAGGGTGCCACACTCTGGGAAGTGAAGGCAGTATGGAACAGAAGACAGGCCTTTTCTGTTGTAGTCCCAATCTTATGGAACAATTTACCCTCGGAAACAGGCTTGGATCCTTTCTTCTTGGGCTCAGGGAGGGGAGAATATGACCACCTTTGGTGTTCTGGTTTTTTAAATTATTATTATTTGTGGTTTGTATTTTAAGACAACTGTTTGACATTATTGTAAAACACCCAGAATCATGAGATGGGATGGTATCATTTCAATTAATTAATTAGAATTCTTCACTCTGTTGGAAAGGTGATTTGTTCAATATAATTACTTTTCATTTATGGAATGAATACTGAAGTCTTAAGCAAACACCATGAAAGAGGGCTGACAGCATATACTTCAGTGATGTGTAATTTTTTTTTTTAATACCAAACCATAGCAGTTGTTGGCCCTGAAGCTGAATACATACATTTCATTATCTGCTAATATTAGCATAGGCTAGGGGTCTTCAAACTTTGCCCTTTTATGACTGGTGGACAAGTCTTAGTTGCCAAGTTTGAAGACCCCTGGGATAAGTTCGTTCTCTCTCTCTCTCTCTCTCTCTCTCTCTCTCTCACACACACACACACACACACACACAAAATCATACAAACATATCTTAAGCAGTGGAAAGGCCAAGCAACAAGGCTACACCCCCAGTAATCAAGGATACTAAGCAAGTTGTTAGGTAAAGTAAAGAAATTATAATCTACCCCTCTTCTATCCTACACATATTGCTGCTACCAGAGAATCTCTTTCTGTAACCTACTTTCTTATAATCTGGATTTTCTAAACAAGAAATACTATATAAACGATTTAAATAAAGGCTATCTTGGAATAAACAGAAAGTCCTTTACTGTATCTTCAAGCAAGACAGCCCACTTAATATATTGTTTCTCTTTTATTCCAATCAAAGTGAGTCCCTTGCAGCTCAATGATCAGGTGTCTGAGATGCACATTAAGAGGGGAAGGGAAATGAAAGATTTGCAAATTACTTCTGTGAAGATATAACAAAGACACAACCCAGAATCTGGTTATTCCATATTGACAAATGGTTATGATGTTGGACTTCTAGTTGTATCTCTTCTTTCCTCAGGGAAGTTCACTTTGGAAGTTCTAGAACAGACATGTGAAACTCGCGACGTTACGTGATGTCACGCGACGTATTGAAGCTTTTTTGCCATTGCCGACAATGGGGTGGGCACGGCTCCGGTATGATGAAACCGGCCCACGGGCCAGCAGTTTGGCACCCCAAGAGTGTCACATTATAAGGTTATATTCTTCAGAGTCATATATATATATATATATATATATATATATAATATATATATATATATATATATAACACATACATACATACATACATACATACATACATATATATATATATATATATATATATATATATATTATTAGATTTTATATGGGTAGGGAAAAGGTTGGGTCGCTGCAGGTACAGGAAAATCGGGATAAAAGGGACAGGGTGTGGATAACTACAATAAATACGTAATTCAGCAAACAAGCTGTTGTCCAGGTCTTCATATTAAGTATTATTGTTTATATAATACTAGAAATTTCTAAGAATAAATTGATATAGTTACAACTGATATTTGGTAAAAGACTAATATTCCTTTAAATAATTAACATAGTTAATAGCATAACAACTATTTCCAATCATCAATCTTAATACTTAATATAGTAAAACTCTAAAATCTCTTCTTATTCTAACGTGTTTCAACCCACTGATAAAATTTTCCCCAGGTTTTATAAAAGATTGAATCTTCTTTCTCCTTCATCTCTAACGTTAATCTGTCCATTTCTGCACAATTTAGGATTTTCAAAATTATAATCTGGTCTGATGGTAGGTTTTCATTTTTCCAAAATTGGGCAAATACTATTCTTGCAGCTGTTAATACATGTAATATTAAATAATCATTTTCTTGCTATTCTAATACTCACTAAGTATTTTGCTGCATTTGTAAAGTATTGATACTGATAATATTTATTTTAAAAATATGAGAGTGCTGATTTTCCTCATAAGATGTTGTCTCTTAAATCTGCAACAACAATCTGTGTTCTATTTTTAGAAACTTATGAAAATAGTATCAATTGGTATATTTCAACAAATAGCATTCCTCAAGCTAAAAACTGTCTGCATAAATCTGGTGAGGAGAGTTGTTGAATTTTATACGCCAAGAAGATTATCTTATTGGTATTAGAGTAACAAAACAAAACTGCATCATAGAATGATCAGATAAGCAAATTCTAGTCCTTAAAAAAGACTGAAATCAAGGCCAGCCAGTGGCTTCCTAATCTGTAGCTCATTTCCCCAAAGGCTGCTGCAAACAAAAGCTGCAGTTGATGGCACTATCAATCAGTAGAAGCTGTACTCAACAAGACACTTGATAAAATTACTTCTGAGAACAAGTTGTGGGTGGAAGGACTAATTACTATTTCTCCCTCATCTTAAAAAAGACAAATTGGATTCATGAAGGTTATGGAACCGCACTGATTGGAAGCCAAAATGCTTTCAGTGCTCATTAGTCACTGCCAGGTCATTTATAGTGACATAAGTTTAAGGTCTCAGCTCCATCTATTAGTCTGGACTATTCCAAGCTTGAGAACATTGGTATAAGAATCGTCCAGATACAGGTATTCCTCGACTTACAACTGAAAAATGTGTCTTATGGTCATTTTTCAGTTATAACCTTTGCAGCATCCCCATGATCACATGATCAAAATTCAGATGCTTGGCAACTAGTTCATATTTCTGATCGTTGCTGTGTCCCAAGGTCATGTGATCATCTTTTGTGACCTTCTGACAAGCAAAGTCAATGGGGAAGCCAGATTCACTTAACAACCAGGTTACTAACTTATCAACAGCAGTGAATCACTTAACAACTATGACAAGAAAGGTCATAAAATGGGGCAAAACTCGCTTAACAAATGCTTCACTTAACAACAGAAATTTTGGACTCAATTGTGATCTAAGTAGTCACCTCCTTCCCTGACTCCAAGAACTGCCAAAACCTCATTCACTTAAATCAGTGGTTCTCAACCTTTTTAATGCCGCAACCCCCAACCAGTCGTAAGTCGAGGACTGCTCAACTGGTGCAGCACCGTTTGCAGAATGGGACTTTTGGCGGGCTCAGCAGGGCAGAGACAGCCTGGACAATTCCTACTGGCTTTTGAAAGCCAATAGAATTAGACTCTATTCAAGAGAGTCTATTCTATTGGCTTTAAAAGCCAATAGAATAAAAGGGAGTAGCACAGCTAAGGAAAAGGGGGAAAAAATGGCAGACTGCGTTGTTTGGCGACCCCCGTGAAATGGTCATTTGACCCCAAATGGGGTCCCGACCCACAGGTTGAGAACCACTGACTTAAATTGTAGATCTCAAAAGAACTATATTAGAAAATAGAGTCTCCTGCAGAACAGATATTTTAACATAACATGCACAGATTGTTTTGATCTTACCTTTTGACAGCCAAAACTTCCCCCACCTTTTGTACTTTATAAATGATTTTTAAACCTATGCTTTTATGTTTTTTTATTATTTATATTTCACATTCATTTGAATATTTCTACAAAGCCATACTGGAATTATAATACTTATAATAAATAGATTCAATCTACATAGTAAAATACAAGAAGATGTAATTTGTTTTCTCCTATTTCTTTGATGCTCAGTTGGACATCTCATCATGCTAGTTGTTGTTCACATTTAAATCACTATTACTTGCAAGTCTAATGTGTGTCAAGTACCAGAGGCTTCAGACACATTCTCCAACCCACCGTCTAAAAGATGTAAAAATGTCCCTGCCTTGCATTTATTGTTGTGCAAATGAGTATAAGAAGGCAACGCTCGATGTAGAGTACTGCAATACTATTCTATTCATCAGGTATTTGAAAATATACGTGTTGGTGCCAAATGGGAGCAGATTTTCTACAATCTATAGTGTGTGTGTGTGTGTGTGTGTTTCAAGTACCTTATCAGGCTACGCTGAAAGGCTAAACTGTTCTTTATTATTGTATTTCTATGAGGAAGAAGAAATGCATTTATGGAATTATCTGGTTCAGGTGCCAAAATATTTAATACTGTAAAATATTGCCAGGTAACAAAATGTCTTGGTTCAGTCCTCTTTAGGGAGGCTATGTTGCCAAGGTTTAAGTCCCCTCATGGCAAGGCACAAACCATGAAGCAAGAATCATAACACAACTTCAATAAACCATGTTTAATGCCAGGATTAAAAGTGAGGTACAGAATTTGGAAACCGCAATAGGAATTTTCAGTCCTCATTTATTACTGAGTTTAATAAATCTCTTTGAACTGCTTGAATTCCTTGTTCTGAGGCGTTTGGCAGCCTGGACTGAGCTGCGGTTTATGAAGGCTCTTTTTTAATCTCTTGGTCCTTTATGTTTAACATCTTACCGTCTCTAACACCACGGTGGATAGAAGTAAGGCCCTATTCAATCCCTTTCAGCTGCAGGGGAAGGGAGTGGCCGATTGCAGAAAAGGTTACAAGGCAGGATTCTGACAACACAATTGACTCCCCAGTATGTATATCATGAGACATGCACTAATATTCAATCTTTTCTTTGTTCTTAATTTTTGCTATTTTTAAACTTTAAAAAGATATAAAAGCCCACGTGCCATTTTTGAATTAAGAAAATACAGGTGTATACATGATTGTCTGCCTATTTATCTAGCCACCCATTTTTTTTTAACACAAAGCTCATATTCATCTCTTTTCTAGGGAATAGTCATTATTTTATTGTTCTGACCCTTTATAGCCTGGGCATCATTTTGCCAGCATCCATAATTATAATCAAACCTCTGCCCTCTGTACCCCTTTAATCTCCTATCCCCAGCCCCAAATGCAAGTTTTCTCTTTCAAAATATCATCCTGTTTATTTTGTTTCATTCTTCAATACTGCCTAGACATTTTATAATCATCTCTTTCTTTTCTAAAGTGTTAGCTATTCTTAATTTTTGTATCACCTGCAGATTTGGTCATCATTTCTTTGATCCCTCCGTTCAAGTTACTAATAAAAATAATCTAAGCCTAACTTCCGGTTCCATATTGCGGCGTGTGCAGCCATGCGAAGAGACTTCTCTCTTCACCGGCTGCTTTCCCTCTGCCGGTAGACCCTTAATCGGGTCGAAAAGTCACCCTGGAGGGTTGACTACCATTGAGGAGATCCTCGTCGACTGTGGAAGGGTGGCAGCTCCTTCTGCGGTCCGAGATTGCTCCTTAGGGCCGACGGAGAAAAGATTGGCCAGTAAAATGGCCAATCTCTTTGCTGCTGTAACCAGAAGTCAGAAAAACATTTAAGCAAAGAACCACCATGGTTGATCCGGATGAGACTTTTTTTTTCTCTTCTCTTAGCCCTTTCCTCTTTTTTGGAACTATTTCCCTGTTTTAAGAGAATGGCATTTGTTAGTGAGGGAAGAGAAGCTTTGAAATGGAATGAAAATTAACTTCAATTGACTATTTTTTATTTCTATTTACTTTGGGGTCTTGAAAAAAATTTATTATTGAACTTTATTACTGGATTTAGTTGCAACTGTCTTTTTTCTCTGTCTGATGCTGAGATTGGCTTTGACTTTCAGATCATCATAAAAGGGAAAAGACAAAGAAATTTTACAGCTGTTAAATTTGTGGGGGTGGACACTGGCTAAATGTTATTAAATACAGTCTCCACTAAAAGATAACAGGAGTGTTTCTAGTTACTATTGAAATGGAGAAATTCTATTCACAACTCAACTGTAAACTTATATTGGAAAAAATTTATGAAGCCACTGAGCAAATATGTCTGCAAATAAAAAAGAGTACCATAGAAATAAAAAAAGAAATTTACTTCAAATTTACAAACCGACCTTCAGATTTCATCTGACTATTCTACAGACCAAAAAACAATATAAGAGGAATTAATCAACACTAAAGAAGATTCTATCTTATTCTATGTACAATCTATTGAGATTCCTGATGACCAAAAAATAACTGTAACTAAACCATCCACAACTTTAAAATTAACAGAAATGGGTGTGCAAATACAACTGATTGAGGATTATGGCAATTTTGATAACCAACTACTAACCACAAAACTGGACATAATTGAGTGTCTTACTCAGCAGATTCAAATGTCGAGATTTGAACATTTAAAACATCAAGGGATTATCCACAAAGGAGTCAGGTCTCTAAAACAGAGGAGGGGACGCTCTTTCTTGACTCAAATGATACCACAAGGAATAAAGAGAGACTTATTTGTTGATATAGATGCTTTGTTATGGAAACCTGCTTGGCACAAAAAGAAAGCTAGAATAAGATTTAAGAGTGTGACCTAAAACTGTACACAATGGGTTTAAAAGGCTTTTTAGACATTGATTGATTCAAGGTTTAAGATTGCTAAATAAGACGTTAGAGATCCTGATTGAATAAAGATTAATTAAATATGTGAACTTAGTGAGAAGATGTTTTTCTTTTTGTATTAATATGTTTGTTGTGGATATAACAATTATTTGGATTGAATTTAAATTTTACTGAGGAGGTTACAAGAGTTTTACATAAATATTGATTGATAGATTATACAGTAGATTTAAAATAGAGTAGAAATGTATTTTTTGGAGTAATATTCTTGTTTTTAGGAAGGATAGTTATTTTGTAATGGAAGGAGAATAAGAGGGATTTTTTATAAAAGAGGTAACAATATTAATAAATGAGTCACTGATTATGTTAAGGAAAAAGGGAAAGGAGAGACACCTGAAGTATTAACAATATGTTTATCTAAACTAAATTGGAATATGGTAATTGTAAATAATAAAGCTCAATACAGGATCTGGATTTATATAGATGAAATGTTATTAATGATTCTTTTGATTGATTGAACTTTATTGAAAAATACATTAATTTGAATATATTATATTATTTGAGGGAATAGAGAGGGAGTTTTTAATGATTTAATCTGAATTACATATGTATGATATTGCTTTTGGATAATTGATTACCTTATCACCACGTTTCTTAAGCACCTGGTTGTAAAAAGAAAAAATCTATAAAACTTGTTTTTTTAAAAAATAAAAAAATAAATCTAAGCCTTGTTTTATTGTTTCATTAAAGAGGATATCATGAGAGACTGTGTTGAATATTTTGCAAGGTTAAGATATAATAAGTCTATATTGGAAAGTCAGTGAGACCTCAGATTTGCTCCCTTTGATTGCTGATACGTCTTTTAATGAACTGGGTCTTTACTAACATAGCGGAAAAACGGATCAATAGTACTCCATAGGGTCAGCACTTAATGATGTGTTTAAAAATTAGACTCAGTGATATTGTTTTATTTCTTCAGTTTATCTTTGTCATTTTTTCACTTTTTTCTTTCACCCCTCTCTCCCTTTTGTAAATTAAGGGAAATAAAAAATATTTTTAAAAATGACTCATTGGATAATATTAACTTCCCAAGAGCAACAGAATCAAACAAGGATGGAAGCAGGGTAAAAGCTACAGAAATAATCAGATAAAAATAATGAGACTAAAATGATGATGGTAATTTTATAATAAATTTGATTTATGGAGACAATGTAAAAAGCAGATGAGGAAGTGTCTGACCCTTCCAACACTAAGCAAGTTGTAATGGAAGCTGAAACAAATTGTGGGAATGAGCATACACTCTCCACATAAGGGGTTCAAAGGTTACTTTGAAGGTTACTGTTGTCTTTGCTGACAACAGCAGTACTAGTAACATATATATAGACCTCGACTTACAGCCATAATGGGGCCTGAGCATCATTGTTGTAAATCATGACTATCATAAAGCAGGCCACCCATGTGACCGATCAGATTTTATGATCTTTTTTGCACAAGTCGTTAAGTGAATATGGTTGTAATGCCACAGTCATCACGCAAATGTATTGTTTGCTATGGGCCAGTTTTGCTGAAAACCAGAAGTAAATGCCAGTTTTCAGCACAAACATCATAAAATGCAGGTGCATGACCATAGGACTCTGCAAATAGTCATAAATGAAAGCCAGTTGCCAGGTGCCCAAAATGCAATCGGGGGGGGGGGGGCAGCCTCAGAACTTTGGAAACAAGTCAAAAGTACCCCTGGGAAGGTCCATTGTAACTTAAAATGGTCGCTAAGCAACCAGTAGTAAATTGAAGAAAATCTGTACGTTATTGATTTTTGCAAACATGCAAGAATAATTGCTAATAAATAAACCAAAAAATGTCAATATGTACTTTGATAAAGACCAATAATTACAATAGCCATTAATAAGGATAAACAATTGATATCTTAAGTGTCAGTGGTTTAAAGGCTTGATTATGGAGCCAAAAATTTATTTGAATGAACATAGTTCATAAAAAATAAATAAAATCATAGTCTATATAGGTAGTCCTCAACATACAACCACAACTGAGCCCAACATTTCTGTAGCTAGGCAAGGCAGTTCTTAAGTGAGTCGTGCTTGATATTACAATTTTTGCCATAGTTGTAAAGGGAATCATTGCAGTTGTTAAGAGAATCATGTGGTTGTTAAACAAATCTGACCTCCCTATTGACTTTGTCAGAAGCCAGCTGGGAAGGTTGCAAATTGTGATCACATGACCCCAGGACAGTGGAACCCTCATAAATATATGCCAGTTGCCAAACACCCAAATTTTTATCATGTGATTATGAGGATGCGGCAATGGTTGTAAGTATGAGAACCGGTGATCGCATTTTCAGTTCCATTGTAACTTCAAAAGTACAATGAACAGTTGTAAGTCGAGGACTACCTATTATATAATTTACTACATAATTATTGCTTTTTCTTTGATGCTGCAAATCTTCTATCTTCTTCCAGCAATTAGAAAACACTATCAAGTATAAAGCAATTATTTAGTTATTGAAAAAAGCAACCAATGCAGAAGTAATTTCCTAGAAATGGTTCATTGTTCCTGCAACCATCTGAATTCCAATCTTTCCCTCCATTATGTAATTCTCAATAGTTGCATTGCTAAACTGCCACAGTCCTTGTAAATGTATGAGTAATAGAGAGATATAATCCACAGACAGCAGGCTACATATTGCTTCCAGATGTTTCACTGTAAAGGCCCCGTAAGTCACCCAGATTCTGTTACTGAAGTCTAAGGATTCACATTTCCCAGGGTCTGTTAATTGTCTTGTTTTGCCTTGTCTTCCCGGCCTTTTCCCTTGCATTTTATTCACAGGTCTGCTTTTCCCTCATTGCAGTGTCTCCCACTACCAGCCCTCTTCTTCTTTCTCCATTCATTCATTTTTTTTCCTTTCTAAATACCCAGACAGGAAAATCTTACAGCTTGAAACAGTTGGCAATGTTATGAAACAAATTTGTTTTGTTTCACAGCTTCATTACATTTAATATCACAGCTCATCATTCTGAATGATATATTATTTTATGAAGTCAACATGCTATTTGTAAATATTTCTAATCTAGCTTGAGATACTAAAAGGTAGACAACATAGTCATACCTTAGTCCAACTTTAAACTATGAGCATCCAAACAGGTGGGGAGTGAGAAAATGAACCCAGCAGGAAAATATTCATTATTCTGCCAAGTTTCAGCCTATGTTTTCTGCTTGATTATTTGATTCCAGCTACCGATGGATTCTAGCGTACTCTCTGATGACTAGTCTTACACATATAGGAAAATATATTGGAAAGGCAGAGTTTAATTATGTAAGTTCTGCCTGAAATGGTACAGTCTAGGGGCACGTTTATCACTGCAAAGGTAGCAGGTATAATTCTTTATACATTTCCTTCAGTATTTAAAAAAAAAAAATCTGGGAGACTCATCCTTTATTCTGTCTATTTTATGTATTTAATTTTTTTTGTCTTTTTCTTACATATTTTAAATCTAAATATTTTATATTAATGAGTTTTATGGACAGAAATAGAAAAATTACAAAATGCAAAAAAGAGGAAAGAAATAAAAACCACAAAAAACTAAACACGCACATTCAAACTGAAAGGGAGAGAAACTACCTATATTATATAAATAATATCAAAATACAGGTAGCCCTCGACTCATGACCACAACCGAGCCCAAAATTTCCATTCCCAAGCAGGACAATTGTTAAGTGAGTTTTGCCCCATTTTATGACTTTCTTGCCACATTTGCTAAGTGAATCACTGCAGTTGTTAAGCTAGTAACATAGTTGTTAAGTGAATCTGGCTTCCCCATTGTCAGAAGGTTGCAAAAAGCAATCACATGACCATCATAAATACGAGTCAGTGGCCAAGGGATGCTGCAGTGGTCATAAGTGTGAAAAACAGTCATAAGTCAGTTTTATCAGTGCCACTGTAACTTCAAGTAGTCATTAAACAAATAGTTGTAAGTCAAAGGCTACCTGCATTTTCAAGTCTACCTTGATGTGAAAAGTAATTAATAATTTTCTAAAGATTGCAAAATATAAAATCTGTGCCATAGAGAAATACACTAAGCATTTTGTTATTAGTAGGTAAAATTGCCTTTTCAAAAACAGGCAAGCCACACATTTTTTTCAATCCAATCCTCGACATTAGGAACATTGCTACTCTTCCAATTTCTCAAAATAAGCATTTTAGCAACTTCTCAGGCCTGATGCCTCATGCTTTATAAAGGTTTTTACTCAGTTTTGCTTTGGCCAGCTGTTATTTCTTCTGAAAAATGGCACCATATAAGTAAGGTGATTTTAGTATAACTCCTTCGCTTTGGTACTAATTTTATATTCAAGATTACAAGTTCCTTCTCTGGTGAAAAATAAAAATTAGTTACAAACGGTTGAGAGGAAAAATAATGAGGATCACAGCATAGGACCCAGAGAGTTACTGTGGAGAATAAGGACGATAACCTTGACAGAGATATGCAAACTCCACTGCCAATTTGAGAAAGAATAACACTTGTTCTAAACCATGAACATCTAAATAGAATCTGGAAGTGGCTCAGACATCTTCCTAATTCAACTGAAGTATAATTATAAACACAATACAATCAGACATGCAATATTCTGTTGTTATACTTTTATTGACACTGGCTATTTTAGCTACCTGTGGAGTTTCTACATCTGGCCTTATCTAATGAAGTAATTCTCTATCTGTAAATCACTTTTAACTAAGTGATTTTCACTCTGCTTGCAATGTGACCACCAATATATTCACATATCAATATTTGGACAACCCAAATAATGTAATTTAGAATGGATGTGGGATGATGTACTGGTTATATTTGTTTGTGCCCTGAATATCATAGAGAACAGGAGTGCCCAATCATAGGTATTTCATTTATTAAGGAGAATTTCTGTCTTGAATCATTCCTGTTTTTCACATAGCATAAAAAAGGCAGAGACATACAACTATACCCCCTCACATCTTCACACTATGGAATAATTCACATCCTCTATTGATCTCTAGGTATTCTACACCTCACCTATTTGTTCATGCATTACAACTTATTGATTTCCCTAGCACAATTGCTCTGATCACTGTTATCACCTGGGGAAAGCCTAAATTAATGCTCCACTTGGAACAAACTTTTTTTTTTTTTTACCTGTGGTGAAATTTCACCCATCCCTAGGAAACAGTCAAAAGGAGAGACCAAAGGATGACTTCCAGTCTTCTTCCAAACAGCCTTTTCCAATGACTCATGGCAAGGAAAAAAACCTCTGAAAACTGAAAAGCACTGTGAAAGGAATACTGTCCAATTCTGCAATGGGTCACTATTGTGACAATGACTGCAAATTAACACAAAAACTGCAGGTGTTTTTGGTATATCTCACTTTAAAAAAATTGCAAACACTGTATATTTATATAATATTTTAAGTACCTTTGCAGCAATCTGGTGAGATGAAATAATAATGTGCTTATTTAGCAGAATATGAAATGCATGCAATCAGCTGATGAGCGCAGAACTTGCCAAAGTTTCATCCATCTCTTGGACATTTGCTCTAAGTTAATGCAATAATGATTACCTTAACCTGCAACAGAATAGTAATGAATGCATGCTACAAGCATCTCTTCTCATTTTGGGTTGCTTCTACTTTAATCATGTATTATCAGTTTCAGCATGGAGAGACCATTGGTACATGTGGGGGTGGAGCTAAAGAAAGAATTAAAAAGATTTAAGTAGGACAATAACCATCCAAATGGTATAGGGTTTCCTGCCTGAGCAGGGGATTGGACTAGATGACCTCCAAGGTCCCTTCCAACTTTACTGCTGCTGCTACTACTACTACTACTACTACTACTACTACTACTACTACTACTACTACTATTATCTTTAACATACAGCAAAAGGAGGCCTGAAGATGGAGTTCTTTGCCATTTGCCCTCAGATATGAAACCTGTATAATCATTCATATTTTAAAAATTGCTAAAAACTTTAAGGAGAAGAAATGGCAGACTGAATGCCTTGAGATAGCTCACCAGTGCTCCAAAGAGCTCCTCCTCATGGAGAAACTGAAAGTAACAGTCTCTGTGGGTTTAGAAATCTGGGAGATGAGAGACTAGCCATCTTGCTCAAATTGAGGCTGGCACCTTTGAAAGGAGGTTTAAGTCTGCATGTTTCCTTTCCTAATTACTTTTGGAAATTGCTTGTAAACTACTTTTCAGCTACTAGAATTCTTTGGATCAGCAAATTTTATAGCACTGGGTAAGTTTCCTTTGACCATTAACAAAAAAAGTTTTAACTACAAGTTTAAGAGCTGTTTTCTTCCCTTTCAGCACCTTCATTTTTTTTCATTTATATTTTTTTTATTTTAGTTTGTATTAGTTTTTATGTTGCAACTGTAATTTTTAATAAGATTACTTTAAGAAAGTTGTTAAAAACTTGGTTATTCAAACAAGCATTCGGGAATTAGAGATGTGATAATTTTATATGTAACCATTATTTGTTATGATTTTAAGAAATTAACATTTCACAGATAGTATTTATTGTTAAATATGTATGTTTTATCAATCAGGAAAGCAGGAGGTTGAGGACCTTACGTAGAACAGATCATTAATCATCAGAACATTAAATCTGAAATAATAGTAATATCCAATCATAGACAATTCTTTTACAATCTGGCAACTGTTACTCTGGCTGGAGGCAATAAGACTGTATCAACCGTTAATAAAAGTTAAATTGTCTCTCTTAATCCAAAATGACAATGAGCCAAATTCACCTTAGGTATACTTGTTCTTTCCATTCTGCATCCTTAACAATTTCATATTTTTCTGTTAACACATGGCATAAAACACAACAGCCATCATTACGTTACAGAAAAAGTTTATAAAGCACAAAACATCTACACCTTCCAATGCAACTGGATTAACCCCCACTGCTCTCCGTGTTCCCTAGACCCCAGAAGGGATAAAGGATTCCAATTGACACATGATGTTTTCTGAAGTGGAATAATGAAAACCTGCAAAGATTCCTTTTGGGTTTTAAGGGGATTAACAGGAGCTTTAGAAGTATTTATGAGTAAACCTCAGCTAGTAGTACACAGAAGGAATTCTTTCCTTTCAATTCTAAATAAAGTTCGGTTAATCTCACCCAGGGATATAACAGAACCTCCTTTATGTGCAGTGTAACTTGAAAACAGTTACAAAATGGAAGACAAGTTAACAATATCGGGAAGGGTTGGAAAAAATGTTAACAATATCAGGAAGGGTTGGAAAAAATGTTTTCCTAAGGTCACTATATGAAGCACTGTGACTGTATACAATCAGGGGTGTCAAACTGCCAGCCCATGGGCCGGAGGCATCACGCGAAAGCCACACCCACCCCATTGTCAGCAATGGCAAAACAGTCCCGAGACATCACGAGTTTGACATGTCTGCTGCACATTTTGCAAACAAAAGTAAACTGTTTCATCTCAAGGGCAGGCAAATTCAAGAAGGTTCAGTGGAAAGAAAAAGTTATCTTTCTCTGCACCAGTGTAGCACAGGTTAGTCCCTGACTTATGACTACAATTGGGACCTGAATTTCTCTTGTTAAGCAAAGCGGTTAAGGGAGTTGTTCCTGATTTTTAAGACCTTTTTATACCATGCACTTAACACTGCAGTTGTTAAGTGAAATACACTTTTGTTAAGTGAATATGCTTTTCCCCATTGATTTTGCTTGTCAGAAGCCAGCTGAGAAGCTTGGAAATGGCAATTACATGATCCTGGTATGCTGCAACCACCATAAATAATGCTGGTTACCAAACGCTTGAATTTTGATCATGGTCACATAGGGATGCTACAAAGGTCTTAAGTACAAGGACTGGTTGTAACTTTTTTTCAATGCTGTTGTTCTTCCAACAGTTACTAATGAATGGTTGTAAGTCAAGGACTATTTGTAATGTCAAGGGTCTTCAGATCTTTCAAAAATAGCAGCAGGGCTAAGAGAGGCTTCAGCAAGAATCTTGACAAGAAATCCTCTTCTCCACATGTCCCTCTAATTTGCTTACAAACATGTCATCCAAGTCCTTTAAAAAATAAACAAAGTCTTCAATCTGTATAATAGTGGCAGTGGAAAGAATTATCATCTTTTAAAAGTTTTGTTTTATTATAATAATAAAGTTGAAAGGGACCTTGGAGGTAATCTAGTCCAACCCCCTGCTCAGGCAGGAAACCCTATACCATTTCAGACAAATGTCTGTCCAGTCTCTTCTTAACACTACCAGTGTTGGAGCATTCACCACTTCTGGAGGCAGGTTGTTCCACTGATTAATTGTTCTAACTGTCAGGAAATTTCTCCTTGGTTCTAGGTTGCTTCTCTCCTTGATTAGTTTCCATCCGTTGCTTCTTGTCCTGCCCTCAGATGATTTGGAGAATAGCTTGACTCCCTCTTCCTTGTGGCAACCTCTGAGATACTGGAACACTGCTATCATGTCCCCCCTCATCCTTCTCTTCGTTAAAGTAGATATACTAAACTAGACATATTAAACACCACTTCTCTAACATCTGAATTAGGAACCTATAAAGGAAGTAGATCATAACACTACAGCTACACAGTTGAACTCATTTAAGCATCTTTAAACTATATGTTTCAATTTTGGTTTCTGCTTGGTTAACTTTTCTAAAATTAGCCATTTTTGCACTTTAAATCCCTACAGTATATGCAGCACAGGTGGGAGGATGGTGTGTATCTCAGAGAAAAATAACCTAAGATGCTGCTCTTAAGTCTCTTCTGCTTAGTGACCTAGTGAAATTTCACCCAGAAGTATTATGAGCTCAACTTCCTTTATTTATTTAACTGTTCACATTTTTATTAAATTGTTGCCATTCAGCAGTCTGTAATTTTATTTGTATGAGAGATATATTTATCTTGTGTGCAGGTGTGTTGGCAAAGATGGAAGCAATCAGAGGCAGAAAATATACACACTCATATCTATATGTATCTCAGAAAGACTTAAATTTTAGTGAGCTTGCAGGTGGAAAATTTTACTTAGGATATGAAGGAAAGTAATCTGGTTGTACAAGCAAAGCTACATTACAATGAAGCCATTCTTATAAAGTGCTACTAAAGCCTCATTCAGTAACAAAGGCTTGAAATTGAGCTATTAGGTATAGATACCCTGCTTATATCTGAGCTTTCCCCAAAGGACAAGAAACTCACAAGTGTAAAAAACTGAAAACAAATGAGATGGTTTGTACCTGCTGTATTTTAAATTCCTCGGTAAGTCCTGGGAAAGCAGTCAGACAAGGGTGGGGATGTAGTAGACTGATATTGTCAAGACTATGACATATGAGGAAGATGATCAAGTAGGTGACTACTAAAATGAAACCCTGTTTATGAGAGGAAGCAGTATCCTCAGCATGGCAGTACAGTACATGTATCTCCTAGTCAGTGGCATGTGGGAAACCATGTTGGTTTGTCAGACAGAGTCTGGATCAAAAATCCTAGCTTGCATAGAACAGCACAAATATCGGGCTTAGGTTGCGCTTGAGGAAAGTTCACTTCTAGTGAAGTGAACGCCAACAGATTGATCGAAAGGTTTCATATGAAACACCCCAGCAAACCGAAAGATAACACTTAACATATGCTTTTGTTTACTTTACAGGATCTGTCTTTCTTGTAAGGGGGGCCGGATGTCAATGCTACAAATACTGTATATTCTTGCTTTGACAATATGCAAAACTGTCTGGCATTTATTGGGTTAATACTTAGCTTAGACTGGGCGGGGGAAAAAGCCCGGGAAAGAAAGAGGAAGCAAACTTTTGACCTTCTCACTAATTGGATAATGTGACCTGTGACTGCATGAGAAGGGAGGGGTTTAGCAAGGAAAGCTTGATGCCAGCGAAAGGAAGTTCAGATTCTGGCATCAACCAGTCCATCATGGCGACCGGCAAAACTGTAGCTCTGCAATAAAGATTTTAGGAAACATGCCTGAAAGTTCTTTGAAGTGCTTCATTAGTCGGAACATGTGACATCGCCCCCAAATCTGTCAAAACTGACCAGCATTTTGTCCTTACCATGATCAGAACTGATAACCCAATCTTCTCTATCTAATTTAAAAGCATTATGTGAAAGTGGTAACCAAAGCCATGATGGGCTGCAAAGGATAATATTCATGGGCCACTGATGAACCCTGAATAGAGAAGGTTGTAACATGAAATGCAAAGAACATGAATTACTATATAAAAGAATAAACATGCCTACATACGTAAATGTGTAATTGTAAAAAAATAAGTGAAAGATGAAGATTACAATAGATATGAAACTGGCTTCATCTTGTGGAAGGGAACTGATGAATACATGTACAATGTAGGAATAAATGAAAGAAATAGATGCTGCTTCTCTTCCCCCTCTCATTCTCTCTCTCTCTCACACACACATACACATACATATATATGCGCATGCATGCATGCCAGAAAGTGTGATTCAACATTATCTGAATTGATGGCATTTAAGTTGTTAATAGAAACTCACAGGTTGTGACAATTTCACATTACACTCTAGTAAACTGTGATCACGAAAGAACCAGGGATATATCTGGAAAAAACTGTGAATTTTGGGGAAAAGGCATGAATAGATGGATGGATTGAATAAAATGAGGGAGCACAGGTAGCCCTTGGCCTACGACCACAATTGAGCCCAAAATTTCTGTTGCTAAATGAGACAGTTGTTAAGTGAGTTTTGCCCCATTTTACAACCTTTCTTGCCACAGTTAAGTGAATCACTGTAATTATTAAGTTAGTAACACAGTTGTTGTTAAGTGAGTCTGGCTTCCCCATTGACTTTGCTTGTCAGAAGATTGCAAAAAGTGATCATGTGACCACAGGACACTGCAACCGTCATAAATATGAACCAGTTGCCAAGCCCCTGAATTTGGATCATGTGACCATGGGGATGCTGTAACAGTTGTGTGTAAAACAGTCATAAGTCACCTTTTTTTCAGTGCTGTTGTAACTTTGAACAGTTACTAAATGAACCCTGGGCCGTTTACAATAACATTTAGGACATATTCTAATGAAAGAAAGGGAGAAAAGTGTTTTCAAAAAACCCTAATCAGACTGCAGAAAAAGAAAGTACATAAACAGAAAATAAAAGATAAATTACTCTCCCCAAAAAAAACAAATAAGAAATTGGCATAAGACAATAAGATGTGGAAAAATGAAAATAATAATCTTACAAAGTGCCACAGAAGTGTTTAGAGTTACACTACTAAGAAAGAAGAGAAAGGATTCTTAGTGAAATGAAGTAAAAGAGATTGTGGATGAGGAAAAAAAACTACAAAAAATAAGAATGGGAGATATATGTTCTACAATGTAAAAAATGAGATAATTGCAAACAATGTTATTAAAAAGAACAAAGAACAGTTAAGAGTAAAATAAGGCAGAGAAAATGCAGAATGATTTTGATGTTAATAAATTGGTTTGAAAGTAGACGAAGAGGGATAAACAAGGATTGCTTTAAAATTAAAAGCAATGATTGACTTGGAATGAAACTGATGTTAGAGATTGTAGGAGGATTTTTTTAGAAATGAGGTGGCATGTTAAAAAGTGTAATTGAAATGAATACTATGTACAAGAAAAAAAATTCAAAAAGAAGTCAGACCTTCTGGAGAAATGGATGGACCTTCTGGAGAATATGAATGTGATTTGCTTATGGAATGAGTGACTTTTTAATATGTGTGTGAACACATATCTGTATCTAATGACTATAAAAATTAAATTATTCTTTTTTATAAACTGAAAGGTGAATCCTGACAGATTTCTGATTAATAAGGTATGAGAAGTAACAATGAGCAAAATCTGAGAACTGTGGTCTGATTCTACACCAGCCTATAGATATAAAGACCAAAATCTTGTTCTTCCTCAAATTAATGACAGATATAAATATGAGAAAAAGGAAATATCTTGTACGTTGTTGATTCAGAGAAAGCATAAGAAAAAGTGAATAGGGTTACATTCTGGAACATTTTGTGCAAATGTAGAGTTGAGAGGTGGTTGATATATACCATAAGATGGAAGTACAGAATAAATGAAAAGCTTAATAAAAGTTGAACAATGAACAGGGAATAAGATGAAAATATGTGATATCTTCTTGCTTTTCTCATATATGTATGAAAAAAATATATAAGGAACGCTTGTGGTGACATTAGAGGCATGTTGATTGGGGATGTGAATGTGTGTTCAATAATAAATGCACATAATGTTATGCTGCTGCATCTGAATGTTTTGAAGTGAATGCTACATATACTACATGATGTAATGAGCTGCACAGATCTAAAAACTAATCTATTGAAACCAAACAGTTCCATACTTCATGGGTGCCTTCCTATGAACATCCTGACAACACAGAGATAGTCAAATTTTTCTCCAAGCCAAATGTAACTGAGTAGAGATTCCAACTGAATACTCCTCCTTATGTGGTCAAGACATTTACAAGTTGTAATGTAGTTTTCATACAGTAATAAAGGTATAGGACAGTGATGGCGAACCTTTTTGAGACCGAGTGCCCAAACTGCAACCCAAAACCCACTTATTTATTGCAAAGTGCCAGGTCTGCATCAGCATTGTGATGCCCTCGGGGGGGAGGGTGAGGAGAGCATGGCCCACTGGGTGGGCGTGGCTGCAGTGGTCATGGCAGACTGGGTGAGCATGGCTGGGGCCAGTCCCTTGCCATCTCCAGGGCATCCCTGGGGGGTCAATGCCGCTTGCTTGCTCACTTCCTGCCCTGTTGCTTCCAAACGCCACATGCTCGCTATTCTGGCAAACTCCGCTGGGCAATGGCCCACGTGCCCACAGAGAGGGCTCTGAGTGCCACCTCTGGCACGCGTGCCATAGGTTTGCCACCACTGGTATAGAATGAAAGAATTCATTTTTATCAACCATAAAGAAGCTATGGTCTTAATCCTAGAACTTCCTCCAATTGGCAAAAAGTCTTATGTTGCACTTGTAATCAGACAGGCTTAGTAATTTATATAGCAAACAAAATTACAACTCCTAGCTTTATCACTGAACACAACACACTTGACTTGTAAATCTTTCACTGGCAAAATAAAAGCGGTTACAGAAGAGAAGATCTAAAGTTCTAAATCACAAAAAGAATATTTCAAATATGAAATTCCCCATTAAAGTAAAATCAACCCACAAATTGTTCCCCAAATCAAGTACTCTGATGACTGAATTTTCTGATAGGATCCAATCATGACCTAATTATGAACAGAGGCTTCTAATCATTCACTCAATAGAGAAAATTTGGTTTTAATGCAATGTGAAATATCGCATCTACAAAAAACAAAAAAAGCATTACGGTATATTTATTGAAAGTTTCTGAGAAACAAGAAAGTAAATCTTACAAACAAACTAGTTATTTTTTTTGGGGGGGGGGAATAAAATAGGATATGGCCTGGAAAGAGCATGCTATAGGCATTATGCAGAAATAGGCTAGTATTTAGTAAAACAAGACTGCAACTTGCAGAAATGGGTAGAATTCTGCAAAGTAGGATCAATAAGAAATGAGAATTATTATATTTCAATTCCATAATGACATAAATTTAACTTTGAGTTCTGTATATTTGCTGGCTCTATTCTGTAATTGGCTACACACTTGAAAATAAATGCTTTACTTTGAAAAAGGTACTGAGATTGATCAAGACAAGTATTAAAATTAAATGAGGAAAAAGAAAAAACAACAACTACCAAGTGTCAGAAATGAAAGGCAAACATTTAAGACAAGGAATATTTCAAGATATTGAAAGATTTCTCTATCTCGCCATCCTTGATTTGGGAGGGGAAGGATCAGTCTTAAAATGGTTTGAACCTAATTCATTTACAAACTTACATGTTTTAAAATATACTGTTGAAAAAACTTTTAAAATATGTAATTGAAAAGCTTGATAGTAACATTAGAGTTTTTGGAATAAGGAATCCAGAAATGTAGATGATAGAATTAGGACACACATCCTGTTGGATCAAATGAATGCCTAATGATTAAACTCAGTGAGAAACAAACATTTAAATACTCTTTTGGGTCAAATAGTTAATTCATACTGCTACTGAATGCATTATTTACAATAGGTACTTGGAAATGACTGTTTCTTTTTTTCCTTCTTTCAGGCTAATGATAAATAATGCTAGCTATTATTTCCAAGTTAAAGAAGATGAAATGTTCAAATGTGTGTGTTTCCGTTCACTCACACTAAAACAGGTGGTAGGAATTTGAATGAAAATTATCCACAGATAATTTTCAAATAATTTGAGTGATATAACATGAGAAATATTAACTCCTACACCAAACAGCAAAGAAAGCAAGTAGTTTCAAAACACGAATTATTTTGAAAGATCTAATTTTGTCTTAATTGAGAAATTCATTAACTATTTAATGAAGCAAAAAATACTAATGAACTTTTGCAATATTCAAGTAAACTCCTCTCTCCAAAAACCTTATTTTTCTCTTTCATTCTTATCTAGTCTATGGATCACCCTGCCATACTGGGAGCATTTACAGTTGATTAGATTGTATTGAAAAAACTCTTCTCTTCTCTATGCCTGCAGATATAATTCCATTATATTTCATATCAATATAAGAAAGGAACTTAAGGCATGTTAGAGGAGAACTTTGAGCACAAACTGAAATGGATATGATTTACTACTTGTTATACAGTCTATAGTGGAAAAACAGAGCAGCTTTAGTACTGAAATAAATCCAAACTTTGCTTTGAACTTGCTGATGACAACTTTCTCAGCCATAGCTTTCTACTTGTTAAACTGGAATAAAAATGGTAGAAGAAGCAGTATCAAAATGCTTAATGATACACACAGCCGATGTCCATTAGAAGACACTGTGACAGAAGAAGAAAAATGCATCTTATTATTAAATTATTTAGCTTTATAGCACAGCCAGAAGCTCTGCTCCCCACATAGACTGTTGAAGGCAGGTTTATGGATGGTCTTCAGTATGGATCCTTGATTTCCAACCAACCATGCCAGAGTTGTTAGTAACTAGGAGCTCTCAACATGAGGCCTTAAATTATAGCAATCAGCACTGACAGAATTGAAATAAGTCAGGCTCTGCTTTTTCATTGGTCTGCAAAGAAAGTAATCAAAACACCATCACTCTCCCTGCAATCCAACCCACCCAACACAAAGAGGACAAGGCAGTTATTTGACTTGCGGCAGGCTTTTTCATTTGTCCCACTCCAGTTACTATGGCATTGGTCCAGACAACTTGCTCCCCTTTTCATGAACTCTGCGGTGGGCATTTCTCCTAAGCTGCCTATCATTTCCTTATCAAACAGGGAAAAGGAAGGATCACTAGAGACACATCTCAACCACACTAAGATTTCACTCTCTCAGTGGGCTGTAAGTGCCCCTATAATGTTAGCTTTTAAAATCATGTGTTATTATCTGCTGTTGCCATTCAATCTGCAAAGAATAAAGCACTGGGGGTCTCAAGACTCACACAATAAGTCTATGCATTTGCCAGTGATTGGGCAAACAAAGCTACCATGTTTCAATTACATTGGAAACCTTTCTGTTGTGTGAGTCTGGCGAGATATGTCCATGCATGCGTGTAAGATAGTATCTGGCAGTGCAAATTTGTCTTTTAATAATTACCTACAAATGTTGCTTGTGTATATAAAAGACCATGAGTGAGTATATATCTGAACTCTAAACTTTTCAGAAGAATCCTCAAAAAGGAAAGCTCCCTTGATTCATAAATCCAGCTGTGAAACTTTTAGTATATTCAATGTTGTTATAAAGATCACAGTCACAAGAAACAGCACATCCAACTAAGCAGGATCCAGGATAGATATTGTCAGGAGGAAATGTGTTGTTTTTCTGGATTCCTCCCAAGCCTGTATTTCAAGAGATAAGCCCAGGCAGACCAGCTGAAGTGCACAGTTCTAGTACATGCACTTTTAATCGTATTTTGGGGTAGAGGAGTTCAAGTTTTCATAAAGATGCTGAAAAGTCTCTGAAAGCAATCAGGGTAAAAAAAAAAAAAAAAAGTGGGAAATTTCTCCAACAGGAGAATGGTCAAGATGCATTTAGATGTTTCTCTAACTTGCTTTTTGCAGGAAATCTGGGTTCAACGATTCAGGTTATCAGTTTAGACTGTAAGTGGCTTGGATGGGATACAGAAAACCTCACCTCTTTCTGTCCGAGGAACAAATTGTTGTAAGATAAAGCACGATATAAAATTTCACAAAGTCACATTTATACTTGTTCATTGGTTTACTTTCATTGCTTAAGAGCTTGCCTAACTTTTAGTACTATACAAACAAGCAATGTCGCATTAGCTGACCTCTCCGCAACTGACACATCAAAGTTAACTTTTTCTGGTCCCTAGCTGGTTCCAGAGAGAGAAAGATTTTCTAGCCCCAAATAGCTGCTGCTGCAAATTCATAGGTAAGGATAAATAAAAATACTGAGCTAGTTTTCTTGATGAGTCAAACATATAAGAGCCATAGATTCCTAATCCATCAATTTTCCTCAGCAGTGACCATTTAAGCAGAACTCTTTAATTGCTTTTACAAAACACGAACAACATATCCTCTCAATTCTCTGGTGAGCTATTGGAGCCCAGATATAGCAATACATGTATAAGATGCCAAGGCAGAAATTAATGTACCACTTAGGAAATTTAAAGAAAAAAAAAGTCAGAGGTGAACTGTTTCTCCCAGGATCAAGCAGTAAATCAGAACTGAAATAAGTGCTTCAGCTCTTTATGCCTCAACCAAAAAGTCAATTCTTCTCTCTCTCTCTCTCTCTCTCTCTCTCTCTCTCTCTCTCCCTCCCTCCCTTTGCTTTCTCTCTTTCCTTCCTTCCTTCCTTCCTCCCTCCCTCCCTCCCATCAAATTCTCTGGCTGCCATCTCTGTTCTTCCTACATGCACAAAATAGCACATGATAGTGTTCAAAGTTCTATGATGAAAACTTCCCAATGTCAATTCATTAAGAAAGAGATGCAGCACACAGTGCATTTAGCTACACTTTTTCACCCTCCTGAGACCTCTACTTTCTCAGCAGCCCATTAATCACCCTGGTCCACTGATCAATTCATTATGTCACTAATGCCAAACTCCTTTTCACAAGACAAAAGGAAGAAAATTAAAAGAAATGTGAGAATTGTACTGAGATAGGAAGGTTTGACAACTAAAAGCATCACTCAAACAATTTTAGTTTAGTGTAAAGTATGAAGTATGAAAGTGGCACATAAATAAGTATTTATGAAGGGAAAATGCTACACTTAATTTCTCTACAAAATCATATTTTCTCTGACATGGACATAAATTGGCTAAATATTAGTGGAAAAACACTTTGCAGATGCTCAGACAAGTATCCATTTTCAATCAGACTCTAACTCCAAAAACAAATAGAACTAAATATAGATACTAGTGTTGTAGGCTACAAGATTTGATATTTGATTTGGGTCCCAGAGAGGTGGTAGGTAGTGGTACATACACACTTTATGTTTACAAGGTTCTAGGATCAGTCTACAACATTTTTAGTTAAAACTCTTCAAATTCTGGAGCAGTCAGAGCAGACAATATTGTGCTCAGTGGGTAACAGAGTGTATTTGGCTTGATAAAAGACCATTTCTTCCTACGTAGTACTGATAAACCTTACTTTGAAATAAGCCTTGAAAAATGGGGTTGCTGATCTTTAGGTATTATTTTAGAATTGTCTCCAGTGTCCTATCACAAGTTAAATGAACTAATAGAATAAGCTTGAAGGTTATCATAGTCACCTATCTATGATCAAGTGTGCATTGTGATCTATAAGATAAAGAAAAACATAGAGTATAACATACTGTACATACATACAACATACATAAAATTGCAGCATGTTAAAACAATTGTCATAATTTGCATGTCACAAATGGGCAAGTAGCAAAAAAACAACAACATATGATGGAATGAGAAGCCTCTTCAGATTTGGCAATAATGGGAAGTAACTTAGGCACAGCAAACGTAGGCAGGGTGGGAATTGATCCAAGGGACAATCTTTGTTCTTAAAACTACATTAAGTCTCTTTTGGGTTTATGCTACAGTTAAAGATAAGAAACTACTGTGCCAATTTGAAGCAACCCTTCCTCTGAAATGTATGTTGGTAATGCAGATGGAAGGGGCTCTATGGATCATAGGAGAATAAATACAAGTCTCAGAAAGTCAGATGTCTTGATTCAACAGGACCTGCTGATTTTATTTCCACTATAGTTCTAATCAGCGTAAAGCACAGAAAATAGACAAAAGGATGTCCACAAAGGAATAGTAATTAACAATAGATAATTCCCTTGCATATTGCAAAGAAGAAAATTTTCTGGTGGTCAGGGACTATATTTATTACTTTTGCGGGAAGAATCAAGCTAATTTGTATGGGATCAATATGCAAAGAAGGTGAATTCATGACATATTACAAATAGGTCTAACATTTTAAAAAAAAATTGGGGAAAGAGCTTTTTCTTTAATTATACTATACCACTATTACATGCTTTTCACTTCCAAATGTCAAAAAATTACCACTGATGCAGCACATTGTGTATTCTAAAGGGGTACGAACTCTGATTCTGGGGCTGCATTAGGTTATCCATCCATAATTTAGGGCTGTAAAAATATTGGACCCATTATAACCTGCTTAGATGAAGAATCATCTGTCTTATTCATTTTCATTGGCCAATAGAATGACTGCTGCTTTCAGTATAAGCTGAAGCTACCGAACCATCTTCAAAGCCTCGGGTGAAGTACTAGTCAGTCACCAAGATGAAAAAGTGGGGCAAAGACCACTTTCCTTTTTTCTTCAGCTGTTGCTTCCTATCAAAACCCATGGGGTCCCAGCAGCCAAATTCCCACCACATAGTATTTTCATGTAAAGATAGAAAAGAGTTAAATGACTTGTTCAAGGTCACTAAGCAGGCATGTAGTTAGGAATTTCTAAACAGCCAGATAACATGCTCTCTCCTTGAAACACAGACACAAACGTTTACACTGCTTACCCAGGTGTGCAGAGCCTGCTGAATTCTACATAGCTCCAGCGAGTAGCAATTATTCTCATGGCTGGCTCATTTGTGGTAAAAGGTATAAAACACCAAAGCCTTCACGTTGCACATGCTTTCTTCAAAATGCAAATTAAGGACTAAAATTTCACACCTGGGTTAAGTAACCACCTTCCATATATCCCATTTTGTCTGTCAACTTCCAAATTATCCATAGTCCTTTTACAGTTTTAGCTTTTTTCCCCTTGAGGCAGAGATTAAAACAGGAATTGTGATGCAGATATCCTGTCTTGCCTGAATAAGGCATAAAGTAAAAACAGCTTCAAGACTTTGCCTCTTGTCTAGCTGCTTAAGCAATTTGGAAGTGTTTGTGTGAAAGTGGCAAAAGCTGAGCTGAAGAAGCCAAAAAGCTGGTAAGGATGTGGCAAATTGAGGAATGTGAAAGTAGAGAAAAGAAAATAAGAAAAAAGAATCTCAGCTACATTAATTGTCCAGAATGTGTTTTGTTTTTTTTCAAATAGTGCAAAGCTGCTGTCTGTATCAAGTATTGTTCCTGGCGAATGAAGATGCTTCCTTCAGCTCAAAGCAAATGAAAATTCCAGGTAGTGGGAAAACATATATATAGAGAGAAAATAAACATATGCGCAATGAAGCGTGTAAATATTAATAGCTGTGTTATTAAAAAGGTGATACTCAAGGTTGTTAAAGCTGACTTTGTTCCCACAATTCCTTGTGCTATCATATTTCCATTGTCCCTAGAGATAGTCTTGTGCTGTATTTACTCCTCCTACCCACACCTGCTGAAACAAGAGCTCTATGAATACATATTTATAGATTTACAAGACAAAATTCTGAGGTATTATACAGACAATGGCTCACAGAGATCAATTAAAAAATGTTTGTATATGGTACTGGAAAAAAAACACCACCATGTAATTGGTTTTATAAAACCTTACCATGGTACTATATGGAATTGGTTGATCTTATGCTAATAGGCAGTGAAGAATTATTTGGGAGACTTAGTTCATTTTCATTTAGATGACACATTTCAAAGCCAATCTAGAAATGTACAAAATAATAAAAAACCATCCACATATCCAAATTATAATAGTTAAAATAATCAGACTCTTGCTCGTTGGACTGAATTGTTTAAATCAGATCTGGTTCCCTTGAACCTTTCAATTATTCTTAAGAATGGAAAAAAAACCATGGTGGCAACATGTTAGCCTTGTAAAATATATCATCATTGATCAAATAACAGCCCAAACCTCTTATTTTGATTACTCTAATGCAGGGTTGTCAAAACTGCCGGCCCACGCCATGTCAAAAGCACGCCCACCCCATTGCCAGCAATGGAAAAAAAGTCACGATACGTCACGACATGTCACATGACATTGCGAGTTTCACACCCCTGCTCTAATGTGATAATGAAATTAAAAAGTGGATTAGAAAAACAAAGTTCTAATTGCTGTATATTAGATTTCTAGCATAGAAGGAGCAAGATATTGTTTAGTAGAAACATAGGGGTTATAAAAAGGAAATGAATTAATATTAGTTGAATTTCTGGGGAGAAATGGTAACCTGAAGATACCTCTGAGATAGTGGATCTGACCACTGCAATAAAGACTCAGGAGCTGGTGAGTAGAGAATAAGGAGAGGACAGAGATCACCCACATTTATTCCAGATGGCTGTTCCCTGTTAGGAGACCACAGTTCAATGGCTTTCTGTGAGTCTGAGTGTAAGGATTAGGCATCTTGCTCGCAATTGCAGCAGAGCTGTTTAGAGGAAGCTAAGTTTTGGCAGACATTCTGATCACTTTCTAAAATTATCTATTAACCAGTTTAAAGTCATTAGAAATATTCAGAACAAGTTTGATAGTCTTCATCAGGTGAGTTTATCTTGAATGATTTCTAAACAGCATTTCCTTTTTTATATCTTTCTTCGTTTCTATTAAATAATTTCATGCCCATTCTTCTAAGCTAGGAATATAGCAAATACTGTCAGTGGCAAGTTGGAATAACTTGGAGACATTTTAAAAAGTACAAGGATCAGTTGAAAAGAAAAAGGGGGAAAAGAGCGAGGTTAGTTACCTGTTAATGAAAAATGCACAATGAGGTGATACATGGGAATGCCTTCCAAGAAAAAATGAGAATGAAATTCTAATGGAGAATATTATTTCTTTGGGATAACATTGTCCATTAATATTGCTGATAATTTATATACATACAGGAATATGGAGACAGTGAAGTTTGAAAGAAGCACTATGTATTCTGAAAGAACTGTATCCATCTATCACCCAAATCTCATTTGTACCTATTTATCCTTAATGTAGGGGTGAGATAACATAAACCTAACAGAAAATACTAAAAATGAAAGCACTATGTTCAAACACACATTTTTCTCTGAAATAATTTTGTTTTTAAAGTCAGGAACTAATTTGTTTCATTCTTAAAGATTATATGTTAATATTATTTTTGGTTCCAACATGGTCTTAAATTAAATGACTATGACACACTTGTAAATTATAATTAGTATCTGTAGAATTACATGGTGCATCAGGAATGTCCAAAAATAGTTTAAAGGGAAAAATAAGAGAGGTCTATAATTTCAAATACTGTATAAAGAACTTTGTTTTTTTTTTTATTTTGAAAATTCTATTTGAGATAGGAAAAAAATCATTGTTCAGTGTGGTTGCTCCAAACTTAGACTGTATAACATATAGGATCTTCAGTGGTTCAGACAATAGAGTTATTATTCCATCAATTATTGTAAGATGGACACGTTTCTAAGTAGACTCAGTCCTTCATCCATATTAAGAAGGGTCATGTAATAGTATCAGCTTCAACTGATCAACAATATGTCTTAACACGATTTCAAGTGACATTGTAGGATGGAAAGTAGAATGCAGACAGAAAGGAGTAGGCAAATGAGTATTTATAAATAATTTTCCTTGTGTTTTGCATTATTTATAGAGCTGGATTTTTTCCAAGGAAGATAATCATCAAAAGTAGCCAATTTAGATATTTAAAAAGAATTTAAAGGACAGGGAAGTCCTGCAGGCTTCCTAGATAAGTATATTGTTTTCACTGCATTATAATAGAAGAGATCAATTACTCTCAATATAAAAAAGCAAAAACAAGCAGCAATGCACTTTGCTATTAAGGTTACTTTGCTATTTGTCCTAATAAAAGCCTTCATAAAGTCAACAATAAGAGTATGAAACCAGAAGAAGGAAATCTCTTCAAGAGCTTTCCAATTAAAGAGAACATAGGTAATTGAATAAGCTGTCATAGAAATGGCTTGCACAAGGAGGTTAGAGGAGTATCCTAGTGGGTTATTTCAAATTAATTCTTTCAAAGCACGCACATAGGATTCTACCTCTCCATAAATAATACAACTTTCGGGATAATCTTTGCTTGTTCTATCCCAAATATTTTCAGAATTGTTCTCTCCAAATGTTCTCATCTCTTTATGCAATGAACTATATATCTCTTCTTCCTATGATATTTGACTGCTTTAGCTTATTTTGATTATGTTTATCTTAGTATAACTCACAATACTTCAAATTTTAATTGAAAGTCTAAAATAAGTTTGAATTTATGAAGATTCTTAAGATTCTAGACAAAAGTTGATCAAACTTTTGTTCAGGGGGAATCATTCCTTGAACTTTTTAATATAGTTACTTACAACTTACAAACTTACAACCTTCATTTTGGGCAGCAGAAAATGCTATACTATAAAAATAAAGCCAAGATAGACCCAAATAACACATAAGGAAAGACAAGATTGAAACCTTTGGATTCTGATATAAAAAGATCAAAGGATCAAATGGGCTCTCTTGCCTCAATGGATGTGCCTATTTTTACCAATGGAAATACCAATTAATGTTGATAAAGACACATGTGCTGCCAATTTTCTTTACTGCCCACTGCTCTGTGCTATAATAATGGATAGTATTCTGCCTATGGGTATTTTTTTCAAAGATCTGTCAGTTTTGACAGCATGTTGGCACCTGAATAACTCAAGATTAATGCCAAGGGTCTAGGAACACAGAATTTCTCAGTAGATGATGGGTACATTTTTCAGCAGGCCTTCCCTAATTAAAGAAACAGGGGAAGATAGAGATCAGATTGATAGGTTTTGCAGTCAGATATTTCACACTTGATTTGATGAAATATAAATCACTCACAAAATGTTTCTTAACACACCAAAAAGAAGTGATACTATGTAAGAAAGAGAGTGCAGAAATATAGGAATAGATTCCAAATATCCTGTCACAACAATTGGTTTCTAACTTTTGACTCTGAAAGCTCTGGGCAAGTAGTATTTGATGTGTTTTCTATAAGAGCTAAATACAAGACCGTAGTTAGAAATATAAGATTGAAGGCAATCTGACCCCAAAAGTTTACTCTGGGCCTATCTTTTGTATAACGCAATAAAGAAAGCAATTATAATCCTTGGAAGAGTAAAAAACCATTATGTAATAGAACTCTTCTGACATATTTAGGCAATAGAGATTACTACAAAACTATAGACACTTTATACTGAAATGTAACTTTATGTATTTTGGAAAGCATATGATTTATTTATAAAGCAGTATTTCTCAAACTTGACAATTTTAAGATGTGCGGAGTTCAACTCCCAGAATTCCCCAGTCATCATATAAGGCATGTTAATTTTAGTGTACTACCACACCTAGTATAATTCTTCCAATATATCCCTTGTTCTGTCAGATTAGTACGGTATAATGCTGATAAAGTCCATTTCCCTCTTTTTCTAACCACTGCACAACTGTAGTATCCAGCAGTACAGCTATCCCATTCATCCATCTTGTCAGGCTACTGCAGTTTTCCTGAGCTGGGAATGTTGGCACTTTCCCCTTTTCTTTTTTCTTTTTTTTTTTTAAAAGTACTGTACAGTACTTACATCTGTGGTGTTTTTTTAAAAGCAGAGAAAAGATAGGCACTGTCTCTTCAAATCATTATACTGCAGGACCCAATATATTTAGGCCCTACACTAAAGTGTAATTAGTGTAATAGTTAATTTAGCCTTGGGGCAGATGTATATGTTAGCTCTATTTGTCACTAATTAACTATCTCCTTAATAGCATAGAAAAGCTAGGTCAAGAGCTGTCCTAAATGCTGACTGTTCAAATAAGTTGACAGTAATACAGCATGAATTCCCAACTACAATAAAAGCAAGTGCCCAATAACCAAAGGAAATACATTCTCTGAAGAAATCACTCAAGCAGCAGAGTTTTATTTTGATTTAAATATTTACAACCAGTGAAGCAGAGATCCTCAATTGAGCCACTGAGCACATTTAGAGTTTTGAGAGCATTCTATGAGCAATCTCACAAAATGGCTGCCATGATGGCTATGGCTAATCATAAAGAATTTATCAGAAGACAAGCAAAACACTAAACATGAGTCTACAAGTGTTCTTGGACATATAGGTTGTGATTCAAGAAAAAGACTATGTTAAAAACCTCAGCAAGCTAAGGACAAAAATCCCATAACAATTAATTACAGGAAGGCAGTGTCAGCCCTCATTGTCCTTTATTCTGACCTAGTGGATTTAAATCATGAGCAGAAGATCATCTACTTAATCCCTGGGGAAACTGCTACCTCCCCATGTTGACAAACAAAATAATAAGGAAGCAGAGAAATGCATAGCTATTATATGCATTTACTTCTAAAACAGTTACCGTAGGTCTACTGAGAGGAAGTACAGTACTGAAAATCAGAGCTGAACAACACCAGCTTTACTCAGGTGGTGAAGGATAGCCTTTTGTATTTAAAAAGACACCCGAATAAGTTTAAAGTTGGAATACTGCTTTATTATAGTTTAATCCTGAATTACCTTATATGTAGTGTTTACCTATGCAGCTTCTTTCTGTGATGACACTGGAGAGAACTTTGACTCCTTTTGAATTTAGACTGATTTAGTACTGTGACCTTGTCTAATGGTTTTATGACTTAAATTACTATACACACTGTAGTTTTGTTGGGGAGTCAAATATCTTGCTGCTCATTAAACAGCTTGCCAGTACTAAGGAAACACATAAGACTATGCAACAGCCCACATAGAACTTATTCATCAGCATAAAACTTGCACGTTAGAACAATGCATACCTGAAAAAAAAGATTCTACTTAAGAAATCAATTACTTAAAAGTTAATATAACTCTTAAAGCAGTGATACCTTAAAAAGTCAGGCTGCTTTAATGAATAGCAAAGAAGTACTGTGCCCAACCAAGGACTGAAGCAATTTGTAATAATTTCTTTAGCATGCATAGCTCTATTGAATATACAGGTGCCCTTAATATTTCTTCCTAAAAATCAGAATCAATGTGTGCTTTTCAGGAAAGTTTTTTTTAGAGTTTGAAAGGAAGTTTTGATACTACCTACAATTGATGTATGAGATAAGGAATTCAGAGGGTTTCTATATTTTTAAATGATAGTTTATTTTTGTATATTGCAATTAATTGTAGTCATGATACTTTGGGATTATTGATATAAGAGGAATCATCCCCACTCTTTATGACTATGAGAAATTTCCTGACAGTTAGAACAATTAATCAGTGGAATGACTTGCCTCCAAAAGATGTTGGTGCTCCAAAAGATGTTGGAGGGTTTTAAGATAAGATTGGACAAATATTTGTCTGACCATGAACAGGGGGCTGGACTAGAAGACCTCCAAGGTCCCTTCCAATTCTGTTATTTTATGTGTTAAATAGCAGCATAAGTGACTGATCGGATCTTTTGATCTGACAGCAGAAAAAACTCCTGATTCTGAATGTCAATGCTTCTCTGAACCACGAACTACACAAAAGATTGGTATTTTTCAAAACAGAATTTTGGAAGCCATACAATAATTGCATTTATTTCTTCACAACCTATTTATAGCCCAGGTACTAAAACTTTCTTCTTTTCATCATGGGCCATACAAGCAAAAATTTCAGCAAAAACAAAGCTGTTCTTATAAGATTCTATATTTGGCTTTGATTATCTGAAATAGTTTAGGTGGATAATGCATAAATGTTATGTGCTTTTCCCATCTGAGCTCAAGTTATTACCTCTGATGTCTCATTGACTTCAAGCCCACATTAAACCAGAATTCTTATATTTATAATAGAATGATATAATCTCCTCTACAAAACAGAAAAATCCATATAATAGCAGTTCCTAACATCAACTAGGAGAGTACTAGCTGTATGTGGGTTCTTCCATGTTGCCTTGAGCCATTTACTATATTTGCTACAACTCTCAGGCTACAAATATAAGAAGTCATGCAAGTGTTGCAATTTACATATCACTTTAATATTTGAAAAAACCATTAAGAAAAATCTGTATTTTTTATTTTTATTCTATTTATTTGCCTCAGATTAAGAGTTTTTGCCTCTTTTAGGTATGAAATATGTGTATATTACACTAGTTTCCAGGAACAATAGTAGGAGATGCCTATTATCTTATGTCCTGCTTTTAAGGCTGCTAAAGGCAACCAGTTCACTACAGTGTGATACAATTGTTAGATGAAATAGATGCCTGGACAAATTCTTTTGTTTTCTTTTTGAGATATTTTTGAAAGACTTTTGGTGACACTAGGTAATCTATCTTTGAGTGTTTAACTTTTCCCAAATGCAATAATATTTTAAATGGATAAAATACTGTTAAGTGTGTCACCCAATATACTTAAGGACAGGGGTCTTCAAACTTGGCCCTTTTATGACTTGTGGACTTCAACTCCCAGAATTCCTTAGCCAGGCACTCTGGCTGAGGAATTCTGGGAGTTGAAGTCCACAAGTCATAAAAGGGCCAGGTTTGAAGACCCCTGCTCAAAAAGAACATCAGGAATCTCTTTAAAATACTGAATCTCATTGATTGGGACCAGAGGAACTGTGAAATGAACTTAAAGAAGGTGTTAAGGATAAATATGAAAAAAGACTGCCAAAGATCAAGAAACAACTGGGTATCAGAACAGATGGTGGAAATATCTAAGAAACATCTCAGGAATGAATTTAGCAAAGAATTTTGGAGATCTGTTAGAAGAAATAAGGAGCAGAATTAAAACATCATTAAGGACATTGAAGTTGAAAGCAGACATGAAAAAAAGTAAAGATCTCCAAATGATCTCTAAACTAGAAGGAAGTTCCAACTTCAAACTGGCATCCTAAAGTATGTCAACGGACAAATAGCAACCAATGTAAACAATATCAAACCAATTTGGAAGGAATGTACTGAAATTCTGTACCTTAGAAATATCAGTATCAAAGATATATTAGAAGATATTTCCTATTTACATGACCCTCTAATA
The DNA here is from genome assembly GCF_016545835.1 of Crotalus tigris. NCBI lineage: Eukaryota > Metazoa > Chordata > Lepidosauria > Squamata > Viperidae > Crotalus > Crotalus tigris. The sequence goes on along the minus strand of NW_024100213.1, from coordinate 1,813,827 downwards.
CTACAAAATGAAGTTAAATTACCAGTTGGGAAGACTATAGGAATTCATGTAATATCTGCAGAAATATGGCAAGCAACAGAAGAAAATCAGTAAAGGTTCTAACTCAACTATTCCATCAAGTCAGGAGAACAACACAGTGACCAAAAGATTGAAAGAAGTCAATTTATATGCCAAATTTTCAATGCTTGTGAATTATGGTGTTGGAGAACACTTTTGAGAACACCAAGAAAATAAATGGATCATCAACCAAATCAATCCAAAGTTCTTTCTTGAAGCACAAATGACCAGATTCAAATTATCCTGCTTCTGACACATTATGTCAGGAGTATCATACTGCTGGCCCGTGGGCCAGTTTTATATAGAGGCCATGCCAACCCCAGTTCCGGCAATGCAAAAAAAGTCACGATACGTCACGACACATCATGTGACGTGGCAAGTTTGACACCCTTGTATTATGTAAAGACCATGTTCTTTGAGAAATCTATAATGTTAAAAATATTGGAAAGAATGAGAAGAAGATGTTAGCAGCAATTCAGTTGCAACAGAGATGGTTGTAATAATAGAAGAAAAATCAGATTTGGGACAGATTGTCACATGGAGAAAATCTATTTAAGTGATTACTAAGAGATGACGCTGACTTGATGACACATAATCAGTTTATACCCAATATAGATGCTTCAAATTTAGGTAGGGTAAAAATTAAAATTAATTAATATATTTCAATATGAAATGAGAATTCTGAGCACACCAATCTAGGTACAGACTAAGCAACAATTTCAGAAGAAAAAAAATCAAAATATTTATTTTCCAAAGAAGAGAGCTGTGAGGGGAAAAAAAGTGTTCTTCAGCAATGAAATGCAACCATTTCAATACAGACCAATGGGGGTGCAAAAAGTATTAAGCTTTCAGGCATGGAGAGGTTAAAACAATTATTTGAACAGCTGGGAAAATTAAAATGGTAAAATAATAGCTACCCTTCAAAATGCTACAGATGCAAAGAGACTCTTCAATGAATAACTGATAAAGGGGAAAATATTTTAAAGGAAAACTATTTCAAGCATGAAGGTCGAATAAGTAAAAGCTCTAATAGTCCTGGGTATTCAGTTTTTTTTTTTTTTACAGTTTGAATCTACATGATGTGCAAGAATAAAAAAGTTAAATCACAACCTTCAACCTTTGCAGGTGTAGATCTCAGGAGACTTGTAACAGAGAAGGCCTATTCCATAAACAGTGAGAATCTTTTTCTTGATCTGAACATAGGAGCCCAAATTTATAATTACACATCAGTACCAAATAACTACAGTATACCAGTTACCGCAGATTATTTTACATTGTAAGAAACTAAATATAACAGGAAATAGTATCTAAAGCATAGACTAAATAATTAGTGGAAACAAACTAAATGCTCATCTAAGAATCAGTTACCAAACAGAATTTTATTTACTAACCAGAATTGCATCGTTTTCATAGAGATGTTCATAAAATTCCTTTCCTTATCATTGTCAACTCAGACTATTTCCAACTATAGTATACATAAAGTTAAGGATTTTTTATTTTTATTTTGCATTTGCTTACACCAAACAATTCTTCCCCTTTTAATAACTGTTGTTCAATTGGTGTCATCCATAAACTTGGCAACCTGAACATTCAAGCTGAACGAGTCTAGAAGAATTAATCCCCATATATTGTTTATATTTCTTCATGGTAATAACAGCTGATTAATTCCTCTGTTTCTTATTCTTTAGTTACTGTTAAAAGAATATAGTTCATTTAAAAAGAAAAAATATTAAAGTGAAACATGTTTTTATTTTGATTTAATCTGCTTTTGCTTATTGTTGGAAGGCACTCGAAACTATCCAAAGCAGCAAAGACATGACTCTTAGGGGAAATTATGTTAATTGCTTATCATCTAGGGCAGGGATAAGCAAACATTTACTGGCCTGGGAGAACATTTAATCTTTGTCCGGGGTGAAGTGGGGTTAAGGGATACTGTACGCATGATGATAATGTTAAATATATAGAAATGAGATTCTGTAGTCTTACTTTTAGTTTGGAGAAAGAGAGTGAAGTTTGTGATAAGGTTATCTTATGCTAACATTATAATTTTAATATATAACCTTTTCTGACTCAAAATGGCAGGAACCCAAAATCTGGTGGTGCAATTAGAGGAAACAATGCAGACCATAAATAGAGGCCTGGAAATGGGAGGTTCTAAAATTTCATCTTAAATTATTCTCATAAACTCTCATAATATTATAGGCTACGACAGCCTTTCTCAACCTTTTTATCCTGAGGGAACTCTTAAAATAAATTTTCAGCCCTCAAGGAACTCCATCATAAACACATAAAAAATACAAAACATTATAACCTATATAATCCATGTTGTATAATTTTTACAACAACAACAAACTGGCAAGCCAGCACCTGAATCACAGCCTATTAGGGTTCTTGAACAACCCTGTTGAGAAAGGCTGAACTTCCTGTGTTCCAGTATCCAAACAGATTTTCAAGGTATAGTCTGAAAAAACTAAAATATTTCAGCCCTTGAATTTAAACCAGTTTAGGTCTTGTCAAAGCCTGGATAGAGCACTGATTATTGTCTTACACTTTTATCATAGAACAAACATTGCATTTCACATATATTTCAATAACGTTACTATTTTTCTGCTCAAATTGTACCCTTAGCATGCCAGCCAGCTTTGCTAACCAAGATCCTATTACAGAGGGATGGGCTAGAAGAACATGTGTTGGGCTGCTGTGAAGAACTCTCTGCATCATCTGGGAATACAATCACTTAGTTTCACATGGAACTGGACTCCAGATGGACAGTTCCAGGGGGCTGATCAAGACTACACTCAGTGAGGTTACCAGGAAGGAACGTGAGCTTTTAAGTACTGAGAAACTGGGCAAGAATCTTCGCAATACGAGCTCTGCCACCTATAATGGTCTGGATTGGAAGGTGATTGGAAGCTGATTCTTGAGAGAAAGGCTAATGCCACTTGCCTTGATGAGGGCAGTCATTCATTGTCACCTCAGGAGACTGACCCCCAAATTTTGGATAATTATTAACAGTTGCCAATCTTCCCTTTCAAGTGAAGATTGCTGAGAATATGGGGCTGCGGTTGCATAGAACTCTGGAAGAAACATGTTATCTGGAACATCTGGATTGAAACTTGCCTTACCAGGTAGGACACTGAGACTAAATTCCTCCCAGAGATCCCAAAGATGCTTTTTCATGAGGCAACTTGGATGAGAAGCGAAATGTCTTCAAAGAAAAACAAGAAAGTCCAGTTGCCTCATAAAAAAGCATCTTTGGGATAACTATGACCTGGATGGCTGAGAATTCATAGACGTTCCTCTCAGAGATGTAAGTAGAGGCATTGTCTTGCAGTGATTTTCTTTCTTCCTAAGAGACTGATTCCATTCAGAGGAAATTAAGCTAATTGGTTGTGGATGGGCTGCACTCACTTAGGAAAAACTGCCTTATAATTTGGAATTGCTCCTTATTTCATAAGTCCTACAGCAATTTCTTTCTGTGTTATCTCAGCAATGAGTAATAATTATAATAAATAATTATCTTGCCGTCCTACTCTGAACCAAGATATCTGTGACTCATAGCAAATTTGTAAGCCTGACCTAAAAACATGCACATTATATTACCGCCAGTTCCAAAATCTATAATAGGCATTAGAGAAGGAATATTAAAATTTCTTCACCACCAAGCCACAAATAATGCATTTTGTAATAGTCAAAACCTGATGTCCTGCCAAAATGCCATTTAGATATTTACATCCAGCCAAATTAAAACCAATCCCAGCCATTTTCAAATAAAGCAGTAAAGATTGTTGTTGTTTTTTTTTTTAAAAAAAAAATCTGCAGAGAAATGTTGCAAAAAACTGCATGCACTCCTGAACAAGCAGCCTGGCCTCTATCATGCAGCAAAAGAAAATATACATCTATCACGCCCTGGATTCCAAGTCTGGGTAGAGGTCTTGAATGTTATATGTTCTGGATTTTATATTTTCACAGTTAAGGCATAAAATATTATTTGTTTATTCAACTGGCCGTCCTAGAAGTTATTTAAAACTACTCCTGCACATAGTGGAAAATGATCAGAATGTCTGCACTTTCCTCTTAGTTTTCACCTTAAACAATGATTAAATACAGATATCATGGGTTTAGCCATGTCCTCCTCTTCTAGACTCTACTATTTTGGTTATACTGTTTTCTGATGAAGAGTTCTGGAGAATTCAAAATCTTGTTCCCTGTTTTGTAACTTTGAATTGGCCAAAAAGGTAATAACAGATTTCAGAATGGCTCCTGAACCAGTAAGGGACAATTTTTGGTTACCTGACCAAATTGTTATGATATATGGGTGTTATTCTTCAATATATTTAAGGCTACAATTCACATAAATTTCAGTCAACATGGCCAATACCTAGGTTTTTGGACACTATAGTCTAAACTATCTGGAGAGTACCAACATAGTTTAAATAAGGAACTGAACTGCATGACTGCCAGCTGTAAAACATGTAATCCCTTTTTCTGCTTTGACTCGGAAGACAACAAAGGTACAATGCAACTATTTTAGCTCTCCAATCATGGCACACATAAAAAAGGGTTTTTTTTAAAAAAAAAAACAATTCCCAGGGAATAGGGATGTGTTTGAAAAAAACATCTTCCTATCCAATATGCTTTCCATTTTCTTTTGTGTGCATGAGAAAGGAAGGCAGTCCTAGTAGAATGGAGTGCATATAAAAACAGTGCCCCTCTTCTTATGAATGTGTTAGTCTAATGATAGAGAAGGGAAATGTATTAACTCTCACGTTCATTAAAGCTGAGAGCGTTCTTTTGTACTGCTTAGACTACAAAGATAACTGCTCTATTCTAATTACTTCCATTCTAGTGAATGCACTAGGCAGGTCCAATGACTTTTATGTATATTTCCTTTTATCCGAGCAGATTCCAGCAATTTCTGAAAAAGCTTGCGTGTTTTTTGTTATTGCTTCTATGATTCATTTACAAAATACCTATTAATTTGATCAGACCAATCAGCTTGGTAGTTTCTTTGCATTTTACATCCATTAATTTTGACTAGCTTCCAGTTTATCATGCCTTTATTTTCTAAGATTCTATTTACCTGTTTTATTTAGGAAGCTGGCTATTTTCCCAGGCTTTTAAGCAAACGAAAGTTGAGTTCCTGTTGAATGGTATTTTTCAGTTTCTATGATATCTTTTTTGATCTTTTGCTTTATTTCACTATAAATTGTATAAATATAATAAAATGAAATAAAGCAGTTAATATTCAATGAAGGTCAAATGTATGTGTTCAAAACAAGATGTTTCCCAAAATTTTGTGATTTGAATAGAATATTTTGGACACCCTAGAGAAAGATATCCCAGAAGAGGACTGGGACAACTATTTTGCTAATGTTGCCAAGAAAGCTATTTGTATGTGTCCATGGAGTCAATGGGAGTTTTGCTTGACTTACTTATGCTGGCCTAAAGCCATAATAAAATAAATTCAAACGTAGAGTAAATAATATGACATCTTACTGATATCAAGGTAGTGGCCTAATTTACGTGTCAAGAATTTTCCTTCTAGGCTGAATTTATTTTAGGAAGTACTGCATCATGCATATGTTTGGTTATCCACACTCAACTTATATTTTCTGTACAATTAAAGTCAGCCAGGGCTTTCAAATGATATACAAGGATTGAGGGAGGAATAGAACAAATAATAGCTACTTTGGCAAAGAATTACATTTTGATAGAGGATATATTTGAAGCAATGTTCTTTCTGGACATCTATCAGCCAAAAAAACCCTCAACAAATTGCTGTTAAAATAAGAACTGCTAGCCCATTCAGTACTTCAGCTTTAAAAAACTGACCTCCTTCCTCTCCATTCCTCCTTTTTCTCAAACTCTACCTGGTTGTCTTTTTCAATTGGGATCCTTGCATGCCCCCTTTTTAAGGAATATGAGCAGTATATAAATAAGGAAGTCAGTCCTTTTCCTGATCCTCTCTTATTAGTAGGTGGCCTTTGTCATAAAACATTTTCTCAGACTAAATTCACAGTAGGCAGTTTTTGAAGTAGCACTACCAAATATGGAGTTTCCTGACAGGCTCTCAGAAGGATTACTTACATACATATATCCATCATGCACCCTTCTAGTGGGGGGAGGGCCAGAACAGCCTGAATGACACAGAGAGAAACAAGAAATACTATTCTTATCCTATTCGGTTTCAGTAAGTCTTTGTAAAGAAATTCTGGAAGATGTTTGATTTGTAAAGAGGTAGAATAGCCAAGAATGTGAAATAGTATGTTCTTTGCTTCCAACATTTATGTTTATATCAACATACCCAAATTTCCCTTCCATATAACTAAATGGGCAGAGGCACACTCTTATTTACAAACATTACTTTCAATAACCATTCAATAATCTCTCTCTCTCTCTCTCTCTCTCTCTCTCTCTCTCTCTCTCTCTCTCTCTCTCACACACACACACACACACACACACACTACCTACTACCTTTCTACTAGCATTTGCTTGTCTTAGAATTTCTCCATTTGTTTTCCTTTCTTTAGTAAACATCTTATTAAGGTAACAAATTCATCTACTTGCTCTGATTATTTCACCACTGAGGCATAACTTACATAATGATTGTGTGTCAAACACAACTACTTTTGATAAACAAATCTTTGGATCCGTATTTCTCATTGCACCATACAGCAATTCATTTAGTATTTACAGAAAATTATTTAGGCCATCAGCCATTAATGACATCTTCTGCAAACAAAAGTATCCCACGTTCATGTTCTCAACTAGACATATCTCTACAATTATAAGCATACTTCATACATTATCCATAGATAAATTAAGCCATAGATATATTAAACAGACTCACCTCTTGGCAAATGGGGTGGGATGTAAATTTTATAAAAAATAAATAACATAAGTACATTAAGTGAATATCACATGCTCATCTTATTCCAATTCAGACATGTTATGCAAAGACCCAGCTCTCTGGAAAAGGCTGCAATGCTGGAACAGTTGGAAGGAAAGAGAAGTGGATAACCAGCAGCAAGGTGGATGGACTTAGTTAAGTGACAAAGTGTCACTTAACTTGAAGACTTGAAAAAATGCTTAGGGATAAATCTACATGGAGATAATCTATCTATATGGTTGGTAGAAATAAAAAAAGACTAGAAGGCATTAAATTAATCCCTGCTAATCTTAACACTTTCGAGTAATCCCTCAATAATTTAATCTCTTTTTCAATTTCAGGTACGCTATTGGTGGCTCATTGTTTACATTTTTCCGTAACTTTCCAAAACTAAATTTCTATCAAAATAATTCTGCATTTTTCACTACATTTTAAAAATTCTGTTTTTTTTATTACATCTTTCGCAATTCTTTCTCTCTGTACATATTATACAATATGTTTCATCCTAATTTTTCTATAGCAAACATCCTCTTATATTGTTTTCTCTAATCCATAGTGTTTCACTTCATCATTCCAGTTTTTCATTATTTCCACTGACATAACTGTAACATTTTTAAACAGTTTCTACATCTTCTGTCCTTATGCCCACTTTCCATTTTTGATGGATGATTAATTTATGTTTAATATTTTTGTACCTTGTACTTTATTCCTGCCGTCATTCTACTTTTATTCTAGTTTCTTATTTACTTTTCTTGTCCAATCTTTCCTAGGAATCCTCTTGATTCCACTAATAATGTTATCTCATATTCAGAACCAGACATTACTCTTATAATATTAATCACTTTACTTAATCTTTCATATTAAGCTTCTTAATCCTTCATGAAAAACAATCAAATTAATCATGCTTTAAAATTTATATTCATTCTTTTGCCGGGTGTATATAGTATATAAATAACCTCATGCATAAACCATTCATTTGAAAAAGCCAACTTTTTTAAATCTAATGGTCTGAACAGTCACTAGTCTTATTTATTCTTGGGGCTCCAGGTGACGCAATCTATTTGCTGTATGCTTTTGTCTTATTTCTTATTTCATGTCAGCAGAGTATCTTTCCCTTCTGGATTTCATTTATTCAAACGTTGCACAAATTTTTCACCAGACTCATTTCTGGTTCTTTCCATTTTCATCATTCCCTGAAGTGTAAAATGGAACTAGTGCTAATATGCTATGTTTTACAACTCTCATACCTACCCACAATAACCTAAAAGACACTAATCCATACTTATTGTGGATTTATAATTAATTAATATAATATATTTAAACCAGTATCTTCATTTCCCTCCATGTATCCATCAACTCAACTCCACACATGCATCTTTGTTAGATTTTTCCTCTTTCATAATTTCATAGATCTGCAACATTTCGATTTTTCCCTTTCTTTTTCTACCCCCAAATTAGGAACTCAACTGCTTTCTTTCACATAAAGATTTTTTTAAAAATGTTGTTGAGGATTCCCTTAACTAGTTAATACAAAAATCCTGGCCTCTCCAATAATAACTTGATTCCTTTTATTTCTTTATTGTTCACTTGATCCAATGCTGGACTATAGCAGTGGGATTTAAATCACACTAAAAAAGAGTTAGCTACAATTTTAGAGAGAAATTATATTGTCTCAAACATTGAGTATGAGCATTGGATGTCTCAAACATTTATTGATACAAATAAAAATAAATTAAGCCAAAGGAATAAAATAACTGACCATAAATTCAGGTGAAATTGTTCTCATAAAGTTTACTACATTACTATATGCACTATAGTCAAACAGACAATTGTTTTTTTTCTGGGTAATTTTGCTTTCAATGTATCTGGACAAAGGGAATATGCTATTTTCCAATTATATATTTCGCTTGTAGTGGATTATATTATTGTGGCAACTTTGAAGAGTAGCTACTTGATTTCTGAGGCATTCATATAATCCTTCCTTTTGAGATTTCATTACTCCCTCATGTTTCTGTGAATATGAAAACATGCTGTTTATACCATTATTATGAAAGATGTTACACTTGAAATGAATGCTCTCTACCTTATATTTTTGACAAGGAAAATGCAAGCAATTATTTAGGATTCTGGATTGACCTTTATGGGCTACTTTTCTTGAGATATTAAAATCCACAATATGCTAATAGAACTGAAATAATAACCATAATTTAGAGGATGAATGTTAGATGATATTACAAGAAAGGCTAGGCTGTCATCTGTTTTACCATTCAGATGGTCATAGTCAAAGCTATCCCTTATTTATTTAAATATGTTTCATGAAATGGTTAATATGTTTCATGAAATGGTTAATTATGGTTAATTATCTGGATTGGTCTGATTTGTTTTTATGTCATCTAGAACTTGTCCCCCTTGTCCTGCTTTCAAGCACTTTGGCAACATCCAAACTCTTGGCTGCTTCTGCCTGTTCCCAAGAGAAGACGTTGTTTAACTTTATGACCCTAGGAAGAGAAGTATGGCATATTCTTGCATTGTCATGTAATATCATCTACCTTTGTGTCATACACTAGTGATAACAAATCTTGATGAGGGCCATATTCCTACAAGAAATGTGTGTCAGGATTCATATGACTGGGAATAAAACTGCGTAATTTACACTTTTTCTTTCTGGCACTTCCCTTTCTTGTTTTTATCAAACAGCTCATTTGTCTGATAACCTCTTTTTTTTGTTCATCCTTTTAGAGCAGACTGTATACAGTTTGCTCCTGCTGCAAGTATTCATGAACATATATTTTGAAAGAACGAATAGTACAAATAGGGAAAAATACAGATATAGAAATAAGGGTGGATAAGCCGCAAATCCAAAATCTTATAAAACTAATATATTCCTGTACATCATTGGAGGATTATAATTTTATGAGAGATATATGTCCATTTTCTAATCAAAATTCATGCAACCCAGTTAACTTTAAGTCTACAATGTTTAGTTAACATTGTTCAAATCACTGAAGGAAATCTATAGCTAGTGAATAATGCTTTCTACCAATACTATAAATTATACATCCTTAAAATATGGACTGAAGAATTTTGGATATGGTAAATTTCCATGTATAACATTATGGTCCAAGAATTGTTACCAATTACAATTAAATTCTGCAACAGCTTTACTTTTTAAGTATAAAATTATTCTAGACAGTAAGACAAACTCTCACAATTTAGTTAGCCATTCTTCCAAAATGGAGTTAAAGGACTCATCCAAAAAATATGTAAAAAATCTTTGCAGCTGCTAACATACACTATCAATTCAATTAATTTTTAAAGGCATATATATTATAGTAAAATTTAATCAATATATTCTCAGATGGCAATGGGATTGCAACTTTCAATGTTTGATCCAGATTACAAGGAATAATTTTCCAATATTGTTGGTCTTTACAGAATTACCACCACATATAAAAGAAAGATCCAACTTGTTTACAACATTTTTTTTAGAAAAATAAGTATTCCTTTTAGCATACCAACAGGATAACATACCAACAGAATAACACCTTATACAAATTCTTAGTAAATTGTTCAAAGTAAATTTGATATTCTTTAACTGAAACACCCTTTATTGATTTTCTATAACTATATACATATTCTGCATCCATTTAAAAAAAAGGCTTTGATTTTTTCAGATTTTGAGTCATTTCACTAATAATTTACAAATCATGGTTGACAATCAGCATTATGTATTATAACATTTTTAATTTTGGTCAACCTTCTCAATATTCTCCCTTGTTTCTGTAGTCCTTTTGTTATTGTGCTGCTTATTTGCAAATACTGAAACCAATTAAATGTAGAAACCACTGTATATTAACATGCTCAGAAGATTTTATCTTTGTCCTGTTATCAATAACATTTTGTAGTCTAAACAAATCATTTTTATAAAATAGAGAAAGGTCCATATTTATCCTTTTCCTGTATTTATCCCAAACATTCAGTAGATTACTTAGTCATTCATGATTTCATTAAGTTGTTCCTACAGTATGTGTTAACTCAAATGAATCTGTGAAGCCTTTCTGGAAGACCTATCACTTCTGTAGAAGTAAAAGCTTTTCAGGGAAATATAATCCATCTGAGATCCATGTTAAACAGCTAACATGATAATACAGTCTGACATTTGGAGCCACCTTTTCCTCTTGAATCCTGCAAGATTTTGAATTTAATATTTAGCTTTTTATTGGACCACATATATTTCATTATTAGTCCGTGCCAAATATTTAATATCTTTTTCACAAAAAACACTTGCATTATTTGAAAATTTAAACTTAGTAGGGTAATTATTTTGACAGCTCCAAATTGTATATGTGTGTTTTGTGTGTGTATTTTTCATCAACATTAAAAAGTCCTTAGGCTGAGTACTTTTAAGTATAATATCATCAATAAATATGATTTAAGCAAAGCACGGGTTTATATTAGTAAAAGTATATGATGGCATACAAAAATTATATGCAAAGTCTCCATGAATCCAGGCTTGGATTTTGTTCTACCTACACTAAAGTTGTATTTACTTGCATGTGATATGAGTGCAATGGTGCGATAGTTTGAACATTCTTTGGCATTGCCTTTCTTTGGAACTGGAATGTAAATTGACCTTTTCCAATCCTGTGGCCACTGTTGAGTTTTCCAAATTTGCTGGCAAATTGAGTGTAGCACTTTTAATGCATCGTCTTTTAAGATTTTGAATAGCTCAGCTGGAATGCTGTCATCTCCACTAGCTTTGTTATTGCTCAGCTTTCCTAAGGCCCATTTCACTTCACATTCTAGGATGTCTGGCTTGAGGTCAGTGACCACCCCATCATGGTTATCAGGGACGCTAAGCTTGTTCTTGTATAGTTCTTCTGTGTAATTTTGCCACCTCTTCTTAATCTCTTCTGCCTCTGTTAGGTCCCTACAATGCCAAAGAATATTCCACTATCGCACCCTTGCACTTACGGTATTTCACATGCTTAAAATTCTACAAGCTAGACTCCAGCAATATATGGATCGAGAACTTCCAGAAGTACAGGCAGGATTTCGAATAGGCAGAGGAACTAGAGGTCATATGTTGGGTCATGGAGAAAGCTAGGGAGTTCCAGAAAAACATTTACTTCTGTTTCATTGTCTATGCTAAAGCCTTTGATTGTGTGGATCACAACAAATTGTGGCAAGTTCTTAAAGAGATGGGAATACCAGACCATCTTATTTGTCTCTTGAGAAACCTATATGCGGGTCAAGAAGCAACAGTGAGAACTGGTCACGGAACCACTGATTGGTTCAAAACTGGGAAAGGAGTCCGGCAAGGCTGTATTCTGTCACCCTGCCTATTTAACTTCTATGCAGAGTACATCATGAGAAAGGCAGGGCTAGATGAATCAAAAGTTGAATTAAGATTACTGGGAGAAATATCAACAACCTAAGATATGCAGATGATACCACTCTAATGGCAAAAAGTGAAGAGGAACTAAAGAGCCTCTTGATGTGGGTGAAAAAGGAGAGTGCAAAAGTTGGCTTGAAACTTAACACTAAGAAAACCAAGATCATGGCATCTGGCCCTCTCAATTCCTGGCAAATAGGTGGGGAAGAAATGGAGGTAGTGACAGATTTTATCTTCCTGGGCTCCAAGATCACCACAGATGGGGATTGCAGCGAAGAAATTAAAAGACGCTTGCTCCTGGGGAGGAAAGCTATGGCAAATCTAGACAGCATACTAAAAAGCAGAGACATCACCCTGCCAACAAAAGTATGTGTAGTCAAGGCCATGGTTTTCCCAGTTGCAATGTTTGGCTGTGAAAGTTGGACCATAAGAAAGGCTGAGCACCAAAGAATTGAGGCCTTTGAACTATGGTGCTGGAGAAGACTCCTGCGAGTCCCCTGGACTGCAAGGCAATCAAACCGGTCAGTCCTAGAGGAGATCAACCCTGACTGCTCTTTAGAAGGCCAGATCCTAAAGTTGAAACTCAAGTACTTTGGCCACCTAATGAGAAGGAAGGACTCACTAGAGAAGAGCCTAATGCTGGGAAAGATTGAGGGTAATAGAAGAATGGGATGAAAGATAATGAGGTGGCTGGATGGAGTCACTGAAGCACTAGGCGTGAACTTAATTGGACTCCAGAAGATGGCAGAGGACAGGAAGGCCTGAAGGAACATTATCTATGGGGTCACAATGGGTCAGACACGACTTCGCAACTAACAACACATTATAGCCACTGACTTATTTGTAATGTGGTATTTAATAAATGCAAAGATCATCACATGAAAATCAGTCCTGTCAATACCTTAAAATTAGGACATTTATTAAAGGTTCTAATTACCCAAATAATATTTTTGCAACACTATTTGGAACTATCTGGACTTTTAAGCAACTTAGTGTGCTTCCTGTACTGGATCAAAAAGTAGTGCATGTTTTTGATAGTTATAGAATACAAAATATTAAAGCCGTGCATCTTACAATACATTTGGAAGACAGGCATTTTTATTGGACAACTTCATGGTTCTTTATTATCATTTGAAGCTTTAAAACAAGAGAAAATAAAATGAAGAGGGCTCTTTATGGATAGGGAACAATGTGAAGGGAATTGAATTAAACACATACCAACTAGCCTATTTTGAATTAAAGAAGCACAGCGTGTCAGAGGCAGTTAGCATCTTGCCATTTTTAAATTTTGTTCAGTCTGCTTATTCTATGGAGAACATTTGAATCTCTGGAAAGACAAAATGAAAGCACAGCAGGCTGGTAAGGACATTCACATCGGAATCCCATTAATTCACTGGAAAAAAAAATCTGGCTAGAAATCATTTATTTTCAACAGCACTGGAATGCCCTGGGAGAATCGAATGGTGGGCTCAGCTTGAAAATCTGGCTAGAAATGTCACAACAGATAAATTTTTGAGTGGCAATAAAGAGGGGCAAACAAACTTTTTTCCAGAGTCAGTCCTTCAACCAGGTCAGAGTTTAAGCTAAGTTTTTCCCTTTTAAAGTGAACAAAAGATAAAACGCCAGTAACTGCATTTTAAGTTCTAGTTATGAACCATCTTCTATCAGTGCTGAGTTCAGGCTTTAAGAAATGGTGCAGTCAGGTTCCTTTAATTAAAACAGTGGCAGGAATAGCTAAAGCAGATTGCTGTTTTGGAGAGTACTGAGACATCTGGTAGCACAGGATGTTTTTCCAATCAGAAAAAAAACACCAGGGCTTTGCAAATCATCTGACAAGGCAAACCATGTCTTAAAAATACTTAATATCTAAAAAGCAATGTCATTTTTTTTTTGTTTGATCAGAATTTCCCCATCTTCTAAGGCAGGGGTCCCCAGTCTTGGCAACTTTAAGACCTGTGGACTGGCTGGGGAATTCTGGGAGTTGAAGTCCACAGGTCTTAAAGTTGCCAAGACTGGGGACCCCTGTTTTAAGGTATATGACCCAGCCAGGAATTGCTTGGTGAAATAAATAATCTGTCTCCGTGGACATAAGGAAATGGATAGACGCAACCACATGAATAGAATGAAATATTATAAAGCTGGGAAAGTGTAATAAAAGTGAACATAACATTTTATTACAAAAAATAAAACATATGTTTTTAGCCATTTTCCATTTTATGTAGTGATCCATTAAACTCTGGAGACTATCTTCTTCCACTTAGTCTATAGAGAAAAAATATCTTTACACAGAGTCTTAAGATACTTGTATTAATTCTTTTGCATTCTAAAATACACTGTTATAATACCACTACAAAGGAATCAATTCATATTAAGGTTACTAAAAGCTTTGGATTACAAGTCTGATTATTTTTTTATTATGAAAGATAATAAATTCAAATCTTAGCATGTGGGCGAATTTACAGATAAGTTCCAAGAACACTTTACATCCATTAAAGCCATTTGAGTTATTCTAAAAACTCTTTAAAGATACACAGACTTCAATATTAGTACCCAAGGAAAGGTCACAAAAAAGCAATAGAGCCAGCTCAACAGTTGTATGTGTCAGCCTTTAGAAGTATATTACATACTTCAATTTTTAATACCAATATGGGAAGAATTTTAACGTCAATTAATAAAATGGTATTTAAGGCAGACTGCTAAAGCTAGCAGGACAAAATGGTTAGGATTGTAATTCTCTATGGTGGTCAACCCCGTAAAATGGTGGTTGCCATAACAGAGATGATAAATCATGTATCCATGCAAATTCTGATGTTTCTTCTCTAAGAGTATACTGCCAGGATAATGGCACTATAGACTAAGAACAAATATTTTAAAGATACTTCATATCTTTGCAATAAAAATATGAAGTATGGAACATAGATAATAGTGGCTTGGTAAATGTTCCCAGGTGACATAGATAAGAATTGGCAATGTCAAGTGTAATCACAATCAACTCACTATCAGATATTGATTTTTTTTTTATAAGAAGAGTATAAATTAATGGTTTATCGTGGCAGAGTTTGATAGGAATATTTTCTAAGTGAAAGCTAAAGAAACATTTAAGACAAGAATGTTGATTAGGGAATAGCCTGGAAACCAATTCACCGGGAGATACTACCTAGAGAAAGTTAAAATATTGAAAGTGTCTTTATTCATAAAGCACAGCCTGACTCAAGAGTCCATTAATGTAGCATAAGACTAGGCTCAAGCAGAAATACCTAAAGATGATGCAAGCACCTAAGCAGAGTAGATAGCCAAGAATCTTGTCTAAAAGAGCCTTTCAAGAGGTAGATAAGAAAGAAAAAGTACTTAAGGAAACAAAGGAAAAATGTCATCTAAACCAGAGAAAAGAAGTTGGGCCTGAGCACATGGGAAACTCTTCCCCATATCCAGCTATCAGACCTGTAACTCAACAAGGCAAAAGCAGCTGGCAGCGAAGCAACAAAGCAAGGGGGATAAAAGGGTTTCTGAAGCCTACCCAGTCTTTCAGTCCTCTTTGGATCCTGCCAGACCAGTTGAGAACTCAGGTATGAATGAGCATGCATGTTCGTCAGTGTGTGTGTGTGTGTGTGTGTGTGTGTGTGTGTGCTCACGCGTATGTGTGTGAAACAACAAATATATATAGATTGTAACCAGTAAAGTTTTCTGTTATTTTGAATTCGTTGGGTCTCTGTGCATTCTAAAGAGCCAACATTGATTGTGCCTCAATGTTGGGTTGAAAGTGATTTGAGTGTGGCTATTTTCCAGGTCTATGAGTGTATGAGTGAATGACCATAAGCCAAACCTGGGAACACATACGTGTAACAGTTGCACCACCCAATTCTCTATGTCATTAAGGTATAGAATGAATCGATTTTAATTTGTATAACTTTTACAAAGAAATTTCATCCCCACCCTGCTTTTAAGCTTTTGCTTTTTTAGCTAATCATAAATAACATTTGGTGCTTAAGTGAAATCTGTCTGATCCTTATTACTAAAGAACCATAGGGGTAAATAGAAATACATTATTTCAATAAATAATTTTGCAGAGGATTCTCAACAGATGAAAAATATGCAGATGACAGTTTTACATCTTTTTCAGTCAATCCCAGAGGAGCAGAGGATATCCTAAATAGCTGCTTAAGCAAAGTAATGGACTGAATGAAGGTGAATAAGTGAAGTTCAATTCATACAAGTTGGGTCTGCTGTTTGTGGAGAAGTTGGCTCATTTGTTCAATCCATTGCATGGCTTGGAGATGCTTTAAATCCATCATTGTCACAGAAGGCTCAGGTGGACTTAGTGGCTAAAAGCAATGGACACCTTTTATCAGTTTAGGATGATATGTCAGCTGTCACCTTATCAGGACAGTGTTAGTCAAATGCCATTTATTCAGTCAAATGTCGGTTATTTGCTCTCTGAAAACCAGTGAGTTCTATTATTACAGAACATTATATATAGGGTTGCATTTGAAAATTATTCATAAACTTCAGCTAGGCCAATGCAGAACTGCTGGGTTACTCAGAGAGCTTTTTTAATACAACATGTCAATGTTTCAGGGTCAATTCGTAATTTTGCTATTGACCTCCAAGTGGAATGGGCTCAAATATCTACAGACATCTTTTAGTTATGTGAGTAGAACCTCTCTTGCTTTCTTTGTCTACTGAAAGGCTAATTGACCTCCAGTGAACACTGAAGGGTACAGGCATCTAGTTCAACCCCATCTTAGTGCAGAATTATATTAAACTGATAAAGAAAAGTTACTTCTACAGTTTAAACACCAGTCACTCTGTAATTTAAATTTGTTGATCTGGATTTCTAGGGGAAAAAGGAACAGCATTACATGTATTTAAAGAGTAATATCTTCTCCCTATTCCCTCCAGGTTAAGTATACACTTCTTCATAAGATTTTGTTTATACCCATGACCATCCCCTCTGGATTGCCAGGATTCAATTCTCTTCATGGTGTAAGAAAAAACTGAGAACATATGAGCAAGTGTTCGTGTGCATGGAACCTCAGGGTTAAGTATGATCAAGTGAATTTTAAAGCTCATCTGAAGTCTTATTAGATGCCTTCTGCCTCTATGATTACCAAGATTCTGCTGTCAGGCACTTGGCTGTATCATCCAGCAGAATGATACTGCACAAAGACAACCGCAGAGTCTGGAAACAGCAACATCCCAGAAGTTGTTACTGAAAACTTTGCAAAGTTCAGCATGAAAAAATGAAACAACTGCGCTCTACATTTGTGGTCCATTAGATGGTTTATAATTTAGTACAGAAACTAAATTATAGTTTCTGTACTGGTGTTCAGCAACAGAAAAGCCAATGAACTTATGCCTGCAGTTTCATAACTGCTGGATGAATGCAGCAACCGTTTCCATTTTAAGCAGGCCACTATTTTATTATTGGACATGCCTCATATATTAAAAAAGCAGTTTATGCCTTTTCAGGCAGCACATATTTTCAGTTTATCTGTCAATAAATGTCAGTGCATACAAAAAACTCAAAAATGCTCAGGAAATATGAAACTCTGCTCTAGGGAATTAAACAGGGACCCATCTTCAGCTCTTTATCCTTTACAATTAGAAGCACAATGAGGATTAGCTTGACCTCTCCAAAAAAATACCCCAGGAGAATGCCTGGTACAATTAATCCAGTAATGCTCTCCTTAGTATTTATGACTAAATAAACACAGCTGCTTGTGCCCTCTTTACTTGGTCCCTTGTGAGAGGGGGCATTTATATGGAGTTATAAACTCCTTTAATAATACTATTACCAGAGCAATTGTCCACATGTAGTATGGAAGAAAGAATCAGTACAGAAAACCCAGCCTAGAATCCAGGGAAAGTTAACAGTGCACTAGAATAATAATGCCACATTACATAGGGCCTGGGAATGATAGGGCCTATTCAATTGTAGGTATGCATTACCTGATGTTTCAAACAAAAATATCTTAGTGACTCTAACCAATTTCAATGTAAATTATTTTGCTTAATTTTTAATGCTCTCCAAATGAACCTATTCTATAAATAAACTGTCTACCTAGGTAAAGCTAGGCCAAATGTGCAAATTATCTGATCTTGGAATAAGGCAGTTTCCTATACTAACCTTTTACACAATTCAGCCAATACAGTAAGATGTGACAGTCTTTATTTTTCAAACTTCCAATCTGGTCAAGATGTTCAGATATTTTAAGGGATTTACAACACTGAGGGCTAAGAAAAAGAACTATTTTCAGTGTTGGGAATTGCAGACTCTTTTGTAAGTTAAGTGTCAAAGTAGATATTCTGAGGCAATTGCCAGTTTGCATAATATACTTAAGCAGCTTAGTGATCAACTGTGCTACTGTACAGTTTCAGTTCAGCTGTGTTAATTCCTCACACAACAGAGTGCAGCTAATAAATCTATGGTTTGTTCAGGGCATTATGCAATACTTGAAAGGAACAATTAGGATCCTTAGTTTGCACAATGTACTAAACAAGCCATAGTTTGCTATCTATGCCCGTTCAAGAAAACAGCAAGCATATTCAGAGCAACACTCTTTAGTTGCTAAGTATTTCTATAACTTAACATGAGTATGAATTTGGTCAAAATGTTGCAAAATTCAACTTTTCTGAACGAGAGTTGCTGGCTGCAGTTTTGCTTAAATGGCCCCAAAAGGAAGCAGAAATGCTGATAATGGGGCATGATTATATGTTTTCCTTTCCCCAGGACTTATTTTGTACAAATATGCACGTGAACAGTATAAGTACGTGAAACAGGAATTAAGTGAAATGAGACAGTGTTTTATACTAGACCATAGAGCTGTTTCACTAGAAGATGCTCAGGAGTTAATTAAAAAGTAAGACAGCTATGCTGGGTGAAACAAGGAGAAGGAGGAAATCTGTCACAAACCATTGATCAGTCTGAAGATCTTGAGGATTGTTAAACTTCAATATCAGCATACAAGGTGTTTGCAATCTGATCCTAGATCTGAAGCTGTATCAGTTACAGAAATTCAAACAGGGTCCACAATAATACCACAGAGAGACAGAAATATAACTAAAATGACAGAATGGCAATCCATAATAGAGCTCAGATTCTTTATTTAAAGTATAAGCAGCAAGTTCCACTCCTGTTCAACTTAGTTCCCAGTCCAGAGGAGTCAGGAAGGAAGTTGCATGTCTTCTTGAACAAATCGGTGAAGATATTATGCAAGGAAAGGGAATGTGTGAAAAACCTCTCCCCATTTATGGCCAGTCTGCATGCAAGTATAAATAAAACTGATCACAGAAATGCCATCACTTTCCAATGATTTCCCTCAAATAAACTGGTGTACACCGCTTAGAGAGTGCTTGCACTTAAAGCGGTATATAAGTCTCATAAATAAATAAATAAATAAATAAATAAAATCAAACCTTGGGTAAATGGTGCTGTAAACAATTTCCTCTAAACATTAAAAGAAATGGCATTTTTGAATGCCTCAGGTTCAACCTACTGTCGCCATGAAAACTGTTTTGATGCAAAGGAAACCATAAATATTAGGGGGTATACATCACATACAATTTGCTTTATAAACTGCCCCTAAGAAGGTCTAGTGCAGCGGTTCTCAACCTGTGGGTCGCGACCCCATTTGGGGTCGAACGACCATTTCACGGGGTCGCCAAACAACGCGATCTGCCATTTTTTGTCAGCTGGCGGCACCGCGCATGCGCGCTGTGCATGGGATGCCGCCGCGCATGCGTGCCACGCATGGGGGGCGCCACCGTGTACGGGGCGCTGCACATGCACGCCACACCACGCATGCGCGGCACGTCCTTATGACCGGGGTCGCCACAAAAAAAAGGTTGAGAACCACTGGTCTAGTGAACTACTTTTAAATTTACATCTCCACAGTAATATAAAACACAGACACACAAATGCACACAATCAAACATGATACATAGGATAAAGTTATCATGCTTCTTTTTATTTGAGTACTTACAAGTAAATTGTGACAATGAGGTTGTCACAGAAATGTAATTAAAAATTTGTTGAGATAGATAACTCAGCCCTTCAGAAGCTCTTGTGTCTTTAGCCATATTACTCTTTTAAAATAATTAATTGTAGAATTAAAGAAATTATAAAATCTTTTGGAATAAATTCTTAATCTCCAGGACTAGTCTTCTGAATAATCTGAGTATAATGTTGATTGACACAATATTTGTGACTATGCTGAAATAAGAATTTCTTCATTTTGGTGTTAAGCCTTAACATGATTCCCAGAATTATCTTTAATCAGATTTATTGAAAAGGAAAAGAAAACTATGTTACAAAAATGCTGGGAATTGGATGTTTATTTTAGCTTTCAATTTATCTCTAAGTTTGTTAGCACAGAGATTTCTTGTTTCTTTTGCTAACCACCCACTGATGCATCAGTTTCTCTGATAAAGAAAAAATGCGCAGACTTTCTGCATTTGTAGTAATAGCCCTGAAGATGTTTCCTAGCCTTGTAACCAAACGTTCTGAAACTAACCCACAAGATCGGAGAACGAACCCCCACTCTCCTCCTACACCCAAGCTACACATATTCGCCACTATTGAAAATATTGTAATAGTCAAACATTACCAGGAAAAACTATAGGTGGCATGACATTATTAAAGCGTATAAATTAGTTTATATCTTCTCTGTCTTACTAAAAGAGTTATATGAAAGCTTTGACTGACTAAAGTCCTGATATGTGAGAAATTGTGAGAAGAGGAGCTATTTAAGAAAGAAATTTAAAACAGATTCCACCTTACCTAACTCACTATAACTCTGGCTGGGAACTTATTGTTACAGTTTTGAAGATTCTGCTTTTAACCTAAACTATCATTAAAAAATCCTTTCTAAAATCCATGTTTTACTTGCTTCCTGGCTTTTCCAGCAACAGGTTGACATGTTGGGTGATGAAGATCAGTTACTAAGGGTCCAAATGGTGACAAGCCTGGAAGAAGAGAACCAATGTGATGTAGTGGTGTTAACCTAGAAACCAGGAGGTTGTGAATTCTAGTCCTACTTTAAGCATAAAAAACTGGCTGGTTGATATTTTTTCTCATCTCACAGGATTGTTGTTGTGGGAAAAATAGGAAGAAGGCATATTCTATATGTTCACTGCCTTGAGCTGTATATGAATTATTATTAATATCATCATCATCATCTGCTTTTGTTACATTAGCCAGAAGACTACAATGCTAATCAACTGTAGTAGTTGCTACCAATTTTACTAGCTCTGTTGTGATACATACCCATGTGCTTCCCAAGGTGCGCCACAGGAAGGCGAGCTAGCTTCGCACCAGAAAGAAAGAGGAGTGGCTCTTCCTGCACCATCATCTATGGCAGTGGTTCTCAACCTGTGGGTCGGGACCCCATTTGGGGTTGAACGACCATTTCACGGGGGTCGCCAAACAACGCAGTCCGCCATTTTTTCCCCCTTTTCCTTAGCTGTGCTACTCCCTTTTATTCTATTGGCTTTTGAAAGACAATAGAATAGACTCTCTTGAATAGAGTCTAATTCTATTGGCTTTCAAAAGCCAATAGGAATTGTCCAGGCTGTCTCTGCCCTGCTGAGCCCGCCAAAAGCCCCAGTCTGCAAACGGTGCTGCACCAGTTGAGTAGTCCTCGACTTACGACCGGTTGAATAGTCCTCGACTTACGACTGGTTGGGGGTCGCGGCATTAAAAAGATTGAGAACCACTGATCTATGGCCTCTTCCCTCTACCAGAGCCACCCTGCAAACGGGCATCGCAACTGGGAAGGTTCAGAGCCAGAAAGAATCTGATCACCTACACAAAGCACAAGCTTGTCTCCCCACCAAAGTGGTACCTATTTATTTACTCGCATAGAACATACTTTCGAATTGCCAGGTGAGTAGAAGCTGAGTTGTAAATGAAAAAAAAAAGGATAAAAATCTAACACAATTGGTATATAGAGTATAAAGTAGATGTCCCCAACCTTTTGGGCACAAGGGACCAGTTCCATGGAGAAAGGTTTTTCCACAGACTGGAGAGAGTGTGGTTTTGTGTGCTGCCTGCATCCCACAGAAGGGGTTTTGCTTGTTTGTGCAGACCGGTTGCTGGCATGTCGTGGCCTGATACTGGTCCATGACCTGGGGTTGGGGACTCCTGGTATAAAGTGATTGCAAAAAAAGGTAGCCAAACAGCAAAGAATTGTTAAGATTAAAAAAAGAAGAAAACATGAAGAGTAATTTTGACAGAGAATGGCTAAAAAGGGACAAACAGCAGGCCTCCAGCAGAGTCAATGGAAATAAAAGTAACAGTAACAAAATTATTTAGGGTAAAACTTAAGATAGGGAATGCTGGAAACTGAATGGAGTGGGAATGAATTGTTTAAGAAGTTTGTTTGGTAAAACAAACTGCAAAACTAATAGGAAAGAAGAGTGAAAGAGGAGAGGAAGGGAAAGGTTCTTGCTGTATTTAGCTAAGAAAATCAAAGCAAAATATGTGAAAAGTTTAAAGAGAAGAAACTATGTATGGTACAGGTAATAGACAAGGTGGAAGTTGTGCAATAAATATAGACAATTACAGTAAATGGTTGGCATTAATTAGTTTTAGCTATATTTCCTATTTTCATCGTTACCTTTTAAATTATTTTTTATTTTGTTTTTTACTCTGAATAACATTGGTTAACCTAAACAGAATAGCACACTAGTTCGATATGTGCACTTTCCTGTCTTGTTTGAATGTCACAAATTTGCACAAAACGCAGCTGTGGAAATTACACAAGCATGCAAATTCTAAACAATTTGCACAGTTCACTAGAACAGGGCTTTTCAACTGGTGGTACGTGTACCACTTGTGGTGCTTTGCCACATGGCAGGTGGTACGTGATTGCTAGCCAAGTGTAGCAGGGGATGGGAATGAGCCAAAGCGAGCCAAGCCTGAGGGAGAGGCAGCTGCAGCTGCAGGACTGTCTTGGTTTGGCAGAAGCCCCAGGAGCTGGCAGGGCTCCAGCTGATTGGCGCTTCCGGAAGTAGCTTGGAGCTGGAGGTGAACTGAAAATAAAAAGGGGGGGGGAAGAGGACAGGCTATAAAAGAACGTGGTTTGGGTGGGAGAAAGGGGGAAAAGACATCAGGAAAGGTATAATCCCTTTAAACAAATGTAATTAGTTTTACCCCCTTTAATTGAATCTGTCTGTGGCTTTTAAAAAGTTTTCTTTGAAGGTAAACAGGCTTAATTTAAAGCTAAAGCTTTTTGCAATTGCCGGAGCCTTTCAGTCAAGGATTGCAATATTGTGACATGTGACCCGCCTGAGGCAGCTTAAAGAGAAACAAAAAACAGATTTTGTGTTTCTTTATTTTCTTGCTTTGCACTTGATTCCTGTGGTCTTTAAGGGTACAGGGAAAGGATTGGAAAAGCTCAGAAGGGCCAACCAGCTAGCTCAGGAGACTACAAATTTAGCAACTTTAAGACCTGTAGACTTCAACTCCCAGAATTCCTCAACCAGCCATGAGGGCTGAGGAATTCTGGGAGTTGAAGTCCACAAGTCATAAAAGTGCCAAGTTTGAATTCATCATACATTTGTCAGTGCAACGGGAAAGTGATTCAGCAAAGGAACAGCCACAGAAGAAATTAAAACTGGTACTTTTTTTCTTTTTTTCTACAGTTTGTAATATTTCATTAGATTATAGAATAAAATACAAAAATACAAAAGCAAACAGCAGGACATAGTGGGGAAGAAAAAGCGGAGAAAGTGAGGGGGAGAAAGGAAAAGGGACATACTTCCTCTGTTGCAGTAGAAGGAAGCATTAACAATGAACCTCAACTTTTTACTTTTCCATAATATTATAAACTAGCCATTTCTATAACAACAAATGAATCTAATCAGTAAAACCCAAAATCCCCCCCCCTTTTTTGACACCTTGCTAAGCATTGGTGGTACTCAAATATTGTCATGTCGTAAAAGTGGTACAATCTGTGAAAAGGTTGAAAAGCCCTGCACTAGAACAGCAGAGATAATAGAACAGCAGGGTTAGGCTCCAGTTACAGAATTTGAACTTTGAAAGTTTTTATCAAACTGTATTATTACTGAGGAATTATCCACCTTTTCTTAGTGTACATGCATATAAATTTGCATGCAATAAACTAGCTATAGATATTGTGATCAAGCCAAGATGAAATGCAAGGAAGAAAAAAATGGCTGCAAATGAAGTTGTTAGATGCCAATTACATTTTAGTATTTGAAAAATGGCATTACAAATTCCAGCTCCAGTTCAGCAATGTCTAACACTGTAGAGAAGGAAAAGTGATATATATTCCTTTAAAGATTAAAAAAAAGCCCTAGTTTGGTATGTATTCCATTTTTAAGAGAAGAGAGAGAGCGAAGGACAAAAATTAAAGAAAATCAGACAGAACATTATCTTTGCAGTAGTTGCACTCTTGCCTAAAGCAAAGCAAAACTGGCAGCAGCTATTTCTAGGATCCCTAAGTGACAACAAGGGAAAACTGAAAACTTTGGAAAAAAATTCTGAAAAACCTGCAAAAGAAGCTATGGATTTGCATTCTTCCAGGTATGAGTATGTGAAAGGGGGGGGGGGGGAGAGAACCTACCAGTTTCATACTACTTGTTGAAATGGATTCCAATCTTCCTTGCTTGATGCCTACCTGATCTCCCCATGCCTAAAAGCTGAGTAATAGTCCCTATCCAGGGATAGGCCAAAATATTCTATTTCTCTTTAGCATTCAACAGTTTTTAGCATTTCTATGTTGTCAGGAAATCACCCAAAAATATTTTTGACTGTAGTCAACTGGCCACTCCAAATCCAGCAAACAGATATATGGTTATTTACAAAGACATTGGTATTCTTTGTATGTTTGGTATTAGGGAATTGGTTTTTAAACAGAATTATTTAATAAGCTAGTTATTTAACATAAGCTTGAAAAAAAAACTCTGCTCCATTAAAAACAAGGAAGTAACAAGTGAAAAAAGGAGGACCGTGAATTTATTAAATGTTTTGAAATAGCTTAAAGAAGAGAAGGCAAAGAAAGCAAAGAAGAGATGATAGCTGTCTTCACATACTTGGAGGACTGTTAGAGGGAAGAGAATGTGGATTTATTTTCTATAAGTTCTGAGGTTAAGACAAGAATCAGTGGGTAGAAGCTTTACAGAGGGAAATCTACACTCAAAATAAGGAAAGATTTTCTGAGGGAGATATTTAGCAATGTGACAGCCTGTCTTCTGAAGTCATCAAGGGTCCATAACTCAAGTCTTTCAAGCAAAGGTTGGATAGCCACTTATCTGGAATGATATGAGAATTCCTGTTGTATGCAGGACATTGAACTAAAAGACCATTCTTCCTAACCCCAAAATTCTTTACACTATGTTCTATATATTTTGAAAGGACTGATGTTATTAAGACAGGTGGTATAGAGATGCCAAGAAAAGAAAGCCTTAGGGTGAAAGGTTTTGTAGCCAGCCAGACTTCTTGAAAAAGGAGTTAAGGATAGGACAGTTTCAAACAACATTAACAAGGAAGAAAAATAGAAGACATCTGAAGGAGCCAATATGGTAGAACAGTAGGTTCTATATGACATTCTCTTTAGAAGCTGTTAAAGTCTGGATGGCACTACACTAAGGTCATTTCATAAAGGGCTAGTTAACTACATTCAAAGAATATTCATGGTTTTAAATTGATCTGCCGAGCACTAAACAGTGCAGTCCCACAAGGATCTGCCCTGGGTTGGTATAATTCAATATTGTTATTAATGATATGGATAATGGAATTGATAGGATGCTGAGAAAAATTACAGTGACACAAAATTGAAATATCTGGCCACCATTAGGAAAATAGAATGGAATTGCAATTTAATCTGGACTGGTTGGAAGACTGGGCTGAGAGGAACAAGATAACTGTCATGGTTCTGACTAATGAAACACTTTCAAAGTGGGGGGGGTGTAAGATATTACATTTAGGAAGGAAAGCTATATGGCACATACAAGAATGTGATATTGAAAGCACTTCATTGGAGAAGGATTTGAATCTGACAACAAGCTGAATGTGAACCTTCTGTCTGAGCAACTGCTATAAGGATCAAGCCAGTTCTGGACTGCATTAGGAACAGCACTGTGTCAAAGACATGTGAAGTCATTGTTTCCTTCTATTCTGCAGTGGTGAGACATATATGTATGATCCTACATATATTTCCAGAATGATATTCACAGGTTCAAGAAAGATGAAGAATGGAGACAAAGATAATACGAGGACATCTGAAGAGGAATGAGAGGGAAGAAAGGAGAAGAGAGAGAAAAGAGTAAAGGAGGGGAGAAGGAAGTAGGAAGGTTGGAGGAGAAGAGGGGAGAAATGGGAGGAGAGTGGTGAAGGAAAGAGGAGAGGAAGAAGAAGGAAGTAGGGAAGAGAAGAAAGGGAGAAAGAAGGTAGAGAAGAAGGAGTGTGGATACAGTGAAAGGGGAAATGGGCGAGCAACACCAAAAGTCATGTGTATGTATTTATTTCATTTTATTAAAAGTATCTTATATATGAATGTAAAAAGAATGTATGTTAACATCTGATAAATATCACGGTATATGTATAGGGGAGAATTTGGAAAAATAAAAAAATATTTTTTAAAAAAAGATGATATGAGGACGAAGACATGCCCTACAAGGACAAACTGAAAAAAACTTAAGATGTTTCATTAATATCTTAATGAGGAGACATGGAATTGGATTTTCACATATGTCAAGAGTACTATGGAGAAGTTAGTTAGAAACTATTTTCCACTGCAACAAAAACTAGGATCACAAATAATATCAGCTACCTAGCTATTAGAAAAAAGACATCCTGACAGTTAATATCAGAACAATCCAGCCGTGAAACTTTTCCATATCTGCAGGTTTTTAAGCAGAGGCTGAACAGGCATCAATTGAGGATAATTTATCTGGCTTTACTCCACATTGCCAATTGGATTTCATGATCCTTGCCTTCCAATCACAATACTATAATTCTTCACTAGGTATGGAAAAATTAGAGAGGGTTTGTTATTTATCTTAGGTACACATATTTCCTTTTCTGGTATCCAAGAAACAAATTAAATAAAATTCTGATTCTACTTCATGCGCCGCTTTTCAATCAGCAGGAGAGAAAATACTGGGGAAAGATTGCAGCATCAAATTTCTATCCTAATTGCCTACAAACTGTGGTACACTCCTGATAAATCTTGCAGTCAATAAACTACAGATAATTCAAAAAGCCACAATAGACTCAACCCCTCCTACAGCTGCACTATTATCCCAGCTTTATTTAGACCTAAAAGCAGCAATTTTTGAGCTCTTGTCTGAAATTCTGCAGAGATGTAAAGCTACCTCCACAAAACATAAAAATCCCCACAGAAAACAGCAGAGTTACATTATTTTTCTCAAAACAATATGTACCCAATTCACACATATCCATAAGTGTAGAATAATTAAACAGAATCATATACATCTCATCTTCAGATCTTCATTATACCAGTTTAGTTTAATTCTTTATCCAGTTGACTAAACTAGATGGGAACATATAACTATAGTTAGCTGATCTTGAAATGCTAAGCAGGACCAGACCTGTTCCCTGTTTATATGGGAAAAAACCAAATTGCAGAACTGTTAACTGAATGGGAAGTAAAAATAAAATAAAATTGTAGAACATGGCACTAGGAAATCACTTGTTGTATTGTTACCAAAAGAACTCTCTATACGAATGAAGATACAACCTTTGTTCTTGGCTTGCATTTTATAGAAGATAAACAAAAGCCTAAACAAAAGCACCATAACAAAAAATAAATAAAAAAAAATGCCGCCACTCCTTTTTTTGGCCGGAGGACTAGTGTGTCACCTTTCTATCTGGGACTCTCAGATGGTGTTTAGCTTCCTTTGGCAAAGCCACTTAAGCCAAGAATCATTATCTAAGTTTGCTTGCTTGTACACTGTCTTTCTCACAAACATGTAGTTATTTCTATTTTTCATCTCTGATACAATAGTCAAACAACAGTATCTAATACTATTAAATAGAAATGCAACTCACATGCAACTCTGAGGATTTGTGAGCTCCATCTCAACTGAATAAAAATAAAGGAAGCTTTGTCTTCCCAATGACAGCAATTAAGTCGCTTTCTTGCAGACAGCCACAAACTTATTGATAAAACTGTATTTGGAGCTTGGTCCTGAACAGAAGCCTTGTGTCTACTTTTCCTCTATCCCTCTTTGCTCAATCTTCTTGGGAGAATTTGCTACTCTTTCTCAAGCTTATTTCCAACAAACAATGGCTCAGGAAACTTGCTACAAAAAGGTTTATACTGTATATTTTTGCTTCCTGTCTAGTTCTGAATCTCCTGGTCTTTTGGGGCTTTTCCGCTGAGCCTGTATCTAATTCCACAATTACCTGCGCAGCAGAAGTTTTAGTGAAGGAGAAGCAGAAACAGATTTTATTGCCATCTTGGTGTCCCCTATAGCAAATAATATAAAATAGCCATTAATATAATATCCTTTTTCACTAATTATGAGAAAATACTTTCACCAGGGTTTATGTACATAGAAGTCCTTATGAACTAGCCAATTTAAGGAGTTAGATTTCTTTTTTTAAAAAAACTTCAGGTTAATAGGATTTTTCAGTGCCCTCTGCTGTTACCAGTCGCTCAGCTTTCAATTTACTCTATAATACTGTCAGGTTGAAGCTTTGGCTGGCAGCTTCCCAGCCTCTTTCTCATGTGGATTGGAGCAGCAGTCTGCAAATATGTGGAAGTTTAATGCAATCTGTCTTCTTTGGTAATCACATTCCTTCTGCCACTATGTGCTATAAAGATGTATTGGTAAATGTATTTGCTAAAAATATACTTTCCCCCTGCTTCTGCCCACCCCATACAAGCCTGATTTACAGGAGGCAGGAGGAAAGACTTGCATATACAGAAGTTTGGCAAGGGACAAGGCAAGCTCCATAGAGAGCTGCTTCCAGAAAACAACTGTGCAGTGGCAATTCAGGACTTGCCATGTTTTAATGCAAAATCAGGGGAGGAATCACACATTTTGCAAGCTGGAGATCTCAAAAGGTACCAGAGAAAAGCCTTTTCCCTGGTAGCTTTAACCTTGCTGATTTGCAGATATATAAAGATCTTCCTGGTAAACAGGAAAGGAAAAATCCACCAAGACTTGCAACAACATTTGAGCTAATATATTTTGACAATTTTCTCATCTCCTCTGACAAAGCTTCTTCTGGGAGCTGGCTGGCAGTTTGTTTCATGTTATACTTAAATCAGACACAGGGCTTCTTCTTCACAATATTAATAGAAATGAAAAGGCCTCTCTTCTCGTACCCTCCCTCTTTCACATGAAAATGCATCCCCAATGAAATCACCTCAGCCTTGAAGCCTTGCCTGCAAGCACATGTCCCTCATTTGTAAATCAGAAGCTCCCTGATCCATGACAGACGCAGAGGAAATGCTTGGTCAGCCGAGTATCCCATACTAAATGCAGTGATGCTTCTTTTGCACATAGGAATGTTCACAGAATATTTGAAATCCTTCATAAATCCTGGATTACTGTATTGTTTATAAGGAGATATATTCTATGATCCCAGCCTGTGCATTAAAAAGTCTTCAGAATAAGGTCAATTTCAGGCAAATCCATTGCAGCTTTTTATTCAGGTTACTAAATTGATTTTGGAGAAAATGAGTGGAGATTGTCTTAGCTACAACATGACCCAAGATGCTAGATTCCACAGGGTCATGTGCTCTCCTAATATAAGAGGCATATATTTTGTAACACATACATTTTGATCTGCACATCTTATGTAAATGCAAATCAAAAGGCTTACTTTGTGATTTATTTATATTAGCAGTGTAAAGACGCAGAAGAAATGCTTGATCAGCCAAGTATCGCATACTAAATGCAGTGATGCTTCTTTTGCACATAGGAAATTTCACAGAATATTTGAAATGCTTCATAAATCTTGGATTACTGTAGTGTTTATAAGGAGATATATTCTATGATCTGAATAGTCTTATCCATATAGTGCGAAATGTATGCCTTTTCAGTTTTAGAAAAAGAAATATCTGATATGATCTTTAAAGAATATGGTTTCCAAATAATAATAATAATAATAATAATAATAATAATAAAAACAACAACAACAATAATAACAATAGTAATAATAATCCCCCAGTGAGGCACTACCTTGACGTGGTTGTGGGGCTTGTGTACTCTGAGGAAGATGAGAGCTATGCCAGAGGTTCAACCATCAGAGGAGTCAGACAAAGAGTGTCTCTCCAAT
This sequence comes from Crotalus tigris, assembly GCF_016545835.1. NCBI lineage: Eukaryota > Metazoa > Chordata > Lepidosauria > Squamata > Viperidae > Crotalus > Crotalus tigris. Next base: position 1,783,206 of record NW_024100213.1, on the reverse strand, counting down.
AAAAAATATGGCGAGACGTAAATTTCAGAATGCCATACTGGCTCGGATATCGCCCAGGTTAACAAGGTCCACGCTAGATATTGGAGTTCCTGGATATCTGGTGAAAAATGGGTTACAGGACTCAGGACTATTGGCTGAGCAACCAGGGCCAGCAGCTGCAGAACTACTGGAAGAAAAGATGTTTACCCATCGCAGATACACAGTGATTGAAAACAAAGAAATAATGATCTGTTACTACAGATCAAGTCCAAAAAGAAGAGGATATCTAAAACGAATGCACCAGTTCTGGAAAGAACAACATCCAGAATCAGAAATAACAGAACAAAGACTAGCAGATCAACGCCGATTTATAATACGAAATAAAGTATTTACAGAAACAGAACTGGACGAACTGCAAAGGTTTACCCAGGGCAAAGAAATCAAAGCCTTACCAGAAGTAATTCAGAATGTAGAGGCAAACCAGGGGCAGTTGGCAGTGAAGGAATCCAGCAGAGATATACAACTGTTCTCATTTGGAAACCAGGCACCTCTTCCTCAGGAAGAACAAAACCCTCTAACTAAAGAAATAAAAGAATTGAAACAAAGAATAACTGAGCCTCTAGAACAGCACAAAAACAACAGAATAAGGCTACCTGCATTGAAGCTTGTTCCAAAGAAACAGCTAGCACAAGCATTAAAAGATGCAAATACTGCAATATCAAGTATAAGCATCAATTCACTGCAAGAAACAAACCAACTAATGTACAGCACAGCTGCAGTTATAACTGAATACCTGGGATGCAAAATCAACAAAGAAGAAAAACAAACAGTGCACCACAAAAATGGAAGGTTAGACTAGAAAATAAGATCAGCAAGTTAAGATCACATGCAAGCAAGCTAGAACAGATGAAAGAAAAGAAGCTGAAGAACAAGAAGACCAAAGAAAACCTAATCAAGAAATACCACTTAGAAACAAGGAAGATCAAGGAAGCACTGGAAATAATAAAGCAACAAATAACAGCTATAGCCAGGAAAATCAGTAGATATGAAGCTCGAATTGCAAACTATAGGCAGAACCTCCTATTTCAATCCAATCAGAAATGTTTCTACCAATCCATCAATGGAGAAACTGCAATGAATCAGTCAGTACTTCACAAGGAAGAAATAGTGCAATTCTGGAAGTAGATATGGGATAACCCAAAGAAATACAACAAGGATGCGGCTTGGTTAAAAGAGGTGGATGAAAATAAAACAGAAGTTTAAATGAAAGAACTAGTAATAACAACAAAAATGGTAGAAAAAACAGCAAGGAAAATCAAAAATTGGTCAGCAACAGGTGAAGATGAACTGCATGGGTTTTGGTTGAAACATCTAATTGTTATACACCCACTCATTGCCAAGCAGTTCAACAATATACGACAAGGAGGAGAAATTGAAAAGTGGCTAACAACTGGGAAAACCTACCTAATAATGAAAAATCCAGCAAAAGGGGCAACACCAGGTAACTATAGGCCAATTACCTGCTTACCAACAACATTCAAATTACTAACTGGTGTGGTAGCTGATGCAGTACAACAGCATCTAGTTGAAAACAATCTCTTTCCACCTGAGCAGAAAGGAAACCGCCCCAATAGCAGAGGAACAAAAGATCAACTCCTAATACACAAAATGATCTTGGAAAACTGCAAGAGAAGGAAGACCAACCTGAATGTGGCATGGATTGATTACAAAAAGGCATTTGACTCTCTGCCACATGATTGGATAATCAAGTGCCTAGAAATAACAGGAGCCAGTAGAAACATCAGAAAATTTGTGCAAAGATCGATGGCACAATGGAAGACACAGTTGCAGATAATGGTGAGAGATTGGGAGAGGTTAATATTAAGAGAGGAATATTTCAAGGAGATTCATTGTCACCATTATTATTTGTTATTGCACTGTTTCCTCTGTCAACAATACTGAATAACTCAGGACATGGCTATCAAACATCAAAAACATCTGCCAGACTATCCCATCTCCTTTACATGGATGATCTGAAGTTGTATGGAAAAACATCATCTGAAATAGAATCGCTGCTCAACACTATCTGTATATATAGCCAAGATATTGTTATGGAGTTTGGCTTGGACAAATGTGCCACACTTACTATCAAACAAGGAAAAGTAGTGAAAACTGAAGGAATCAAGATGCCCCACGAAAATAACATTAAGAGTCTGGATGAGGAAGATTACTACAAATACTTGGGTATCCTTCAAGCTGACAACATCAAGCACACTGAAGTCAATAAAAAGATTAGAGGTGAATACATCAAGAGAGTGAAGAAGATCTTAAAGTCCAAACTCAATGGAGGAAATACCCATAAAGGCAATCAACACCTGGGCAATTCCAGTCATTGGGTACACAGGTCTTTGTATTTTGTTATCTTCTCCAGTTCTTTCTCTTCTATTCTGCTGTCTCCAGGCACTGCCACGTCCACTATCCAGACTTTTTTTTCTTTCTTATCGACAATTGTTAAGTCTGGGGTGTTATGTTGCAGGTGCTTGTCTGTTTGAATTCTGAAGTCCCAGAGCAGTTTAATTTTATCATTTTCTATGACTTTCTCTATTTTATGATCCCACCAGTTTTTGCTTACAGGCAAATGATATTTTTTGCAGATCTTCCAATGCACCATTGTTGCTACTTTGTCATGCCGCTGCTTGTAATCAGTCTGTGCAATCTTCTTGCAACAGCTTACCAAGTGGTCCACTGTTTCTTCAGCTTCTTTGCATAGGCGGCACTTACTGTCTGTTGCTGTCTTCTCAATTTTGACTTTGTATGCATTTGTCCTTAAGGCTTGGTCTTGTGCAGCCAGAATTAGTCCCTCGGTCTCTTTCTTCAATTTTCCTGCTCTTAGCCATTGCCAGGTTTTATTATTATCTGCTTTCCCAGCTATTTTTTTCATGTATTGGCCATGTAGTGCTTTGTCTTCCCATGCCTCTATTCTGTTCTTCATTTGGTCTTTCTTGTAGGCCAGTTTGGTCTCTCCAGTAGTCAGTAAGCCTTCCTGATATACTAATTTCAGTGCATCTTCATCATTGTTCTTCAGATATTCTTCCAAAGCCATTTTTTCTTCTTCAACCATCTGATGTACTTGTAGCATTCCACGCCCACCTATTTGCCTTGGTAGATAAAGTCTATCAATGTCACTGCGTGGATGAAGGGCGTGATTCATTGTCATTATTTTTCTGGTCTGCCTATCCATTGCTTTTAGTTCTGCTTGAGTCCAGTCCACTATTCCAGCTGTGTACCTAATGACTGGGATTGCCCAGGTGTTGATTGCCTTTATGGTATTTCCTCCATTGAGTTTGGATTTTAAGATCTTCTTCACTCTCTTGATGTATTCACCTCTAATCTTTTTCTTGACTTCAGTGTGCTTGATGTTGTCAGCTTGAAGGATACCCAAGTATTTGTAGTATTCTTCCTCATCCAGACTCTTAATGTTATTTTCGTGGGGCATCTTGATTCCTTCAGTTTTCACTATTTTTCCTTGTTTGATAGTAAGTGTGGCACATTTGTCCAAGCCAAACTCCATTACAATATCTTGGCTATATATACGGACAGTGTTGAGCAGCGATTCTATTTCAGATGATGTTTTTCCATACAGCTTCAGATCATCCATGTAAAGGAGGTGGGATAGTCTAGCAGATGTTTTTGATGTTTGATAGCCATGTCCTGAGTTATTCAGTATTGTTGACAGAGGAAACAGTGCAATAACAAATAGTAATGGTGATAATGAATCTCCTTGAAATATTCCTCTCTTGATATTAACCTCTCCCAGCTTTTCACCATTGATCTGCAACTGTGTCTTCCATTGTGCCATCGATCTTTGCACAAATTTTCTGATGTTTCTACTTACTCCTGTTATTTCTAGGCACTTGATTATGCAATCATGTGGCAGAGAGTCAAATGCCTTTTTGTAGTCAATCCATGCCACATTCAGGTTGGTCTTCCTTCTCTTACAGTTTTCCAAGATCATTTTGTCTATTAGGAGTTGATCTTTTGTTCCTCTGCTATTGGGGCGGTTTCCTTTCTGCTCAGGTGGAAAGAGATTGTTTTCAACTAGATGCTGTTGTACTGCATCAGCTACCACACCAGTTAGTAATTTGAAAGTTGTTGGTAAGCAGGTAATTGGCCTGTAGTTACCTGGTGTTGCCCCTTTTGCTGGATTTTTCATTATTAGGTAGGTTTTCCCAGTTGTTAGCCACTTTTCAATTTCTCCTCCTTGTAGTATATTGTTGAACTGCTTGGCAATGAGTGGGTGTATAACAGTTAGATGTTTCAACCAAAACCCATGCAGTTCATCTTCACCTGGTGCTGACCAATTTTTGATTTTCTTTGCTCTTTTTTCTACCATTTTTGTTGTTATTACTAGTTCTTTCATTTCAACTTCTGTTTTATTTGCATCCACCTCTTTTAACCAAGCCGCATCCTTGTTGTATTTCTTTGGGTTATCCCATATCTGCTTCCAGAATTGCACTGTTTCTTCCTTGTCAGGTACTGACTGATTCCTTGCAGTTTCTCCATTGATGGATTGGTAGAAACGTTTCTGATTGGATTGAAATTGGAGGTTCTGCCTATAGTTTGCAATTGCTTCATATCTACTGATTTTCCTGGCTATAGCTGTTATTTGTTGCTTTATTATTTCCAGTGCTTCCTTGATCTTCCTTGTTTCTAAGTGGTATTTCTTGATTAGGTATTCTTTGGTCTTCTTGTTCTTCAGCTTCTTTTCTTTCATCTGTTCTAGCTTGCTTGCATGTGATCTTAACTTGCTGATCTTATTTTCTAGTCTAACCTTCCATTTTTGTGGTGCACTGTTTGTTTGTTTTTCTTTTTTGTTGATTTTACATCCCAGGTATTCTGTTATAACTGCAGCTGTGCTGTACATTAGTTGGTTTGTTTCTTGCAGTGAATTGGTGCTTATACTTGCTATTGCAGTATTTGCATCTTTTAATGCTTGTGCTAGCTGTTTCTTTGGAACAAGCTTCAATGCAGGCAGCCTTATTCTGTTGTTTTTGTGCTGTTCTAGATGCTCAGTTATTCTTTGTTTCAATTCTTTTATTTCTTTAGTTAGAGGGTTTTGTTCTTCCTGAGGAAGAGGTGCCTGGTTTCCAAATGAGAACAGTTGTATATCTCTACTGGATTCTTTCACTGCCAACTCCCCCTGGTTTGCCTCTACATTCTGAATTACTTCTTGTAAGGCTTTGATTTCTTTGCCCTGGGTAAACCTTTGCAGTTCGTCCAATTCTGTTTCTGTAAATACTTTATTTCGTGTTATAAATCGGCGTTGATCTGCTAGTCTCTGTTCTGTTATTTCTGATTCTGGATGTTGTTCTTTCCAGAATTCGTGCATTCGTTTTAGATATCCTCGTCTTGTTGGACTTGATCTGTAGTAACAGATCATTATTTCTTTGTTTTCCATCACTGTGTATCTGCGACGGGTAAACACCTTTTCTTCCAGTAGTTCTGCAGCTGCTGGCCCTGGTTGCTCAGCCAACAGTCCTGAGTCCTGTAACCCATTTTTCACCAGATATCCAGGAACTCCAATATCTAGTGCGGACCTTGTTAACCCGGGCGACGTCCGAGCCGGTATGGCATTCTGCAATTTACGTCTCACCATATTTTTTATGGGAGAGACACTCTTTGTCTGACTCCTCTGATGAGACCTGTCCAGTATGGTTGAACCTCTGGCATAGCTCTCATCTTCCTCAGAGTACACAAGCCCCACAACCACGTCAAGGTAGTGCCTCACTGGGGGTTATTATTATTATTATTATTATTATTATTATTATTATTATTATTATTTCTCAGTGTTGGAGCATTCACAGCTTCTGGAGGCAGGTTGTTTCACTGATTAATTGTTCTAAGTGTCAGGAAATTTCTCCTTAGTTCTAGGTTCCTTCTCTCTTTTGTTAGTTTCCATCCGTTGCTTCTTGTCCTGCCCTCAGGTACTTTGGAGAATAGCTTGACTCCCTCTTCTTTGTGGCAGCCCCTGAGATATTGGAACACTATCATGTCACCCCTCGTCCTTCTCTTCATTAAACTAGACATACCCAATTCCAGCAACCATTCCTTATATGTTTTAGCCTTCAGTCCCCTGATCATCTTTGTTGCTCTTCTCTGTACTCTTTAAAGTACTACTCTTTAAGTAGTACTCTGTACTACTTGTAAAGTTCTTGAACAAAAATAACTTTTTAAAATTTTATTCTCACAGGTCCCTTCATTTTGTAAGTTAAGTCATTTGAGTTACCCTGGTTGAAAAAGGTTTGACGTTAATATACCATTTTGTCTAGTTAAAGGTTACCAACCTGACCGTTTTAGTAACATATCAATCTTTTGATAATCTATTAGACAAAGTTTCATTTAAACTGATAATAGGATTGATAAAATTAAATAATATTGATAAAAGATGGTAAAACATAATTGATAAAATAGATTTATTTTTATATTATCATAATACTAGGAAAATAGGATTTAGATATATAAATTGAAGAGAAAGACTTAGGAAACAACAAGTTAGGAAAAACAAAGAAACACTGGGTGACTTTAGGAAATTGAAAATAATCTACTGGTAATATTTTAGATTTACTAAAACAATTGGAAGATAAATCTATCACTCATCTAAATTATGGTAAAGCTGTGACAAGATGAAAATATAATTGCATATAGTAGCTGTGTTTGAAGTATCTACTCTGGCTTCACTGAAATGCTTGGAACAATTTATAATATACTATGTAACCCAGAGGCCGTATCCTTTTGGGCACCAGGGACTGGTTCCATGAAGAGCGTTTTTTCCGCAGACTGGAGAAGACGTGGTTTTGCATGCTACTTGCATCCCACAGATGGGGTTTCACTAGTTTGCATGGCCTGGTTTCTGGCACGTCATGGACCAGTGCCAGTCCACAGACAGGGGTTAGGGACCTCTAATGTAACCCACCTCTGGCTCTATTTAATTATATGAGTGGTCAAATTCTCTATAAGTTTTAATCACTGAAATATGAAATCATACCGTATTGGGAAACTAATTCAAAGTTATTTCTGAATAAAGCTAATGCAAGATAAAAACCAAAATAAACAAACAATGCTAGATCCCACTGAAAAAAAATATGGAAAACTGTACATCATCTTGAGACAAAGTACAAGAGAAGAATTTAGATATTTATACAGAAATCAAGGACAAGAGGGATCATTAATATGGGAAAATATGTAAATTCATCAAAGCTGAACTTATAAAATGAAATTTTAGAACTGATTTTGAATTCTGGTGCAAATTCAAAACTGAATGTAAACCTTACTAATGAGTTTAGAAAGGCAAATCCCTTAACTTCCCCAAACTTTTTCCCTCTAGCCTTTTCCCATGTGCTGAACTTCAATATTCTGCTAAAGATTGCATGTGCTGTCTGAATGATTAATAAAATAAGCGTGTAACTATTAGTTTTTGTTACCTTCATACATGAATGTAGCTGTTTTTCACAATATGTGAACTGGCTCTTCATCAGTACCTGGAGGAGCAAAAAATCTGGAGAGAGGCAAAGTCTTCTAATGGGCATGTTCCTTTACAAGACAAGAGCAGTAATCAAGAAATTTGCTTGATGTAAAGCAGAAATAAAATTATAGATACCTTTTGTGCTAATCTAACACAACGCTGATACTCCTTGACTAGCTCTGAGCAGTTTAGCACTTGCTGCTTATTTTCATTGTAGCACATCATAATGGCTTCCTGCAGGTTTGCACATATAGGTTGTGTATTCCTCCGCCTGTAAAGACAAAAGGAAATTAAAACAGCATTTTCTGACTGATAGGCTTCTAATTTGTTTCATCACTGCTACCCAATAAGGCCCTACATTGCTTTGACTTTGAATGGAAAGGGTATTTCTGCGCATACTTATGAGCAACTCTTTAAAGCAACTGCATATTTTCCCAGGGCTGCGTGGCTGTCCTTCACAGCTTTACCAACTGTTACAGCATCTATTATTATTTTTAATTGTAAAATTTTCCATCGGATGATACATGTATGCTGCAAAGCACTTTTTTTCTTTGACCCACAGTAATGCACAGCCCTGTTACACAGAATCTAGTGCTGATAATGATAGACGCATTGGTTTAAGTCCACTAATGCCATCTTCCTTCTTTCGAATCCATAAGAAATCGTTCAGCTTAACCAAAGCTGGTAGTAGTTCCTGGTTTCAGATTTGAAGGGATTGTGAGACCAGCAGAAGGATACAAACCAAGAGCCTCCTTTATTTGAGAGCCAAATAAAAATTGAACAGTTTTCTAACCTCTTCCCAAAAAAGCTTTATTAGAAGGTGTTTTAAGAGTAAGCTTTTATCATCCAATCATCACAGCTCAGTAGCGGAATTTTTTTGGGAATCCAGATGCTATCTTCCATTTGTAACTTTTTTCATATGAATCTGTTCAGTGCCTTCTTTTTACCTACACATACTCCTATTAAAGAGAAAGCAACAGAATAGCAATATAGTGCTTTTTTCAATGGTAGAACAGATAATCCTTAATTTACAATCACAATGGAGTCTGGAATTTTGGTTGTAAGTCATTGTGATCATAATGTATACAATCACATGCCTGAACTCAATTTTATGACTGTTATGATGATCATAGAGTGAGTCATTATTGTAAAGCAAATCCTGTGATTGTGAAGCAAACCACTGGTCATTAGGCAAATCCAGATTATTCTATGAGAGGTTTTTTTTTTTGCTATTTTCTGCCAGAAAACATTGAAAAAAATTATGATCATATGAGTGTGGAATGCACCAAAGTGCAATCAGGTGACCATGGGGACGGGAGGGAGCAGTCGTAACTTTGAGCATGAGTCATAGGTAGCTTTTTAAAAAAGTCTGTTGTAACTTTAAACTGTCTTTATACATAGAACATGGGATAACAGAGTTGGAAGAGGCCTTGGAGGTCTTCTAGTCCAACCCCTGCTGGAGCAGGAGATCTTATACCATTCCAGACAAATGGTTGCAAATCTCTTCTTGAAAACTTCCAGTTCCCACAATTTCTGGTGGCAAGCAATTCCAGTGATTAATTGTTCTCACTGTCAGAAAATTTCTCTTTCCACCCATTACTTCTTGCCTGCCCTCAGGTTCTTTGGACTCTTCTTCTCTTTGGACTCTTCAAATAGTAGAAGACTGCTATCGTGTCATCCCTAGTCCTCATCTTTGTTAGACTAGACTTACCTAGTTACCTCAACTATTCATCATACAATTTAGCCTCCAGACCCTTATCATCTTTGTTGCTCTTCTCTGTACTTTTTCTAGGGTTTCAGCATCTTTTTTCTATCATGGTGATCAGAACTAGATGCAGTATTCCAAGTATGGTCTGTCACTAGTACAGTATAAAATGGCACTATCACTTCTCATGATCTTGATACTATCCCTCTGTTGATGCAGTATAGGACTGCATTATTTTTTTGGGTAACTGCAGCATGGGTGGTCCATTAGGACACCTAGATCTGTCTCCCGATTACCACAATAAATATAATAAATTGAGGAATACCATTACTAAGCCTTCCAGCAAAATACTTCTAGGATATTCTTTCATTTTCAGTTCTAATCCACACAGAGGATGAAGAACAAGACACTGCATTAATCAGTGAGAGCCTACTACAGTATACTTTCCAGAAATCAATATTAATAACAATACAATTATAACAGACGTGTCCATACTTCTCACATTCATTGGAAAATCCTAGATACAAATTACAAAGACTTAATAGAGCTCAGTATTTCAGAGACATAAAATTCCATGAAATATTTCCCAAAATTTTAGAACAGGAAAAACCTAATAGAGGCTTCAAAAACTCATAAGTTTGGCATTTTGTTCTGTCATTTTGTTCTGTCTGTAACGTCTTTGTAATCATCAGAATGAACATCTTGGAAATAATATCAAACAGAATTAAGTCAGGAAATACCATAATATCCCACAATTCATTGGTAAGGTAAGACTCTTAAAATTAGGTTTTAACACTGAAAGTTTATTTTAAAAACCTATGAGAATATATTATAATTTCAAGAGAGGCAAAAATGTGGTATTTTCAAATGGAGTCACTGATATTTCTCCTATTCTATAGCTATCTTGACTGCATAGTAGTTTAATTTTTTTATTCAAGTTTTTATTCCTTGCTTGAGTTTCATATACACTTTAGCCAACTGGAGGGAAAAAAATGCTTCCATCTTTCCTCTTAGAGCTTCTTTACTCAAAGTATCAGTTAAAACTCATGTTCTTCTGGGTTTTAATCTAGTATTTAGAAGGTCAAATGACTATAGTAGTCAGAATGGCTATTTAATCAACTTTACCTGATTAGGCAATTTTGACATTTTGTGGAAAATAGAGATTCTGCTTTTTATATCAATGTCTAAGTCTTACTGCTACAATATGCACTATTGGATAATCATAGATTGTGATGAAAATTGTGTGTGCTTGAGTGTGTGTGTGTGTGTGTGTGTGTGTGTGTGTGTGTGTGTGTTTGCCTGTGCCTGTGTAACTATGCAGAATTATCTTGAGCTATTTCGAAGAAAAATAGCTACATAAGCAAAGACCTTCCTTCCTTCCTCTGGCGGATCCCTCCTTTAGCGAACATTTTCAGTGAATCCAAATTTGATTTCTTCATCAAAATTAATGTCATAACATTATGCACAAAAAGTAGTAGAGGCAACCTGTATCAACTTTTGCCACTTTTCAGATTGCTTCTTTGTTATTCAAGGACTTCAGTCCTCAGCTTTATAGGTGCTATCCTCATCTTCAATTTTTCCCTCATCTGCTAAATCATTATCCATTATATCTTGGCATAGAAAAAGAAGAATGAACCAGAGTGGTATATTGGACAAAACCTAGGTTCAAAGACTTTCTCAGCAATGCATGTCAATGAATCATTTCACATCCCTTCTCCTCATAGAGTTTTTGTAAGATAACCCATACATGTCACAGGATTTTCTTTGGCAAAGACATTGGAGGTAGACAGTAGAAAGTATAAAGAGTGCTTCCAGTTGAGGCATTCATTTTGCAATGACTCTGTCTCATTTATGGGAAATGCATAAGTAATCCTGATGATGTCTTCTCCCATTTGCAACCCTTCTTTGTTTTCCCATGGCTATGTCCCTTTCTTTCCACAGAAAATCCATTAAGAGAAAAAGTTGGAACCACCCTAGGAATGAAAGCATCCTAGGAATAAGTTTATTTATTTATTTTACTAATGTCTTTATTTATTATCTTTATTTATAAGTCTACACATCTCACACAAAGCATCTCTAGGTGACCTACAACAATTAAATAAAACAAATGGATTAAAAAAATCTATTTTTTTACACAGAGAGAGCATGAAAGAGCGCATGAAGATTTCACAGAGAGAGCATGAAGATCAATCACAATAGAGCAATCTAAGAATGTCTCCTGTACTCAAAGATCTCCAAGCCTGAAGACATAGCCCTATCTTCCTAAACAATAGCAGAGAAGAAACAACTACAGGGGGCAGAATGTGCCAGAAGGAAAGCAGTACAGAAGAGAAGGCCTAGCTCCTGGGACCCACCAGATGCTGATGGAACCTGTAACATGGCTTCCCTGCTAAATCTAATGGGACAGGATGATGTAATTGGGGTGAGGTAGTCCTGCAGCTAATCAGGTTATGTTTTAACACCACAGTCTTAAAAGTCTTGTTCCTTAGCTGTCCCTTGAGATCACCACTTGGAGCAAATGATACCCCAAGAGTTACTGAATTTGAAATCCCCTCTTCCTTTTCATGTAGTCATTATATTTAATAAAGCGAATCTCACCAACTTATCCTTCTTCTATTATCATTGCTGATATAAATCTGATAATATTGCTAGGCTTGGCGTCATGCTTTTATATGTTCTCTTGATGACAATAATAATAACAACAACAACATCCCGGTCTTAACAATTGTCGATAAGAAAGACAAAAAAGTCTTGATAGTGTATATGGCAGTGCCTGGAGATAGCAAAATAGAAGAAAAGAACTGGAGAAGTTAACAAAATACAAAGACCTACAAATAGAAATAGAATGACTGTGGCAAAGGCAAGCAAGGGTAGTACCAATAGTAATAGGTGCCTTGAGTGCAATCCCAAAACAATTGGAACACCACTTGGACACCACTGGCATTGACAAATTCGCCATCAGTCAATTGGAAAAGGCAGTCTTATTAGGAACAGCTTCCATCCTGCAACGATATCAGTAATGCTATCAATTCAAACATCTACATCTGCCTATCCCAGGTCCTTGGTAAGGACTTGATAGGTAGACAAAAATGCCAAATCCAGTCTGAACATATGTCTGACTGTGCAATTATTATTATTATTAACAACAACAAACAACAAACAACAACAAACAAACAAACAATAATAATAATAATAATAATAATAATAATAATAATAATAATAATAATAATAGAGTTGGAAGGGACCTTGGAGGTCTTCTAGTCCAACCCGCTGCTCAGGCAGGAAACCCTATACCATTTCAGACAAATGGCTGTCCAGTTTCTTCTCAAAAACTTCCAGTGTTGGAGCATTCACAACTTCTGGAGGTAAATTGTTCCACTGATTAATTGTTCTAACCGTCAGGAAATTTCTCCTTAGTTCTAGGTTGCTTCTCTCTTTGACTAGTTTCCATGCATTGCTTCTTGTCCTGCCCTCAGATACTTTGGAGAATAGCTTGACTCCCTCTTCTTTGTGGCAACCCCTGAGATATTGGAACACTGCTATCATGTCACTCCTCGTCCTTCTCTTCATTAAACTAGACGTACCCAATACCAGCAAACATTCTTTATATGTTTTAACCTCCAGTCCCCTAATCATCTTTGTTGCTCTTCTTAGTACTCTTTCTACAGTCTCAACATCTTTTTTACATTGTGATGGTTTTATCCTTATTTAAGAGAAACATTTGCAGTGGGGTGAATATGTGAAGCAAGTCTTTTATTAGTGGCAGAGTAAGGAGAAAGGGAAGAAATTAGGCATTCATCATAGGGCCAATGTAGGTGGTCAGGAGAGCTTTTCCCTTTAACCTTCTCCTGACTGCTTGATAATGGTAGGTAATGGCTGCTGTAGCTAAGGGCTGCATTCATTCGTTTCAGCAGATTTGTCTTACAGTAGAAACATCAAACGGTCTTCCAAGTTATAGTAAGAATCTTCACAATTAATTCCCAATTATTGTATTTCTGAAATGCTACACAAAGGATTCCATCAATTAAAAAAAACCTGTTTTAATCCAATATACAAGATGTCAACTTGAGTGTTCACTTTCTGGCTGAAGCTAATTTATCACATCCATGGTTTAGAAGTGCAAAGAGCACACAAGACAAAGTCAACAGTTTAGCCCTTTGTGAGTCTAGCATGTTCCTGCTGTGGGAAAAGAAAAACAATGTCTTAGGATGTAGAAGGGGAAAAAAATAAGTGCCCATTCTATTGGCAGCAAGAGCCCAAGAAGTTCAGCACAGACAGAAGGCTAAAAGAACCCTTGTCAAAAAAGAGTTTAGATTCTCCTAATAGGTAAGCAAACTCCTCATTAATTGTGCTTGAAGAACATAGATAATGGAAGAAAATTTGGTAAATGAGGATAAAACCATGACTTGTGATTACTATTGATAGGATTACTCACCACTGGAATTCTCAGTGCACTCTACCCTCAACAGACTAGGTGATAGACAGTAACCTTGCGTACTGTTAATAGTATTTGGCAAGCAACGACCATTCAATATTGGGAGAGTTTTATCTATAATATTCTCAAGTGCTCTGGCCCTTAAATGCTTCAGAAGACCTAGGTGAGGGATATGCTAAAACCTAGACATAACTATGTCAGTTAACTGGATTGCTCCAGAGAAGAATATTTCTCACATAATGGCAGCTTGATGTAGAAAAGGTGAATATGGATTAGTGATACACAGCAAATGCATACAAGTGAAGTTAACCATGTCATGAAAGCTGTTTACTGCTGGAATCTTGCCATGTACACGTGTTGCAGACTAGTCATATACATTCATTACATATTACACTGCACAGATGGCAAGCAGATTGTTTTCAGAAACATGTCAAAAATGATATCTGTGTGATAAGTGACCCTATGCGGTTAATGAAGAGGGACTATTCTTTATTATACTACGAAAGTCTTCCAGGGCTGAACTTGAAGAGTGAAACAGGATTTGAGAGCATCTCTGTGGAAATTTTAACTTGAATTAACCCATAAAAATAAGGTTTTCTAAAATTGTAGCTTGATGTAGTGAGACAATTCCAATTGTCTGAAGGAACTCCAAATTACAACAAATTTCAAAACAATATCTATCTAATGGCATCACAGTTACTATGATACTCCTTGCTGGAGATAACTCAGCAAAGTATATTTAAAAATCTTCCCCTTTATATCCTCTCCAAATGCAATAGAACCAGGACTTAAATGCAAATGTAAATGTAAAAATTAAGCTGATATGAATGGAGGAATTCTCTGTGAGAGACCATTCCTGTATAGTACTTCTTGGTGCACTGGTATACTGTATATTCCTGTTGTAATACTTGAGAAGGCTATGGAGAAATTAAATCTTTCAATCTCTCATCATACCAAGTTCAATATGCAAAAACACTACTTTCTTTAGGAGTCTACCAAAATGTCTCTTATAAAGCTTTGTAGCATTAAATGCTACAAATAAGTTATTTCAAAAAATAAAATTCTGGCTTTACAGATTTCTGCAGAGTAATTCAAATTTGGCAATGCTCCTAAATTTTGCACTTAAAATTTTGTCCTAAGAGGAAAAGAAAATTGATATTAGTTATTATGCCATGCCACGCCAAGTTCTCTTGTTTAGGAACACCAAAGACTTTAACTCTTAAGATTGACTAGCATAGCAATCAAAGCAGGTACTCACATGGGCTCTAATTTAGTTGTTAAGTTGAACAGAAATGTGTCAGAATTTTGTTTATTGCAAAAACAGTTTGAATCAAAAAAGAAAGTGGTTAAAATTCCATATTATAAAGAGAAGAATAAACATTATAGCAAGGAAAGAGACAAATTATTGTAGCACCTTGAACTTTACTACAGTTTTGTCAACAGCACATATAAGCAACTATGAGAGAGCATCTGAAAATAATGGCTGAGACAAAAGAACAAGAGAATGATATACTATTTTGTTTAATTATAATGTATATGCCTAAATCAAAACACTTATTAAAAGGAACAGAGAAAGCAGTAATTGTAAACTGTAAACAGTAAACTGTTATCCTCGTTGCGTTATTTTCAGTAGGATGAACACAGGACACTCTTATGCTTGATAGTCAACATATACTTTTGGTCCTGTATGTGCATCCTATTTAAGCTTTCGATTCATTAAATGATACTTGAAATTTGCTTCTATTTACTAATCTCTTTAGATGAAAGAAGCATGCTGTCTGGATGCATTGTACTGGTAGTCTCTATTCTTGTTGGTCAAAATGACACAATAAGAGAAGAAAATTTCCTTGGGTGTCATGTGTTATCTCTTCTCTCCTTCCATGTAGACAAAAGAACAATGTGAGTGCTTCAGTTGCCCTCAGTGATATCCCTATATGATCGGATCTGATTGGCTACACAAACTTTAAACTTTACTTCACAGACAGACTAGCTGGGATTCCATAGCCAATAAAAACTTTAATATTTTGTTCCTAGTGGCCTGACCTAATGACTAGAAGAAACAATGCAAAAATGTACATTTTGCAGATATTTTTACATTTTCATCCGCTTTTAAGTCTCCTTTATCAAGATATTAATATCTGATCAATCAACAAAGCCTTAGATAATGCTAGTAAAAATAGTTTTCAGGAAATGAGTATGGATGCTATTTCTTGGGACTTGTTGAGTGCTTGCTTCTACTAAGATCAAAACCTTTCATTCAAACAGCAGCAACACATCAATAAAGATTCTACATCTGCTTGGGAAGAGGAAAATGAACATTTTGAATATTTTGCAGAGAAAGAAAATATATTTCTGAACAAAATATAAGTTTGGCTGTTCGTTGACAAATAAGTAGACTATTCATTCTAGTAATACTAGATTAAATTTTAGTTAATTAATTATCAGGGGCATAGTTCAGATGAAGCTTCTTTGGGGAAAACTGTATCCTTAGGATGTTTCTGTAACATCATCCAGCAAATCTTAATTTTTCTCTTATAAAATATTTTGGATATTAGCCTTAATCTCTTATCCTATTCAACCTTATTTCCTCTGGGGAAAAGAAGAATTCTGTATAATAAAACTTCAGATACTGTATTCACATTGAGTGCATAATTGAAAATTATGAATATTATTAGTATTCAGAGAAGCAAACAATGTCCTTGAAATAAATTGTTCCTGAATGACCAGGTTGTTAAGAGTGTTACCCCAGCTTTTATGAGAGGGGGGCAATGATAATTAACTAACAGGCAATTAATTCCCAAATAACAAGTGTTTTTTGGAGTTTCATCACCTTTGACATAGTTAACTCTGTTATTCTTCTTTGGAATGCATTCCCAGAAGATTCCAGCCTCAAAATCAGCCTTCAGCATCACCATTACTATACTTCATGTTTAAAATACATCTGCCATCATTACTGCAGAATAAATGTTGTGCACAAAAGCAAAAGGATTTAAAAGTCTCTTAATTACTGTAAATGAAGACAGATTTCAAACAATAACATGTTGTATGAAAATGGCCAATATAAACCACAAGGTGGATGAACTCAATTATAGTGGCATGAATGCATCATTAGAAGGCCTGAAAGATCATGATAGGGATACATTGTCATGGAGAAAATCTATCTATGTGATTGTGAGGAATAAAAAATTATTTGATTGCAGTTAATCAGTCAATCAATATAAGCCATTTGTTCGTTGCATGATTTCCAAACTTACTCATTCTATAATAACAGTTACCCTACTATAGAAATGTAGTATGCATTTTAAGCCAACTGAACCAAGATCCAACATCAACATCTGGACTCTTTATATAAGTGCTACAGAATATATATATACTACTTTTCTTCTGCAATGGAATCCAAAATAATATACCCAGAAATCTCTTACTCAGCTCCTAATATTTGGGGATTTCTTTTTTCTTGAATATCACATTTCCCCAAAGCTATTTTGTTTAGGGCCCCGGGAGCATAGAGTGGAAGCCAAATCTGAGTTTTGTTTCCCCTCTCTTTTCACTCCCTCTCTCTGTCCCCCATTTATCTTTCCCAAGCAACAGACCATCGGAAACAACAGACAGCTCTTATTAAAAGGCCCAACCGGTCACCTGCAAAGAATTGTATAAAACTAAGTCTGGGTGATATGAATGTCAAAGGCTCCAACTCTTGTTTAGGTGTTCTACCTTCCCCTTAAAATATTCTTGTTCACACTGAAGTTGATATATTTTCCTATTAATTTTGGGGAATAACACAATATGTGTTCCTGTGGCACATGGAACAACTCCAAATATAGATACAGTTTTCTTTTTTTCACTTGCACTGATTTTTCCTTTTATAAAAACATCAAAACTTTTATTTTCTTTTTATATCATTTTTAGTACATTTCTTCATTAGACAGCTATAAATATAAATGCATTTAAATATATAAACACTGTTATTCCAATGCAACTACAATAAGATTCATAAGCACCTCAATTATTGGGGTCCCAAATCATGATATTCCCACTGCCAGGCTTCACAATTGGGATGATATTTATCTATTTATTCAGGAATATAGTGTTTCATTTTCTCAAAAAACTACATTTCTCATTAATGCTTCAAAGATCTACTTTTAACTTTAATAGGACATTGTTCTGATGGCTTATTGAACACTCAGATTGCCTTAGACAGTCTCAGAAAAGTAGTAGTGTGTTTTCTGATCAGCAGTGATTTCCTGGACTGTTTAATTTATTTTTTAAAACATTTATATAGCCACCTATATTCTAATCAATCTTGGGCAGCTCCCAAACAAACATTTTTTATTCTCCTTATAGTGAACTCATTAATGCTGACATCATACAATAGAAGAATGGCCTGCACATCTTTTGCCATTGCACTGAGATTCTTTACACTGTTGGGAAATTTCCAGCCAGTCAGGGAGGAGAAGTCAAGCGGGGAACTAGTCTGAGCAGTTGCAAGAGGCATAAGCCTGACACACACACACCTCAAGTTCCATAAATCTTATCTGGTTGTTTCCAAGAGAAGGCAAGCAGTCTGGGGAGATTCTTGTGTTATACATAGAACACAATAAAGTTGCTGACTTGGACCCTTAATAAGTGGCTGTGGTTGCTTGCACTGACAAACATCTTGCTCTAAGTCTGATTTTTCTTGGTTGACCACTCCTGGGAAGAGTTAATGATGGTGTTGTATTTTTCGCACAAATGAAGGCTAGAGCAGGGGTCCCCAACCTCAAATGGCCTATTCGGAACTGGGCCGCATGACTGGTGGGCATGTGTACACACACATGTAGTTCCATCACATGTGTGGCAGGCCAATATGTATGTGCAGTTCCACACGCGTGGCCTAGTTCCCCTCTCGCCCCCAGCCAGGCCTCCAAGCCACAAAGATTGGGGACCACTATGCTAGAGAGAAGTTCCCTGAAGGTGGGCTCCAGCATGACCCCAAAAGCTCAGAAGACTAACCCTCTGGTCCCGGTGACCAACCCAGATTGGATCCTGTATTTTCCCCATCTGTGACTTTGTGCCTGACAATCAATTGTTGAAGCCTAAAAAATTTGGCATGAACCATCCTCAGCATCCTGAGCTTCAATATCCCTTTTTTTTGAGGTCTTTTGACTGGTATATTTTATTCTACAAGACAATATCATGAAAAACAGACTCTGATGGTGGCAACTAGTGTATGCTGTTTTATAGGGGAGGGTCTTTCAATTTCACTCTTGATTGTTAACTCATCAATTGGAACATCTGACATTAATACCACCCAAAGAGAGGTGATTATCCTCGGTTTTCATATATTTTTCCAATCAATATTGTAAATGTTGGTTCAATGTGCTCAATAAAAACATGACATAGTACAGTGTTTTGTGTGTTATTTTTTAATCAGAATATCTTCCTGCTAGTAAGACTTAAATGACGTTCTGATCCCCTTCCTGGTCAGGTTAGGGGACTGAAGGCTAAAGCATATAAGGAACGGCTGCTGGAATTGGGTATGTTTAGTTTAATGAAGAGAACGACGAGGGGAGACATGATAGCAGTGTTCCAATATCTCAGGGGCTGCCACAAAGAAGAGGGTGTCAAGCTATTTTCCAAGGCGCCTGAAGGCAGGACAAGAAGCAATGGGTGGAAACTAAGCAAGGAGAGAAGCAACCTAGAACTATGGAGAAACTTCCTGACAGTTAGAACAATTAATCAGTGGAACAATTTGCTTCCAGAAGTTGTGAATGCTCCAACACTGGAAGTTTTTGAGAAGAAACTGGACAGCCATTTGTCTGAAATGGTATAGGGTTTCCTACCTGAGCAGGGGGTTGGACTAGATGACCTCCAAGGTCCCTTCCAACTTTACTACTACTACTACTACTACTACTACTACTACTACTACTACTATTATTATTATTATTATTATAGTTCTGCAGGATTATGGATAGTTCTAAAGGCCTGAAAGTTTTCTTTCACCGTTTTATTATCAAACTCCATACTTAAATGGCCTAAAAATCCTTTGGAATATGGGTCTAACTTCACCACTTGGTTCTCCTAATAAATCTGATATGGTTTTGTTAAGCATAACACTCAACATTTGTTTAGGCCAAATAACAAAAAGAGGTTCTGCAACCTCTGTTTACAGTTCTATTCATAAATGCAAAAGCATTCCTTTCCACATGCATCAAAACTATTTTTCCACAACTTTAATGTATTTAGAGATATTTATTCCCCAGTAAGAGGAATAAGTATTTTATTTTTTTAAAAAAATACAGAATCGTTAGACATATGCCAGAGTACATTTCAAAGTTTTAGAAATCAGTCATATTTCACTATTCAACTTCAGAGCCTTATGCCTGTGCGTAAAGTTTGTACATTTTTCTTTCCCTACAGAGCCCACGGGATGCATATCACATGTCAGCTTCCCCAACATAACTTTAAATAGTCATGCCCATTTAATTTAAAGATCCTATGATAATTAAATGGAACTCCCAGATACATGGTCCCATGTGGAGTAAATTTTTCCAGCAATCAATCCACTGGAATGGTGCCTTGGATTCAAGCTGATTTCTAGTGGGACAACACAACAAAGTATATTCTTTAAAGAAATAGCATAAAAAAAAAAGACTCAGAGAGGACAAGAGTTATGGTACTGCCAGAAAGGCATGCAAACACGGAGCTTTTGATAAGTAGCTTCCGAAGCTCATAGAAAGAAGGTCTCAGAGGAAAGTTTTATCTTTTAACTAGTTTGTAATCCTCCTAACACCACAATGCTTATGCAGCACTGCCTTTTAGAGAACAAGTGACATGTATCCACACGCAATTTCTGCTGTTTCTAAATTTAATAAGAAACAATCAAATTTTAGAAAGGAAATAAAATTTTAAACCAGCCTTCAGAGGATTACTGGCAACACCTACATTAAGCAGGAACATCTTACTGTTTTCCCTCTCCTTCTTCCACCCCCATCACCTCTTAAACAGATTCAGTCTGGAAAAACAGTTAATCCTCAGAAGCTAATCTAAATGTAACACTCAAAAGAAGACAAAGAAGATACAGAAGGGGGGGGGGGATTGGCCACTATTTTCAGGGAGTCTCGTATTATCCCAGGAGCGGGTGCATTAGCAGAGCTTGGAATGAAATGCCATTTTATTCTCTGTAGCAGTGAGGAGATTAACAAGTTGCCTTCCCTAAACCCAGCCTGCTTCACAGCTCTCTGAACACTGAGGAAAAGACAACAAGTAAAGTAAGAGGTGGGGAGGACTAGCTTTTTATTTCCATGCTGCCGCTTCTTTTATGGATGATCTGTGATGTGAAGAATTTGTTAAGCGGCAGAGTGTGCACATGTGAGTGCTTAGATCTAAGCCTCCTGTCTGCAATTCCACTGCTAACCATACAAGCGCAAAATAATGCAGACATTTTGCAAAAGAAAGCAGACAGTGCAATATGTGGCAGTCCACCAAACCAACATAGTGTGCAACGAGGCTGCAGCAGAGAAAGGCTGTGCAAAACCTGTGGTTTTCCAAGCTACTATGTGGTTCTTTTTTTCCTCTTTTGAAATAAAAAGAGGCTGGTTAACTTCCAACACAATAAAAGAAGAGGAGATTTATTAAGGTGCTGCCAGGGAACCGGGGTGGGGGTTAGAGTTCCCAACAGAAATTAGAAAGTATTGATCGTACCAGATCAGGCCACCTTGAATCAAAACTGATATACCGTAATCCTCCAAGCAATAGCTATATTCTCTTCCAAACACTTTTTTCATCTGCCGTGACATAAACCACTGCTTTTCTTTTCTGAATGCATGTCTTCGCTACTCAAACAAAGAACCAGGCTTGTCCACCAACTTTAGAGCAACACTTCTATTATGTGACCTTGTCAGAGGAGTTCTACAGAATGCTCTGAAATAGTGAAGTGCTATCATAAACATCAGCATTATTCATTCAGAGGAAATAAAAAGCCTTTTAGTGCACTAGATTACTTCTGCCAGAGATGCAGATGGTCAAGAGGACAAAAAAATGAGAGAGAGAGAGAGAGAGAGAGAGAGAGAGAGAGAGAGAGAGAGAGAGAGAGAGATCCTACAGAAGTTTAGCTATGCTAAGAAAATAACTTCTGTAATTTGTACTCTTTTGTTTTTGCTGCCATTTGATTTCTAAAAAGCAAGAGCTGTTGCCTGTGGTAAAAAAAAATAAAATCTGTTTTTAGTTTATCCAAATACAGTACAATAAATGACACATAAGAAGGTCTAGTCTGCTAAAAAGGTGATTAAAAACCAGAAAGTCCTTTAATGTATATATGTGATGAGAAAAATTAAGATCTCATCCTAGAATTCACTATGAATAATGACAAGTGAGTGGTAACATTAGAATTGGGAGAGAGGAAACCCACTTCCTATTACATTTTTTTAAAAACAGCTGCGTATGAGAAGTGAACATAAGGTTCACAGCTATATCCAACTCTTTTGCTGAACAAGAGACAAAGAGAAAAATAGAAATAAATCCAATGACCCCTCATCACACTACTGCAGCATCAGTAAAAGCTCAGTTTAAGAGGTCAAATATAGATCATCCCTAAGGCTTAGTTAGGTGAATCATCCTAAGCTAACAGCTTCTGAACTCATGTTGTGTACACTTTAAAGGGGTGAGTTACAATTGAAATGAACTTAAGGTGAGGGTCAACAAATTTGGAGATTTTGATTGCAGCTAAATGAATCGCAATGTAGTGATGAATGAGCATAGAAACATGAGCAGGTTATTATATCTGGTGGACACAGCAAATTGTCAGTCAGCTTAGCACACCAGGAATTCCTTATCTTCCTACCAGAATTTGCAACAAATATGTAATTCTTAATAGTGAGTGGTCATATTCTATTTTGTATATTTTGTTTTCTTTTTACTTTTCTCTTCTTTGTTCACTATACCGTGTCAGGCAGCATCAAAGTGGAAATTAATAATATAAAGATAACTTCTGACAGCTATTCCTAACCCCCCAAAATTAATAGTGAGACTATACTCATACTAACCCTTTTGTGTCAAGATCTCTGGAAATGACAGATTTATATACCCATCATATCATTTCTTCTTGGTGCAAAAACATGCAAAGCACAGGAAAGAAGAAAGAAATAATAAGTCAAAGGAATTTGAGACATAAATTAACAAAAAGAATGAGTTCAGTCTAATTTACACTAACACTATTCACTATACCTCTCCATCCTTTTCTATTCTTGCAAACCATACAACCAGGTCCATTCTCACTGCCTCTTCCATTGTCTCTGGTTCTTTGGGTTCTCTTTTTTGAGAACCTATCAATGCCACCCAACCATGATTTTAATGATTCTGTTCCTTCTTCTAGCTGCATTTGCTTTTCTTTCATATATTTGCTTTGCGAGTTGTACCTCATTCATTCTCTCTATACATCAAATTACCTTAACGTCCTTTGATACTGTATTCAATCCACATTCAATCAGTTCAGTTGTGACCTTATCACTTTAGTTGTGACTCTATCTCTTCTTGTTTTGCCACACACATTTTTAAAGTATTCCACTGTTATACACACACTCCTAGTTCAGCTTATGGTCACTTACTAACAGCCTGTTGAGGCATGCAGGTTTCGTAAGCCTTTTTCCGATAGGCATGGCTAAAATCACTTCCAATTGAACATTAAGGCACCCTAGGTTCTTTGGAATACACAGAGGTTAGTGAATTTAAACAGCAAAATTTTATTGGTTATTTGGTACATTTGTTCTTTTTCTCACAAACATGCACATTCATCCACGCTGACCCCCGTCCTTCTCTACTAGGCTGCCAGGAATTAGCTAGAAGGACAAATGCCTCCAAGTCTGAAGTGGGCATGCTTCAGGACCCATTTTTATTCCTCAAAGTTCTTGCTTTGTTGATTAGCTGGGATTGGATTTTTTCCCCATGTACTGTACAGAGCACCAACTTCCTTTGGGTTCAGGCCACATTTTTTTTCTTTATATCCTTAGCACCTTGCTTCTTTCTTGTCTATCTCCTCTGAAGGGATTTTTTAGACAAAAGTCCTGGCTTTTTATCTTCTCTGATTAAGGGCCTGTTCCACTGCTCAATCTTCAGTCTAGTCTCATACCATTCTCACTGCATTCAACTCATTTTTACTTTAAATTGACTTACTCACTTTTTACTTCCATATAAGAATGCTTATACACATTTTTTCACTTCTTTTGACAAAAAAAATATTACCTGCAGCAGACCATACACTGTCTATTAATTTTCCATCAGTATTCGCATACCTTCACATTTTTTCATTCAGTTTCTCTTTAAAAGTATCAGACAATACACTGTATTTAATGTTGAACCTTCTATTAGAGTTAGATTTTCAAGAAGAGAGAAATGTGAGTGCTGTAAATATTTGAGAAATAATAAACTGCATCCCACTCCAAGTATCTTTTAAATCCTACTGAATTTATCTCACAAAATGAAGGAAGGAAGGAAGGAAGGAAGGAAGGAAGGAAGGAAGGAAGGAAGGAAGGAAGGAAGGAAGGAAGGAAGGAAGGAAGGACTTACCCTTTATCTAAATCACACATAGAAGTCAAAATGTTCTCTAACATGCTAAATTTAGATTGCCATATTATCAAATTTGACCTTATTACTAAAATAGCACCTTGGCCAATGTATTTCAGAAACAATATTGCTGAAATCTTTTCTACTGCTCTGTAGGACAGATTGGTACATTTACAAAAGGGGCTTGACAATGATGTCAAGAATTTTGAGAGAAGAGACAGAGTATGACAAAGAGAATTTTCCCTGAGTTATTTAAAGATCGGTTAGGAAAAAGAAGGAAGAATATAATAATAATAATAATAGTAAAGTTGGAAGGGACCTTGGAGGTCATCTAGTCCAACCCCCTGCTCGGGCAGGAAACCCTACACCATTTCGGACAAATGGCTGTCCAGTCTCTTCTTAAAAACTTCCAGTGTTGGAGCATTTACTGCTTCTGGAGGCAAGCTGTTCCACTGATTAATTGTTCTCACTGTCAGGAAGTTTCTCCTTAGTTCTAGGTTGCTTCTCTCCTTGATTAGTTTCCACCCGTTGCTTCTTGTCCTGCCTTCAGGTGCTTTGGAAAATAGCTTAATTCCCTCTTCTTTATGGCAGCCCCTGAGATATTGGAATACTGCTATCATGTCCCCCCTTGTCCTTCTCTTCGTTAAACTAGACATACCCAATTCTCGCAACCGTTCCTTATATGTTTTAGCCTCCAGTCCCCTAATCATCTTTGTTGCTCTTCTCTGTACTCTTTCTAGAGTCTCAACATCTTTTTTACATCGTGGTGACCAAAACTGGATGCAGTATTCCAAGTGTGGCCTTACCAAGGCATTGAAGAGTGGTATTAATACTTCGCGTGATCTTGATTCTATCCCTCTGTTAATGCAGCCTAGTACTGTGTTGGCCTTTTTGGCAGCTGCCGCACACTGCTGGCTCATATTTAACTGATTGTCTACTAGGACTCCGAGGTCCCTCTCACAGTTACTACTATTGAGCATGGTGCCACCTATGCTGTACTTGTGCATTTGGTTTTTCTTGCCTAAATGTAGAACCTTGCTTTTTTCACCATTGAATTTCATTTTGTTAGTTAGTGCCCAGTGTTCAAGTCTGTCCAGATCCTTCTGTACCTGAAGCCTGTCTTCTGGAGTGTTGGCTATTCCTGCCAGCTTGGTGTCATCTGCAAATTTGATGAGTTCCCCATCTATCCCTTCATCCAAATCGTTGATGAAGATGTTGAAGAGTACTGGGCCCAGAACAGAGCCCTGGGGCACCCCACTACACACTTCCCTCCATATAGATGCAGTTCCATTGAGGACCACTCGCTGAGTACGGCCGGTCAGCCAGCTACGGATCCATCTGGTGGTGGTTCTGTCTACCCCACATTTTTCTATCTTGTCAAGTAGTAGGTTGTGATCTACTTTATCAAATGCCTTACTGAAGTCCAAGTAAATTATGTCCACAGCATTCCTCTGATCCACTAATTTTGTCACTTGGTCAAAGAATGCAATAAGATTTGTCTGGCATGATCTATTTTTGACAAACCCATGTTGGCTTTTAGTAATGACTTTGTTTGCCTCTAGGTGTTCGTTGATTCGTTGTTTGATTATCTTTTCCAGGATCTTCCCAGGTATTGAGGTCAGGCTGATAGGTCTGTAATTTCCTGGATCCATTTTTTTTCCTTTTTTGAGGATGGGAACTACATCAGCTCTTTTCCAGTCCTCTGGTAGTTCCCCTGTGTTCCAGGATTCTTTGAAAAAATATAGTTCAGTGGCTCGATATCACATCTGCCAGTTCCTTGAGAACTCTGGGGTGTAATCCATCTGGTCCTGGCGATTTGAACTCATCTAGGCTGGACAGGTGCTCCTTACCATTTTCTTGCCTATCTTAACTTGTGTTTCTGTTTTGTTTTTTATGGCACTA
Organism: Crotalus tigris; assembly: GCF_016545835.1. Classification (NCBI taxonomy): domain Eukaryota; kingdom Metazoa; phylum Chordata; class Lepidosauria; order Squamata; family Viperidae; genus Crotalus; species Crotalus tigris. The sequence goes on along the minus strand of NW_024100213.1, from coordinate 1,757,124 downwards.
TTTTTGATAGGTTGGTCTGTTTTTTCCCTTTGTGTAAAGACAGATGCAAAAAATGAGTTAAATAGTTCTGCTTTCTCCCTGTTGCTTGTCACCTTCTTGCCACTTCCACCCACTAATGGACCAATCATTTCCTTCACTTTTTTCTTGTTTTTTACATGTTGAAAGAAGCTTTTTTTGTTATTTTTGACTTTGGTCGCAAGCCTTAGTTCATTTTGAGCCTTGGCTTTTTCACTTCATCTTTGCAGGCTCGGGCTATTTGCTGATATTCTGACTTAGTTATGTTCCCTCTTTCACTTTCTGTACTTGTCCTTTTTATCTTTCAATTTGTCAGAGAGTTCTTTATGCAGCCATGCTGGTTTCTTTTGAGAGCTGTTATTTTTCCTCTTTGTTGGTATTGTGCTAGACTGTGCTTTTATTATCTCATTTTTCAAAATTTCCCAAGCTTCTTGAGTTGTTTTCCCCTTGAGGATTCTCATCCATGGAATCCTTCCCAAGCCCTCTCTAAGTTTATTGAAATTAGCTCTCTTGAAGTCCAAGACTCTAGTTTGACTGTGTTCTATTGGTTGTGCTTCTATAATGTTGAATTCTAATATTGCATGATCACTTCCTACCAGGGTTCCTATGGCTTCAACACCGTCTATCATTTCATCTCTGTTAGTGAGAATTAGATCCAAAATGGCTAATCCCCTAGTTCCCTTCTCTACTTTTTGGGAGACAAAGTTGTCTGCTAGGTTTGCCAGGAACCTGTTTGATCTTCCACTTGGTGCGGAGTTTGTCTCCCAGTTGATGTCAGGGTAGTTAAAGTCCCCCATTACTATTGTGGTGTGCTTCCTACATACCTTAGTTAGCTGACTAGCAAAAAGTTCATCTATTTCCTCTGTTTGGTTGGGTGGTCTGTAGTATACACCTATGGCAATGTCATTTCCCCCCCCCTTTTATATTGACCCAAATGCATTCAAGAGAGTTTTTATCATTGTTGTACTCTATTTCTGTGGAGATGTAGTTATTTCTTATATAGAGAGCAACTCCACCTCCTCTTTTATTTGGTCTGTTTCTTTTAAATAATTTAAATCCCTCTAGCTGTGTGTTCCATGTGTGAGTTTCATCCCACCATGTTTCCGTAATGGCAACAATATCGTATCTGCCCTCGTTAACCTGAATTTCTAGTTCACCCTGTTTGCTGTTCATACTCTGTGCATTGGTGTATAAACATTTGAGTCCTTTGTGGGTGGCCCTGTGTTTCCTTTCTACATAACCTGTGTGGTGCCTGAGTTCCCCTATTGTCTTACCACCTATTTGGTTAGTGCACTTTATGTGGCACTCGCTATTAGAGGCTTCATTTTGATTGGTAGCAAGGTTGGTATTCTTGTCCACACACACATCTATGCTACATGCACTGATAGCCCTATAGTTTTTAAATTGCCGGGGACAGGGTTGTTCCGTATCAATTAACTCCCTGTCCCCGCTGTTTAGTTTAAATTTCCCTCCAGAAAATCTGTGAATTTATAGCCGAGTAACTCAGTCCCTTTTTTTGATGGATGCAAACCATCTCTTTTGTACATCTTTTGATTGGACCAGCTACTGACATCGTGACTAATATATCCGAAGCCTTCCCCTTTACACCACTCCTTTAGCCACATATTGAATTGTGCTATGTGCTGGCCTTTTCCGTTTTGCTCCTTATACACTGGTAAAACCTCTGAGAAAGTAAGCCTACAGCCTATTCTGCTAAGTTCCTTCCCCAAGCTCTGGAAATCATTCTGCACAGAGAGTACATCTTTTTGGGACAGATCATTAGTGCCAAGATGTACAATAGCCTCCACATCACAGTCCTTGCTGCCATTCTTGATTATTTTAGAAATACGCTTCTTGTCCCTACTGGCAGTAGCACCTGGAAGACACCTGACCTCTTTCAAAGCCTCTGTGTCCTTTCCTAAATTTACATCCCTTATAATTGAATCACCTACCAGAAGGTAGCTTCTCTTTTTGGGAGCCTTTCTATTCTTGCATGACTGATGTGCAATACCTGATTCACACTTTCTCCCTGTCAAAATCTAGTTCTTCATCTCGGACCACAATCCCCTGCTTATTTGAGTTATCTTCACAAATACCTTTACCAGTCTCCTTAATGTCCCTATTAAGGTCAGCAAGAGCACTGTAGCTGTTGTGCAGGGACACAGCGAAAGCTTTGTGTTTATGGTTCACAGCTCTCACCCTGCCAGATCCCACGGTTGTCCACACTGCCCTTTTCCTGCAGGATCTTTGTGGTAAAGGGGGCTGATAGCAGGGAGGCTTACTAGAGTAGAGGGGCTGAACTGGACACCTAATTTCTGCCCGAAGAGCACGGATTACAGACCCTAGGTAAATGATCTGTCCTTGTAGGCTAGTGATTTGTTTACAGATAGGACAGTTTCCAAGTTTGAAAAGGGTACTGCGAAAAACAGCTGCAAAGCAGGTGTTGCACTGAACTAAGCCGGACATCTTAGATACAGGGGATGTCAGACACACTTGCCCTGAATGTACTGCTACTGTTTGTGATTTTTAGTTATTTAATTATATAACTTTCCTGGTGGATTCTCCAGGAATAAAATATAAATATAAAATCCGTTTATTTGATCAATACTAAAATAATGGGCTACCATTTCTGGTAATATTCAATGGGTTTTTTGACTGGGACTGGATGATGGTGTCCTAAATATTTTGTTTATATAAGGAAAGGAAATGGAGACATAAATATAAAAGAAAGGAATCAAATTGGATATAATAAGTACAGTTTGTAATAGTTACTATATCTGATAATCTTTAACAAATGTTTGCTAATTAATATGGAGATATGAGGTTTTGAAGATGTGTTTAAAGAGCATAGGGTGAGGTAAGGGATAAATGGTATTTAATGTTTTCCTTTAAGAGATAGTAATAAATTCTTAATATTCATTATATCTGTTGGGATAAAAGGGGAGGTTTCTTCTTTTTCTTTGTATGCACTTTTTATGTTTTTTTTTCTTCCCTTTTTAATATATCTATACTATGCAGTTGTATTAGTTTTACCTGTTAATCTTCAATAAAACTATTGGGATAAAAGGAAGATATTCAATGGGATACACTCAGAAATGTAAATGAAAAATAGATAATAAGAAATTCCTAGCTGCCATAGCTAATCTTGGAAAAAAAAAAACTAAGCAGGGTCAGATCCAGTTAAAACTTAGATGGAAAACCATCTGTTAACACAGGATTGTAAGCTAGACTAGGAAACTGAAAAATCATCGCAGACAAACTACTCCCAAACAGTTGCCAAGTAAGCTATCATGAAGGGTCAATAAAATTATCAGAAATCAAGCTTGACTCAGAGACTTTAACCCAGTGGTTCTCAACCTTCCTAATGCCGCGACCCTTTAATACAGTTCCTCATGTTGTCGTGACCCCCAACCATAAAATTATTTTCATTGCTACTTCATAATTGTAATTTTGCTACTGTTATGAATTGTAAGGTAAATATCTGATATGCAGATATTATGTTACGAATTGAACATAATTAAACCATAGTGATTAATCACAAAAACAATATAACAATGCTCGCTGGAGAAGCTTACTCTTCCTTGCTCAAAAATGTTGGGAGGGAGGGAAGGGGAAGGAAGGAAGGAAGATTGAAGGGAAGGAAGGGAAGGAAGGAGAGAGAGAGAGAGAGATTGAAGATGGAGATGGAAGGAAGGAAGATTGGAGGGGAAAGGAAGGAGATTGAAGGGGAAGGGATGGAGATGGAGATAGAAGGAAGGAAGGAAAATTGAAGGGGAAAGGAAGGAGATGGAGAATGAAGGAAGATTGAAGGGGAAAGGAAGGAAGGAAGGAAGGAAGGAAGGAAGGAAGGAAGGAAGGAAGGAGAGAGAGATTGAAGGAGAAGGGATGGAGATGGAGATGGAAGGAAGGAAGATTGAAGGGGAAAGGAAGGAGATGGACAAGGAAGGAAGATTGAAGGGGGAAGGAAGGAAGGAAGGAAGGAAGGAGAGAGATTGAAGGGGAAGGGATGGAGATGGAAATGGAAGGAAGGAAGGAAAATTGAAGGGGAAAGGAAGGAGATGGACAAGGAAGGATATTGAAGGGGGAAGGAAGGAAGGAAGGAAGGAAGGAAGGAAGGAAGGAAGGAAGGAAGGAAGGAAGGAAGGAAGGAGAGAGATTGAAGGGGAAGGGATGGAGATGGAAAGAAGGAAAATTGAAGGGGAAAGGAAGGAGATGGAGAAGGAAGGAAGATTGAAGGGGGAAGGAGATGGAGAAGGAAGGAGATTGAAAGGGAAAGGAAGGAAGGAAGAAAGGAGAGAGAGATTGAAGGGCAAGGGATGGAGTTGGAGATGGATGGAAGGAAGGAAGGAAGGAAGGAAGGAAGGAAGGAAGGAAGGAAGGAAGGAAGGAAGATTGAAGTGGAAAGGAAGGAGATGGAGAAGGAAGGAGATTGAAGGGGGAAGGAAGGAAGGAAGGAAGGAGATTGAAGGGGGAAGGAAGGAAGGAGAGAGAGAGATTGAAGGGGAAGGGATGGAGATGGATGGATGGAAGGAAGGAAGGAAGGAAGGAAGGAAGGAAGGAAGGAAGGAAGGAAGGAAGGAAGGAAGATTGAAGGGGAAAGGAATGAAGAAAATAAAAGTTATTCTTTTAATAATTGTAGAAATGTAATGCCATTATATGAAACTGTCTCTTTAGTACAAATGTAACACTGTAACGCAAATGTAACAATATAATGCCAAAATATGAAACAGGAATGTTTACTGTTTCCTGCCCATGTAAAAGTGACTACAAATGGTAATCAGCAAAGGTAATTAATTATGACTAAATGTTTACTATTTCCTGCCTAAAAATCCTCCGGACACAGTAACTTACACTTTGAGTAGAAATCACTATCAAAGAGGGGGATTTTGACCCAAGGTGAAAATTACAAATAAACAAAATAACAGCAGACGGGTGGAAGAGTCAGGATGATTTTAAGTACAACTTCAAAGTACATTTATAAAAATGAAAGAGCTTCTTAGATGTGACATGCATTGTAGGGGTATAAAATGCAGATCTTGAAACCAGGCCAGGGCGCTCCTGGAAAACAATCCATAGGGAAGGATCCAGGAGGCCCGTTTGCAAACGCTTCTCTTGAAGCGTATCTTTTAAATCCTACTGAATTTATCTCACAAAAGAGGAAGGAAGGAAGGAAGGAAGGAAGGAAGGAAGGAAGGAAGGAAGGAAGGAAGGAAGGAAGGAAGGAAGGAAGGAAGGAAGGAAGGAAGGAAGGAAGATTGAAGGGGAAAGGAAGGAGATGGAGAAGGAAGGAAGATTGAAGGGGAAAGGAAGGAGATGGAGAAGGAAAGAGACTGAAGGGGGAAGGAAGGAAGGAAGGAAGGAAGGAAGGAAGGAAGGAAGGAAGGAAGGAAGGAAGGAAGGAAGGAAGGAGAGGGAGATTGAAAGGGAAGGGATGGAGTTGGAGATGGAAGGAAGAAAGGAAGGAAGGAAGATTGAAGGGGAAAGGAAGGAGATGGAGAAGGAAAGAGACTGAAGGGGGAAGGAAGGAAAGAAGGAAGGAAGGAAGGAAGGAAGGAAGGAAGGAAGGAAGGAAGGAAGGAAGGAAGGAAGGAAGGAGAGGGAGATTGAAAGGGAAGGGATGGAGTTGGAGATGGAAGGAAGGAAGGAAGATTGAAGGGGAAAGGAAGGAGATGGAGAAGGAAGGAGATTGAAGGGGGGAGGCGCTGCCAAGGATGCACATGCAGCTCCGCACAATTGCCCGGGGAGTGGGGGAAGCTCTGGCGGAGAGCCTGGTGGAGAGCCAAGTGGCGGCACATCTGGGGCCTTGGAAGCTGCACGGAGGATCCGTGCGCCTCGGAGCCGCCGGCTGCCCTCTCACACCCACCAACCTGTAGCCCCCCATCCTCATCCTGGCACCTCTTGCCCTCTCCCAGCCACCCCCAGGACCTGCCCGCCCCTCCAGCCTCCTGAGCGCCATCGCAGCGCTGGGGTCACAGGAGCTCCTTTCCATGCTGCGCAGCCCATCACACGCAAGAGGGGCACGGCCGGAGCACCAGCTCCCGCTTGGAAGGTGCTGCTTCTCTCCTAGCTGGCCTCTGACGCACATGCTGGCATCGCCGCCACCTCGCCCTCTTCCCCGCCCCCTGGCCGCTTCCGAGGCCCAGAACCCGGTGAGCCAGGAAGGAGCCGCTCCTGCCTGGCAGCCCCACGGCCGCGCCAGGCACCAGAGGGCCGAAGCGGCCTCTGATGGCAAGGGAGGCTGGCTGGGTGGCGCGAGGCTCCCATGCAGCCTGGAGGGTGGCTGGGGGCGGAGTGCGGCTGGGAAACCAGGAGGCGTGGAGACCGGTTCAGCTGAGCCGGCAGCGGCGGCAGCGGCGGAGGAGCCCAGTGGCAGCGCCAGCAGTGGCCCAGACCTGGCTCGGCTTGGCCTGGCCACTGAGCCAGCCCAGGGTGGCATCGGGGGCACATGCGATGGCGCTGCGGTGGCAGGAGTAGGTGCTGTCAGAGGAGAAGGGTGCCTTGGAGGAGCCGGAGGAGGAGGAGGAGGGCGGTGGCGGCCAGATAGAGGAGCGGTGTCTCGGTTTCTAAGACCATTGGAAATATGTGTTTTCCAATGGTCTTAGGCGACCCCTGTGAAAGCGTCGTTCGACCCCCAAAAGGATTGCGACCCACAGGTTGAGAACCGCTGCTTTAACTAATGAAAATCAAGAAAAATATACACTTTGCATATAGAAGCTTCCAGGCTTTCAAATATGGATTCCATAAAACTTGGATTTTTCATTGGCATGTTCGCTTCTCTACCACAATCCTCCCATTCTTTGGAATATGTTTCCAATATCATATTCAAAGATCACCAATCAGGAAGTCATTAGCAACCATTTTAACTATTGAGAAATAATTTTAAGTGTGTTGTGCTTATTCCCAATCTAACAATAAGATGTACAGAGATCACATTACCCCCAAAGTAATGCACTGAAGGCTTTCATTTAAAAAAAAAAAAGGCTTGGCAAAACAGAGAGCAGCAAATAAAAGGCATAGTTTCAGATCTCAATCTCTTCCTGAAGGAAATCCTAAAAACCCTTTATATTTCTAATTATTGTTTTTTGGCAACTAGGAACATAATTTCTAGAAACCTACTTGGCTTCAATATAATCTTCCTGTGTTTCAAGATTAAAGACAACTGGAGAAAAGGTTGTCACAACTTAATTACTATTTTCCAACTTCTGAAATATTTATTCTAACAGGAACTAATTTTTAAGAGCACATATTCTAAAAATGTATGCAATGTGTCAGCAACTTTGGTTATATATATGAGGATTGTTTATTTTTCAGCAAGACGTTCAGTCCTAATACTCTGGGAAATCCAAAGTAATACCTCAGTAAGATAGGCAAATTAAGATATAAAGTTGCCAAAGATCATAACTGACAGCCTCTTATTTTTTTTAAAAAAAGACATTCCATTTTGAGTACCGATTTGGAATGGTTTAAAAAAAAAAATCTTAGAAGTCAGGGAATTGGGTCTAACCCTTATAGAAGGACTCCTGCTTCCTCTCCTTCATATCAGAAGCAGCAGCTGGTAGATGGAAGAGGTGGCACTCTGCTGGAGCTCCATCTATGTTCGGTAAAGAAAGACTACCTTTTAATGTCAATTCTTGGGAGGAAACCATGAGTCTTTCAACTCATACTTGGGCTACAGAGGCATCTCCCTAAGCAGGATACCTTTCAAGATTCAGACTTCCTTCAACTGACTCCAACAGTTAACAACATCAAGGATATAGATATAGATGCAGCTTTGTTTTCCATGCTCAGTTTTAAAGTAGTTATATCATGCTGGCATTGTGCAAAATCATATTTAAATAGTTCCTTAGCTTCCAGAGCTTTGATATTTTTATCGGGTGTTTTTTGTTTTTTTTTTACTCTAGTAGAGCTGAACATTCTGCTATTCTCCTGCTGATCAAACGAGTTTTGTGCTGACAGCAAATATTAAAGTAATTCTGAACCGAACCTCTGCACAATTTGAGTCTTTCTGACGGGCATTCTGATTCCCAATTCATTCTTTTTTCCTATAAAGTGTTTCCTAATAGTTTGCAATGGCTATGAAGTTATAGAGGGACCAAATTTTGCAAGTAATCACCAGGGCTGTGCAAAGCAATTGAATGAAGTGCTTTGCAAACTGCATTAGAGCAAACAATTCTTTGAAACTCAAAGCTGCTATGCTGTTCACAAGGCTGGAAATATGCTATGAAGACTATCCCCAGTTGTCCGTTTTAAAGGACAGGGCTGTTTTAATGGTTCACAAACAGGTTCCTTGCTCAAACAAGTGGATTTTATAAATGCCGCTTTCAATACTTGGAAATTTATTATAAGAAAACGCATCCCTATGAAAAAGCCTATGTGAACACATTATTGGACCTACAATTCAGACTTTACTAAAACTGCTGCAATTTATCTACTGGACTCATTCATATTTACAAAATAACACTCCGAGTCTGGAGTGTCCTCTTCAAGTAGAAAAGATGGAATCCAGTTTAGAGGAGTTTTAGATTACCAATCTCTCACTGCCTGAATGAAGCGAAAATTCCAAAGTCAATAGTTGCTGTTTGTTGTTGAAGTATATTAGAATTGATGTATCGTCATGCACAATTTGGAAAGAGACCATCTTTTTCTATGGAGATGCTTTTGTAATTATTATTGGTAGAAATCACATCACAAGCATATTCATCTGTGCTGGTGATAAACACGCTATAAGCATAGAAGGTTTTGAAATATAACAGATGCTTGGGCCTAGTTGCGTAACTCCTGTTTAGCTAGAAATATAGGCCATTTCCCTAGTAATGACTTATATCATCTTCATAACCATCACGAAAATGATACAAAATCTGTCTTCATTGGCACAATATGGGTTGAATGACTCTAGAAGACACTATAACACTCATGGGGAAATGGTCACAGAATAACAAAAGAAAGCTTTCTCCTGCCTAAAAGGGAGAAGAGGAACATGCATGGCTGAAAGTGCCCCTCTACATTTAAAAGAGGCAGCATTGCCAGGCAGAAGGAATACCTTCCAAAGTCAAGTTGGAAAAAACAATCAGCCTAAATTATTATCCTGATTCCCTCCCTAAGTAAACTACACTGCAGTATTTGCCAGGAAAGCCAGCGTAGGGACAGCTCAAGCCTTCCAGACTGCTGAGAAAGATAGATTGACTAGAACAAGGGTCTGCAACCTTGACAATTTTAAGACTTCAGCTCCCAAGTCCACAGGTCTTAAAGTTGTCAAGGTTGCAGACCCCTGGACTAGAACAATCCCTCTTCACACACATCTACTTCAGCATTCCAAGCCAACGGGTAGGTCACATAAACCCTTATGAAGGCTGTAAACATGTTTGCAGATGCCTAGTTTAGCCACCCTCTGGACTTTTTCAAGAACAGGACTACATTTATAGCTGGTCATGTTAGCTTACTTCACCCCATTCCACTCAAGCCCTTGGCATATAAAGGGAAAACTGATGGCATAGAGAACTATAGAGATGACTTCGGAGAAGGAATGCAAAACATGAATGAGAAAGAAAACTAAAGTTGGTTTGCCTTGATTCTCTTTGGTATAAGAGCAAGGAAAGAAGAGACACTGCTAATCTTCCAAGAGTTTGTTACAGTATATGTTATATTGATAAAGAAGATTTCCAGAAATGTTTGTGAAGTCTGCTTCCTGACCTGGCTACCACAAAAGTCTGACAGACGGAGAAAGCATATGCATGTTTGGGAGGAGGAGAAAAGACTGAAACCTGAGGGAAGTGATGTTGAACAAGATTAGACAATAACAAGCATTACACAAGTTTCAGACATCCACCAAAAGTCACTGCTTAAAACCTTGTTTGGAGCTAAAACCCCTGTTTTGCTCTTGACATTCAGCAGCTACTCTGCCCCGAGCTCAGATTGGAGCTGTGCAGCAACCCTGCCTCACAAACTGAAGGGAGCCAGACGGGAAACAAAGTCCCTTGTGATAATTGTCTAAACTAAGACTGCACCAAACCCCAACAGTGGGCAAGTAATTCCAAAGGAGGCAAGGATGGTGCTCCACTTTAAAAATGATAAGAAATTAGGCTAGAAAAGGCTGAGAACACCAAAGGATCTGATTACTTGCTAAGCCACTAATTATAACTGCTGAAGCAAAACATTGCAATATATAGATTTCTGCATCTGTATAAATCATGCAATGGGCCTGTGCTCACTGAACACATGCTTGATGTAACTATGAATAAATCCAAATGCTATAGACTTCTACTGGGAAATATAGTTTTGGAGATGTGGGAAAATTCAGGCTTTATACTCTTGTCTTCATGCTTGATGATTATTGGTGATCATTCTCGCTTGGTGATGAAATATTGCTTCTCATATTTGGTACAGATGTTTTAGAAAGGGCAGCTAATATCCCAAACTCCAAACTAAAGCAGATTATGATCCTTCTTAAGGGTAAGAGTAGTTTGACAGTGATAGCAATTACCTCTGTCTGGAACGTTTTAATTTGGATTCATGTGCTGGGCCAGATATTGGACGATGGTCCAAATGGCCTCTCCCAGTTCTATGATTCTACTCAATGCATCATCAAGAAGTTAGAAATATATTATTTATATACACTTCCTTCCTCTCTAGTGAAGCACCCAAGGCAGCTAAGAGTTATTAAAATACTAAAGTTCATGTTTAAAAATTACATTTGGTAATAAAAGCAGTTAACAATTAAATCCTGACAAAAGAGAAGCATCTTTATGGATTTTCTCAATATAGGGGCAGAAGAACTGACTGACGCAGGGAATGCATTCCAAAGCCTGAGAATGATGCAGAAAGCCATGTCCTGTGTTCCAGATGAATGAGCCTCTGACAGCTCACAAAGGCCTTTTCTACAGAGCTTCACTGGCCTTACAGCTTCCTATCAGAAGACAATCCATCTGATAATCAGATCCAAAGTTATTTAGAATTTTAAATAATGCCTAGAAAAGAACTGGCAACCAGAATAGATCTCTGTATTTTGCATTAGTTAGTAGCTAGCGAGTTTTGTTCCAGTGACAACCTTTCAAGGCTAGGACCACTTTGTAATACCGGTACCAAAAATAGGATGTATGCATGGTATTTTTGAGCAACCATATAATTGTTGTTTTACATACGTGGGGATCTATTATTTAATTTATAATAAAGATATAGATGACAATGATTTAGATTTCTTGGAGCCCCTATCAAGCTCACTACACCCCCTGCCCAAGATGAAGGCTATATAAAGGCACTACATATCACAGGGTCTTCAAAATTTTAACTACAATTGAAATAAAACAAAATTGGCCTAAATTCAACCCCAATTTTCTCCCACAATGTAGCGCAACCCCTTGGGGTTTTTTCTCATTTGTCAAACCAGTCTCCTATTTGAGTGAGTGGTTCCATTTGGCTATTGAAGAGGAAGAGAGTTTCAACCCTTGACTGCTCCAATGCTAAGTGTCACAGGGATTGGTCCTTTTCCACGTTAACTATATGAAAGCACTGGGAGAAATGATGTGGCTGTTAGGGATGATGTGTGTATTAAAGTGGCTATAACAGAATTCTATAAGTTTGATTGGGTTTATTCTCCTAGGAACTCTGCTAAATCTTTTCCATATATTTTCAGTCTGTTGTAGACTTAAAGTATGTTTAACGTCTCATCACTTTAGTAATGTGCAGGATGTAGCCTGCACAGGCCATGCCAACTCCAGCTCCACAAGGGGAAAAAAATCCCAATACATCACATATGGCCCGCAACGTGATCGGGTTTGTAACCCCTGGTCTACAACATGTGACCAATGAGCAGTACATCGTAGATAGATGTTAATGTACCAGTTGTACATCACTACTTAGGGCCAAGGTGCAAATGGGCTGTTGTAGGAGACACATTGGGCGAGCCAGAGGGAGGAGTCAAACAGGAAATTAGTCTGGAGTCCCTATGTGGGCACAAGAAGGCAAAGTCTGATCCTTTTGAATGCCACTTAACCTATCTAGTCACCTAGGTGGCAAATTGTCAGTTTGAGAAGATTCCTCGGTATAGGCATGAACAATAATAGCAATAGCACTTAGTTTTATATATGGCTTTATAGTGTTTTACAGCCCTCTCTAAGCGGTTTACTGAATCAACATATTGCCCCAATGATCTGGGTCCTCATTTTACCAATTTTGGAAGAATGGAAGGCTGAGTCAAACTTGATCAGTCAGGATTGCTCTCAATGGAGCCGCAGTTTCCCAAAAGAACTGCTCTGTGACTAGGGAATCCTTCTGGTGTCAAACTTCCTGCTGAAACTAGTACATTGTTATAGCCATGACCCAGAAGCTGCAACTAGTACAATTTGTGATGCTCAGACTGTACTGACTACAGGTTGGCTTCCAGGCTCCATTCAAAATGCTGGTTATGTATGAAAGCTTGTATGGCATGGCACTGGGTTACATCAAGGAATACATTCCCAAGTATGATTCTCTTTGTGTAGTCCAATCATCTAGAGAGGGCTTGTTAAAAGTCCCATTCAAAGGAATTCAAAGGAACCAAGATAAAAAAGCATGTCTTTTCAATAGTAGTCTTGCATTGTATGGATCAGACTGTCCCTGGGGATGTCATTTAGACTCTACTAAACCATAGAACTGTTTTGGCTGATTCTAATTGCAGAATCACCAAGAATCACAGATAAACACATTTAGTCCTTGGCAATATAAATTGATCTAGATTGCAAATTTCAAATGTGTGGTCTGTGGGCCATTTTCTGAGGTCTCAGAATTACTGTGTGGAACTTTAAGTCATTTTCTGTAATAATACATAGGAAAAAATAAGTTCTGTAGGGCATGGACCTCTCAACTTGCAGTGCGTAAGAAGGCAACACTGTTTCCTGCCCATTTCAATGGGTGGATAACTTGGAGTAGAACAAAGTAGATTGATGTGAAGAAGAGAGTGAAAGTAAAGATGCCAGTTTTCTGGCAAACCAGAACAAAAAAAAAGCATACATACATAGCAGTAGAGTTACCATACAATTAGCATAGCTCCTCATTTAAGTATTCCCACATTATCACAGGGCCAGGGCTAGGACTTGCTGTTCCATACCTGCTTGCTCTGCTCTTAATCTGCACTCTGGAAATGTAGTTCTCATTCTAAAGTCGTAACAAGGAGAGGCTGGAATGGTAGAGGTGATGAGAGAAGCAGGCAAGTGGGAAAGAGAAGCCAATGGATGGGACAGTGATGACCTTTCACCCTTGCTCTCTCAGAGTGTCTCAAGCAGAAGGAAGGCCTCACAGGAGGCATACTGCAGGATCCACAAGGCTAGGGCAGGGTAATAACCTGGGATCAGTCTGGTAGGAATGGTGGGGTGACAGATACATTTGCCTGGAGTGTCACTACTACTACCTTATCATTGGGTTTCTGGGAATTTTTTTGAGGGGGGAGACAATGTTTTCGCTACTCTTACATACTTTTAATTGAATGTATCAGGGTTTGGTGTTGTGGCCTTATGATGACTGCATCTGACTTCCAATCTAGACTTGTATCAAACTTTGGAGAAAGCATTTTAGGTGACCTACATTTCACTGACACTTTGTGGAAATCATTATATTTATATGTATCAAAGATAAAGCAAAAATGAGGGCTTTTTTTTACCTGATTTGATCTTCTGCATTGGTGACTGCCTCATTGTATTGATCCAAAGTCAACTTGTAGATTTCAGAATTCTGAAAATGATCAGGAGTAGCATTCAGCAGAAAGGAAAAACAATATCTTAAACTACCCAATCATATAGAACAAGCCTTAAAATGCTAAGGAGAATTGGACTTTTAGGCAATCAGTATACATTAAGGTGACCACATACTAGCATTTCCAATGATTGATTTTGATAGTTGCGGCTGTTTGAAGTGGTAGCCCAAGCCCATCTGGAAGGTACCAGATTAAGAAATATGCCAGAAAGCACCAAAGATATACTATCTTGGGGAAATTAAAGATCCCTAATGATTTTTATTACAGCCAACAGGGCCATACTTTTTATACTGAGGACAAGGAGCAAATTAACAATCTACCCCTTAACTCCGGGGTGTCAAACTGCCAGCCCACAGGCCGGATGCGTCACGCCAAAACCACGCCCACCCCATTGCCGGCAATGGGGAAAAAGTCGCAATATGTCGCGACATGTCATGTGATGTTGCGAGTTTGACACCCCTGCCTTAACTAAAATAAACCCCCGCAATATTTGAATTAATTAGGGTTGTGCAAATTCTTTATTCCTAGAAAAAATATAAAACTAAGTGGTTCAGTATGTATTCACATACAGTTAAACAAACAGGAACAGATTTTGAAGCAGTTGCAACACCCAGAAAAAAGACCTATTTTAATGTTTTAAAAAGTTGTGATTTGCATGAGTCTGTTGTGAAATATATATTTTGAAGGATTGTCCTTCCTTCCTAGGGCACGTATTTCATATTTGGGAGATTAGCAATACTGTAAGTGCAATATAACTAGTAATTTATAGTTATTGTCAAAGAATACAGTAAGTAAATTAAAAGCAACAACAAAAGCACTAATTCTTGCAAATGATTCTTTAATGATATACTGTATTTTTTTCCAATTAATTTGCAGTCACTGAGCAAAATTTCTTTCTTCTGGTCACACTTACTCTCTCTCCTTCCGCCATTCTTGGAAAAACAAAAGTTGAATGAAAGATGTTTACTTTTTCTGCTTACCTATAGCCCCTTAGCAGAAACTTTTGCATGTTTATACTTTTGTCTATTATTTGTTTTTACAGAACTTATCAACAAACCGGCTTGTGATATTCCTTCCATACTACCTGTATGGAAATGTTATTGTCAGATGTATTTTTATACATTCTAAAAAGAAATCACAGCAGGTAATTGTTTTCATAGATTTTAATTAAAAAAAAAGTCTCTCGGGAGTTAGCAAATTGCAGATGAGCCCTTGCCTCACAATGGATTTTGGCAGCAAACTGATGAGGGACTTAATCTGCTTTTTATGGCATAATGGCAACTTTTACATTGCTTTGGAGACTTCATACACACACATAGTCATACACTCATGTCAAGAGTGTGTAGTTCACATATTTTAATGGCACCCTTTTTTTCATTGTCCCGCAACAACCTTCCATCTCTTCTTTGCCTCTGAAAAGCCCAAAGACCTATATTCTATTAATTAAAACTGTCATTAAAAATTAAATATTATGAACAAGTAGGTGTGAGCATTATCTCCATGGGTTTCGTATGTCACACTGTTTCTTCAATTACTTTCCAAGCAATTTTCATATTTCATAGCATCTGATTTCTCACAGGACCCAAATTTGCATGATCAGAAATATGACAGAAAGAAGGAAAAGAGGCAAGAACTGAAAGTAGCAAAACAAAACACTTTCATCAGATACCATTAGTTAGCAATAGCAAGCAATAAAACAGCAACAGGAAGAGAAAGCAAGAACAAATATGTTATAGTTGAAGTTTAGCATGAATTTCATGCTAAAGATGTAACCCATCTAAAAAAAGACTAACCCTCCCCCCCACACACATACACATATACCTCATAACAAAGATAAGAAATGCAGCTAGCAGGCAAAAATATTTCCAAGCAAGGATATAATTTAATATAGTTGCAGAAGAAACTTTGACTCTAAAAAAGGGAATAAATCAGCATAGCACTCTAGAGATAAGGATGTCAAAAGTGCAGGAAAGTCTGTTGCTCTATATTTAACCATCACGTTAGGTGGCCTTTCCTTGGCATTAGCAATAGCCCTGAAAAACCAAATGCAACGCAAATAATGAAAAATCAATAAAAGGGGTAATTCAAAAATTAGAAATTTAATAGGCTTGTTAGTGCTTAAAAAAAAAACTGGAAGCAGCATATAATTTCATAAATTGTCTCAGTGCCCACACTCCTTGTCTGACTGATTGCCTTCTACCTCCCCCTAGTTGTGCCATAACCTTTTGGCTGAACTGATGCTAGCAACAGCAGCTCTTTACTTACACTAAGAGAAAACAAACAAACAAACAAATAACCCCAGCGCTGATTATCTTACACATCCCAGAACAACTTAGGTAGAAAAAATGGCATGAGTCACTGGGAGGAGAAAGAAAAGGGCAGAAGATAGAAAGGAGTAAGGAAATGGGAGAAAAAAGTTCAAAGGACGCTGAAGAGAAATATTATTGTTGCAAATTATAAATATAATAAACCATAACAAGAATCTGAAAATACAGAAGACCGTAAAGAGGCAGTTTATTTATTTAACAAATTTAAATAGCCGCCCAATTCACACATATGGGAATTTGAAATCCATGGAGTCACCTAAGTTGAAAGGAATAAGATACAAGCTAAGAATGAAAGGAGGTGGATATTTAAAAAAAAAAGTATAACAAAATTTGATGAGTAAGAATACTGCATTTAGGAAGTCATATGGTAAGTAGATAAGAAAATACCCCCCCCCCAAAAAAAGGGGGTCTCCACACTGAGTCCTTGGATCAGTAAATCTGACCCGAAATGGAATAATTCACATGATAACCTCCAGGGGCAACATTTGTACTCAATTTCAGGAAAGCTGAACCATACCTCCTATCACAAGGAAATTATTGTGGCAAGGAATGTTGTACTTCCCAAGAGAGATTACATACTAATAGATAATTATAACAGTAATTGCCAGTTGATAATAGTCAAACTCCACCTTCATTTGCTGCTGTTTCATTACTGACTCCTCTACCCCTGTTCTATCATTCTGTTGGCTGCAATTATTTTTCTTCTTCGGTTGAATAAAAATATTTATGTCTTGATTCCATGCCATGCCAAGTACTTTCATTTTCTCTCCTCTCCTCCAACCACCAAAAATCAGAAAGTGTTCTCCAACTCCTAGGTAAGACTTGGAATCCACCTCACAAAGAGGATCTTTTTTCCCAGCATCTAGATGCATCTGCAGCTTCTTTCAGAAAACTATTCCACTGCCATAAGAAAATGTTGTTTTGACTCCGAAAAAGAGGAGGGGAGAACCAAATTGTTCAAGAAAAGACATCTGAGTTTGGGAAAAGAAGGAAGTGTGAAAAAGTAACTCAAAGCAACTCCATTTTAATTGTGTTAGGTATAAGTTGAAGTAGAGGTGAGCTCTGACAGACTTTCAAGATTCTGTTACAATATTCTAATTACATTAAAATACATTTTCCAAACTACTAGCAATTTTTGTTTCTTTACCTTCCCAACTTTGAAGGTCTGACAACAGCTAAAGATATTCCTGCTCTGAGGATCTACTTCTCTCTAGATAACATATGGTACAGATAGGAATATTCCAATGGGACCATAGGATGGAATATGTGAGTAATTTCCTCAATTTCTTCATAGTGCATTTTAGATCATGAATAATTTGCCTCCTTATCTATCTGTTACAGTCTTTCATTTGATTTATTGTCAGAGGATAATTGTAATCCACGAGGTTTCTCAAACTTGGTCAGAATGGGAAGTTACAATTATGATTCCAGGACCACAGCCCCTTCATTCTAATCCACACATGAATTTCCACCCACCAAACCACTGGAAAAAAGGCACCACTTAATTAAAATTAGTAGACAAAAAAGCAATGGATAAAAGCTGTAGAGGTGAAGACACCCTCATTTAATTAAGACTAATCAGCACTTCCTACCTAAAGTAGTATCTTACAAACATAGAAACGCTGAACCAGAGTCTGCATCAATTTGCATGCCTTAATATCTAATCAGGTTTTGACTTCTAAATAATTGACCCATTGCTGCCTCTGCACTGCTCTTTTTTGTTAAGTGCTTTCAATTTGGATTATTGGCCATCATCTTGGCTTTCAATGTAGCAAACCTGTAACCTTCAAAGTGGAAGAGTTTTGTGCATCTGTTCTCCATAATATACTAGTAACTTTAAGTATCAGCTTTTAAAATTAGACCAGCAGATTTTGAGTTGTCTTCCATCTAACCCAGGGGTGTCAAACTGCCGACCCATGGGCCGGATGTATCATGTCGTAACCGCACCCAACCCATTGCTGGCAATGGAAAAAAAGTCACGATATGTCACGACACATCATGTGATGTTGCGAGTTTGACCCTTGATCTAACCCAACAGAATGTTAGAAAACAAATTGCATAAGAGGGTTCAAATTCTGTTTTCCTAACTAATCTTCTCAAAGCAGAATAGAATCAATTGTCACATGGCAGGAAAGACTAGAAAAAGTAAGAGTTTAAAAATGGGCTGGATCCTACCCCAAAATGCCCAATGTATCCCTACAGGAGAAGCAATTGGACTGTAGCTCAGAATGCTCCATTCTTAGCTCTTCTCCCCTGCCCCAGAACAGAGCACGTGTAATTTGCTCTACACTTCCTGTTGCACATTTAAACACACAGATACAAGAGGGAGTGCAGAAACACACACATAAAGGCAACACATATGCATCCACCCTGATTAGACCATTAAATAATACACATAGGCAGCATGCATAATTTATTTATGCATAATTCATGCAAAAACCCCAATTCTTGAAATGAATACACACATACATTGCTGGCTGTGGAATTCTGGGAGTTGAAGTCCACATGCCTTAAAATTGTCAAGGTTGAGAAACACTGCTCTATATATACAGGTGGCTTTATCTTGTCAATATTGATAGGAGTGTGGTTTTTTTTCTTGGTACTTGTTGGCAATGTTGATTGACTGTGATGAAGTGTTTTGGTTTTTTTGTTTCATTTTTAGCTTTGTGATTAGGGTTAGGGTGTAGATATTATTTATCTTAATGTGCTTGTTGACATCAGACTTATCTGAGTGTCTGGCAGCTAGAGATAAACAATATCTGGCACTGATGAAGTTACCTAGCTGGGTAATGAAATATCTGCAAGAAAACAACCAAGCCCAGAGAGCAGCAAGGACCACACCCTTCAACCCTGAGCTACAAATATTCCCCTCTATTGGCATCATCACAGTCTTCTAGAAAGTGATGTTAGGAACCAAGGAATATGATGTAACCGATGTTAAAAATAAAGTTTCTATCTGGGAAAGAAAAAGAAAACTTTTAATATCAGGCTTATTTTTAAGTATCCCAAATAATAAGTAGCTACATCTTTCCTAATAAGGTGGAAAAGTAGGTCTGCCTCATACTGAGCTTTCTTGAAATGCTGCAGAGAATTCCAATGAAGGCTGTGTTTCTTCCTCAAGGAATTCACAACTCATACCTTAATCAGGCCTTCCTAAGACACAGATCTCTTACTTGGAGGCTTAGGTGGCAGCAAAACGACAATCCCTCAAGCTTCTCAGAAGTCTGAAACTTCAAAATCAGGTGTGGACCTTTTTAGAGTCTAGTCAAAAACTCTTGGGAAAGGGAGAGCAGGAGGGGAACAATATTGATCTTAATGCTTACACCTTGTACGTAAGAGCTGCCTTGTACATAAGAAAGCCCTGGGGTTGCAACTTGATTATGCTTCCCTTGACTGGACTTCCCTGCCATCAGTCCAATTCCCTTAAGATAGAATTAGCTCGTCCTACAACTCTCCCAGTTAATCACAGAGAAGGTGGTATGGTTTCTTCACATTACAGATACAGAGAGAAAGAGAACAAACCAAATGCACAAATTATGTGGGAAGAGTTTTTTTTAGTAACATGAGAAACATTTTTAATTACAACGCTCAAATTATTGAAGAATTTTTGTCTGAATCCATGATTCTTCACTGACTCTCACCAGTGTTAGGCAGATCAAAGAACACTGAACTTCAAGGTTAATCACTCATTCACAGTAAAAGAAATGATGTCCAGAATGCTCCAGTTTATCATAAAGGCTCTTTCATTTTGTGTTTATAAAACTTATAACTCCTCCGGTAACTGAAGAACAATCTAATTCAGTAATCAATTATTTTTTTAGGAATGTTGGCTTTCTGGGACAACCATCGAAAAGCAAATTTAGCAAGGGTGGAATGGGAGGGAGAAATCTAATCAAATATTGATATCATAATAGAAATGTATCTCTTCAGTTGGGGACTGATTAACTGGTTCCAAATTTCCTAAGATTCAAAGAAGAAAGAACCATCAATGTTCTATCAATAATTTTAGGATGCTGGTGGACAGTATCTTGTCTGAGGTCGTGGCAAAGATATCAAGAGGATAAACTGTAGTGGTCTCTGTGAGGGAGCAAACCTGGCAAGCAGGATTATGCCGGATTATATGTACAGTCTCCCTAGTCGACTCTTGACAGAATCTCTCCTCTTCTGCCTTGTTAGACAGAGACTTTTCCCTTCAGAATCGGGCCCCACATCCATCTGAAAGGAATGTGCACTTCTCAATGCAAGCATACTACACTGTTTTGTATGAGGAAACCAAACAAAGGAAAATGCAGCAAAAGCAAGAGTAATTAAGCACTGACCAGCTCTGCTGCTAATTTCCATTGTAAAGCTTTTCAGGCTGTCTGGAGCTAAACAGGGCTATTTAAATTGGAAATTAAGACCCTTTACACCCTTGTGCAGCTGTCGCTTTCTTTCACTTTTATGCTGAAACTAGTGGCATAATTGTAGCAGTCATTCGGAAAGTACAAATATCAGTCACAGAAAAGCAACTCTGGGACAAAGCTCCCGCAAGCAGCCAACACAGGGTTCAGCTGCTATTTTTCTACTCAGAAATGCCTTCTCTAGAGAACATTTTTGTCTAAATTCCAGAAGACTAGGCTTATCTATTTAATTTAAGATATACATGCCCCTTATAATCTTAAACAAAACAATGTGTTTTTGTGTGTGTGTGTGTGTGTGTGTGTGTGTGTTTTAAAAAAGATTGACATCTGAAATCCCCTTGATTATATTAAATTAATCAGTAAAGATGTGTGAGATGGCTATATTTTACAATTTAAAGCCATTCAGGTAGGGGGCAAAGAAATAACTACAATCCAAAAATAAACTGTTTTCAGAATAAAGACATTTTGGTTCATTCACTAATAATTTACGGTAGCAAGGATCTGTCATGAATTATCTTAAGACACGATCAGCATCCAGTGTACTATGTTAAATATGTATATATATGTATGTGTGCATGTGTGTCTATAAGAGATAGGGGGGATATTTATGTTGCTTGTCAAAGGAGCTATTGTTAGCATCATGAGTAATTCTATCCAGAAGTATTAGCATACACCATATATGCATACAATCCCTATTTATTTTTCCTCCTAACTATTTTGTGATTGTAATAGTCAGTTCTCAGAGTTAGAGGAAAACAGTCCTACTATCAGACCTATTTCTTACCAAAACAACAGGCAGATAGGCATAGGGTTTCACATCCAAAACAGAAGGCCATGCAGTCCACTGCATAATTTAAATGGGGAAAAGAGGTGCAGGAATCACTTATTTTACTATACATACAGCTCACATTTGATACACCAACTCTTTCATGATGGCTTAGGCCACAGGTCGGCAACCTGCGGCTCCGGAGCCGCATGCGGCTCTTTGAGCCTTCCCCTGCGGCTCCCAGCCTCCTCTGCCTTTGCAGAGAGAGACAGAGACAGAGAGAGGAATTGCGCTTCCCTGCTTCTCTCTCTCTCTCTCTCTCTGTGTAAAAGAGAGTGCACTCACAGTGTTCTCCGAGGAGCTGAAAAGCTTACTGGGCGGAGCTCCTCCCTTTCCTGCGTCTCTGCAGGAAGCAGGAAGGGCAGGAGAGAGCTAGCTAGCCCAGCTAGGCTGACTCAGGAATTCTGGGAGTTGAAGTCCATGAGTCATAAAAGAGACGAGGTTGCCTACCCCTGATCTTGTTGGACAATAGCCTGAAGCTTGTCAGGTGAGCAGCAGATAGGAGAGGGGGGGGGGGAGAAAGAGAGAGAGAGAAAGAGAGAGAGGGAGAGAGAGAGAGAGAGAGAGAGAGAAAGAAAGAGAGCAGGGGAAGAGGAGTGGCAGACCAAGGGCAGATAGAGAGGGAGAGAGAGAGAGAGACCCTTTTGACATCTAAAATGAAGATAACACTGCATATATCCTTTTTTTACCTGTGTGTGTGTGTGTGTGTGTGCGTGTGTGTGTGTGTGTGTATATACATACATACATATACATATATATATATACGCACACACACACATACATACACACACACAAACACACACACACCTATAATAAAGGTAAAAAAGGATATATGCAGTGTTATCTTCATTTTAGATATCAAAATGGTTTTGCGGCTCCCAGTGTTTTGTTTTTGGTGGGAAACAGGTCCAAGTGGCTCTTTAAGTGTTTTGGGTTGCCTACCCCTGGCTTAGGCATTCTCAGTAGCTTCTGGATTTTTGGGTACTCGTGAAACAGTCCAATTTGTTGAGAGAACTCTGATTATTATTGCTGCCATCTTATATCTAAGGAACTAATACTCAAGTTGAAACCTGATAAGATTGTATGAAGCTGATACAGCCCAATAGCTTTTAATATTAGTATCAAAGCCCAGCATGCTTTTAAAAAGTGCCTCTGATCTTGTGCAACTGTGAATATAGAAGCCCTTGGCCATTTAAAGCATGATTTTTTTTCAGGATTCCATGACAGAAAAAAAATGTTGCAACTATAAAACTCATATGAACTCTGATTCCATAAAACATTTGCATTTTTTCAAACTCATATTGAATCATGGAAGAACTTGGATTGCTTTAATATTCAGCAAAGGCGCTGTACTTGTGCAAGTTCCAAAACATTTATTTGTAATCATATTTCCTAGACTTACAGCCCTATTAGAGATCCAAAGCCGTATAGACCAGGGGTATCAAACTGCTGGCCCATGGGCCGGATGCATCACAGCGAAACCATACCCACCCCATTGCCAGAAATGGCAAAAAAAAGTCACAATACGTTGCAACATGTCACGTGATGTTGCAAGTTTGTCACCCCTGCTATAGACAAAGTAAGTTAAGATGCTTTATTATTTTGTCATGGCTATTACTCTGCTTAGTGTGGTCCTTCCAGGAAACTCCTAAACTTTCTTGATGACAATTTCCTCTTTTAATAGATGGCAGGAGGCAGAAGATGATTGGCTATTCTTAACTGAGTCTGATCAATTGGGAAGTCTTAAAAGCCTGGAACAAATTTGCCAAATGGGTTGATGAAAAATGTTTCCAATGTTAAAAGTCACCAACAGATGGCAATAGAGACATACTAGAAACTCTTGATATGTTCTTTAGCATCTGTTCTTTCACTTCAGTTTGCAGGAAATTGATGTGAAAAGGCTTGTGTTGCTATTGTTCATAAAATGGAAGCCTAGAATGAATACATCACTGTACTACAAGAAATATGATGACTGATGAAACAAGAATCAATCATTGTGAGTCAGAAACAAAGTATCAATCTATAGAATATCACCAGAAAGTATCACCTCTTCAGAGGTATCAAAACATATTTTTTTTGGGGGGGGGGGAATCAAAAAACAAAACCTAATTTATAAAAACACAAACAGGGAAAATTCATGATTATGGTTTTTGGGGATATAGATAGTGTCAGTCACATGGATTTTTTTGAATCACTAACAACTTAAAAGTGATATATTGCCACACTCAGAACTATGAAACAATGATTAAGCAGAATTTGTAATCACAAGAAGGAAATGTTTCTTCAAAATGGCAATATTAAACTTCATGTACCACTATGGGCAAATTCTAAAGTTGGATCTCAATAATGTTTCCCCAACTACCATTCAGTGTACACTTGGTACATGCAACATAACACTTTTTCAAAAAAACAAATAAAAGAATGAATTCATGGGCATTTGTTTAATTCAAATAAAGGTGAAAGGACTGTCAGGATTTGATTGAAGAGACAAAATATGAAGTTCTTTCATGATGGCTTTAAAAAACTTGTTGATTATTAGCAGAAGTACCATATAATGGTACCGTACCGCAATAGTAATAATGATGTGGAGAAATAAATATAAGTAACAAAAGAGCTCATTTCAAGGATTATTTTCCTGTTTCATTTATTCATTAGCCATATTTAAACTAAAATTATGGAGCTGAAAGCATTATTTTACATTCAATCCTTGTACCCTTAAGTTCAGTTCTTGCAAACCATTTGTCAATTTTTTTTCTAAGTACAAAGTGGATAATTTCCTGTTGGGTCATGTAGGATTCTAGTAGCTTAGGTTAAAAAAATGTCATTCATGTGAAGGAATAAAAGCACCTGCACTGTTTTGTCCACTACCAATCCCCAACTAAAGACAATATATGAGAAAAAAAATGAGACTGCAAACTAAGTCTTTAAAAACAGGACTTGATTGGAGTATTTTTAGACTTGAAAATAAAAGACAACAAGAAGGATATAATAGAAAATAATATATGAAGAAATTCATACAGAATGTAAAAATTGCTGCTATATGTGCACAATGCAAGACAAACAACAGTGGCCTTAGGTTACTTTCTTTGAAAGTTAGTTAAAAAAAAACACCTTAATGGTAAGAATAGTTCTCTGTAACTTTGAAACCAGTTACAAAGAAAGATTCTGAGTTCCCCTTTACCATAATTCTAGATTTTTTCACTTGCTTCATTTCCTAGAACTTTTCAGTAAATCAAGGAATTATGCAGGATTGGTAACCTATGCAGAGACCTTTTTGTAGCAACCTCATCCACCGCTAAGTGGATACATCAAATGGATACTGCTATACACAAGCCAGATCACAATAATATGCATTCGGTCTGTTGTCCATTCATCACATCTTGGTTGGGTGCAATCTAATTGCACACAAACCTGATATTTATTAGCAACCTCATGAATCCGTGATACCTGACCACCTGGGCCCAGGATGGGGATAACTGGCTTAGAAGTGAGCACATGCACTAACTAACCCCTTCTGCCAGAACAATCTAGCTATAGATACCTACCATATCTTTCTATAATGTTCTCAATAAGAGCCACCACCAACTCATACCTAGAGTCTTAATCATAAGCCCCTTTTCTTCCAACATCCTGCTTAGCCCTCACTATTCATCCATTCTGCTGAGACTAACTGCCACATATAGGGTGCCTCTGCAGACTGGCTAGAATACATCTTCACAGTCACCCACACACATCAACACATATCTGCTGCCCACTTTAAACAGTCTCACAGTTCAAACCATCAATTCTACATGTATATCAACTAAGATACCAGGGTTTTCAAATCTTTGCTGCTAATATGTCTCTCATCATACTTCAGCAGAGATACAGAGGCCTCTCCTTGTCCCCACATCCTTTATTTCAATGGGGAGTGTATATGGAAAACCTAAAATGACCTCATCTTTGCTAATTTACTTCCTTGGGTGAAGGGCAAAGTGAACTACACAGACTTGACTGGCAGCCAGATCTTTTAAACTAATACAAAGTAATGTGTTTATTACATCTGAATATCTCCTTCCAACAAAACCACCAAGAAATTAGATTTATCTTCACTGGTATGGCTTATTTTCCCAAAAGGCTTAAATAATGGTTCTTTCTTGCCATCAGAATCAGCTGCAATGCAGGCTGCTTCAGGCATTCATCTGCCCCCCCCCCTCCATTCCTCCTGGCATCTCTGCAACCTGCCAAAGTGTGCTACATGGAAGCCAGCAGAAAGACATTGAACTAACCAACAAAGTTTAAGGAAAGATTGGAAACACCTGTGCATGTTTAAGAGGAAGGGAAATTAAATCTCAGGGTAATAGTTTTCCCTTGCTAGAAGCAACTTGAGCATCTGGCTTCATGTTTTGTGACTCTGGCCTGGAATCTAGTTATTTATGATCTTGCTTTGTTAATTGACTAAGACTTCATCTCTCCTTTGACTTGGTATCATAAATCTTTGGCTTGACCTTGGACTTCTTGACTTGGAATTTATCTTTGTCCAGCTCTTATCTTCAAGTAATTCCTGTTTTCCTGCCTGTGCCTTTTTCTCAGCTATCTCATGCTGCCTTACTGTTGGGACTTGAAGCAACTAATCTTCCCTTTAACATTGTGCGTGCCTAAGTACTGTATCTGGTTCCTGAAGGGGTGCTAAGAAAGCCAGGATGTGAAAAGCTTGCTAAAAGTACAGTCCAGATCATACAGTCTATTTCACTTCATTTATTTATTTATTTATGAGACTTATATACCACTTTAAGTGCAAGCACTCTCTAAGCGGTGTACACCAGTAAGCAATGTATATATATATATATTTACATTGCCCCCAACAATCTGGGTCCTCATTTTACCTACCGCGGAAGGATGGAAGGCTGAGTCAACCTTGAGCCGGTGAGATTTGAACCGCTGACCTGCTGAACACAGTCAGCTTTAAAAAGTTTGTCCCTATTAAAAGCAAAGTGAAGAGGAAGACACTATTCTTATTTGGAAACATGTTTAGTAAACTTTTCCCCTTTGAAGCCCAAGTTGCTTAATATCCAGGTGGTCAGTGGTAAAAGTTCTGCTATTCTTTACTTCATAATTGAGTTATGAAGACAAAGCAGTTAATGAAGCAACTAACTAGCACCCCTCCCTTTGTGCCAGATTTACATTTTGCTTCTAGTAAGTTAATAGATCAACCTACTTGTTAAGAATGTGGAAAGGGCAAAAATACATCACAAGAAATATAAACAAGAGAGACAAATGCTACAAAGTACCAAGTAAAAGTATTCTAAAGTATGTCAAGGTTCCGACTGACGAACCTAACCAAGTAAACACTTTTGAGACATTCCAATTTCTTAATGTAAAACTTTATTAAATACATCATTTTGGCATATATGAAAGCAAAACCAGCTCTGGCAAGCCCCAGCCCAAATCCCTATAGTAAAAGTATAGAATTCCCCCTCCCATCCATGAACAGGTCATATTGCCCAATTAGATACAGTTATATTGTTTTGAGAATGTCTCTGAGTCAGATCAGATACCTGGTGAATTGTCCTTGATTCTCATGGTCTGCGTTCTTTATCTTTGTAGCCGGCATTCCATTTCCCCATCCTCCTCCCAAGTTCATTGCCAAGCTAAGAAACAATCATTGTTGCACCAGCAAAGCAAGCTTCAAGCTTGACAACTGCCATCATATTTCTCTTAATATTTGCTTTTTTAGTATATTCTAAGCATAGACAACTTGGTCCACTGTTCTACATAAGTTTCTAAAATACTCATCTTTCAAATTGCCTTGCATGTGCTTCCAGAAGTAGACATCAAATATAGTCTGGTCAGTGCTAAAAATTTATAAAAAGCAACATCTAGCAAATTATGAATGTTAATGAATTATGAATGTAGAGAAAATACATTAATGTTATATATTAAATAATGATGATATTCCTGATGTTCTTTCGCCTTTAATTTTTACTATCTTCTGCCAGATTGCAAATTACTGCTTATTCAATAGTCTGACAAGATTTGCAAAGCAATCATAGCATATCCAAGGCTAAGAAGCAACTGAGACATGAGATGCCCCAGAAATTATTTAAAAAACTAGACAAACTGTGCCTCACTAGGTCATCGTGTCAGAGATATTATCTTACCTAAACAAGGAAAAAGAATGACCATGGAAGAGGAGGGGGAAAAAAGCAGTGGGAGCAGGGGTGACTTCCAACTTCCTGCCAGCTTTCCCAATGAGTATCAGAAATCTTTCCTCCCTCTCTTTCCTTCCCTCCCTTTTCTTCCCTCCCTCCCTCCCTCCCTCCCTTTTCTTCCCCTCCTTCCTTTCCCATTTTCTTTCTACCTGCTGTTGAGGGTGGATGAAGGAGTGAGGGATTGCGAGACTGGCTAGGAAACTGTCACAGAACATTAAAAATGAAAATTACATGACTACAGCAGCAGCCCAGCTGTGCAGCAGCAGTCAATAGCCCTGAAGCATCCACAATTTTTACAAATTTTATTCTCTCAGGAGTCATGGGTCCTGGATTTTGGACATATTCTGTAAGTTAGCCCATTTAAGATAGCATGTTCTATGATCCACTGTTTCATCCAGTTAAATGCTATTGTGGCAAGAATTTTAGTAGTATAGAGCTGTGTGCATTTCCCAAGTCATATGTGCAGGCTATTAGAGATTTCTTCAGCACACCAGCAAAGCAAGCACAGCTCTTAAAACTTCCAATATGCAGGAGTTCATTTAGTTGACAGAAACCAGATCTTTGAACAGACTGTCAGGTTTTTAGAGAAATGATCAGACTTTCCTTTGCTTGTGTTTCAGATCATATCAAAGACATGGAAGGTAAACCAGACATGGACTACATGGATCTGACTGAGAAATGGTGTATGTATTACGAGTAAGGGGGGGGGAAGAAAAAGGGTGAAAAGAAAATGCTTTCTAGATGCTCTATATAGTAGGAGTCCACAATCCCTGGTCCATGGACTGGCACCAGGCCACAGATGCCAGAAACTGGGCTGCAGAAACAAGCGAAGCTCCATCCATGGGATGCAGGCAGCATGCAAAACCATGCCCCTTCCAGTCCACAGAAAAACCTCTCTCCACGGAATTGGTCCCTGATGCCCAAAAGGTTGGGGGCTTCTGCTCTATGGAACAATAAAATATTGGAAATTCCAGAACCTGACCCTTTTGTATCTATATATCTTTAACCACAGATATGTATTTTTTTTCAAATCCAATAAACTTGGAAGAAAATTATAAATGAAATATTTACTTTCCTGCTACTTTATTTCTCTCAACTATTTGGGAGGATAGGTTCTATTTAAAATAAGTATTCCTTCTCTCACAAAATTTGCACTTCCTCCTTACCCCCATCTAATTTGTTGTGAGAGACCATAGCCCAGTACAGTGATTTCATCAGAAAGCCACTGATGGACCACCCTAATGGCTTGTAGCACAAGACAATGGAATACAAGATTTTTAAAAGAGACACTGAAGAGTGGATACCTGATCAGGACAACATTTTTGGTAGGCTGGTCATTTTACTAAAATATTTGGGAATGAGATAGCAACTGGTTATTCAAAGGAACTGGTACACAAAATTCCTGGGGTGCTCAACAACTCAAGTGAATTCAAGTGAATAGTTACTATCAGGAAACCATTTTAAAACAGCTTGCTATGAAAATTGCTCTGTCTTATACAGCAGTTTGTCATGTGATTTGATAATATTCTTAAAAAAAAAAGCCTTTAAGGAAATTGAAGGGCTGGAAGGTGTTACACAGCTACAAATTTTTGCATAGATGCAGCTGTCATAAAAAAACCTAATCATACTGCGGGTGCTGCAGGTGTAAGGTATTATCAGAACCTAGAGAATGACCTTAAAGACTGTCACAAATAGATTGCAAGATAGCATAAAATAAATTTAAAAGATCAACTTTATGAATGGATGGATTAGGTGCAGCAGGAGGTCTGAACAAGTAATGGTTCTCAATTTGAATGTCTTTAAAAAGATTTGGGAAACACCCACAACTTCTGAAGGCAAGCCAGTCCACTGCTTAATTGTTCTGTTAGGAAATTTCTCCTTATTTCTAGATTGGATCTCTCCTTGATAAGTTCCATTTATTGCTTCTTGCCCTGCCTTCAGGTGCTTTGGAGAATAGATTGATCCTCTCTTTGTGGCAGCCCCTTAGATATTGAAAGATTGCTATCATATCACCTATAGTCCTTCTCTTCATAAGACTAGACATACCCAATTCTTGCAACCGTTCTTCATGTTTGGCCTCCAATCCCCTGATCATCTTTGTTGCTCTTCTCTGCACTCTTTGAGTCTCAACATCTTTTTTATATCACGACAACCAAAACTGAGTGCAATATTGTAAGTGTGGTCTTACCAAGGCATAAAGTGGTACTAACACTTCACGTAATCTTGATTCTATCACTCTGTTAATGCAGTTTAGGATTGCATTGGTGGCTGCAGCACATTGCTGCACATATTTAAATGGTTGTCCACTAGGACTACTAGATCCCTCTCATACTTACAGCTATTGAACTATTCCATACCTTTGGTTTGTCTTGCCTAATTGTAAAACTTTACTTTTCTTACCACTTAATTTTATTTTGTTGGACAGGGCCCAGTGTTCAAGTCTGTGGAGATCCTTCTGTGTCCTGAGCCTCTTCTGGAGTGTTGCTTATTCCTGTGAGCTTGGTGTCATCTGCAAATTTTCCCTCCCATCCCCTCATCTAAATCATTTATTAATATGCTGAAGAGTACTGGGTCTAAGACAGAATCTTGAGGTACTCCACTGCATTCTTCCCCCCATGTAGATGTAGTTCCATTAAGGGCTATATGCTGAATGCAGTTGGTCAGCCAGTTATGAATCTATCTGGTGGTGATAGTGTCTAACCCACATTTTTCTTTTTTTAGCAAATAATAGGTTGTGGTCTACTTTATCAAATGCCTTACTGAAGTCCAAATCATTTATATCCATAGCACATCACTGGTTCACTAAATTAGTCACTTTGTTAAAAAAAAAAAAGCAATAAGATTTGTCTAGTATGATTTGTTTTTGACAAACCCATTTTGGCTTGTGGTTATAACTTTTCTTGTTTCTAGGTGTCTGTAGATTTGTTGCTTGATTATCTTTTCCAGGATTTTCCCAGGTATTGGCCTGCAGTTTCCTGGATCTATTTCCCCCCCTTTTTTGAAGATGGGAATCACATCAGCTCTTTTCCAATCCTTGGTAGTCCCTCTATGGTCCAGGACCTTTGAAAGATCTGGTTCAGTGGTTCTGAAATCACATCTGCCAGCTCCTTCAGAATCCTGGGATAGAATCCATCTGGACCTGGTGATTTAAACTTATCTAGACAGCAAAGGTGTTTTCTTACCATTTTCTGGCAAATTTTGAATTATATACCTAATCTGTCTTTAACAGTACAGTTTTTGAGAAGTTGGTCTGTTTTTTCTTTTTGTGTAATGACAGATGCAAATAATGAGTTTCTCCCTATTGGTCGTTACCTTCATGCCATCATCTCCCATTAGTGGACCAATCTTTTCTTTGACTTTTTTCTTTTTTTTTTCCTTTTTGAAAGAAACTTTTATTATTTTTTATATTTGTTATAAGTCTTAGGTCATTCTGAGTCTTACCTTTCCTGACTTCATCTTTGCATATTCTGGCTATCTGCTTTCTGTCTTAGTTATGTGCCCTTCTTTCCACTTGTCTTAGTTTATGAGAGAGTTCTTTTTGCAGTCATTCTGGTTTCTTCTGGGATCTCTTTTTTTTTCCCCAATGTTATCGTGCTATAAACTGGGCCTTTATAATCTCATACTTCAGAGTTTACCAAGCATCTTGAGTTGTTTTCCCCTCGAAGATTTCCATCCATTGAATCCTTCCCAAACTCTTTCTAAATTTATTGAAATCAAATATACAAAATTTAAAAAGTGGGATCCACTAATACCGTGTAGAAATGATATGGTTATAAGGCTGGCGTCCTTTACTGTATATCAAACATAAAAGAAAAGAAGTCAGACTGCAATTAAAAGTTTAGAAAATAAGACAAGAGCTTTTATTTAATAATTAATATATTGGTTATCATGTCCCATATAATATAGCATTAGGACTGAATTTATTTTTTTTAAAAGCAATTTAATATAGTTGCTATATTAAATACTGGCTTGAAATGTTGCTGACAAGCTTTGAATACCTATTTCTGTCAAAAGACAGAAAATGTTTTCAAGAGATACATTTTTAAAAAAATCAAAATTCTTATAATAGTTATAAACTCATTGTGAAAAACATTTTTATGAAGAAAAATAAACAAAGCCTCCAATTCAAATATCAATTATTAAGCAAACAAAAAAATTGTTCATGAATAGCGGCATCATTCCATGTATTGATTTTTGCACACATTTTATTTTTAAATGAAGTCTGAGAAAAATAAATTGACAAGAAACTCATTTAAATGAATCTTTATGTACACTATTTTTTCTAAAAAAAAGTTTTAGCCCATCTTCCCCAGTCTCTAAATTTAGCAATTAAAAATATCTATGAAGTTTTTTTTTAATAAAGCACTTTTAAAACTTTGGGTGTAGTTGCTGATTTGAACAGAGTGCAGCAGCTAGAAGCTGAATTGGATAGGATGAGGGAATGCATCCATCCTTGCTCTTCTTAACCTTTTGGTTGCCTTCAATACTCACTTAATGACTATTCATTCAGTATCCATTCAAACTTATGAGGGTGCGGAATGAAAGGAGTTATGACTGATGCTTGACATTTATAGCCATTGCAATGTCCCTGCAGTTGTGTGATTAAAAATTGGACAACACGCCCAACTTTATGACTGTGAGGGCACTACAACTCTCCCACCAGCACATCTCCCTCAACCTAAGTTGCCCCTGAAGTAGAGGCCCAGAATCTTCAGTAGTTCTGCATAATTTCAGAAGTCTTTTGAACCCCGTGCAAACAGGCTCCATTCTTTGGAAGCCTCTGGAAGCCCCATTCAAGAACAGGCTCCATTTTCACAGGTCTTCTGAGGTTGCACAGAGATTTCAGAAACTACCAAAATCATGCAGAACTTTTGGAGGTTTCCGAAGAACAGAGCCTGTTCATGCAGGTCTTTGGAAAGTTTCTGAAGTTGCATGACATTTCCAGAGCTTTCTAAGTCTAAGCATGAACAATCTCTGGGAAAGAATGCCTGGTGCAACCAAAAGCTACCTCGGATAGGCTGTGTAGGCCTCTCAACATCAGGAGAACATGCTTGTAGGTAAGCAATGCTGAATAAGTATCACACTATGTTGTATCATGCTATGTTGTTGGATAATTAAAAGAGCTTTATTAATAAGTATCATGCTATGTTGTTGGATAATTAAAACAGTAAACAAGTTTCCGTTGATATGAGGGTGGGTGAGTACAGGGTATTGAGGAAGAATGCCTAAGGAAACATGAGTTTCTTCAACATAAAATCATAGCATTTACATGTATGAAAGTATAAAAAACATAGCTTTAACTGGAAATTTGATCATCTTAATTTGGAATAGTCATTAATAGAATTTATCATAACCATCAATTGTTTTTTGGGAAAGTGCTGCAGGTAATTTGCATGTTTAAAATAAAGACAAGACTTTGTATGTATAATGTTAAGAATATTATGGTTAGGGCAGCTACATCTATAATAGTTGTATTATACATAGTAACAAAGCATAAAAATAATTCAGATTATTACTGAATAAGCAGAATCAAAGTTATTTTTAAAATATACTTTTACAAATAACTCTTTTCATTATCTGGACTACCAATTCTGCCTATATTTCAAAATATTCTCAGATTTTCTTCTATGTCGTATTGACATTCTAACTACCTTAGTTTAATAGCAATGAGACAAAGAGGCTTTTGTTGTTGTTGTGGCTGGCGCAATGCATAAAATTCCAGTTTGATTAGCCAGTAAGAACACAGAAATTACGGCCGCCAGTAGGATCAAAGAAAAATATCTACATCTGTACATGCACACACCATATGCACCCACCACAGAGCTATTAAGATGTAACCACACAGTGATTATGCAAATCAGACATCCCACAGCTAAAGCGCAGGGAATTGCATAACTGAGGAAATCCACAATTATGCAGTCAAGCTGAAGCAATTCAATCACTCAGCACTGCTACCCTATTATTGGTTCAGGACTGTCTTTCCAAGTCATGAATGCTTTTGATGCCTACAGTATGCTCTACAAAGGAAGAAAAACACATGGCAAGCTGAAGACAACTTGCTACTGAAACTCTTACGTGTATATAGCTTTACTGAACTTTATATCCTAATATGTATAAACAGGAAATTCACACTGTGATTCATTTCCAAGGACATGTTTGGACGATGAACAGAAGAAGAGGAAATGTTCCAGATGGTACCAATACAAGAATTTAAGCTATTAGTTTATTTGATTTTGCTAATCTATGTTAGAGATCTAGTGGGTAAATTAGCATATGAATAAACATCTAGAATAAATATATAATTTTAAAAGCAATTAATTAATCAACCAGAGAACTAATGTGATGTAATGATTAAAGTGTTCAGCTGAAATCCACACTCAGCCATGGAAATTCACCAGGGACTTTGGGTCAGTCACTCTCTCAGACCAACCAACTTCACATCGTGGTAGCGGTTGTGATGAAAGGTAACAGAATAGTATATCTGCTGTCTTGAACTTTGAAATGACAACTGAGATATAAATGTAATAAATAAATGAACAGATTTACAATGAATACAACGACATATTTTATGTAATTACATAGATAAATATAGCATAAATGTGCTCAAATGATATGTATAGTTTTAGTTGTCATATTTTCACATACAATACTATATCTAAAAGAATGACCTGAAAAAAATATTTTTTTAAAAAAGTATTTTTTAATTCTTCTGTGTCTGGATCAAACTTTAAACTGCCAGAATGAATCCACCTTCTTGGCTTTGTCATTGGCCAAATGTAAGTCATTATCAGTACATATTTCTGGTAGTAGCCGACATGCCAGCAGATGAGCCGGACTCTGTGTCTCTCCACATTCACATAGCATGTTATTATCCACTAAGAATTTCTATCTGAGCATCAACCTTGGCTGCTTGGGGGATGGGTGGACTTTAGCTCCCAGAATTCCCCAGCCAGCCATGTTGGCTGGGGAATTCTGGGAGTTGGGGTCCACATGTCTTCAAGTGGCCAGGGTTGAGAAACACTGGCTTAGTGGCATCCATCTCCTCCATCTGTTTATTTGGTATCTGTCTGTTGAGCATGGGTGATAGGAAACTATCTGGCAGAATCAATGCATTTCTTTCTATCTTTTCTTCTTTTAAAGGGATTATTTCCCTTCTAGGATGGCTGAGGTTAAATATCATGAAATTTGTACATCCTTTGTGTTGGAAACTTCTTTTAATCATTTTACTCTTTCGGACATTGAGCAACTGCATCTTACATTAATAAATGTCACAAAATCATTCCAACTCTCAACCTATGCAGGGTTCTCCAAGTAGTATCAGGGAGGTCCAACCCTTCCGCCATATTCTCCTTTAATGTTATTCCTTATTAAGGTGTTGAAATAGATACATATTTTTACTACATACTTTTTTATACTAAATGCTACAATTAGAAGTGATGTCCATATCCAACAGAAACTTCCTTTTTTTTCCAAAACCACAAGAAGTTCATCCTTTGAAGTCCGTACTGCTGCTATTTCTTTAGCAAATATATAAACCATCTTAATCTCAAGGACTCCAGGCAGAATACAGGATGAACTAGAACACGGCCATTAAAATATAAAAAAAAAGTACAGTAAAATCAGAAAGTAACTTGCAATAGTGGAGAATATCTGTAGCTCGGGTGTAGAATGAGGGTGAAGGTTTGTTCTCCAAGCCTGTGGATTGATTTCCGAACATTTCATTACCAAGCTGGGTAACATCTTCAGCAGAGCGTAGGACAGGGGTAGGCAACCCAAAACGCTCAAAGAGCCACTTGGACCCATTTCCCATCGAAAACAAAACACTGGGAGCCGCAAAACCCTTTTGCTATCTAAAATGAAGATAACACTATATATATCCTTTTTTACCTTTATTTTTTATATATATTCAGATTTCTTTTTGCCGACAAAGAGTAAAAGAATTAAGAGGGAGACTAGAATAGGTATTTCGAGCTCATTATGCTCTCATCAGGTAGCCACACCCTTTATGGGATACGAACCTAGGCAGCCTACATGCTAGGCAGTTGTATTAACCACCAGGCCACCGGCTCTCCTCCCCTTTGTCAGCTGAGTCAAGGGAGTATATACAGAAAATTTTTCAGACAGACCGGTTTGATTGATTGCACATTGGCATTTTTGACT
The DNA here is from genome assembly GCF_016545835.1 of Crotalus tigris. Classification (NCBI taxonomy): domain Eukaryota; kingdom Metazoa; phylum Chordata; class Lepidosauria; order Squamata; family Viperidae; genus Crotalus; species Crotalus tigris. Next base: position 1,721,482 of record NW_024100213.1, on the reverse strand, counting down.
GCTATACTGCAGTTCTACTTTTTTATAATCAGTTTTGCCTTGCAGCCCTCCAACTTGGGGCGTTAAGCAGGCTCAAGTCGCTACAGCAATACATTACAAATTCAGATTTCTTTTTGCTGACAAAGAGTGGCCTGGTGGTCTCTTTCTCTTTCTCTCTCACTTTCTCTTTCCTCTTTCTCTTTCCTCTGTCTCTCTCTCTTTCCTCTCTTTCTCTTTCCTGTCTCTTTCTCTCTCTTTTTCGCTTTCCTGTCTCTCTCTTTCTCTTTCCTCTCTCCCTTTCTCTTTCCCCCCTCTCTCTCTTTCTCTTTCATCACACTTTTTCTCTTTCCTCTTCCTCTCTCTCTGTTTCCTCTCTCTTTCCCCCTCTCTCTTTCTCTTTCCTCTCTCACTTTCTCTCTTTCCTCTCTCCCTCTCTCTTTCCTCTCTCCTCTCTCTCTGTCTGTCTGTCTCTGTCTCTCTCTCTGTCTCTGTGTGTGTCTCTCTCTCTGTCTGTCTCTGTCTCTCTCTGTGTGTCTCTGTCTCTGTCTGTCTGTCTCTGTCTCTCTCTCTCTCTGGGCCTGTCTCTCTCTGTGTGTGTCTGTCTGTCTGTGTGTTTCTCTCTCTATCTATCTGTCTCTTTCTCTGTGTCTCTCTGTGTCTGTTTCTGTCTCTCTATCTTGTGTCTCTGTCTCTGTCTGTCTATCTCTCTCTGTCTCTGTCTCTGTCTCTATCTTAGTCTCTCTCTCTGTCTGTCTGTCCCTGTCTCTGTCTCTCTCTCTCTCTCTCCATGTCTCTCTCTCTCTCTTTCTCTGTCTCTCTCTGTGTCAGTCTGTCTGTCTATCTTTCTGCCTCTCTCTGTCTCAATCTCTCTGTCTCTGTTTCTCTCTCTGTCTATCTATCTGTGTCTCTGTCTGTGTCTCTCTGTCTCTCTCTCGTTCTCTGTCTCTCTGTCTCTCTCTCTCTGTCTCTTTCTCTGTCACTCTGTCTGTGTGTATGTGTCTCTGTCTCTCTCTCTCTCTCTCTCTCTCTTTCTCTGTCTTTGTCTCTCTCTTACTCTCTAGCTTTCTCTTTTTTCTCTCTCTCTCTGTCTCTGTCTCTCTGTGTGTCTCTCTCTGTCTCTCTCTCTGTGTGTCTCTCTCTGTCTCTCTCTCTCTGTGTCTGTCTCTCTCCATCTGTCTCTGTCTCTTTCTCTCTCTATCTGTCTCTCTCTCTCTAACTCTGTCTCTCTGTGTGTGTTTGTCTGTCTCTGTCTCTGTCTCTCTGTCTGTCTCCGTTTCTGTCTCTTTCTTTGTCTCTCTCTCTGTCTCTGTCTGTCTCTCTGTGTCTGTCTGTCTCTCTCTTTCTCTTTCTCTGTCTCTGCCTCTATCTGTCTCTCTGATTCTGTATCTCTGTGTGTGTGTGTGTGTGTGTGTGTCTCTATCTATTTATCACTGTCTCTGTCTCTCTCTATCTGTCTCTCTCTAACTCTGTCTGTCTGTCTCTGTCTCTATCTCTCCTCCATCTCTCTCTCGCTCTGTCTCTCTCTGTCTCTGTGTGTGTTTCTGCCTCTGTCTTTCTCTCTCTCTTCCTCTCTCTGTGTGTCTCTGTCTCTCTCTGTCTCTTTCTCTGTCTCTATCTGTCTCTGTCTCTCTGTGTGTCTCTGTCTCTCTCTTTCTCTGTCTCTGTCTCTCTGTGTGTATGTGTCTCTCTCTCCCCCCCTCTGTCTCTCCCTATCTGTCTCTCTCTCTCTCTCTGTGTGTGTGTGTGTGTGTGTGTGTATCCATCTCTGTCTCTCAATCTCTCTGTCTCTGTCTGTGTCTCTTTCTGTGTCTCTCTCTGTCTCCCTCTCTCTGTGTGTGTCTCTATCTCTCTCTTTGTGTCTCTATCTCTCTGTGTCTCTCTCTCTGTCACTCTGTTTGTGTCTGTCTCTTTGTGTGTATCTCTCTCTATCTCTGTCTCTCTCTGTTTCTGTGTCTCTCTTTCTCTGTGTCTGTCTGTCTCTGTCTCTCTCCATCTCTTTCTTTGTCTCTCTCTGTCTGTCTGTCTGTCTCTGTCTGTCTCTCTCTCTCTCTCTGTTTCTCTCTCTGTCTCTGTCACTCTCTCTCTGTGTGTGTGTCTCTGTCTCTCAATCTCTCTGTCTCTGTCTGTGTCTCTCTCTCTGTCTCTCTGTCTGTGTGTCTCTCTTTCTCTGTTTGTGTCTCTGTCTCTCTGTGTGTGTCTCTCTGTCTCTCTCTCTCTGTCACTCTCTGTCTCTCTGTGTGTGTCTGTCTCTGTGTGTGTGTCTCTCTCTCTATGTATGTCTCTGTCTCTCTCTGTGTCTCTCTCTTTTCTCTCTCTTTTCTCTCTCTCTCTTTCCTCTCTTTCTCTTTCCTCTCTCTCTCTCTCTTTTTCCCTTTCCCTTTCCTGTCTCTTTTTCTCTTTCCCGTTATCTCTTTCTCTTTCTCTCTCTTTCTCTTTTTTTGTTTCACTTTCTCTTTCTCTCTCTTTCTCTTTCCTCTCTTTATTTCTTTCTTTCCTCTCTCTTTCTCCCTTTCCTCTCTCTCTTTCTCTTTCCTCTCTCTTTTTCTCTTTCCTCTTCCTCTCTTTCTCTCTTTCATCTCTTTCCCTCTCCCTCTTTCTCTCTTTTTCCATCTCTTTCTCTCGTTCCTCTCCCCTCTTTCCTCTCTCTATCTTTATCTTTCCTCTCTCTCCCTCTTTCTCTTTCTTTTCTCTCTTTCTCTCTCTTTCTTCTCTCTCTCTCTCTCTCTTTCTCTTTCCTCTCTCTCTCTCTCTTTCTCTTCCCCTTTCTCTTTCCTCTCTCTTTCTCTTTCTCTCTCCTCTCTCTTTCCCTTTCTCTTTCCTTTCTTTCTCTCTTTTTTCTTTCCCGCTCTCTCTCTTTCTCTCTCTCACTTTCTCTCTTTCCTCTCTTTCTTTCCACTTTCTCTCTCTCTTTCTCTCTCTTTCTCTTTCCTCTCTTACTCTTTCCTCTCTCTTTCTCTTTCTCTCTTTTTCCTCTCTCTCTTTCTTTCTCTTTCCTCTCTTTCTTTCTCTTCCTTTCTCTTTCCTCTCTCTCTTTCCTCTCTCTTTCTCTCTTTCCTCTCTCTCTTTCTCTCACTCTCTCTTCCCTCTCTTTCTCTTTCCTCTCTCTCTCTTTCTCCCCTTCCTCTCCCTTTCTCTCTTTCTCTCTCTCTTTCTTTCTCTTTCTTTCTCTCTACCCACACCGACATCCAAAAGCACCAGTTCGATTGGAGCAACACAAAAATTATCAGCCACGGTACCACCCACCACACTTGTAAGTTCATTGAAGCCTGGCATTCTACAAGCAATTCCATCAACAGACACATTGACCTACAACCAGCCTGCAAACCCCACAAAATCCAAATCAGGACAGCACCTACTCTCAACCAACCCACGCAAGCCCCCCCCCAGCAGTTCACCTCCCAATGAACCTGACCTCATGTAACTCCCATCACAAGACCTAGCAAAAGACTCACTGATGACTTACACCTGACCCATCACAAGACTCATCACAAGACCCTCACTCATCACACCCACAACTGAAGCCCTTATAAACAGAAGAACATTGACACTGACATGCCCTAAACTCCATTGAAGATGTTACCTAGCCTGGTAATGAAACATTTGAAAACCAAGCCACAAGAAAGTAACTTGTGTCAATAATAAAAACAATAATCACATCTGGAACCAAACTGCAAAAATAAAGGAGGTATTTTTAAAAAGGAGATGGGGACTTTCAGGCAGCTAATCCTGAGCAAAAAACTAGTATGGCTTTTTCCACATGGGCATATAATATGATCCTGTTTCTTTGTATTTCTACACCAAGGCTAGATCAACCCAGAGAATGTTGCATTAAAATAATCATGAAGTAGCCAATGCATTCCTTGCTGCAAGGGCCACCTGAAAATCCAGGGGCAGTTTAGGATTACGGTATAATCCCTATCTTAGATTTGATTTTTCAAGTGGAGCACAACCACCTCTGAAAGAGAAAATCTCAGTTTTGCTATTGACAAAGAACAGCTCTATGCTTTAATTTATTTCAGTTTATTTGCCTGTCATTCATGCATTTTCCTTGGAATTACATGATAGCAATGATCAAGATATATGTGATATCTTAGTCAAAGTTCAGGTTCATCTTTCAGAAGGGCTAAACAACTTAGAGAAAAAAACTTTGTGTAAATAACAAACAAACTAAAACCTAAATCATAAATGATTATGATAAGAGTTATGCCATCAAAACTACATAGATATCCTCCAGGATGATCTATCCCCAATGTACCAATCATGACTGTATTTAAATCCCTCTACCTTGCTGCTGGTGGTCCTCTTTTTTTTTTTTTTGTAGAGAAAAAAAGAGTGAGTTCTTTGTATTGCACTGTCAAAATATTATAATTTTAGCCTAGCAATTTTGCCTTGAGAGAGAACTCTGGATTGATTTGTTCTATGATCCATTTTGTAGATATAAATATATCATGGAATCTGAATATCTTTTCCAGGGCCTTCTTTCCACTACTACTACACACATACACACAAACACACACAAATTATTTGGAAGCTCTCAAGTGCATTCAGGAAGCACATTGTTTAACTAGGTAGGAAGAAATAGCAAGCAGGATACGAAAAGAAACCACTTCAAGGGAGGTATAGCTCACTTGACAAAAAAAAGCAAAATATTCCAAAACCAGTTAACCCTCAAACTAAGCCTCAGCCAAAAGGTTACAATATTGTACTTTGAAACTGTCCTCTCAAAGAAATAGTTTTTGCCAAGAAATCCAGAATAATTCTGCCAAATTACTCCATAGGTAATAACTAAAAAGATGTAGGTTAATTAATGAGGAATCACAACAATCCTTTTATTGGACATCAAGAAAGTTATGTAGCAGTGTACACAAAATCCTTCTCTAAAAATGCACAAAAAGAGCAAATGTGAGGATGACTGTACTAAGGACAATGGATGGAGGTGTAAAAACTGAACTGGGGACATAATCTGCAGCCTCCAGTCCTAGTTTAGCAATCCTAGTTTAAATGGAATGGTAAAAACTTAACCCTAATCCTAATGACTTACTATCCCTAATCAAGTCTGATTGTTTCTTTTTGTTTTAATCTGTTTAGTTTTATAATTTTAATATGTTTTTTTATGTCGTTTTAACTTTTGATTGGAAGCAAGCCAGAATTGATTAGAATATGGGCAGCTATATAAATGTTTTAAATAAATTAATACTGGAGACTTGAGCACTGTGGTGTGTTAGTTCTGGTTGCAGGAGAGCAGAGAATGAGAGGTTATTCTGAGGTAAAGCATCACGTGAAGTATTAGTACCACTTTACAATGCCTTGGTAAGGCCACACTTGGAATACTGCATCCAGTTTTGGTCACCACGATGTAAAAAAGATGTTGAGACTCTAGAAAGAGTACAGAGAAGAGCAACAAAGATGATTAGGGGACTGGAGGCTAAAACATATTAGGAACGGTTGCTGGAATTGGGTATGTCTAGTTTAATGAAGAGAAGGATGAGGGGGGACATGATAGCAGTGTTCCAGTATCTCAGGGGCTGCCACAAAGAACAAGGAGTTAAGCTTTTCTCCAAAGCGCCTGAAGGCAGGATAAGAAGCAACAGATGGAAACTAACCAAAGAGAGAAGCAACCTAGAACTAAGGAGAAACTTCCTGACAGTTAGAACAATTAACCAGTGGAACAACCTGCCTGCAGAAGCAGTGAATGCTCCAATACTGGAAGTTTTTAAGAAGAGAGTAGCGAGTCATTTGTCTGAAATGGTATAGGGTTTCCTGCCTGAGCAGGGGGTTGAACTAGATGACCTCCAAGGTCTCTTCCAACTTTATTATTATTGTTGTTATTATTGTTGTTGTTATTTTTCCCAAGACTTTACTGTACAATAGCACTGCTCTGGCCCTCCATCTTTTAGTTTTCAACAAACAATGGAGACATTCATGCAGGCTTAAGCAGTTAAAAAAAGTCTACAAAAATGGAATGAGGAAGATTGAGATGCAATTGTACCTTCATACCAGTTTTGTACTGTAATGCTCCCTTCTGGTGAATATTCCATATGCCAGGGTAAGACAACTTAAATTCTCCTGCAATAATTTATATGAAATCTGGAAGTTTCTTGTACCCATTTAAAAAAGAGTCCTTTGAGTCAAACTTGAGTTGATTCCAGGTCTTGATGCATAAATCAATGTAGTTCTTTTGGGAACAATATGGAAATAGTTAGCCACTGGGCAGGTTACTTCTTGAGCTGAGGATCCAGCAGTGAAATAAGTGAGGTGGTTCTTGCAATGTATCATTTTCATGTTGAAATACAGGAATTCTAGAATACTTTGTAATTTTAAATAATTTAAAGCTCTGTTTAAGCCTTCCTAGATAATGAAAAAACAAGATTGCTTTGGTTTGGCTTGTTTCTAAAAATTATGGAGGCATGATTGACAGAGCCCTAATTTACTGAACTGGTATAGCAGTCTCTATAATAAATGTAGCACCTTGTTTCACCGAAAATAAGACTGGGTCTTATATTATTTTTTGCTCCAAAACACGTGTTAGGGCAGTGGTGGCGAACCTATGGCATGGGTGCCAGAGGCAGCACTCAGAGTCCTCTCTGTGGGCACCCGCGCCATCGCCCCAGTCCTAGGTCTTCAGCTGGGTTTTATAAAACCTTTTTGCTTTAGTCCTCCGCTTCCGTGTACAAAAAAAAATGTTCAATCAATCAGTCAATTTCAACTTCTCATGGGAAAAAAAAAAGATCTTGCAAAGTTGGAATTGATTGATCGAACTTTTTAGTCCCACCCAGTCTGCCGTTACCATTGCAGCCACGCCCACCCAATGGGCCACACCCACCCGGCACCTGACGATGCATAAGTGGGTTTTGGGTTGCAGTTTGGGCACTCGGTCTCTAAAAGGTTCGCCATCACTGTGTTAGGGCATATTTTCCAATTAGGGCTTATAGTTGGGGAAATACGGTACTAAATGTGTCCATCTGGCTGACAATCTTAACTGGGGCTTATTTTGGGGTGGGGCTTATATTACAAGCATCGTGAAAAATCATGCTAGGGCTTATTTTCCAGTTGGGTTTTATTTTCGGGGAAACACAGTAAGTGCTGAATTTGGCGTCCTTTGATTGCTGTAATCTGATGGAGTATTTTTTTAATATTTGTGAGCAAGGTCTATGACATCTAATAATGTTACAAATGTTTATAACAGGGATTGATATGTTCACTTTTTCAACATAATCCTCTATAATTATCAATGTTCAGAAGTTCTCTATTTTAGAATAGTGCACATGCTACACTGCGCAATTGGTAATTAAGAAACGTGGTGACTAATAGTTGATGAAACTACAACTGCTATGGATCAGCCAAGTATGTATGTCAAATATACGCTCACTGTCTTTGGTCTCTTGAGAAAAAAACTTAGCTAGAAATTATATCCCATATTGATAGATTTTTTTGGATGAACAATTCTGAGTAGCTTATTACTGTGGCTGCTGCTACAGAGTGAATATGAGCAAAACCAAAATACAATTTGAACTGGCAATAAGATAATATACATTTTATAGCAACATACATTTGTATACATAAATATTATAAGCCAGAAAAAGGGTGAAAAAATAAATGCTGTATTCCAACATTTATTGACAAAAACTTGTCAGTAGGAAGGCAGTGGAGCTTCTTCATTACTACCAAGAGTGAAGACACTACTTAAGAAATGAGCTACCTACCACTCAGCTTTGGAATTATGGCAATTGTAAATATTTTAGTTAACCAACCTTACACTGACTTGATTCACAGAAAATCGCACACTGATATACAAGCAGCATTCCTGGATAATAAATATATCATAAGACTCAGGCAGTTTTCCTTCAGCATGTCAGTTCCAGATGCCTCTGCAATCATCACACAAACCAAAATGGAAGCAAACACTTTAAGCTGCTGTTTGCATAGAAGCTGTTCGTAATTTGATGTAATGCACTGTACATCAGTCAACATAGTACTTAATATTGAGGACACACACAAGTCTGAGTATGCAATGACAGGCAGGCAGCAATGACATCTAGCGCACTTTATTTACCCTAATATAAATGTTCTTTGAATTCATCAAATTACCAATCAATTCACTCATCTTTGAAAACAGGTGCACTGATGTATATTAACAACTAAATTTTACAAGCTTTTAGTGAAGCAGGCATTAATGAGAAAATCAAGCAGAGAGCTCTAAAAGCCACAGTAAAAGAAGAACACAGCAGTATTTCTAAGTAAACAGAGGGATTAAATGGCAAGGGTGGGATGGTATGTTAAAATGCCTAATAAAGCTGTTCCTAGGCAGCTGCTGAAGAGAATCCTCATTTATAACAATAGAAAAATACTGTAAAAAAACCAACTATGAAACAGATATAGCCATTTGGGGGGGGGAGAGGGAGAGAGGAAGGAAATACAATGTTCTACAACAGTGACATATTGCAATATTTACAAACGCCTATGTTGTATCGTGTCCCTCTATTGTAATGATCAGTAAGTAAAGAATATTCCACTTTGCTTCAATTAACAGGATTGTTCTTTCTTCATTGTTGCTAATTTTACGATTCAGCATATCATATTAAGAGTTTGAGATAGTTCAAGAGCCAAGGTCTAGTGCAGTGGTGGCAAACCTATGGCACGGGTACTAGAGGAGGCACTCAGAGCCCTCTCTGTGGGCGTGTGCGCTGTTGCCCCAGTCCTAGGTCTTCAACTGGGTTTTATAAAACCTTTTCGCTTTAGGCCTCCTCCACCATGTGCAAAAAAAAAAAAAAAGATTCAATCAGTCAATTTCAACTTCTCGCGGAAAAAAAAAATCTTGCAAAGTTGGAATTGATTGATTGAACTTTTTAGTCCCACCCAGTCTGCCGTTTCCACCACACCCACACCCACCCAATGGGCCACACCCACCCAATGGGCCACACCTACCCGGCACCCGACGATGCATAAGTAGGTTTTGGGTTGCAGTTTGGGCACTCGGTCTCTAAAAGGTTTGCCATCACTGGTCTAGTGGTAAAGGTACTGGGCTAGAAAGCGAGAGACCGTGATTTCAAGTCCCACCTTACTCATAAAAGCCAGCTCAGTGACTTTGGGCCAGTTGTTCTCTCTCAGCTCAACTACCTCACAGAGTTATTGTTGTGGGGAAATAAGAGGAAGAAAGTATGCTGGATACATTTGCCATCTTGAGTTATTTGTAAAAACAATAAATTAAATAAAGGTACTTACAGAAGTGAGTGTTCAAGAAACAATTTTAAAAAATATGTTATTGTAAAGACACAAGAAAAATGTTATTCCATTTAAAGTGGATCAGTACTTAGTTAAAACTATGAAAATAATTCAAATGTCTCCTAAAAAAGGGATGAGGTGGGGAAAAATCTGAGTTACTTCTGTTTAAATACTGGTGGAGGGATTTTTATTGAAGTGTATCTTTAGATTGAAATATGGATATGACATTTACATAACTGATCTTTAGTTGTACTTCAAAAAGGAGCAGAAACTGCCCCAAAGTCAAAGGAGGAGCATTACACAATGTAAACAGCCTTATAGACTACTTTTAATTATATTATATTTTGACTGATTATACTTCTATTTATTTGTTTTATTTAATGGGAGCTTTTTGCATTGTTGATTGCTTTTATAATATTTATATAGAATATTGTTTGTCTTTTTTATACTCTCCTTAGGGCAGTTTCAAGAAGAGTAGTCAGTAAATATATTTCCAAGCAAATAGATAATGCAAGTTTATCCTTTTCCCTAGGAGAACAGAGAAATCCACAAGAACTTGAAAGGAAACCAAGTCTTTGATAAGTTATATGCCCCAATAGACTTCGGATCACTGCCCCTTATACAAGCATCAAATTACAGGTTTTGCTCCCTTTGACTCTATCAATGGTAGCTGATGGCCTTGGTCTCTCTAAGGGACCTTTTTTTTTTTTTTGTCAGGAGAGAGATGGGAGTATACCGGCTGTTGATGCTATAAATCTTTCTGAACAGATTTTCTGAGATAGGTATGGATAGAGCAATTTTGGTCATCTCTAGATAGTTGTTTCTAGAATGGGATAGGGATTTTGATTTAACCACAAGAGATTTACAATGTGGAATTCCACATGGCTTTATTTTATTCCTCATGCTGTTTAATAATTACATGAAGTTGCTGAGTAATATCATTCAGAGATTTAAGTGGCAATAGAATATTATCTTCATCTGAGCTCAATGAGCCTATGGAAGAGCTTGTTCTGAATTGTTGCCTGGCTAAAGTGGTGGACTGGATTTCCCAAAGGTGCTTTTTCAAAAGGCAACTGGATTTGCTTTGTTCTTCCTAGAAGATGTTTTGCTTCTCATCCAAGAAACTTCTTCAGTTCTGACTGAATGGAGAAGAATGGTAGGGTTTATATTCTTTGCAGTCATATGATTGTTAGCACTCTCTGAGAGTCATTCAGGCCATTTGGAGGTTTATCTGTGCCCTCAGGGTCACTTGAATAATGCAAATGGATGTGAAACCTTCTTGGAACTGCTGAAAGGACTGTGTTACAAACAGTCAATAGGTGGTGTTGTATCCCTCCCACTCTGTTGAGAGAGGGCTGATCAGACTTAATGTAGATGGCTTCTTTGATGGACTGGATGAGGAATAATAAACTGAAGCTCATATTGGACAAGACAAAACTGAATTACAGATAATTCTCAGCTTTTGGGGGCCATCTAATCCAGCCCCCTTTTAGTGCAAGAAATGTAGTGATCAATCACAAAGAAAATGGCTCTAAGCCTCTGATTGAAGACCTCTAATAATCAAGATCAGGATCCTAGACATGGACATTTTATATTTTATTTTCTTACTTTAGACAAAGATTTATTCAATCAATGTGTCAACGTTGCTAATATCGAATATTTTTGCTTTGACAAAGTATGCAGAACTGTCTGGTATTTTTAGAGTTAATGCAGAGGAGAAAGGGAGGAGGGAAAAGCCCGAGAAAGGGAAAGGAAGGGAATCTTTGCCCTTCAAACTAATTGGAGAACGTAAATCATGACAGCAAAATAGGGAGGAGGAATGCTAGCAAAAATAACTGCTCGGTGGGTGGGAACTTCGGATCCTAGCATTCCTTTCATCATGCCTGTGCCAACATTTTGTCACATAAATAAAAAGACTTTTTTTAGGATAAAACGCCTGGAAGTTCTTTGAAGTGTTTCATTAGTCAGAACCATGACACAATGATCAGAATAATAAAATGTTGGACAGTGAACTACATTACAATAATCTACCATAAAAATACATATGAGAAATTCTAATTTATTTTGTAAACATAGTTTACCGTATAATAAAATATACATAAAATATATATCACACAATAATGTTGATCAATGCAATTGAAAGGTCTTAAAAGTCACTGAAACATTCAGAAGAATGCAAATATACGCCTGCCATCATTTCCTGATGCAAGTAATCCCTTAAGGCAGATATAAACCTTTTTTTAAACTGATGGAACATGCAGAAATAACTGACAAATGGGGCAATTTGAGTGAGAAACAATATTGAGGGAAACTCATTTAATGTTTCTCCCAATCCCAGTAGTTGCAATTTGCCACAAAAATTTGACAGATGATGCGTAAGTGAATTTCAAACAAAGCAGATCAGGAACTTGGGAAGAGTTTAAATTGTCCTGGAGAGGATTCTAAAGACAGCACAGAAATCTCTGGAAGGTCACAGGCTGCTAGTGTTTCCTGCTTTATATTATGACAACTGAAGATATTTTAGGACACAAACTAAACTGGAAAGATTCCAAGCAATCGATGTAAATCATTATGGAAAAGAAGGGTGAAAATACCAAATAAATAAAAAGATGCTTAATATGTATCAAATGAGACTGAGGACAAGTCTGAATACTAGAAAAATACTGAGAAAATCCTAATCTTTTATCTTAATCAATAACTCTCTAGTCTCTTTTCTTCATTTCAAAATTCCCAATAATTTCACTAGACTGTTCTCCTCATAGCTTTTTCTAATGTTCCAATATAACTGTTCTCCTTTGGCCAAGAGCCCGAGTGACCTCTTGTTCCAGCAGCAGCCGCCATTGGAAAACAGGACACGTTTCATGTGCAAACCAAAAGAAGAAAGGCATATGCTGAATTTCACTGAATAATCCTGTAGTCAGTTTTATTAATACAGCATTTAAAATAACTACAACTTGTTTTATAAGAAATTTATGAAATTCAGTGTCTGAAAAAGTGTGATCATAATACTCTTGTTAGTTGCTGATTATATGGAAATAATATCCTGTAAAGCAGTGGTTCTCAACCTTTTTAATGCCGTGACCCCCAGCCGGTTGTAAGTCGAGGACTACTCAACTGGTCGTAAGTTGAGGACTACTCAACTGGTGCAGCACCGTTTGCAGAATGGGACTTTTGGCGGGCTCAGCAGGGCATAGACAGCCTGGACAATTCCTATTGGCTTTTGAAAGCCAATAGAATTAAACTCTATTCAAGAGAGTCTATTCTATTGGCTTTCCAAAGCCAATAGAATAAAAGGGAGTAGCACAGCTAAGGAAAAGGGAGAAAAATGGTGGATTGCATTGTTTGGCGACCCCTGTGAAATGGTCGTTCAACCCCAAATGGGGTCCCGACCCACAGGTTGAGAACCACTGCTGTAAAATCATAAGATTTGAAATTTGGAAGTAGGCAGTCTTTTGACAGTACATGTCTTGAACTCCAAGTAAAAAATATGCCTTTAAAAACACATATAGAGGATAGCATAGCATAGGATAGGATCTGGAAGGGACCTTGGTGGCCTTCTAGTCCAGCCCCCTGCTCAAGCAGGAGAACCTATGCAATCTCAGGTAGGTGATTGTCTCTTCTTAAAAACCTCCAGTGATGGAGTGCCCACGATTTATGGAGGCAAGCTGTTCCACTGGTTAATTGTCCTCACTGTCAGGAAGTTTCTCCTTAATTCCAGGTTGCTTCTCTCTTTGATCACTTTCCAACCATTGTTTCCCATCCTTCCTGCTGGTGCTTGATGAACAACGTGACCCCTGTTCCTTGTGGCAGCCCCTCAGATACTGGAATACTGTTATCATGTCTCCCCTATTCTTTTCTTTAGACTAGCCAAACCCAAGTCCCACAGCCGTTCTTTGTATGTTTTAGTCTCCAGGCCTTTGATCATCTTAGTTGGTCTTCTCTGAATTTTTTCCAAACTCTCAACATCTTTTTTGTGATATGGTGACCAAAATTGGCTGCAGTATTCCAGGTGTGGTCTTACCAGGGTTTTATAAAGCAGTACTAATACTTTGCATGATCTTCTATACCTCTGTTTATACAACCCAGAATTGTATTAGCTTTTTTGGTTGCTGCTGCACACTGCTGTCTCATAGTCAAGTGATCGTCCATTAGGACTCCAAGGTCCCTCTCATAGTTACTGTTTTTGAGCCAGGTCTCGCCCAATCTGTACTTGTTCCTTTGATTTTTCCTGCCTAAATGTAAAGTTTTGCTTTTCTCCACACTAAAACTCATTTTGTTGGATAGAGCCCATTGTTCAAGTTTGTCTAGATCTTTTTGGATCCTGAGTTTGTCTTCTGGGGTATTGGCTACTCCTGTCAGGTTGGTATCATCTGCAAATTTGATGAGTTCCCCTTCAATTCCCTCATCTAAGTCATTTATGAAGACATTGAAGAGTACTGGGCCTAAGACGGAATCTTGTGGTACCCCACTGCTTACTTCTCTCCATGTGGATGTAGTGCCATTGAGGATTACTCATTGAGTACGGTTTGAGTCTGGTGGTGATGTTGTCTATTCCACCTTTTTCTAGCTTTCCAAGAGTAGGTTGTGATCTACTTTATCAAATGCCTTACTGAAATCTAAGTATACTACGTCCACAGCATTTCGCTGGTCTACTAGTTTAGTCCCTTTATCACAGAATGAAATAAGATTGGTTTGGCATGATCTTTTTTTAACAAACCCGTGCTGGCTACTGGTTATGACTTTGTTTGCTTCTAGTTGTTCACAGATCTGTTTTTCATTATCTTTTCTAGGATCTTTCCAGGTATTGATGTTAAACTGATTGGTCTGTAGTTTTCTGGCTCTGTTTTTTCTTTCTTTCTTGAAGATGGGAACCACATCAGCCCTTTTCCAATCCTCAGGTACTTCCCTGGTGCTCCAAGATTTATGAAAGATGTGGTGCAATGGTTCTGAGATAACATCTGCCAGCTCCTTCAGAACTCTGGGATATAATCTGTCAGACCCTGGTGATTTATATTTGTCAGGGTCGGATAGATGTTCTCTTACCATTTTCTTGCTTATTTTAATTTTTGTTTCTAGTATGTCTTTTGCAGTGGTCTTTTGATATGTTGGGCTATAGTTTCTTTTTGTGTGAAGACTGATGCAAAGTATGAGTTAAGTAGCTCTGCTTTCTCCATGTTGCCTGTTATTTCCTTGCCATCTTCTCTCTTTAGTGGACCTACAGTTTCCTTAACTTTTTTCTTGTTAATATGTTGGAAGAATCTTTTTTTATTATCCTTAATTTCTGTTGCAAGTCTTCGTTTGCTGATAGTTGGCCTTAGTTATGTGCCCCCTTTCCATTTTTTGTATTTGTCCTTTTGGTTTCTTATCTATATACTAATTCATCCCTGTGTCTTTCCCTCCACCAATCACATCCCAAATCCAGAAGAGTCTAGCTTTTAATTCTGAAAAATCCAACCATGACGTCAGAAGTTTCCTCCTCACGGTGAAGTATCTTGTGAATATCTCTCTCCCTCTCTCTCTCTCTCTCTCTCTCTCTCTCTCTCTCTCTCTCTCTCTCTCTCTCTCTCTCTCTCTCTCTTAAAAATTCTAAAGCAGTATCTACAGAAGCAGGAAAAAATTTTGTCAAGGTCTATGTGCATTCAACAAATGAAAGCAAAATAATATAAAAAGCAGCAGCTAATATAAAAGATTGTTCGGTGCTGCATTTTCTCTTTCCAACTATTACTGGAATAAAATTATCCTTGAAGATCAAAAAATCTTTTTCAGAACTAATACAATTAAGCTTTATTACACTCCTTCAAGTACATTTCTCTCCTCTGCCAGCCCCCTCCATCACCAACTCTAATCCAGGCTCATTTTACAGCAGTTGGAGGCATTCTTCTATTTTATTGCCAGTGAAATGCTGGTGTTTGAAGGGTCAAGAAACAATCCACTACCATATGGTGTGAAAATACCCTCCACCCCAAATACAAACTTGTTATTGCGCACATAATTTGAAAAAAGGAAATAAATAATTACCAATGACATGCAATCGGGCTAATAGCTTTTAATTATAACATCATGGTCAAGCTTCCTAATTTGTCCTGTTTTAAAATCTTACAGCCTTAATTCCATGCAAAATTCTTCAGAAATAGGCTACATTCAATGGGATTTCCTCCTAAAACAGCATTTATAGGTTTGCAGCTTTCTGTCAGCTTATAAGTAAAAAAAAAAAATGAAGTGAGAACAGGAAATCAAGCTTCTTTAAAATAAACCAAAAGGATTGTGATGAGAACATGACAACTTTGACACATTTCTTCAATAGCCAGTAAGTAACTGATGCATATATACATATTCTCTCTCGTATCTACCCTATAAAATACAAATCTGGAGAGAAGCATGCAAAAAAGAACATAATATGATGCCAAATTTTATTCACAAAAATAAGATTTTTTTGAATACAATAAAATCCTGAAATCCTGAATTCACTTCGAATAGGATAAAACCCTGAATTCACTTATGAACTGTGATCATTACAAAGTGCGGTGGATTGACTGAAATTTTCATTGCAAAATCTCTGTTTAATACATAAAGCCCAGCAGTATCAGGTAGTAAATTGGTTTATTTTTTTAAAAAAATCTCATACTTCTCTTTCCCAATTGTCTGAGCTCCTTCTAAATGCAATTGCTGGAGACTGAGCCTGGAGCATCATGTAATGCAAAACATGTACTCTAGTACTGAATTGTGGTCTTTCCCCTAATATGATGGTAGTCAAAACTAATATGCAGTTTATATTACTCTTGGGGATAATTGTTATTTAAGTCTTTGTTCCACTCTGAGGGGCCAGAGCCTACATTCCAAAATATAGTCTAGGCTGGAATGACAAAAAAGGGGGGCTGATGGCAACATAAAATTCACCTAAATACTGTTAATATTATTACTAAGTACTTAATTAATTGTTCCCTTCTGTCACATTAGAAATTATAGTTTTGCAGCAATTTGTGTGATCTCTGGCGATATTCTAAAGATGTTGGAAGGAATGGTATATGTTGAGCCACAAGTCACACACTGCTAGTTTAAAACATGAGTGCCCAATCTTCAGAACAAGCATCATGGATAATGGAAGTCTGCAATGCCCCTGTGGCCCTCTCCTACACTGTGCTGCTGTTTACTCTTTCTAAATTGGATGCATAACTGCAAAATGGGAGTGGTGTCAAAGATGTCCCATGACACATAACACAGCAGTGCTCTCATATACTTCAGATTTAAATTTTTAAAATATCAGTGGTTTAGTTATTCCTTTTTGCCCGAAAGAAACACAGAAAATATAAATGCAACTGCATTAACAGGAGTCTGATGTATGAACCCTGTCAAAAGTCTCTTGTTTTCAAGCTCTAGAAATTATTCTTCGTACTTAAAAAAAAAAAAAAACTACACAACCTATAACCTGATGGGTCATCATTTTAGAGATAGCTTCTTTATCTAAACAGAATGGTCACACGTGGTGAAAAAAGTGGGAATGGAGCAACATCCAAATTCATATCAGCTTCCCCATAGACTTTGCTTGTAGGAAGCTGGCAAGGAGTGTCACAAATCATAATCACATGATTGTAGCTGACCATGGCAACAAGATAATGCTACAGTGGCCACAACTTTGCCAATACAACTGGTCTGAAGATACTTGAAATTTCAATCACAGGGGAATAATGGGTCCCAGATTTTGGATGCATTATTTAAAGTTAGCTCATGTGAAGTACCTTGACTCAAAAATTATTGCCCTATGATACACCACTTCACTCAATTGAAGGTTACAAATAGACAGACAGGCAAGTTTTAGAGGTATATAGATAAAGGCAGAATATTCAATAAATACTTCTAAAAACATTGGGTCTTCTAGGCATGAAACAGAAGGAATTATTTGCTAAGGAACATGAGCCCTAATGGATCATGACAAGACCAACCTAAATCTAGCATTTTGTTTTTTACAATGGCCAATCCAAACATTCTAAAGCGTCTCTAAGCCAAGGAAGACCAAGAGACACACCATTCTCCTGCCACTGTCCTCCTGCAACCTGTATTTGAATAGATGCTACTCCCAACAACGAAATAACATGGAATCTTCACAACCAATAGACTATGAAAGCTACACCCTTGATTTAATCAATCTTCTTTTAACGCTTTCTGAATAGTAGCCATCAAGTCTTGCAGTAATGAATTGCAGAAGTTAATTATGTATTGTGTGAAGAAGTGTTTCTATTGTCTGGTTTAAAGCTCTTGTGAATCAACTACATTAGATAGCTTTTTGTGTCAAGTCTAGGCTCGAAGACAACAGGATCACAGTAAGATACAAAAGAATCCAGTTTTTTTATTTGCTTACACCTAATATACAGAATCTCTCCAGACTAAAGATCATAGACACTTTAGACCTTCTAACCCAGTGGTTCTCAATCTTTTTAGACCGGCGACCCCGGTCATAAGCAGGCGGCGCGCATGCGCGGTGCTGCCCTCTGCGCGGCACGCCTGCGTGGTGCCACCCCCTGCGTGGCACGCCTGCGCGGTGCCGCCCCCTGCGCCGCCCCCTGCATGGTGCGCATGTGCGGCGCCACCCCCTGCGCGGCGCGCATGCGCGGCGCCACCCCTGCGCCGCCCCCTGCGTCGGCTGAGAAAAAAAATGGCGGATCGCGTTGTTTGGCGACCCCCGTGAAATGGTCGTTCGACCCCAAAAGGGGGCGCGACCCACAGGTTGAGAACCGCTGTTCTAACCTAATAGATATACTCTGGTGTGACTACCTTGAACCTTTTTCTTCCTTCCCTCCAATTGAGGATTGTACAATTTCTTGTTTTGAGCCTTTTTCTGGAATATGTTGCCTCTTCCATGGAAAACCGCAGTGCTACTGCCACCATTCCCTCCACCCACTTCTTCTCCAGTTGCACATTCCATCATGCTCTGGTTCTAGCATTCTGAGTAAAGAAAATAATCTCCCTTACAACTTTCTCCATGTCATACGTGATTTTGTACATCTTAATCATATCACGGCTTTTTCTCTAAGTTTCGTTTTAGCTTTTTCTCATAAGAAAAAATTTGGTCATTTTATTATTTGAATTCCCACTTCTGAATCTTTCCCAGTTCCTATGTCTGTACACAATAGTTCCAATAGCAACGGTACCACAGACTATACTGTATGTAGACATTGTTACAACAGCATTTTTAGCTTTCAACCTTGGCATGAAATTTCCCATTTTACAGCTGCCATACATAGAGTTGACATTTTCATTATAATATGAACTATGGTTCAAGTTCTTTTTTCTGGTTAGTTAGAGACAGATTAGATTCCATTAATATGAAATTGGGGGGGGGGTGTTAATCCCAATGCGCATCTTTTTATAATTGCTTAAATTTCTTTGCCATTTGTTTGACCATTATTTTTTTTTTCACTCTAAACATTTCAATATCATCTACAACTTGGCCAGCTCCCTATTTGGGCCAAAGTAAAGTTAATTTATGAAAAAGCATTAGTCCCAAAACAGATTCTCAAGGAACCACTTCTTACTTCCATTAATTGAAAACATTTCTCTTTCACTTCTACTTTTTTTTTTTTTTTTTTGCCTTTGAACAGGTTAGCAACTTATTAGATGACATGTCTTCTTATCCCATTGCTACTAAATTTACTCAGGAAACTTTGATGAAAAAACCTTTTTGAAAAAAACATGCAAGGTTAGCAAAGTCACTTCTATCAATATGCCTCCAGACACTTGCAAAAACTTCTAAAAGATAGATGAAATACAATTTATCTTTATGGAATCCATGCTCACTTTCTTCTTGTTACTCAGTGTGCCATGTGTTTTTATTCTGATTGCTGTTTCAACATGTTACTTGGAACTGATATTAAACCAAATGACCCAGACCTCTCTCTCTTTTTTTAAAAAAAAATGTTGTTACATTGGCTACTTCCTAGTCCTCTGGCATCAAACTTATTTTGAATTTTGAAAGTTACATATCTTTACTAGAAAGTTAACAACTTCACATATAATTTCTATAAGAACTCTCAGGAAGATGCCATTATGGTCTCTTGAATTCTTAATTATTCCCATTTTAAGAACTCATTGCATTAAAAAATACAACAGGAAGAAATATACAAACTAGATTTTGAAAGCTCATTTTTACACTGAAAGGATGCTGGGTAGCACCTTTTAAAATTGTGCTCATTTCAAAAGTTGAAGTAGCGCAACACATCAAAGTTTACTTTGATGCAACACATTTTGTTCTATTGACTTCTCCATAGATAAATTAGTGACTTTAATGTACAGCATATGCATAGAATAAGATGAGGTTACTTTCACTGGGTTTCTGTGTGTTTGTCTGAGCCACAGATTTTAACAAAGGACATTTTAAAAACTATAACTTTGCTTTAAACCAAAGCTTCATAAATTGGGGCGAAGGGGAACACTTTGAAAGTTAAAAAAGGGTTTTAAAAAAAACACACACACAACATAATCCAGTTAAGAACTAGTTCCTTTTCATATGTGCACTGTTTTAAAGGTTTAATCTGCTTTCAAAGCAGATTAACAGTGTGTGAGGAGGAGAGCCACAAAAGATATCTTGAGGGGCTAAGAATGCCAAGTTTCAGCACAATGGTTCTTGTTTCTCTTCTTATCTACTCTGATCCTACTAACATAAAGCCACTGCAGATGAAAGATCATGTTGCCTCACCTTCTTCTCAATCTTGGCCAATTGTTCCTTATAGAAGGTGTCTCTCCGCTTCAGCTCTTCGTCTTTCCACTGCAGTTCCTTTGCCTAAAGTGAAAAGACAAAACAGAAAGTGAGCAGCAGGCAAATGTGACCAGGCAAGCAAGAAGGAATGAAAAGGATGGAGAGGAAGAAAGCACAAGAAAGATGTGTCAGTCCCAATGTACTGCATTGTACCAGGTTACAGGCAGGAAAAGAGAGGCTGCGTCCACAAGGAATTATTTCTAGTCAGTGCAACCCTTATCTCAAAAAAGAGTAAGGAAGATAAATAGTCTGACATGCTTCAGTGCTTCTCTGTGACACTTATCAAGTTGAATTGCTGGACCAAAACACGCAGCAGGATGAGAATCCTCTGTTGATAGGAATTGCACACTACCTCCATCTGCAGAATAGAGACTTTATATTTGATTTTTTTCTATTTTCTTGTTTAAACAATCCCATATTACTCATTTGGCATATAAAATCATTGAATGTTCCCCAAATTATTCACAGGGATCAATGATAGAGTTAGTGGGGTTTTTTTCCAATTAATGTTAGCTTATTTATTTATTAGATTTGTTATGGATACCCACTACAAAACAAAAAACAAAAAAACCCATTAAAATAATGAAGACAGTTAAACTCACATAAACAGACAGCCTGGGCTAAAAACAACTAGAACAATAAACAGCACATAAACATGACAGGGATCCTACCAATAAATACATAACAACCACTTTAACCTCAGATCTGGGAACAGAACCAGGTCTTAGGGGGTTCAGGAATACCCACACCTCTGGGAAGAAAGCTATTTCAGAGAGTGGGGGCCTCTGAAAGAAGGCATACTTCCTCGGTCCCACAAGATGGCAGTATTTAACTAAAGGGATCTGGAATGCACCTACTCTGCTTGAACAGACCAGGCAGGCAAAAACAACTGAGACAGACAGTCCCTCAGGTAACCAGGCTCTATGCCTCTATACTAGTGCAGACTCTCTCTCCTTCTATTCCTCTACCTTTCTTTTGGCAGTATAACACCCAAGGCATAACACCATCAAAACACACATGTGAGCAGGAGGAACAGGAGTTATCCTGGGGAGAAATCTATAGATGGACATACCTACCACCATTTTTATTTTTGGGGAAAAAAACCTTAAAGAAACTAATTAGGAGTACCTAGTATTCTTGGTAATAAACATGATGCTAGAAATTGGCACTAGATTTGCAACATACTAGCCTCTAACAATTACAGTAAAAGATCTTTTTAAAAAAATCAATATTAAAAAGGTGGTGCGAACAGAAGTCTCCGGTTATAGTTAGGCACATGAACCCACAGCATGAAGCACTGCAAAAGGAATATGAAACTATGATAGGGTAAACCATTATTGTTTCCCAGAACAGTCAATCTTTGATTAGTTGATCTGGACAGAAGTATTCCTTGATGGTTCAGACTGTGGCCAGCTGCCACAGTAAAGAAGCAAATAATCTAAAAAAATTCAAGTAGTCAATTGTCTTCTTTTCTGTTGGGCAAAAAACAAAGGACTCTGAACAAGAGAAAACAAAACAATTATGTTACAAACCCATGCAACTATATTTTTCCTTTTGCCATGCATGTCACATTTCATCAAGACTACTGCTAGCAATTAATTCCAATAAAGCATCAGAACCTCCAGCCAGCATAGCCAATAATAACAAGAGATGCTGGAAGTTCCAATTCACCAACATCTGGCATCCCATTCCTGCTTTACAGCGAGCAATTTGATTACTTCTTTGTTGAATATAAGATGCAATGGGGCTTTCTAAAACCATTTAGACTTACACTGGCAAATTCTTCTTATGCAAATGAACTTTTCAATCCCACCAGTATTTAATTTAAATCAAATGGACTATTTAAGGCTTGGTATAATTAAACGAAAAGTCTTCAGGAAGTATGGTGTGGTGGCAAATCTTTATTGGACTTACTTATAGTTAAGAATTGCTAGAGTTGCTGATATGTGGACTGGAAAAGATGTTACGTATGGGATTTACTTACAGTTAAGGGTTGAGATACAGAATGATGAGTTTTGTATCTGTTACTGAATGTGACTGTTTGGGGGTTCTGGACTTTTTGCTGACACGTGGATTGGAAATGATGTTCTTTAAGCTATAGTTAAAAGATGATTTACAGGATGAAGAGTTTTATATTTGTTAACTAAGAGGAGGTGAAGAAATAGTGAAATTGTTTATACTGTTGTGATGAGGGTGGAAAATGTCTTTTTTAGATTTTTATTTTCTCTATTTTTCTTTCTTCTTTTTTTGTTTTCTTGCACTTTTTATTCTTTTCCTTGTATTTTTCTTTTTTTCTTTTTGTCTTTTGTATTAATTTTTATTATTGAACTTAAAATTTTAGGAGGGAGGGAGGGAGGGAGGGAGGGAGGGAGGGAGGGAGGAAGGGAGGGAGGAAGGAAGGAAGGAAGGAAGGAAGGATGGATTTCTGATGCTCTATCAACTTCACCTAAGAAAACTCAGTAGGGAAGATAGCTTCTCTCCTTCAGACCAATCCATCTCAAAGGTGTGTTGTGAGGAAATAGGAGGTGGAAGGAGCACCAAGTATATTCGCTGCCTTTAGTTATTTAAAAAATAATAAAGGCAAGATGTAATTAAATAAATAAATAAAAAGAAAAGATTATCATATTTAAAATGTCCTCTTCATAATAACGAAGAACTAAACTAAGACTTGAAATGTGGGGTATTAAGAGAGTGAGACTGAAAGAGCTGTTGATCAACTTACAGCATGACTTACATTATAGATCGGAAATTTGCATGGGAAAGGGAGTTTTATTTGCAACTTAAGACTTTTTTCCAATAATCTGTTTCAGAATGACTCTTAAGGAAGGGAGGATGCAAAAAGAAAAATGAATTGTAAAACATTCAGCATAGCTTAAATAATGGTTTTAACATACAGCTAAAACTGAAACTAAAATACCCATCCTTGTGATGCTAGAAATATGTATGGTACCTCCAGAGAGTGCATAACCTGAAATATTCATCATAACAAACATTATGAAATTGGGTTAGGCAACCACAGATATTTTGAATGAACTGACAATACATATTAACAGCACTCCATGCCAGTTATTTTCTACCTAAAGTCATAAATCTTTACTATGTCAGAACAGACGGATTCTTGTGGAAATTATAGTTTCAGAGAGTATGGACACCACAGGTTGCCACAAAGTTTCAGAGACATTTTCCATGTAAAAAACCTATACCCACAAAGGAAGAAAAAGGATGATGTTGTATAGGAATGTAGCTGAATTCTAATTAAAACGTTTATGAGTTATGTTTTCATTTCATGTTGGATTTTATGAAGCTGAACTGGGACGTAAGAATCATGCAGGCAAACTGTGTGGACTGGCTCGGGCAAAAGGTTTAGGGGGTGATGAAAGGGCAGCAGATGTAGGAGATGACCAGGCTGAGCCCAAGTGCAGAATTAAATGCTTTATCAGTTTGGAGCCTGTACACCCCCTAAGAGACCTAAGTCCAGCCCCCCATGTAGTCCATCAATTCTTATCTGGCACCAATTTGCCATGACCGTTAGTGGTTCAGATTCTTGTGGTTAGGTAGCATGAAGTAAACTTGTAGTACTGTACTTTTGAACTATATCCTGGTTCCTGACTTCTTGCACTTGACATCAGGTTGTTAGTTATATAACCATCTGGGAAAACTTGTCTGAGATGAAGGAATGGATGTACAGACACTAATAGTCTTACAAGTCACAGTATTATGAGCCAAAATAATCTATCTGGTTAGGGATGTTCTGCACTTTACTTGGGAAAGGCATCACCAGCTACTTAGCTTTAAGCAACAAATTAAAGGGAGGTTTAATGCTTGCCAACCTTTGCCCCCAGACTCCACCTTCATGCATTTTAAGTGACAGGAAATCTTTTTCTTCTGCCACAAATGTAAATATCACAGACATCACAAAAGGAGATGAGAAATGGATGATGAAAGGGCTTTGTGGTTATTTATTCGCTTCTGAAAAGCAAGCAATGAACACTGCTGATATACTATGAGTAAGGACAGGGTCTGCTTTCTCTTCTCTCATTTTAGTAACGATATTGGAAGTATTCCACTCCGATTTAAGTAGCATGAGAGATTCTCTCTGGGAGATATATATTTGTGCTTTCCCATGCAATCTCTCCCATGGGATGGTCAACATAGGTGTTGAAGTGGAGGTTTGTTCTCTGAGCTTGTGGGCTGGTTTCCAAGGGTATTGTGAGGGGTCAGGTATGTGTTACGTCAGGTGAGGGTCTTGTGATGGAGAGGTCATGTCGGGTGACGATCATTGGGAGATGAAGTGCTGGTGGGGGAGTTGCATGGGTTGTTGAGGGTCAGTTCCATCACTGGTTGGTTGTGCGACTGACCTCGGGTTTGTAAGCTGGTTGTAGGCTGATGTGTCTGTTGATGGAATTGCTTGGTGGTTATTGGTGTCAAATGGTGTGTGTGTGTGCGTGTGTGTGTGTGTGTGTGTCTTTTATTGTCCTATTTACAGTTACTTAGAAATACACATTATTAATTCAGTGGGGTTCCAAGTAAACATATATAAAATTATGTAAGTTAAGAATTGTGGTATAATGTAGTCTGGATTCCCAGAAGGAAGGGACTGCATTCCAGAAGAGCAAGAGACAGAGAAGTTTAAATAGTTTGGCTGGGAGGAAGAAGGTCAAGACAGCTCCTCCTTAGACGTTCTCAGAGTATATCTTTAATGATGCAAGTACTTTACTTTAGTTTGGCAAGATTGATGTCAGGCTCCAAAACCCAAGAAAGAAAGATTTAGTTATTTCAGAGCAATTTTTTTTATTGTTTCTCATCTATAGACAGAAATCTTGATAGATTAAATAAAATAAAATTGAACTTAATTTATATTGCACATATATAGTCTGTACACATGAAGAAGCATTTTATACTAATTGAAGCTTTTAAACCATCTGCAAGGGCAGCACCATGATTAACACATTGCAGTAATCTAAGCAAGAAGTTACTAGAATATGTTTATCTGTATTCAAGTAGTGTCACAGCTGGGGTCCTTCATGTCTCAGAAGCCAACTCTGCTTCTTTTCTTCTAATAACAGAGATAATTCCAGAAACAACCCTAAGTTATGAACTTGATCCTCTGGGGAAGTACGACCAAACACTGTTGAGCAGAAAACTCAACAGCATTTCTGTCTCTGGACTGGGTTATTATCCCTGATCTAGTTCATTACTGTGGACAAGCTCTGAAGCAGCAATTTCATTACCTCACCCAAAGCTGATTGGTGCCACATGGTATCAGCAGAATGATGACAATTTCACTCTAAATTTCCAAATGATATTATTCAGCAGTTTCATGTAGGTGTTGAACAATATGGCGAATACAACAGAATTTTGTGCAGTCTCATAGTATAAATGCTACAGTCAAGCAGAAATCCCCATCTTGATACAGAGACAACATTTCAATGCCAATTTAAAGTGGGACTGATACCTAGCAAAGAGAACATCTCTGAAATACCATGGCCAATGGTTTCAAAAGTGGTTAACAGATCCAGGAGAATCAACAAGTTTGCATTCCCTTTGTCTCTCTCTTTGTCTCTCTCTCTTTGTCTCCCCACCCACCCCTCAGCAAAGATAACTCAGCAAGGTAACTAAGGCAATTTCAGTGAAAAAAAACAAGTCTAAACTGCAACTGAAATGAACTTAGAAAATCTCTTTCATCTGAAAATCCCTGGATCAGTCATCTACCCAACGAGATGCTAATCTCAAGCCTGTAATGATTACTTCTGCTAAGTCTAATAGTTGTCCCCCCCACCATAGGAGTAGCCCACTACAGCCACTACTTTAATGAACAATTTACATTCTTGGGTCTAATCTCATAAACACCCTCTTCCTATGACATGAAATCTATCATGAAGGACAAGCAAACATAGAATTGGCTAAAGTCACCCAAGTATCATGTCTGCATCTCTATGTAGAGCCTTAAAACCTGAAGCTCACTCAAAGCAATCTGACCAGCACAGTCTTGTATACCTCTACAGACTGAACTGTTGGAACTATATAGTCTACGTTAATGCAAATTTGATCAATTTTGCTTCCAATTGAATAGTTGCAACCCCCAAAGCTCAGAACATCTTGAAAAAGCTCCTCTGGGTAATACTGAGGGGGATACAATGGGATGGAAGAAAACACACCAGTTCATAATGCCAAACTCTCTCAGGAGAATTTGGAACATAACACTATTATGAACTGGATTATGCTGGCGGGAAACCAGCTGTACTTCCCCCCCCCCAATAAAAACTAGCACCATGCATATGGTGGTAAGTTTCCCACAGTTAACAGCAACATTTCTCTCAAGTGCCAAACTTTGTGTGTACTTAATACAGGAAGGGATTTGGGAGTGTGAAGTCATCCCTAAGCATCTAGTTATTTCACCATTTTGAAATATGTTGGAAGCTTTTGAGTTAACAAGACGATTCTTCTTTCAGCAAGACATCTGATATACAGCCAAACCAATGAAAAGCGCTCTCTCTCTCTCTCTCTCTCTCTCCCTCCCTCCCTCCCTCCTTCTCTCTCCCTTTCTGTCTCTCTCTTGAAGCAAAAAGGACTAAATAGCAAAGCCACATGGAACTGCAGGAGCTCAGCATACTCACAAAAATAAATGGCAAGCCATATACACACAATCTTGTATTATTATTTTTGACTTAAGCAACAATGCAGCTGCAGTAGAATACAAACAAGACTATAAACATCATCCTGGCTTCAGACTGAGGCATTTATGAGAAAGCCAGAGCACTTGCTGGTTGTCAAGGGCTTCCAAATCTCCCTTATTTCTTGGGGCAACACTTACTTGGCAGCCTATTCTTTAAGCGGTAACTTCTTCTGTGAGCTGACCTTTATTATCACAATTATTTATCTGAGGGGGACCAATAATAAGAGACAAACACTCTTGCAGCCCAAAGCAGACAGAAAGTTGCAAAACAACTCTGTTTCTAGAAGTTGCCACCATTTGAAACATCACAAGAGATCATACGACAACTCTTGGAAAGATTATTAAGAATTTAGCTGCATAGTGCCCAGCAAATCTTTGGCCCCCGTGCTGCCAACATATTCACAGAATTAAATATGTACAGGTCAAACCATTTTCATCCATGACAAGAACAAAAATTAGTTCTCATCATTATACCACATTTTTAGCATTTGTTTGACAATCAATAACTTTGTTGTGACAGTCACCTGCTTTAATTTTGTTTTACCTGTCAGGAATCAAAACTGTATGGATTTGCATTTAAACAGAACTGGACCTCATTAGTATTGGATGGGAGACCATCAGGAAATTCCATGGCTGTAAGACAGAGTGGTTAGTTGAAAAAAAAGTCTCCAAAGAAGAGGAAAAGGCCAATCATTTTGGTAATTTAGCCAAGAAGACTAAACGCCTATTTAATGACAAGTGTTACCGGACTCCCCTAGAGACTGAACATGGAAAGAAATTATTAAACCCCAGGTATTTAATCCCTGGTTGTATAAACAGAGGCATGGAATCAAAATCACGTGAAGTATTAGTAAAACTTTATAAATCCTTAGTAAGGCCACACCTGGAATATTGTACTAGATCTAGTCTTGGTTACCACATTACAAATAAGATGTTGAGACTTTGGAAAAAGTACAAAGAAGAGCAACTAAGATGATCCAAGGCCTGGAGACTAAAACATACAAAGAGTGGCTGCAGGACTTGGGTTTGGCTAGTCTAAAGAAAAGAAGAAATAGGGGTGACATGATAGCAGTATTCCAGTATTTGAGGGGCTGCCACAAAGAAGAGGGGGTCAAACTATTCTCCAAAGAACCAAAAGGCAGGATAAGAAACAATGGTTGGAAACTGACCAAAGAAAGAAGCAACCTGGATTTAACGAGAAACTTCCTAACAGTGAGGACAATTAAGCAGTGGAACAGCTTGCCTTCAGATGTTGTAGGTGCTTCATCACTGGAGGTTTTTAAGAAAAGACTGGATAGTCACTTGTCTGAAATAGTATAGGGTCTCCTGCTTGAGCAGGGGGATGGACTAGAAGACCTCCAAGGTGTCTTCCATGTCTATTCTGATTGATTGGAATGGTAATCATATACCATAGTGATTTTCTGAGCAAATGGGAATGGATATTCAGAATCTATACCAGGTCAGATCTCACATCCTTCATGCTACTGCAGTGCAACAATCTCAGAAAAAAGGACTTCAATTTCCCCTTATTTCTAGTCTTCATAATGGTCAGTGATGATGGAAGTCTGTTCCATTTTGTGTATCCCTGGTTCCTCATTCAGGTAAGTCCACCGTATAAGGCTGGAATCCTCCAGCCACTAACTGCATCCCTGGCAAGAGTCAAATGAGGATGTTTTTACCTTATACTGTATATTATACAGACATTATCGGGGAATAAATTTACTTGCATTTCAGAGTCTACATGCATATATGTGCAGAGTCTTATGTGTATTTCACTGGGGAAATCAGTAAGATAGGCACATATTCTGAAGGGATAAGACAAAAAGAGGAACCCTGGAGTACGCCTTAGTGCAGAACATTAATCTCAATACAGTCTAAATATTAGCAAACTATACATCAATTAATAATATATTGCAATTAAGTACACAGTGATGCACATTGGCGCAAACATTTCACATATAGATTACTGAGATCAAAATGGTAAGTAACTAGGGAGAAACTGTTGGGATCATAGTAAACAACTCAATGTAGTTATAAAAA
Organism: Crotalus tigris; assembly: GCF_016545835.1. NCBI lineage: Eukaryota > Metazoa > Chordata > Lepidosauria > Squamata > Viperidae > Crotalus > Crotalus tigris. The sequence continues at coordinate 1,692,815 of NW_024100213.1, read as the reverse complement.
GGCATGCTAGAATTTATTAAGAAAGTAACTGAAAATGAAAAATGTTCATGCTCTGAGGCTATCAGTACATTACATACACTTTCTAATTGGGGAGATGCATATACAACAGTATGTCAGTTTGAAAGGTAATCTCTAGATTACTGGTCCTATCTTGCATAGGATAGCATGAGCATGAGGTAAAACTGGCTTTTAAGTGCACTAATGACAAAATGTGCTAAAACTGATTAATACTCTCCTGACTTTTAACACTGAATATTGCACAGAACATAGATAAACCTAAGGGAAATAAGATAGACTACTTCTTTATCTAACTAAACTATGAAAACCCCTCCATTGTCACATGAGCAGAACCATGATCGGTGACCGAGGTCAATATCTATATGCTTATGACATATGAAAAGAATGACTTTGAAGTACAATAGAAAGACTAGCATGAAATCCAAGAAAAATGTTTTGTATGTGAAAGTAGAAGAGGAAGAATATGCTTAGGATCACAACTGAGACCACAATTTCCATTACTAAGCAAGGTGGTTGTTAAATGAGTAACACTCAATTTTACTATCTTTTTCGCAATGATTGTTAAATGAATCCCTGCAGTTATTAAGTGAATCAAGTAGTCCTCACGCAAATCCAGGTTCCCCCATTGACTTTTCTTGTTGGAAGCCAGCTGGGAAGGTTTGCAAATGGTGATCATATGACCCCAGGACACGGCAACCACTGTAAATAGATACCAGTTGCCAAGCACCCGAATGTTGATCATGTTGACCATGGGATGCTGTGACAAGTGTAAGACAGCTGCTTGCAAGTCACTTTTTTCAGCGCTGTTGTAACCTTGAGCCATCGCCAAATGAATGGTTGTAAGTCTGGGACTACCATATATGTCGGCGTATAAGGCGACTTCCGCAAGCATTAAAATCGGCGCCAAAGACGGGGGTCGTCTTATACGCCGAGTCGTCTTATACGCCAGAAATACTGGTAGTTTCCGGCGTATAAGACGATGTTCTAGGAATGCGACTCGGCGCCAAAGACGGGGGTCATCTTATACGCCGGGTTGCCTTGTACACCGGCATATACGGTACCTATAAGAGATCTGCGTGAAGATAACCTGATCTGATTAAAAAATACATGCATGACAATGAAAATATAGTTTAATTAGGAGCAAAAGATCTAAAATATACATCAAAAAGCATGAACTGATGTCATCTGAAGCAGAGTTCCCCAACCTTTCCAGCTTTGTGGACTGGCAGAGGGGGGGAGGGGGCATGGTTCTACACAAGTGGCTGGCAAGAGCACATGTGCACGCAGCTCCATTTGCTCAATCGGTGTGCACGTGCGCCGACTGCTCATGCAAATGGAGTGCATGTGCATGCGCTCGCCCACTGCTCACACAAGTGAGGATGTACGTTTCCATGGCCCGGTTGCAAACAATTCATGGCCCACTAGTGGGCTGTGGAGCAGAGGTGGGGGACCCTTGATCTAAAGCACATATAGAAGTAGCATTTCATAGGTAGTGAACAGTTGCATGTTATGTTAACAATTGTATGTTATGGTGATTATAGAAGACTTTCTGGGAATAAAATGTAAGCATACATCAATTGATTATATACATGGTAAATATGTGTTAATGAGTATTAAATTGCAAATCAAATATATGAAAGAAAAACAGATAGGGACTGGGACCAGGGACTCTTCAGCTTAGAAGGAAAGAATTTGAAATGGGATATGGCATGCAAAATCCTACAAAAATGTAGTTATTTTTCCCATTCTCAAAACATTAGGACCACTATCCATTCTATGAAACTGTCTGCAAATGAAGTTAAAATAGATAAAAGACTTCTTCATACAATGCATAGTTAACCTGTCAGAATTCGTTACAAGGCTGTTTATAGTCATAATTTGGATGGCTTGTAAAGGGGGTTGAATACATTCATTGAGAATAGATCTATCAAGGGATATTAGTCTTAGAACTCAGTTCCTCTAGGTTGAAGGCATAATGCATTTAACTACCAGTTTTAAGGGAACATAATTGGAGATGTGACCACTCTAGAGATGTTTCTTTGGTGAGGGTAAGAAGCACAGTGCTAAATTATAATTGACTCTTAGTTTAATCTGCAAGGCTATTTTATGTTCTTATGCTTAACAAAATAATCACATATCAAATGCAATTTTCATCAGAACAGCAATCTTAACTATCAGTAATAGTCTCCCTTTCTAGTAAGCAATAAAGTGGTTCATAAGAGATTATGATAAAATCAGAATATACTATCTACAATAGGCTGCTACGTATACTAATGTTTCTCCTTGAACTGTATCAGTAATCATCTATTTATATTGTGGTAATAAAATAGACAATTTAGAAGTCTAGCAAGATAGAAAGATCACACTGCCCATTCCTGAAGGCTCTTAGAGGCCAACAACATCAACATACAAAAAATAATGGTTCCAGAAAAGCCCAAGTACATATCAAAACAGAAACATCAATTCATGAAAACTGAACAACCCACTTTCAAATCATGGCATGTCTTCCTCCTTCTAAAAGGCCAAGAGGGAAGAGACTGCATTCCAAAGAATGGAGATGGATACTGAAAACACCCATTGTGGAGACCCCATCAAATGAGAATCTCATTGACCTATTGCAAGGGTAGGCAATTTTGGCTCTTTTATGACTCGTGGACTTCAACTCCCAGAATTCCTGAGCCAGCATGGCTGGCTCAGGAATTCTGGGAGTTGAAGTCCACGGGTCATAAAAGAGCCAAGGTTGCCTACCCCTGACCTATAGGGACCCTATATTATCCTCCTAAGAAAACAAAGAACAGTCTAAGAAACAAATCCTCCTTGATTAATGGCATGAATAGTCCCTTTTCTGAAGTTACAGATTCACACATTTTAGAAGAAACAAAATTAGAAAATAAAAAACGGGAAAACCTTGTTAAAGAGATTAATGGTTCAAACCCACCACAGAACTAGAACAACTCTATAGATTAAAAGTCTATTTGTAGAAGTGGACATTTCTGAAAGGTTTTACTATTTATTTATTTTTCTTCTTATTAAATTTATTTACCAACCATCCAGCTGTGAGGCTATTCTGGGTGGTTTACAATAGTAGAACATAAAATTATTTTTAGAAATGTAAATATAACAATAATTTTAAAAAATGAAATAATAAAAAAAACAAATAAAGTACAGCAATATGGGGATGGGGGGGGGATATGCCAGAGATCTGGCGCTAGGGCAGAAAAGGCTCTTCTTGGGGATCCTGCCAGCAGGAGTTCCTTGACTGACAGGATCCACAGCAGGCCTCCTCTGCTAGCACAAGTGGAACCACCCTGTGCTAATGGGACCGGACAGTTCATCAAGTAACCTGAAGCCATGCCGTGGAGGGCTTTAAAACATCTTGAATTGCACCCAGAAACAAATCAGCAGCCAGTGCAGTTTGCAGAGCAGCGGTGTAACATGGGTCATTCTATTTATATTTGATAGAGAGATAAATTCCACACTGTATTAGCTAATATTGACAGATAGCACATTCAGAGTATCAAGAGTTAGGATACAAGGTTAAGAGGCTGAACTAAGAGTCAACACCATTTTGTCTCTCATTCCCAGTCATACAGGATAGCTTTCCAATCTGCCAGTATTTTAGCCACATAATAAGCCTTGGCCAAATATTATTGAATTTCTGTGCTAAACCAACTGATACAAAAAAAAACTTCGCAACAAAAACCTTGGGGAGGCATCACAGTAAATCATACCAGAAAAGATTTATTCTTTTATGATTAAGGGAGGAAAAACAAACCAAGAATAATTTCACTCCAGTTGCAACAAGTCACTGGAGAATAATGCATTAATGTTTAAATGAATCACTTAAGTGAGATGGACATTGAAGAAATCAATCAATAAATAAAATAAGTGGCAAATAAAATAAATAATTTTAAATTCTCCTTATGACCCAGAATATTTTCCAAATCACTAGCATAAAAATGTGTATATTGAGGACCTCAATGCCCACCTAAAAACAAACTCTTGGTATAGACATAATTTGGGACAGATAGGAATTACATACAGATATCCTAGTCATGAGCCAAAGAGTGCAATTCTATGTATACTTATGAAAACAGGAAAACTTTATTTCTTAAAAAACATTCATAGGATTCTGTATAGTTCCAAACACTATTAACTGTTTTGCCTGTGAATTTACTGTAGTACTGGCTTCACATTAAATAAGGAGCTGTAACCTATCATAGGTTTGGGTATGTATTTATATGCTCCCCTAATTTACAAACTGCTATCAATAGACATTACTATTTTTAAGAGGTTCAAGATTCCATGTCCTCCACAATGATAATAAAAGTGTCCAGCTAGTACAAGGCTGTCAAACCCAATCTCATTGGGACTTGTTTTACCCTTGTGGGGCCGGAATGGATGTGGCCTGTGTGGGCCGCCTATGTGACTATCTGGCTCCACTGAGGCAACAGGGTATGTAATAGATTTGTCATTCCATTCAGGTGCAGCTGGCGATCAGAAGGTAGCAGAACTCCACAGGCAATTAATACTTGATCGGTTTTAGGATGATAACTAGCATGAACCTCTAAAGGGACCAGAGAACAAATTAAAATGGTCTGATTTAGTATTTTTCACATTGTCTTTTGCCAATGCCAGCTTATCTCTAAAATAGCAAGACAGCCTAGGCAGTTACACTATTCCTCTTCAGAGTGTTCTTCCTTCTGAGAGTCCCTTGCTTTATTAAAAAAGAGAAAGTGATGAATCAAATGGAACATTAGCTGGAGTGCAAATGGAAGAGTTCAGACTGAATATGGAGTAGATCTATCTAAGCTTTTATTTACTTCTCTGCATTCACATAAAACAGGTTGATACTGCTTTTCCATATAGTGTGATACTACCTCCATCAGGGTGATGGAATGAACCAGAACAGTTGGTAGCGCACTGAAATGTATTTATTAAACTTGTATGCCACCCATCTCTCCCACAAGGTGACTCTTGGGGGCATAAAGTTATAAAACAATCGATCAGGAGAGCCCTGATGGCATAGTCGTTAGAAAGCAGTATTGCAGATAAACTCTGCCCACAATTTGGAGTTCGATACTAATGGGGCTCAAAGTTGATTCAGTCTTCAATCTTTCCGAGATCAGTAAAATGAGGACCCAGATTGCTGGAGGCAATATGCTGACATTGTAAACCGCCCAGAGAGTGCTATAAAGGAGCGGTCCCCAACCTTTACGGCCCACCACTTGGGCAAGTTGAGTTGCACATGCGTGTGCGCCAGCCCCCCACTCGTTCAAGTTGAGCTGTGCACACAGGCTGACCAGCTGCTTGTGCAGCCCAGTTCTGAACAGTCCACAGCCCGACAGTTTGCTGTTGACCCAGGTATTGGGACCACTGCTGTAAAACACTATGTAGTAGTAGATAAGTCTAAGTGCTATTGTCAATGCTAAATGCAATTTGCAGAGTTGGTATCTATGTGTCCTGTATTTTGATTATTTTCAGCTTGCAGATTTCAAGAATGTGGACAGTATGTGAAGACGTGAAGGCTACAACCTCCTTACTAAAGGAGCGCTCTTCAGCCTTATTAAATTAGCTAGCACAGGAGCAGCTTCTTGGTTAAAGGAAGTGATCAATGAAGGCGAGGGCATTTTAAAGATGCCCCTGCTTTCAGAGACCTCTCTTTCTGCTATGCGAGAAAATGTATCCTCTTGAGTTGCTCCCAAGCTATAGTAAATACTGTGTTGTGAATTGTTTGCAATAATTTCTCTGCTCATCTTTTTCATTCTGAAGCCAGAAAACCCAATATAAATAAAATTAAATACAATGTGCACTTTCCTGTCTACACCAGCAAGACTGGTTTTCTCTTTCTTTCTTTCTTTCTTTCTTTCTTTCTTTCTTTCTTTCTTTCTTTCTTTCTTTCTTTCTTTCAGAATACAGTTTGTTTTGTTTTGGGAGAGGGGTGCAATAAAGAAAACTACAAACAAAAAACACACAAAAGTTAGTGAAGCTGTTTGGCATGATCACATGTTAATCTAATGAATACAGAGCCGGAATAGACAATATTTCAGCAGGAAGAGACTTCGCCTTCCAACACCAAGAGCTGGAAAGAACAGGACGATCACATTAGCAACAGGCAAGGTGAGAGCCTGAAAGTATTTTTTTAGGTTTTTGGGGGAAATAACTTTTCTTTTAGGGGTGCTAAGCCATTCTAAGGGTACTGCCATATGGAGGACTTAAACTATTCCTTACCTGTACTAATTCCAGCTAGATTCTAATCCAGTTTAAGAAACCTCTGTACAGATTAGGACACTGCCAATGGCTTGCCAATGCTCAGTCCAGATGGCTGGCTATTGCAAGCGCCCACAAGACTGCAATTCCCCTGCTGTTCTGCCCTTCCAATTTTCTGGGGAATGATTGTTTAAATAATTATTTAAATGTTTACATAATTCATCTCTTTGGTAGAAACGAAGGTCTCATGATAAGTTCTTTGTCCATTATTGAGAAACAAAATGTAATTTAGGCTCATGGTTTAGCGGCTTTCCTTGCCCATCAATCAACTTAATGGAGCACCTTAGTGAAAGGAATATATGAGTACAGTTTGCATATAATGCTAACATTGATTACATGTTTGTTTCTTTTTGGAATGCTAATTTGTGGCTTAACACAAGGTTGGAAAAATAATTGAACTGATAGCCATGCTTGTTCAAAAAACAACTTCCATGCCAGATGTGATATTGTCAAGATATTCTGGCCATCCCTTCAGTCGCTAACACTTTCTCTACTAAAACCAGCTTACTTGGGGATTGATTTTGAGCACCTGGGCACTCTTCCAAATAAGGCAGTAGGCTGCAACTATCAGAAAATTTCAATTTCTAAGCAATCATATGGAGTCTATGTAATTAAAGATATTAGAAAGTAGATAGTTAGCAACTTGCTTTGCAACATGCAAGGTTTTCATTTAATTTTAGTTAAATTGAAACAATATCTTTTAAAAAAATCAAGTCACTTAGTAACAGTTCCCAAGAGGAGTGTTGGCAGCCACACTCATAACCATGGGCACCGTGTTGATAATCATAGCTTACAATTATGTGTCAACCTGGACACTATGGCTAAAAAATTATGTTTTGGCACTGTATGTGAACACAGTGATAAACTATTTAAGGGTGTGATATAGGGAAGAAATTATGTAGGGATTACTCTAGTACAGTATAATTGAGAAAAAATACACTGAAAAGCCTGCATTAGGCCTCAAAAGGAAAACAGAGAGAAGATTACAATATTCATAAATAGCTCAGCATAGCTGTTTGACAAGGAAAAATAACAGGATCTCTATCTGACTCGATTATCCATGGATCAGGCATAATTGTTTAAATGAAAAATTGATTTTTTTAAAGTGAAGAATCTACATGGGCCAGGGGGTTTCTATGGTGATAAGTATTAAAAAATACCAAAGCTGTGACTTGGCCTTTATTTTCTACATGTCTGTCTCTTTCCTTTCTGCCTCAAATATTTTCATTGTATTGAAAGATTGAGACTAGTGCTGGTATTAAATGAAATAAGTAAAGATGTGTTCCTCACAAAAAGAAATAAGGAGAGAAATTAGCTACCATATAATCAATTTTAGAGAAAAACCCTGGCGCAATAGCCAGTTCTAATATATCCCAAATGTAGTGTTTTGTAAAGATGGAAAGCTTCAGTGCATGCTTGTTCTGTATTGTGATTCAAGGACAGCATCACTCTCTAATGCTTCTCAAGTGGCTGCAAATAGACTTGTTGTGCCCAAAGGTAATACTTTCCTACTGAATGAACTGTACCATTGAGATGCCTTGAAACCTTCATGCTTCTCTTTTAAAGACTTAACATCTCTTCCAAATAGGTTTTCTTTTGTCCCCTATGTTTATTCTACAAACCCAGAACAGACAGTGAAGCCATTCTGGGAATATATGAAAGACCTGGGCATTTTTGAAGGTGAAAATTCATGGCAATACAGAATATGGGTGTCAACTGCCAGATGAAAATGCAGGAAAATATACTCAAATTATTTCAAAAATTCGACATTTTTCTTATGCATACTGTTAATATCAGTTCTGAGGCACTAGAGGATTTTATTTAACAGTAAAACAAAACCAGCACATGCTTTACTTAAATATCCTAAATATCTTTACCTGACTCATCTAACTCAACTCAAACTTCAACAAGAGAATGACAAAGAATATGCAAATCTAAGTATTTACCTGCCCTCCTCCTAGCCTTCAAAACTGAAAGGATAATTCTAGATGACCTATGCCATATTACCAGATTACCTGATTTTTGGGAGATCAAAAGGAAATTACAAATAATCTGAGGATAGTCAATTATATATTTACTTCTGTATTCTATAAGTAGCAGGGGGACTGAACAGATGAGCGCTGAAGCTCATTCCTTAATGTTTCTTCCTGGTTAAAAAGATAATTTGAATAGGACCCACATTAGATGCCAGTGGGTACACTTGTCAGCAGTTTTCGGTGTCCAAATTAGCCTTTTAGTCATTTGTAAACAACTTAATGGACTACCTACTAATGAACAAACAGATTGCCTATACCGCATCTTTTTCTCCTCCTCAAATTATTTCTAATGTTGAAGAGATAAAATAATTAACTCCAATCTTAAATTGATGAAGACTAGCAAATATGTAGAACATGCTCTGCTTTTTATCCAACAGGCAGTCTGCCTTTTCCACCAACGTTATGGAATACTCTTATCAAAAGTAGTAATATATTCATATCATAGCATAAGCACTATGCTATGTGCCATACGCTAGCCTGTTTGCAAATACAGAAAAACTCTTCTATCAGTGGCATGTTCCCAGGGGCAGCCCTGCTCTTAGACAAACTGAGATTTTTTTGGCTCAGATGCTAGGAAACAGCAGCAAATGATTTAGAGGGGAATAAATCCCTTCAATATGCTAACTTTCAGTCTTTAAGGGCACTGGCATATGATTTGGTTTTTATATGTGGAATGGGAAGGACCTCATTTTACATTTCATCTCAGGTAACATAAAGATATAACAGTACTCGACTTATAACTACTATTGGGATCCGGATTTGTTCATAGGTCAGGGCATCTACATGACCAAACAGGGTTTTCTGTTCATTTTTTATGGTGGTTATTAAGTAAATCACATGATTGTAAGTTTGAATCCATTCTCCCAAACAGGCAGATTTTTTTTTTGCCAGAATGCCAAAAATAAAATGAAAAAACACACACAAAAAAGCCCCATGCAGTCATGTTGTAAATGTGAATCAGTTTTAGCTAAGTGCCTAAAATGGGGTCATGTGACCATGGGGGGGATGAGAACATTTTGCTGTATGGGCTATAAAGCACCATCTCTAAGGCCCTTGTAACACCAAACAGTTGTTAAACAACTGGTTGGAGTTTTCATAACTACTGTTACTTACACAATGACATATTCATGGAAGGACTGAGAAGTTCCATTATGGAAAAAAAAGTGAAATCAGGTGAACATGGCATGCCTGTAGATGCATCTGCCTGTTGCTCTGGCAATGTATATAAAGATTAGAGTCATTAATAGTAAGAGGAAAAAGAACGTTATAAGAAGAATAAGAAAACAAGTAAAAATTACAGTGTAACTCACCATCAAGCAGGCCTCTATCAACCAGGGCATTTTTAGCATTGTACAGGAATGATGTCTTTCAACCTAAATTTGCTTGAGTTTTTATTTCCTCCAGCAACAATTGCTGCCTTTCTGTCACTTGAATAATACGTGGTGTAGTACCATTCAGCTTTTGATGGTCAACCTGTAGAGGCCTTAGCCTGCTGAGGTATATCACCAGATTATAACTAGACTTCCTTAAAACAACCACTGTATGTTCAAAACTGAAACATACAATAGCAAAGAAAATAGGAGGTTTTGTTTACCTTTAAACTATTATGGTCTAAAATCTAGAATGTAAACTTTAGTGATAACACTATAGTAGTTACATGCGGTATGTCATTCCCAACCACTTGCCTCCACAGCCTTTGCTTCCTTCCTCTTCTATTAGCTTCCCACCTTTTGTTTGCTATTGTTCCTCATGATAGCTGCGATTACTCTATCGCTGCTATCATTCTTAGTCATAATGCTGCAGTTATTATTATAAGCACAGTAGTGACAGTTATGCCAACATTTATTCTGCTTCACACAATCAAAAGTACAACCCTGATTTCCTATACTTAATGTACATTTCTTATTTTAATGTTCATTCAACTTAGAGTTCTTCGATATTTTATTTGAATGCATCAGGGATTATATGCCTGTTGTTTAGTTCAAACCAAGGATACCCACAGAAGAGGTTTTTCCATGAAATTTTATTGGAAGCCCAGACATCTTACATTTTTAACAATCCCACTTATCTCTCCATCTTCTATCACTTTTCTTACTATGAAAAATTTTTGAAAGGAGAAAAAGATTTAGAGATGGGGCGTTGACTTACCTGAACGCCTTTTCTCAGCATGGAGATGGATAATCCACGCAGTGGGTTGAGACTGTATTCCTGGCCAATCAGATCAGTCAGCCAAAGTTGCCACGCCTGTCCTGGACCATGATTCTCCAGTCTTGACTCGAGCGCAGCCATTGACTGACAGTAAGACCTTTTGGCTCCACTAAATATACCCTATTATCTTAGTCTATAAGGGTGGGTGTGGATTATCCATCTCCGTGCTGAGAAAAGGCGTTCAGGTAAGTCAACGCCCCTTCTCCAGCACTGGAGATGGATAATCCACGCAGTGGGACATACCAAAGCCTATTGTCCCTTGGGTTGGGGAATAGACTGGTCCCGTGTGTAACTTTGGTCTAGAACCTGCTGGAGAACCCTCCTACCGAAGGAGGCCTCTGCAGAGGAGTACTTGTCGATTTTGTAATGGCGAATGAATGGAGAGGGCGAGGCCCAAGTGGCTGCCCTGCATACCTCTTCAATAGAAGCCTGCATGGCCCATGCTGCTGAGGTGGCAGCACTCCTTGTGGAGTGAGCCATGATATGCTTGGGGACTTGCAAGGACTCCGCCTGGTATGCCCCAGTGATGCATGCCCTAATCCACCTACCGATGGTAGAGGACGAGACCTTCCGGCCCCTAGTAGCGGGGTGGAAGGATATGAAAAGCGCTTCCGAGCGTCGGAATTCCGCTGTGCGCGAAATGTAATGTCTTAGTGCCCTTCGTATGTCCAAGGTGTGCCATTGTTGCTCCAGGGGATGAGCTGGGTTTGGACAGAAGTCTGGTAGGACTATTTCCTGTGATCTGTGAAAAAAGGAGTTGACCTTTGGAATGAATGAAGGGTCTATTCTTAGGACTACCTTGTCCCTGTGAAGATGACACAGGTCCTTCCTCGTTAAGAGAGAAGCTAACTCGGATATCCGTCGAGCTGACGTGATAGCTACTAAGAATGCTACCTTATGGGACAGGTAGCGAATGTCACATGTTTTGAGTGGTTCGAAGGGCGCTCTGGTAAGAACTTGTAGTACTCGTGGTAGTTCCCACGATGGATACCTGTGCACGGTTGGCGGTCTGATGTTCGCAGCCCCCTTGAGGAAGGATCGTATTAAGGGATACTTGCCCAAGGATTCACCGGGGCTGGCAGAAAGTATAGTTGAGAGGGCGGCGATTTGCCTGCGCAGCGTGTTTGGCGAGAGGTCCCTCTCTAGGCCATCTAGTAAAAATTCTAGGATCTTGGGAACTGTGATCCCTTCGAGTAACAATTCCTGTTTAGAGCACCATGATTGGAAGCTTCTCCACGTGGCCTCGTAGATACGGTTCGTGGAGGGGCGCCTTGATGCCTGTATGACCCTAATTACACCCTGTGAGCAAGCCCCCTTGGCTAAAATTGACCGTTCAAGAGCCAGACGGCTAGTTGTAGCCATTGTGGCTCTGGGTGGGAGATCTCCCCCTGCTTGAGGGAGATCCTCTCCGGAGGAATCCGCCATGGATTCGTGCGGGAGAGACTCCTCAAGTCTGCGAACCAAGGTCTCCTTGGCCAATAAGGGGCCACAAGGATTACCTCGGCCCTTTCCCGCAGAATCTTGCGTACTACCGCCGGAAGGAGAGGTAAGGGTGGAAACGCGTACAGGAGTCCCCTTGGCCATGGGCTCCGTAACGCGTCCGTCTGCTCTGCTCCCCTGGATGGGAATCGGGAGAAGAAGCGAGTTAGGTGGGCATTGGAAGGAGAGGCAAAAAGGTCCACCTGGGGAAGCCCGAAGCGGTGACAGATCTCCCTGAAGACCCTCGGGTGTAGTTGCCACTCCGAGTGATCTATTGTTGATCTGCTCAACAGATCTGCTTGGATGTTTGCCTCCCCCGATATGTGGTCGGCCTTTATGGAGGCCAGATTTTGTTCCGCCCAGGCCCCCAGTAGGAGGGCCTCGGCCGAGAGCGAGCGAGAGTGTGTGCCCCCCTGACGGTTTATGTGGGCCTTGGCTGTCACGTTGTCCGTCAGGACCAGTACGTGCCTGCCTTTTATGCTGCTGTGAAAATGCCTTAACGCTAGGTGAATAGCCCGCAGCTCGAGCCAGTTTATGTTGTGTCGGAGATCCACCGCTGACCAGCGGCCCTGTGTCCACTTGGTCCCCAAGTGGCCTCCCCAGCCGAATAAGCTCGCATCTGTTGTGACTACTACTCTGTCTGGTTCCCTGAAGGGGGACCCCCTGAGGAGAGCTGGAGATAGCCACCACCTGAGGGAGTGTCGTACTCTCAGAGGTATGCCTACCCTCTTCCGGGATGCACTGATTTGCTGTCTCTGAAACGGGAGCAAGAACCACTGCAGTTCTCTGGAGTGCAGCCTTGCCCAAGGAACTCTTGCTATGGTCGATATCATCTTCCCTAGCAGCTGGGAGAGGCAGACCAGCGTCACTGACTGACCGCGGCTTACCTGTTTTACGGCTTTCTTTATGCTGCTGAGGCGTTCCTGTGATAGGTACACCTTGCACTCCTTTGTGTCTATGACCGCTCCCAGATGGAGTATTCTCGTAGTTGGGGTTAGATGGCTCTTTGGAAAGTTCACCGAGAAGCCGTGGTCCTGCAGCAGTTTTATCACTAACTTTAGGTCCGCCCGAGACTGCTGGGCGGACGATGACTGGATTAGAATATCGTCCAGGTAGCACTGGACTCTGACTGGTACGTTTCTTAGGTGTGCTGCCAGAACCGCCAGAATCTTGGTGAACACCCTGGGCGCTGATGACAGGCCGAATGGAAGTGCCCTGTATTGAAAATGGTGCCCCCTGTAGGCAAACCGTAGAAAGCGGCGGTGAGCCAGAGAGATAGGGATGTGCAAGTATGCCTCCGTGAGGTCGATCGATGCCAGAAAATCCCCTTTCCTTACGCTTCCAAGGATGGAGCGTAGTGTCTGCATTTTGAATTTGCGGTATTTTATGTAGAAATTTAGCCTTTTTAAATCCAGAACGGCTCTCCAACCCCCCGAGGGTTTTGGGACCACGAAGAGGATAGAATAAAACCCCTGGTCTCTCTGGTTCATAGGCACCGGCTCTACGGCCCGTATGTTTAGAAGGTGCTGAACGGCCTCGTTCATGAGCCTTCTCTTTGTTGGGTTTGTGGGACAGGGGCACGGGCGGAAGCGGTTCGGGGGCTTTGAGAGAAATTCTAGAGATAGACCATGACGTATGGTGTTCCTGACCCATACGTCCGTGGTGGTCTCTTCCCACTGGGGAGCAAACCCTGCTAGTCTGCCCCCTATGGGAAGGTCTGGGTGGGAGTCATCTGGTACGGCGGAAGGGGCGGTTGTTCCCCCGAAAGGGCCGTCTTCCCTGCGTTTGCCTATGTCTTGTGTTCTGTCTATCCCCCTGTCTTTCCCTATCCTGTCTAGCTTGGAAGGGTTGGGAATTTTGAAAGTAGTTGACCCTGGCTTCCGTACGAAAGGATTGTTTCCTTCCCCAGGAGCCGGGTCTCTTGTCCTGCCTTTTAAGCATGTGTTTAAGGACCTTGCGCTTGTCCTTGTTCTCTGTCAGGTATGGCGTTAGTGCCTCACCAAACAGCTTTGCCCCTTGGTACGGAGCCGAAGCCAATTTCCACTTGGATTTGGTATCCGCCTGCCAGTTCTTTAGCCAGAGGATGCGCCTGCTCGTGTTGTTTGCCGCCATTGCCTTGGCTGAAAACCTGGTCGCTAAAAGTGTCGCGTCCGACGCATATTCCGTGGCCGCTACCATTTTGCTGAGTTCCTGGTGAGTGCGTATATCCTCCATGGGAACCCGGCCCTGTAACTCACGGAGCCAACAAAGTGTGGCTCTGGTGAAAAAGGACGCGGAGGTAGTCGCCCTGGTAGCCCAAGCTATTGCCTGGTGCGTTCTCCTGTAGTTGGACTCACTCTTTCGGTCCTCGGCTTTAAGAGCCTCAGCAAAATCTCCTGATATGGCCGTGTCCGATATCAGGGGACCTATGGGTTCGTCCACCACCGGCACCTCCAATGTTCCCTCTAGCTCCCTTGCTACGTTAAATAGCTTCCTCTCCGCATTGCTAGGAAGCGGTAGGGAGGTTGGCGCTGCCCACTGTTTCCTTATTGTGTTTAGGAACATGGTCGGGCATGGTATGCGGTGTTGAGTGGTTACCTTTTCGGCGAACGTCGGCTCAGCCTCCGTGTCAACTGTGACAGGCTCCGCTGGTGTCCCATGCCCCAGATGGGCTGTGGCCTCAGCCTTGCGCAGAATGGTAACAAAAAGAGAAGGGTTAAACAGGCCGCTGAAGGACGGCCCTTGAGGTGAGGTGTCCTCCTCTTCCTCAGACATTTGAATCCCTTGTGACGTACCTGGCTGGTCCAGGTAAGCTTCCTCAGAGACCGACGAGTCTGAGAAGGAGGAAAGGTCCTGATGGTCCTCCGTTTCCTCCCGATGCCTCGTTCTAAGTCCTAGAGGCTTGGCTTTTGAAGTTTGAGCCCTGGCCTCAAATGCACGGTCCACTGCCTGTGCTATTAGGATAGCTAGCAGATCCCCCGTCAATGCAGGAGGAGTAACCATTGCCTGCGACCCTGCAGGTGCTGTGGTTAGCATGGTCCTCGGGGTTTCCTGTAACCTCCGTGGGGAGGGGGATCGGGAGAGCGATGAGAATTCGCCTATCCCACCCTCTGTTTGGGACTGTGATGAGTTCCCTAATGACCAAATGGCCCGTGGGGATGAAGGGAGACCCAGCGGTAGATCAGGACCTATCCCCCCATTCTGCCTATTTTCAATTCTGGCCCTTTTCTGGGCTCTGTCGAACTCTTTTTCTAGGGCTTGGTGTCTTCTGATTGCCTGCTTGTCAGCCTTCTTTGATGACTTCCTTGCAGCCTTTCTAGGGGCTGCAGAGGATTCCGAATCCTCTGAAGCGGGTGCTCCAGAGGATGAAGGCAGGGCTCCACTGGAGGGAATGATTGCTTCCTCCATTCTCCACTAACGCTGGGCCGCGATAGGGGGGACCCAGGTAGTAGGAGAGCTCCAACTTTGAGTAAGGACAGGCGCACTACTGGGGGCGTCTGGAACTCAGGAGCAGACTCTGCAAAATTGTCAGGGTTAGTCACTGTGCACGGATAAGAACAGGCACGCTAATGGGAATGCCTGGAACCCGGCTTGACTATGGTGGGTAAGGACAGGCACGCGACTGGGGATGCCTGGAACCCACCACTAAATCCAGAAGCGTACGGGCCACTAATGGGGGACCCGAAGTCCGGAAGGAGCCAAAGGCAACTAAACACAGTTAGTTATGAAAGGTTCTTATTTACTTTAGATTGAAGACACCAAGTCCTGGAACCAGCAGCTATGTGTCTGATTTGAATGTCTCTGAATGAATAATAGATGCTTTAGTACCCTAGTACTGCTTGCCTATTAATTCACTCCAGCGGCTGAACCTAGGCTTCTCAGGGAGCCTTAGATCCCCTGTTTGGACAAAAATATGGCCGCCGCTGCCAGGAGACTACTGCGCATGTGTTAAAAGGAGCAGGAGATTATTGCGCCTGTGCTAAAAAGGCTGCCTGTGCCACGTGCGGTTGTAACAAAGAGCCGCGCGTGCTCCCAGCTGTGCAGACAATGGCGCCTCGTTTAAAAATCCTGAGCAGCCTGGTGAGTGAAAGAGACTGCTCCTTCGCACGCCAGCTGTTTCCCTTAATCAATCTCCCTCCCAGCATGCGTCCCCTTTGTCCTCCGCTCCCCTCGCTAATTGCTTGCCTTTCCTTTCTGTCTTTCTTTCTTTCTTTTTAACGCGAGGGGTTGCACGAGCCTCCCCGTTTGTTTAAGGCGGCTGCCGGCTGCTCCGGCTGTGGGAAGGTGGTTGGGGTTTGGGTTAGGGAGGGGAGTTAGGGATTTCCCCCTTTTAAGTGAGGGTGGTTTCTCCTGTAGGGAATCTGACTTCCTGAGTCTTACAATTTAGCCAGGAAATTTTTGAGTAATCAATTAAATTGAATTAAATTATCTCCAATTAACTTTTAAACTAAGCAATTTCAGCTACTAGAAGAAAATCCCCCCAATGGAAAGGAACCATACCTGCCCAGGAGCCAAAGTTGTACGTCTTTCTGTGTGGCCAGATCAGTCAAGACTGGGGAATCATGGTCCAGGACAGGCGTAGCAACTTTGGCTGACTGATCTGATTGGCCAGGAATACAGTCTCAACCCACTGCGTGGATTATCCACCTCCAGTGCTGGAGAAATGCAAACTCACTGATTGGTAACAGATTATTAGAATTTTGGAATGTTCCTTTCCCTGAAAAGGTGAATTCTGAACATTCTTAGAAAGATGGAATAGCTGTACATATACCATTATTTGATTGGGAATACTAGATGTGTCTATCTGGATGGCCCTCAGGTTTTTTATAAGGGACTGACATGCCATAAAAATACTCTCTAAAAAATCAAAGGGTGAAGAAGAAGAAAGCAAAAAAAAAAAAACCTGGTCAATGAAGTTCACACGTACACAATAAATTCTATACATTTACGTTTGTTTCTAATACAAAAAAAATCACTCCTTTTTCAATTATAGCTTTAACATTTTTCTCTTTGAAGAAGAACCTCGAACACTGTCATACTATAAATACTTTAAGCAATGGCTGTGAGTTCACTTTCAATGTACTATAAGATCCAGCAGTCTCAAAATATTCAATTTTCTATTGTTTATTTCTGTAATTGTTCTTCAGTCTTGACCTTTCGTACGACAAATAGCCATTAGATTTCCTACTAATACGATTTTGTAGTTTTCTCTTGTGGCCAAATAATTATTCACAAGGGGCTTGGATTCTTGCATTTCGGATCTTTAAATGTTTTAGACAGTGAGTGCTTTGGTTTGGGGCTGACTGCATTGTTAACTTCTGCAACTCTCCAATCATCAGAAGGTGCTATAAGGAAACATCTTTTAATAAAGCTAAATGAAACTTAATGAAGTCATGAGTATAGATTTAGCAAGAAAATTTCCAGCAATTGTAGAAGTAGTCTTATTTTTGCCAAGTATTCTTCTGAGCGTACTTGAATTAAGAGGAAACGTGCAGATCTATGTCACTGACAGCAGAATTTTGATTTCCATTTGATAGCACAATTTGCAAACAGCAGGTTTCCATGTTATGTGATTGCTTAACATTTTTAACAGCTACGAGAATTCGATGCCAATTTATGTTTGCAGGAAGATGTACAATTTCTTCTGTGCACAGCACTGATTATGGTCTGAGGAACGTGGCTTGGGAGGACTACAAAGTGGGACTGATCTACACCAAAAAAACCTACCATCGGCAGCAACAAAATACCAAATTATTAGGTTGGTGAATAGTAAGCTACTGATTAATTAATTCTAAATTATACCCCAATCCAAGTAATATTGATGAAGTCTAAAAATGTATGCATATACTATGGCAGGCATCCTGAATCTGATCTGCTTCCTATTATATTGGACTTGTAGTTTCCAGTATATTCAGCCAGGATAGATAATGAAATCCTGGTACTATTGTCTCAATACATCTGGACAGCACAGTTTACAGAAGAGACTTCTGTAAAAAAAAATCTCTGTATAAAACAGACTCTGAAAATATAAATGCAAAGTAACAGTAAAACATCTGAAAATGAAAGGATTCTTGATTAGAACTTTTACAATTAATCCAAATCAAAACATGACCTGCAAACTAAGTTTAAGTATTATTTTCTAGTTAAGTACCATCAAATCAGATTAAACCTTGGGTGACTGCATGAACAAATGCTCATCATTTCAATCAGTCTCCAGCAACATCTAATAGCTCTTCCGAGGCTGGTTCTGTAATCTTGTTTATTCCTTCCACTCATAATATATGTTGTCTTCCTCTTCTTCTATTACTATCAATCCCAAATATGTGTATTTCCATTTAGTGATCACCACTTCAAAAGTCAGTGAATCTTTACAGTACTTAATTGAGGACTGATTGGTTCTTTTGCATTCCATGGAACTCTTAGCAATTGTTTCTAGATCCATAATGTATTTAATTTATACACTGCCCAGATCACTATACAAAGTGACTCTGGATGGTTTACAGTACAATACAAATATAAATATAAAAACAAATTATTTTTAATTATAACAATTTCGGATAGACCATAAAATAGAGAAAGTCATAGAAAATGAAGCTAAAGTGTCTGGAACTTTAAAATCAAACAGACAGGCACTTGTCATATAATATACCAGATTAACAATTGTTAATAAGAAAGACAAAAAAAAGTCTGGATAGTAGATGTGGCAATACCTAGAGACAGCAGAAGAGAAGAGAATTAACTGGAGAAGATAACAAGATAAATACAAAGACCAGCAAATAGAAATAGAAAGACTGTAGCTAAAGAAAGAAAAGGTAGTATTAATAGTAATAGGGTGCAAGCCCAAAACAACTGGAGCGCCACTTGAACACCATCAGCATTGACAAATTCACCATCAGTCAATTGCAAAAGGCAGCTTTACTCAGAACAGCGTACATTCTGTGACAATACCTCTAATACTATCAAACATTCACTTCTGCCTATCCCAGGTGCTTGGGAAGGACTTGATGCCAAATCCAATCTGAATATCTGGCTGAGTGCAATAAACTATAATTTCTTCTTCTTTCTTTTTTTCTTTCCAGATTTTGTAAACATGCATTAGCACTGGGAAGAGCATTGCTTAACCTTCTTATCTTTGCTGACATAATCTTGTCTAAGTCTGCCATTTCCTTGCTCCACAGGAGCACCACCTTCTGTGACACACTGATCATCTTTATCTATCCCTCAGATCAAGAAAGCAAAACTACCCGCTGCTTTAGTTTTCTTGTTGTCAACTATGTATGCTGTTTATTTTTAATACTTTATATTAATATGATTGTTAACATTCTATTTCTATTTTTATAATTAGCTCTTCTAAGTCTCCTTAAATGTGGTGGACAAAGTTGGGTTACCTAAATATCTCAGACTGCAAGCCTTGTCTAGCTATCATATTTTCTAATCTTACATTCTAATAGTATCATAGAACTACAAAATTGGAAGGGGTCTTATAATGATCTTGCCCAAGTTTCTAGTTAGTTCAGGATCTCCTTAGTTTTGCTGATAAACATCTAGCTTCTGTTTGAAGACCTCTGGCAAAGGACCATTCATGCAGCAACCTTTTCACTGGCTGACAACTCATAGTTGGGAAGTTAGTCTAATCTGAATGAACTTTCTCATAGTTTTAACCTAAATATCCTAGTCCTAGTCTCCTAATCTTTCTTTGTCAGCCCTTCATGATAAACCATTGAGAAAACAGACATTGCAAGAACTGTAGGGATGTTCCTTCCTGCACCATGTCCCTTTGGTGCAAGAACAGAATCTTCAAAGCCTGTCAAAGTTTCCCTTTGCTTACTCTTATACTAAATAGAATAAAAACTGAGCTATTTTGAGTTACATTCTCACACTTTCACTTTCTCAGAATTAAGTTGTTGTTTCAGGTTCTTAGCAGCTTCTACAGTCCTTCATCAGTGTTATTTTAGTTCCTCTACACACACTCTCTCTTTATTTTGACAACTCCTGAGATACTCAATTATTTATTAGATTTACACCCGCTACAATTGCCTGACTCTCAACAGTTACAAGCAAGAACAAGAACTTAAAAACAAAGCATCCATGATAGGACTAAAACTTAACATTATAAAGCCATAAACATTTATGAAATCAATCAAATAAGCTCTCCAGATGTTTTCAAAAGTTTCTGAAAAGCCAATATATACATATATTTCCTCTCAGCTGTCTCTTTTATAGACTAACTTACTTAGATCCTTCAAGTATTCCACCCAACATAAATTATCCTGCTTTTTCCATTATCCATCTATTCTTGGCATTGAATCTCATGACACTTTGCTGCTTCTAAAGCCTGTGTGTTTGTGGCAGGGTTACACATAAAGTATGTTACAAACACAAGACTAGGAGGCTGAACACTTCTCCTCTGATATTACAACAGAGAGGTCTATTATTTAAACCTTACTCTCCTAATATATTAAGCCTATTATATACAATCTTATCTATTTATCTGCGCATAATACTACAACTACAGATGACAAGGATATCTACAATACTGAACAAGATTACAAATTTCCCTTTTCTCCTCTGATCTTAACTGTCCAAATTTCCTAGCAATAAAGATAGTGATAATACAGTTACCGTACTTTCAGGCGTATAAGACGACTTTTGAGAGCGTTGAAATCGGCGCCGAAGTCGGGAGTCGTCTTATACGCCAGAAATAATGGTAGTTTCCGGCATATAAGACGACTTTCTAGGCATGCGACTCGGCGTCGAAGTCGGGGGTCGTCTTATACACCGGGTCGCCTTATACACCGGAATATACGGTATTTTTTTCCTTTAGGGATTGAGAATTATATTATTTTAGCTCACACTTGGCCCTATATCAGTGATGGCGAATCTTTTAGAGACCGAGTACCCAAACTGTAACTCAAAACCCACTTATGTATCGTCGAGTGCCGGGTAGGTGTGGCCCATTGGCTGGGTGTGGCCCACTGGGTGGGCGTGGCTGTGGTGGTAACAGCAGACTGGGTGGGACTAAAAAGTTCAATCAATCAATTCCAACTTTGCAAGATCTTTTTTTTCCTACGAGAAGTTGAAATTGACTGATTGATTGAACCTTTCTTTTTGTACACGGCGGTGGAGGCCTAAAGCGAAAAGGTTTTATAAAACCCAGCTGAAGGCCTAGGACTGGGGCGACAGTGCACATGCCTACAGAGAGGGCTCTGAGTGCCGCCTCTGGCACCCGTGCCATAGGTTCGTCACCATTGCCCTATATTCTTCTCCACCCTCCAGCCATCACAATTCAGTAGGTCTTGCTGCAGATCGTAGTTGCCTGATATAGTTTCTCCCTTTTAACAAGTTGCTATAAATTTCTGGGGGATGGGTGGGGAGGAACAATTTCTTGCTGCTGACTGACTGGTCTGCATCACAGGAAGTCTTGTGGAGTTACTAGGCAGTGCTACTTTTCATCCCAGCTGTGAGCTGTTTCAGTTTTAACTCCTAAACACCCAATTGGCTTATCCCTGACTCCAATCCCTTTCTCTCTTCCACCAACATCCACATCCTACGCTTTCAACATATCTCTTTTACCTTTCTGCAGTACAGATGCATGTCAATTGTCCCATTCAACCACATTCATTCAACCAAAGAAACTCTCAGCTCTTTTAAAGAGTGTAGCTTTATTGAAAGATCCATCTAGGTACAGCAGAAGCAGTCAGTTCTGGGGGTTTTCCGCGAAAGCTCCATACGTAAAACCCCTTTTCTTCCTCCGGGCCACCCACAGTTCATAGTTCACCCATCAGGTTCAGTTCTTTTGTTTTGGGAAAAGACTGTCTGTGCCACTCAAATATTTCAAAACTTCACCTTGGCGTCTAACGTCAATCTTGCATTCCGGAGCTTCCTTCCCTCCCTCCTTAGGAAGTCTCCCCCCGCCCCCCGCTGTTTGGCAAACTGAGAGGGACAACAGGTGCAACTATGGAGTCGAGTCAGGTTTGATAATGTGGTCCTCTATTCTCATAAAGTTTCAGAGGATACAAAACCATAAGAAAATTTACATTGTTATCTTCAAGTTATTTTTCTTCCATGAAGTTCATCTGGAATTTCTGTATGTCTTGTAAGATCTTAAACAAAACTTTGGTTATGTAATGAATCAGTGCTGGTAATTTGTCCTTTCTATTTCACCTCTCTTCTTTGATATAAAGACTATGTGGTCTAGAATCTGAAAAGGGGTGTGTGTTTTTGTGTGTGGGTGCACTTTTATATATATAGACTTCTGTGATCTAGAGCTGTAACTATTGTAACTGCAACTTTAAACAGTTCAGGGAGTATTGTACCTGCACCTGTTGCTTCCTATTTGACAACTGGTCTGTTGCCTCTTTACCTCACCTTCTAGTTGAATTGGTTTCTGAATATATTCTCTCTCTGCTGGTGCTTTTCATCATTTTATAATCCCATTTGTAAAGAGTTTCAGTATAGTTCTCCCATCTTTCTTTACCCTCATTTGTCTCCATTAGATTTTTAACCCATAAAAGTAATTTGCAAGCTTCTATCACTGCCACAGTCCTACTAAGTGACTTTCTAAACACAGAATGAATTCATCTGGATCACAAGTGATGTTAGACAGGAAGAAAAAACATTTTACTTTTCTGTTAGGTACTCAGAAACCTCTCACCTTGTATCAAACAATGCTACCCAATGCAATGTCATCTGAAGTCAAAATAGTGAACTTCAATTAGCTATTCTTCAGAAAAAAATATTTGGAGCAACCCTGTATATGAAACACTGAAGGCAAGGTTGGTCAAAATATTTTGCTGCCTATATCTATAAGAGATATAGAACCAAAATATGTATGTGTGAATGAAGCAGTAAGTCTTCATGGGCTTTTTCTATCTTGAAAAAGAAAGAAATCAAGAGCACATACACCTAAAAAAGAGAGCTTTTTTGCATGTTTATATTTTCTGCATCTCTGAACTATATGCCGAAAAAGAAGATGAGATAAATAGGAGTTTGGGTATGTATCTAATCAGGGAAATGCCTGCAGTTTCACATCTGAATTCTCCACTTTTAGTAATACCAAAATCTACCTTTAAACCTGTGTCATATCCGTACTTTTGAAGAACAGGAGATTATTATGTCTGGAAGCTCATGATTTACAAATAGGATGGCATGCTATCCTATGGGACCAGAAATATAAGACAGATAAATATTTTCGAAGGCATTATATCAGACGAGCTTTAATTGATGTATGGGTTAAAACCTGGCAACCAAACTATACTCAAGTCCCTGGCTGGATCTCATCGTTAGAAATGCATGTACATCCAAAGTTTATTCAATTAGGGAAGATTATAACATATAAAAATGTACTAGACGAGAAAGGGGAATTGAAGCCCAGGAAAATTCTTCAAGACAAAGGGATAGAACTAGAATGATGGGCATACCTTCAACTACAGGCGAAATGTTAGAAACATAAAAAAGAGTTAGGCATAAAAATAGAACCGATAGGGCTGGATAAAATATTACTAGGTACTGAGGATAAAATGATTAAAAATCTATATCATTATTTGTTAGATCAGGCAATGTATGAAGAACAGATAAAAGAAACCATGTTAACGTGGAGCAGGGATTTTGATCTCAACTTTGATCTGCATATCTGACAAGAACTATGGGTACGAAATAGGAAGCTTACTTTGGCCACCTCCTACAAAGAAAACCTCTACAAAATGTTCTACAGATGGCATCTCCCACCCACAAGATTAGCTAAAATGGGTCGAAATATTTCTTCCACGTGCTGGAAATGTAAATTGGCAAGAGGGACATATTACCACATGTGGTGGGAGTGCTCAAAAGCCCGTGACTTTTGGAACAAGGTTAAAAAATGGCTGGAAGAAATACTAATGATAGAGGTAGAGCTAAAACCAGAACTCTTCCTACTAGGCATAACTATGCAGAAATACAACAAAGGGATACTTTACTTAATGCTACATATTCTCATGGCTGCTAGATTGGTGTATGCACAAAACTGGAGGAATAAAGAAATTCCAACAGAAGAAGAGATTTTATATAAAATCCTACCGTGTGCTGATATGGATAGGCTCACAATGGAAATGAAGGACAAAACAGAGTCAGATTACTTTGAAATCTGGGACAAATTCTATTGTCCCAGATTTAAGTTAGTGTTTTAAGTTAGTGTTAAGATAGAGATATATAAAACTATGTGTTGTGGTTCCGGCTAATGAAACATTCCAAAGAACTTCCAGGCATTTATTTTCCTAAAAGTCTTTTATTGTTACAAAATGTCGGCACAGGCACAACAGAGGGATGCTAAGATCTAAGTTCTCTTCCTCTGAGCAGTTAAACTATCAGCATGTTCCCTCCCTAAATTAGCCGTCATATCTCACATTATCCAATTAGTGTGAAGGTCAAATGTTTTCTTCCTCTTTCTTTCCCGGACTTTACCCCCAACCCCCCTTCTGCTCTGTATTAACCCCATAATTACCAGACAATTCTACATATTGTCAAAAGCAAGAATATACAATATTTGCAACGTTGACACTATGTTAGTATATAGAGAAAAAAATTAGAGACTGTATTGTATAGAAAAATATGTATATATAGAGATTAAGAATTATATGTATGATGAGGAACAAATTGTGAGGAATATATACACTGGAATGTTACGTTATGTCCATCTTTGTTTTAACTGTTTTATAAATAAAAAACTTAAAAAAACTGTGTCATATCTGGACCTATAATTTATAAATAACAAAGCTAAAACATTTAAAGGCATTGGGAGTGATCTCAACTCTACAACGAACCTGGCTGCAGCCATTTTTGTCGTTCTAGGTTGCCACAAGAAAGGGACAGGGAAAAGGTATTTCTGGTAGTCTAAACACAAGCAAATCTTGCAGGAACCAAGATCATTCCCGCACAGTAGTGGAAGAGGAGAACCGTTTAGTCAGAAAGCCCGCCAAGTCATTCTATCGGATAGCAATACTAGGGGGTGGGAATTGTTACTTCTGATTTACTTGGTCCTATTCGTCGGAACCATGACAAGTGAATTGTCTAAGATATATAATGCACATTTTAATAAAGAAATATTTAATGTTTAACCTTAACTCAAAAATTATGAATTGCTTCCTCTGCTAACATGGATGGGGCAGACCAATTTCATTGGGTTGAAAGTCTATTACTTACTATAAGAATGCTCCCACCACCACATCACATAGTTCCTTTTCTAGCCAGAAAGCTAGTAAATGTCATCCTTCGGCAGGTTCTATCCACAGGCCTTCCTTTCATCAAGCAAGCCTGGCTTTGCTAAGTTGTAGCCAGCTTTCATGTTGCTCTTATTGTCTGCAGGAGGATTCCCCTGCTCCCTCCTTGCAAGGAAGGAAATCCTCCCACAAACTTCAGGAGCAGACTCAAAGTTTGTTACAAAGCTAGCAATACCATCATTCTTAGATAGCCTTGCAGGGAGTGTATGGGAGGGGAAATCCTTCTAAGGACTGCAGGAGGAGACTTCAAAGCTGGCTATAAAGCTAGCGAACACCTTCATTCTGAATGCTATCCATGCCTTCAGAACGATAGTGTCCATTCTGAATCCCTCACCAAGCTGGGGTTATAAGAGCCGAGGTGGCGCAGCAGTTAGAGTGCAGTACTGCAGGCCACTTTAGCTGACTGTGTTCAGCAGGTCAGCGGTTCAAATCTCACCGGCTCAAGGTTGACTCAGCCTTCCATCCTTCTGGGGTAGGTAAAATGAGGACCCAGATTGTTGGGGGCAATGTAAAGATATATATACATTGCTTACTGGTGTACACCGCTTAGAGAGTGCTTGCACTTAAAGCGGTATATAAGTCTCATAAATAAATAAATAAATAAATAAATAAATAAATAAATAAATAAATAAATGAAGCTTGAATTCTCCATCCCCTCCGCTTACAATTTTCCCTGCTGGCTTCCCCAGTGACTTTCTGGGGAAGCCAACAAAGATTGTAAATGGCAATCACATGACTGCAACCAGTCATAAATGTAAGTCAGTAGCCAGGCAGCCAAAATACATTCATATGCTGAGGGAGGGGTGGTGTAAATTTTACAATGGCCAGAAGTGCTTTACAGACCTGTAAAGCATCCATTTCAGGGCCATCATGACTGTGAACAGTCATTAAAAAAAACAGTCATTTTTTACCTGTAGTATGAATGAAACATATCAATTCTGCATTAAACATCTAGTGAATGAGAGAAAAAAAGTTAATTTAAAGGCCCTCCGAAGAGAAGAGTTTTAACCTGATGCTGAACGCTTAACTAATTTGAATATTATTAGAATTCTGTCTTTTCTGATTACAGAGGAGTAATTCGAAGATCTCAAGTGTGAACTGAGTAATAGTATTGTAATGTGGAGTTACAATTCCATTCCAATTTCTCTTTGTTTTCTATTTAATCAGAAATGTTTCATGCCATTAATTTAAAGTGAAAACAAGGAAAAAATAATTGTATCCTATAATTAATGTACCATTTCAAATTGTCAAAGTGTCCATTCATCATAAGACACTTAAATGTTGACGATTCCATAATAAAATTAAGCAGGCCCATTTTCTCTGAAAAATATTTCAAAATTATTTGTTATTTCCTGTAAATATTAACTAACATGCTACACCATTTTTTCTCTATAAATTATAGAGACTATAACTATAAGTTATAATTTATAAAACGATAAGTTATAGTTTTCTCTATAAGCTACTTTCCACATTTCTCTGAATATATATGCTATATAATTAACATATGTGATCAATACTGTGTGCATTATATCTTATTATTTCTAATACTCCAAAACATAGGTATTTAAAGTTGTTGAATCCATGGTCTTTCACTACAGTACTGACATCCTACAATGAATTAGTAATAGGTTGCCACCACAGCCTAATTTTTTTGAAGCTTATAATCCTGTTCAGCTGGTGAGTTCTAAAGCCTTCTACCAAGTAAAGCTCTCTTTAGCTGTCTACAAAAGGGGGCAAAACACTCTAGAAATACAAAGCTCTAAAAAAAAACCCATGTAGATTATTCTAACAATAGATGTTAGCTTGGCAATCCTGTCATCCTGCATATGCAGAGACTTTATTCAGAAATATTCTTTTAAAATAGTGAGGATCATCTCATTGTCACTCATGCCCATACGATCTCCTGTTTGAACTACTGCAAGGTGCTATACCTTGAGGAGCATTCTAAAGCTTCAGCTGGTACAGAATGCAGCTGCACAAGGTTATTCGGCACATGTAACCCCATTGTCCTGGGAGCTGCATTGTTCTGGGAGTTGTCAGTGCGTTTCTGAGTGGAATTCAAGAAGCTGGTTTTCACCTTCAAAGACCTTCATGGCTTGGAACTGGGTTACCTAAGGGATCGTGTTCCAGTTGTTTCTACAAGTCCAATTAGGTCTGGCAAGATGGACAAGCTCCAGGTCTCGTCAGCCAAAGAATGTCATCTGGTGGGGAGCAGGAGGTGTAGAGCTTCCTGTAGCGCTTGTACTAGAACCCTCTGAAACATCCTCCTTATGAAGATTAATATGGCCTTAAACCTGGTGGCCTTGAGGGAGGCCTTGAAGACTTAGCTTTATACCCAGGCTATGTATGAAGTCCCAAATGAGTGGAGGGCCCCGTTTCCTGATTATGTTGACTATAATGTCTCCTGGCTGCTATATGTACAGGTAGTCCTCGACTTACAACTACAATTAAGCTCAAAATTTCTGTTGCTAAGTGAGACATTACGACCTTTCTTGCCACAGTTGTTAAGTGAATCACTGCAGTTATCAAGTTAATAACATGCTTGTTAAGTGAATCTGCCTTCCCCACTGACTTTGCTTGTCAGACGGTCACAAAAGGGAATCACATGACCCTGGGACACTGCAACTGTCATAAGTATGAGTCAGTTGCCAAGCATCTGAATTTTGATCACATGACCATGGGGAGGCTGTGACAGTCATAAGCGTGAAAAATGGTCATAAGCGTTTTTTTCAGTGCTGTTATAACTTCAAACGGTTATTAAATGAACTGTTGTAAATCGAGGATCACCTGTATTTAATTTCTTTTTTGTATTTTAATTGTTTTTATGATTGTTTGCCACTCAGAATCACTGATCTGAGATGGACGGCTATACAAATTGAAGAAATTAAAAAAGAGTAAAGCCAATGTATAGGCTGAATCGAAACAGGTTGGGAGGTGGCAGCAGAAGGACAAGGCAAGGTATCCATCACATACATAGCATTATTTTAAAGACATCCTCTAAACCTAAACCTATTGATGTGCTTAACATGAAAAAGGAATACACTGAAAAGCAGAAAACAATTAAGATTGTTTATGATGAAAGCATGAGAAAGTTAGAGAAGGATATAAGAAGGATATGGAAAGACTATTATTCACTAATATAAAGAATGGATCTTGGGGAAATAGGAACACGGAAGAAAATGGAAGTATTTTAAAAATGAGAACAAAAACAGTATTATGATGCAGTGGTTTTAACATTAATAAGTGATTGGGTTAATTTAACAAATGTGGAAATACTCCTCTTGGAGGGTTGGGATTTAATTTTTGGATGGCATGCCTATCTAATTTTTAATAAAAAGGTTGATAGGGCTTTCAAATCTCATATTATGAGGACCTCCTTACTTCAGGTTTGAAGGAAATATTATAGAAATGATTTTAAAATTCCACTATGGGCTATTCCATGGCATGCGATTGAAGGGATAAGAAGAGGGGTCAGGATGGATAGCGTTTCTTATGCACAATTACTCAGGTGGGATGGTAAAAATTGGCAGTTAAAATCTATGGAAGATTTAGCACAGGAAAATATTATATATTCATGGTTTCACTACAGACAAATAATGGATAGGTGGAAGATAGATCGGAATGTGGGTTTGCTTAGAGAAGATGAGAATCTGTTTAAACAAATAAAAGATCAAAGGCGAACTCACATTAAGAGAATTTATGGGGTCTTAGTAGAATTGAACTCAGAAGCAGAGTTAGTCAAAGAATGTATGATTAAATGGGCACAAAACTTTGGTGAACCGGTACTATTAGATACCTGGGAAATTATTTGGGTGAGGAACGTTAAATTTACGCAAGCCCAAAATTTAAGGGAGAACTTTTATAAAATGTTTTATAGATGGCATCTTGATCCACAAAAAATGTCTCGTATGTATCCTGATCTACAGCCTAATGTTGGAGATGTGGAAGTTTGGATGCTACATATTATCATATTTGGTGGACGTGTAAAAATATAAAAGCTTTTTGGATTAAGATATGGTGGAATATTCAAAGAATTTTTAGAAGGAGGGTAAAATTTACCCCACAATTGTTTTTATTAGGTATTGTTACAGATTGTGATACTAAAGATATCACATTGATGTTAAATTTAATCACAGCTGCAAGGTTGTTAGTAGCACAATGTTGGAAGAAGGAATCTCTGCCTACCTTGCAAGAGTGGCTTTTTAAAGTTTCTTATCTGGCGGAAATGGCAAAGATTTCGGCTTTCCTGAAGGATCAATCTCAAGAGAAGTATTTGTGGTATGGAGGAAATGGATAGATTTTATACAACACAAGATGGATATTAAAAAATATTATTTAGCTTTTTAATAATTTATATTGAAAAGCCAATTTTCTTGAAAAGCCAAACTTTTTTTCCCTTTTTTTTCTTTTTATTATTATTATTTTCTTCTTTCCTCTTTCCTCTTTTTCTTTATATATATATATATATATATATATTACCTTTAATTATTTTATAACTTGTTTAAGTAATGTATTTAGATTTGTTTATAGTTTTATAACTTATATTGAAAAGTTAATTATCTTTTCATATTTTTTATGTATTTCTTTTTTCTTCTTTTTTTGGTATTTATGTTTTTCTTTTTTTACATATATATTGTTGTTAATTATTTAGTAATTTGTTTAAGTAATGTATCTAGATTTATTTATATTTTATACTTTTCTTAAGATTTTTTGAAGAAATTCTAATTAAGCCTATATCCAGCTCTGGGATAGTCGGGGGAGGGAAGGGGAGGGTTGGGGAGGGATGGGGAAAACTGTTTTGTTTTTGTATTGTAAAATCTTATAAATTTTCAATAAAAAAAAATGAGAACAAAAACAGAAGTAATGCAGAAATAGAAATATACTGTAGGTCCTATATGAAAAGGCATTAGAGGACAGAATAAACACTGCACAAGTTTGATGTAAAGTAAGATGAAGGAAACGTTACACAGACGCTGCAGAAGAACATAAAGGTAGTCCTCAATTTATGGCCTCAATTGGGGCCAGTTTTTTTATTGTAATTCATTACAGTTGTAAGCTGAGGCACCCACATGACTGGACCCGATTTTATAACATTTTTTGCAGCAGTCATTAAGTAAAATCACTATGATCGTGACACAAATGCCACAGTCATAAGTGAACGCATTATTCTGAATGGCTGTTTTTGCTAGAAACTGGCAAAAAAAAAAGTGCCACTAATTGCAGTTGTGTGACTGTGGGAGGCTGCAACTGGTTGTAAAGGTGAGCTGGTTGCCAGGCACCCTAAATAACTGGGGGGGGGAGGCGAAGGGGGTGTTGCATGACATTTTATAAAAGCCAGAAGTGCTTTATGAGGTATAAAGCATCCATACAGGGCTCAATATAATTGTATTATCATTAAGCAAGTGGTTGTAAGTCAAGGACTACTTGTAATGTTACACAATGAAAAAAGATAGTTGATGAATAATAATGAAATGAAACAAGCTGTGGATAAGAAAAAATGTTTGTAACAACATGACTGCATCATAACGTAGATACTGTACAATTAATATAAAAAGAAAAAGATAGCTACAAAGAATGTAGTTAAGGAGAACAAATATTGGTTAAGATTAAATGTTGCATAGAAAACTCAAAGCAATTTGTGTTTGAAACTTAGTGGAGACTAAACAAGGAGCCTCCAGCAGAGTGACTGAAATTAAAAATAAAAGAGATTGTATGGATTGAAATGAAACTTTAAGTGATTTTCTACTGGAATGGACTATTTAAGAGATTTGTATGAGAATGATAGTAATATGTGAAACAATGAAATTGAAATGAATGCTATAAACATTTTCTGTTCATGTCCAAGAAAAAGCTGATGAAAAAGGAAATAACAAATGCTATAAAATATTAAAAATCACAGTGGTGAAGGTGTACATAGTCCAACTAGAGAAATTTTAAAATGTGGGTATGGTTACCTCATGAAGTAACTGTGCAAGTTGCTATTTATTTACTGTGTGTGAATTCTGCATCTGTGTGTGAAAACGTAGAATGGCACTATTACATCCTTACAAATGGAATGATACAAAAAAAGAACACCAAAATTACAGGGTGTTCATTTGTTAAGTACCTAGAAAAGATTCATAATTTTGATTAAAAAGGGCTGAGAGGTGTAAAGAGCAAAATTTGAAAAGTGCAAGGCATCTTTAGGCTTGGCTTGGAGTATGCTGAAAAAATATTTGTTCTTCGGTCTAAGAAATATATGAATGTGAAAAAGGAAAGCATATATCATTCTCTAGATTTTTATGCCACTTTACTCCAGAAAGAGTGTTATTAGCTAGTTAATATATTTATAGATAAATTATCAGGCACAAGGAACCAAAATGATAATGTAAGCTGATCAACATTCTTTATTGTAGCAGGCCTATTTATAGGAATCTCGCCAGACTGACTAACTCTCTTGAGAAAAGTCAGATAAAGCTTCAAGGATTCTAGGGGAAGGTAAGGTATACTTTGCTTCCTGCTATGCAAGGACTCTCAGCTTAGTCTCCTCTTCACACCTCCATCAGTCTAGCTGGAGATTCCACCATATAAATGTATAAGGAATCATTGTGGTGATGTTAGAGGTATCTTGGATGCGTAGGATCATTTGTATCAGATAATCCTATGATGATAGCCAACAAGCCAAATAATTTACAGTGAATATTAGACTGAATAATGTAATACTGAATATGAATCTGAAAATTAAATGTACCAAATAACAAGGTAAATGCATTTAAGAATGGAAATATTACAAAAAAAATGCAAGTTATACTAAAAGGTGAAAAATGAGGGGTAGATTTGTTTATATAGAATGTTTATTTTGTAGATTTAGTTTTTCTTTTATTATCTCCTGTCTGTATATTTTCTTTTGCTTTGTATTTCTTAGTTCCTTTCTATGTTTTTTTTTGTATCATTATTTACTCCAAAAGAGGTTTTTTTTTTTTTTAATGGAAATAACTCTATGGTCAGTTACAGTGGAGAATCCAATATAAACATCTAAAAAAATATTCTCACTGAACTCAGAGGAGTTTACTCCAGATAAATGTAGCCTCAGACTTTTAAAAATATTAAATAAGGGATTTTTTTTTCATTTAAGGGGATGCAAAGTCAAAATACAAGATTCATAAATACAGACGGAACATTAAAATAATCACTTTCAAAAACCAATAATCACAATTTACTAATTAATAAGGTTTTTATTTTGTGTGTGTGTGTTGCCCCATTACATTCCTTAAGAAGAGGACATGTAACATATCCACATCTAATTTTAAATTAAAGTCTTAGTAAGACTTACTCATCTCTTTCACTCTCTACATAAAAATGAGAAAAAGAAAACTATTTTCTGTCTAGTACCAGCACAAACAACTCTGAGCGTTGATAAGCAACGGGTGGAAACTAATCAAGGAGAGAAGCAACCTAGAACTAAGGAGAAACTTCCTGACAGTGAGAACAATTAATCAGTGGAACAGCTTGCCTCCAGAAGCAGTAAATGCTCCAACACTGGAAGTTTTTAAGAAGAGACTGGACAGCCATTTGTTCGAAATGGTGTAGGGTTTCCTGCCCGAGCAGGGGGTTGGACTAGATGACCTCCAAGGTCCCTTCCAACTTTACTATTATTATTATTATTATTATATAGTAAGCCATATCTAATCAGGAACCTCTTTAGTTTGCCATATAAGCTTTCTGACCCAGTTGACTCAGTCCCTGACAGTATCTGGCAAGACTCTCTCCCCTCCCTTCTCTCACTGATTTTGTGTGTTCAGAACTGTGAAGCACAAAATTAGACATTTCAAATTAGGAGATGAGGGGTGGCAGTAGGATAGAAGGGAAGAAAGAAATTTAGGAAACCTTATTAAATCAACATTAGCACTAACCGAATACCTTCAAAATATTCATGTGAAATATTACTTGTTTAATATCAGTTTTATGCTGGCATGAAAGGATGACAAAAACTGGAAGTTAAGCCTCCTTCTTTTGTTTAGTTATTATGACCAAATAATGAAAGCAAGATATTTTAATCTAGAAAACTTCTCCATTGGCATTTTGCATCACTTTTTATTTATGAGCTGAGAAATTAACTATACTTTGAATACAACAGAAAGCAATTTTTTTTATAAATTTATTGCTCTGGATTTTTGGGAAATAATAATGTTTATGAAATGGACATTTATTTTGATAGGGTTTATCATCTCGATAAGTTAAACCTCTTCAAACCTAAAAGGCTTGTGAAAGAGGGGAACCGCTGACTAATATCGAATGGATTGGGCCATCCACTACATACTATGTTGACTAGAATCGTGCAATCATCTGTGACATGTCATTCTTGCAGTAATAGTGTGAGTACAATAATGCAAAAACTACAATGAATGCCACAAGCAGGAATTTAGATTAATTACTATAGTACCCAATTGCCCTTCCTCTTCTGTGTTCTAAGAAAGAGTCCCTTGGATTCACAAAGAATTTTGAAGAGGCAAGGGACAAGAGGTAATGAGCAGCACAAATGGATTTATTTGAACTTAGTTGTTTAGGGAGACCAGAGCACAGATTTTGAACAAAGAGCTATTATGCCAACCAAGTGAATACCTTATTGGCAGCATATGGAAGGCACACCACATTTGCATAAGGGTAGGATCAGTCCTTAGAAGCAATATCTTCCAAAATAAATGTGGCTGTTTCTTACTGTTACAGCCTCCATCTGCTCAATTCCAAATGCACAAACCTGCTAAGATCTTGACTGCATTAAAGAGATAAACCTTTGGTCAAAATTTATCAAACGGATAGCCACATCTTTTGCCAGATAAAAAAACACATCTATATCCTGAAGCTATCCTGGGTCAGATTAAAATGCTTGCCATTATCTCTTTTTACCTCCTGCACAGGTACCCAAAGCATTTTTACTGATCACCAATTTGTCAACAGTAGCATGATGCCACTTATCTCAAACTGGCTCAACTCTAAATACAGTTTTTGCAAATAAATGAATTATACACTGTGCATATGCAAAAATATACATTGCCTGAATAGCAAAATAGCAAAAACAGATTGAATCAAGTTTATATTCTGAGTGTGAATTTTTTAAAAATGTACAGTTTCAGAGATTCCAGTTTGCATTGAATTTATTTGTCAAGTGCTTTCATTCACACAACTTTAATACTCATGATAAATAGGCCACGTCTTACCTTGAAATGATCAGCATACCTCCAAACAAAAGGATTTGGCAAAAAAACCATTTGTCATTCAGCCAGTAAAAATGAAATGTCAGATAGATAAAAGAACCTAATAAAACACTACATTTTCAGCCTTAATGCAGTCCTTAGACCTTTGTGAACTATGGACAAAGGTTTGAAACTGTAATTAATTTATAAGTCATAAAATAATTTTATCTGTATGCTTTGAGAAGATCAGTCTAAACCAAAAATGAGCAATTGCTTTTGTCTCTCAATCAGCAAAGATTGCTCTGAGATACCTTGAGCTTTATTTAGTCTTTTCTCTGTATCTACAAATTGCACATTTCATTCAAGGAGGGAAGAGGGGAAAGAAAGTCCTTTTGGTTACCAGTTTGCTTCCAGTTGCAATTCAAGGTCGGAATGGGCCAACTTGCCACAGCCAACTCGCTGTGGCCAACTTGCCAAGGCCAACTCGCCATGTGACACTTTAACAATTCTTTTTAATTATTTAAAATAAATAAATAAATTTTGCCATTGACATTTCATTCTGTCCCTCCTTTGGCATCCTTTCTTTAATGATTTTATTCCACCATTTCTTTGATATTAATGTAACTCTTGTCCTGCAGTGAATTGTCCTGCGGCGAGCTGGCCATAGCAAGTTGTCCCACAGAGAGTTGGCAGTGGCAAGCTGGCCTTGGCAAGTGGGTGTGGCAAGCTGGCCATGGTGAGTTGGCTTCAGCCAACCGTCATAGACCCCTGAAGCCAGAGAGAACTTTTTTCTATAGCTCCTGAAGATAATAATCTCTTTAATAGAAAGGACTCAGAGCCAATCTATAATTCTTGATATTATTGACTGAACAGCAGCCAGTGAAAGAAGATAGTCCACTGGATCGGAGGTCCCCAAACTTTTGGGCACCAGGGACCGGTTCTGTGGAGAAAGGTTTTTCCGTGGACCACAGAGTGTGTGGTTTTGTGGGCTGCCTGCATCCCACGGATGGGACTTTGCTTGTTTGTGCGGACCAGTTGTGGGCATGCCACGGCCTAGTACCGGTCCACAGACCAGGGGTTGGGGACCCCTACACTAGATGACTGGGACCTGAGTCATGTAGGTTTTTAAAAGTGGCATCCAGCATCTTGAATGATGCATTCTGGACCAGCTGAAGCTTCTAGGTGGCCCTCAAGGGCAGCCCCATGTAGAGCTTTTCTTATTAAAAATAGTGAAATCTATATCACTCAGAATCTGTTTGGATAAGCAAGTGGTAAGTATGTATATACATAATTATTATTTTTTCCTTAAGAACAAATAAGGGCACTGAATGTACTACAATATGTTCCAGAACCATAATAAATCTCTTTGCTAAATAAGAAATCTTATGTTTTTGCATTTTGGTAGACTCTGGGGTTAATTTTTGGGTTGATTCAATTTAAATTGAGGCACAATACTTTGAATACTAAGTAGCCAAACCACCAATCACCAGCAATGCCTTGATATACCCAAATGCAATCTGAAAGAATTAGGCATCTATTTCATGGTCTGTCATTTCCCCCCTCAACTAGAATAAAAGAGGGGGAAAAATACAATTTTTGCTTCTATTCAAACACATATATAATTGTATGAATTAGCCCACTTATTATTCCACTTCTTTAAATAAGTGTGAAACTTTGACCAGCTGCATAATTACGTAATTACACAAACGCAACATAAGCTATCTATATATCCATAATTTACTGTCCTGAACATATTAATTGTACACAAATAAGCATATATGGATTATATTATTACTTCAGGATGATGATAGTAAGATTGCAAGATTACTTAGAATATTAAATTTCTAAAGTACAAGTAGTCTTCAACTTTTGAAGTCATTATTCTCTGTACTCTTTCTAGAGTCTCAACATCTTTTTTACATCGTGGTGTCCAAAACTGGATGCAGTATTCCAAGTGTGGCCTTATCAAGGCATTGTAAAGTGGTATTAATATTTCACGTGATCTTGATTATATCTCTCTGTTGGTCTTTTTGGCAGTGTGCTGCAGCTGCCAAAAAGGTCAATACAGTGCTGGGCTGCATTAACATAGGGATAGAATCAAGATCATGTGAAGTGTTAGAGAATCTTGTCTAGTTTAATGAAGAGAAGGGTGAGGGGGGACATGATAGCAGTGTTCCAATATCTCAGGGGCCACCACAAAGAAGAGGGAGTCAAGCTATTCTCCAAAGCATCTGAAGGCAGGACAAGAAGCAACGGGTGGAAACTAATCAAGGAGAGAAGCAACCTAGAACTAAGGAGAAACTTCCTGACAGTTAGAACAATTAACCAGTGGAACAACATGCCTCCAGAAGTGATGAATGCTCCAACACTGGAGGTTTTTAAGAAGAGACTGGACAGCCATTTGTCTGAAATGGTATAGGGTTTCCTGCCAGAGCAGGGGGTTGGACTAGATCACCTCCAAGTCCCCTTCCAACTTTATTATTATTATTATTATTATTATTATTATTATTATTATTATTCGTTCAGCAACCTTTCAAAATTATGATGATGCTAAAAAAGACAAAGTTATGGTTCCCTCATAACTGCCACTCATTCAGTGCCATTGTAACTTTGAACAGTCACTGAACAAGTGGTTGATAAATGAGAACCAATTATATATGAGTTTGAGTGAACTATACAATAGTTTAAGGCAATGATGGCGAACCTTTTAGAGACCCAGTGCCCAAACTGCAACCCAAAACCCACCTATTTATCACCGGGTGCCAGGTGGGTGTGGCGTGGTAGTCATGGCAGACTGGGTGAGTGGGGTCATGGCAGCGGGGGCCAGTCTCTCACCATCTCCGGAGTATGGCACGTGTGCCCACAGAGAGGGCTCTGAGTGCCGCCTATGGTTTAAGGCATTTGTTTGGTTCCCAAATTATTCTGTAAGGCATAGTGGTATGTGGTCTGACTGATCTTTAAAAAAAGTCATCACAATCCCATACACACAAAACTGGAAATAGTAGATCTTTTCAATAACACTCAGCCCTGCATCTTGCATACCATCTGTCAGTTTCTTTCAAAAAGTAGTCTTCCCATAATGTGTCTCGAGTTTGTTCTCATATACATCTGCCTGAGGGAACAGGGGATTATGCAGCCACCAAAGGGAACATGGCACAACAAAGCTTTAGAAGCACACATCATTGATTCCTAAAAGCTTTATACTTTAATTACTTAAAAGCATTTTTAAAAAAACAATCTGACAAGCTTGGAGGAGGGAAAGTAGAAAACTTTTTAAAAGAATAGGGCTTTTTTACATAGGGTATTTATTCTCGCTCCTTAAACAATAGGAAACAACTCCAATGCTACTTTTGTGATAGGTTTAGCGATTATATTCAACAGCAACTCAAAAAGATCATATCTTCATTCACAGTAAAATATAACCCGTAGTACAGGCTACAATAGCAAAAGCTTTGTGTTTTGGATTCATAACTTAATTGTTTGATTACACAACATCACTAATGTCAGAATGCAGACATTAAATATGGTCTACAGTGATGTTTTTCAAGCTTGGCAACTTTAAGACGTGTTGACTTCAAGTTGAAGAATTCCCCAGCCAGCCACCATTGTACTAGTCTTCAGGATGCAATACTAACAAGTAACAACTGGGCATTCTAAAATGATGAGTTGCATTGTCCTCTCTCCTAAGTACTAACCAAACTGCAGAAAGGGGGATGACTCCACATCATTTCAGGCAGTCCATAGATATCAGAGGATGTGTTCCTACATGTTTCTAACCCAAAGGTGACAACCCAGGTGACAACCCAGAAATTGTAACAAGAGCATGTGATTCTTTTTAGAACATTGAAGCAATAAATTAAGGAAAGATATCCACTCTCTCTAAGTAGCCTGTCTACTTTTGGCAGCAAGGTTAATGAAGGAAGCTTAAACTGGGGATGAGAGGATTGTAAGAAGGATACAGATAAGATTTTTTTTCTTTAAAAAATGTAGCACAGAAAGAATTCATCAGGCTAAGGTTTCTTTTTCTTTCTTTCTTTCTTTTTTGGCACTTACATTTTGCTAGTGTCCCTGAAGTCAGACAAGTCTAACAGCCTTACATTCTGTTTAGATCTTGGTGCAGCAAATCGGGAATTAATGTTCATAGGTTTTGATGAGTGACATAATTGCAATTTAAAAAGGGCAATTAATCATCAGCTATGCCGTTAGCTGCCTTGTCAGGCTGGAGTTTTCTCTCATTCTGTGAATGTCGAGAGACATGTTCAAACACACTATCAAACTCAGCACAAACAAAAGGTCTGTCTTCCTTTTCTATAATAGGGATCCCATTTGTACAACCTGGAACTCCTTATACAAATGCAAAATGCTCATTTCCTCCATTTCCTTTTCCTTAGTTCTCTAAGATGGAAAACCAATAACACAAGCTTGCAGATAATCATGGGCAAATATTATTGAGTTAAAACATTTTATTTGTAAACTAATACACTTTAGATGCACTGAAAATTCTTATTCTCGAAAGGGACCAACCTTGCAGCTATTTCCAGCAAGGGTTAAATTTTAGTACCTTGTGTAGGCCCTTGACTATGGAAGCTGTGTTATTCACTTCAACCAAACCCCTCTACTGGAAGCTCCTATTAATGTTTTTTAATCCCCTAAATCAGTGATGGCGAACCCTGTAGAGACTGAGTGCCCAAACTGTAACCCAAAATCCACTTATGCATCGTTGAGTGCTGGGTGGGTGTGGCCCATTCGCTGGGTGTGGCCAATTGGGTGGGCATGGCCAATTGGATGGGCGAGGCTGCCGTGGTAACGGCAGACTGGGTGGGACTAAAAAGTTCAATCAATCAATTCCAACTTTGCAAGATCTATTTTCCTGCGAGAAGTTGAAATTGACCGATTGATTGAACCTTTTTTTTTTTTGCACACGGCAGCGGAGGCCTAAAATGAAAAGATTTTATAAAACCCAGCTGAAGGCCTAGGACTGGGGCGACGGCGCGTGTGCCCACAGAGAGGGCTCTGAGTGCCACCTCTGGCACCCGTCCCATAGGTTCGCCACCACTGCCCTAAATCCTCCTAGATCAGCTCCAGAAAAAAAAAATCTCATTTTTCTCTGCATGGCCCAATTGGTTATAATGAAGGCAAGAAAAGTTAATGTATTTTCTTCCACGGAGGAAGTGGCATTCCCCAGAACTTGCTGCTATTGTCAGAATAACAAAAGTTTCACCATTGCTGCAAGCTCCACTCCTTTCATATGCTATGTCGCAATTCATATATAAAAGGGGCAAGGTTTACACATTGAGTTGCTTCTATTATTTTGTCTCCACTTGTAGAAGGAGTGGCAGAACCTGGGGGCAGAGTTAAAAGAGGGATCAGCTTAGAATCCCTGCACAGTCACAAGCAAACTAAGTCCAACCTCCCCTTGAATTCTGTTGACCCTTATCTAACCCCAAGCAGTGTTAACTATTAGTTGAGAAGATTCTTGTGCATAGCCATGATTAGCAATAAATTAGTTTATTGCTTTATTGACTGGACCTTCATATGTGGACCTGATCTTTCATGCCTGACACTACTGCAGACACTGCTGCATGAATGTACTCTCATGAAAACATGTTAACTCAAGGTGAATGCGGTAGACAATATATAATCAGCATGGTTGAAACCAGACTTAGATCAGAATGTGGACTACTCTTCACTGATCTTTCTTGAAACAGAAACATATATATATATTTTCACACAGTGGAGAGTCAGAAAGAAATTGTGTAAAGGAGATCTATCTGTTGTCATGATAGATTGAATGGAAAAGAACCACATTTAGTGAAAAAGGTGAAGCCAGTGGAAAAAGAGTTCAAAAACAGGTCAGAACAGGCTAGAGCAGGGGTGTTCAACCTTGACAAATTTAAGACATGTGCATTTCAATTCTCAGAATTCCCTAGCCAGCATCGCTAAATTCTGAGAGTTGAATTCCACAAGTCTTAAAGCTAACAATATTGGACAGCCCTGGGCTAGAAGCTGCAGAGAAAAAAATTCCCTGAAACATTCTTGTAATGCACCCTTATGGGAAAGGCAGATGGGCAATGGCTAGGAGT
The DNA here is from genome assembly GCF_016545835.1 of Crotalus tigris. NCBI lineage: Eukaryota > Metazoa > Chordata > Lepidosauria > Squamata > Viperidae > Crotalus > Crotalus tigris. Next base: position 1,652,316 of record NW_024100213.1, on the reverse strand, counting down.
ATTGGCAGCGGCTTCTTTCTAAACCTACACACACACACACACAAACACACACACACACACACACACATACACACGTCATGAAGCCTACATAATGCTTCCAGAGATGACCTTCAAGGTCTCTTCCAACATTATTATTATTATTATTATTATTATTATTATTATTATTATTATTATTAGATATCTATACACAAATACATAGTCCTTGCTGACAATGGACCTGTAAAGAATTCCAGAAGCCTGTTTTTTCTCCAACAACATGCTTTTCATTCATATTTCTTGAAGAATATTCTTCCATGACAGACATAAAACAAAGAAAAGAAATAAACTTTCTCATTACTAAATATTTATTTAAGAAATGTATTTAGCTAATGATAACTGAGATTGAAATATGTATCTATGTCTTGAGACAAAAATGTCACCAGGGACATGACTTCAAAGCAACTTTTATTTACACTTTTATGATGTATGATGCCTGGCGACCTTCCAATCCTTCCTTCTCAATTCCATGTTTAAGTAAAATTCAAAGGAGTCCTTATAACACAGTGATAGCGAACCTCTTACAGACCGAGTGCCCAAACCGCAGCCCAAAACCCAATTATTTATCGCAAAGTGCCAGGGCTGCATCAGCATTGTGGTGCCCTCGGGGGGGGGGGCAGCGGGTGTGGCCCACTGGGTGGGAGTGGTTGCAGTGGTGACAGCAGACTGAGTAGGTGTGGTGGGATGGACGTGGCCACCTTGATGTTGCTCGTGGGGGGGACACCTGTGGGGGCTTGGTAGGATTGGGGGAGATCCAGGGGTCTCTGGTGGGTGGGTGGTGGGCAGGAGGCTCGTCCTGTGGGGTGAGGCAGGGGGTAGGGTGGGGGTGCCATTGCTGCGGGGCAAGGTGAGGCAGGGGAAGCTGCTGCCTGACACCATCAGCCCCTGCACACAGAGGCCAGCGAGCGCATGGGGGCGTGCTCTACCACCTGTACTTGAGCTTGCGAGCCAGCTGCTTCACCTCCTTTGTGCTGGGTGGGGCTGCCGCTCTGGGCGCCAGCGGTGGCTAATGGACCTGCGCAAGCTGGCAGCGGCGGCAGGTGTGCCCACAGAGAGGGCTCTGAGTGCTGCCTCTGGCACACATGCCATAGGTTCGCCATCACTGTTCTAGAATCTGCATATCAGAGAAAAACTGGATCTCTGTATTATACTAAGCTTGTTTAGCTATGGATTTGCATGTTGCAAACCATGGTTTATGTTTCATGTGAGTTGTGAACCCAGCCAATTGTGATTTATTCTTTTTACTGACAAATGTTCTGAAAAGACTGGTTATTATTTTGAGTATGCCTGTTATTCAAAAGCTAGAACTTTGTGGCACTTCAGGTCAGCTGAACAATGGAAATATCTCTAAAACTGTAAAGTGGATGGCTGATTTTGATGTTATATTTCAGAAGGAGCTAAAAATCTCTCAACATGAAATCCACACATACCTCTTCTTTGATTAACATGTGATTATATCGTTACTCGCAACAAAAATTGTGTGTGGAGAATACTTTGCACGGCTTAAGAAACCCAACAGTATTTGGAATGTGTATGATACTCCCAAACCTTTTAATATACCTAAACACCTGCACCAGTAATGCACAGCATTATAAGCAGCACAGACAGTATTAGGACATGCACAATTTTAATTAAGGCATTTGAGTGATGAACCTAAAGTATTTGCAAAATACTGTACATTTTAGCAGGATCAAAACCATATATATCTTCTAGTCTGTGACGCACATAAACACACACAAATAAGTGTACTATTTTACCAAAAGTTTTTGCTCCTCTGCACATAGTACTAATTTTCTAGACTGGTTCCCATTGGAGAATGCGGATTCTCTAGGCTGAAGTTAATAAAGATACTTCACAGTGACACTGAAGTGGCTGGTTAGCCTCAACTATCTCATTCAAGCATCATCTGGCCCAGACTGTGGACCTTCAGGGAAAAGTTCCAATCTTTGCAATTAAGAAAGTCCCCAAAACAGCCCTTAGAATATTCAAATAAGTAAAATTGCTCATTTAGGCACCCGAGAGTCAATTAAATTTTTTGAACAAGATTTTATAATAGTTAGCTATTTACCAATATAGGTGTATGGTGAGAGGAGTAAGATAGGAAGAAAACAGAACTGAGCCCTCTCAAAATTTTGGCACAAGAAAAGGGGATCATTTCAAATATTCCCTTCATTAGATAAAAACTGAAGGACAACCCTAGGTTCACACAATACACTAAGCCAAAACCAAATCTTTCCATGGATTAGCTTGATGTATTATTCCAATGTGTTTTGTACTAATATTTAAAATTAACCCAGTTCTAGAACTTGCACTGTGGAGAAAAGACACTGGATTTATATCCATGAGTATTCATTTCTTTAATACTGCTTTGGAGAAAGAAAGAAGACTCTGTATTCTGTGAAGAGTTTAAACGTATAGTGTGTCCCATCATATTCTAGGATATAAATGGAGTGACAAAATGTAGTTTATTTAAATATCAAATATTTATAAAATATCCACGACTTTCAGATTCAGGGTTGTAAATGTATCTGAAAATACTGTATGTATATTAATATTAAAATTTATAAAATATCCCAATCCCTCCATCTCTATTCATGTCAGAAGCACCTACAAAGCTAACCGAAGGTGCTTCTGGATTGAAAGGATTTGCCAACGACCACACTATTGCCCAGGGGACACCCAATTGCATAAAAGACTGGGTGCAGTCTTCAAGGAATCTCCTTTCATATCCTAAGCATGATGAACAAAATATGAAAATATATAGTATATAGTACCGTATTAAATTCTGCCCGATAAAAGTTTGGATACTAACTAGATTTGTTGGTCTCCAGGGTTTTCCTAAGCTGTCGCAGAGATGCTGCACCCAGATGGAGTGACTCAATCTGACAGCTGTGCTAAATGTCAAGGTTAGCTGTTAAAAAATCAGGCTTGGATGTTTTTAAGAAGAAAAATATGCAGCTTGTTCTTGAAAGGCAGTATTCATATCCACTCAGCCCTTTCAGCTGCGATTATTATGGAGACTCTTGTTGATATTGTAGGAGAGCCCTATTAGTTTATGGTGGCAAAAACCCAGAAAGAAAGTCTGAAGTACAGAGTGGCTAGATTTGAAGAAATGTTTCAACTATATTCAATCTGACAAGCCAAAATTTTTTTAGAATTCTTTGCACCTAGAAGAGATCTAAGTCCATCCCTCCTTGAATTCTGTTCACCCTTATTCTACCACCATTTGCCTTCATCATTAGTAGTTCAGATTCTTCTTTAGAGTAGCATGGAATAAACTTGTACTCATTTTGGACCTAATCCTGGTTCCCGATTTCTTGCGCCTGACAAATAGATTCAAATAGCAACCTTCAAATTGGGATATCTTCTTGTCCTGCATTCCATATCTCTGTAATTCACTGAAGTAAAACAAGACACATTGTGGATCATCAGAAACAAATGGATGTCCATTTTAGCATACAGTTCATTTTATTATGAATACATCATGAGCTGACTAAAATATGGCAATATTTTGCTATTTGTCCATAACAAAACTCATTTTGAGATTAAAGGCAAAGCTAAATACCTAAGTGGCTAATAATGCAGAGATACCTTAAGGCTTCTCTTCCACTTAAGTTCTGAAAGTTTTATTCTATACTTTCTCAAAATAATAAAACCTGAACTTGCTCCTTTTACTTCATGTTCTTATCAAGATCAGCTTTCCACATTTTGCTTGTTAAAATGAGGATTCTCAAGGTCAGTCAGAATTTATAAGGCAGCCGTTTCATCTCTCTTGATTCTCTGGCTAGTTTTCTCCATAAAAACTGCTGAACGCTTGAGAATCTGCTGGGCTCGAAAGGCCTGCCAACACTAAGGCCAATTAAGAGTTTTTAGGATGCTGCACATTAGGGTTATTATAGGTGGCAGTTATGCAGCCAGAATTAATATTGGCTAAATCTTTAAAGTGGTTTTTCTAACTCTAGTTTCTTTTTCTAGCTGAAGAGACAGTATCATGACAGAACTTTTTCCCCAAGGAATTTGCAGCCAGTCAAATGAAGCAGCAAAATCTCCCCTACGAGTCATAAAGTTTACAGCAGCCAAATCACAAAAGACTCTTCAGTGTGTAAGCACAATTATCATTTGATGCCCCACTTGTACTTTTAAAAATATATTAGTCATTCCATAACTACCTAGGACATCCCAGGAGACACCTTGCATTAATCTTTGGCCATTCAAGAATTTAATATTTGTTTTCTGATTCAATATCTTCTCTCTGTGGCAGAAAAAAAATTCCAATTCAAATCATTACAAGTATTCTACAGTAGATATAGGATCAAAAAGGAGCAGATATTTATATTTATTTATTTGTATCTGAGCGCCAAATTGAGGCCTTTGAACTATGGTGCTGGAGAAGACTCTTGCGAGTCCCTTGGACTGCAAGGCGTTCAAACCGGTCAGTCCTAGAAGAAATCAACCCCGACTGCTCTTTAGAAGGCCAGATCCTGAAGTTGAAACTCAAATACTTTGGCCACCTAATGAGAAGGAAGGACTCACCGGAGAAGGGCCTAATGCTGGGAAAGAGTGAGGGCAATAGAAGAAGGGGACGACAGAGAATGAGATGGCTGGATGGAGTCACTGAAGCAGTAGGTGTGAACTTAAATGGACTCCAGAAGATGGTAGAGGACAGGAAGACCTGGAGGAACGTTGCCCATGGGGTCGCGATCGGTCGGACACGACTTCGCAGTTAACAACAACAACAAATTTGTATCTTGGCTTTAGGTTTTTTTTTAACAAATAAATCAAGGCAGTGAACATATCCCAAACACTTTCCTTCTCTTTTCCCCATAACAACAATCTTCTGAGGTGTGACTGGTCCAAAGTCACGTAGCCAGTTTTCATATGCTGTGCCTACCCAGTAAATACTGATTATTCTAGTTACAACTTTTCACAATGCTTCTTCAAGTTTTATTTCTATTATTCTACTCCATCATTTCACTCTCTTTCAAGGGAAGGGAAATTATACAGCATTCGTTTAAATTCTAGTCCCATTAAATAATAACTTCCTCTACTGGTTAGGAATATTGTGAAAAATCTGCCATATATTTTAAAGAGCTGTTGTCACTTAAAAGAGACAAAACTAGAATAGACTGAACAGTCATCTAGTTCAGGAACTGCAGGTGGTTACTGTAATTTTATTGCTTTATGAGCTTTCCACAAATAGTGATTTTCCCCTGAATCTGGCTGCAGCGTCACATGGATCTTCCCTGGTGCGTAGAATGCATCAGTAACAGGTCTTTAGGAACATAAAAATGAAACCTTACTTGCAAGCAACTTCCATCTTAGTAAAGTAACAGACTGCCTCTGTATATTCCTTTTCTCTGCACCTTATTGCCATTTGAATGACATTTATTCTCTCTGCTCTTTCAATTCACATATTTTTCTAGGTGCTCCTACTTAGTTTCTCCTTCTTTAAATCCCATCTTTTCCAAAAAGCCTGTTCAGTAACAGTAAGTATAAGTTTGCCTTATGAACTGTGGAGCAGGCCAAACCAAACCAATCCAGCAGCCAACAAGCTCAAAGGAGAAGCACAGCCCAGCACCTTCATCACTCCAGCAGCATCTGTCGGGCAGCAGCTAGTAAAGCACCTTTCTTTTCTTATCTTGGCACAGAGTGCCAAACTGCCAAACTAATGCTTCAGCAGAAATTTGGAACAGCAGCTGACAGTAATAGAAGCCACCTTGAAGATGGATAAGTGGTGGCTAAAGACTTTGGTATAAGCTCAAGCAACGAAGGAGAACAGAATTGTTATAGACTGTTTAGGAATAAGATACAGATAGGCAGTTAGTCCTCCACTTACATGCACAATTGGGAATGGAATCTTGAATGTTGAGCAAAGTTGTTAAGTGAGATGCCCATGTAACTATTTTTCTCAATGACTGCAATCCAGGCACTCCCCTATGGTTGTTAAGCAATCCCCCAAATTGTTAAGAAGATAAAGCAAAAGGGCTAACTGCCAGCAGGATATCCCAACTACATGCAGAGCTGAGATTCTACTCTTCTCTGGCACCCAGTCCTTCAAGAAGTCGGAGCTCTCATCAAGAGCTAAGATTGGCTCACTGCAGGCAGCCCTTTGAAAGCAAAAGGGCAAAAGAAGGGCAAGGAGTTAGAGAGAGAGAAGGATCTGAGCTCAGCATGGCTGGATTTGGGATTCTTCTTCCCCTGTCTCCGTGAAGAGTTCTGCAGGAGCGAGGAAAGAAGAATTCTGTGTGAGTTTGGAAATCCAGGCAGGCAGGGAGCTTGGGATCCTTCTCTTCCCCACTTCTGAACAGAACAATACAGAGGCAGGAAGAGAGGGATTTGAGGCTGCATGCATAGCTGTATTTCGGCTGCCAAGATCCAAGAATGCATGGAGCTTACAATTCTTCTCTTCCCACCTCTGTGGAGAGATGGGGAGAGAAGGATTTTAAGTTTTGTGCCTGCCTGGATTTCAGCTGTCGAGATCCAAGCAGGCACAGATGAGATTGGCAGGGAGCTCTTTCAGCCAGCTCTCAGAGACAAGTCAGTTCCCAGAGTCCTCTTGGCAGCCAGGCAGCAGTTTGCAACTTCCCTGCTGGTTTCCCCAATGACTTTCTGGGGAGGCTGGCAGAGAAAATTGCAAATGAAAATCATGTGACCGCAGAGCATTTGGCAATTGGTCATAAATGTGAACAGGCTGCCCAGAACTCAAATTGCAATCACATGACTACGGGGGTGTGTGATATTTTGCAATGGTTGGAACTGCTTTATATGTCACAAATCACCCTCTCGAGGCCATCATAATTCCAAATGATCATTAAATGACTGGTTGTTAAGCGAGGACAACTGTAAATGTTTAAATACAAAATAAAAAAAGCAAAGGCCTTTAGTAATAAGTGGGAGGATAGAAAGGAAGCATTTTTATTTATTTATTTATTTTGCAGTAAAAGCCTCCCTGGAAACACAGGGAAGATAAAAACAGCTTGTTTTTTGCTAGTCTGTACCATTACCTCTGCCCCCCACAAAAAAATCATCAAAAGAAATAATACAGGTAGTCTTCAACTTACAACAGTTTATTTAGTGACTGTTCAAGGTTACAATGTCACTGAAAAAAGTGACTTATGACCATTTTTCACACTTACGGCCATCTCAGCATCTCCGTGGTCACGTGATCACAATTCAGATGCTTGGCAACTGAGCCATATTTGTGACTGTTGCAGTGTCCAGGGCCAGACAAGGAAAGTCAATGGGGAATCCAGTTTCACTTAACAGCCGTGTTACTAATTAACAACTGCAGTGATTCACTTAACAATTGTGGCAAGAAAAGTCATAAATGGGGGCAAAACTCATTTAATAAATGTTTCCTTAGCTACAGAAATTCTGGGCTCAATTGTGGCCGTAAGCTGAGAGACTACCTGTGTAAGTTTTAGATGCCTGGAGGTAATTACTGAGGTTAAACTAACTAGCAATGATTGGATGACTTCGTATTTATATTTAGTAATCGTTTTTAAAAGCACATTTGTCTCTTTCCATGGAATATGTTATTGGACTACCCATGTGGCAGATATTCTTGTTGCATTCAGCAGCAGTCTGAGCGATACAAACAGAAAAAGAATTCTTTATTAAAATTCAAAATGATTAAGGTTAAGAAATTCATTTAATATTCCACGGTATGGCACAAATTAAAGCATGGAAAGTGGAGAGTGAAGAGTATAAAATTATAAATAGCAGAACTATAAATAAGTTTGTGTCATCTGGGCCAGGTCCCTGGGTTTTTAGTAGCCAGCAATATACTAATTATACTAAACCCATACTAATTTCCCTCAAGAACTACTGTAATACTCTTCAATGAATCCTCTAAATTTAGTACCCTGTAATCCTCAAAAATACCATAGCATTAATACTAGAAATCATAGGAAATATAATTACACAACAGGAACAACATTATCCAATTGTTACACAAATAGATTTTCTTTCCCACTTACCAGACAGAGTAGATATTGGGAATATTAAGGAAGAAAAAGTACTTGGAGCATATAGCGCAGGAAACCAAAATGAAGAAAGAGAACTTTGATTTCTAACAATCCAACGATTTCGTCATTGCTCACATGGTCTTCTATCAAAATGCCACTACACATAGACACCACAAGAAGCATTATCAAACTATGTCAGCAAATCCAATCGGCAAAAGTGGGTGGAGTCAACCCTGCCCAGGTAGGACAGTCGCCTATTATTGGGGAATCTGTGCACTAAAATAAATAAATATGTAAAGTTTTTGTTTAAGTTGTGTCTTCAGGCATTGCCAAAAGACTCTCTCACGTGGAGCTTGCCAAAACAAGCTGATTCCAGGTTGGCAAAAAGTGAGACAAGGAGGCACAGTTATTGCTCAGGTTGTGATCATTCAGAGTTATGATGGCATGGGATGAGGGAGACTTATGACACTGATCCTTGCAGTTGTGACCACTGCAGCGTCCCCACAGTCACACAATTGCTATTCGTGTGCTTGATGCCTGGCCCACAATTATGATGTTGCAGCAAGCCACAGACATCTGACAATAATTTCCAATGATCCTTACAAGCAAAATCAAGGGGGAGCTGGCAAAAGGCCTTAAGTTGCTCTTGCTCACACTGCATTTTCAACCATTCATTTTCCATAGTGCCTGCCCATTGCACACACCCCGCTCTCCCACACAATTGCCCATATTTCATAGCACTTGCCCACAGCTCCCAACAATAGCTCTCGCCATTCAGCCTCCTTGCCTGGGACTCCCACCTCTTTCAACTTAATGCAATCCTGCAGTTACAATGGCAACTGGTACTCCCAGGATTGCCATTGCTAAGTGACAGGGTCATGTGACACCGCACATGATATGTCTTCACCTATAAAGATCAGAACTGAGCAGGCAACAGTTTTCACTCTGTACATTCTATGAAAATTAAAGTTGGACTTCGAGAATCAAGGCAGAAAGCATATTGATGCTTTTGAACCCTGGTGTTAGAGATAACTCCTGAGAATGGCTCTGATAGCCAGGAAAACAAACAAATGCCTCACTTAGGTAAGGCACAAATGGTCAGGCTCAAATTATGTTTTGAGCATATTATGTGATGACTAGTTCTCTGGAGAAGTCTATAATGCAGGGAAAGCTGAAAAAGAAAAAGAGGATGACCTGCAACAATAATCTCAATTATAGCAGTGACACAACTGGAAGACCTGAAAGTCCACAATGGGACAGACCGTTCTAGAAAATATATCTATCTGTGGTCACTAAGAGTTGACATCAACCTGATGGCACATAGTCATCATCAGACTACACCTTTTTCCTAGTGCAAAAGTATTATGCTTAAAAAGGTAAGTTGATCCAGGAGGTTTATGTAGTAAGAATTTGTGAAAATAAATAAAATGGAAATCTTATGCACTTATAATGAAAACTAAGCAAAATATAAGATTGTCACCATTGCGGAAAATGCTTGCAATTGGATTAAAATAGTCTACAGCAGGGGTCTTCAAACGTGGCCCTTTTATGACTTGTGCACTTCAACTCCCAGAATTCCTCAGCCAGCTTGACTGGCTGAGGAATTCTGGGAGTTGAAATCCACAAGTCATAAAAGGGCCATGTTTGAAGGCCTCTGGTCTACAGTATCTCAATTTCTAGAAAACTCAGCACCAGATAAACAGTTAAAGTGGTATGTTGATATATAAGAAGAAATGATGTTCAGATGTTTCAGCTGAAAAGCAGAATTCCAAACTGTCTTTCTGTTGCCACCTTCTATGGAGGATGACATTCTAAAGACATCAAAAAAGTGATCAGCCAAGGAAGGCGCACACACACATCCACAAAACTATCAATAATCAAAAAGTAAAACACTATATTTCAATTAAAACATGGGAACTGCAGAGAAAATTAAAGTTGTGCTTTGTTTTGATCATAGATAGCTATTCTGTTTCCAAATTCCGCAAATCAGGCAAGTAAATCAGTCATCTAAGATTCAATTTGGATTTATTTGTTTAGCTTGTTTGTTTATGGCTCTTATTTGTCCTTTTGTTTAAAAGAAGGGGAACAAAAATTCTAAACCTCATGGTATCAAGCATGAAAAGCTTTTAACTAAGCATTCAAAACAAGCTTCAGGCTACCTTAAAGGAAGACAATGCAAGCATGACTGTCAAATGCATTAATTTTTAACCATAAAATCTAAAGATAATTTCAGCTACAACATTCTTTTTGCTATGTGGAGATTGATGCATACACACAGGTAGGTGAAGCACAAGCATTTGCATGTTCCTACAGGATAAGTAGTAACCGACTCATCTCTTGGCAAGAAAATAAAATCATTTGTAGCACAGTTGTGTGTGCCTTTAATTTTTTAAAAAATACCTAAACAAGATCTACTACTTGAAAAGCTACAGCCTCACATTCTAGCCTAACTTTGAAGTCTGTGGCTGAACTCCTTTAATGAGAACATCACAGCTCAAGGGCAACACCTGCAGGACAATTCAGAAAAGGTACATTTTTGGAATTTCAAGTTTCATGGAAGACAAATTCTGCTTTAGCTTTATTTTATTACCATATGATAGAAAAATCCAAGATCAGAGAGCTTACATTATGACATTGAAGATGCCCAGATGAAGAAAAGCAGGCTACCTTTAGCTTTAAAAATCAAAGAAATTTGGAAGTACATTTCTTGCAAAGTGGTAAGAAAAGTCATACTTGCTAAAATGAAGCAGTATTTTGCTTGTATTTGTCATATAGGTAGGAGCAAAAACACATAGTAATTGGTAAGGCATGGTTTGTTCAAGCATGACTTATTAAATAAATGAAGTTGGCATAAAGTGCTAAGCAATCAACCATAGTTTTATAAACCTATAATGGGTACCCTTGAATCTAAACCAAACAATACAAGTTTCTGAGTACTTGAAAACATTTTAGTTCCCATCTTCACATCTACAAGTAGTCCTTGACTTAACAACAGTTGTAAGTTGTGACTATCATAAAGCAGGTCATCACATGACTGATCCAATTTTACCTTTTTTGTAGTGATCATTAAGTAAATCACTATAGTCATTAAGTAAACTGCAGTTGTTAAGCAAACACCACAGTTTTTAAACAAGCCCACTGTTCGCTATGGGGCCATTTTGTCGAAACCAGAAGTAAATGCCAGCTTTTGGCAAAAATCTCGTAAATTGCAGGATGCTGCAATTGGCCATAAATGGGGACCAGTTGCCAAGCACCTGAAATGCAGACTGGTGACCACAAGGTGGGAGGCTCCATCAGAATTTAAAATCTGGGTCATAAGTACTTTGCGGGGAGGTCCATTGTAACTTTGAATGGTCACTAAGCAACCAATTGTAAGTTGAGGAATATCTGTGCAGCTTTCAATATGTGTGTTTTCGTCTATGTCTGGAATTTGATCAGAACACCGAAAATATTTACTACGGTAATTCTGGATCAAGCTCTCTATGAATTACTCGAAAGGAAAGTTTGTGGAAGGAAGGGCCCTATTTCAGTGATACAGAATATATCTTGTAAGCAGACAAACCAAAATTCAAGTCACAGCACCTTCAGTAAAAGATGTACTGGTCCTTAACTGCAATTAAAGATTACTTCTTCAGTGAAGTAATTTCAGATACTATAATTGGAAAAAAATCGGTCTACAAGCAGTCTACTATATTATGTGGTTACAACAATAAACTTATTTACTTACTTACAGTCAGTCTATAGGTACTGCCAATGACAAGATGGATTCCATGTGAACCATTTAATGTGTTCTTTTTGTTCTCCAATCAATAAAACCTCTCCTGAATTCTTCACAGATGGTCTCCCTTATAACTGCTTTGAAGACTGTCTTGAAATCTCCATTTAGCATTAAAGAACAACCAACTAACCTTGTTCAAGTTCCAAACAAAGGAAATTAACTCTATTCACATATCTTTCCCTTGAGGCATTTAATAGATTCCTCATTAACACTAGAAAAAGAAACTGTAATGACAAAGTTATATTATTGCAGCAGGGATATGGCTAATGGTGTTGCTTTAATTGGTACATGGAATAAGTTCCTCTTTTTGCTGGAATCATTACCACAAAAATTAAGCATTCAACTTCAAATTTTCTGGACTTTGCTTTAAATATGTAAAGCATGACTTCCCACACAAATTACTTACAAATCCCTTTCAAGAAAATAATGGGGCAAGATAACTCAGGTGGTTGCAAGTAGATAGAAAGCTCTGCCCCTTTAGATCATCAGCTCTGCTGGCTGGGTAAAAAGTTCAAGTTAACTATGATTTCTTATTAAATATTTGTCTTTTCTTAAAAAGACACTGTCAAAATCAAGTTATGTATCATTGAGTTTTTTTCCCTTCCTAAAATTTTCCAGCAAGTGCAGGTTTTATTTTATTTTTTCCAGATCAATCAAGTATTGCAAAAAGAATTAAACCAACTGCTTGTTGCCTGAGCCTTATGTCAAGGGCTGAGAAAGTTTCTGACTCAAAGTCACCTAGTTAGCTTTCATGCCTCAGGTAGGATTAGAATTCATAGTCACTTGGTTTCTAGCCTGATGCCTTAACTACGACTCTCTATGCCATTATAAATCCAGTATGAAGAATGATCTTGATTTTGCAGCTGGGTCAGTTTGTAATAAAGCCTCCCTTATCAGTGATTTAGGCACTGATGAGAGGGCTGACCTGGCATATACCACCAAGACCTGGTGTCAAAACTGATTTGCATTTTCACCTATATTCTGCTTCGCTTGCACCTTGACAAAGAAAAGGGAGGAGGTGGGATGGAATGCAAGGGGTGGGAGTTGTAGCTGAGCGTCGTGCATTACCATGGAACAGTGCTCCAACCCATCAAGCAGGTGGACTAGCGTGCCTCGCTGGTTCCCATAACAAAATGAACAGAAGTGATTGGTGGGCATAATGGACTGTGGGTGGCCCATAGGGAAAGGGGGAAATTAACTGGACAGTTGACACCTGGGTTGAAAAGCAGGGGGAAGTCTCCTTTCAAAGATACATCCGGCTGTGTTGCAGGTATGATATCAACCAAGATTCCAATGCAGGGATGGGAGTGTCGTGATTGTCAACCGGGAATCTCTTATGACCTTCAGGGACACTGCACTACAGATCACTGAATGTGAGACTCTGTTCATTAGTTGGGTTCTAGAGATCAACTGGAATTGCTCCTGTTAGACCAGCCTCCCTGCTGCACAGCAACTTCCATCCCTGAGCTTGATTCCATTTCTGGACTGGCAGTGGAGTTCTCCAGACCTACAGTTCTGTGGGACTTCAGTTTGCCTTCTAGGAATGGAGTCTGAAGTGGCTTGGGATTTTATAGCCATCAGGGTAATCTATCCAAGATCAGGCCCAAAACCAAAAATGATATGTGGTAATTCTCCTGAGTTTTTTTATTATTTCATTATAAAATATTATTTCATTATAAAATCTTGACAAACTGAGGGCTCTACTATCTGTATCAACAATGTATTCTGTGAATTATGAGGGAGCGGTTGTCTTCACCTCCTTTTTCTCATACATAATATCTGAGCTGAGTTGCCTTTTGCTATGGTGGAATGCACCCCTCCCACTTTATACTGTAGTCCACCTCCTCACTACATTCCATCACAGACAATGGTCATACACTGGTTTTGGTGCACCTGTCAGAGCACTGGCTATGTGATCTGAAATTGGGAAAGTTTTTGTTGTCTCCTGTCATGGTCAGATCATTCCCTGATTTGCATAGGAGTCTGCAACGCTACAGGCACTGAAAAAAGGCTCAACCCGTTAGACTGGTCCACTTCTGGAGATCAATGCATCCTAGAGGGAGCTGGGGAGTTGTTCCTGCTGGTCTACTGCACGGTCCATCTAAAGCTCTGGTTCACAATTTGGAATAAGAAAGAAGCTGAGGCTTTAGATTGAGCCCATGCAACCTCTCCCTTCTTTAGGATCATCCATAGTACTTCCCATGGGTTACAGAGAAGTTGAAAGAGATGAAGAGACATCTAGAGCAGTGATCCCCAAGTTTTCCGGATCTGCGGACCAATAGTGGTGGCAGTGGGAGGGGGGCGGAAAGGGGATGATTTTGCACCCGCGCCCACTTGCATGGCCCGGTCCCCAACAGACCCCAGCCTGGAACCAAGCCATGGCCTGGGAATTGGGGACCCGAGGTCTAGAGCATCACTCAATGGCATTAAAGTATGGATTATAGTTGCCATTAATGCATATCTTGTGGTGGTAAGGGCAGCAAAGCATCATTACTTTTCTGCTCTGATTTCATCTGCAGATAGCCTCCCACCATGCTGTTTCAGATGACATAATTAAGGCTGGACTTGGAGAATCTCTTACAAAGATGGAGGAATTTGCTCAGCATTTCTCAAAGAAACTTGCTCAGATTCATTCTCATTTAGATGCTAGCCTTGCTGCAGATGTGGAGGAGGTGCCTGGGGTGAAGTCTCACCCTATTATGTAGAAACAAGTTGAACCTGAGGGAACTAGAGTCCTTGGAGCTGAGAACTCAGGTATCAGCTCCTTAGAACCATGTACCTCCTGACCAGTTAAAATGGCCTGAGAAGTGTCATGTGAGTAGGTTCTGGCAAATTTGTTGTTGAATAAGGGAGTTGGTCTTTCACCTCTTAAGGAAGCTTTGGTTCACCCCTTCCTCAAGAAGCTATTGCTAGACTCCATTATACTGGACAATGTTATCCAATATATAACCTCCCCTTTTGGGGGAAGGTGATTGAGCTGTTTGCATAACAGCTTCAGAGGACCTTGAATGAACAGCGTTATCTGGATCCCTTTCAGTCAAGATTCAGGCCTTGTTATGGGATGGAAATAGCATTAGTTGTGCTTCTGGATAATCTCTGGTGAGGGCAGCATGGGACTCATGCATCCATTCTTATTCTACTTGTGGTTTTTTGTACCACTGACTATGGTATCCTGGATCCTTTGAAATAATGTGTATGTATGTATGTATGTATGTATGTATGTATGTATGTACTGTATGTATAAATAAATAAATCATAAATGCATTATTCAAAGATATATATTCCTTAACTTAATTCTAAGTATTTAGCAAGCATTTCCATCTATTTTCCTTTACAACTCACTCTTCAAAGAGAAACAGTTACAAATAATTTTAAAAGGTTGCCCTGCCTTATAACTCTTTATATAAAAATTATTTCTACAACTAAGTAAGAATCTGTGTAGCGCATATAAAAACAAGAAATTTGTTTGAAACCCATTTCACAATCTAACATTTATGGATTAAATATACAAAAATAGACATTACAGATAGAACTACCTTCTAAATTATTAGCTTTCAATTATAGACCAACAAAGATGTGCTTTGTGGTGAATGCTAAGTCACTGATTTTGTGAAATGTCTTACAAAATGTAGAAAGCATTGCAGTTTATATCATATTCCATTGCTATATTTTTGTTTATATAAGATACACAATCACCTGCTCTTTTAACAAATGTATAATTTGAATACTTTACTCCATTTTACTTGTCAAAGCATAACTACTTTGATCTTTGAAACATTAATTTGCAGCAGATCCATACTCCCATATTATAACAATCTTTGTTATAAATCATTTAGGTTCTTATCAACACAACATCACTTTCATGCAAAAGTAAATGTACATTCATGATCCAAAAAACATACCATTCCAAGCATTCCTTATACATTTATCCAGAAATGAAGTTCGTAAACAAAAATTAAACAAGTTACACAGCTACTTCAAAAATAAAACACAACTGTATTTACATATTTCTCCAGTTATGCTATCAACATCTGCAATCTTAAAGTTTCAACATTCTTATAACATTTATGACTTGCTTTTCAAGTTTTTTCTTTGTTGCTTGTAAGTATCTATTTCAATCATATTTTTATCATACAAATCTCTAAAGTAGTCCTTCTAGCATGTCTTCACTTCAGATTCAACTCTAATTATTATATCAATTTTAATTCCATTCATTCTCCTTGAGGCTCCTTCTTCAGCCCTCTTCATCCATTTACAAAATGAGACCACATTTCTCTATTTTAATATTAAATACTCCTTGTTGTCTTTCTCTACCTTCTTTGCAACATTTTGCAGTGTGTATTTCTATTTTTTTTCTTTTTCTCAACTTCATTTTTACAGGAATATTTTAGATGCATTTTTTTCTCATGCACAGCACTTTTCATTTCATTAATCCACCAAGCATCTTTTTTCATACTTCTCATTAGCATAACTTCACACACTTCAATGGCACCTGCAACTTAATTCTTTCCACATCTTTTCTTACATCTACTTCCCATTTATTGTGTTGAGAGATTAATCTATTGTCTAATATTTTTATACCAGCATTCTATTTTTTTACTACTTTCCTTTTCATCCATGTCCAGTTTATCCAAAGATACATTCTTCACTAAAAGTGCTCCATTCTACATTCATATCCTTCATTAATGCAACCAATCTTTCATTATAAACAATCCAACAATGATTTTTGCGTTGTATTCATTCCTTTGTAATGTAATGTAAAGCATGTATTTTAAGCAAACAGATTTTTCTAAGCAAATATTCACCCGTCACCATTTTTATTCACTCTGGAGTCTCAGTGGGCCAATTACTTTTTTATATTCTCTCTTCTTCTTCTCACCTATCATTAATTATATCTAGGAAAATTAATTTCATTCATTTAGAATATTGCACAATTTCCCTCAAACCTCATTCCTGATTGTTTCATTATCACCATTAACTGGAGCGTAACACGCAACTGTCACCAGCCTATGAATTTCTACTTTCATATATCCCTGCAATAATATAGATAATACCAATTCATATTTTGTAATATTTCAAACTTTCATACAGAAAACTGGCATCTTCATTTCTCTGCATATATTCATCAAATCCAGTACAGCTCTGGCTTCCTTCATTCAGTTCTATTACATACCTTCTTTCTTGTAGTTTCATAGAAGTACAACGTATCTATTTTCACTTCAATTCATTTAGTCTTCAAGTATTCTAAATAGTAAACTTTTATATACAGTAGTCATTACCGGATGGGTCCATATATATTGCCCTCTTTTGGTTAATCAATACACTTCTTGCTCTTATAAGGAAAAGATATAGACAAGAAAAGTACTAACAATAAGATTTGTTCTGATATATTTTATCCAGCTTTCCTCCAGCATCCTGTTTTTATGCAAGCATGTTCATGTTGTGCTATGCAAGCTTGGATATCTAATCTAGAAACCATCTTGCAAGCAAATGGACTGTTGCCCACATCCTATCAAAAAGAAGGTATACACAGTATACTGACATATAGACAGAAGATCCAATTTTTTAACAATTCATTTTCAAAGTTTAAAAATTTTGATATTTTTTACTGGTAATTTCAATCTTTTGCATTGTTTCTATTTTTAGGCTGGCTGTTTACTTTGAATACTCAACAGAGTAGAAAATCAGATCTGGATGTACATTTAATAAAATCCAGAGACTTCAAAGTAATTATAGTCTATAGCAGTGGCAATTGAACTTGTTTGCATGACACAAAGTGATTGTAGGAGTAGGAGATACAAACCTACTTGTATAATACACCCCCTCCCCCAATAAAACTATGTGTGAAAACACTTATTTAAGTAAGCCATAATGATAAAACTTGAATCTATGTTTAATAGATTTTTAAAACCCTGTGGAATATGTCTCAGAACATTGCTATATGAACCTTATATCACAAAAAGCCCTGTATATTCCTAATTCACATAGTCAGCATAAAGAAAGATATGCAAAGAGCATATACACCATTTTAAGATTGAAGAAATAAATAAAGGAAATAAATAAAGCAATGCATTAGGAATGGAAAGTAGTTGCTCAATTTCCCGATACAATACAGACGTTCTGCATGAACAGCTGCATTAGAATTTAGTTTTCTAGGCTAGCAGCAAACTAAACCAGACAGTGCTGGCTTGGCAGCAAGTAGCCAGGGAAGTAAATTCTAGTAAATTTTAAATGGTGCACACAAAGTTGTCATTTTCTTTATTCTGAATCCTCTTTAGGATTGGAGGGAAAATGTTAAGAATGCAGAAGTATGCATATATATTAAACTATTGAGCTCAGTCTTATACGTTGAATGTAAGATTTGATTATATGTTGCCCATGACTTTCTTTCTGTTTGTTAGCTCTTTCCAGGAATTCACACAAAGGATTCAGTAATTCCTAAGTGAATATTTAAGTTCCTGAATATATAAGCATAGTTAAATATGTGTGTGAATTAGTCAGAAAATACCGGTAATATTTCCAAAAACCCAAGTCTCCCATTCAAGAGTTAAATCATTTATTTTTCTAATCAAAGCTTCTTCCAAGAAGGTTATGCACACAAAAGTCTTTCTAAAGCAACAGCTAGAGAGGCTGCTTGAAATTCCACACATGTGCCTCAGCAATGTATTTCTATTAATGTCCAGTGTGTGTCAGCAGGAAGATAAGGCACCAACAGCATGTCCAAGCAGCCTGGTAGAGAATGGAATGCTGTGTAAAACATTGTCTGATACTACGAATCTCACCAAACGAGGCTGCCTATAATCTCACCCTCCATGTGTACATACCCACACAGATAGACACACACACAAACACACACACACAAAACTGCCTGCTTGATAACACCACCATAGGGGAAAGATGGGACCACACAACAAAACCATTAAAAAGTAGGGGAAAATGGCAATTGAGGAGGGGGCAAGAAGCTAATAAGAAAAAAATTGATTAGGGAAGAAGAATAAGTATCTAATGCTAGCTTTGACAGCTGTGCCAGAATGATAGTATGTGTTTAACATTAACTATAAAAAAGTACAATTTTCTTCCCAAACGAACCTACTTTAATCCTTGCCTCTCACCCCCACAACAAACTGAAAAGATGCTTTCATTCCGCATGTAGTTGACCTCTTCTACTCACGAGCCACAAATTCTTCATATATTTGGTTTGACAGAGGGTAGTTTTTCCCATAATTGCTATAATCTGTTAGAGATTTTTTGCAAGTTACAGACAGAGCTTGCTAGAAGGATTGGGCTTTATTCTCTTCTGGGGAGAGGGAACTTTGCTATAAATGCAATTAAATTTAAATCCTGTAAAGGAACAACTACCATAAAATAAAGCAGCAAATTGACTTCTACAAAGTATATGCATTAGGAATATGAAGCACAAGGCTTCAAAAGAGATCTTGATAACACATGCAAAGACATAGCTAGGGAAAAAAAACCCGAACACTCTTCCTTCTTTCCTTTCTTGAAAATACCGGTCATATTCTCAATATTCCCTTATATACTGTTTTTTAATACCAAAGATTTCAGAAGTATACAGAAGAAAAGCAAAAGCAACTAAGCACTAACAATTTTTAAAAAATGTTCAAATAATAAATATTATTTTTAAGATGTAAGCATGTAAGTTTTTGATTTTAGTGTGTTCCTGGACATCAACATTCAGCAGATAAGTTCATCAAGGATTTAATGACTACGTGAGCTAGAAACTGAGGTATGAATTTAATATTTAAAGAATGAACCATCACACCTAATAAACAGTTTGAGAACACATAAGAAATCAGGCATAAACAGCTTTGTAACTTTCACATAAAATTAATGAAAACCATAAATCCTATAGTCAAAACAACACTGACAACAGTGAAAAGATTAACACTTCATTTAAACACAATATCCCTCTTGAATTAGTTCAACAAAAACAGCATCTTCAGACATCAGATTCATCTACAGATTTGAATGAGACTTTTCAGAAACACCAAGAATCAGCAAGTAAAGAAAAGAATGGCATTCTAAATATAAACTGATCTGTAAGCACCTCACTGTGATCAACCCAAACATGTTTAATTAAAAAGGCATAAGCTGGGCACATAATGTTCACTGGCCAACTTAGTGACACTAACAACTTTCCTTTTGTAAAATCTACATTTTCAAGATCTTCATTTTTTTTCCATATAAGGAAATGGATAAACAGTAAAAAATGCACAATTATTCATGCTACACTTTATAGGCAGGCTGGCAACTTGCTTGAAGCCTGAAGGGATGGGTCATACTTGCCATTAAGCCAGCCCAGAATCTGCTGACATGCACCACTATTCTTTTCTTGAGGTAAGTATGTCAGGTTTATCCCACAAAGAAGCTGGGAGCCACAAGAGTTGTAATACTGAATATATACAAATATGCTTTTTGTATGACTATTAAAGTAATGAAAGCCAGTATAATGTAGTGGTTAAGGCCTCAGACTGGAAATTGGAAGACTACGAGTTCTAATTCTGCTTTTAGCACAAAGCCAGCTGCGTGACCTTGGGCCAGATACTTTCTCTCAGACCTAGGAAGTAAGCAATAGCAAACCACTTCTGAAAAACCTGGCCAAGAAAACGGCAGGGATTTGTTCAGGCAGCCTCTGATAATTGAATATGACTGAATGGAAGAAAAAAAATCAAAGTAATAAGCAATCAGGATTAGATCTGTACCACAGAGGAAGGAGATATTTTCTTCTTTGCTATGATATCATGAATTCCCCCTTTCATGATCCAGAAGAAAAGCTTCTATTGGTGCCAATGGAAGTTTTGCTCCAGAATAAGCTGGAGGGGATATTAGTCAGATATATGAGAGAAAAAAATAGTTACATCTCGACCCATCCATAATACCACTGTCAATCTTTCTGGTTCATTCATAGCTGTTATTTTAAATATTTTAAAAGTTACATTAAACTTTCATAGTTAAAATAAGTCATATCATATGCATTCAAGCATTTAATGTCACATCTGTTTTGGATCAAAAAAGTCTTGTTTTTCATTATTGTGAGAAGCTGCACTTAATTGTAGTTACCTAGCGTAACCACAGAAATCATACATTTCTCCACAGTAGCCCAAATATAAGAATCATTTGTTTGGATCTGTTTGTGAAAACTCCTTTTGCATAATATGAAATGAGTCACATTCATGCCTGAATTATCCAGAGAAGGACTATGTTGAATTCAGCACTGAATTATGTTCTCCATTGATAATTGGGCTGGTTTCTAAATTCTGTTTCTAAAAGCTATTTGCAAACTGTAGATTGCCATCTAATTGTGAATAAACTGTACGCTCATGCACTTGGTTTATCTGATCTGGTCTGGCTCTTCCTTTCAGCACAGATTACACAACACAAAATCATCTTCTATCTCTCTATACCAGCATTTCTCAACCTTGGCAACTTTTACGGACTGGCTACGGGATTCTGGGACTTGAAGTCCGCACATTTTAAAGTTGCTAAAGTTGAGAAATACTGCCCTATACAAACCAAAACTGTAAAGAAGCACTGTCCAAGATCCGACTTTAAACAAAACTTTTAGGTAAAAGAATTATACATCAAGGTACAATTTGTTCACCATAAACTAGGTAGTCTGTTAAATCTTTTCTTATTCTCCTCTGATCAAAAAGAGAAATGTGGAATTTTAATTTAGGGTGTTCTATTAGTCTCTACTAGGCATTCTGAAAATAAATTGCAGGTCTCAACAAATGCACAATCCAGTTATTCCTTGAAAAACTCTAGGATGTGCACAGATTCTATATATAAAGAGCACTGCAGACAACGGCATATATACAAAAGGCAGCCTTGAAGCAAAGGCTGGAGAATGAAACAACCACTGATATTTTGTTCTAGCTCTATGATTATTCAAAGGAAAAGAAAGCCCAGGGATAACATCCTCCAGCCCAGGCAGCTATAAAAATTGGAAGCTCACGAGACCATCAGCTGCTGAAATCTGCACAAACCCTCCAAACATAAATTAGCCTTCAGAGTCAGGAGATAAAAGGAGATGAGACAGCAGAACTCTAAAGGATTTTTTTTTAAGGCAAAGAAGAAAGACAGTATACATGTCTGACAAATCACACTCTTCTTAGCTAGGAAAATTAAAAGCACAGAGGAACTTGGAGTGGCAGCCTCTTATCCTCAGCCAGATAATGACTTTCGTTTCCCTCTAGGGCAGTGGTTCTCAACCTGTAGGTCGCGACCCCTTTGGGGGTTGAATGACCCTTTCACAGGGGTCACCTAAGACCATCAGAAAACACATATTTCCGATGGTCTTAGGAACCGAGACACCGCTCCTCTGACTTCCCCAAACCGTTGTGCGAATAAAATGAAAGGAAACCCTTCGGTCGGGGTCTCTCGAGCTCTCAGAAGCAAATCCGAAACACAAATGCAAGAAGTAAAAAAATAAACAATTAGCATCTGCCGGCATCTTGGCAGTTTACAGCCCATGCTAACTGTAAATAAATCTCTGCTCCACTCCGTCTGTTAGCAAACTCTTTTTACTCACTCTCCAAAAACGAAATGGGTCAGGAAAGCAGAACCAAGTGGGTGTAGGAAACAGGGAAAGAGCAGCGGGGCCGGAGTAATGTTTAAAGTCGCCCTTGTCCCATCCAGATTTGCTGGGAATCGGATTCTAGATCCCAAAGGAGAAATCAGGGAAGTTCCGGCGTCGAAAACACTTCCAAAATCGCGCAAATGGCCAAAGTCCTCCCAAGTCAAGGAGGAGGCTTGAGGGCAGAGGAAGAACGGGAGGGAGAAGGGACAACGCTTGGCCTCCCTGGAAGGAAAACAACCTCTCCCGATCTGGAAGGTGCGGGTCAGGCCGGAGTCACTCCTCTCGGCAAATACACGGGGGGGGAGACACAGGGGAGAACTCGGCAAACACGCGGGGAGTGAGAAGCAGGTCCTGAATGGCGCCGGATGGGTCGGTTCCTCATGTGGGATTTCTAGCGTTCCCACAGCCAGCCGTGCTTGTGGCGAGAGACATCATTGAAAGAGGCTTTTTTTCCTTTTTTTATCGTCACTCGGCCCCGGAACAAATCTGCAGGTGCAAAGCGACCTAGAATACGTTTATTCTGAAGTAAAACACTATACTTAAAACAACTTCGAGGCCGGCCAGACAGCCTTGTTTCCAAACCTGTTTGGCAGCAGGGGATCCCAGTGGCCACCGGGAAGTTTCCCGCTGCCATTGCTGACTGGGAAGGAAAGCCGGAAATGGAGCCGTGCTGGCGAAGTAAGCGGTTTCTTTTGGCCTTCGGGAAGTTTAAGGGTGGCGGGAAGGAGAAAGAGCCAAAAGGGAATGCACTATGAGGTGCACCTGGGTGAAAAGGGGTATAGGATTACAAGCATCTATCCATCCAGGCTGTGATGTGGGGCTCAAATCCCCCAGTGTTCTCAATGGCCAGTGAGGACTGTAGTTCCAAGTTTAAGGTGTCAGCTTGAAGAAGCTGATGGTAGCCCTAGTTGCAAAATAGTCACTGTGTCCTTGAATACAAAATACCTATTTGGGCAAGGAGAGAAGCAGAGGCTTATCCACCCATTGATGGAGCACTTTTGGAGAATAAGTTGGATCAAAAGTTGAGTCTCTGGGACTCTTCTCCTAACCTAATTGCTTCTCAGTTTGGGGGGATTTGATTTGGAGAAAGGGCTTCTTCTGGTGAGAGATTTAGCATTGCAGCTGAACCACCAATGTCAGCTTGTTGATATCTCTCAATGTGACAAGCTAACAAACACAAAGTACATTTCCCAGAATGGATGGAATTGGATTCAAAGGAAATATCTCTTTGTTGAGGGCTCAGTTACTTGTGCTGATTTCAGACTATGTGTTTGAGTTATAGTTACCTCTGCATATAAAGGGGGAATGCCTCAGCAAAATGAATTTGAACAGATTTCCTATCTAACAACTCAAGACAACCCAGATAGTTGGCAGCACCTGGCCAACCTTTGTTGACGTTAAAAAATTAAGTAGGTTTGGACCTGATTAATACTTGAAAGGAGACTATCAAAATCTTGCTGAGCTGTAGGCTTGACCCAGAAGTTACTAAATTTCCTAAAGATGGCAATGGTAAGCCAAGAAAACTTCATAGATGTGTCCATGCAGTTATTAACTTGCTCTACTGAAAAGCAAGTTTTTAACAGATTTGCATGTTTGAAATATAGGATCATGAAGAAATCAACTATGCTTTAAATTAGCCTGCTTGTCATCTTTCAGGAATTGTGGTGTTCAATTCGTAACAATGAAAATACATCCTGCATATCCGATATTTACATTATGATTCATAACAGTAGCAAAATTACAGTTATGAAGTAGCAACGAAAATAATTTTATGGTTGGGGGTCACCACAACATGAGGAACTGTATTAAAGGGTCGCGGCATTAAGAAGGTTGAGAACCACTACTCTAGGGAAAAAGAAAAAATGCTGAGTTTTAATTTTTCAGGTTCATTGTGGCACATTATGACTATGTTTCTATTCTATTCCACTTACCTGCCCTCATATATGTTTCTCTAACCCAGCAATTTTTCCTTAAACAATATAACCTTTTTTTTCTTTTATAAATATCTAGAGTTGCTCACTACAATTCTTTGTGGAAACCTTCCAATCAAAAACGCTGGCAGAACCACGCTTGCTCTAGCGCAAACTCTGTTTTAATAGTTCCCCTTAAATGCTTAAGAAGCTTCATAGGAAAAGCACTGAAATGTGTCCAATTCTTTTGGAAAGGAGCAACTGTTAGAATAGTTGGTTGACACAGAATGAAGGAAATGGCTTCTTCAGAGCTGCCATGCAATTAATCCTACTCCTAGTCCTTCCCCACTCAGCAAAATTAATCTTCTTATTCTGCTTTGTGCTGCATTATTCAGTATTAGAGTTAGGCCACTGCCTAGCGTCTTTCACCAAGGAAGAATGAGTTCTCACAGCCTAGTTGAAGTATACTCTTTATCAACTGGAAGATATTTGGTCTTATTACTTATATTGATGCTAACTACTGTATCTCCAGTTTTAATATATGTTTAGAGTTACTTGCAAAGACTCTTCATTGCATTCAAGACACAATATTTTCCACACTCTGCAATTAATATGAACAAACCTAGAATTCTGAACTTATGCTGAGAATTTACTCATGACCTAGTTCTGTATCCAATATACACCTTTCCGTTCTATGGCTTGATTCATAGTGATGTAAAGACTGCTCCCATTATGTATAACAGAGTTGAAAAATGTTACCAAAGAACAAATTTGATTGTGCACCTGATTTAGTTATATAATGTATATTATTACATTATAGCATTAATTGGTAACAATAGTAATAGGACAACCACTAAAAATATTTATCCATATATAATTTTGTTTTGGGAGGTACTGTAGGTACAGCAGTCAAAATATGACGACTAGCACTATATACTACTTTCTCATAAATATATAAAAATAATTCTTTGGTGTGATTGATTGCTTAAATTAACAGGCATTAAAATTTGTTCAAAATGAGTAGAGAGAGAAAATTAAACATTTATCTTTTACAGCAGTGGTCCCCATCCTTTTTGGCACCAGGGACCAGTTTCATGGAAGACAATTTTTCCAGAGAACGGGGGGGGGGGGGGGGGAGGGGAGAAAGAGAAGAGAGATGGTTTCAGTTTCGCTCACCTGTCACTCACATACAGCTGTGTAGCCTAACAGACCATGGACTGGGAGCCCTGTTTTAGAATGCCTTCTGAAGAATTTATTTTATTCATCAAGTAGTCGCTAAATTACAAGGAATTGCCCAAAAGAACTTTCTTCATATTAGTTGGCAGAACAGAAGGGCAAAATACTGTCAGTCAGCACAGAGTACCTTTACCTTTATACAATGACTACCATTAAGGGCATGAATTTATTTTACCTGCTTTCATCCTCATGTTGTCTAATATTGATAGCTTACATTTTAAACATTTATCAAGAAAATCCCTCACCCACCTGCCACCCTTTGTCTCTTGTTTATAATGAGAGGAAAAAAAGTATCAAAATACTCAATGACGTACGTTTCTAAATGGATGTGGATGCTATTTTTCTTACATAAAGAGGCAAAATTAATGTTATCCATTAATTGTACTTAAAGTACCAACAGTACTTTAAGTACAATTATTGTTGCTAAGCCTATCAACAATAATTTTCCTAATATAGATGGATGAAAAATTCAGGGCAAAAGGAACAGTTCTTCCCTTAGTGGAACCATAGCGCCAACCAATCAGATGGTATGGAGACATGAAAAACCAGATAAATATACGGTATTCAGAGGCTTTACTGAATGCCTTTTGGGGGGGGGAGATGCCCATGTATTGTCCTTTTCTTTGTATCTGTTCCAGATAGTATGCCAGTTAAAACTTGATCAGTTTGATCAAATTTAGCCTTACTTCATTTATTCTTTGACTTAATCAATATAACATGCAAGGACTGCCATTAAATAAAATGGCCAACTTTCTATTTCAGCCACCAAAATACATTCAGTCCTCTGATTTTGGGTTTTACTGATTAGATTGATTTGTTGTTATATAAATGGCTAGTTTATACTATTATGGAAAAGTAAAAAGTCGAGGTTCAATGTTAAAGCTTTATTCTACTGCAACAAAGGAAGTCAGAAGTCAGTGCCTTTTATTTTTCCCTTCTCCCCCTCACTTTTCTTCCCCTTTTCCCTCCCCGCTGTGTCCTACTATTTGCTTTTGTATTTTTGTATTTTGTTCTATATTCTACTAAAATGTTACAAATACAAAAATTATTAATTAATTAATCGATCAATCAATCAATTAATTAATAAGTCAGTCAGTCAGTCAGTCATAAGCCAGCTGGGTAAATTTGGACAAGTCATCCTTGGAAAGGAAAAAATGGCAAAGCACTTCTGAAAAAAAAAAACATGCCAAGAAAACTGGAAGGACTAAGTAATCACCAGGAGACTACACTGACTTGAAGGCACCAAAGCATCAGGCATGGCTGAAGAATGGACACAACAGCTGAAAAGAATGGAGACAGAAGACAGAAAAAGTAGAGGCAACAATGGAAAGGTGCTTTGAAAACACACTGAAGGCAATCTAAAGAAGAATAAGGCAAATCAGTACAAAAATAATGGATTAAATTTATATGCCACCCGACTCCCAACAACTCTGGACAGTTTGCAAATTGCAAAGAAACAATACAACAAGAAAAAATGGCAAAGATAACAAACCTGGATGGGATTGGGAACAAAAAGAAGAAGAAAAGACCTGTATTTATGGCCCTTTGAAATACATTCAAATCTCAGGGGGAAACCTCATTCCAAGCACAGGCAATGCTACAGAGAAGGTCCACTTCAAGAGTTTGAATATTGTTTAATTAAAGAAATCTGAAATGGGCCAACCATACTAACTTGATTGATGAGGCAAATCCTATGGAAGACAGACAATTCCTCAAGAAATCTTATGCAATATTATTATGCAATATAAGGTTTTAAAGGTATTAACCAGCAACTTCAGTTGCACCTGCAAGCAAATTGGCAAATAAAGCAGTTCACAAAGCAGAAGTGTTTTATGTTGTGCCACCTGCATTCTGGACTATTTGAAGTTCTGGGTGGCCTTCAAAGGCAGCTCCATGTAGAGCACATTGCACAGTCAAGCGCTGAGATCATCAGGGCATGAATGACCATCTGATGGGTGCCCTGATATAGGAAAGGGCACAACTGGTACATCAGATGATGCTGTGCAAATGCCTTCCTGTCCACAGCTGTAACCTGCAACATCAAGCAGAAGCTGTTTGCACCACATATGGAAGTGCCACCCCAGCCATGGTCAAAGTTAGATTATTCCAAGATCCAAGAGGGATCACCAATAGCCATAGGGTCTTGAGATGGTCTTCACCATCCAAACCCACACAGCCTTCATGAATTGGGACAAAATTAACATTCTGTGCTAGCTGCAGCATGTGACTGGTCCAAGGGTAGCCCCTACCTAAAAAGTCATTCCGAATGAAGGAACTTTATCATAGAGAAAAACTAGGTTATGATTTAGAATGTATGCTCTTATCCATATTAACTTCATTTTTAAAACATGAAAAAGTTGCTCATAAAATTCATTAATGCCTATATAAATTGAATTATTCTTGGCCCTTTCTGAAAAAAAATGGATTTTCTTCTATGTTAAGAGGACATAGACAATTTAGAGTTTGGCAATGACATTATCATCCTATAACATTTGAATGAATAAGCCATGGCAGTTGCACAATAAATATTGTGCCTGGAAGCTAACTATATATAATTGTATAGATGCATCCTGTCTTTTTCCTTTTTTTAATAACTGAATAATATAAATAGTGACAACCTGCTTGCAATTCAAAATTTGCATTGTGGCATTTGAATTCATACATGCTCCAAGCCATAGAGAGAAATGCAATTGCGAGAAGCAGAAAACATACTCCTACTCAAGTTGTTATTTTTCTTTAAATAGGAGATACATGAAACAGACAGATGGCAGCTGACCAGCCTTATCTGTCATATGAAAGCTAGACAAAATTGGGTCTTATTAGTAGCTGGATGGAAAACCATGAGGGAATCACAGTACTGTAGGTTAGATGTCAAAAAAACATCCCAGAAGAAGGAAATAGCAAACAACTTCCATACTGTTGCCACAATAGGACCATGGAAGTGATCCCACCAGGAGGCTATATGCCTGTGAGTCTGTCACAACGCTGATAAGTAGCAGATGTAAGTAGTCAGCTTAGTTTCCCACAGGAAGATTTTCCCATAGGCAAGACAAAGTGTAGGGGGCATGCTGAGCTGGTAAATGAAAGCAGAAACTAAAAATTCCCAGAGGGAACTCTGGGAAGAAATGGGTGTAATAACTGGTAACCTAAATAAATCAAGTGAGTATTGACTGTTGAATATGCATTGCAAAGAGCAGTGTTGGCTGAAGATCCTGATGGACTAAAAAGTTCTGATCCATAGCATATCAAAGTTCAAGACGTTTGAAGTCCTCCAAGGCAAGTCCAAACAAGATTGCTAAAAAGAGTTACAGGCTCAAGTGTGGCCCAAGAATTTAAAGATGGGACATTTTTTTTAATCCAAAATAATTTCTCAGACACTAAAATTGTAGAAAATAAAAGTTCTCATCAATGACAGAAAACAGGAAACCAGTATTACTCTAAATGGGAAAGAATGTTGGCCAATTTCTTCAACCCTTTTCTTCAACTATCTAAGTGGGGTAGTTAAAAGTAACCATGTGTATACATGTGTTCAGCAAATAGTGTCCCTTGCAAACACACACAAAGAAAACCTTGTGTATTCTTTGTGTGTATTGTGTATTCAGTACACAAACTTAGGCTGTACATAGTAGTAGAAATAATATTCCTGCGGAGAAAAAGATGTGTTCTATTCCAATATATTTTAAGCTCAACTTGCTGTATTACTTTTGTAAGCAAGCAAAGGAAGGACCGTGCAATATAGAGAAGTTTTAAAAATCTGTGAACCCTTTTGAATTTTCAGTATTTCTGTATAAATATTACCTAAAAGATGATCTGTTCTCCATACAATTTCTGAAACTAGATAAAGAGAACCCAATTAAATATGTCAAAAATTGAACCTTGTTTATTCACTTATTGAGTGTGGGGGAAAAAGCATGTGCAGCAAACTGCCATGCTTTCCCCTCCCCCCCACAAACCTCATAACCTTTTGATACCCTTTGTCCTAATGAAGCAGCCAGAAGGTCATCCCCTTTTGACTTAATATCTCACCTACCTAAATAAATAATATGCTTAAGTTCCTTCCTATCTCTTCCTGTCTTTGTTAATTCTTTCTCTTTCTGATCTATCTGTATTTGTTTTTACCTGGTCTTTGAACAATTAATATGTTACTAGAAAATAGTTGCTTATATGAAGGAATTTTCCAATGAAGAAACTTTATGTCAGCATCTCATGGTTAAACTTATGAATGTAAAATGTCAGCATTTAATGGTAAAGCCTATGTATGTAAAAAGTATATAAAAACCAATAAACACACAGACACTCTCAAGCTGTCTCAAGCTGTGACAAGCAGCTCTGTAGCAGCTTCAAATCTCTGCTCAAGACATGCCTGAGTCTTTTTCGTAGCGTCTTTACAACTGGCGCCCAAACAGGGACATCCCCTTCCGAGGGAAAGCAGCAACCAACGTACTTACAGTCATCTGGAACAGACCCCTTGGTGCACCTTCTCGTCTTCTCGTCCTGCAAGATTTCTCAAACTATAAGTATGGGCTGTGATATATCTCACCATCAGCAAAAGCATGTAAGAGAGTTAAAGTTTCTCTTACACAAATCAGGCATGACAATGCCTGAAAAGGAGCTTAGGAAGCTAGTGAGTGAGATAGGGAAAAACTGTCCTTGGTATCCTGAAAGGAGGACACTTAAGGATTGGGAAAGAATAGGTAACACCCTTCATCAGGAACCCCGAGCCTCAGTGGATGTTTTGCATTGTTGCCATCAATGTTGCCACGCAGTGGAAAAATATGGGGCTGATGCAGTACAATTAAGTTCTACTCGCTCTCCAGGTTTTGATCATGAAAAGGTTTCAGTTCCATCAGCTCCTATATCTTCCATGATGGATGTGACACCTTCACAGTAAAAGAATTCTAGATCTTATGTTTCCATTCGCCATGTATTAGAAAATCAAATGGCGAAAGGGGAGGGAGATATGCAGGAAATAGCAGATATGCTCTCAGTTTGTCCTGTACATTTGACTGGGCAGGTAGATCCGAATGGAGCCCCAGTGGTTGAGTATCAACCACTTTCTTATGCAATCTTAACAGACTTGCATAAGGGTATAAAAGATACTGGGTTAGAAAGTTCTTATGTGCAAGGTCTGTTAGAAGCAACAATGAGGAATCATGTTTTGGTACCAGAAGATTGGAAAACAACAATTTGTATGTTATTAACACCAGCTCAGTATGTGGTGTGGGATAGTGAGTTTAGACATCAATGTGCATTAAGAGCTGCAACTTCTGGAGGTGCTTACCTCCCAGAGCAGTTATATGGCTCTGGTGATTACACTCCAGTGGATGCACAAATTGTTTTGCCTATAGCTACTCTTCAAATATCCTCTGAATGTGCTTACAAAGCTTTTGGAAAAGTTCCTATAACTAGGAAACCATCTCAAGCATTTTCAAATATTCATCAAAAGGCAAATGAACCATATGCAGATTTTATTAACCGTCTGCAAGATGCCTTGAGACGACAAATTGATAATCCTGATTCCCAAGCTGAATTGCTTATGAATTTGGCTAAAGAAAATGCCACCACTGAATGTAAACAGGCCATCATTGGATTAGGAGCAAAATTTAGCAGATTTAGCAGAAATGATAAAAGCATGTCAGGATATAGGGACTGCTTCTTTTCAAACTAATCTCTTAGCTGCAGCTCTTACAACAACTCAGAAACCTCAGGGGAAATGTTATAATTGTGGTAAAATTGGACACTTTAAGCAGGAATGCAGAAATCCTGGGGGAGGAAGGTATGCCTTCCGACCATTTAAAAATATTGCTAGGAGGCGTCCAAAAACAAAATGCCCTAAGTGTAATAAGGGATTTCATTGGGCTGATGAATGCCAGTCGGGAAACTTCAAAGCGGGCCGGTCTTTGGCCCCGATCCAAACAGAGACCCTTCAGTAATTCCATCAACAATTAATAATACCCCTGCTATCACTAGAGGGAGTGCTGGGATAGATTTAACTATCCAATAAGACGTGTGTTTCAAATTTCCAGAAGTACAAGTAGTTCTTTCACAACTTTCTGGACCTCTCCCTTCTGGATATGTCGGATTAATTTTGCCTCGATCTAGCATGGGAAAAAAGGGAATTTTTCTAATACCTGGAGTAATTGATTCTGACTATACAGGTATCATCTTTATTCAATTATGGACTAACATGCCACAGACTTTGCCAAGCAATACTAGTCCTGCACAATTACTCCATTTGCCCTATTTTGTCCCTGCAGGGGGTCGTGATAGGGATCGAGGGGACGGTGGGTTTGGTTCCACAGATCCCGTTGTAATTGTATTAACCACCCCAATCACCACCCAGCAACCCCGTCAGACAGTCTTTTTTCAGGGTAAGCCTTTTGAGGGCATAATTGATACAGGGGCTGATGTTTCAGTAATTTCAGCTAAAGATTGGCCTGCATCTTGGCCCACTGACCCATGCCCTAGTGTTTGGGGTGTAAGAGGGCGACAAGGTGCACGACAAAGTACACAATTTCTTTCTGCAAGTCTTCCTAATTCTACTGTAACTGTTCAACTTCGTCCTTTCATTCTTGACATTCATGTCAACTTATGGGGATGAGACTTGCTTAGTAAATGGGGGGCTACCGTCACCTTCGATGAATAAAATGTTTGCCTTACCCTTAACTTGGTTAACTACTACACCTGTTTGGGTGGAACAATGACCTCTTCCTCTATACAAATTACAGACCTTAAAAATTCTTGTTCAAGAACAATTACAAGCCAAACACATTGCCCCTTCCACTAGTCCATGGAACACTTCAGTTTTTGTTATCAAAAAGAAAAGTTCCACAGGATCATCAATTGATGATCATAGATCTGAAAGATTGTTTTTTCTCCATACCTCATGGCAGACAGAAAAAATTTGCTTTTACAGTACTAGCTATAAATCACACTGAACCCACTTGCCATTACCATTGGACTGCATTACCACAAGGAATGTTGAATAGTCCCACTTTGTGTCAATATTTTGTAGCCAATGCTTTGGCTCCTTTTCATAAGCGTCATCCAACAGCATTAATATATCATTATATGGATGATATTCTTATAGAAGCCCCTTACATCCCATCTTATTGGCTTTCTGAACTTCAAGTATATCTAGCCAACAGTGGATTAAAAATAGCCCCTGAAAAGGTACAGCTTTGCTCACCATATGTGTATTTAGGACACAAACTTCTCCAAAGTTATTCAAGTCCTAATATTCCACAGTTTTCTTTACCTTCTTCTATTTCGCTGGTTAAGCTACAACAAATTTTGGGCACTATTAATTGGGTAAGACCTTATTTTTACTTACCTAGAGGTCTGTTAAGCCACTTATTTGAGTTACTCACTCAGGGCAAATCCCCTGCAGATGTAATCTCCATTCCTTCGGCAGTGCAAGGTGTTATTAAACAAATTAATTCAATTATAACAACTAAATTCGTTGACCGTATTCCTGTTCTTAATTCTCCTCTAACCTTATTAATCTTCCCCACTGAGAAATTAGCTACAGCAGTCCTTTCTGCTATAAAGAACAATCAAGTTTATTGTATTGAATCTCTACTTACCAAACACTCCTTCCCATAAATATTTGGAGACTACAGTTGGTCCAGAATGCAGCCGCGCGAGTGATTGTGGGTGTTCCTTGGTACACCCACATTACACCTATCCTCCGCGAGCTGCACTGGTTGCCTATTGGTCTCTGGGTCCAATTCAAGGTTTTGGTTATTACCTTTAAAGCTCTATATGGCTCAGGGCCAGGCTATTTGCGAGACCGCCTACTACCTCATAGTTCCCTTCGTCCGGATCGATCCCACAGGTTGGGCCTCCTTCAGGTCCCGTCGGCCAAGCAATGCCATTTGGCAGGGCTGCGGGGGAGGGCTTTCTCTGTGACGGTGCCCACGTCTTGGAACCAGCTCCCCCTGTTGGTTTTCCACAAGCTGCTTAAGACCTGGCTTTTCCGGCAGGCTTGTGGTTTATAAAATCTGATCCTTGGATGAATGTTACTGTATTGTTTGTCTTGTTAAGTTATATTGTGTTTTTATTGTTAGCCACCCGGAGTCCTGCAGGAATGGGGCGGTCTATAATATAAATTTTAATAAATAAAATAAAATAAATAAAATAATGTTTTACACATTTTTCTTGCTATATCAGATTTAATAGTACAAGGCTGTTTGCGGGCTCTTCAACGCACTGGCACAGACTTGGTGGACATTTGCATCCCTGTTGCTAAATCTAATTTTGAATTTGCATTTCAGACATGTCAAGCTTTACAAATTGCTTTGATAGACTATATAGGGAAGATTTCCTATCATTTACCTAAAGACCCTCGCTTTACATTCTTAATGACTTCCTCTTTTCGCATTTCCTCTATGCTTTCAAATCAGCCTTTATCTGATGCTATTACTGTATTTTCTGATGGCGGCAAGACTAGAGGAGCAATCACATATCGAGATGAATCAACAGCGAAATGGCACACTCTTTACACAGCTGTGCAACCCACACCACAACGATCAGAACTTGCAGCTGTTATTCTTGCTTTTCACACTTTTGCTCAAAAACCATTTAATCTCATTTCTGACTCTCACTATGTCTGTCAACTTATTGTTAATTTACCTGGTGCTTATCTAACACCCAGACTAGATGCTAATTTATTATCTTGGTTTTTAACTTTGAGGCATTTATTATAGGATCGTACTCATCCATATTTTGTTTCACACATTCAAAGTCATTCCTTTTGCCTGGACCTCTCTCTGAAGGTAATGCTCAGGCGGACGCTGCTGTTCACATCTTGCCCACTTTGTTTTCTGATCCCTTTTATAGTCATTCTTTTTTCCATCAAAATGCTCGTGGCCTGGCACAATCCTGCCATATTCCTCTAAGCCAAGCAAAACAAATCATTTCTGCTTATCCTCAATGTTCAGGTCTATCCCCTTTAGGAGACACAGGTGTTAACCCACGTGGTTTAGAAGCCAATCAATTATGGCAAATGGATGTTACTTATGTTCTATCTCTAGCACCTTGGAAATATCTCCATGTTTCAATTGACACTTTTTCTGGTGCCATTTGGGCAATCCCCCAACAGGGAGAAACTTCTAATCACGTCACTTCCCATCTTATGGCTGCTATTACGGCTTTCGGAAAACCGGCTATTATAAAAACAGATAATGGCCCAGCTTACACTTCCACTACCTTCCTACAGTTTTGCACTACATGGAATATTCTTCTTCGTCATGGCCTTCCTTATAATTCTACTGGCCAAGCTATTGTGGAATGAGCCAATCATTCAATTAAAGAATGCTTACTTAAACAATTAAAAAAGGAGGGATCAAGGGTACCTAATTTGGCATGGATAACTCATCAAATCAATAAAGTCTTAATAACTTTAAATCAGCTAAATATTTCTTTTCAAAACACTACTGCCTACCAGCGTAACTTTCAACAAAAAGCTGTGCTCCCTAATCCATTGGTATATTATCGGCAATTGCCTGATAAAACCTGGTTAAGTCCAGTTCCCTTACTAACATGGGGACGAGGCTATGCTGCTGTGCTTGCTCCTACAGGCCTTCTCTGGATTCCAGCCCGGTGTGTGTGCGACCAGCCAAAGATGTCGTGGCATCAAATCCAGAACCCAATACCAGAAATGAAGCAGGTGACTCTTCAGACAGCACAATGTCCCTTTCGCTCTCACCATTGCAGTCGGCCAACGACCTGGAGCGATGTGAAGAACCTAACATCCAAAGCGCAGGAGGTTCTGAGGCAACAGGGAAAAGAATCTACACCAGAGAATTTATGCACTGCCATATTTGCAGTTTTGACTGCAAATTCCTTAGTCATTCTTTGCCTCTCTTTCCTTCTTAATTGCTGTGGGGGGGCTTAACCCTCCCACCTCATCCTTTAGAATCGTGGATGAAATATAATATTTGGGTGCAATTAACTAATGTAACACAAGTGACAGACTTTTGTATTTCTGAATCATATAACATGGAAAATCTACTCTCTACCTGTCTTATACCTGTGTGTGTCCCAGCTTCAGTTTTATGTGTTGTTTCAATCTTTCTGATCAATCTGGCATTATTCAAAAGCAAATTAATGTTTTACATAACTTGACTTCTGATTTAAAAATTGACACCTTAGGAAATTGATGGAGTGCTCTATGGTCATGGCTTCCCATTGGCCTTCTCGGAAAGATTGTTCAATATCTCATTATAATAGTTGCTATCCTTGTCAGCTGTTGTTGTTTACTTCAATGTCTTTTCTCTTAATAAGATATCTTGCAATCTTCCATACTAAACTAAGACCCACTAACTACTCCAGCTTAGGATAAAGTCCTCACTAATAAAATAGAGAAGAGTGAGATGTGGGGGAAAAAGCACATGCAGCAAACTGCCATGCTTCCCCCCCCCCCAAACCTCATAACCTTTTGATACCCTTTGTTCTAATGAAGCAGCCAGAAGGTCATCCCTTTTGGCTTAATATCTCACCTACCTAAATAAATAATATGCTTAAGTTCCTTCCTATCTCTTCCTGCCTTTGTTAGTTCTTTCTCCTTCTGATCTATCTGTATTTGTTTTTACCTGGTCTTTGAACAATTAATATGTTACTAGAAAATAGTTGCTTATATGAAGGAATTTTCCAATGAAGAAACTTTATGTCATGGTTAAACTTATGAATGTAAAATGTCAGCATTTAATGGTAAAGCCTATGTATGTAAAAAGTATATAAAAACCAATAAACACACAGACACTCTCAAGCTGTCTCAAGCTGTGACAAGCAGCTCTGTAGCAGCTTCAAATCTCTGCTCAAGACATGCCTGAGTCTTCTTAGCGTCTTTACAATTGAGAGAAATGATGTACAGCTAGATATTAGTATATTCTTTTCTGATTATCATTTCTACCAATTTGCCCAGGATGGATGGACTCATTGTCTTATAATTTCCTGCTTTCCTTTGTTTCCTTGTTAAAAATTGGTATCACATTGGCTATTTCCCAATAAGTCTAATCTAAGTGACATGCCACATAATTTTGCTGTAAGGTCAGCAATTTCACATGAGTTCTTTAAAAAAAAGTCCTGTGAGGATACTATAATAACCTGGACATTTATCAGAAGGTAATTTCTGAAAATATCCTAAAATTTCTTATTGGTTTCAGTTATCCTAATTCTCCTCATTTGAGAAATATTGCAGATTTAAAATTTGTGATATTATTTAATAAATAAGAGGTATCCCATTTTTATACAGTAGCCCATATAAGAAGATCTAGATTAAAAACAAAACATTTATTCAGCACTATTTCAATTGTAATCAAACGAACTTAATTACCCAAACATATTGAAAGCTTAATTCCTGATCTAACTAAGGAACAACACTTCAACAATGACAAGAGAGATTTCTGTCCAAGAAGCCAATCAGCAGGCTGCAATGGAAGACACCAGAAGATGTGGCTACCATTAGAGCTTAAAGAATTGTTCCTTTCTATAATATCATAGACATGTTTTAGTGAAATTACTTTCCACACATAATCTTATGCTTCTTTCCCATCATGACATTTATAAAATTTGTTCCCACATAATTTTTTGGGAAATTAAACAAAAATGTGGTACGGGGTGGGCAGGAAAGAAAATGGAAGTGTCTTCCTTGGTCAATATATTTGACGAAACCATTATCCTGAGGGATTAAATGAGATAAGAACTTAAGAGATTTGCACAAAATCACATTAGCCTAAATCCAAGTAATACTACTTTTCAGGGTATTAATTTCATTTATTCTATTTGCTCTCCCTTCTATCCAGATAACACTGTATGCACTCACTCCTCCCTAAAGGAGATCCTCCTACTTTATATGATATAATCCTTCCTTTCTGAAGCTGTAATGAGTGTCTTTGCTTAATCACATTTATTTCTCCTCCTTTCCACTTCTCTCACTTATTTGTCTCAAGGCCACACAGCTGCAGATGCTCATGAACTCAGTATAATGCTCAACAATCTCAGCATTATACTGATAAGAGGGATGCTCAGAGAAACTGCAGTGAAGAAAAGCAGATATGTAAAATTAGGTATAAACAAGAAGGCTTGGATTGGGAGTTGAACTACTAATCTAACGATAAGGCAACAGTTACTTCATAATGTGTATAACGTTAAATATTGTATACAAGGTCCTAATTCAGTGGTGGCGAATCTATGGCACGCATGCCAGCGGCGGCACTCAGAGCCCTCTCTGTGGGCACATGTGCCATTGCCCCAGCCTTGCCTCCTCCCGCGACCCCCTCCTCACCAGCAGCCATCCCTGGAGGAGAGTTGCCCCCGAATGTGGCCCACGCGGAGCAGCACAGCCAAGGACATGGTAGCCAGGTAGCATAGACAAGAGTCTGCCCTCATGCCCCATTGCGAACAGTTGATGCTGCAGGGCACAGCCAGAAAGCGTGGCCATGGCACTGCTGGGCTGCCTGGGCGATCTGCGGTGGGCCCTGGAGGCAGTGAGTGGCCCTGCGGGCGGGCAGGGTGGGGGCGGGGCAGGGGATGGAGCAGGGGCGGGGCCAGTTTTTGGGCACTCGGTCTCTAAAAGGTTTGCCATAACTGTCCTAATTACTTTTAATTGGTATGACTGCGAGGTTTTCATATTAATTCTAGTTTTCTATATAAATATATTAAATATATTTTAATATATTAAAATATATTAAAAATTTAAGAAGAAAGTTATAGAAAGATCAAAATATATCAAAAGAATGACAATGTAACAAATATACAGAATCAATATTATTTAGACAGCTATTTTTAGGGCAAAACAAACTAGATTTCCCTAAAGAAGATAATACTTTTAAATAAATGTGCAAATTATTGCAGTAAGTCTCATAATGTAGAATAAAACTGAGCTGCATGTAAGAT
The DNA here is from genome assembly GCF_016545835.1 of Crotalus tigris. NCBI lineage: Eukaryota > Metazoa > Chordata > Lepidosauria > Squamata > Viperidae > Crotalus > Crotalus tigris. The sequence continues at coordinate 1,613,889 of NW_024100213.1, read as the reverse complement.
CCCAGCCAAATGTCTCTGATTTTAAGTTATCTGGATTTGCATGGGAAATGGCAGGAACTTTCTCTTACCTCCTAGTTATTCATAGAAAATAGTGTTATAAGGGAAACCAGATTTTGGGAACATTTTCCTCAGTATGCTAGAGCAGGGCTTTTCAACCTTTTCACCGATTGTACCACTTTTAGGATATGGCAATATTTGAGTACCACCTAGCAAGGTGTCAAAAACTTGATGACCAAAAAAACAAAACCTGTTCAAAGTTGCAATTGCACTGAAATGACTTATGACCATTTTTCAAACTTGTGACCATTGCAGCATGCCCAGGGTCATGTGACTTATATTTGGATGCTTGGCAACTGATTCATATTTATGATGGTCACAGTGTCCCAGGGTCATATGATCCCCTTTTGCAACATTTTGACAAGCAAAGTCAATGGCAGGGCTGCTGGTGGCCAAGTGCTAAGGTGGGACTTCCCTCCCTCCCTCCCTCCCTCCTTCCCTGCCTTCCTCTTTCTTATGCCCACCTCCTTCTGAAGGAAGAATTTGAAACCCCCCCCCCCCATATTTTCTCTCTTCCATATATTCATCAAACAAGGAAAAGCCTTCAGAGACAGAAAAGACAAACTGCTGAGTGAACTAGCTTAAAAAGGCACATTCCCCTTTAAGAATTAGCTACTGGCTAGAAAGGAAAGTTGGGCGCAGCCAGCACTTAAGGAAGAAAAAAGAATGTAGTAAGTTTTGGCTGCCGGCTAAGGCAGCCTCCCCAAATGGCTCCATTCATAAATAAAGGAATGATACAGGCAAAATTCATTCAGGAGAAAAATACTTCAAAATTCCTTGCAGCAAAACCTACAGCTAACAATAGCAGACAATAAAAGTTAACACAAGACATCAGCCAAATAGAAATTGCCAAACACTCCTTAAGAACAAAAAGCCCACATTGCACAAATACCAGAACTTCAAAGTCACAAAAGCACATAAAAATCCTTCCACTCTCCATCTCCCTCCCTCCCTCCCTCGTGCCTCACCTCCAGCCATTGCTGCCTTTTTTCATTCCTCTTGGTGACCCCTCCCACACTGCATTTCTTGCCTGTTTGCTGCTGCCAGCATATATGGCTGTCACAGCAGTTGTAGATCGGCTCATGGCCGGTCTGCTTGATCTCCTCTCCCCCCACCCTCCTCCTCCTCCTTCTTCTTTCCCTTCGTGCAGCTAGAGCTGACTCCGCCTCCTCCCAAGGCTGCTTCTTTTTCTCTCTCTCCCTCTCTCCTGCCCAAACTGCCTCCTTTTATAGCCTCTCCTGTCTCCGCCCCTCCTCCTCCTCCTTTCTCATGGGGGAGGGTGAGCCAGAAGTGAGCCTGGGGCCTTTGTAGCTCCAGAGGACTCTCTCACAGTAAGTCCTTGCCTGTGCTGGCTCTTTCCCTCCCCCACTATACTTGGCTAGGCAGGACTGCGTACCATCTGCCACTCATTAATGTACCACAAGTGGTACGCGTACCACCGGTTGAAAAGCCCTGTGCTAGGGCACAATTTACTGCAGCCACAAACTCAGTCAAGAGCAACCATTTCCTTTTCTCGATTTAGATAAAGACTAAACAATACAAGTATTAAGCATATTACAACCCATAGATGCTTACAAGTGAGCTATTTTGCATTTCTTCTTTCCCATTCTATCAATCATTTAAGACTCAGGATATACAATTTCACCTAATAACTTACCTGCAGGAGTTAACAACTCCCACTCAAGAGGGAAAGTAATTGAGGGAGGGTATCTTATCATTAACCCAGTTCTCAGCCACGCATGGTCCCATATATAAAAGAAATTTAATAAATAAATATCAGCATGTGCACTATATATTGATGGCAAATGGCAAACAATGCAGTGACTGCAGATATTCCTAACAGCTATCTTCTTCAGTAGTGGGGGGGGATACCATTTGTCATCAGCTGAAGCTTCCAGGCCAGTCTGCTCCAACGTATTATAATATTTAGTCTTAAATTTATCAATATATAGATCTCTTTATCAAGCAGTTTTAGAAGGTACCAAATTAGCCATCTCTCCTTCAAGGGAAACAGAATCCTTGTTAGAACAGGTACTTCAAGAAAACTATATAATGGATTCTGGTTCGTGATTGCAGCCCTGGTGGATGCATGGAGGCGAGCCTCGTCTCCAGCATCCAGTTTTATCCTGCTGGGGGACCCTGGAAAGGGTCAAAAGTCGCTCTGTAGGGGTGATAAGCAAGGAGAGGACCCCCGCAATTGCGGAAGGGCGGCAGCCCTTCTGCTTGATCCAGGGCAGCTCTTCAAACCGACGGGGAAAAGACCGGCTCATAATATGGCTCGTCACTAAGCTGCTGACAGCCGAAGTCAAATTTACTACCAAGCACTTTGAAAGCAACGCAGATGAAAGAGGGTGAGGTCTTCTCTTCTCTTTATCCTAAGTACCTTCTTCCTGTGAAAGCTCTTTGAAGTATCTTCCGCCTGTGAGGAGAGAGGGAAGGGAATTTCTATCCCACTCTCTAAGAATGGCGACATCTGACTACCCAGGGGAATCAAAGCTTTAAAAGAACAATTTCAATCTAATTGGATTCATATGTTTCCGAGATTTGATGACCAAAAGTTTTCCTATCTTTACTGAAGGCTTTTGTTTCTATCTGCAAAAAAGAATTAGAAAAATTCAGGACTTTTTTTTCTTTAAAAAAAGAAAAGAAAATCTTAAATGGTATCAGTGACATCTTATGGTGAAGCTTGACATGGCAATTTGTTATTTTGTAAAAAGAGACTTGGCTCAGAGCCCAGAACATAGATAAGACTTTCCAGACATTGGCTATATCTATGGGAGATTCAATTGTAAGAGAACTGCTGGGCAGTAAAATTGGCCTTCTTGAACTGTGAATATAAACTTTTACTGACTATTGATTAACATATAACTTTTACTACAAAGATTATTTACAAACACGTGAAAGATGGACGAAGACCAGGAAAAAATTCTTGCCATGTTGAAGGCAATATTCTTTCAGCTTGTGATAAAATGAGACCTAAAATAAAAGATCAAGATGCCAGCTTAGATGCACAAAGCCAAACTTTGACTAAAACCAAAGAACCAACAAATGCAGAAGACAACAGAAGAAGTAGAACAATTAAATACTAAGAGACAGAGGACTCAACTGACCAACAAGTACAGCTGATAGAAAATCCAGACAAGGAAGTAACAACACTGAAAATGGAAATGACTTTCTATACAAATCGAAAGAAATTTGAAAAAGAAGAACAGATTGAATTGAAGACAAATATATCAGAGCAAACATGGGGAACTGGAATAACAGGGCGACAGTTAATGAATACAAATGCGCTAGTCCTTCCAGAAAATGGCAATCAAATGGTCTCCTTTAATTCAACTAACATATATAAGAATTGAGATTTATTTGATGATTTAAAAGCGCTGATATGGAAGCCTAGTTGGCAAGGGAAGAAAGCTAGAATAAGGTTGAAAAAATTGGGGTTTTGATTCATTAGAAGGGATTTTATATTGTCAATTAGAAGTTTAAAGGGAGATAAGGGGAATTTTGGTTATTAGATTTAAAATAGCTGGAAACTAGTTGAAAATAAGGATTGGATTTGTCTAATATTGAAAAATTAGATCTAAAGGGGGAAAGAAAATTAATTATCACGAATATGTTTGACTTGTTGATTAACCCAGGCAATATATATGTTTTGATTTATTAAAGGGGATATTGTATTATTAAGTAGATAACTTAATATGGTGGGAAATAGATAACTTTTAGGAAATAGAACAAGATATTTAAATAGATAAAATGTGTATTTTGGACATCATAGTTACGAAATGAGGTAAGGGAAATCCTGGTTACCCAAGGTCTGAAAATTATGGATATCAAAGGTTAAATTGGAATATTGATAAGAAGTTAAAAATTATGTAAAAATTAATAACAGGGTATGGATTGTTTATGAAGATTGAATGTAATTAAGATATGTATAAGTTAAAAAATTATTGATAAATGTAATTATGATGTCTTTATTGAGTTAATATAATTAGAAATGTACTAGTTTGAATATGAGATAGTAAATGTTAAGGGAAAAAGAGAAGAAATATCTGATGTTGTAACCGGAGATTTGCAGTAAAGATTTTGTTATTGAATTATTGATTAACCCAGTCACCACGTTGCTTTTTAAATACTCAAATGTAAAATTGGAAAATTAATAAAATGTTATATATATAAAAAAAGAAAACTATATAATGTCTACAACCTATCATGATCCGATTCCAGACCATTATTGTGTTCAGGCAGATGACATTGTGAAACAGAGTTTAGATAATCACTATACTGATGAAATTTCATTCTAAATCCCCTAATAACCAGCAATTTTATTCAGATATCAAACAATGATAGGGCTGAAATGGTAATCCATGTGAATGGATTCTAGGAATCCAGACCTACAGACAGAAATAAAACCAATGCAGCACTATGTTATCAACTCACAACCCACTGGGCCAGCCCCCCCCCCCAAAAAAATACTGCAACAAGTATCAAAAACTAAGCTCAAGGGGAATTAATGTGGTCGTATTTCCTCTTATTTTGAAGTTTAAATAATGTTATTGCTTATACAATCAAACCATTGTTTGTTCTTTGTATAAAAATGCTGAAGAGAAGATCCCTAAAACACATATGTTTCTAGCTCATCCGAAGCAGCGGCAAAGTTGAAATTTTAAGGAGTCTTAATATAATCTAAATGCTTCTCTGACTCCCAAATCAAGCGTACTGCTCAGCCTGTTTTTCAAGCAAAGGGTCTCTTACAGAATAAGTAAATAATTATGCCCAGCAGCCAGTTAATTTTCAGTCTGTGATTTGCTCTCTGGTCTCAGAAAGCTTACAGGGTAATAAGAATGAACCATCACTTCACACAGATACTAATAATAATAAAAGTCAGTGGAATAAAACCATAAAGAACACAGATTAAATGCCAAATAGCTTTCAATGCAATCAATGTAAAATCATTTTAAAAAGAATATTGCTATTCCAGCTGAGGTGACTCTTTGGGGAAAGAGTATTAATGACGAAATTACTGTTACAGCAAGGACAAAGAGTGTCTCCAGGTGATCTTTCCAATGATACATGACATGACCTTCACCTCCCAAAGCTCAGGAAAAAGCCACAGGCTACCACTGGCATATACTTTCCCAGCGTACCATTATAAGCAAGACATTTGAAGGCCTGCTAATCTGTCCTTCACATTCTGTTTATTTTATTAGATCATCATTTATAACCTCCCTATCAGAACAGAAATCCTTCCAAATATTTTAGCAGCTCAATCACTAAGCAATTCTTCCTCGGTGACCCATTGGTCACTGAGGAGCTCAAGAAACAATGATAGATAATCCCTGTTCAATGGATTCCTTCTTCCTGTGAGGAAATGTTATTAAGGAGCCAGATAAATGAAATGGACAGGTATGGGGGGCTAAGATTCAGACTAAGAGTAAACCTAAAGGTTCCCTAGTGGGAGTCAAATGAGTCATGTAAGAAACAAAGGGAAGATAGAAGCATACCACTATCTGTTTCAGGAATGATGAGAAAGATTCCAAATTGGGAAAAGCTTTATAAGAGAACTATTTTATGTCTCCACACTAATGACAAGCCTATGAAAGAAAAAAAATGAAATTTTCTATGGCTTAGAGAAACAGAAACATGTTTGTTATTTATATTATTTCCTACTCATACAACACTCAAGGAACCTAACCATCTAAAATATGATACTGTAAGTCAATGTGTGTAAGATAGGGGTGTCAAATTGCCAGCCCGCAGGTGGATACATCATGCCAAAACCGTGCCCACCCCATTGCCTACATTGGAAAAAAAGTCACGGTATGCCATGTGATGTTGCGAGTTTGACACCCCTGGTATAAGAGCATGTAAGTCAATCTTTATAAGCCTCAGTGAAGTGTACCAGCAAAACATTAATTAAAAGGAAATGGCATGCTGAGCAGCTGTTTGTAAATACAAAAAGAATAATGTAGAAGAAATACTATCATGAATATGGCACTACCACTTCAGTGATGATGATACTGGCCCAGCATCGTTTTTTAAAAATTACCGTATTTTCCGGCGTATAAGGTGACTCGACGTATAAGATGATCCCCGACTTCGGAGACGATTTCCATGCTTAGAAAGTCGTCTTATACGCCGGAAACTACTGTAATTTCCGGCGTATAAGATGACTCGGCGTATAAGACAACCCCCGACTTTGGAGACGATTTGCATGCTTTAGTTTAGAAAGTCATCTTATACGCCGGAAAATACGGTATATGGCTTTGATAGGCAAGAGCAGACAAGGCAATAAGATCCAATCAAATTCAATCTTTTATTTGCTTGTATTTAGTGGACAGAATCTTGCTAAAGTGAAGCTATAACTACCTAACCTACTAGAGCTATTCTGAGAGATTCTAGGGTTGGCTACCCTGAACCTCTTCCCCAACCAGCTCAGGACCACACAGTCCTTTCCTGGGAAGGCTCTGAGTTGGCAAAATACTCCCCCTCTGCTGCTGCAGGTACACATTCCCATCACAGCAATGGGCATTGTGATACCCATGCCAGTATGAGTGTCCTTCAGCTGTTATAATCACCTACTCCAGCTTAGTGCCCCAGTATCTAGCCATGCTGCTTGGAAAGGATGGGAGTTGTGGCCAACCCATCTGAATAATAAAAAAATAAAAACTGTTTCATAATGTGTATCCTGAGTTGCTGTAAACCTCTGTTTGGCTTGTTTGTTTACATACCACAGTAATAAAAGAAACAGCATAGACACTGAAAACTCTATAAAAGCACTTTCCAAATCTATGAAAAGCTATTGCCACTACCTAGCCAAGCCATTAACCTAATGAATAATTGCAGAGTGTTTGAATGAGGCTTGAACAACATTAGCACTGGCTTTTCTAATAATCTATGCATCCAAGTTTCATTAATTTTAGTGTCAATTTAGTAACCATGCCCCAATACAAAGATGCATTCAGGGGCAGTGTTTAATACATCTTTAAAATGCTTTTTTCATTAAAACCTTGTTGATTTGTCTTAGGGATTCTCACATAAGAGAATTACTAAATCCATATTAATCAGACTGCATTACAGTTAATACTTTGGTTAATACAGATTATCTTAACATGCTTTCTAACAATAGAAAGTAAATAGTTTTTTTTATTTTGTGACTGCTATATTTAAAACATGTGCACTTCAAATTTTATGGGTTGCCCAAGACAATAAAGCAATTAAAGAACAGTGAAATTTAGAATTTGTACCCTGATATTAAAACATTTGGATAAAGCATGCAGGTAATCCTCGTTTAGCAACTGCCTTGGATAGTGACTACGAATACAAGAGTAATAGATAATAGTAAACAGTAGAATCATTTTTCAGCCAACATTTCTACATGTGACATCAATGCACACCCAAATGAGAGTAGCATTGGTGTTGCTGCACAAAATAATTTCATGTGAATGAGTTGGCAGCAACCAGCGATCTTTGCATCTCTTTCTCTCCCAATCAAGTGGTTAATTTAGTGACTGTCACCTAGCAACCATTTTGCCAGAACCAATTACATTGGCTAAACAAGCATTTTTCAATTCTTTTTTTATTTATATAAAATCATTCACATATAGTATATGTTCCTACAGCCTTACAATATAATACACTACTGCATTATGTACTATGTTGTACTATGTTGGAGATCTGCTATTATTTTTAAACTATACTTTTTTATTAGATAGCAAGAAAATAGCAATCTATTTGCCATGGTTCCTATACTGTATGTCATGAATTTCAGGTTCCTGCAAGAGACGCTAATCTCAGTTGAGTTTCCTCTACTATCTTTGCTACATGTTCGTAAAAGGTAATGGATAAAACATCAGGCTAAATATGAAAAAAAAATCCTGTGTTAGAATTTGACTATTTTGTGGCAGAATTAATTGGGAGCCCGGATACCTTGCCCAATGATTTCATGCTGCAAAACCACAGTTTGCTTACATATATTTAAGTCAGTTTATCCATGTATTTCAATAAAGCTTCATTAGTCTACATCATGTGTGTCAAACTTGATTGCGTCGTGATGTATCATGACTTTTTTCACCTTTGCAGAGCCGGGGTGGACGTGGCCTACACATGACACATTCGGACCGTGGGCTGCCAGTTTGACACCCCTGGTCTACATGCTTTCTATTATACTATCTGATTTTTATCAAGATGATTTATTTTATTTATTAATTCACTCTGTTGCCTATATTACTCTAAAGCAACTCTGGGTTTAGAAATCTGTCTGCAAGAAAGTATAGGTATTATACTGAAGTTCCTGAAATGAATTAGCAGCACTCACGATATTCTCAGTGGTATTTGAACTTTTTTCTCATGATTTTAAAAGAATGTTCCATAAGCAGGATCAAGCAAGGCATTCCTTGGTAGCTTAATCATAAACCGTGAATTTGGCAACATTTCATAGTATTTTTTGTATAAGAGCCTGATAATTACTTTTCACACAAGAAAAAAATTAGCACTTACATAGTGATAATAGAGTTAACAGTGCAGCTGCCACGTATGATATCTCACCCACCTTTTACCTGCCTGAGATATTACCTCTTTTTCATATGTTTAATTCATGTCTAATCACACTGGTTTGACACCTTCTGCACTGTGACCACTAGTTACAACTAGTATTTCTCATCAGATTAGACAGGTCTAGCAGAAATACGAGTTTAAATTGTTTTATCGCAGAATAACAATCAAGATAAGCTACGTGCTCTGTTTACTTTAAATATTCTATCTTAAAATATCCTTGCAATTAAACAGATTGAGCTTTATTTATTTATACAGATAACTACAAATATATCAGGACTGTGCAATACTTTATATTCAATGACAAAAAAAGTGCTTCTGAGACTATAGGGGTATGAAAACAGTAGCTCTCTAAAACTGTGAAGTAATGGCTAAGTGTTGGACCAACAATAGGAAGACTCGGGTTTTAGTCACCTGTCCATTGCAGAAGCTCACTGGGGGGCTATTGAGAAAAAAACAAGAGGAGGGAGCACTATGTTCACTACCGTGAACCGCTGGACAATAGGCAGCATATCAATCTAATAAATTAAATGAATTCCTCAAACAATGCATGCCTATTCCTGGGATCACATGGCAGATATTGAAATAGGTTAAGGGTATGAAGAAGTGAATAATAGGTGAGCTGTAGAAAGAAAGAATGGGGAGAGGAAGGAATTAAAATGTTGAACTGGATTCAGGTACAACAGCAGACTTTATATTTTTGCATTTTTGCAATGCTAAAATGAGGAGTATGTGGGGCAGGGATGCATCATAGCAAAACCATGCCCACCACATTGCCAGCAGTGGAAAAAAAGTTGCGATACATCGCGACATGTCACGTGACGTTGCGAGTTTGACACCCCTGATGTGGGGGAAAAAACCTTTGACAAATTTTATTCCAGGAAGTTGAGGAATTGGTATGTCATTGTACTTACCAAATGGGACGCTTTCTGTTTCCCCTCTTGGTCACTAATTCTCTCCTGTTGGAGGGCAGCATTCAGACTCTGGCTGACTGCCTCCTCCCTTTTTGCCAATCGAAGTAGCTCTTCTTGGACCATTGCTTGCTCCTGTTCATACCTGTAAAGAAGAAAGTAATCAGCAGCAGCTATAGGCTAAAACAGTGGTTCTCAACCTGTGGATCGGGACCCCATTTGGGGTCGAACGATCATTTCACGGGGGTCGCCAAACAAGGCTGTCCGCCATTTTTCCCCCCTTTTCTTTGGCCACGCCCCTGGCACCCGGTGATGTATAAGTGGTTAGGGGTCACCATAACATGGGGAACTGTATTATGGGGTTGCGGCATTAGAAAGGTTGAGAACCACTGAGCTAAAAGTTCTCAAATTATGAGACAGCAGTCTTACTAGATCCAAGAGCTGGTGTCAGTAGGTTATCACAGTACATTGCAGAATTAAATTTCACTGCAATGAAAAACCCAGTGCTTCTGAGACTATAGGGGTATGAAAACAGTAGGGATAGTCATAACCAGGTGTAATGTTCAATGATTTTCCAAGAAGAATAAAAGATATAAAACACTTGGACTGTGAAATATTTATATTGTTTCTTTAGCTTAAAATGAGACTTTATAATTAACAAAAACAATTTTAAAAACTGACAAATTATTTTACAGCATCATAATCCTGAAAACATTCCATCACAGTCAACATGAATATGCTCGGCCAATATTTATGTAAATTGTAAACTATAAAATATTGGTTTATAATCTAAATGCAGATATAAATATTAAGAGACCCCACTGGGTTCCATTGTCACTTTTTATACAGTTTATTTTTTTTGGTCATATATTTTGAAATTTGTCAGATTTTCTGCAAGGAATGGTATCTTACAAAATGCCCAATCCACTGATGTAATGGAATGAGGAATAAATAAACTTGTATTATGTTTTAACCAGATTACACCAGTCTTAAAATACAAAGAAAAAAGTAGGGCTTGGCTTCAGCCGTAGTTTTAGACAAGGCTGTACTCCCTGTAGTAGAGGAATTATGCGTTGGAGATTCTCTGAGATTTGTGGTTCCTACTGAAGTAGCAAGTAGAAGCTGTGGCCATGGTGCCTCTGCTCAGGTTTGACTAAGGTGGCAGCTATGGCTGGACTCCTATGACTGAATGGTCTAATTAATTACTTATGGCTTTATTGTTATGTGGTTGGACCACTGCAACATACTCTATGGGGGCCAGTCTCTGAAAACATCCTTTGAAGTTAAAACATACAGAATACAGCAATCAAAGTACTGGACCCAATTTAAAATGCTAGCCATTAACTAAAAAATCCTATACAGTAGGATTTGAATTATCTTAGATTGCTTTATACTTTATTGCAACACACATACCTTCCCCAACAGGCTATTGCTCTCCCAACAGGCTATTGCTCTCCACCCTTCTAAATATACCTTTAATACTTAGTGTTTTAATACTTGGTCCAGGCAAAAGTCTATTAATCTGTAAAGTAACATACATTCTTCTAGAGTTCTTACTTTATTTGGATGTTGTTTCAGTGTGGTTGTTCTAACTGGTACTGAGCTCCCAACAAAACTCCAAGCAGGACTCCTACCATTTGTCTGAAATGATATAGGGTTTCCTGTCCGAGCAGCGGGCTGGACTACAAGACCTCTAAGGTCCCTTCCAACTGTCTTATTCTGTTACTCTGTTACTCTATTCTAAATAAGTCACACTGCTCTCTTAAGTTATTAAGATACTAAGAGACAACCTGCTCAGAGGGGAATGGGACAACTTGCTACAACCAATTCACTGCAGCTGACTCGCCATGGCCAGCTCACCACGGCCAACTTGCTGCGGGACCACTTGCAACATCCAACTCATCGCGAGACAATTCACTGTGGGACAATTAACAATTCTATTTAATTATTTAAAATAAATTAAAATTTATTTTAATTTTTACCATTCACATTTTATTCTGTCCTTCCTTTTGCATCTTTTTTTTAATGATTCTTTTCCATCATTTGAGATTAGTGTAACTTTTGTCCCACAATGAGTTGTCCTCTGGCAAGTTGGCTGTGGCAAGTTATCCCACAGTAAGTTGGCTGTAGCAAGTTGGCCGCAGCAAATTGTCATAGACCCACTCAGAGAAGCATCTCCATATGAAATAAGGAGATATGAGCCAGAAGACAGGTCTTCACAATTCTGGTCACAATTCTATGGAATACACAACCTCCCAAGTTACATTTGGGCATTGTCCTCTGCCTTTTAAGAAGCTTCTGAAACTCTTCCTGTTAAAGTGAGCACTTGATAACCAGCATGGAATGAAAATGGCCATCTTTTATTTGTTCCTAATTTTTTCATTCCTAACTTATATATTAAACCTGCTATTAAGATACTAGTATATTGATTGGAGCTGTAAAATTGGAGTAGTATAAGATTTATGTTAATAAATACACTTTACTCTCTTTAAAGATGGATTTATTTATCAATTTCGTATCCCGCTATATCTTCACAGTTCACAGCAGCTTACAAGTTATTAAAATACAGTAGAAATATCCAGAGAATGAAACATTAAAACATAGTGTTTAATTGAATACAATAATTATAGCGCCTAATCATTTTTTTAAAATCCAAATTGTGACAATCATATTCATTAGAATGGAAAGGTTTGGTCTTTAAAAGCCTCCAGAAGGCTAAACTTAATTTCTAGACAGAGGCTGTTCCATAATATAGGTGTCACAAATGACAGGTATCAATATACTTGTGAGCAACTGTTCTACAATCTCCTAGCATATCTTTATTTTAAACTAGTAACAATGATTTATGGACACACTTGCATATTTTTGAAGTATATGTCACTCAACTTCCCTTGAAACTAATCTCTTAAGTTATTTAATAATGCCTGGTATTTCATTTTTAAATTATTCTCTGAAATAAAAAGAATTTCCCTTCATTGGAAGGTAAGGTCACAACAGGTAAAAAATCATATGAAAATATTACAATTAATTTTTCATAGCACAGTATTCACACAATCCAATAAGCCACACACTTCTATGTCAAGTTTATTATTTGCTTATTATGTTTATTTGAATTATACAGAAATAAAAATTGACTAAACTACCCATTTTGGATCTTTAGTGGCTTCAGCAGTTCCTGTTCTTTACTCTTCCTAATTTCTTTGTTTATATCTCATGTTTGGTAAATACACACATACACACAATGTAAGATAACACAATCCCTTCTCCCAGATTAAAAAAATATATTCTTTTGTTAAACCTCTTCATCAGTAGACACTTCCTGGAGATTTATATGGGATCATAGTTCCACCTTCTGAAATATCTCTGCAGTGTCTCTCCTCCTTTCAATTTTCAGAGATTTTATGAGACATAGATTTAACATTATTTCAGCCATACCATTGTTGATTGAGAGAGAAAGGTGAGCTAACAGGCATTTGCTGAGGGGGTTCAACAAGACGAAGAGGAAAAGTGCTGTATCCTGAATGAGGAAATACTGCTAACTGCAAGAGCCATTCAGGGAAACGCTAATTACCCAATATAGATGGAATATCAAGCAGTGTGATATGAGCCAGCGGTGTGCTGCAGCTGCCAAAAAGGCCAACACAGTGCTAGGCTGCATTAACAGAGGGATAGAATCAAGATCACGTGAAGTATTAATACCACTTTACAATGCCTTGGTAAGGCCACACTTGGAATACTGCATCCAGTTTTGGTCACGACAATGTAAAAAAGATGTTGAGACTCTAGAAAGAGTACAGAGAAGAGCAACAAAGATGATTAGGGGACTGGAGGCTAAAACATATAAGGAACGGTTGCTGGAATTGGGTATGTCTAGTTTAACGAAGAGAAGGACGAGGGGGGACATGATAGCAGTGTTCTAATATCTCAGGGGCTGCCACAAAGAAGAGGGAATCAAGCTATTTTCCAAAGCGCCTGAAGGCAGGACAAGAACAACAGGTGAAAACTAATCAGGAGAGAAGCAACCTAAAACTAAGGAGAAACTTCCTGACAGTGAGAACAATTAATCAGTGGAACAACCTGCCTCCAGAAGCGATAAATGCTCCAACACTGGAAGTTTTTAAGAAGAGACTGGACAGCCATTTGTCTGAAATGGTGTAGAGTTTCCTGCCTGAACAGGGGGTTGGACTAGATGACCTCCAAGGTCCCTTCCAACTTTATTATTATTATTATTATTATTATTATTATTATTATTATTATTATTAACCAGGTTCCAGGGAGTGAGCTCAGTAAGCAACCAAACAAAGAGAACTAACAAGGGTTTGTTTGAGGAGCCCCTCAGTAGACAGTGAAATGTGGGGTCCTTGGTGCTCTCTTGAGCTTGGTTGTTTTCTTGCAAACGTTTCATTACCAAACTAGGCAAAATCATCAATACTAGTAGGGACTGGGGTTTGCTTTCATTTTGTATACCAGTGACTTGCCCTATTAGATACCATATTTTGGGCTGCTGTGCTCAGTCCCAGGACCTGTTTCTGGAGCTTCAGTGGTTCTAGACTCCAACTGTTACTGATGAATGCTAGATTGGACTGTAATAAAGCTCCCCTCATCCATGACTTGTTGATCAAACATAGATATGTGTGTTCATTAGGACTTACCTTGTAAGAGCAGCAAAGAGCTCTTAATTCTTCACTCATACTCATTCTGAATACTGCTGAGCAAGTTACCCAGCAACCATGTTTTAAGTGAGTATGTCCCTTCTGGATAAGAAAGAGCAGAGGGAGCTCTTGCAGGGTCACTGTGAATAATATTCTCAGCATCTTTCTGACAAAGTTCCTCAGCTTCACTCTGAGGTGGACTCTAGCTGGGCAGAACCTTTGGAAAGACTGAGACACATCTGTGCTGACCCAATGTCCCTCCTGCAAGGTGGTATATGGTTGGGTCCAAATAGTGATTAAGGTCTCTTTGTGGGAGTAGACATACCTCCTGCCTTAAAGAAGGCAGTGGAGACACTTTCTTCTCAAGAAAGTGTCTCCCGTGGACCCAACCATATTTGACAACTTTTGTCCAGTCTCCAACCTTTCCTTTTGGAGGAAAATTGTTGAGAGGATAGTGGGCACTCAGCTGCAGAGGACTATAGATAAAGCGGATTATCTGGCCCCTTTTCAGTCTGGGAGTAGAGTACCAAGATGGCATTGGTACCACTTGTAGAGGAACTCTGGAGGACTTCGGACAGGAATGTTGCAACCATCCTGGGTCTTCTGGATTTCTCAGCAGCTTTTGATACCATTGATCATGGTATCCTTTTGAAGCAGATTCAAGGATTGGAAATGGGAGGCACTGTTTTAGAGTGGATCCCCGTTCTTCTTTTGGCCAGTTTTGGTTGGTATTTGTGGGGAGAGAGGTCAAATCCTAGGCCCCTGTAATGTTGGGTTCCTCAGAGCTTGGGTCTCTCTCCTGTCCTTTTTAACATTTACATGAAGTTGCTGGGTAAGGTCAATGCAAAATCTATATTTTATTTGACCAATGGATTACTTAGTTATCAATTAGCTTTCTAGCAATTGGTCAACTTGGGGAAGGGGAATTCTGTTTGTGATTTTTTTTTTCAGGGACTTTTTATTTTTTTAAATTAATTTTGTTGTTACTCTACATTGTTACCACACTTTTTTTTATTAAAAAGTTTTTATTTTCCATTTATTCATACAAAATACAGTTAGATTAACCATTGGTACCGCCTGCCCATTCCCCCCAGGCTGCGTCCACCCTCTCTACTCCTTCCCCACTTCCCTCCTCTTTCTCTCCTCCCCTCCTACTCTCTTCCCCTCCCCTTCTCCTCTAACCATCCTACTTCCTCCCTACTCCTTCCTCCCCTCTCATCCCTCTCACACACATGAACTCAGCATAGGGGAAATGCCCAAGCGTTTACCATATCTATATTATCATTACCCACCCACTCACCCACCTACCCACCCTCAACCCTCCCCCCCTCGCTTCCCAGAGCAGAATACAGGGTTATTATTAAGAAAGTTAACAATAATAAAAAAGAAAAAAAGAAAAAAGAAAAAAAAGAGAAAAAAAATCATACTTAACCTTTAACTCCCCTTAAATTAAATCATATAAACAAATCTCTACAACAGTTACTATAAAATTTACTCATAAAATAAATGAAAATTTATAGTCCCATATTTTTTCTGAATATAATCTATCCATCTTCTCCATACAATAATATATCTTTCTTGTGTATGATCCTTCAAATAAGCAGAAATTTTTGCCATTTCTGCAAAGTTAGAAACTTTAAATATCCATTCTTCTAAAGTAGGCAACTTCTTCCAATACGAGCCTACTAATAACCTTGCTGCAGTTAATAAATTCAACATTAAAGTAGTTTCTTTGTCATTTAAATCCACAAAGATACCCAATAGGAATAAGTGAGGGGTGAACTTTATCTTCCTTTTAAAAATCTTTTGAATGTTCCACCAAATCAGAATCCAAAAAGCCTTTACCTTTTTACAATTCCACCAAACATGAAAATATGTCGCATCCATATTACCACATCTCCAACATTTGGGTTGTAAATTTGGATACATACAAGATAATTTTTTAGGATCTAAGTGCCATCTGTAAAACATTTTATAAAATTTTTCCCTCAAATTTTGAACTTGTGTAAATCTAACATTTCTAATCCAAATTGTCTCCCATAAGTCCAATGGGATCGGATCCTGGATATTCTGAGCCCATTTAATCATACAATCTTTAACCAATTCTGTTTCAGAGTCTAATTCTATTAAAGCAGTGTAAATTCTTTTTATATGGGCCTGACTCTGATCTTTAATCTGAATAACCAGATTTCCATCTTCTAGTGTTATTCCTTCTTTTTTTATCTACAGTCCACCTGTCTACTATTTGTAAATATTGAAACCATGACTGTAGAATATTTTCTTGCCTTAATACATCTAGAGATTTTAAATGCCAATCCGAACCTGACCAAGTTAATAATTCTTTATATGAAATTTTATCAAAATTCATCCCCTTAGAAATCTCCTCAACTGCCATGTCTAGGAATCCCCCAGATAGGTATTTTATAGTTTAACCTATAATAATACTTTTTCCAAACTCGAAGTAAGGCACTCCTCAAAATATGTGATTTGAAAGCCCGGTCCACTTTCTTATTAAAAATTAAATATGCATGCCAACCATACATTAAATCCCACCCTTCAAGAACAAGAATATCCTTATTTGTTAAATTAAGCCAATCACTTATCCAAGTTAAGGTGGCTGCATCATAGTATAATTTCAAGTTAGATGCTTTAAGTCCTCCTCTTTCTCGGGCATCTTGCAAAATCTTAAACTTAACCCTTGGTTTTTTCCCAGCCCAAATGAATTTATTGATACCCTTCTGCAATTCCTCCAAATTTACATCTTTTTTTTAAAATAGGTATCATCTGAAACAAGAAAAGAAACTGTGGTAGAACATTCATTTTTACAGCTGAAATTCTCCCCAACAATGACAATTGCAGTTTTTTCCAGTCATTTAAATCCTTTTGCACTTTTACCCATAGTAATTCATAATTATTTTTATACAATTTTCCATTTGAGGCAGTTAAATATACTCCCAGATATTTAATCTTTTTCATCATCTGTAAACCTGTGGCTTTAACCAAACTTTCCTTGTCATTGGCTAACATATTCTTAGATAATATCTTAGTCTTATGGTTATTGACTTTAAAACCAGAAACTTTTCCATACTGTGTTATAAGTTCTAATAGACAATCAACCGCTCTAATCAAAACCAAATCATCCGCAAAAGCCCGTAGTTTATACTCATTTTTTCTTATCTTTATGCCCTTGATTACCGTTGATTCTCGAATCTGAATCAACAAAATCTCCAATGTCAAAACAAATAACAATGGAGATAATGGGCATCCTTGTCTTGTCCCTTTTTCAATATTAAAAGTCTCAGTCAATCCCCCATTAACAACAATTTGAGCAGATTGTTGCTGATATATAGCTTTAAGTGCATGTAAAAAATTATCCCCAAAATTCATTTTCTCTACCAGTGAGAATAAGAATTGCCAATCTAATTGATCAAAGGCTTTTTCAGCATCCAAAAATATAAAAGCCACAGGAATCTGATTGTTCTTATCCAAATACTCAATTAAGTTAATAATTTGTCTAACATTATATTTCATGTATCGCCCTGTTATGAATCCTGATTGATCACTGTGAATCAAATCCTTCATAACCTGCATTAATCTATTTGCCAAAATTTTTGTAAAAATCTTGTAATCTACATTTAATAATGATATCGGCCTATAATTCTTAGGCTCTGTAAGATCTTGATCCTCCTTCGGAATCAATGATATAAACACTCTTTTCCAAGAAGGAGGAACTTGTGCTCCCAACAAGATACTATTAAAAAGCTCCTTTAATGGCTCCAACATTTCTTCATATAAATTTTTATAATATGTCGACGTCAATCCATCTGTTTCTGGAGACTTTCCCACCTTTAACTGCTTGATAGCTAACCCAATTTCCTCCACAGTAATTAAACAATTCATCCCATTTTGCTGTTCCTCAGAAAGTTTAGGAAAATGTACTGATTGTAAATATTTATCTATATCCATTCCCTTTATTGTTACTACACTGTTAATGTTGCTGAATGTGTGCATTTTTTCATTGGTCTTGACAATAAATTTTAAAATACATTTTAAAGATAATATTAAGAGGACAAAACCTTCAAAGTGGGGACTGAAACATCATACCTCTTATACAGATCCTCCTTTGCTTCAGAAGGCTTTTGACCCAAACTTTCTGTAGTTGGTGGACAGATCCCTGAATAAATGAAAACAAATACTTATTATAGAAAAATAAATTTCCTGTTTCGTTTTTACAGGAGTTATAAAAAGAAACAAAGCCACTCAGCTAAATTACCAAGCAATCTACTGTATTTAAGAAGAAAGATGAAACAAAAAAGCAAATCTATGAAATCTAAAATATTGGGTGAATAAACTGCTTATGAATTATGAACATACTGAAACATTCCAGAGTGCCACAGGAATTATGCAGAATTCTCCCAACAAAAAGCTATTACAAAGTTTGAAAAATCTAACAAAGCATATTATTAGAGCTGAGAGGGTACCATATACTCATGTAAATAATGTTTCATCACAAAACATATCTCTAGTAGTATGGAACAGATTCATTAATTTATAAGTCATCCCTTAAACAAAAGACACACAATACCTGTGGACACCTTAGATTTCTCTTGAGATCGCTGGTCTTGTTTAGGTTGACTTTTTTCCTTCATTCTATTTACTACATCTTCAGAAAGCTAGCCCAAATAAAAATAAAAGTGGGAATGTAAGAAAGTTTACATCACACATTTTCTTAAAAGTTATGTTTTGATTAACGATAAACACAAATGTCATGATTTATAAATTACAATGGATATATTTATAAAAGTTATTAATCCAAAACCTGAAACAAATTCTGTTTTAGCATGAGCCATAAATACCAGGTAGGAGAGCAACAGTTACAGTATCACATGGTAATTACAAGAGATATAGTACTTACTCATAGTACAAAAGTACTTACAAACACATAAATAATTATTGACTGGTCAAAATGGTGATTCATATGCTTGTCTTATTAAAGCTGTTATTAATTTGTTGTGAAAGGTATATAAACAGATATAAATTGAGATATTTGCTTAGGCTTATTGGCATGTAATAGTTGCTAAGTTAGGGGTGTCCAGCCTTGGCAACTTTAAATCCTGTGGGCTTCAACTTCCAGAATTCCCCAGCCAGAGTTTAATGACTATACTAGTACCTAGGAATAAAATCCTAATTCAAGGGTTGAAACAAGGACCACTTTTTTACAACTCTCTTCCTGGTTAAGCAATGTCACCTAGGATCTGTTGTGATGCCTGCATGCTTATACCGCTTCTCAGGTGTTCTTATTTTGCTCCCACTTATGCATTTTCAAGAGAGCCTGAAAAAGTGTTCTTCTTCTAGCTCTTGAATTAGGGTGGGTCCCTCTAGGATGGGGATAATATGAAGGATTGCTTTTTTTTCACCACATGGCAATTACACTTTTTATTTTTTTTTCTGAGTTTAATTCTGTGAATTTGAATGGAGATTGGTGGGTGAATGGATGGACAGACATATGTTGGGTTTTTACAACTAAGGAATTCAAATTCTGAAATAAATGCTACATGAAAAAATGTACATTAAATTCCAGCAATTATTTCCATGGAAAAAAAAGTATCAGGAAAGAGCTTACCTTTTCCCTTAGCTTTAATTTTCGAATTTACTCTCCACCCTCAATTTTTGCACAGCAGTGAAAAAGTACACTGTGCTAGTTAGTTCTTCATTCTAAACTGATTCCTTCCAAAACTGCTTTTTCTTGAGATATTTGGCACTGGAGTTTTTAATTTTTATAGTCATGGTTTTATATTAAAAACATGTTACTAAATCTCAGGCAGTGGTTTACTTAAACTTCTATTTCTTAATTTTGCAGTGATCAGTGATTTGTTATTTATACATTCTATACTGTATACTGGAGAAGACTCCTGCGAGTCCCTTGGACTGCAAGGCGTTCAAACCAGTCAGTCCTAGAAGAGATCAACCCCGACTGCTCTTTAGAAGGCCAGATCCTGAAGTTGAAACTCAACTACTTTGGCCACCTAATGAAAAGGAAGACTCACTGGAGAAGGGCCTAATGCTGGGAAAGATTGAGGGCAATAGAAGAAAGGGACGA
Source organism: Crotalus tigris (assembly GCF_016545835.1). Taxonomy (NCBI): domain Eukaryota; kingdom Metazoa; phylum Chordata; class Lepidosauria; order Squamata; family Viperidae; genus Crotalus; species Crotalus tigris. The sequence goes on along the minus strand of NW_024100213.1, from coordinate 1,593,619 downwards.
CAGAGAATGAGATGGCTGGATAGAGTCACTGAAGCAGTAGGTATGAACTTAAATGGACTCCAGAAAATGGTAGAGGACAGGAAGACCTGGAGGAATGTTGTCCATGGGGTCGCGATGGGTCAGACACGACTTTGCAATTAACAACAACAACAATACTGTATATGCCCCATTACATTCTTTGTAAAAATATGCAATTTATTTGCAAATCCAGTTTAATGCACAAACACCCAATTTAGTTTAAGTTGTGTGGTCATAAATTGTTGGGGACACTGATCTTCCCTACTCCTAATATGCATACATTGTCTCAGAAAGTACATGATTATCCTTCCTGTGTAGAATATACATTAAAAATGTTCAGAGGCCGTATTGAACATATTTAAGATTTGTGTCTATTTGCACATTAAATGATTCAAGTCTTCTCTTTCCCAACACACAACCACATATTTTTCAGGACTTGAATTGGCTTGACCCTGCTAAAGTGTGCTAAAGATTATGTTTGCCTACCATTTTTCTTTAAAAAAAAAATAATAAACCAGAGGGTGGAAGGAATTTGGTCTTTTTCCTCTATATTTCCTCTACTATATTAGTTTCTCAATCTAATAAATGATGCTAAAGCTGGGCTCAAATCCTTCAGTAGCCTTTAGTTAAAAAGCAAAACCTTCCATCAAATCATTCAAAAAGTACTTTCCTTTGAAAAGTGGTACAAAGGTCATGAGGATTACCAAGCTCTTTCTCACATTTCAACAGAGGCAGAAAACAGGAACCTTGTTATTACCATTTGTAAAGGCAAAGACACACAAGTGTGTCCGCAAGACGCACTTCTGTCAAAACCAACAAGAATTCTATAATAAATTATTTTTACAAGGACCTTGTTAGAAACAAATGGGAGGCCAAGTCAGACCAGGGTTTGTCAACCTTGTTAGCTTTAAAACTTCAACTCCCAGAATTCCCAAGCCAATGGATAGCAATGGACAGCATGCTGGCTGGGGAGTTTGAAGTCCACACCTCTTAAAACCGCCAAAGGTTGAGAAATACAAGGTTGAATTGACCCTTACAATTCAAACCCTGCCGCTCAGCACCCACACGCCTCCCCTCTGACGCCGTCCACCCACTCCGCCCTCTGCATCTTCCCATGGGTGAACCTCCACTCACCCTGATGCCCTGCAACACCCGAACTTGCTCGTGCTCATCCAGCTCGAAGGAGACCTTCCTGCTGCCCTGGGTGCTCCCGCTACCCCCCATAGCAGCACCCGGGAAAAAAAGAAAACTCGGAGAAGAGTTCAAAATCGAGAGAGATACCCTGACAGCACGTTTCGCTCCACCCTCCTTATAAACTCGCTCCTGGTTGGCGAACGAGGAGAAAGTCTCCAATAGCGCTACGCGATCTTGGAGGCCGCCGTGAAGCATGCTGGAAGTTGTAGTCTTCCTTCTCCACATTCACCTCTAGAGATGCTGCTGCTAAGCTAAATGTGATAAAATAACCCACAAGCGGAACCGGCTTAAAGTTACGTTTGTCTCAGCGACTGGACGGGAGATGAGATGCCTCCGGAATTTAGGCTTTTTTCAGATGACGGAGGACACGTCTGTCTCAAGGTGGAGGTATCTGCCGCTGCAGATCTTAATTGCTTTTCAGCAAGACTAGACTTGCTTGTGAAGCTATTTCTGCGTACTGTTTCATTTAAACCTATCAGAACCAAGTAGTTGCTATCCATTAGCGCTGTATAGTTTGCAAATCCTGTGTAAATTTACATGTCACCAGTAGAGGGATAGGAAACCAGCCAGCCTGCTTTTTCTTTTTCAAATATAAATAATGTGATCATTGAGTTTCTATTTTTTATTTTAACCTATGTTCCAATATTACCTGAATGAATTTTTTTTATTTATTAACTCTGTAAGGTAAGGTCATTTGATAAGATTGTGACTAATTATTCACTTAATTCTAAAATGGGCTGTCAACTATTGAAACAAACATAATGGTTGATTTTGTTCTGTAACTGATAAAATCCGGTTGGAGATTTTCCATTTAAAAGCTTTCCATCTGTGATGAAAGTACATCCTTTCTTGCTTCTATTGCAATACACAATAAAGCTTCATTTTTTCTAATTAAAATGGATCCATCAAATTTGGCAATTAAAAATAGATAAAAACATTGTCTTAAAAAGTTGAAGGAGGAACATTTGCACCTATTCCAACAGAAAATAATAATTATATTTGGAATACTGGTACAATGTGTGGCAACTAGAATGCTTAGGAAGTCATACTGAATATAAATGCCTTTTATTTGATTCTGTTGTTCTAATAGTACCTCAAAATGGAATAAAAAATGAAATTTTAAAATTCAGGGCACATTCAAAGCACAAACATTTAGTTGTTGTGTTATAATGAAAGCTGACTGCCTCCAATGCAAAATAATAGAATATTTGTTATCTGTTTGAGTACATGAAGCAGCTAATTATAGGTTTAGGAAGACTTTATTTCTTAATCTGTAAAGGGACTTCGTCTTGTATCACCATAGCAACCAATATAAGGAAAATTTCCAATGTTTATTAAACATGAAAAGTATGATTAAGTTCAATTATTCAAATTCAAAATCAAAGGGCTAACTATTGCCTACAGCAGTGTGTGCGTGTGTATGCAAAATAATCAATTTCATAATTAGAGTGGTTTTCCTTCCTCCACAAACAGGTGTTTTTAAATGTACATTAAAAAAATAAATTCCAATCATTCTGGTCCAAAATGAATGGCAAGGGTAGTTCTTCAATATTACAATTCTGCAAGCTACACTAAGTGCTGGTTACCACTTATAAAGCCCCACACAGCATAGGACTGGATTATTATTGGGCCAAGGGTAACTGTCTGTCCCATAACTCCAATAGGAAGGGAATCATGTCATCTTACCAGACTAATAAGGCATGTCTTTTCCATGATGGTGCCTGCTCTCTGAAAATATACCACCCCTGCCCTAACCATATTTATGTTATTTTCTTTTAAAGGACTTATTTAGCTACCTATCTCATACAATGATTTGAGGCAGCTCACAACAACTCTAATAATAATAATAATAATAATAATAATAATAATAATAATAATAATAATAATAATAATAATAATATGATGATGATGATGATGATGACGACGACTGGATAATCAAGTGCCTAGAAATAACAGGAGTCAGTAGAAACATCAGAAAATGTAAGCAAAGATCGATGGCACAATAAAAGACACAGTTGCAGATCAATGGTGAGAGGCTGGGAGAGGTTAATATCAAGAGAGGAATATTTCAAGGAGATTCATTATCACCATTACTATTTGTTATTGCACTGTTTCCTCTGTCAACAATACTGAATAACTCAGGACATGGCGATCAAACATCAAAAACATCTGCCAGACTATCCCACCTCCTTTATATGGATGATCTGAAGCTGTATGGAAAAACATCATCTGAAATAGAATCGCTGCTCAACACTGTCCGTATATATAGCCAAGATATTGTAATGGAGTTTGGCTTGGACAAATGTTCCACACTTACTATCAAACAAGGAAAAATAGTGAAAACTGAAGGAATCAAGATGCCCCACGAAAATAACATTAAGAGTCTGGATGAGGAAAAGTACTACAAATACCTGGGTATCCTTCAAGCTGACAGCATCAAGCACACTGAAGTCAAGAAAAAGATTAGAGATGAATACATCAAGAGAGTGAAGATCTTAAAGTCCAAACTCAATGGAGGAAATACCATAAAGGCAATCAACACCTGGGCAATTCCAGTCATTAGGTACACAGCTGGAATAGTGGACTGGACTCAAGCAGAACTAAAAGCAATGGATAGGCAGACCAGAAAAATAATGACAATGAATCATGCCCTTCATCCACGCAGTGACATTGATAGACTTTATCTACCAAGGCAAATAGGTGGGCCTGGAATGCTACAAGTACATCAGATGGTTGAAGAAGAAAAAATGGCTTTGGAAGAATATCTGAAGAACAATGATGAAGATGCACTGAAATTAGTATATCAGGAAGGCTTACTGACTACTGGAGAGACCAAACTGGCCCACAAGAAAGACCAAATGAAGAACAGAATAGAGGCATGGGAAGACAAAGCACTACATGGCCAGTACATTAAAAAATAGCTGGGAAAGCAGATAATAACAAGACATGGCAATGGCTAGGAGCAGGAAAATTGAAGAAAGAGACCGAGGGACTAATTCTGGCTGCACAAGACCAAGCCTTAAGGACAAATGCATACAAAGTCAAAATTGAGAAGACAGCAACAGACAGTAAGTGCCGCCTATGCAAAGAAGCTGAAGAAACAGTGGGCCACTTGGTAAGCTGTTGCAAGAAGATTGCACAAACTGATTACAAGCAGCGGCATGACAAAGTAGCAACAAGGGTGCATTGGAAGATCTGCAAAAAATATCATTTGCCTGTAAGCAAAAACTGGTGGGATCATAAAATAGAGAAAGTCATAGAAAATGATAAAATTAAACTGCTATGGAACTTCAGAATTCAAACAGACAAGCACCTGCAACATAACACCCCAGACTTAACAATTGTCGATAAGAAAGACAAAAAAGTCTGGATAGTGGATGTGGCAGTGCCTGGAGACAGCAGAATAGACGAGAAAGAACTGGAGAAGATAACAAAATACAAAGACTACAAATAGAAATAGAAAGACTGTGGCAAAAGCAAGCAAGGGTAGTACCAATAGTAATAGGCTCCTTGGGTGCAATCCCAAAACAACTGGAGCACCACTTGAACACCATTGGCATTGACAAATTCGCTATTAGTCAATTGCAAAAGGCAGCCTTATTAGGAACTGCTTCCATACTGCGACGATATCTGTAATACCATCAAACATCCACATCTGCCTATCCCAGGTCCTGGGTAAGGACTCGATAGATAGACAAAATGCCAAATCCAGTCTGAACATCTGGCTGACTGTGCTATAATCCAAAATAATAATAAAGTTGGAAGGGACCTTGAAGGTCATCTGGTCCAACTCCCTGCTCAGGCAGGAAACCCTATAAAAGAGCCAGCTGGGTCTAGTGGTTAAGGCACCAGGCTAGAAACCAGGAGACTGTGAGTTCTAGTCCTGCCTTTGCCATAAAAGCCAGCTGGGTGACTTTGGGCTAGTCACTCTCTCAGCTCAATCCACCTCACAGGGTTGTTGTGGGGAAAACAGGAGGGCAAGGGTGTGCTGGATATGTTAGTCACTTTGAATTGTTTGAAAAATAAGAAAGGTGGACTATAAATAAACACATAAAAACAAAGTAGGGCTGGTCTTAAAACAACCTGGAAACTTCAGAATATACAAAATATGATCAGTGAAAATTTAGAAATCTAATCAGAACAGCCAGACCTAAACATTTATTTATTTTGCTTTGATACTACCAATCTGGATTTTTAGGCTTGTTAATAAAAGTGATATTAACATTTTAACATGCCACCCATGCCTCCTTTTGAAGTTCAGGAAATGGTGCTTTTTTTTTTTCCAGCCAAAGCCACTTCTCTTGTTTGACTATACAAGAACTAGTTTTTTCAGCAATTAAACAATAGGGAATCTATTCTGGAAGTCCTTGAATATAATTGCAAACATCAAGAAACAAACAGACTCAATTGAGAAAGAGGGTGATGAAACCCATTAATTTGCCACTTGTGGAATGTGACTAATGATCAGTGTTTTTTCTTGTTTAACTCCCATGACTCTTACTCTGTACCTTATATGAAGTCTTGACCCTCGCTCTTAATAAACATTTTCACTTTGCCTTAAGTATTCAGGATTTGTATTGTTGGGAACAGCAGAAAAGCCATTTTGCAGTTAGCCTCTCCCAAATTTGGGATCGAGTTTTTATCAGCTCCAGGGCAAATTCAGGTGCCTGAGTTTTAAAGGGAACAATACAATTTATAGTATATTTTATTGTTTTGAATGTATATTCTGTGCCATTCAAAATATAATGGAGCAAAGTACTAGTATAAAGTTCTAGCTCTCTCTTTTTCTTTTCAAGCCCCATTCAAGATACTGTATTGCTGTTTAATTTAAAGTCTAACACAGCTTGCAGGAGCCAATAATTGTATCCCACAGCCAAAGATAACCAGGGAAGATGTGGTTTATTGTGGTTAAAGGAAGTTTTGCTTTCTCAGTTTCAGTCAGCACTAATTTTGCAACTATTGATTCCATACTTTTTCATTTACCCAGATTTTTAATTATGGACCAGTGAAGTTGCTGCCATTTTTCACTGATCATAGTATTTTATATTTCTACAGCCCTGATATCCATTATTATTATCAATTATTGCAGTTTGGTCACATGATCAAAATTTGAATGCTTGGCAACTGGCATGTATTTGACAGTTGTGGTGTCCCAGAGTCATGTGATCACCTTTTGTGACTTTCTGACAAGCAAAATCAATGGGGAAACCAGATTCGCTTAACAACCATGTTACTAACTTAATAACTGCATTCACTTAACAACTGTGGCAAGAAAAGTTGTAAAATAGAGAAAAGCTTATTTAACAACTGTCTTCCTTAACAATGAAAATTTTGGGCTCAATTGTAGTCATAAGTCCAGGATTACATGTATTATAGTGATTATTTCCTTCAATTTATTGTATTTATATTTAAATAAATAACAAGGTTTAAGATTGTTCTTCTTCAAGGACATTTGTTTAATAAAATTTAAAATGATATCAAACCCAGCTAGTTCCAGGCTGATGTGACACTGAGGCCTATCTGAAAGTGTGATCACAATCTGAAAACTCCACTCTAAAACTTAGCCAGATTTGAGGAAAAGTAAAATTAACAATGACTTATTTTCCTTAAAATAAAAGCATGTCATTACAGTAGAGCAGGCTACCTTAGTTTGAAAAAAGGTTAGCAGAAAAATATGGGGACATGCAGGCAGATCATCTGTGGTGGGGGAGAGGTCTTCGTTTATGTCAAGGGTCATTTATTTTACAGACAAAAATATACATAGCTTTATTTTTAAAGTTTGTTCCAACATTTCATGAGACATGCAATACATTCATCTCCACAAACATTGTCTGTTTATGAATGATATTTTGCTCTGAACATGGAAGGCATTTAACTATATACACTTTAAAATCAGTATGCTTGGAAGAAGACATTTCTTTCACTTAGTGCAGTTCCTCCTCAGCAGCAGAAAACAAAGGTAGATATATAAAAAGCCATTTAACAATCAAATTATCATGGTGATGAGCAAAAGGATTCTACAGTGGAAAAGTGATCATAACTGAGCGAATGGCTGATATCTGATGCAGAACATGGTTAGTAAAGGTAGCTGAAATGTCATCTCACCCTGATTCACATTACCCAAGATATCCATCTTCATATTAAGAATTCTTTCATTTCTCACATGCACCTATATTAAGGTGCCGGAAGCTTTCTCCAAGGTCTGTGGGTCTATAACACCAATACACTCTAGTGAGAATAGCCCATGTAAGGATATTGGGGCATTCTGGCTGGGAAGGAAAAAGAGATTGGGATATCCTATAGAAGTAGGGGAATTGAGAAATTAATAAAAATTGACTAGTTGTCTGGGAATACACAACTTTGTATGATCAAGCTCACATAATGCTGCAATAAATTCCCTTTTCCAACAGAGGTTTCCACCAGTAACTCCAATTAACACCATAAAGATTAATGAGATGTCAATTACAAATTATGTAAGATTTCTTACCACAAGACAATAATGCTGCTAACACTAACAAGTCAAATTACAGTACCAAATTGTGATGTTCAGAAATAGCTACTCTGGCCAACAGCAAAATTAAAGACAATTTTTTGTTCTCTGTCATATCAGATTAATGCTAATCTGCATTAACAACACTTCCAAATAGCAGTTTCAAGCATGAGTCTTCTTTTTTCTGAATTTAGGTAATTTTGAAACTCTTAAAATCAAGGTCTTATCATGTACATTGCTGTTGTCTTGGCAAGCAGAAATCACAAATGGCAGAATTTTCAGGACAAAGGGAAGAACATGTCTGCATTCAGGAGACAAAATACTATTTTTTTCTTTTTGTGCCTCAGTTTTAAAGAAGTTTCCCTAAAGCAAATGCTGTGATTTCAAAGAAAATTGCTGTGAATTTCTGGAATCCTAACCTTATTCATCCACTTGTAACATAAATGATCCTGAATTAATGCCATCGTAACAACAGGAAAAAAACATTCTGGTTTGTCATTCTTACTTTATGGAATTTTAAATCCAATTAGCTGTGGCTATATTTGCTCCCTGGCCAATCTCTATTCAAACAATGTTACCCACAGTTCACACACTATTAAGGGTGCCCATAATTATGCATAATGTTCCAAGAACATTAACAACAACAAAAGCCAGGCATAATGCATGGGCACAAAATGCAAGCTTTTTAGAACGTTTTAGATATGCTATTTTTTTTCTCCTTGCTGCCAGAGTTAAGCCAATCCTATATTAGATTATTCTCTTTCCAGAAACATCTTGATAATAATTAAAGAAATTAACATTCTTTTGCTTTACTAATCTCGCAGAAAAGCCCTCAGAAGTCTTCTGAATTCAGGCATTACCAATATCACTAATGCAATAATCAGCCAAGTGTTACCAAAGGTTACAAAAAAAAACAGGCCCAACACTATTCTTATAATAGGGTCTTAACCTGGAGGCCCAGAACACAACCAGTATTATAAATAGCCTGTCTTTAATCTAGACCTTTGGGTTTGTATTCTATTTAGATGCCATCCCAAGCATCAATAGCAAACTATCTAAAACAGGCTCCTAAAAAAACCCATCTTCTCCCTACCCAATCCCATTTGCACAGAAGTGCGGTTGGTCTCACAGTACATCATTCCATAACACTGACTTGATTACATTCTCATTTTGAAAATTATACAGTGTACGAAACATGCCTGCATGTCAATAAATCACAGTAGTTTAGTAGCACAGCAATGTGTTCCAGAGACCTTTCCTTGCTGACTACTTTCCTTCTCTCTCCTTCTATATGTAAATTCTTTTTAAAATACAATATACTCCCAATTTCCCTGGGAAGATTATAAGATGCTCAAATGCTTCTAGAGTTCTCTCACCTCCATTTCTACCATACTTCAGTGGCTAAAATGTAGGAACTATGCTATTATCCTCTAATTCAAAACTGAAGGTTACTGCTGGGAATTTGAAATTGTCGGGAACATAAATAATAACTAAATCAAACATAAAAAAATAAAATGCAAACAAGGCATTCCAACCTTAATTTCAGATTGATTGTGTGCAGGTGTATATCCAAAGGAACAGTCAATATTCCTAGTAGAATGTGCATTTTATCAAGAACAAAAGGTGACAAAGGCCTAATCATCTAGATTTGGAATGCCAAGAATATGAAAAAGTCACCATTTATGCATGTCTGAAATGAAGCTGATCTGTATGTTGTCTCACAAAGATGAGTATTGTCCTTCCAGGAAGACTACAATTTTATGTTCCATACAGAATTTAAATATCTTTTTTAAAAAAACACCTCCAAGGAAAGAGAAGACAAACACGTTAAGAGTTCCAAATGATTATCTGAAGGGAACAATGGGTGCAAGAGAAAGTTATTCTTTCAACCACATCTGCCTTTAGGAGTTAATGGCTTTCCATCGATCACTGTCAATGCTATTGATGCTGCCCACGTGGTACGGCATGGAAGCAACATCGTCTAGGTATGCTGTGGTGTCAATCTGAGTGCTGGAGTAGAAGCCAGAATCCGGCCCTTCTTTTTTGGTTACCCCATAGGCATGGGGAAGATGCACATCAACATCCTCAGGTTCATCCACCTGGCACTTATAGGAGAAGAGGATCTTTGGTTCAGACCTAAAATAATGAGAAAGAAAATGAGAAGGTCCTTTAGCTCTGGGTAAGAAGAGAATCTATTGCACACAATTCCTGAAGTAAATAGTAATCACCAATATTATTTATTTATTGTTTATTCGTATCTCGTCTTTTTATTATTTTTACACAGTGCTTTTTTTGTAAAAAAAAAAAAAAGGTGCTGGAACTCACACACGTCATACAACTCGCCTTGCCTACCCTACAAGGTTCCATCCAAAAAAGGTGCAGGAACTCCGTTCTGGGTGTTCTATGACAAAAAAAGCCCTGTTTTTACAAATAACCCAAGGTGGCAAACATATCCAACACACCTTCCTCTTATTTTTTCTCACAACAATCTTGTGAGGTGGTTGGGCTGAGAGAAAGTGACTGGCCCAAAGTCGCCAAATGGCTTTAATGGCTAAGGCAGGACTTGAATTCACAGTCTCCCACTTTCTAGTCTCAACCATAGACCAAACTGGTTTTCATTTATTGTTCCTTTATTCATAACTACAATAATGAATAATAATTATTTTTGTCTCTTTGTGTTGTGGACCCTTCCCTGACTTCTTTTACCTATATTTCAAATGAAAGTTCTGTTGATTTAAGAACCAGCATCACACTAAATTCAAACACCTAAGTCAAAATGTCTTTATTTGGATTAAGGTATGCTTTGATGTGCTATACCCCTAGCACTGGGCAACGAAGCTCTGGTCTTATCTAACTTTAACAGGCATAAAATACTTATATCTCATTCATCAAGTAACAAAATAGACTTAATGTTTTGCTTGCTCTAAAAATCATGCTATGTATATTATAATTAAAATTAAAGCCATCCAGAGTAAACTGTCCAGAGTTATATATGTGATAGGCAGCTATATAAATTATAATTAATTAATATGGCCCCCTCAAACAACATGGTAAAAAACGTACTTCCAATATGCTCCTTTTTATACTCTTAGTTAATTATCACAATGCTCAGCTTAAAAAAATAATATATGCCTGTGGCCTTATTCTCCTGTGCTATCTGCTACAAGGAACAGTTGTGTGAAACAGAAAAAAAGCTGAGCTTCTGCACTTTTAATAGAGAGATTACCAGCTGATGAGATTTGTTCATTAAATTCAGGAACCCTCTTCCTTTTCACTAAGCAATCATACAAATACATTTCCAGGAAATCAAAAGCTTACAATAAAAATATGCAAGTCCTAGACAAATCTGTCTGGACATAAAATGGACAGGATAATTGATCAGCAATTTAAGAGCAATTTAAATTATTTTAAGTATTTTTAATTCCCCCCACTAGATGGCAGTCTAAATTCAATAGATATTCTTTTAGAACACTGGCAAAAAGAATTCCTGGTATTTACTAACCCTGGGAATTAGAATAGCTTTATTCTGTTCACCAATTTAGCTAAACCTCCTTTTAATTTTTTTTTAAAATGGCCTTATTGTCTCCATTTCACAGAGCAACATACTGTATAGAGTAGGGACTGGGACTTGAAACCCAAGACTGAGAAACTTTGACAGAAAGGAAAACTTGAATTTACAGCACTTTAGAACCTAGTTGCACTTTCACCATTTCATCTTATATTTCCTTTTGTAATCATAATTAATATATTAATTACATATTAAATTATATAACAGAACTAAAACATTCTAACTTTTTAGATAAAGAGTAGATTAAAATGATTCACTTCAGGTAACTCTACCTTTAAAAAAAACATTTTGCTAAAGTTACTTAAAAGTGATGGTTACATGATTTTAAACTTTCAGATTACCTTACTGATTTATACAGTTCGAAATTACAACAGCGCTGAAAAAAGCGACTGATCACTCGGCCTCGCACTTATGACCATTGCAGCATCGCCTTGGTCATATGGTCAGAATTTGAGTGCCTGGCACTTGGTGTGAATTTATGGTTGCAGCATCCTGGGATTATGTGATCACCATTTTGTGACCTTCCCACCTGACTTCCAACAAACAAAGTCAATGGAGAAACCGGTTTCATTTAATGACCACGATTCGTTTAACAACTGCGATTTGCTTAAAAACCACAACAGACAAGGTTGTAAAATCACATGTGATTCACATCTTAACAACTGCTTTGCTAAACAATGGAAATTTTGGGCCCAGCTGTGGTTGCAAATAGAAGATTACCTGCATGCTTTTTTAAATTGCTTTTCTCACTTACTGTTATTGGAAGTTTCAGTTCCATTACTGTACCTGGAGGGAGTTATTTGTCTGCTGTAGTCTAAACTTCCCTGGGACGCATAACCAGAAAGCAAGAACATGGGACTATAATGAAATAAATGAAAAAGCTTACCCAAAGAAGCTTTTCAGAAATGCCACATAGATTAGTGGAGCAAAAAAGCTGAAATAGAGGAAGGTGGTGGCATCCACGCAGCTGTGAACAGATGAAACATGAAAACATTTAGCATCTGCTTATACACTGCTAACAGGCATGTCATGGGCTCAGTTTTCAGAAAGGGTTGTATTCATTGGCCATGGAGAAGCCAAGAAAGAAAGCTTAGTAAATATATGCTTTCAGAGGGGAAAGTTCCCAGGCCTGGCATCTTCCTTCAAAGGCCTCCAGGCAGTCAATGTCAAAGTGCCTACAATACTTTCAGAGTTTCGCCACAAAAGGGTCTCTTATCCCATAGTGTTTGCACAGCCCAGGGGACAAAGGGGCCACAAACACAGTTCAATGACTGCACTAGATGCATCCTCAACAATGCCTAGGGCCATCAAGTCTCTTTGTTTGTTACATCATAGCACAGCAATTGCCAAAACAAAATATCCTCAGAAACAAATCACAACATTATTTTCCAGCTGTAAGGTTATCTACACCCAACTACTGGGGAATAAATGAATGCTGTTTTGTGTCACAAAATGAGTAAAAGCACATCCAGTTTCCCTTAAAGCAACAGTAGCTAGGGCTACTGAAAGTTGTACTCTTGTCATTTAAGCTTTTTTCATTTGTTCAATTTCTAGGCTGCCCATTCCAAAAATGACTCAGGGGGGTTTCACAAAATTTCAAACAGAAAAAAACAATATATTTTGTGTGTGTGTGTGTGTGTGTGTATGTGAAAGAACAAATAAAAAAAACCTAATCTTCTCTATGGCACCCAACCTGCTGCCACCCCAATGCAAGGCTGAGGAAAGAGCCACATTTTTAGGGCTTTTTTGTAGACAGGTGGGTTGAACAGAGCAAAGCTCTGGAGAGATGCTGTTCCAGGCACTGTAACTGAGGAGAGCTGCTTTCTGGGCACCACTAAGTGCCATTCCTTAAAAACTGCTTATTTTTCCACAGTTCATGCTTTTCATTGTTTTTAATCGTTTGTTGTAAGATGGGTGACTATATAAATTCTTCAACTCAGGGGTGTCAAACTGCTGGCCTGCGGGCCAGATGCGTCATGGCGAAACTGCACCCACCCCATTGCCAGCACTGGAAAAAAAGTTGTGATACGTCGCAACACGTCACATGACATTGTGAGTTTGGCACCCTGCTTTAGATAATCAAATACAATCATGGCAAGGAAGTCTGTGGTTCCTTTTGCTTTTTCCTTTACTGGTTTATTTTCCATGAGAATCTTGTCTAGTTTAATGAAGAGAAGGGTGAGGGGGGGCATGATAGCAGTGTTCCAATATCTCAGGGGCTGCCACAAAGAAGAGGGAGTCAAGCTATTCTCCAAAGCTCCTGAAGGCAGGACAAGAAGCAACAGGTGGAAACTAAGCAAGGAGAGAAGCAACCTAGAACTAAGGAGAAACTTCCTGACAGTTAGAACAATTAACCAGTGGAACAGCCTGCCTCCAGAAGTTGTGAATGCTCCAACACTGGAGGTTTTTAAGAAAAGACTGGACAGTCATTTGTCCGAAATGGTATAGGGTTTCCTGCCTGAACAGGGGGTTGAACTAGATGACCTCCAAGGTCCCTTCCAACTTTACTATTATTATTATTATTAGTTTGTGAATTCATGCTAACAGCCTTACTTGTGTAGGAGACTAAAGTGAAGTCTGAATACTCCCCCTTCCCACTCCATTTAGCACCTACTTTACCTGTGGTTTGTTTGTCACTTTCGTTAAATCCATCTCCAGTACAGGTATTGACAGCAAGGTGTTTACAGTAGGCCTAAGCTGAATGTGGTAATTCGGATTTTCCATACAACTGAACCAATCAGACAGTGGCTCTTAATGGTGCCTCTCAGCGCTTTGCACATATTCTGCCAACTTGTTTAATAGAAGTAAGCAACTGCTAACTTCACTACTACTTGGAGTAAGCTTTATTAAGTGGCAAAACCTACACAGGAGTTCAGTTAAATAGACTTCTAATAAGAAATAAGCCAGTGCTCCTAGGGTACTTGATAGTGCAGTTCCAAATCCATGAGGAAGAACAGTAAATCATTCTTTTATAGGGAAAAAAGTATAAATAGCTCTTTTACAGGGAAAAAGAGGGTCTTCTATGGGAGTCCCACTTTTTGCTCTTCTTTTTCCTCTTCAGTGGATCAGACCTGTCTCAGTGGCCTAACCTGGTCTCCCCCTTGTTACTTGCACTGGCTAAATGTTTGGGAGGTTGGCCTAAGGCCATGCACACAAAATGTCCAGATCAAATTGACTGTCCATACCGTCCCATCTCCGATGTCACTCAGTTTCAACTAGGGAAGGAGGAGCTGCTGGCCTAAGAAACCCACAAGAAGATTCTCACATGCTCCCAGGATGAAGATAAAAAATTACTGTATTTGCCATGGCAACTAGAACTACAAGAAAGTAGCAGGCCAGCAGATGAATTACTCCAGGCTCCAAAGAACATTCTCCTTGCGTGTGAAATAAAGGAGGAGATCTTTGACTCACTGTTTGGTTCAGCCTACTTAAACAAAGCAGTGCTCAAAGCAACAAGGACCAAACATCTTGAATTCCTCCCACTGACCTTTACAAAGATAAGAGAAGGACAGAGGCAAGGGCTTGAAATTAAGGAATCAGCCTACTCTCTATTATGGAACAAAGGGAGAAAAGGGCGCAGGGCAGAATGCATGGGGCCACTCCTGAGGGCACGATGGGGATAGCAAAAGAGCTGTTCCTCAGTAACTTCAGAGTCCGTGCTGAAAAAGCTAATCTTTGGTGAAAATTGAAAAGTGTTTGTCTCCACCCAAAAGTCATTTTTTGTCTCTATCAGACTGCAGAATACATACCACAAGCCTTCGATGATGCCTGCACAGAGCAGAGCACTGCCAATACCTTGCACTAAATTGAGCACAGCAAGAATTCCTGCATAGATATAGAAACTCTTCCTTGCTGGAAAAACACAAGAGGCAGAAACAGCAATTTACTGAATGAATTAAAAAAGGGAACACAGAAAACCCAGCACGGAAAGCACTTGAGCACAAAATGCCAATTTCACAGCACTATTCCATTTATGATTAGACCATCTAATTATGTGCAATTTTAATGTCTTTGCCCACAAATTTGCTCATTCTCTTACTGCTTCTTCCTATTACAGTCTCAAAGGGCATCCTGAATGGCACTCATCCATTTCATTTCTTCCCCTGCACTTGAAGGTTAACTTCATTATAAAGTTAACAAAAGCCACAATTATATATTGCATGCTATGTTGTAAACCACAGTTTAAAACTGTAAAAATTGAAGGTAGAAAAGGAGGTTTCATTTGAAAACACACAGGGCACGGCTGCTTCTCTTACCAGGAACATATTTTACCTGATATGAAATAAAGACAATCCAAATGAGGTACACTAATGCAGATTTCATGTGCTACAAGATTTGCTTTTCCCAGGAAGGGTCTCAATTTCTCCTCCCCCGTAAAATAACAGGTGCAAAAAAAAATTATCTCAAGTGCAGAAGGTCCTAAGGCCACTAAGCTGGGGACTGAACTTGATGCCAACTTCTATAACTCTCCCCAGAATGCAGAATGCTTTTGTTACCTCCAGGAAGAATGGATTCAGTGCTACTATAGCTACACGGGAAAACTTCCCTGGACCTTTAAAGAAGAAAATGCATGGGATTGACTTGCAAGACAGCAGCAGCAGCAGCCAGGTCTATGACAATTTGCCACGGCCAATTTAATACGGCCAACTCACCATGGCCAACTTGCTGTGGCCTATTCCCTGCAGATAACTCGCCACAGCAACCTCGCCAGAGGATAATTTGCTGCGGGACGAGAGTTCCACTAATATCAAAGAAATAGTGGAATAAAACCATTAAAGAAAGGATGCAAAAGGAGGGACAGAATGAAATGTGAATTGCAAAAATTAAAATATTTTTTTTTATTTTTTTAAAATAATAGAATTATTAAATTGTCCCGCTGCAAGTTGTCCCTGGCGAGTTGTCCTGCAGTGAGTTGGCCATGGCGAGTTGGCCGTAGCAAGTTGTCCCATTCCGGCAGCAGCCTGCCTTTGGGAACTTCAGAAACCCTAACATTGCAGAACTGGACAAAACAGACCATCTCAAAGAGAGAAAAGTTACTTACATGGCAGAGAAATCCGATCCTTCAAGGGAGTTTTGGGAAGCATCACCACAAATGAATAAACCTGTCATGAAGAGAAACAGCAGATAGATGGATGGATGGATGGATGGATGGATGGATGGATGGATGGATGGGGAGGCTGCTAATGGCAGACAGAGAATATCCAAGATCCTGCCTTATTTTCTTTGGGGCTTTAGTGTTGTATTTACAAGATATTAGTAAGATTTTAAAAGGGCAATTCTAATTATCCAGGAAAAATGCCAATGCCTGGAGCTCCTACTTACCAGAAAGAAGAAACTAGAGCTGGCAAGCCAGAAATGCCTTCCTCCATGGCTATAAATATTAAAATCTTCTGCTGAGAGTTGGGCATCGGGATAACGGATTTCCAGAGTTCCCTGAAAATTGATAGGAAGCAATGAGAAAGGACATACTGTAAATATTTACAGAAATTCTTCTATTTTCATTCTGAAGTGCTTGAGGAAGAGGCATCAATGAAAAGCTAGTGCTTTGCATCACACCATCTCTCAGCCTATTTTGCAATATGGAGCCTTCTGAATATTTACTGTACCTGGAACAATGTTAGCCTTTGGATTTACAGTAACTCCCAGTGTAGAGATAGACACAAATGAGATCCCATTAATGTACTTTAGATTGCTCCCATGTTGCTCAGTGAAATACAAAACGCCGTAATAATTATGGCAGAAGAAAATGGCACCTACAGCAGTCTAAGTAACATTATATATTTAACATAACCCTAACCTTGACCAGGATTTGACAGGAAGTCACAAGTTTCCTGATTTTACAATCTCTGTATTTGCTTCTAGACTATACCAGGCAGAAGTCTCATAATTTGGCCTCCAAAGAACCTTTATGGCAGAGAAAAATGATGTCCTACAAAACAGTCTATTTATTCACTTGTTACTCTGTTTCCAGATTTACATACTACCACAATTGTGGCAAACTCTCTGTAATTCACAATAATAAACAAAGCACAATAATTGAACAAATATATCTTATAAATGCATTAAAACATCCCCAAGTAATATATGGAATCCAAACACTAAAGTCCCCCAGAAAAACTCTAATTTCCAGAAGCTGATAGCTAGACCTCTAATGGGAGGCAATTCCAGAAAGTCAGCCACATCATGGAAAACACTTAAAGACTTTGTCCAAGCTCTGCCCCCAACACCTGAAAATGAGGAACAACTAGCTGCTTCTCTTGGCATGATCAAAATGTTAGACCAGTGGTGGCGAACCTATGGCACGCATGCCAGAGGCGGCACTCTAAACCCTCTCTGTGCTGTCACCCCAGCGCCACCTCCCCCTGTGGCCCCCTCCTCACCAGCAGCCCCCCCCCGGGAGGAGAGTCGCCCCCAGGCGTGGCCTGCGCAGGTTAGTGCAGCCAAGGACATGGTAGCCAGGCAGCAGGGACAAGACTCTGCCCTTGCGCCCCGTCACATGCAGATGGTGCTGCGGGGCATGGGTGGAGGGTGTGGCTGCCATGGTGCTGCAGGGCTGCCTGGGCGATCTGCGGTGGGCAATGGAGGCGATAGGTGGCCCTGCGGGTGGGTGGGGCAGACAGGGGGCAGAGCGGGAGGAGCATGGGCGGAGCAGGTGGGGGACAGGGCGGTCTCTAAAAGGTTCGCCATCACTGTGTTAGACTAACTCAGGGGACCGATACAGTCCTGCAGGAAATCTAGCACCAAAAACTGCAAGTTAAAACCAGCAGAAAAAACTGGTTGTCCACTACCAATGAGAAGGGTTGGATGACACCTAGAGCCATGATGGTTTTAACTCACTCTTCTTTCTGGCTTCTTTCTCCTGCCCTTTGCACAAATTAATGGAGTCTTGGCACCATACATAATTGCTTAGATATCAAACACTTATTGTATGCTTACGTAACTGCTATCTCTGGCCTGAGAACTGTTAGCTTAATCCTCTCAATATCTTATGGTTTGCATGTTGGATGCCTTACTCTTACCAGCATTAGACAAGATAATGTAGTAATGAAAGCTTAGTTAGTGCTTCATGCAAAGCCAGCCAGTGGGATTTGCACACCATGATGTATACCAGTGGTTTAGTAGATAAACTATTAAGCTAACCATGGCTTAGTGCAATTTATGAAATTGGGATTCTTGAACTCAAATAACATTCAAGAAGATTCTTCCCTTCCCAGCTTACCACAAAATATATTTTTAAGTGGCTTCCAGCTTTATTTCACATTAAACCATCTCCTAGAATTTTGCACCAAAGAATTGCCTTTCCTTGAGAGCATAACCTAGACAGGCAGGTGTTTCTGCCTTAATGGTGCTTACCTGTGTCACCGAGTAGGCCAACGACAGAACAGTGGTGATACCCAGGACACGCTTGACACTGGATTTGCTCTCCAGGTGGCCTAATTGAACAAAGATCATACTCAGAGTCAACCCCTGAACAGCTTAGACTGCCTGCCTCTCACATCAATCTACTCAAGAGCTTTTTTGGCTTCCAAGTCCCAGAATCCAGAATTCATTTTAACTATTTAGAGATTATAGAACTGCAAACCTGTAGGTTTACTCAGTGTAATCCTGCTGGGTCACAACATGAGAATAACCACCCATTCTGGCTTGGCACTGTATGGAAACCAGTACATCATAGCTTAGTAAACAATCCATGGTTGAAAACCCCATAATGAATCAATCCCAATAATCCCCATGAACTTTTTATTATATGGACTATGTTATACACTGCAGTTGTGAGGGAAGGGATCACATAAGAAGGGAATGAGATACTGGCCCTTTTAAAAGCCTGTGGTGAGATGGGTGCCCAATAAGTTTTACAAACAAACAAACAAGTAAATAAATAGTGCAAGATTGCCCATTACTGAAGATCAGATGATACCCAGACCAATCCAATACTACTGATCTTGCATTTATCGAGTTTCCCCCTTACATTGCCTGATGCAAAGATGAGCTGCATAAGGTAAGGTATGAGCATTACACATCAACACATTTGAAAATTTAAAATTGTTACATCAACACACTTTGAAAGTATATCAGGTTTTGCTTCTTCAACTCATCCTTCATCCAGCTGCACTAAGCTAGAAAACATTGATTTGTGCACACAAAGAAAATGCTGTGTATCCTAACACCGCATAAGTATTTCCTCAAGCTATTCTCAGGATGAAAAGCTAAGGATCAAAGCAGAGTAATTCAAATGCTTTGGGAGAGCAGCCCATGGGACAAGCAGTCTATTTGTATTCCACCTGCCTACAGAATCACAGGGAGCCACAAGGGGGGGGGGCAGGATTAGCTCCTGCTATCTACAGGTAACATTACATGGTGACGATAGCTTCTTGTACAAATTAGTCTCGCATACAGGTTTTATCCAACCATATGCATCATAAGTCTAACTATCACACCTTACTCTGAAATAGTCTCCCCCAATCTGGCAACCTTCATGATGTACTGAACTACAATGCCCATCATCCCCAACACATACATCCCCAAGCTAGAAATGATAAACTTTATAGCCCAGCTCATTGGAGGGCATGAAATTAGCATCTGAAATACTTAGAGGCAGGTAAAATATTTCAAGTGTGAACTGTTTAAGATTTAAAACATTCTGCTTCGGTTTCAAAATGCCTCATTTCAGGGGAAATTCTATTATTTTAAGAACAAAATGGGCTGTTTCTCCTTTTGACAAGTATTTCATGCTTAGAACCAGTTCTCACTCTGTTCCAAAATGTAAAATGCATTTTGAACCTGAAATGATTTGAATTTGAAACATTTTGCACATCCTTAGAAATAATTCATTGTGGACCCAGTATTTTAATTACGGGGAACAAGTCTTAGATAATTTGAAAGCCCCATGCCAGGATTTGGAGCTTCTTCAGCCTTATTTAAAAAATGATTTCTTTCAATATTTATTTATTCCAGCTGTGACCCAACTTATGAACTGCATAGTAACCCTCCTTACCGATTGGATATTGCCATCCCGGAGTGGATTCCTATGCTTGCTATTATTAGGTTTTAAGACTGGATGCAGGCTCAAATTTTGGTGAAAAGAAGACTCTTAAAACTAATTTTAAAAAGGTTTGCAATATATATGGAGACACTGTTGCAAGTGTGTGGGGGAGGGCAAGATGTTTCTCCTTTTAAGGAAATTTAAGACTACATATCCACTCTCCTCTTGCCTTATTCTCAGGCAGAGTAGGGCAGTGTTTCAAATTTCAGACCAGGAACTTGGAGGCCTGGTTCAAAGAATGAATTCAAAGGGTGTTGGCCTTTTTGCTCTCTCTTAGTCTAACCCGGGGTAGGCAACCTGGGCTCTTTTATGACTCGTGGACTTCAACTCCCAGAATTCCTAAGCTAGCCATACTGAGGGGAAAGGGAGAGGTTTCCAGGCTGAGCCATGCTGGCTCAGGAATTCTGGGAGTTGAAGTCCACGAGTCATAAAAGAGCCAAGGTTGCCTACCCCTGGTCTAACCTATACCAGCATGTTGTTGTAAATAGGAGGGGTGGTGGTATAGAAATGAAAAATTAAATTTGTGGTTTTATAAAAAATATGTACTAAGCAGAAATATATTGGAGCAGAATCAATAACTTAACCAGCTGTTTTATTCAGTAAAAGAATAGCAATAGCTATAGCCCTTTATATACCATTTCATAGTTCTTTACAGCACTCTCTAAGTAGTTTACAGAGTCAGCATATTGCCCCAGACAATCTGGGTCCTCATTTTACCAACCTCAGAAGGATGAAAGTCTGAGTCAACCTTGAGCCAATCAAGATCGAACCTCTGGCAGTGGGCAGAGCTAGCCTGCAATGCTGCGTTCTAACCACTGTGCCAGCATGGCTCATGATGTGGATGTCATCTACTACTGAGCAAATATTTATCTCTTCTTTGAACTCAGGCAATATTTATATTGAAATATTACTTCTTGTATAAATTGGCTACTGCTTAATTTTGCATTTTACTACCACCTAATGTTTTAATTTACAAAAAAGGAAAAAATAAGAGTGCCTATAATACTAAGAAAGATTTCTTACCAAATGCAAGGCCCAAAATCACCATGCTCAGCTCAATGGCCAGAAGGAAAAATCTTGTGATTTCCCACAGGATCTAGAGGTGATAACACAGATCAGAGAGCCAAATTCAGCAAGCCAAAGAGAGGGTTAATGTGTCGCATTAGTGATTTGAACATTAAAAGACACTATTTCTCCATTTTTAAATACACACATTACACACATTTCTGCTTATTTGAACAATCACTATGGTATACAAGAACTATTGGTAGGATCTCGCTTTGATATAACAACATTAATTTCTTTTTTGCATGTATGACATCAACTATAAGTGCTTCTTATCAAATTATTCAGGCAGCAATAAACTCCTAATTATTGCTCAGGAAATTTTGTTCCCATGGCCACAGCAATTTGAGAAAGTAAAAGTAGTTCTTACTATGTTGCCTTTTTCCTCCAGCTTCAATTACTCAAGAGAATGAACTTCAGCTTTGCTCTTCATGTTTTGACACTTCCTTTCAAATGTTTGTCTTATGAACCAATAGTCACAAGTTGCATTAACAACTCATTCTAAATTAGTTATTTGCTCACTTTGGGTGGATCCCTCCTACCCCCAATGTACCTTGACTATATTTTGACCATCCCTGAATCTCTCCAACAATATCAGAATAGTAATCTAACTGATGTTTCCAACTTTTTCTTTGAGAGGTATAAGCCAGATGTATGAGCATATCTGTATTATTATATCTGATTATAAAGTAGTATTAAATTCAATACTGAAAGTGGGAAAGGGGAAGGGATCAAATCTACATCTACCTAAAGCTAATCTCACCTTGTCAGTGACTGTAGCAGCAGTAGAAGCACTGACTGTCATGGAAACAACAGCTCGAGCAATCCCAACCACAGCAACTACGAACACCTGGAACAAAATAGCTAGGAATTAAGGAAGTATGTTGTACACATAGAGACTACCTTTCTAAAAAAAATAAGTTAAGACAGCAGAGAAAATAACCAGTGAATTCAGGAGCAGGGAAAAGGTATAGAAAAATAACTATCAGGTTACCTATACTATATGGATTTTTTTTATTAAGGTTACAGAAATGCTTCATGGCTGAGTTTTTTAAAACACTAAAAAGACACTTCATTATCTTATTCTCTTCTTTGATTTTAAACTTAGTAACATTTCAAAGCACGCTGATGCTTGTTTATATTCTAACACTATAAATATTGTTATCAACAGTCACCGTCACAGGGTATCAAGGAACTTCTGACCTTGGATATACCCCACAAGTCATCTACTAAAAGACAGCAAAAGGATCTAGAAATAGGAAAAATAAACAGTAAATAACTCCCAAGAAATTGGGCTGCTTTCAAACCTAACCTGACCTTTGCTAAAGCCTACCAGAGTCTCATTATTTTATTATTATTTATCATATGGCACATTCATATCACATTTCAGTAAAAACACAAGATAAAAATATGAAATATAAAGTCTAAAATATTATAAATATATATCCAGATTATAGATAATTTTTTTTACTTCATTTCTCACAGCCAGGAAATCAACAAAGTCTCCATTATAGGCTCTGTTTTGGCACTCTGTCACTATATGTTGGATAGTTTTTCAGCCTTACAGTCAGTGATGATATTCAATGATGGTATTTTGTCTCACTTACAGCAGGGTGTCCATAGTGCATTTATGACCAGAATTTCAGAAGTCTTGTGGCTCAACCAACAGATGCCCAGTATCTACAGTTATGAGGCTGGAGGAAGCCTCTTTAGGTCAGACCTAGGTATTTTACAGTCTATGGACCACATCTGTCCTGCTGTGTTGATGGGGGTCCTCCACAACAGTCCTAGTTTCTCATGTGGCTCCTTGGGACAGTTAATTGTCTATCCCAGCTTTAGGCCCTTCAGGCTATGAAGATACACCTGAATATACACAAGGAATGCCCAGTCTCAGAAAACACTGTCAATGAAGGGAAATTCCTTGTTCAACCTCATTCACCAAAGCATACCACTATATATGCTTTCTTAGTAAGCCAGACAGATATAAAGAGAGACAGAGATAGAATAATATGTTGGCATTTGTTGGTTACATCTGTACAATATTCAATACAATATTCAATATTCATAGACATGAAGTTTCCTCAATACATCTTATTGTCCTTTCTAATGCTGCACCAGAAAAATATATCTACTTCCTCTCAAAGTTAAAGCTCTTTAAATAATCTCTTGCCCTTCCTGCCTTTCCAATCACCGCTGAAATGTTACATTGCTAAGCAGTCTCACAGCCCCTGCAGAATGCCAATCCTACAAGATAAAAACCTCCAGTGTTATGCGCCCATAAATGCTGCTAAGGCTAATAGTTACATTTGATTAACCTTAAACGTAGAAACCTGCATAAATGTCTTACTGTAATTTCTGCAGCCTGCAGTGCTATACATTTACACAGCAATCTTATCTTACATGTAATTCACCAGGGGAAATATTTATAAATTGTGTTTAGTGACTGCATCCCTTCAATTCCAAAGCAATTACAAGTTTGCTGCAAAACTTCTAAAGCCTCTTTGTGTTTGCCTCAATTTCCTG
This sequence comes from Crotalus tigris, assembly GCF_016545835.1. Lineage (NCBI taxonomy): Eukaryota > Metazoa > Chordata > Lepidosauria > Squamata > Viperidae > Crotalus > Crotalus tigris. The sequence continues at coordinate 1,569,718 of NW_024100213.1, read as the reverse complement.
TTTTTCAATTTCTTATCACTCTGCTGTAGGTTACCTATTTTGCTTCCTTATGAGCCTCTTTAGTCTTTGTTCTGTCCCATAAAGTCATTTCAGTTCTGCAGCTAAGCTTCAGCTAAGGTCTAAATAAGATACAATTCCAACTACCTTTCCCTATTCTGACCTGTGGCTTTTACTAGAGCTACACTTCCAAATTTTCCATTACTCAGTTAATAAATATTACAAGTCAGAAAAACAGCAGCGTATACATTTTGCTGAGTAAACAAGCAAATGGCAAAAAATGCTCTATAAGAAGCCATCAAAGAGGGTATTTGGAAATCAAGGAGACAGACTGAATCTGTTTCACAAATACATTTTAAAAAGAGGAAGATATTCAGAAAGTCACTCCCAGAAAAAATTTATCAGCAAAAATTCCCAAAGATCCTGCAGAGAGATATAAGGTCAATAAGTATAAGAAAACTGGAAGTGGGGCAGAATTGTAAGTGAAAGAACTGCAGAGGGAAGGGAATGGCTGTTGCTTGGCTAAGTATTATCTGAGATCTCCTTAATGAGTCCCACTATTTCTCCTAAATGGGCTCTACAGGATCAGAAGCCATTTTGGGGGAATTAAGACAAGCCTCTTAAGCTATTGCCTCTTCTAGAAAGCCTACATATATGCAATTTTGTCCAATTTTCCTGGGTGAACAGAATTTCACCCAGAGATTGTGATTTCTGAGTTCCCTCTAACTGATTAACTTTTCCATGGAGAACAAAGCACACTAAGAAAATCCTGTAGTGTTTCCAGGAAAACAGCTCCTAATTTATTCCTTGCTCTTCTATTTTAAGTGGAATTTTATACCATCGAGGTTTTGCATGTTCTATGTTGGAACATGTGCCATACCTAGCAGGCATGACAATAGCTATGCAGGTAAGAAAAGGATGACTCACCTGAGTAAAATAGCCTCTCTCCTGTTAATTCCAGGCTTCTATGACTGTTGCCCCTACAGATTGTTTCACCTATCCACTGGCAGAATCTTGCCTCCTTCCCCATTGTGCCTAAGACTAATATAATATCATCCTCTTTCTGCAAGAGGCAAGCAAATCCCTTCTTTATTTTCTGAAGAAGAAATTCTTATGCAAAAGTGGAAAAGAAATTGCAAAACAAAGCTTGGGGAATGGGAAGAGAGAATATCACAAATGCCAAATAATTGAAGCGTTTTACACACACACACACACACACACACACACACACACACACACACACGCACAGAAAGAGATTCACAAACATATATATCACACAAAAAGTAGAACCTTTCAAAATTGACCAAGTTTTCACTAAGAAGAATCATTAGAAGCTGTAAGGCAAGGGCAAGGAAATGTTTTTCTTCTCATTTACATGCCTCTCTAATCTCCTTGCAACTGTTAACAAGAAATAGCCTTAAAAATGTGGCAATATTGAAATTGTGCAACTAAAGGAACATCAGAAAACATGCACTTATCAATTCCCTCTTAGAGCCTTCAACTCATTCAGTTAGTGGTAAGCAACCATGACACTGATAGTCAGGATTTATGACGTGTCTCTTGGTCTAGGTCAGATATAGGCAACGTGAGATATTCCACATGTTCCTGTCCTATAATTCTTTCCTACCAGCCACACTAGTTGGCATTGCCACAGATCAACCAGCGAAAGGATGGAGGGAGGGATATTAAGAGACAGAAAACAAAAATAGAGATGTCACACTTACTTATATTTTAAAATACATCTTAATATCTGGAGTTATTTAAAGGGAGAACAATTTTGCCAGGAGAAAGTAAGCCAAAGAGAAAAAGAGGTTGTTCTCTTTTCTCTTCTTGAACAATGGGCATTTCATCGACTAACAGATGCCAGGCCAACAGCATTTGGGCAGAGCATAAGTCAAATAATGTGTTACCAAGTTGCAAAATGTGACTTCCCATGTCAAATCAAGTTAACAACTAAAGTAGCAGCAATGAGGCTGTCTATTCTTTTGGAGATTAGCTGCTCTTCTTTAAAAGATCAGATATTCCAGAAACACAAAAGACACAGAAGCAGCATAAAGAAAGATCAAGCAGGTCAATGATCAGATTAGGTCAGAAGAATGTCTCATTCCCAAATAAAAAATACACCCTACGTAGAGAAAGAGTTAATGCTGACAGTTGCCAAACACCTTACCAACTCCTGAGCCTTTTCACTAATCTGAAAGGAGCCAAGTGAATATATATACATATCCCCCAGGTTCTTTGAAAATAAAATTTGTACTTACCAGTATGTAGAATGTGGTAAAAATGGGACTGGAAGTGGCATGGATTTTGGCCCTGGCAGAAGGCAGCTTCCAGAGGAGAAATGCAAAGAAAAGTACATTGGGAACCAATAGCAGAAGGTCCCAGTAACGAACTCTAAAAACAAGACAAAGATACCTTTTTCAAATAGTGCTGTGTCCCTTCAGGCGATACAGAGAACCTTCTTCAGAAGAAGAAACAGAAACCATCAATAACAGCATCTCACCTGGATGTGCCAATGTCCTCATACAACAGCACCAAGCATTTGTGTGGCACAGAAGTGTTGGTAGCATTTAAAAACAAAGGTGTTGTCAGAATGTCCACTGTTGTCACTGCCGTGGGAGCAGACAAAGAAGTGGCATTATCATCCGCAGATAATGGTACTGATGTCACCAATGCTGACATTCTGCCACCGTTCTGGAGAGAGGGAGCCAAAAGGACATTTTCATCAGATAATATAAAATCTCAAACAATTCTACATGGGGGGGGAGTTTGTTTTAAAAAATACATAGAAGTTTATCCTGTATTAATCCAAACATTTATCAACTTTTCTCAATCATGTACTCCTTATGTGTTTTGACTGTGTTAGCTAGTAAATCAGGAGAGTTAAACTAACACACCTGACAAGCAAAAGACTAGAGAAAGCTATGGGCACAAGACCAGGTGACACTGGAACAGGAAGCTTATGCCCTTCCCAGATTACTGTAATTTGGTCCTCATCATATTATTTTTAAAGACTGTTCAGAAGCTGCAAGTGGTACAGAATGAAACTGTCAGCGTGCTGGCACATGGACCTGCTACAGCCATGTGAACCTTTTGTTACAGGTGTGACATTGGCTTTCAACAAGTTACAGTGTACAATTCAAAATAGTGGTTTTAATCTTGAAGATTCCGCGTGGCTTACTTCCTAAATACGGTACTTTCAGGATTGTTATTCCAGGTAGTACCAAGTCCACGGGTAGAACTGTACCAGAAAGTAAGCTCTCTAAACTGGGTATCTCAAAATGCAAGAGTTAGGATCAGTTGGGATTCTCCAGATGTTTATTCTCTGTAGTGGCCACCATTTGATGGTCAGCCTTCTTCCAGAGGTCAAGCTGGTGTCCAATTCTGGTCTCCTTTCAAAAACCCATCAAAACAGAAATATTGGACCTTTGTAGGATGATATTTCTGAAGACCTGGATGGTGTCATTGGCTCGTTGCAACAATTACTGCAGTTTGTTTGAATTTCCTATGTTGTAATTGTGTTACTTATTTTGTTGTTGTTGTTGTACACTACACATCACAAATTCAATATTACACAAATGAAATAAATAAATCAAACCTATTTAATCTCTATATTACCAAAGTAACTATCGTCTTGGATTCCTAAAATTCAGGAAATAGAATCTATTAGTTTCTAGCCACATTTTATTCCTCTAAATGCTTAAGAATGTACTTGTAATGAATTGCTTTTGCAGCTTTAACTGCTTTCTCATCTTCTCCAGGCTTAGGGAACTGGAATGTAATGGTTACTAGTGGAAAAGAGCACTAGTAACCTACAGACCTACAGCAGTCATGGATATTTTTGAAGCCTTTGGAATTGATTGCTACTAATTTATGTCAGGAATGCCTTTATGTCATAGAATTGGAAGATTTCACTTAGCATAACCTGGTTGATCTGATGGTGCCTTTGCTCTATGCAAAAAATATAAAATAAAGCACCTATGACAGATAACTGTCCCAGTGAAGGAGAGCTCACGAATACTGGCAGATGTTCTTTAGCACCATCAGGTGTGCCAACTCCATCTTAATTACAGATAGTTATTGACTTAACAACAGTACACGTGGCCACCACTCAAAGTTATAAAGGCACTGAAAAAAATGATTTATGACCATTTTTCAACTTACTCCCATTGCAGCTTAGCATTCGAACACTTGGCAACTGACTCATAATTGTAACAGTTGCAGTGTCCCAAGGTCATGTGATCCACTTTTGTGACCTTCCGACAAGCAAAGTCAATGGGGAAGCCAGATTCACTTAATAACCATGTTACTAACTTAAAAAATGCATTGATTCACTTAACAACTGTGGCAAGAAAGGTCGTAAAATGGGGCAAAATTCACTTGACAAATGTTTCACATAGCAACAGAAATGTTAGGCTCAACTGTGGTCGTAAATCGAGGACTATCAGTAATTCCCCACCTCTTTCTAAATGACATCATCATTATACAGTTCCAAAATAAATATGTTCTACATTTGCTCTGGGAATTGCATATGTGTGCTGCTGCTTGACATATATTTATCTCAGTTTTTGCCATCTTTTAGAACTATGATCCTTGGAACGATCCTAATAAGTAACAATTGTTGTCTGCTCATGCTTTTTTCAGAAACTTAGATTATAAATAAATTTTGTAAAATACTGACTTGGCATTTATGAAGTGTCTTACTTTATGAATTCTAGGAAAGGAAGTCCATTCAAAATGCCTTATTGAATTCTGAGAAAATCCCAAAGTGCATAAAGAAGAAGAGTCTTCAAATAAAAGATTGATTATGTGCCATCAAGTCCTTTTCCTTTCTTAGTGACCACATAGATTGATTTCCTCCCAGATAATCTATCCCTAGTCTGTTCCCAGCCATGCATTCATGACCTCTGTCAAATAAAAGAAACTCTTCATATAAGAGACTCGGGCTGGTTCATATATTTTGAATTACTGAATAAACTTCAAACAGTGAAAAACACATGAACCACTAAGTTATAGACTGTAGTTTACAAATCGCAGTAACTTTTATAATACACGAAGTGAAAACCAATGAAATCACATTATATGACTTAGCACAATAATTGAATCCACTCTCTATCTGCAAGCTTTTTTAAGAAAGGTTTGCCGTGGCATAACCTTGTGGCAAAATAGGTGAAGAAGGGCAGTCAACAATAAAGAAAATCTAAGCAACCAGCAGTCTGCAGACCAAATCCAGGGTGTTTTCTGGCTTTTCATGCTGCAGTCTAGATGTGCAAAAAGTGCATAGTAGAAGCAGTATTTGCGTTTGATTAGCAAACCTCTTTGAGGAAATGAAAATAAACTTTAACTCCTACTAAAATAAAATAAGATAGAACAGGATAATCCATAAAAGTAAGAACCAATGTTTGTGGGTAATAAGCTGCAGTTTTTAATAATTAATAATAATATAATGTTTCTATTACAAAGGCAGAAAATTCTTCACATAGAAGATCAGCATCAGGTTAACTGTGCTGGACTATGATCTGGAAGACTGATGCAGACAATTTTTAACCAATAGCCAGTTTGGGTGTATATTACCAATCATCCTGGGTTATTAAACAGAATGAGCCTTCTTTCTTTCCTTAGAATCCCTTAGGAATCACGAACCCTAATTATTGCTGAATCAGAAAGCCACAGTCATCACTCAGTATTAAAACAAGTTAAGAAGTTCAAGCTAGTAGTTGAGGTTAGATTTTTTTTTCATCTGACTTAGAAGACTATAATTAATGTAAGAGATGTAACTTATAACAATTCTAGAATGGAAAGGTAAACAGCGGCAGCCCTGGAGACACAAAGCCATGCATAGCTTATTTTTTATGTCTTGTGAACTCGTCTGCTTTAAACTAGCTTCCCTATTGCTAAAACTGTATTTTATTCACAGAGGTTCCTCCTGTATGTCAGACTCTGGTTGAACAAAGACCCTGCCTAGATGGCATTCTTCTTACCCTTGGCTGTCTTAAACAAAGAAACTTTGCCCTGAATTCACAGCTGAAACAAGGTCATAATCACACTTGTCAAACAACTTTACAATGATTAAACTTCTAACTGCACTATAAATCTAAGGTCCTTCCCTGTTCCCTCCCCCACTTTTTAAAATGAAAAGCAACTGCTAAAGCAACAGAAATTAATTTTAATTAAGCATGTCTAAATAAATAATGTAGAATAATGCAGTTATATACAAACAAATCTATAAGATGTGATTAACATCAGAAATTTAATATTTTTACATTTCAGTTATTTGAAGACACCTACACGCTTGTTGAAAGTAGAGTGCCAATTCCTAATATAAAGAAACACATAAAGATCAGAATTTAATTTTGTTTCTACCTTTAAAAATTAGGGCAGTGCTTCTTCTAGAAAAACTCCTTGATGATCACAAAGTGCTTCTTGAATTACTGTCTGTTATGGATTGGGCATCTACAAACAAATTTCTTTTCTCTCCTTCTCTTGAAGCACTACAATATAAATAAAAATTAATTAATCAAGCCTACATATTTTTAAGAGTCTCAAAGGCTATTTTACATAAGCTAATTATATTTAATTAAGCCTAATAACCTTACTGATTCTATTTTCCTAAGCAATTCGCACAATGCTTTTTCTTCAGTTTATCCTTCAGTAATATTTTTCAATGTCTCCTTTGTATTTTCTGCTGATTAAGTGAAGCACTAGCTGAAATCACCAGTGATGCACCCACTTGTATCAAAGTGACAAATACAGTAATGTCTAGTTTCCAAGAAAGAACATTCTTCAGTAAGAATATGCATAAACCATTGTCTCTCAGCCATACTTAAAGCAATCTTCAGAAATTGCTTGTTAAGAACAACTCTTCCCATGTTGTTGCTCTTTCTCAACAGTATTCAGCTTGTTAAATATCTAAGCACTATACAACAATCAAGTTCCAGTTGCCATCTGAATCGTATTTGATTGATTAAGCCCACATTTTAGGGTATCTATTCTCCCAAGGCCATTACAAACTTGTAAGATCACAAATTATTAAAGTAAAAAAAAAGCAAAACAATATGAAAAAGGAACAAATGAACATAGTCATTAAAATATCGGATCATAACATTTCTTTTTGGAATAGCAAAATTATTAGGGCTCCCATAAAAATCTTCTCATTTGTGGTTTGTTCATAACACCGAAAACAGAAAACAGCGGCAAGTGGTGCAGGAGAAAAGCTGAAAGACTTTTCCCAGAGAAATACAAAACACGAACAGTGCATGACAAAAAGGGTCCAGTTTGCTGGTATTTCAGGATCCAATCACTCTCAAAGGGCAACCATTTTAACACCAGGGGTTGCCTTTGAATCAGTCTTCATTCCTGGCAACTGCCTAAAAAAGTCCCTGAAGGTATTTTTGGAAATGGTTTGCCCTTGCTTGCTTCCTGGGCCTGGGAATGAATGATTGGCCAAGGTCATCCAGCTGGCTTCCTGCTTAAGGTAGGACTAGAACTCAAGGTTTCTAGCTTGTTGCTTTAACCACTATACCAGGGGTAGTCAACCTTGGCTCTTTTATGACTCGTGGACTTCAATTCCCAGAATTCCTGAGCCACCTAAGCTAAGCCCACGAGTCATAAAAGAGCCAAGGTTGACTACCCCTGCACTATACCAAATTGGTTCTATGTTAAAGAAAGAAGCATATATAAATAAAACTGTCCAGAAATATTTAAGGACAACACTTTAAATTTAGCACAGAAATTAATAAGCCAGCAATGAAGCTGATACATAAGAAGTGAAATAGGTCTCAAATGTATTATTCCTCTTATGATTTGGGAAAATGTTTCATTTCTGTATTTTTCTCCATCTAGAATTACAGTTAAAAGATTCATGTTTTCTTGGTAAGTTAAGAACATGTTCCTCTGCAAAAACCAGACTCCATTTCAGAGGAAACTTATTGATAAATTCTTGAAATAAACAGTCATTCTAATATACTGAAAAAGAAAGAGAAGTCTTTTATCTTACCAAGTCATTCATATCTCACTCACTCAAATGAACTTCCTCATTTTATCCAAGGTCAACCCCATGTGACTTAACTTTTCAGTCTCACAACAAGCATCTGTTCAGCAAGAACTGATGGGACCACAAAATAAACTAACAGAAAAATGAAAAAGCTAAATTGTTCTGGGATTTTAGACTTCAAACAGACACGAATATTACTGCCACATAATACCCCAGACGTAGCAACTATTGATTAAAAAAAAAGAAGATTGGATGTTGCAATAGAGATGGAGAAAAAAATCACAAAACACAAAGACCTGCAAATAGAAGTAAAATAACTGTGGCAGAAGAAGGCCAATACAGTACCAATACAATAGTAATAGGTGCCTTGGGCGCAATCCCAAACTTTTGGAGAACTATTTGAGTACCATCACCACTGATAAAATCAACTTCACTCAATTGCCAAAGGCAGCTTTACTAAGAACAGCTTACATCTTGTGACAATACCTTTAACACTGTCAAATATCTGCCTATTTCAGGTCATTGGGAAGGACTCAATGGGTGGATAAAAGTTCCAAATCCAGTCTAAATAGCTGGCTGTGAGATGAACCATAACAACAACAATAATCACTATCAGTCAGTTGCAAAAGGCTGCTTTATTCGAAACAGTTTACATCCTGCAATGGTATACCACAAAACATCATCATCTGCTTATCCCAGACTCTTGGGAAAGACTTGATAAGTGGTTTAAAAATGCTAAATACATTCTGAACATCTGGCTGATTGTGTGACAAACCATAAATAATAGAAGCTCAACTAATCTGAATTTTTGATCTTTGCTTCATTACACTGACTACACAACCTTATGCATGTTTTCTGGAAACATGCCTTACAGCAGTGGTTCTCAACCTGTGGGTCGGGACCCCATTTGGGGTCGAACGACCATTTCACGGGGGTCGCCAAACAAGGCTGTCCGCCATTTTTTTCCCCCTTTTCTTTGGCCACACCCCTGGCACCCGGTGATGTATAAGTGGTTGGGGGTCACCACAACATGGGGAATTGTATTATGGGGTCGTGGCATTAGAAAGGTTGAGAACCACTGCCTTACAGTGACCCATAGAAAGATTGCTTAGGCATGCAACCATAAAGTTTTCTGAAAGGTTTAACTTGCTTCTTTACAGACAACTGTACTAAGGTATCATTATCATTTAAGTACATTTCCTGCAATTTAAGCAACAATAGGAATGTTGAAGTACTGAAGATGCATTTCAATCTGTATCAGTGTACATATTCAACTGGTCATCCATAAATTCAGTGTTTTTCAACCTTGCCGATTTTAAGATGTATAGGTAGTCCTCGACTTATGATCACAACTGAGCTCATATTTATGTTGCCCCATTTTATAACCTTTCTTGCCACAGTTGTTAAGTGAATCACTGCAATTGTTAACACAGCTATTAGTAACACAGTAACATAGTTGTTAAATGAATCTGACCTTCCCATTGACTTTGCTTATCAGAAGGTTGCAAAAGGTGATCACATGACTCTGGCACACTACAACTGTCATAAATATGAACCAGTTGCCATGCATCTGAATTTTGATCATGTGACCATGGGGATGCTGAAATGGTTATAAGTGTGTAAAACGGTCATAAGACTGTTGCAATTATAGTCACTAAATGAACTGTTGTAACTCGAGGACTATCTGTACAGACATCAACTCTCAGGAGGCTGGCTGGGAAATTCTGGGAACTGAAGTCCAGATATCTTAAGGTTGCCAAGATTAAGGGACACTGCTGGCTTTTTATTTTAATATTCCAAATATGACAGGGCATTCCCTAGTTGTGGGAGATTCACACTGCAACCATAACACAATGCAAAATAAATTAAATGTGGCATCCACAGTGTGCATTTCTGATAGGTTTGCAATGCATTAGGAATCTCATTAATTTCACTTCCATAAAATAACAGCAGTTTGACAGTAGAACCAATTACTCAGAATGGTGAGCTGCTCTTCACTGGATATGTGCACTCAGAGGGTAGACAGCATCTGTCTGGAGTGCTTTAATTTGGATTTCTGCATTGAGCAGGAAATTAAATTCAATGGCCTATCTGGTTGTTTAACTCCATGATCCCAATATCTCAGTTCATCCCCCTTAGAGTTTGTTTTCCTTCTGCACATGTATGTCAAGGTCTTGAATGACAGTCTTCTGAGAAGAGCTGTCTTAATGATAGTTTGATTTCAGTGCAATACCTGCATTGTCAACAATTTAATCATACTATAAATTGTGCCAGGAAGTCTCCTAATATTTAAGGCAAGTGTCAAACGATCACACTTCCTGTCAAGCTAGAGGATTAGTATTTGATTTTTTACCAATCAATTTAGAACTAGTCATGCCATTAGAGAGACAGAATAGACAACGGACACTGCAAACAGAAGAAAAAGCTAGGTTGCCATTTTGACCTAAATTCTTTAAGTTAATCTCAGGCCATCAAAGGCTCATTAATAATGAAAAAGTATTGCTTTCAGCTGGGAGGAAAAAAAACTGACCAGGAAAATGTGCAGTGACATAATGGTGGCTAGCTTGATGAAAAATTGTGGATTACTAGGAAAAGATTTAAAAACTGAAACAAAATATATAAAGCCTTTATACAAATTTAAAAGTGAACAACACTGAGTTCCATATCTGAAGAACATATAAGAAGAAATGTCCTTTGAATCAACTATGCATTAAAGGTAAGACTGGACAATGTGTTTCCGTATGGTCTAGATCAGGAGTAGGCAACCTTGGCTCTTTTATTACTTGTGGACTTCAACTCCCAGAATTCCTAAGCCAGTTCTGGGAGTTGAAATCCACAAGTCATAAAAAAGCCAAGGTTGCCTACCCCTGGTCTAGATATAGGTAGTCTTCAATTTATAACAGTTTGTTTAGTGACTGTTTGAAGTTACATCTGCACTGAAAAAAGTGACTTATGACTATTTTTCATGCTTACAATCAAAATTCAGACGCTTGGCAACTGACCCACCATGGGAGCAAATTTATTTACGTTTTACATTCCTAATATCAGTTAAGATTTACTATCAACAGTCAATTTTTATGTAGTGTACAGAAAAAAAGAGGGGGAAGAGTGAAAGAGAAACAGCTTTCTCTTTTAAGCAGCCAAATATTGTTCCTTTGTCAGCCTAAAAATTGTTTCACTTTTTCTGCATTGCCACAACATAAAAACAATTAGAAATTCAGTATTAATTAGATCATAATATATTAGCAAAGTTATACGGCCAATTTGGAAATCACAAGAGAAGGTAAGCTTTCATATGACTAAGCAGAAAATATGGCAGAAGAGATTTACATATAAAATTAACTCAGGATTCCTTTTTTGAATATCACCCTAAAAGCCAAGCAACTATGGACAATTACAATGTTATCAGTCCACTGTATGCCCTGAAAGATGGAATCTGTATGGCCAAAAACCAAAAGCTATTTTAGATAGCTGGGTGATATTTAGATATGATTGAAGCACAATCCCTATAGTAGAATGAGATCTTCCTTCAAGTCACTGCTACTCACAGCAGTTACCCAACCAACTTACAATTTCAGAGGATAGGGTTTTGTGTCTGGCATCCCAAGCTAATTATAAAAAAGTTTAAATTGTGGCTTTTAACTACATTTTAACTTATCACAATTTGTCACACTACATAATCAGAGACATCCCCTGCTCATGCAGACCACTAAAAGCCCTTTGCAACATTAACTAATTAAAGCATATTCTGCCTAACATCTAAAGCACTCATTCAATAGCAAGTCAATTGTAAACATAAATGGGAAGTTGCTAGAAGTTACCAAACAACAGAAGGGAATGCACACAAAATGCCACAGTATGGGCTAGTGGAAAGAGGAGGCGATTTTTTAATCACCAACTGGAAAACTCCACATATTCCTAATTAAAATGCCCATACAGCTCAGAACGATTGTAGGAGTTAACTCTATCTAAACATCGCCAGATAGAAAAAGAACATTGGGATCTTGTAGAGGAGGCATTTTCCCCTGCTGAGATGTATTCCTGATAGTAAAAGGGCCTTTGGTTGAGTGTTGACACCAAACATTTCGTGCCATGCAACTTGTGGGGTCCATGGGGTCACAAAGAGTCAGGCACGACTTAGCAACTGAACAACAACAACGTTTGATGCTATTTCAGGAAGGAGAGTTTCAATTCAAGAGAGGGGCACGCACCGACTTGCCGAAGATCTCAAGGGGAAAAAAAAAGCGATCCAAGTGGGACATTACTAAAAGCCCCAGAATAGATCAAAAAGGAGAGGGGGAACTCAGCATTCACACAGTTCTTCAACACAGCGAATGACCCCATTTCCTTCTTGCCCAAACACAGAGGACAATTCCCAGACCAAGATCACCAGGATTAAGATTAGTCAAGAGTGTCGGGTGCCAGGAAGGGAAATGGGGTGAATTTACAAATTCCCTCTTCAAAGCCGGAGGTCTGCTTGTTAAAAGACATTGCTGGACGCGAGATCTTTCCTTCCCGGCCCCAAAGTTTCCCCAGAGAAATCTGGCCGATCACCTGTGCCCGGGCGATGGGGCATCTAGACTAAGGCCACCTAAGGAGTCAGGGAGCTCCTTACCTGGCCCTTCCCCTCGTTTCTTCCGCCCGTGAGCCACGCTCGCCCTCCGCAGCTCCCTTGTTATCTTCGCTCACAGTCCGACAGAGGAGGAGGAGGAAGAGGAGGCGGCCTGTCCCGCTTTCGCCCGCGCTGGCTCATGCCCGACGCTCTCGACCGACCATCCTGCAACCAGCAAAGCTCCGTCCCAGGTCCAGAATGGGGCGGAGGCTTGCCCCGGAGGAGGAGCGTCGTTGACAAGCCGGCCGGAGCTAAAGCAGCAAAGCCGCGGCCAGGCGACCCATCACTTCCTGCCGTTGCTCAGAAGAGAGGCGCCCGCAGTGGAAAGAAGGCGCAGCGCCATCGCCTCTCAACCAGGATGACGAGCGGCTCGCGGAGGAAGAGCAAGCCTCGCCCGCCGCCTGCTGAGGAAGACCTGAGCGTCGATCCCAGGGTTTCCAGCCAATCACGAGGCACCTAAATGAGAAGCCCGGCTCAAAAGCGAAACAAAAGGGCGACAGGAGCCAATGAAGGAAGCGGAGGGGCGGAGTCGTGGGCTAAAAACCGACAGGGCGTTAAAGGAGAAGTTGCGCTCAACCATTTCGAAGGCAAAACTCTTTCGGAACTCAGCTGGAAAAGTGACGTACTCTTCGCGTCCATTCCTTTGGCAAGCCGCCAATACCCCTCATTTAGTGGCGGAATCAAAGCAGAACAGTTTGTTTCAAAGTGTGCGTTTTTATTCTGGATTACTGGAGAATTCGAGATATTTTTTTTTCTAAAAGTACTCCTTCCTCGGGCTTGCATCACTTGGCATTTTGCGAAGCGTCTTCTATTAAGTGAGAGCACAAACCCTTTATTAACTTAAGACAAAACAAGCGCCGTCAGCGCGGCCTCTTATTACTTATTTAACCGCTGAAGAAACCCGAGGGCGTGCGCAATAGAGGCACACCTAATAATTCAGCGAAATGAAATGACAAACGGAACTGCATTCCACGAATGGAAGGCAAGAAAAGAATAAAACTTTCTCGGCCGATGAAAAGACCACGAAAGCTCACGCGGTGCTCTCCAGAGTGCTGGACTCCCAACTCCTCCTTAACTAGGAACGTCGGAGCAAACTTCTGAGCACCGTCGAGCCGCGTTTATTTCGTCTTTCCACCTACAGCACCCCGCCTCCTTTCCTCTCCGGCGAAGGACCGCCTCTCCTCCCCCCCCACCCGTCCCCTCGTTAAATATTCATAAGAGCGCTTTCCGCCAGTCTCTCCCGGTTAATATTTGCATATTCATAAGAGGTTGCGTCACGATTCCGAAGCTTTCGCGGGCTTTTGACCCACGTGACTGTTGATCCGCGCGGAATTCAGGCTCCGGCGGCGCTCGTAGTTTGGGGGAGCTGCTGGTTGGAAGAAGCTCCGTTGGATCGCGGGCAGAGCGGAAGAAATGGCGGTAAGGGAGCTTCTTGACGCGGACCCGCAAGGGCTTTTCTTGTCAACCGTATTGGTTATTTGTATTTGCGTCCCTCGGGTGGGCCGCTTTTTTTTTTTAATTGTTTGGCGTCATCTGGTTACCTCTTAACCGTTCCTTTCGTAGTTTTCTCGTTCGTTGTAGAATCTGTATCTAAAACCTTTTCCGGACCTTTTTTTTGCCTGACGGAATTTGCAGGAAGAGTGAAATTTTAGGCTCTTATTGCTGTTAACTACTGTAAATTCCTGCCCAGGCGTGCCGCCCCTGTCAAAACGTAGGAGGAGTTTAGAAGATGGGAGTACAAAGAAATATTCTCCGCCACCGCTGTTCTGCAACTGAACCCAAATGACTTCTCTGGAATTTAAAAGAGTAAAAGAAAAAAGAAAAAAAAAGTCTCACACCGTGCCTGCCAGGCGCTTTATTAGTCTGTCTCTTTTTTTGTATTCCTTTTGCGCCTGGAGAAGTTTAGAAAATTCGAACCAAACCAAGTCCTAAGGAAAGTACAGGTAATCCTCGACAAACGACCACAACTGAGCCCCAGGTTTCTGTTGTTAAGTGAGACGTTCATTGAGTTTTACCGTTTTACGACTTTTCTTGTCACCGTTGTTAAGTGGATCACTGCGGTTGTTCAGTTAGTTAACCTGGTTATTAGGTGAATCTGGCTACCCCATTGGCTTTGCTTGTCAGAAGGAACCAAAAGGTGATCACAGCAAAAGTCATAAATAGGAACCAATTGCCAAGCATCTGAATTTTGACCACACGATCATGGACAGGGATAGGCAACCTTGGCTCTTTTATGACTCGTGGACTTCAACTCCCAGAATTCCTGAGCCAGCCATGCTGGCTCAGGAATTCTGGGAGTTGAAGTCCACGAGTCATAAAAGCCAAGGTTGCCTACCCCTGATCATGGGAATGCTGCAAAGGTCACACGTATGAAAAAAACTGGTCATAAGTCACATTTTTCAGTGCCATTGTAGCTTTGAATGGTTACTAAATGAACTGTTGTAAATCGAGGACTACCTTTATATTAGCCAAATTCACAATGTATTTTGCACTCTATTGTGTTAGGATTCCTCTGAGTCAAACATGGCTACCAGCCCGATGCAGAATTCTCGGCGAGGAGAGGCCTTCACGTCGAGCCCAGGGAGAGATCTACCCCCCTTTGAGGACGAGTCTGAAGGACTCCTGGGGACCGAGGGACTCCCTGATGAAGAGGACGAAGATGGAGAGGAGTTGATTGGAGAAGGGATGGAAAGGTACGGGTCTTCCTCCACCAGGTTCATGTTTTCACATGAAACATTTGGCATTCTGTTCTCTTTTCTTGCCTGTTTCATCAATTCACTGCGAGTCAGGTTGACTTCAAAGGGGCTAATGTGAAGATGTTTGTATTTAATACTGTAAGTTGATATTGATATGGCAGTAAATTCAGATTGCATTATTTCATAAACAGGACACTCCTACACATATTGTCATGCACCTTGAATCTTTCTCATTCCTTGCTGTTGTTAGCAGTAGGAAACCAGCAATTTGGTGTTCTAACAGTTAATCAGGAAGTGTGCTGGGTTCCTAGGATTTGAAGATTGGTATAATGTTTGGGCTAACCTGTTGAATTTTTTTCCTATTTTTTACATATACATATACATACACACACACACACACACAAACACACATTCAGATTTCTTTTTGCTGACAAGAGTTAAAGATTTTAAGTGGGAGACTAGTATATCTATTTCCGACTCATTTGTCCTCATCAGCTAGCCACACCCCTTTATGGGATTCGAACCTGGGCAGTCTACATGCTAGGCAGTTGTATTAACCACCAGGCCTCAGGCTCTCCTCCCCTCTTTGTCAGCCGAGTCAAGGGAATATATACAGAGAGTTTTTCAGACAGACGGTCTGATTGATTGCACCTTTGGCATTTTGACTACTATACTGCAGTTCTACTTTGTATAATCTCTTTTGCCTTGCAGCTCCCCAACTAGGGGCATTGCGATACATTACAAATGTTAGATTTATTTGAAATGTGGGTCTTTTTTGTCCTTTTTGCATACAATTTTTCTTTTTTTTCTGGATATATGTTTTTATATTTTGCATTTTATTGTTGATAAAGTAAATATCAACACAAAAAATGTGCAGGGTTCCTCATTATTTTGGGAGAAGATAACCCATTGTGATCAAGTTTATCCCAGCCTCTAACATATTAGAAATTGTTTGCACCTGTTCAAGAACAGCGGTCTGCAACATTTCCAGCTTGGTGGCCCACCCTAACATGGGGGGGATGAGCAGCATGCGTGCCCTCCACTTGCACAAATAGTGCTTGCACTCAGGCACAAAGCTTCATTTGTGTGAACTCTATGCACATGGGTGGCAGGTACTTGCGCAAGTGCTCTCTGCTCATGCAAGTTCAGCTTTGTGCACACTCTTGCCCATTTCTCCCGGTGGTTGAGGACCCCTGTTCTAGGATATTTAAAGGAATTGTTTCAGTTAAGAAAGAAATCAAAGGCTAGGCAATGAGCCAGATTCTTATGGGCCTCTAAAATGTCCACAACTATCTAAAGGCGCCATCCCTATTCTAGATAATATCTACCTTGATGGAAATTGTTAGTTAGTTTAAAAGTCATGCATTACATGAACTTCAATTCAAGTATCTGGTTACAAAATCTGAAGCCAAGTGTTAATATGCCATTTATTGCAAACCTTATAAACTGAGAGATGAGGTAGAAATTCATAAGGGCTGGATTTACACATCTAAATTGCTCTAAATTCATAATTTCCATAGAGGTGTATAGAGTTATTGTAATGGGATATGTAAAAAGTATGCTTAATGGAATGAAATGAAAAAGGCTGTAGATGAAAAAATATATAGAATGTAACCCAAAGTTACATTCATGAAATGGGTAGCCATCTAAAATAGTTAATAAATTGATTTAATAAGCGATAGAAGCAAAGAGGCTATCTAAATAAATAATCCATCAGTACTTAAAGTTGGCTTACAGCTTTTTGATTCCAGAAAGAAAGGAATGAGAACTAATAACAAACAGGCTGCAGAATGGAATATCTAAAAATGAAGCTCACCCACATTAAGTGCATCAAGAGAGAAAAAGAGATTCTCTTCCTTTTAATAAAAATCAGTCAATCAAAATAGAGCTAGAAGGGACCTTGGAGGTCTTCTAGTCCAACCCCCTACTCAAGCAGGAGACTTATACCATTTCAGACAAGCGACTGTCCAGTATCTTCTTAAAAGCCTCCAGTGATGAAGCACCCACAACTTCTGAAGGCAGACTGTTCCACTGATTAATTGTCCTCACTGTTAGGAAGTTTCTCCTTAATTCCAGATTAGTGTCCATCCATATATGTTCCATATATGCAGTGGATTTCCTGTGTGCAGGTGTTGTACATGTTGTGATATCTAAATATAAATGTCAGATCTGGTGCTTTGCAAAATAAGTAATGCAATGTGCTTGACGAACAGATTTTTTTTTTTAATCCAGGGACTATCGTCCTATTCCTGAGCTTGATGTCTATGAAGCTGAAGGTTTAGCCTTGAATGATGAAGATCTTGAAGAGCTAACTGCCAGCCAAAGGGAAGCAGCAGAACGTGCAATGAGACAGAGGGACCGTGAGATGGGTCGAGGCCTGGGCCGCATGCGGAGTGGACTGCTTTATGGTACATTTTTAAATGAATGGGTAGCGATGGCTTGGTTTATACAGTTCCTCAAGTCACATTTAAGATAGTTGCGGTATCCCACAGTCACATGAGTCCAATTCCCAGTCAGCTTTCCAGAAGCAGAGGTCAATGGGGAAGCTGGGAAGGAAAGTTAAAAGTTGCTCAGGTTAGTCTGCCCCACCTGTGCATCCTCTCCCAGCCCCCCTGTGCTTGCACCATGTTTTCATGACCACTTGTGCACCCTCTCCCACCCAGCAGGAGCCACACCATGCTGGGCCTCCACCACCACTTGCACACCCTCCCCAAGCCTCACTACACTCATGCCACACCTCCCCCACAACTCACATCCTCTCTCTCATGTGGCAGCAGTCCTCCCCCACACATACACTGTATTTCCCTCTCATTCATGTACTCTTCTCCACCTGGCAGCAGTCATCTGCTGCCACATGGCACTTGCAATTTCCTGCCAGCTTCCTCATTGACTTTGGCTGTTGGAAGCCAGTAGAAAGTTGGAGAAGGTGCTCACTTTATAACCCATGATCTTCACTTAACAATGGAAATTGAGACTTAGGGGGTTGTCTAATGTAGTGATGTGGTCACATAACATTGTGCTTTATAACTGCATTGCTTAGTGATTGTAATTCATAACTCAGTTGCTATCATAGCTCAAGGACGATTTCATTTTATGGCAATAAACCAGATTGAAATCATGGTTAGCTTATTGATTACAGTTATGATTAGACATGAAAGTGTGTGGCATCTAAAAAGATTTGGCCAAATAAGTCACAAGCAATTTGATTACCTGTGAGTCTGATTCTGATTTATTTCTTACTAATAAAGGTAAATCTCACATTGCTCAGCCTTATGCAATATGCTGAGTACATAGTTGATCATTTTAATATTTATTGCCATATGTAAATGGAATGGTTTTTAATTCATAAACCACTCAGTCACTTGAAATTGATGGGCAGTGTATAAATTTGATCACTAAGTAAATATACATTTGAATGGGATTGCTCTTAACTGAGTCTTCAATATGTTAAAATTAAAACAAACTTGAAAGCAAATCAGTTAAAAACAGAATTTTTAGAATGTAGCAAAATTACAAACTTTTTGTTTGACACTTGAGATAGCATTAAATCAGAAAATCAGCAGATTCCAGAGTGATACTCTCCAGATGTATTGGAATACAATCTCCATAATCCCCCCAATGGGAAGTTATACGTAGCCACATAAAACATGAGCATCATGTTGAACAGCAAATTGTAAGAGTTGAAGTCCAATGTATCTGTGGGGGGAAATTATTGTTTGGGAAAAGCTATTAAAAAAGGTGACATCTATCTAAGATCCCTTTCTCAGAGAATTGATGTAGTTTCGTTACCAGTTCTGAGTTTATGTAGCTTTTTATTTCCTCTGCTCCTTGCCCACTTTTTAAATTCTAGAGAGTGATGATGAAGATGAGGATCGTCCTTTGCGGAAGAGGCGCCTGGCTGAACGGGCTGCTGAAGGTGTGGAAGAAGAGGAGGAAGACATGATCGAAAGTATAGAGAACCTGGAAGACATGAAGGGGCATTCAGTGAGGGAGTGGGTGTCCATGGCAGCTCCCCGTCTTGAAATCTACCATCGCTTCAAGAACTTCCTAAAGACCCACGTGGATGATCACGGTCACAATGTCTTCAAAGAGCGGATCAGTGACATGTGTAAAGGTACAATTGTGGGAATGCAAGAAAAGTAGTTTAGAAAACCGACAGAATGCTAGTTTCAAATGTTTCTGGTGATGACTCATATTGGCCAGTTTCATAACTGCACTAAATCATAACTAATACATTGTTTACAAACCTTATTCACTGGATTCATACAACATGCTAAACCACAAACCACATAACGACTTAGTGCATTGTATGAACTTAGTCACTGCTTGAGATATATTTCTTTTAACCTACATTATATCTCGTATCACATGATCATAGCTGGTAGGTGACATTAAGGTTCCTGATTGTACTATTCAGATGGATCCTAACAAACCATTTAAGACTCCTTTACAGAATAAACATAGTACTTGATGTGAGGAATACCTCAGCTTAATTCTCTTTCCCATGGTTAGAACTATACCTGTATGGGCTGCATTTTCTCTTCCCTCCCTATGCCTATCCTTTTTTTTGTAGGTAAATTGTGCTGCAAGAGTTACAGAACAACTACTTAATTATTTTGAATTACAGTGCCAGTGTTTAAGTTACTAAAATATTGGCTAACAGGTTTTTAAGGAACACATCTATTATAGTAATATTTTTATTCTTAATGTTCATTTTTCTTAGCCATCATGAATAACATTCCTTCAGTAGAAACTGACAACTATTTTCACACCAAAAACATAGATTTTTTTTTTTTTTAAAAATACTGGCGGTCAAATAAGACATAAGGATTGCAAATATATTTTGGAAGAAACCCAATAAACTTGGGGGGTTTTTTTGTATTTCTGCAGTGGTAGGTCTAGGTTAAAAAAAAAATTCTTCTCTTGGCAGAGAACAGAGAGAGTGTGGTGGTGAATTATGAAGATTTGGCTGCCTGGGAACATGTCCTTGCCTACTTCCTTCCGGAAGCCCCAGCTGAGATGTTGAAGATCTTCGATGAAGCAGCCAAGGAAGTAGTAATGGCTATGTATCCCAAATATGACCGGATTGCTCAGGAAATCCATGTCCGCATCTCACATCTGCCTCTGGTGGAAGAGTTACGATCACTTAGGTAAGAAGGCAGTTTAATATTGAGGTTGGCAGCACTAACAAAACCTATCAAGGCTGTTTAATGATTTATGACCCATAGTTGATTAGGATGTAAGTAATCCAGCTGATAAACTATTGAGTAGGTCTCTTGTAGCATGACTGCTTGAAGGACAAGAAGTTCAGTGCTGCCTAATAAATGTTTCCCTACAGAATTAGCCTGACAAGTCCTGAAGTTGATTTACATCACAAAACTAACATGCTTAAAATTATTTTGTTGCTCTGGAAGTATTGTAATCTCTTTCTACTAAAAAATTCAGGTTTTCCTTTCTGAGTATAGAACCATAGGAGAAAGCCATGAAGAATTGATTAGGTATAAAGCTGCTATTTATTGTAGTCAAATCATATTCATAATTCTTGGTTTGTTACAAATTACCCTGTCATTCCTCCTGGAATTCAGGGTAATCTGCATAGCATTCCGTCCAACAATTTAGCCCCACAACGGTGATGTGTAAGGAGGTTGGGCTTTCCACAACTGAGGTTAATCCAATATTTCATTATTAAACCAAGCTAACCCATCTAATTTGTGGTATTTACTCTGGCAGCTGGTCCTCAGGATCTCAGGTGGATACTTAGGGTCTTTTTTTTAAACTGGGAATGTCTGAATATGAAAACTGGGATCTCCTGCTTGAAAAAATATCCTCTACCATTGATTTAAATTCCCTTCCTTCACTCCATTCATGAGCTATTCGCTTCTCAAAGTTTTGAGCCTTGTTCCTGCTTCTTCTCATAGGCAACTACATTTGAACCAGCTTATCCGCACAAGTGGAGTTGTGACAAGTTGTACAGGGGTCCTTCCCCAGCTCAGCATGGTCAAGTATAATTGTACCAAATGTGGTTTTGTCTTGGGGCCTTTCTCACAGTCTCAAAACCAAGAAGTAAAACCAGGATCTTGCCCGGAGTGTCAATCTATTGGCCCCTTTGAAATCAACATGGAAGAGGTAAGCTGTGCTTGATTTGATATTAGGAAGCCCATTGCATGGTCTTGTTCAGACAGTGAAAACTAATTATTAGATCTATTGGAAGGGCAGCTGCCTGATCCTTGGAAGAGTTTTGGTTGTTTGAGGAGCCCAGGTTGAATCCCCAGCTTTATAATAAAGAAGTAGCAATTTTCCAGATGCTCATAAATACTAGATTCTATCCTACTAAGAACAGAGGCATTCTGAACAGTTCTAACTGGCTGAAGGGAAAAAGGAAGCAACAACCATACCACAATAGGAAGCAATGCAGTCTCTGCCGGTAGGGCTAGATTAAATGAAATTATAGGATCAATTTGTCTGATTGAGTTCAGGGGGGCTTGGATATGAAAATTGGAGAAAACAAAGCAGAGCCCATGACAAAGTCCTCAGGATTGCCATGATCCTGAGCAAACTCACTCTGTGAGGAGCTTTGATTGGAACAAATATGTGAGGAAAGTATGTATTCATTTAATGCCCAGCTAAACTCCACATGAGGCTTACAAAGCCAAAATGGTTGTTGAACAATCATAATTCAAAACAAAAACAAATGTGAAACTTTTATGGAGGTATGTTGAAAGATAGGTTAGCTTGCTGTATGTAGATTTGTGTTATATTCTGATGAGTCTCCAAGGTGCTGAGGTTTGTCTGTTTACAGCTAAATACAAGTCGGCCTGATCTTCTGAAGTTTTTCATATGGATGTGGGGGAAAGAGATCTCGTATAAACCTCCTTGAATCTGATGTCTTGCTTTTTAAGGAATGTGCTAAGAATTTTGATTGCAGAGTCCTTTTTGTGCTCCATGAAATTCCTAACTTCAGGTGCTTGATATCCTGACAGACAGTCTACCAGAACTATCAGCGCATCAAAATCCAGGAGAGCCCAGGGAAGGTGGCAGCTGGCAGGCTTCCTCGCTCAAAGGACGCCATTTTATTGGCTGACCTGGTTGACAGTTGCAAACCAGGGGATGAGATTGTAAGTATAAGGTCCAGAAAAGCAGGGAAGTTCAGAGATTGAGGCATATTGACCACAACTTAAAAACTATCCTGGTTATAAAGTTCAGGAAAGAGCTTTAATGAAAATAAAGCTGCCTCTGGATGAAATATTTATTGATTTGTATCCCTTTATTATTTTTTACAAATAATTTAAGGCAGTGAACATACAGTATTCAAAAGACCTTCCTCTTCCTACTTTGCCCACAATAACAATCCTGTAAGGGAGATTGGCCTAAGACAGAGTGACTGGCCCAAAGTCACCCAGCTGGCATTCATAGCTAAAACTTGAACTCACAATCTGTGTAACATGGTTTTCTGAAGTCCACCAGAATGGCTATATCTTTTAGTTCATATGTAGCACATTTCAGTCTGAGTTCCTTGCACTTCCCTTTTTATTTGTCTGCATGATCATTCACCCTACCTTGAGTTCTCAGCTGTCAATTCGGCCCTGGATTTGAATACTTAGAACTATGAAAGGAGTTCTCAAGAACTAGCATCTTCAGTGGAACTGTTTCAATTAATTGCTGTGTATTTTTAACACAAATTTTTGTTCTAAGTGTATTAATATACTTATATATCCTAAAAATGTTTTTTCATCCGCATTATAAAAAAAAAATCCTTAGACCATAACAGAAATTTTTCCAACACGTAATAATAAATGGTGTTGAATATACATGTTGTCCTTGACTTATGACCAGTTGCTTAGCGACCATTCAAAGTTATGACAGGCCTACCAGGGGGCTACATCTGACCCACATTCGAAATTCTGGCAGTTGGGGAGAACACACACCCCTCATGGTCAACTTTGAGCACTTGGCAACATAGCTTCATTTTATGATAGTTTTGCCAAAAATCAGCATTCTAATTTTCGGCAAAACCATGGCCATAGTTAATCATTGGTTTCATTTAACAATTGCTGCAAAAAAGATCGTGAAATCAGGTTGATCATGTGACTGATCCATTTTATGACCATCCCAACTTAAATATCATGATGGCCAGGCTCCATTGCAATCACAAGTTGAGGTCTACCTAATTAGTTATTTGTTCTATTCATGCTTCATTAATAATATGATGATGTCTGCTTATGTTCATGCTCCTTAAACACTTCCTTTCTCCCTCTTTTTGTCTGCCTTCTCCCTAAATTATACAAATTAATTTAGTGCCAATGATTAAAGAATATCTTGCTCTTGTCTTTTAGGAGCTAACTGGAATATACCATAATAATTACGATGGCTCTTTGAATACTGCTAACGGGTTTCCAGTGTTTGCCACTGTGATCCTGGCCAATCACATCACCAAGAAAGATAATAAGGTGGCCGTTGGGGAGCTCACAGATGAAGACATGAAAGTTATTGTAGGACTGTCCAAAGATGAGCAGATTGGAGAGAAAGTGAGTTTGAAAATCAAGTTCCAACTTCCTGTTTTCTGGTTTCCAGTTCAACAGTATGAAAGTTCCAGAGATTACTTTGCTATACATTCATTCTACGTTTAGTAGGACTTTGCTATACAAGCATTCAAGGTTTAGTAGGAGATTTCCATTGTAGTACTACTATTTCTCTTTTAGCATCTCTGTTGATAAATATGTTGGCTGTGTATTTGCTTTTCCCAGATCTTTGCCAGCATTGGTCCTTCAATCTATGGGCATGAAGATATCAAAAGGGGGCTGGCTCTAGCCTTGTTTGGAGGAGAACCCAAAAATCCAGGTAGGTTGACCAAAGACACTTTGGGATCAACACTGCTTTTACATGATGAACTTGAACTTGCTAGAGAGGATACCTTTATTATAGTGGAGAAAAATGTCTCAAAAAGATGTTCATCTTTTATTTTTACAGTTACACATTCCCCTATTAATAAGCTATTCTCCATTTTGGTAATTTATTCCAGAAAATAACAGCAATTTCTTACCACCAAAAAGTTCAAACATGAAGCTCCTCTCTAGTTGGTAAAGTATATATTATGAAGGATGCACACACCACATTTCCTTCTTTTCCATTTGGCCAGTTTTATCAGAAATTCACCTTATTCTTAAATGAGGCAGGGGGTCTCTTTTATTTTTGTTCCACTCTTCTTTGTACTGATGTCTTATTAATCAAAATATGAGTACTTACTTGGGTGGGGAGTATTAATAAAGCAGACCGTTCCTCAATCACCTTATTTCTTTATATTACTATATCACTTTATCTGACTCCTTCTTCTAGAAAGCAATCAGATATTTTAAAGTATGTGAGTGAGCTTTATTTTTTTGCTTTAATCCTGCCCTTCCTCCAGTGAAAACAGAACATGCCATATAATTGATTCCCTTCCTTCATTACCTAGCAGTTTATGTTCAGAAGAACATTATGAACTAGGTTACACTGTGCCAGAGGTTACTGGGTGAGCTTCGGTGGACCATTTGATCTCGGGCCTCCCAAGTTCTAATCTACCATTTTGTCTCATTGTGCCAGCCACAATTTGGCTCACTGTTCTTTCCATCTAAAACACAGGAGGAAAACATAAAGTCCGTGGAGACATCAATATGTTGCTTTGTGGCGATCCTGGCACAGCCAAGTCTCAGTTCCTCAAATACGTGGAGAAAGTAGCCAGCAGAGCGATATTCACCACCGGCCAGGGGGCTTCTGCAGTTGGCCTGACTGCCTATGTGCAGAGACATCCTGTAAGCAAGGAATGGACCTTGGAGGCTGGAGCCCTAGTGCTGGCAGACAGAGGGGTGTGCTTGATAGATGAATTTGACAAGGCAAGTATTGGCTTGGAGGTATGACATAATTTGGTGAAGCCGGATTCCAGTCCCAACAGTGTCCACTGCTCTAGGTAAGACCTTGAACACAGAAAATGAAACAGATAGAAAAGAGGTTGGATTTTAGGGCCTATCTAGAAAGAGTCAGCGTTGAGATCTGGAACTGAGAAAAACTGCTCAGAATATTAAAGCTGGTGGTGGATTTGATATGTTTGGGGGATGCTAGTTCTCAGATTCATTAATGTAGTGAAGCCTATAAGGGAAGATACCTTGGGGAGAGCATAGCACAGCGATGGACATATCCTTTGCACGTGACAACTCTGGCTGGAAGATACTTTCTGTCCTCGATAATGTTGCTATATCTAGAGGCACTGAACTGTTAAGAGCTTTGAATGTGTACAACTGAATTGTGCTTTATTTATTATTGGGACTAATTGGAGTTTTAACGTCTTTTGCTGTTCCTCAGATGAATGATCAGGATAGGACCAGCATCCACGAAGCCATGGAACAGCAGAGCATCTCCATCTCAAAGGCTGGCATTGTCACATCTCTACAAGCTCGCTGCACTGTTATTGCTGCTGCCAACCCCATAGGTACGTGGGGCCCATGGAAGAAAAACTCACTAGGGCAAAAAGTTCCACGTATTATGTTAAACTTCCTGTTTAAAATTTTCCTGTCTTTTGGATACTGAAAGGAAGAAGAAGACGACCATGCACTGTTTTTTAAAATGCTTTTTTTCCTATTCTAGGTGGGCGCTATGACCCTTCTTTGACCTTTTCAGAAAATGTTGATCTGACCGAGCCCATCATATCTCGTTTTGATATCCTGTGTGTGGTCAGGGACACTGTGGATCCTGTTCAGGTAGATTCTGCAGATCATTAGACTTAAGGAAAGTTAATGAAGGGACTATCATTTTAATACTTAACTGAATGAAGAAGAGAGGTACATAAGATAGAATTAGCTAATACGATTGACCTCTTGTGTGGCTTGGGAAAGTAAAGCTCACAGGAACACTTCAATAAGCATGAAATAGTCCTTGACTTGCCACCATTGAATCAGTGTCTGTCTGAAATTACAACTTTGCTAAACAGATGGTGGTTACAGCCAATCCTCATATTCTGGCTGTCCCAGCATTCGCATGGCATGTGCTTGCAGTCTTGTGTGCTTGGCAACCAGTTCACGCATAGGACTGGTTATAGAACCCCACAATCACATGATCAGCTTTTGCAATCTTCCTGCCAGCTTCCCAAGAACGTCAATGAGAGAAGATGGCAGAGAAGGTCACAAATTGTTGGTCTCCCCAAGCTACACACTCTTCCACCATTGCACTCAAGCCATGCCAGCTATTGGCACACCCTTCCTGACTCACTACACCTGCACTATGCCTCTCTTGCACCCCCATGCATCCTCCCTGGCCCTCACTGCAGCATTCTCACCCCTCTTCACCTGCACCTGCTTTCCCCAGCAGCAGCCACTCGCTTATCTGCTGGCCTGGGACTTGCAACTTCCTGCTGGCTTTCTCATTGACTTTGGTTGTGGGAAAGCAGCAGGAAGCTGCCTCACCTAACAATTGTGCGACAGCCGGGACTGCAGGGATTGTTGTGGCTAAGCAATGCGGTCGCACTTTACGACTGCATCACTTAAGAGACAGAAATTCCAATCTCAATTGCTGTCATACATTAAGGACTTTCTGTTCTTCTCATAGATCTATTCATTTTTGAATAAAAGTTAGGCAATCTGGAGAATTACTTTAGAGATTGTTTTATAATAAACGACATAATATTGGTGTTTTGGATTTTTTTTCTTTTTTGCAATTCTTTCTGGAAGGATGAGATGCTGGCTCGATTTGTTGTCAATAGCCACATCAAGCATCACCCAAACAGCAAGGATGCAGTAAATGGAGAGTCTCAAGAGATTACCCTCCCTAATACTTATGGCGTAGAGCCCATTCCACAGGAGGTCCTGAAGAAATACATTATTTATGCAAAGGAAAAAGTCCATCCCAAACTCAACCAGATGGACCAGGACAAAGTAGCCAGGATGTACAGTGAACTCAGGAAAGAATCCATGGTAAGCAACCAAGGAGGTGGGAAATCCTACATTTCAGGGTGAGACTATTACCTGGAGAATCACTGCCCATCTCACCAGTTAAATAGAGTTGGAAGAAATGTTGGTTCCAATAAATCTGAAATCTGGTTCTTTTTAGAAGCAGCCATAATTACATAGTTGGTTCATGAAAAAGTTCCCAAATCTATAAATGAGTACTAGCTTTATCAGAACCCACCCAAAAAATATGCAAGTCTTTACCTTCTTCTGAACTCTTTACTATTTAATGCTAGATGAAATTGTTCACCAAAATATCTCTCAGTAACTATTTCATCAATAGTTAGCCTTGTGCTAAAATTGGCTTTGGATTACAGAAACAGCTAGCCTGATGTTTGGACCTTGGGGCTGATTGGTTGGTTTTGAGAACTTATCTAATAGACAGAGCTGGTAGCATTTTGGCTGGACCTCAGTTCAAGGATCAAACAAAAAAGGTCCTGATTCCTGAAAAAAAAAGAAGGGAGAACACCCCTAGGAGATATATTCCTTATAATCTATACAATACACTAGTTTGTCAGCAGATGGCAGAGTCCTCCCTTAATCATTGATGCCTTTTAAACACTTTGGGGGGGGGTGTTTCCTATTTACTATCTCCTGTGCGCCATTAATGGTTTTTAATTAGCTTCATGCAGTATTAACAACTCCCCAAAGTAGAAATGCAGGCTGTAACTTAATGGTGTGCAATTTTGGTCAGTTTCTGAATCATTTTGTGTGGCAGAACAAGGACCACACTCTAAAATTAGCTGAGACAGGGTCCGCTATGGATAAGGTCAGATGTTTTAAGAGGTAAAGTAGGTGCCTTAAAGGCAGTGGTGGCGAACCTATGGCACGGGTGCCAGAGGCAGCACTCAGAGCCCTCTCTGTGGGCATGCGTGCCGTCACCCCAGTCCTAGGCCTTCAGCTGAGTTTTATAAAACCTTTTCGTTTTAGGCCTCCGCTGCCATGTACAAAAAAAAAGGTTCAATCAATCAGTCAATTTCAACTTCTTGCGGGGGAAAAAAAAGATCTTGCAAAGTTGGAATTGATTGAACTTTTTAGTCCCACCCAGTCTGCTGTTACCACCGCAGCCACGCCCACCCAATGGGCCACTCAATGGGCCACACCCACCCGGCACCCGACAATGCATAAGTGGGCTTGGGGTTGCAGTTTGGGCACTCGGTCTCTAAAAGGTTTGCCATCACTGCCTTAAGGCATCCATTGATCCTCTTCAAAACTTCCCAGCTGCTTTTTACAGCACACTTAAGTGGGGCATACAGGAGCATAAAAAGAATGTTGGCAAGTCACAAGCTGTTCTTGGGGTGCCCTTTTTGCATTGCTTGTATCAGTCAATAGGGCCTTTCCCTTTTCTTTCTTCAGGCAACTGGAAGTATCCCCATTACAGTGCGCCACATAGAATCCATGATCCGAATGGCGGAGGCTCATGCTCGCATGCACCTGCGGGATTATGTGGTGGAGGACGATGTCAACATGGCCATCAGGGTTATGCTGGAGAGCTTTATTGACACACAGAAGTTTAGTGTTATGAGAAGCATGCGGAAGGTATGCAGAGAGGTGTTTGATACAAATAAATAAGCAAACAAATAAATTAAAAGGTCCTGTGAAAATGTTTTGGAACCTTTTCTCTCTTTATCTAGTCAGTAACCAAAATTTCTTGGAAAGCTCTGTTTGCTCCCTCAAGAAGATGGGACTGAATTCTCAAAAGTCCCTTCAGTAGGCCAGTATTGAGTTTAAATTAGACAGTGATTAAAATCCTTTTATTTACATCAATGAAAGGCATCAGTTTTTCATTGTTTTAGAATGTTCCCTTTTTCAACAGTGATTTGTACCTTTTATCATCTCTCCCTTGATTATTACAATTCACTCTATGTGGAATCGTGCTAGGAGATTATGTATAATGTACTCACTCCCTGTTGACTAGTTGGTAGAAGCTACTCCAGCAGGAGAATGCCAATTTTGTGCAAGCTGCATTGTCTACTGGAAAACTTCTCCGTCTACTTCAAGGTGTAGGTTATCCCTTATAGACTTGGGTCCTTGCTCTCTCTAAGGATGTAGAATTTGCTCACCTGATACGTGCAAGCTGAAAGGGGATATTGCAGATTTTTACCCTGCCAGTTTTTAAGGGGAACGGGTTTTCTTGACTGTAGCCCCTCCCCCTAAAACTGTTCATCCGTCCAGATGAGAATGGCTCCTGTCTTACTAGTATTTCAAAAGAAACTTCCTGACAGTTAGAACAATTAACCAGTGGAACAACCTGCCTCCAGAAGTGGTGAATGCTCCAACACTGGAAGTTTTTAAGAAGATACTGGACAGCCATTTGTCTGAAATGGTATAGGGTTTCCTGCCTGAGCAGGGGGTTGGACTAGATGACCTGCAAGGTTCCTTCCAACTTTATTATTATTATTATTATTATTATTATTATTATTATTATTATTATTATTATTATTATTATCTTTCAGATAGGATTGGTAGTGATTAGGGAATCAGTGGAGTGAGTGCTCAGGGATGTTTCTATATTTGTATTAACTTGGTTTGTGTATATGTGTTCATTTTGATGTAAGCTTCCTAGAATTGATTGTTAAGCATCCTATAGGTATAATAAAGTAGGTAATTTCAGATTGCTGTTGGCTCATTGCTGGCCTCCCCTCTTCTTCTTCTTGTACACAGACCTTTGCCCGGTACCTTACCTTCAGGCGGGATAACAATGAGCTCTTGCTGTTCATTTTGAAACAACTTGTATCAGAACAGATGATGTATCAGAGGAATCGCTACGGAGCACAGCAGGACACCACTGAAGTGCCAGAGAAAGACTTAATTGATAAGGTATGGAGCATTTTTCCCTTTTGTGGACATTGTACTAAGACTGAATCTAGTTATTCTGCATCTTCTGGGTTTCCCTTTCTAAGCTTTGAATAAGTGGGCTTTGAGCACTAAGTCTTTTGTCGCAAAGAAAAGCATGAGATATTAGACCAACAGGCAAAGTTGCTCACTTCTGGGGTTATATTTTTGTATTGTTCTGAACCCCAAAATGTAAGAAACTAGTGCAAAGGCTTTCTGGGGCTCGTGATCACAAGGACATCATAAAGAGGGAATGATCTCACTGGAAAGGGAGAAATTGGGATTTTTTTTTCCTTTGCTGTTGCTGGGCTGGGTTGCAGTTTTGCATTCAATGGGATTTTTGGATGTTGAATAGACGCATTTTATTTTCCATGAAAATTATAGAAAGCTTGCAATGCATGCTGGCAGGTTGTTGCCAAATGTCCGTGTTATCTGGGAAGAGAGCATTGGGTATCCCATACAGTACATCCATTATAACAATCCTGCCTTGTGAGCCTCCAAATGGACTACTGTAATGAGCTTTACGTGGGGCTGCCCTTGAAGAACATCCAAAAACCTCAGGTGGTCTAGAATGTGGCAGCATGCATAGTTAGTTATGGATATACCTTGGCTAGCTGCAAGCTGTATTGGTTTTCATTATGCTGCAGCTAGGTGACTGTTCCTTAGAACAGAGGTCCCCAACCTTTTGGGCACCGGGGACCGATTACATGGAGAGAGGTTTTTCCACAGACCGGAGGGGGTGTGGTTTTGTGTGCTGCCTGCATCCCGTGGATGAGGCTTTGCTTGTTTGTGGGGCCCAGTTGCTGGCATGCTGTGGCCCGGTGCTGATCCCCTGACCGGGGGTTGGGGAACCCTGCCCTAGAATGCTTTTCATGGCATAGGACTAGCTTATTTGCAGGTCTGCCTCTCCCCAGTTGTTTTTAACCTAACCTGTTTAGGTCTGGCAAAAAAGGTAAGCTGGGCATTCTGACAGATATTGTGAATAGTAGACGTTGCAAATCAATAACCATATGTAAAAGTTTATTCTGGCCAAATTATATGTTTTAATGAATATCTCAATGGGGCAAGACTGCCACCACATCTCCCATTTTTCTACAAATTTGATTGTCACTTAACTATCCACGTCCCTCTCTCTTTCTCCTTGTCAGGCCCGTCAAATCAACATCCACAATCTTTCTGCCTTCTTCGATAGTGAGTTGTTCAAGATGAACAAGTTCAGCCGTGATGTCAAGCGGAAATTGATTGTGCAAACTTTCTGAGGCAACGAGTTCGCAAGTGGTTGGAGACATCAGAACTATGCTTTCCCTTCTGTTGTAGCAGTCTTCAAGGCTCTTCCTTATATATTCCAGAAAAGAATAAGAAACTCTATCGAAAGACCTGTGAATAGAATATAATAGAACGGAGTGGTCCTGTGGTTAAAAAAGCAGAACTGCTATGAGCCTGCATTTGCTGGATGAAGCCCCAGAGGAATTGTTTCCTGTTTGCCTCATTTTGGAAATTGGACTTGACACTGATAGTGGTGAATGGGTCAGTTCAGACTGTGTAACAAGCAATAATGCCGTGCTCATGTTCACTCTAAAGCATCTGCTGCTTTCCATTTCTCCTCTGTTATACCCTGCTTATTGCTTCATGTACTTGTTATGAAAAGCTGAAAACATCTATGTTGAAGATTAGTAGAAATTCACATTTGTTTTACTTTAGAGCTATGTTATGCCAAAACAATTAGAGATGTGCAAAACTAGTCAGAGGGACATGCCAGGAGCACCCCAAAATCTTGCCAGAAGCAGTTCAGCAGCATGGGCCAGAGGAGGCTTAACACAGTTTTCCAGAAGTTCTTTCCCCAAAGTAATATTTTTTACACATCCCTGAAAATAATGTTTTTTCTTATGTGTTTGCCCAATAAAGTTGTAACAGGAAAATGTTTACTAAAAATAATCCCCAAAGATTTTAAAATAGCTTCTTAAAAATAAAGGCACAAATTAGTTTGCTGTTTAAAAATGGCCATATTCCAAAATCAGCTGCTTCATTATGACTGCTGCATTTTTAACAATATGCTTTTTGGGTAATGTTTATCATTTTCCCTCTGTTGTTTGAACTTTTGTATTGAAGAAAGATAACTTAAATCCAGTTGTAACTCTTAAACTTTTCAAATCCATTTTTATATCGGGTTTGTCTGGAGATGGCACTTCATCAAATAACTGTGTCCTCCCCAGCATTTTAGCAAGCAGAATCCAGAAAGAGTTAATATCTAAAACCCAACATTTGTGCAGAAGCAAGATTTCTTCTTGTAAAATAGCAGGAATAAATTGTTTACCTGTCTTGAATTTTTGATAGAAAATTAACTATCAGACACTAAAGACAGAACATCTGTATATCCCTCCAAATGTTTCTTTTGCACTAGATGGTCATTAGTGCTGGGAGACTGGAGTGAAGTAAATAAAGAATAAATACAACAAGCTTTGGGCTTACCTACCCATGATCTGAATCACCAAGCCAAGAACCTCTGGATTTATTTCCACCTTTGTGCTTTAAGTTTAAATTATTTCCTGTTTAGAGCTCTTCTGAGTCTTCACAACTCAATCTATTCTATGCAATGGAATGGTCATTCTCTTCTCCTGTGTTTGTAGTTCCATTAGTAACTTTTCATGTTGTGTCTGTTTTCACGGGATCTCGGAGAAGGCTACTTGAGAGATAATCCTGTTTATTATGCATCACTGTGCTCTAGAAGTTCCAACCTTTTTCTTAATAGGCTCCAGTGTTTGACTGATTTCAAATATATTCAACGGTAATGTAATTGTTTACCTTTAATTTCCAGAATGTTCAATGTTGCCAGATACCTTGTGTAGACTAATAAAAACTTAAATAGAAAATCCATTTTTGCTATACAGTAGTAGACAAATGCTTTCTTTGGAAAAGTAGAAAGTACAGACCTAGATATTTAGCAATTGCATCTGCACTGAAATTGACTATTGGCTCCATTGCTGCTGAAAGAGCTATTGGATTGTTACAAGAATTGAATTCTTTTTTCCCCACCCCAGTTAATATAGTTAATTCCATATGGCTCTGTGTTCGACCCTAGAACTCCTGATATCCTCAGCAAAGCCCATAAGGTTAGAGGCTCAAGGATTTATTCCCTGCATAGCATATCGTTCTGAGGACCAGAATGTTGGGTTGATACCAGCAAGCATATACATCCCATCATGCATTTCGAATGCAATATTACTGTCTAGGCCTTGCTGGCTGAGAGATATTTCCAAAATTTGGGGGCTTATTTTTTTAATTTTTTTTATTCATTGTTCATGCATTCATATTTAACCAACGCAATATGCAATCTTTAAAACAACAAACAACCCTAAGGAAAAAAATATATTTTATATTTTATGCTTATCAATAGTTAAAATAGTTTTTCAAGCCTCTGACATTTTTCTTCCCTGTAAAATAAAATTAATCATATTTTGCAAAGTTTATAAAAGTTCGTCGACACATTTATAATAATCCAGTAATCCATATGGTCCAGGAACTTTTTCCCGGTTTAATTTTTTTATAGCTTTATAAACATCTCTTAAAGGTCCATTTTACAGTAATCGGTATTATGAGCTGTGGTGAAGGGCTTGCCACAGAGTTGTGCTGTAGGCACCCTTTTATAACAACACAAGCAAATTACCTTAGTGGTTGCTCTCTTGAGTCAGGGAAGTGCCATCCCCAGTTGGCTTCTCCGACTCTTGGCTGCCACTCCAGCCACAGGAGCAGTGCTCTCCTTCCAGACCAGAGGTAGGCAACCTTAGCTTTTTTATGACTTGTGGACTTCAACTCCCAGAATTCTAGGAGTTAAAGTCCACGAGTCAAAAGAGCCAAGGTTGCCTACCCCTGTTCCAGACCTTAGGTTTTTAATAGCTGAACTATTAGGCTGCATTAGAACTTAATAAGCCAACTACAGGCAGTCCTCAATTTTGACCACAATGATGCCCAGAATTTCCACTGCTAAGCAAAACAGTTGTTAAATGAGTTGTACCCCATTTTACAACTTTTTTGCCAAAGTTAAGCAAATTACTGCCGTTAAGTGAATCTGGCTTCCCACATTGACTTTGTCAGGAGCCAGATGGGAAGATTAGAAATAATGGCCACATAACCCGAGGACAGTGCAACTGTCATAAATAGATGACAATTGTCAAGTGCCCGAATTGCAATCACATGACAGTAAGGATGCTGCAACTGTCGTAAATGTAAAAACCAGTCAAAAGCACTGGAAGTTTTGAAGAAGAGACTGGACAGCCATTTGTCTAAAATGGTATAGGCTTTCCTGCCTGAGCAGGGGGTTGGACTAGATGACCTCCAAGGTCCTTTCCAACATTATTATTATAAGTCACTTTTGTCAGTGCCATTGTTACTTTAACAGTCACTAAACACATAGTTGTAAGTCGAAGACTGCCTATGCCTATTATTCTGTTTTTGTTTATATGTTGCCCATTGTTTATGATGTCTAGTTTTAACGAATTCCATTGTGGAGTATTGTAAACTGCCTTGAAAAAAAAATGGTTTGAAAGGCACTGCTGTTTTCAGTAAAGAAAAATATTTAGAACAATATACAGTATAGGAAGAAGAAGGTAGCCATCTTCTGAATTCCAGTGATTCCGACAAGAATCTATTATTCAAAAGATTAAACCTCTTAAGTGACTATATAAAGCAGGGGTTCCCAACCAGGGGTGTGAGATGATATTCCAGGGGGTACAAAAACTTGGGGTTTCAAAATTATAGTGTACATGCATAATTTGCTGCCGTTATTTCAAACTTTTTTAAGGGGTATGAGAATATATCAAAAGCGTTCTAGGGGCACGGAGTATAGAAAAGGTTGGGAACCACAGATATAAAGCCATGAAGTATCATAAACTCCTCTGTAAATGATGCTGAATTTGACTATAATCTTGATCTTCTATTTTTGTAGTTTCACTATTGGTTTACTGCTAGGCCTGAGGCAAGATCACATTTTCACTGAGAAAAGAATAGAGGATAGGGCCAGGGGCGAGGATGTCATTATGATTATTTGACTTCTCTCTTGCATGAGGATAATGTAATATTTTTGGTACAGCAAGTAGTGCATATTTTTGTTTCATCCACATAGTGTAATTGCATGCAGAGATGAGTATTTTAATAGGCTGTGATATTACCAAATGTACAGTTATTCCAGTAACTCATAAGATGCAACACAGTAGAGACTGTTGGTATTTTATTTTATTTTGCAACATACAGATGGTGGCCATATTTATATGGCAAACTCTGTGCATTCAAGTGCTTAGAGAAAAATTGTCACACAAATAATTGCTTTACTGCAAAATTAGTGCCAATTCTGCTTTGGCATGCTCGTGCTGCATTTTTTAAAATGGGTTATGTGCCTTCAAGGTATTGTCAATTTTTGATGCCCACATAGATGTCCTTTTTGACAATCTGTCTCCAATCCATCTCTTCAAGTCTCCCAATGGTGCACCCATCACCCACTGTAATCTAATCCATCCATCCATCCACCCCATCCATCTTGCTGCTGATCTTCCTCTCATCACTTTTCTTTCTCAGCATCAGAGCCTTCTTCAGGCTGGAAGAGAAGATTCTGTTTTCTTGATGCAAATAAAAAAGTAAGCATGACCTTTGGTCAGCAGAATTGTAGAACAAACTCCAAGGGGTGGGGGAGGAGGCAGGTAGCTTTATCCCCTAGTAACAACTGACCCAGCAACAATAAAATCATAGATAAGATTTTTCAAGAACAGAAAATAATGATGGGTGAAAATAAATAAGTATAGGCCTGAAAAGGCAACATAAATTTACTCTGCCTTTTCTCCTTTTGGGGTCTTTGTGCAGTTCCACATGGAGGTTTCTGACACACATACATACACACACACACGTTAAAGTCTTTAACCTTCCAGAACAGGATTGTGCAATGATTTTGTAGTTAGCGAACAACAAAATTCACCGCTGATTGCTCCAGCAAAAGAGGTAGCAATAAGATGATGTTATTAGAGGAGAAGGGTACAGAATCCTGCTTCCTATTGGAATGGATTTGCTTGTTGTTGTTTTAAAAAATCAAACTTATCAGGAGCCTCATACAATTATTACATTTTTATTTTCCTTTTTCAAAGAGCAGAAAATGTTGACATACAAAAATTCAGCAGTGGCTACCCAAATTTAGCTGAACGATCTTAATGGTTGGTCTATTTGATTAATTTTTATCCTGATTTTATTATTTTTTATAATAACTCAAGATAGTGAACATACCTAATACTTCTTCCTCTTCCTATTTTCCCCACAACAACAACCGTGTGAGGTGAGTTGGTGAGGGAGACTGACTGGTCCAAAGTCACACAGGGACCTTTCATGCCCAAGGTGAGAGTGAAGCTCATAGTCTCTCGGTTTTTAGCCTGGTGCCTCAATCACTAGGCCAGATTCTTAAAGGGGACCTCGGTTGCTTGGTACTTTTTAGAGCTGTTTCCAGCTGGAGACATTTTCCCTTTTTAGTGTTGTCTCTTGAACTCTGTATTTGATCTGGGTTATGTATTGAAGAAGTATATTTTTTTTTTATGGTGCCCAGCTCCCAGCTTTCACCAGGCACAACCTCTATCTCCTTTTCCTTTAGTGAGAGACATGGTGGACATCTTCAAACCCTCTCCCTTTGAAAATTTTTGAGGCAAACATACCAAAACGGGTTTCCCATGTTGGATGGCTGCTGGATACTGTCAGCTTCTATGTAAATGGTTACCTTGATCTTAGACTGTGCATTCCCTTTAAGATGAATTTTCTAAATATATTAAATTTTAGTATATACAGAGATAACTATCAAAGAATATGTTTGTCCAAAATATCCTCATATTGAGGCTCATTTTTTCCCCATATGCAAATAGTCTTCCAGTTTAGTAATACTTCTCTATCCACTGAATTCAGAAAAACATCCCTAAAATATGTAGAAAGTGCATTAGGAGTCAGACCTAAAGTCCTTGGGTAGCTGTGATTAGGACAGAATAAAATGTTAATGAGGCAAGGTCGCTGACAGACCTTGCTGAGTGTGTTTACTTCTGTGTGTTTATTTGGCCATGAAGCTGAATATTTCCAACTGCATCTCACAGCAGGGTGAATCTTGTGGCAAAATGTCTCAGTACTTTTCCCATGATTTCCAAGGTACAGCTATTACTGCTTGCTACAAATATGATTTCAACTCTTCATACTAAGCAAAAGGCTGATTTTTGTAGCTGCTGCCTTCACACAACCACAGTTTTGGCCTGAAGCTTTACAGGGAAGTGTTAACTGCATTATTATAAGGAGAAAATTGTAAATTTGCTAAGTGAGCAAAACCAAGTTTATATCTGATCATTAAAAGTACAGTACTTCAGAAATCAATCGCAAAAGATTCTTTGGGGTGTGCAGGAACACACTACAGTTTGCAACTCTTTAAAGTAGCCACATCTTTCCCCAGAATCACGTGGCTGACTCCTGCAGAGGGATGATACATTTGAAATACTACACAGCCCATAATAACTGTTTGGAATCAAATCTGAACCACTGCACTGCCACACAGGTTTACCTGTTGAATTGGCAAGATACCTAGCTGAAAAAATTGACTGATTTGTGCAGCTGTTGCTGGCAAGTAATGTTGGAAATTATTTTAAAATATTTCTGTGCAATAGAGAACAATCTATATTTTAAAATAGTTAATCTTAATTTTGCTTCTCTATTAAAAAAAGAATTCTTCAAATTCAGCTTAGCCCTACCGTACAAATGCATTTATAAAATCCCCATGAAGGGTATTACTATGACTACCATGACTAATGGCATTCAGAATACCCTGGTGGGGAGAAAATGGAGATATTCTTCCAGCTGCATGAAAATGCTTTTTCTTTGAGAATAAATTGGAAAAGAAAGCAAGGGGCTTGGGTGGCAATGCTCTTTGACTGAACATGCACCAATCTTTCAAAAGATACCTGAACATATTGTTGTCTCTGGCTTCTCTTATCTGCCTTTCCCCCCTTATTCTCTTTATTTCTGTAGATTAACCTTGAAATAAATCTTAGTTTAATTTTAGATAGATCAAGATCTCTGAGATATTGTATCATTCGTTTTTAATGATTATACAGCTGCCTCCTTTCCCTGACACAATCCTTTTTTTTCTTTTCCTTAATGTATTTAAATTTCTTAACTATACAAGTAGTCCTCAGTTTATAACTGTATGTTTAATGGTTCAAAGTTATAAAAGCCTCAGAAAAAGTGACTTATGCCCCATCTGAAGTTAAGATTGTTCCACTATCCCTATAGTCATGTGATTGCAATTCTGGTGCTTGGCAACCAGCTCGCATTTACAACAGTCGTAGTGTTTTACATTCATATGATCATGAATTGCAACTTTCCCAGCCAGCTTATGATAAGCAAAGTCAATGGGAGAAGTTGGAATAACTTTAACATCCACAGTGATTAACTTAATTACTGTGGTAAAAATGGTTGTAAAATGGATTGGTCATGTAATGACTTACTTAATGACTGCATCATTTAGCAAGCAAAAATTACAGTCCCAGTTACAGTTGTAAATCAAGGATTTCTTGTACTTCTGTTCAAATGTTGGGCCAGCATGTATTTCTTTAAAGAAGGATTTTCCTCCTTGTTGTCTAAATGTGTAGAAAGTGAAAACTGATATGATTGTTTTCCTATTCAGCCATAAACCAAGGAGTATTCCAGTACTTGGAAATGATTTGAAGCTTCCTGCTCTGGATCAGCATTCCAGAAAGTCAGCTCTAGAGTGTGTCAGGCTTTATCAATCTTTACTGGATTAGTACAACACAGCCTCCAGATATACCAATTTTAATTCCCTGAATTCTCATTGATAGCACTAATGGCTGGAGAGTCTGGGAGTTTGAGTCCCACAATTAGAGGACTCCCACAATGAGAAAATCTAGATTGGGTACTCACTGAGACTGGAAAAATGAGGCAGTCACTTTCAGGACCCTGGAGAGTTCACTTCAAAATGTTACACTACTGTATGAGGTTATGCAGATTACATCTGTGCAGATTACATCTATGGAGATGTATGAAGTTATATAGTTTAATGGTAATTCAACATGTTCTGTGTTCATCACCCCTGAAACAATTCTTCACTTTTATCAACTAAGACCAAAAAGAAAAAGAAAAGAAAGAAACACCCCTGCCCAGACTCTGTGATAGAACAGATCACAGAAAATATCTGACATTTTGGAAATGTGCAATGCACTGCTTCCAATAATGGCATTTAGGGAATGGCCTGAAGGCTCAGCCAAGAATGAGCTGGGGAAGTGTTCCTTCAACTTTTTAAAGCTTACAGCATTAGGACTTTAATAAAGACTATTCCAGCTTCTTGAACTGGACTTAGTAATAAATAGGGAACTAATGTAAACCCTCCAAATTTCATGTAATGTGGTTCTTTCTTAATTTCTTAACATCTCCTAAGTTTCCTACATATAACACATGAGAGCAATTTAGCTTGAAACATACCAGAAACTAGATGCCTACTAAGGAAAAGTATTGTTGATGAAGCTCTCTAAATCTATTTCAGGGTTGTACTTAAGGGAAAATAAAAAAATAAGCATTGTAAATAAATAACTGACCCCTTTGAAAGCTCCCTAAATTAATGATCTCTGCTATAGTTGGGATAGTCAGTTTTGAAGTTCAACAATGCTTTCTCCTCCTCCTCCTCCTCCTCCTCCTCCTCCTCCTCCTCCTCCTCCTCCTCCATCATCTCTACCTCCCCAATCCTTTTTTCACTCCATTAAGCTCTACCAGATACTAAACAAAGGCAGAAAAATTCTATCTCTCACTTGTCTCTATCATCTTCTCTTCCTTGTCACCCTATTTCTAAACAAAATAGTCCTAAGCATCCTAACCCTTTCTCAAAAACATTCTGTCTCTTATTCATTTGTTTTTATATTTTGCACACTCCCCAGGTCTCCAAGATTTTTATGGTGTGCAGTAACCAGAATTGTCCATAGGGTTCTAATAATAATAGGGTCATAAATCTGTGAAAGGCAGGCTTATTTTTGATCTTTTGCCTAATGATCCCTAAAATGGATTTTGCCTTTTTCAAAGTTGCAGTACATTAATAATTTTTTGTTAAACCACTCAGCATAATCCCAAGATTAACTAATATCCCATTCAATTTCCATAAACACTGAACAGATCCACATGAAAATTGGAAAAAAATGTAAAAATAATCAGTTTAAAATGACAATCATCTCATTGTAAATCATGGTTTTTAAAAAAACAAAAACAAAAAATCCCCCTAAAGCTCCTCATAAGAGTAATAACCTCACTGCCTTCCTAAACTCTAAAAAGTAAACGGCTCACAGAATGAGTTCCTCTGTCAAAGACAATCCTATAAATTTATGTATTACTTGGGAATTTGTGGTTCACAAGACAGAAAAATACAATAAAATAAAGCAACATAGATATAAATAGGCAATAAAACCCAGGACAATCCAGACAGTCTGCATTTAGTGGCTGTTTGAATATAATGTGCTGAAAAATATGACTTATGACCAGTTTTCACACTTGCGACCATTGCAACATCCTCATGGTCATGTGTTCAAAATTCAGATGCTTGGCAACTGACGTGCATTTATGAAAGTTACAATGTCCTGGAGTCACATGATCACCTTTTTTAACCTTACCAACTGGCTTCCAATAAGCAAAACAATGGGGGAAGCCAGGTTTGTCTAACAATTGCATGATTTTTTAACAACTATAGTGAATCGCTTAATAACTATGGCAGTGATGGTGAACCTTTTAGAGACCGAGTGCCCAAACTGCAACCCAAAACCTACTTATGAATTGTTGGGTGCCGGGTGGGTATGGCTCATTGGGTGGGTGTGGCCCATTGGGTGGGCGTGATTGCGGTGATAAAGACAGACTGGGTAAGACTAAAAAGTTCAATCAATCAATACCAACTTTGCAAGATCTTTTTTTTCCCGCAAGAAGTTGAAATTGACTGATTGATTGAACCTTTTTTTTTTTTTTTTTGGCACACGGCGATGGAGGCCTAAAGCGAAAAGGTTTTATAAAACCCAGCTGAAGGCCTAGGACTGGGGCGACGGTGCGTGTACCGACAGAGAGGGCTCTGAGTGCCGCCTCTGGCACCCGTCCCATAGGTTCGCCACCACTGAACTATGGCAATCAATGTTTTAAAGTGGGGCACAACTCACTTAGCAACTGTCTTGCTTAGCAATGGAAATTTTGGACACGATTGTGGTTGTAAGGCTGAGGACTATCTGTATATGGCGTCAGGCCCCAATAGCTCTCTGGAACAAATTAAACTCCAATGAGAGGTCTTTCCATTCCATATATGGCTTGTAGGTCAGAACCAGCCTTTTGAACTGTAGTCTGAAACAGCATAGCAATATTCCCCTAAATGCATATTTTCTTCATATTTCTTTCATTTCATCATCCTTTTTATACTCCGGCATGAACATAGCTCCACATACATCTGTTGCACTCTGAAATTCTTTTCACTCTCTTCCAAGCAGCTTCCATTTTCCTTTATAAGTAGTTTATATTCATTATTTTAGCAATTAATCTACCTTGTAGTAACCTTTCATTTGAAACTCATAGTTTCTTGGACTAATGGTAGCCCAGACTCCCTCTACATATTTTTTTTGGGGGGGGGGTGTCTCCAGGCTCACAAAGATCTGCACCAAAGGGTGAATCTCTAGTGTTGCATATACTTTGTTATGGGGTTCATCAAAACTTTATTAATGCAATATTCCAGAAGTCAAGATTGCCTTGCTCTATTTATAATCTGGGTGGGTTTGAATTTTGTGGGCTTGGTGGTTGGTGATTTGATGAAGTATCCATTATTAGAAGTTGGACATGGTGTTAATTCTGTTCTGGTTGGTCCACCTTGTCAGTCTGTTGTGAACAATTCAGATGATAACCTGATTGGGAGGCAAATTATATCTACTTCTATTGTTCTGTTGATGGTTCATTCGAATGAATGCCATTTGAGTGTCAAGCTTCCAGGAATTGTCTGGCTCTTCTGTTATTTGCTTGGCTGATTATTTTTATGGTATTCTAGTCAAATGTGTGGCTCGTTTTGAGGACATGGGTGGCTGATCTTAGTTCTTTATTGTAGTTTTGTTTTCTGATCTTGTTTCTTTATTGTAGTTTTGTTTTCCTTGTTTCTTTGCTGTAATTGGCATCTTGTCTGCCCTATGCAGTGAAGGTTACAGTCTTGTTTCTGTATATGTTGCCCTTTCTTGCTTAGTAGGATATGCAAGTTTTTGGTTTACACAAGATTCTTTGTACCATTTTTTGTAGGCTTGTGAGCAGCAAGGAGGCCCAGCAGACAGAGTACTCTGCTGGCATTTGCAAACTGATGCTTTCATTTTTGCTTCCATTCTTCTTTTTCTTCCCTGTCCATTTTATTCCAAGTTATACATGAGCACTACCAAGAAATTGTCTGTTCCACTTGCCATACTTCTCACTCCCTTTGTATTTGTTACTAATTCTCTCAGGCTTTAATAATGAACAATTAAATCAGCCTTGCTTATAGATGTACTTTTTCATGTTATATATTTCATGAATAGAACTATGTTTAAATCACATATCTGAAGTAAGTGAATAAAATTAGTTATTCAAACAATGAACAGCAGAGAGAATTGGACAGCAGACACAATAGTAGTATACAGCATTTAAATTTATATGTAAAATTCTGGCTTATGACATAACTCACTCTGGGTTTAATAGCTGTTCTTTGTTATCCCAACCTTGTCCTGTGGCAAATCGTATGCATGCTTTAATAGCTGTGATACAAAATTTAGCATCCTTATAGGTAATGTTAAGCTTATTGTAAGATAAAGAAAAGTGGGGCTAAACCTACCAGACGGTCACCGTTTTCATTTATTGTTGGAATTCATGATGGACCAGTTACTTTTACTCTCTTGCTTCATTCCCACCTATCCATTTATGCCACCTATATCCTATAGAAATTATCTGTCAATACAAATTATGCTGAAATAGTTCCTACTTAATTTAAGAAAGCTTCCTGTATTCCTATTCCTGTTTACTATACACTTCTTAGGAAAGCACGTATCTCCAAACATACACATCCTCTCCTTTATAGCTTTTTCTCATTTGAATAATTTGAGGATACCCATTGAGAATTCTTTTCCCTGCCAATGCAGCTGGCCCCAGCTATCATTAATACGTTCATTAGATTCATCCTTCTTTTGTTCAGCCATTTGGAGAGCCTTGAATGAGAAGAAGCTGATAGAAAGCATTTTGGCTGAGGCTCAAAGGAGCTGCTATACCACACAAGGTCAGCATTGCCCTGCATGCAATTGATATCTGCTTCTGCAGTCAGTAGTATTCATGTAGAAATATAAAGGAATAGGCTGTGGGGCAAAGATGGGGAAACTGGGGGCTCTGCAAGTATTGCTGAACCACAAATACCAGAAGTCTCAGTCAGTAGGAGCAATTCTAGATGGACTATCAATAGAGAACAATCAATTTTACAATCTCTCTAGGGCAAAGGCCTCACAAACTGTTTAGAATAGCAATTTAATGACCTCTGGATACAGTATTCTAGCCTAAGAGATACTAGGATGGAACTGATAGAAGCTATAACACAAAACATCTGGAGGGCACTAGAATCTATAAAAGGGGAAAACTGGACTGCAAAATCAAAATGACAGCATGCCAGTTTAGGTTAGGTTAGGATGAAAACAGATGGGAAAGGAAAAATGATGATTTAGAAGTTAAGAGGGACAACTACACAACCCAAGGGCTCCAGATTAAGACGATTGAAGAGAAGAAACTGTTAAGACACATAGGAGATGAAGTTATAGTAGTAGTAGTAGTAGTAGTAGTAGTAGTAGTAGTAGTAATAATAATAATAATAATAATAATAATAATAATAATAATAATAATAATAAAGTTGGAAGGGACCTTGGAGGTCATCTAATCCAGCCCCCTGCTCAGGAA
Source organism: Crotalus tigris (assembly GCF_016545835.1). Classification (NCBI taxonomy): domain Eukaryota; kingdom Metazoa; phylum Chordata; class Lepidosauria; order Squamata; family Viperidae; genus Crotalus; species Crotalus tigris. Next base: position 1,525,636 of record NW_024100213.1, on the reverse strand, counting down.
GGAAACCCTATACCATTTCAGACAAATGGCTGTCCAGTCTCTTCTTAAAAACTTCCAGTGTTGGAGCATTCACCACGTCTGGAGGCAGGTTGTTCCACTGGTTAATTGTTCTAACTGTCAGGAAGTTTCTCCTTAGTGCTAGGTTGCTTCTCTCCTTGATTAGTTTCCATCCATTGCTTCTTGTCCTGCCTTCAGGCACCTTGGAAAATAGCTTGACTCCCTCTTCTTTGTGGCAGCCCTAAGATATTGGAATACTGCTATCATGTTCCCCCTTGTCCTTCTCTTCATTAAACTAGACATACCCAATTCCAGCAGCCTTTCCCTATATGCTTTGGCCTCCATTCCCTTAATCATCTTTGTTGCTCTTCTCTGTACTCTTTCTAGAGTCTCAACATCTTTTTTACATCGTGGTGACCAAAACTGGATGCAGTATTCCAAGTGTGGCCTTACCAAGGCATTGTAAAGTGGTATTAATACTTCACGTGATCTTGATTCTATCTCTCTGTTAATGCAGCCTAGCACTGTGTTGGCTTTTTTGGCAGCTGCAGCACACTGCTGGCTCATATTTAAATGATTGTCCACTAGGACTCCGAGGTCCCTCTCACAGTTACTACTATTGAGCAAGGTACCCCCTATACTATACCTGTACATTCGGTTTTTCTTGCCTAAATGTAGAACCTTACTTTTTTCACCATTGAATTTCATTTTGTTAGTTGATTACACAAAGCAAGCTGAAATGTACCAACACCTCCTTCACCAACCTCAGAGGTTTCTTCCCCAAAATACATTACAATACTTGCTCTGACTGGCGAAGAAGCTCTTGGATAAGCAGCGAAATGTCTCAAACTAAGAAGAAAAATAAGGAAATATTTGATGTTGTAACTTGAGATTTGTACTAAAGATTTATGTATGTTATTGAACTATTGATTGACCAACCACCACGTTGCTTTTTAAATACTTAATTGTAAAATTAGAAAATTAATAAAATATTTAAAAAAAAAATAGGTCCGGTTGCCACGACTCAAACTTTAGACAACTTTACCTGGATAACTGGTAACTAGATAACTGTATATCATTGATGTACAGTTTCTGTTATTTGATATCCTGATATCAAATAAGACTTTGCATGCAGTTGCACATGAGCGTAGGAAAAAATGCCAACAGTGCTATCTGAGCTTCAGATTGTCTTTCCCCTTTCAAACATAAAGCACTGTTCAGCCCATTGGTGTCTAGGGTGGGATGGTGCTGAAAGAAACAAGATGGTAGCTTTCATTGCACAGAGACTACCACTGTTTTTATTATTACTTGCTATCTCCCTGGATGCCCCTGATATAGCCCAAGTACCTATGGATAATTTTGTGGAAAAAAGGGAGACTTTGGCTAAAAGCCATCCTTCAGAGATTTGGGGGAGTGGTAATATTAGCATATCTGGAGATCAGCAAGCAAGGAACAATAAGGGGGAAGGCATGGAGGATAGCAATGGGTAAAGATGATCAGTCTTTTCCCTCATCTGGAATTCTATGATCTTGTATAAATGAAAGTGCTTTCCATTAATGTAAAGCCACTGCTAGATCTAATCCAGACGTTATTTTTTTTAATGCAAAATATTCAACTATCTGAAAAGGCATGTCTATGACAGGTTGTATCACATGATTATTTTGAAATTATGAATTAATTCATAGAACAATTCACACAAATGTTAAGTGATAATGTGATTTTAATACACCCAAGACCTAGGTGGAATTATTTTAATGTAAAAAAACTCCTATTGGTGGTCAAAGTTTAATTTAATTCGCTGATATGTCTCCAAAGACTTCAACTACTTTGCTGACATTTCCCTGCTTTATTATGTTCTTCTGCTTACTTTAATTCCTCTTCCTTCAAAATATCTTTGTGAATACAGGTAGTCCTCGACTTACAACAGTTCATTTAGTGACCATTCAAAGTTACAATGGCATTGAAAAATGCGACTTATGACCATTGTTACAGTTACAACCTTTGCAGCATCCCTGTGATCATGTGATCAAAATTCAGATGCTTGGCAACTGGTTCATATTTATCACTGTTGCTACGTCCCAGGGAGGTCACGTGATCACTTTTTACAACCTTCTGACAAGCAAGGTCAGTGGAGAAGCCAGATCCACTTAACAGCCAGATTGCTAACTTATCAATTGCAGTGGTTCACTTAACAACTGTGGCAAGAAAGGTTGTAAAATGGGGCAAAACTCACTTAACAAATGTCTCGTTTAACACCAGAAACTTTGGGCTCAATTGTGCTTATAAATCGAGGACTAGTAGGCCTCACGTTCTGACACTTAACTGTACAATCTCTCGCCTCCATGCCAGACATTTGCAAAATACAAGCTGCAAAACTGTGTTGGTCAAGCCACATGAACTCTGAAAATGGTATGGCTCTGGGTTACGTACAAAAAGATCATTCCAGGTCTTCTCTCTTCAGTGGGTTTAGGAGACTGAATTATTTTGGAGGCAAGAAGCATAACAGAAGCAAATGCCTTGGGGAGAATTTACTGGAGCAAGATAAAAATGATTAGAAACCAGCAACTTTTAACAGGTTGGATTTTATTGGATTTTCAAGTGAAAAGATGTGAACACCCAAGAACCAGTTTTAGTGCTAAAGAAACCTATGTTTTAACAGGGACTCTGTATTCAGCGTTTGTTCTGTACATATTTAAGACCAATATTCTGCAAGCTTTCTTTGTAATCTGAACCTTTATGAGATTTTAAGTTGTGCACATCAAATTTCTTATGCTATATGTAACCTTAATTTTGGAACTTTTTGTTCAATGGCCTTTTTTCAGGGGTTGGCGGCAAAGAACAAACCAGTTGTCATTGTGATCTGAATGAATTGATGCGTTTTCAACTTTTATTTTCAATGCAGAATATTGCATTCTTAAAAAAAATAAGATTATGGTAAACTCCTTGAAATGGGTTCAGAGTAAACCCCTTGCTGGGTCTGCAGCGAAACCCAGACAGTTTTGTATTTTTTAGACAAATATTCGGAAGAGTTTCCCCAGCTGCAGATTAAAGAACGACATACTTCTGAGAATCCCCTCAATGGAAAATTAGTCCTATCCGGCCAGGGAAAGTAGTGCTTCTCCGGCCGGCACCGCTAGATCTCGGCCTTCGTGGGTTCTGCTCAGGCAAAGACCAAGTTTCAGGTCTTGCGTCGTTTGTCCCCGTAAGTTGCCCAATGAATAAACGGAATCGGCGGCACCCTCTCCCTTTAGGACCCGGGTGAAAACTGAAGCCGGGAAGGGGCAGAATGCAGCCCACTGCGCAATGCACACGATTTCATACTTCAGCATCTTGGAAACCTGGGAGACCCACAGCAGCGGCCACACCGATCCAAGAGGGGGCGTGGAGAGGCAACGCTTTGAGTCGCTTCCAGGAGCAAAGCCAAGCCGCTGCAGCTGCCCGCGCAGAGCCCTGCCTTCCTGCCTCCATCCTTATTGATTTCTTCGCTTCTCGCATCTCTCTCTCTCTCTCTCTCCCTCTCTCTTTTTTTTAAACTGAGAAAGAGAGATGCGCGCGACGGCTTTGCCAAGGGTTTGATCGGCCAGCCCAGCCAAGCAGGCTGTATGCATTTGCTGTGTGGATGCTGCCGCCGCTGCATTTGCTTGCTGGCCTTGGACCAGAGCCGTTCGTGTATTGATCGGGCAACGTAGAAGCCCTCCGATTTTTGTTTCTTCTTTTTCTTCACCCACGCCCACAGCCTCCAGCTTGAAGCTCCCCTAGAAGGGAGGGAAGGAGGGAGGGAGGACCTAGAGAGCTTTGCAGGGAAAGTTGCGAGTCACCAGGGAGGGGGGTCGCGGGGGCGATGCCGTGTGAGCCCGAGCTGCTGCAACGGCAGGAGAGAGGGGGCTCTTCAGTAACAAGAAGGGGCCGAGCCCCGTGGGCAGCTGCTGCAGCAGAAGCTACGTCCCTCTGAAGGAGGAGGAGGAGAGGAGCACGGCGGCGCCGGAGTGGAAGCATCATGAATCCTGTGAGGCGTCGGGCGCTGCGGCTGCTTCTGGCCTGGGGTGAGCCTTTCCTGATTCCCGGGGGGTCGCTTCGTAGTAACGGGGCATGGGGTGTTTTCAGTCCGCGTGCAGGCTCGAACCAGGAGAAGGAGGGTCGCTCCAACGCGTCCTGGACAAAGAGGCAGGCGGCGCGGCGCGGCGCGGAGCTGGGAGCGGGCTCCGGGCTGCCTGCTTGCCTGTCTGCCTCCCTGCCGCCGCCTATGGAGCCAAGGAGCGGCGCGGTGGGAAGGTTCCAGCCGTCCCCTGCGGGCGTTGGGCCGGTCTGGGCAGGAGCAGCGAAGTGGCGGTTCTAGCTGCTCTGCTTGCTCGGTCGCTCGCTCGCCGCGTTGGGCTCCCTTAAGGCGCGAACTGGAGAGGGGGGCCGATCCGTTCGGCTGAGGTGGGAGCCCGAAGGGATCCTGAGGCTTTCTTGTCACGAGGGAGGTGGGAGGAAGAGGAGCCCACTAGGAGGAAGGACGTCTTCATTTTGGCCGCGCAACGCCGTTTCTTTCCCAGAAGGTTTCTCTAGGTCTAGGATGTCACCTCAGGATTGCAAGAAGTTACTTTCCTCCTGGCTGGGTCAGTGAGACGCTGCTATTTTTCTGGAAATACTTTTTTTTAAAACTCTGTTCAGGAGGTACAAAAACCAGAAATAAGCCAACCATATTGTACCCCAACATATTTTATGCCTAATATGATTGGATTATGGTTCAATATCTCAGCCAAATCCAGAAAGCTAGCCTTCCTGAGTAAATGATTGGAAAAGCATGTCTTGGGAACACAACCTTGATGAGACAGACTTTAAAAACTTCTTAATACATTATGCTAAGTTGTGACTATGTTGTGACTTGCTAAGATAGAAAGCCGGGTTTCCAAACTACATATAGGTTCACACAAAGCATTAGGCAAAATAAATAATCAGGTGTGCATCTTGGGCTTAAAATTAATCAGATTTTAATAAAATCTGAACAGTTAAGAGTTCTCTGTTGGTAGGAGAAGCTAAGGGTGAAAGGAGCTCAAGATGGGAGAGTTCTTAAAGGATATATGAAAAACACACTTACAAATATTTAATTTCAGGAGAGAAAAATGGAGGCAGCACAAGCCAGTGGGGCTACCAACAAGCTTTGTGAAGATCTAAAAATGAAAAGAGGACAGGTCAGAAAGGAAGAGCATGGACAGTAGATTGAAACTGTAGAGCTGGCATCAAGCAAACAAATGATCAGAATAAGCTGACAAATGCAAGGGAAACTAAGAATGATAAAGACTTCTTCAGTTTCATTCATGTACCCTAGATAACTGGTGGAGGAGGAGAAAGAGAGGAAAGGAAGATGGAGCAAACTACAGATTGGTGAAACATCAATGTCTGGGAAGATTCTAAAATAATCACAAAAAGATCTGTATTTAGCACTCTGGATATTTTACAGTTGTTACCAAAACTCAATATAGATTTATCAAAAACAAATCCTGATAGGGTAGCTTTGTCTCATTTCTTTGGTCAAATAACTTAATAAATTGTGGGTATATTCTGACTGCTTGAAGAATCCCATGACATATAAATTGATAAGCTACCTAACTGTGGGGTGGATGACATAACAATGAAATGACTATTAAATGTACACATACATCGGGCATGTTAAACTAGTGATGTCATGTGACATCACGCGACGTACCGGAGCTTTTTTGCCATTGCCGGCAATGGGGTGGGCGTGGCTCCTGTATGATGAAACCGGCCCATGGGCCGGCAGTTTGACACCCCTGACATACACATCAAATCATTGTTAACTCCTGGTGAATACCTGAATTAGTCCCTGCAGTTTTCAGAAGTGGTTTTGCCATTGCAGATGTCAATGATTCCTCATCAAACTGATATTAAGTGAAGTGCTACAAGAAACTGTCCTAGATCCTCAGCCTGTCATGTTTATTAATGATTTGGATGAAAGATGACTAGAAAGTTTGTCTGATTGGCAGATGGCATACAGTTAGCTGGATTAGCTATTATCCTAAAAGACTGAGCTAAAACTCAGTGGAATTTAACAGGCACAAGTGCGGGGGAAACACCGGGAAACAAAGATCAAATACACAAGTACAGGAGGTGGGGATATATGACTTGGTAGTGATTTTTTTGAAAGGGTTAATTGCAAAGAGAATAAAGTAGAAGTGAGCAATATGATTTGGTTGCAAAAAAGAAAAATGCAGTTTTAGGCTGTAACAACAAAAGTATTATTTTCTAGTAAGTGCTTCACTTGATTCTAGCTTGATCACATTTCATATCTAGTATTGTATCCACTTTTGGACACCATACTTCAAAAAGGAGTCAGAGAAATTGGAACAGGTTCAATGAAAGACAGCGTGGCTCACTGGGAGATCATGTCTTGAAGGAGCTGGGTGGCATTTAGGCTAGTAAAAAGATTGTAAAAGATTGAAGAGATAGATATGAGAGCATTCTTCAAATATACGAAAGGACATCACATAGGGGGAAAAAGTCAAAGTGTGTTTACTTTCCTTCTAGAATGAAGGACTCATAATAATGGATTTCAGGTACCAAATACCAAATTCCAATTGAATGTTTGGGAGGTTTTTTTTTAAAGGTTGTTAGTTTTTTTAACAATTTACTAGTGGAAATAATTTCCCAAATAAATGGTTAGACTTAGTTTCATAGTATGTGTCCAGATGAGGCCTGCACAATAATCTATCTGGTATAGCTTAATTTGTATGCATATACAAAATGTTCTGGGCATGGAAGGGCTGGTTTGGGGTGGTCTATGTATGGATCACAATATTAGTGCTTTGGGCACAGACCTGAAATAAGTGCCTTTGGTCTGAGCATGGACCCAAAACACATGTATTCCAGAAAGACATTTTCAGGGGAGTGAAAACAGGAAAAAGTCAAGGTCAGTGGCAATGGTGGTGGTTAAGCAGACACAGAAAAAAGGAAGGATTTGTGTGCTCATCTGTGTGCTATTGCTGCCACCACTGAATTCAAGTATGCATATCCAATTTAACCAGCTAGCTCCTCCCCCCCCCTTTCCAATGTCTTCCCTGGCCTATCTCCTTTTAGCCACTTCTGCTACTCTTCTTTGTTTGGGATTCAAAACAAAATACATTTCTTATGACAGGCATGCCTGTCACTTTGCTTGCTGCTTTGAGCAGCAAGTTGGCCCAGTGGTCCAGTCTTTGATTCTATGAATCTTGTCTTATATGAGAGCACCTAATGCTTGTAAATGAGCATGCTATGCCACCTCATCTAATTTTGGTTTATTCGTTCTTAAACAAACTCCTGTTTACGGTGATGTGTGATCACATTATTACTTGTGTCTGTATAGTAAAAGCCTTTGTTTGAGACATCTCAACATTCCGGTTTAAGCTTTAATAGAAGAGAATATCACTAGCTCAGGGATGAACTGAGGAAGGCTCCGTGCTCTCTGAGCTTGGTTCTTTACTAACAGATGTTTCATTACCTGACTAGGTAAAATCATGAGTGCTAATGAGTCTGGGGTTGCTCTCTGTTAATATAAAATAGCTTGCCTGCCTGTAGTATTGGGGGTACAGTTTTTTCTTTGGTAGTTCCTTGAATTGCATATTATTTTCTGCTTGATTGTCTGGTGTTAATCCCTGCTTATCTGGGTGTTGGTTGCTCATCCAAGCTAAATCCAAATCCTAGACAAAGCTAAATTCAAAAACACCAGGGAATTCCTAGAAGCTTGGCATTCAGATGAATGAGCCAAAAAAGACACACAGAGATAAACCACATTTACATATCACTCAAAAGAAACAATACAAAACTAAAAAGGAAACAAAACAAACAGAACATATCCTCTCCAGCAACCAAAACCCAGATAAGCAGGGATTTAATATCAGGAAAATAATCAAGCAGAAAATAATGCCCTAACCAAGGAACTACGAAGGAGAAAAACGCACCCACACCAATACTGGCAGGGCAAGCTATTGTATATAAACAAGGAACAAACTGTACATTCACACTAGCACTGATGATGTTACGTAGTTGGATAATGAAATGTCTGCAAGCAAACAAACCTAAAGAGCACCAAGGACTCCAGAGTTTAAGCTTTATTGTACAGTGGGAACAGGAAGTCATAATCAATGTATTTGTTTTAAATATTTGTTTCTTATGGTGGAAAAGTTGAAATGTTGCCTGTCTTTAGTGTTCTTGCATAGAATGAAACCTCCACCTATCAAAAATACTTATTGAAACTATTGTTAACTTTCAACTTTGAAGTTTAAGGGTCATTCCATATATTATATGCTATCTGAGAAAACAGTGTCCTATAAGTAGTTCTCACTTAACAATCACAATCAGGACTGGCAAATCTCTTGCTAAATGGTATGATTGATAAGCAAAACATGACAAACTTAAAACATCACTTCTGCTGCAATCACTAAGTGAGTTGAAGTGGTTAAGCAAGACATCATGTGACTATGACCTGCAATTTTATTGGCAGCTTCTTCATTAATTGTTTGTCAAAAGATTGCTGTGAAGCTGCCAAATGTCAATCATGTGACTGTGTGGACTGAGTCATAAAGTTATTTTTTCAGCACTGTCATCACTTCAAACAGATGCTAAACAGGGTAGCTGTCAAGCAAGGTTTATCTACATATATTACCTGACTGCAAGGTGCACTAAATTACAGCAAATGAGAAAATCGTAACAGTGTGTAGCTATATCATATAATGTTGGAACACCCAAATTTTTATTGATACTTATTTGTACATATGACTCAGTTTCAGTATTAATGTAGTCAAATTGGTCTCCAGCGTTGCTTGCCTGTCGAGACTGCTTAATGTTTAGGTATTTCAATTTTTATTCATTTTGTTTGGTGGAATATAATAATTTACCTTAGAAACAATGAAAGAATATTTGATGTAACTCACTTTCCCATACTATGGTTGAACTGGAATTGCTGCTCTACTTCTCTCTAGGAGATTGTGTAATTTTGTGCCACATTGAGAAAATGTTAACTTTTGGTTTCTCTTCCATTTCAAGATATCTTGATTCTTTATAACTCCTTTCCAAGAAAAACATAGTGTAAGTGACGTTTCTTTTAACAAAATTATCTGAGCAAACAACCTCAATTTATAATCTCAATGAGCTATGCACAATTTTAATTTTAAACATTTTTAAACAACTACTTTAACAAATTTATGGGTGATATACTTGGAAAGATACAAATTGACCATTCTGATGATCATATGACTTAAACTACTTTTACCAATAGGCTCCATCTTAATTTTCTATGTTTCTGAAGGAAATCTGTAGAGAAATAACTATATATGTTGGAAATTAACTCTAAAATACTCAGCTTTAGAATTAAATGTTAGGGACACAGCCTTCTGTAGATGTCATAGTTTGACTTGGAAACTTCTCCAAGTCCCAGATATTTGGAAGTTCTTAGACAAAGCATTCTGTACTAAAATATAGACTCAGATTTATTATTTTTATATTATCAATATCTCTTTTTAAAAATTGTGAGATAGAAAGTATTAATTAAACCCATACAGTATATTGCAAGGACTGATACTTTGTCCTGCAGCCAACTGTTGTATGAGACTCATTTTGTTTGGACATAGAATCATAGGATTGGAGGTCTCAGAGGTCTTCTAGTCCAGTTCCCTGCTCAAGGCAGAAGACCTTATACCATACTGATCAAATGGCTGTCCAGTTTATTTTTGAAAACCTCCAGTGATGGAGCACCCACAACTTGTGGAGGCAAATTATTCCATTGGTTAATTGTTGTCACAGTCAGAAAATTAATCCTTACTTCTAACTAAGATCTCTCTTTAACAAGCTTTTACCCATTACTTCTTGTCCTGCCCTCTGAAGCTTTGGAGAATAAGTCAATCCCCCTCTTCTTTGTGATAGTCCCCTCATGTCTCCCTCTCATCCTTCTCTTTGATAGGCTGGATATACATAGCTCCTTCAACTGTTCACCACTATTTAAGGCTGATTCTTGTTATGATCATGGAAGAGTATATACTTTCCTGGGATGTCAGAGCAGATCTGTCCCAAATCTAATCCTTTTAAAAGAGTTGGATGATAGCTCTCCTCATCCCTAACCAGCATGGACAATTTCAAATATATCTAATATTGTTCCATACCATTTGGAGGAAGGCTCTTCCAGACTATGAAGTTAGTATGATGGAACCATAAGAAAGGGTTTTTGGATACACATTTAAGTCAGTCCAAGGATTAAAGCCTAGTTCCAGAGCTTAGCTTAGATCTGGTTAGGTTTAGTCTTCCTTCAGTGGATCATAACCTTTTTTTAATACAGTACTCTCTTTATGGTTCTGGGTTTCTAAAGTAGAGGTACCATTGACTTTTCTCAGTAAACTCTTGTAAAGATAAATAGGGGCATGAAATGAAATGCACTTTCCAGGCTCAAACTACAGGGACTACGAAATGATAAATTATTTCTGGTGCAATTATTTTGCTGCGTAGTTTCTTTATACTAGTGTTTAAAGGCAGATTTTGAAAATGGCCTCTGGGAAATTTCTAAGATGGCTTTATAGAAAAGAATTTCTGGCATCCTTTACTTCTGATTATCAGGTCTTAGGGTACTGCAATGAGGCCTCTAATAAAATTAAGCAGATCTTAATGATATGCAGATATAAAAATCAAGTGGTTTCATATACAGGAAGAAAAAATATAGAACAACTAAAAGCAGTTGATGATAGTTGTTAGTATAAATGCAATGACATGTGGTCCTTTTCAAATTGCCGGCAAGTAACCTGCAGCTGATGGATAGACTAATAAAAGACCAAATGGATACTTCTTTAAATGGCAGGAAATGCTAAAAGGGCAGAGAAAGATGAGGAATTCACGAACAATCCAAATTCTTATACAAGTGATGACTCTTACATTTAAAGGAAAACTTTATAATATTTTTTAACAGGAAGTCACAACTAGAAGTTTGAAATCTTCCACAGATGGCTTTCTATTTATAAAGTCTTCCTTAAACGCATCCCCTTCTGTTTATGTCTTGATCAGGTTCACAAAACAGGCTAGGACAGGTTCACTGTGAACTGATTTTATTAGCCATGGAATAAACTACAGCTGTCTGGCTTCATACAAATACATTAAGCCAGAGAGACAAACTACATTATATTTTAGCATACTGTAATGTATAAACCCACACTCAATCTTTGAACTGAAAATTAAAAATACAGTAGTTCCTTTATCCTGAATCCTGAGGATGTCTAGCTTGTTCTTCAGTGGACCTACCAGATGTGGCCACAAAACTCCAGACAACTGCTAGTTTAGAGGGTTTCAGATTTTTTCAGAAAAGGAATCCCTGATCAAGAGTCAAAACTCTAGTGATTAAAAAAAATGGCACTATCCAAGTGACCTTCTATAGTCTTTCAGAAAACTTCATCAGGTTCTTGCAGAATGGTAATGTTCCACAGCTAGATGACAATATACCGAAAAATACCACCTTTTCATTACCACCTAGTAGACATCTGCATTTTTGTAGCATAGATCTGCTATCTCTAGCTGATCATTGTGATCATAGTCACTCCTCTCAAAAGTAATTGTCAAACATGACTGTTTCATTGCAACATTATCAAATAAAGCTATTAAAATTATTTGCCTAAATTTCATTTTGGCCAAGATAAAAATTGCTTCCCTCAAAGAAGTGCTGTTAACTTCTTCATCTGTTAGACCTAAAACTTATTTTGGCCCTTTTAATTCCCATTTGTAGAATGACTCCTAGATACTGTAATTTTATGGCAATGAGAAATAGCAGACACAATCTGAAGCTTGCTAAATTCTTGATCTAATTTATAATCAATGAAAGTTGTGACAGTTCAAAGGCTTGAATTAGTTTTCCTCCTGGGGCTGTGGGTATTCCATAGGGGGCCAAGGAGGAGCAAACGAGAAAACATAAATGAATACATATTTTGATGACATCACTGCATATGCATCACTCTTTAGGTGTCATCATAGTTTGCTGAAATCACTACTGGATGGGAACTTTCTCTTGTAGAGGTCACAAAAGAAACTGGGTTCTCACATTGTGTAATACCCTAATATTAATTTTATGGTGTAGTGGCAAACCAAAGGCACTTTGATTACAACATGGTTATGGCTTGTTCTGTAAACTCAGCCCTTTGAGTGAATGTTTAAGGCACTAAGAACTATACGTGACACAAAATAGATCAAAATGCACGTACCTGAATAAGGAAAGCTACTGTAGGATTTATGGATCAATAGGGAACCTGAATGTAAAAATAGTGACTTCATGGTGTCCTGCAACTAAGGTCCTATAGTTTGCAAGCCCTTCAAAATGTTTTTTTGGACTTCTTGGTTTTAGTTTGCAGCCCTGGAATTTCCTGAGATTAATCAAAATTGCTTAGCTCAGCCAGATGCTGCCATCCAGCTGAGCTGTCAGGCTAGAAATTGCTACTTTAGAGCTCTTTCCAATATTGACTGGCAGCAAACCAGCAGGTGAGATGACCCAGAAAGACTCTATTCGCAATTTGAGATAGAGCTGGACTAACATTGATCTCCACAGATTTCAAACTAGAGTCTTGGACTTTAAGAGAGCTAATTTCAATAAACTTAGAGCTTGGGAAGGATTCCATGGATGAAAATCCTCAAAGGGAAAACAACCCAAGAAGCTTTGGAAACTTTCAAAAGTGAGATTATAAAAGCCTATTCTAGCACAATACTAATGAAGAAGAAAAATGACAGCTCTGAAAAGAAGCCAGCATGACTGCATAAAGAACTCTCTGATAAATTGAAAAACAAAAAGGTATAAAAAAGGTATAAAAAACTTGGGAAGGATTCCATGGATTAGAATCCTCAAGGGAAAAACAACTCAAAAATCTTGGGAAATTTTGAAAAGTGAGATTATAAAAGCCCAATCTAGCACAATTCCAATGAAGAAGAAAAATAACAGCTCTCAAAAGAAACCAGCATAGCTGCATAAAGAACTCTCTGATAAATTGAAAGACAAAAAGGACAAGTATAAAAAGTGGAAAGAAGGGCACATAACTAAGACAGAATATTAGCAGTAACCCCGCGCCTATAAAGATGAAATGAGGAAAGCTAAGGCTCAAAATGAACTAAGGTTTGTGACAAAAGTCAAACATAACAAAGAAAAAAGCTTCTTTCAACATGTAAAAAACAAGAAAAAATCAAGGAAACAATTGGTCCATTAATGGGAGAAAGTGGCAAGAAGGTGACAAGCAACAAGGAGAAAGCAGAACTGCTTAACTTGTTTTTTGTATCCGTCTTTACATAAAAGGGAAAAAAAAACCCTATCAAAAATAGTACCGCAAAAAACAGTAAGTAAAAACAGGCAAGAAAATGACAAGTGAGCACCTGTCCACCCTAGATGACTTCAAATCACCAGGACCAGATGGACTACACTCCAAGGTTCTGAAGGAACTGGCAGATGTGATCTCAGAACTACTGAACTATATCTTTCAAAGATCCTGGAGCACTGGGAAACTACCAGAGAACTGGAAAAGAGCTGATGTAGTTCCCATCTTCAAAAAAGGAAAACAAATGGATCCAGGAAACTACAGACCTATCAGCCTGACCTCAATATCTGGGAAGATTCTGGAAAAGTTAAGCAATGAATCAGCAAACACCTACAGGCAAACAAAAGTCATTACTAAAAGCCAACATGGGTTTGTCAAAAACAAATTATGCCAGACAAATCTTATTGCATTATTTGACAAAGTGACAAAATTAGTGGACCAGAGGAATGCTGTGGATATAATTTACTTGGACTTTAGTAAGGCATTTGATAAAATAGACAGCAACCTATTATTAGATAAGATAGAAAATGTGGGTTAGACAGAATCACTACCAGATGGATTTGTAGCTGGCTGACCAGCCATACTCAGTGTGGTCCTCAATGGAACTGCATCTACATGGAAGGAAGTATGCAATGGGGTATCCTAAGGCTCTGTTTTAGGACCACTACTCTTCAACATCTTCATCAGTGATTTGGATGAGAGTACAGATGGGGAACTCATCAAATTTGCAGATGACACCAAGCTGGTAGGAATAGCCAACTTTCCAGAAGATAGGCTTAAGATACAGAAGAATTTTGACAGACTTGAACATTGGGCGCTATCTAACAAAATGAATTCAATGGTGAAAAAAGTACAGTTCTACATTTAGGCAAGAAAAACCAAATGCACAGGTATAGTATAGGTGGTACCTTGCTCAATAGTGGTAACTGTGAAAGGGATCTTGGAATCCTAGTAGACAATCACTTAAATATGAACCAGCCATGTGCTGCAGCTGCCAAAAAAGCCAACACAATGCTAGGCTGCATTAACAGAGGGATAGAATCAAGATCACGTGAAGTGTTAATACCACTTTACAATGCCTTGGTAAGGCCACACTTGGAATACTGCATTCAGTTTTGGTCACCACAATGCAAAAAAGATGTTGAGACTCTAGAACAGGGGTGTCAAACTGCCGGCCTGCAGGCCGGCCATGTCACGACGAAACCGTGCCCACCCCATTGCCGGCAATGGGGAAAAAGCTCTGATACGTCATGCATGTCACGTGACGTCGTGAGTTTGACTTGTCTGCTCTAGAAAGAGTGCAGAGAAGAGCAACAAAGATTATTACGGGACTGGAGGATAAAATATAAGGAATGGTTGCTGGAATTGGGTATGTCTAGTTTAATAAAGAGAACATGATACCAGTGTTCCAATATCTCAGGGGTTGCCACAAAGAACAGGAATCAAGGTATTTTCCAAAGCACCTGAAGGCAGGACAAGAAGCAATGGGTGGAAACTAATCAAAGAGAGAAGCAACCTAGAACAAAGGAGAAACTTCCTGACAGTTAGAACAATTAACCAGTAGAACAACCTGCCTCCAGAAGCTGTGAATGCTCCAACACTGGAAGTTTTTAAGAAGAGACTGGACAGCCATTTGTCTGAAATGGTATAGGGTTTCCTGCCTGAGCAAGGGGTTGGACTAGATGATCTCCAAGGTCCCTTCCAACTATTCCGTTCTGTTCCGTTTCATTTTTAGGTGTCTGGCTGGATTTCTATACTGCTGATTCAGTCGGCCCTTTCTTCTCCTTTGCTGCCAGAGGTGTTTCCTGGTGGTGTTACAGCAGTGGCCTTTCACAGTCATCTTGAGACAATTTTTGCAAGAGTTCCTATGACGTTCTTATTACTTTTCTAAAGATCAGGGGCTGATTTTGGTATTGTCACTTCCTCCTTGTTCTCATCCTCATTAGATCCTCAAGATTTCATAAATAAATAAACAAATCCTACATTTAAAGGAGGTGAGTTGCATATGTGTGCACCTCATAGTTTGACACATCATAGCAACTTCCATCTATACTTTACACAGGTGGAAAGAATTGGGTGACATTCCTCTAAATGTCCTTCCTTTCTGTCCATGGATAATTCTAAAATATTTATAGTCTTGTTGAGTTTTCTACAAGGCTCTATACGATTATCCCCTATGCTACAACCCGAATCATTAACTAACATTTGTTTCCCCTTTTGCTACAAACTCAGAAAATATTTAGGGCTCTTGGGAATGAGGGTGTGCTAAAATCTCTGTAGGGAGTCTCTCTTTCCCTGCTTGGACTATTATGAGAAGAATGCTGGCCTTTCACCTATGTTTTCTACAGTCCTAATTAGAACTGATTGCTCTGCTGGGCTTCCTAATTCTGCATTCAGAATGTTCTACCACCAAATAAGAGACAGTCAGCAAAAGGAAGGAGGTAGAGAAAAGAGCGCAAGAAAAGTACAAGATAGATGCTTTGCAATAATTCTGGGGAAACAGCCATAGGAGTTCTGTATGGCTCCTGACCTTTCTTCATATGCACAAGTAAAGTCACTGAGAACAGTCCATCGAGCTTTAAAGTCTGGAGGAGTCTCTCATAGGTGCTACCGTCACTACTTTTTTACCCTGTTGCTTGTGAATGTGCATGTCACTCCCCAAAGGAGCACTGGCACTGTTACAAGAATGATATAAGCCTATATTTATCCACACCATGCCATTTCTTTGTCAAGACAAATAACTTACGATGCTTCTGCTTTGACTGCAGAAAGGAAGGTAGCAAATTATGGAGTGGAAAGTTTGTGCTGAGTCACAGATTTGAGACAGTGAAATTGCAATGTGCTGTGAAAAATATTAACGGGAAAAGACTGCCCAACATATTCCAATATGTCCTCAATATCCTTGTAATAAAAATGATTTTCCTGCGGAATGTCATCTTAGCCTCTAGGGAAAAGGGTGTTGTAAGCAGTTTTCACCCAACCAGACCTTCTCTACTATTTCTCCTATGTGTCTTCTTGTCAACTCTAAAGCAGGGATTGAAATGAATCTCTTCCCGCCTCTGCTCTCTTTCTGTACAAAAGAAAAAAGATAATAGCAGAGGAACAGCAAGAATGGGTTGGCAAATCATTTGTTTTTAGCACTAATTCTGGGTCAGTTTTTCATCCATCTGGCAGGAAAAGAACAACAGCAGTTTTATCTGATCAGGATAAAATTCTATCTGCAGAGAATAGCTTGAGATACTGGAGCTGGGCCATGGGTGTTCAGTAGACTGAGTGATCACAGGGATGCATTATGACTTCATCATGGGAAAACTACTTTTGTGTCCATATGTCAGGTGGTTTATCTGAGTATGTAGGTTGCAACATTTATGTAATTACATCATAGTGCAGGTATCATTTTGATGTCATCCCAGTTTTCTGAAGATGCTGATGGATCTTACCGAAACATTTGCAAATACTTTCTGGTAGTATCTTGAATAGTAACTAGAGGCATTGTACCACTGAGATATTGTTTGATATTACGTCTGATCCAGTGGTTCTCAATCTTTTTAATGCTGCGACCCCCAACCGGTCGTAAGTCGAGGACTACTCAACCGGTCGTAAGTCGAGGACTACTCGACTGGTGCAGCACCGTTTGCAGAATGGGACTTTTGGCGGGCTCAGCAGGGCAGAGACAGCCTGGACAACTCCTATTGGCTTTTGAAAGCCAATAGAATTAGACTCTATTCAAGAGAGTCTATTCTATTGGCTTTCAAAAGCCAGTAGAGTAAAAGGGAGTAGCACAGCTAAGGACAAGGGGGAAAAAATGGCGGACTGCGTTGTTTGGCGACCCCTGTGAAATGGTCGTTCGACTCCAAATGGGGTCCCGACCCACAGGTTGAGAACCACTGGTCTAATCAAACTTGACAAACATTCTCCACAACATTGCCTAATATTTTCAAAAGCATTCCCAGTGTTGTAGGGCAATGGATACCATAAGCTGATTTTGCTTTTTGTAAAGATACTTTTCCTTCATATGAAATGGACTTTATGTCAGGCAGCTTCATCAAATCCAACTGAAGTCCCCTCACATTGTTTTATTGCACTTATTCTGATTAGATTGACACATTGCTCTACACCTTAGTCTATGGTTTCTCAAATAAGCCAGAATGATTGGATTCACATATTGCACTAACCATAAATTACAATTTGCAACCTATATTATATACTAAGGCAAAATGAAAGAAACCATATTAAAGTTTGATGCAAGATGTGAACCCTGCCATTTTCTCTTTTCTAAACTGTTGCATAACCAAGTTGTCTAGTAACAATGACTGAGTTCACACATAGCCATAACTGGAGGAACAAGTGAGGCAAGTGATATTTGAGCATTAATATGTAACAGTGGGATTTGTATCAATTTTGTGTCACTATTGCTTGCTGCCTATAGCAGTCAACCATAATAAATATTCTGTTCCTAGATTCTGGACAAGAGAAAGAAGAGTGTGGTTATGGATGTTACCACAGAACTCAATTAGTCTTACACGGTGTAGTAAGAGATTAATCTAGTCTCTTCAATCTCAAAATTTGAGAGGAAAAAAATACAGACAGTTCAAGAAAGTCACAAAAAGATGTACTTGGAGCACAGGCAAGATTCAATCTATTCCAGTGGTGACGAACCTATGGCATGGGTGCCAGAGGCGGCACTCGGAGCCCTCTCTGTAGGCACATGTGCCTTGCCTCAGCCTTGCCTCCCCCCGTGACCCCCTCCTCTCCAGCAGCCACCCTGAAGGAGAGTCACCCTCAAACGTGGCCCACACAAAGCAGTGCAGCCAAGGACATGGCAGCCAGGCAGCATAGACAAGACTCTGCCCTCATGCCCCATCATGCAGTTGATGCTGCAGGGCTGCCCGGGCAATCTGTGGCAGGCCCTGGAGGCAGTGAGTGATCCTGTGGGCAGGCGGGGCAGGGGATGGGGGGCAGAGCGGGGGCAGAGCAGGGAGATGGAGTGGGGATGGGGCCATTTTTGGGGCACTCGGTCTCTAAAAGGTTTGCTGTCACTGACCTATTCTATGATATTCTTCCAACCCTTATAATTTAGTGATTCTGGGAAGTTCAGGAGGACAAAGCCAGGTTTATTTCCAGATGGTGGGTACAGGTCAAACAGTTACAGATGCTTTTTTTAGCAGTCTGATTAACTAAGTGTGTGTTATGCTTGTAACAGTATTCAAAATTTTTCTAAAATTTCCAGTTCCTGAGGAGGCCATTTTGGCCAGGAGTCCCAATTCATTGACCAGGATTTCTGCATTTTTCTATTCTCTGATCCTCAGCTTAATGGAGGCAATGGTCTTACATTAAAAAAACTTGTTTTAGGATTAATAACTACAATAGCCAGTAATGTGACTCTGTAGGTGATACAGAATCTCCAGTGCTTTCATCTTCTGATATATTCTTCAAAAATAATTTATCCTGGGTAGCAATGCAAAGTAGTTTTGTTTGGTTTTAACATAGCATATTATGTGACTGTATCCAATTTTTATTTAAGTGGTAAGTTGATTTGATTGGTTATAGGCTATCAAGTCATCTCTGATGGCTAGTGACCACATATATTTTCTCCATAACAATGTATTCTTAATTTGATCTTTCAGATTTTTCTATGGTGCATTTGTCATCTCTGTAACTGAGTCCATCCACTTTGCTGCTGACCATTCCTTCTCTTTCATTCCATCTTTCCCAGAATTAGAACTGGTAAACCATTGTTTAAAAATCTTATGCTTTAATGTGATTTGTAAACTCAGTTTTTGCCTATCTTTTCCTAACAGCAGTATATGTCTGTATGGAAAGGGAGATCCTTGAAAGTGCTTCCAGTAGTTCATCTGAATTCTCCTATGGCAAATAAAGATTATTAGTAAATGGCCATTTTTGAACCCGCTCCCTATTTTAACCAGTTTCAGCTAGGTGGGTGCTTGGATATGCAAAGGGAAGTCTCTTAGTTTTAAGTTGGAGAGAAGAGAAATGGGCTAGCATGGAAAGAAACCATCTTACCCAAGCCTTATTCCTGTCTTCTGGATAAGATGTTTCAACATCATGAAATGCCAAAAAGGCTAGAAAAATGCAAAGCATTTTTGAGTAGATCATATTCATTTACAGAAAGCTATGAGCTCTCAGTGCATTTCATTTCCTTTTCTTTACCAAATGTTATTTTTTACATACTTTCAATTAAACAGGAAAAACTTCTGACAAACTGATAAAAACATAAAGGTTGTTTTCCTTCATACTTTTTAAAGTGTGCGTTCTGGTTTATTCCCCAATTCATGGGGCTACCACATGATGTTGCTATTTTTAATCATCTTTCATCATGCTTTATTTCCTCTTTGTGATTTTTTTCCCCCCACGGAGATAGTTCCACTTAAACAGAAAGATGCAGGAGAAAAATGTAGCTCTGCAGAGGGTGGTGATGGGCAGTTTCTATAGTTCTTTATTCTTATAAAGCACACAGGTAGAGTAGAATTGACCAGTGACCCTTTGCTTACTTCCCCAAACACAAATGTTCTAATGAACATGTGCCTTATACCAATATGTATAAATATATTCATTTAACACTAGAATTATGAGATAATATTTTCTCTGTTCTTTTGTCTTTTTTACCAGAAGAGGTAGACCGGAAAGCATGGGAACAGGGATAGGATTTTCTTATTTTAGTGGACTTTATGCAGGATACCTGTGCTGGTAGCAGACAATCAGCAGATCAGGGGCCTTACAGTGTTTTACTGAGCTGTTTCGCCATTCCACTAGGTCACAAAGTATCTCCTGTAGGGATAGGAAGCTTACACAGGTAGTCTTCAACTTATGACCACATTTGAGGCCAACATTTCTGTGACTAAGCAAAACAGTTGTTAAATGAGCTTTGCCCCATTTTACAAGCTTTCTTGCTGCAGTTGTTAAATGAATCTGGCTTCCCCATTGACTTTGATTGTCAGAAGGTCGCAAAAGCTGATCACATGATCCCAGGACAGTGCAACTGTCATAAATACATCCCCAGTTGCCAAGCATCTGAATTTTGATCACGTGACTACAGGAATGCTGCAGGAGTCGTAAGTATAAAAAATGGTCATAGATCACTTTATTCAGTGCCGTTGTAACTTTGGGCACTAAATGAATGTTTTGTAAATTGAAGACTTCCCGAAAACCGTTTTTACGGTAACTCCCTGAGCCAATAATCGTTAAAAAGTATTCGCAAGTAAACCCTGCTTTTCAGGCTGCTCTTTTGCTCAGCGTAAAGCATTTATGCCTGATGCAGAGGGCTTTATGCAGAGGGCTTTTCAAAGGTGCTGCTCACATAGCATTTCTAGACTCTTGACTATACATCTTATGGCATTCCTTCTGCAGATTTTAATCAACCTCAGGCATTTGATAGATTCCTTGGTTGAGCTCTCCCTTGCCCTCAGCTAGTCCAGCTCCTGACATGACTCCAGTCTTAAGCCTCCTGACTTGATCCATCTGACAGGTGGTTCCTTCAGACAGACCTCCTTTTTGGCTCCACAGCCGGACTATTATTTCATTGGGAATTTTGTTCTTTGCTCTCTTACTATTTCCTTGCTTGGGAGATACCCTTGCATCTGCCATCCTCTTACAACAGGGCTCCCCCCCCCCTCACAGCTGTTAGCCTGAGGAACAAACCTCCCTTTCTTTGATATCCACCCTGGGTAAACGACACGCTACAGTCCTTCTGCTGTAATCTTCTTGCCCCCATTGGTGGAATTTTGATTTCCTCTCTATTCCCCAATTCTTATTTTGCAGAGGGAACTGACCTTGCCTGCACCCACTTTCCCAGCTGAATTCTGTGAGCCATTTCCACAATTACAAAAGCAGTAATAAAGTTTCCTTGTCAGAATCTTGCTGTGACTTCTAAATAGATGAAAGACAGTTAAGTCACATATGTATTCCTTTCCCATAGCATCCTTTGTGAGGAGTTTTATGCTGTGTGGCTAAATTGTTAATATCAGATTCCATTCCTGACATACAAAACACCATTTTGGGATAGTCCAATTAGATACAAGCATTTATATTTTGTTTTACTTAATCTTATCTGGCTCATGCTCCAATTAAGACTCAAAGACTTTTGCTTTTTCCAAAATCAAAGTTTCACAATTGTACATAGTTTTCTCTGATTCTTTCCACACCTCTTGTAATACCTAGAGATAAATCTATATTTGAATTAAACTCTAGATTGAAACCTGTGCTGAAAGTATACAGTATACAATTATTCCCTTTTGTATTTTCATTAGTGTAATTTTATCTTAGCAAGATACAGTAGTAGTCTGCTTGGTAAATAGGATCATCTTAAGGAGTTTAAACTAGGTAGACAGTTCAGTATTAAATGAGGGTAAATAAACTACTGAGACCTGATCTCCTGCACTAATGGGATTAGTTTTCCTGCAGGCCAAGCTCATCACAAGCGTCTGGGGTTTAATTCAACTTTAGACCTTTCCATAAGGCATGCATAGAGAATAAAGAAGGAGTGACAAATAGATCTGAAGCGGTCCCTGGGGATCTGTTTAAATGTAAACAAAGGTTCTTGAGATCAAGTCTGCAATTTGTTCCTTCATGTAATCAGGTTTCTAAAGTAAGTTTTGAGCAAGATATGCTAATAATCATAATATAATAATTAATAGAATAAAACAGTAAAAACTTTTCTAAACTTACAGCCAGAAGATTCATAAGCTTCTCCTACTACTTTTTGACCTAGAGTTGTACTTCTCAATATGTTGTCAAGAAGTCAACTTTATCACACTTAACAGAACTATGTTAGGAGTAAAATATATTCAGTGCTTCATTGAAAATAGAACTATGTCTAATCTGATATAAATCAGATCTGATTAGAATAGAAAATAAAGAATTACTGTTTTTCATTCAGTTCAATACAACTATTCATACTTCTTCATTCTGTAAAGGTACAGATTGTTAAAACTGAATTCTGCTGCTAGCTTCCTAGGAACTTAGATTGGAATTAATATTTAATTGCTGGTTTATTACACTTACTATATATATTCCACCACCACAACTCTTGGTGGTTTGTATTTAAAATGGTAATACTTTAAGAAGAATGGAAAGACTGATAATTCCTCCAAGTATGTTATTTACCATATAAATATATGCATCAAGGGTCTGTGCTCTGTTCTATGTTTGCACTTGGCAACTTTTTTCTTATTGTGCATAACATGACCGGTAATAGAATTTAATTTTTGTGCTTCTGTTCTGCATAACAATGACTCATGTTTGCATCTTATGAAACTATCCAATAGAACTGAGCAATAGTGAACCAATGTATGTGTCTTCATGAGATGGCAGCTGCCAGAAGATCTAAACCAAGCAAGGCCATTCCTGGTTAGGATTTGCATAGGATACCCCCAGAGAACCCAAGGTTGTAGGCTGGCTCTGGAAATTGAAAAAACATTTGGGAAGACAGTAATAGCCAGTACTGTTGTACAACTGTCAAGAAAAATATGTAGATGTTTCTGTGGTGTCCCCTAAGACCTGACCTTAACCTGTGTCTTCCAGACTAGGTTAAATTATAAAATCAGTACTAGAATAATATAAACAAGTAGCTCTGGGGATTGCCCTTCCCATGGCTCAAGTCCAATTATATGGGGATTGTGTAGTTACTTATGGCTGCTTGGGTC
Source organism: Crotalus tigris (assembly GCF_016545835.1). Lineage (NCBI taxonomy): Eukaryota > Metazoa > Chordata > Lepidosauria > Squamata > Viperidae > Crotalus > Crotalus tigris. The sequence continues at coordinate 1,502,673 of NW_024100213.1, read as the reverse complement.
CACTGCACTCCATTCTTACTTGGAGGTCATTGGAAATGGATGCTGGTGTTACTGAATTTGAAAATCAAAGGATCCTAGCATCGTAACCGTTTGCCCTTCCATTACTCAGGCAGATAGGATTAGTCTCTTTGGTTATAGCCAGTATGTTTATGAGCTTGAATGTGTGTTTATAATCCTAGCCCAATGTTTTTATTCCTTGCTTCCACGGTTTTCTGGATGCTGCTATACTGAGGTGCTAATAATAGCAGAGTGACAGCTGCTATGTGAGGATAAAAACAATCCTAGACACACAGTTCTGCCACCCCCTTTTCTTTTTGTAGCTTCCTTGTAGACCAAACAAGAAGAGCATTGAAGGAAGATATAATCTGACCTGCAAAGATGTTTTCTATAAATCAAGCATATTTGGAAATGTTTTGATCTGAGTGCCTGACGGACTTAGCGATGTACAAATAACACTTGATGAAGTGTGCTATCCCCTGGGTTGCCCAGAGATGTCTTGGTCGGCTGCTTTATTCTGCAATGATTTTTATTTCTGTCTCTGTCATAACTTCTGCTTTCGCAAGCCTTTGCCTTTGTCTAAGCTATTCTCCTGTTTTATTGTTTTATTGTTCTATTGTTTTATTGATCTAAGATGAGATACATGATTGGAGTGGGAGGAGGAGAAGCAGAACCTAGAACAATAAAGGTTTACAAAAATAATATTGAGTCAGTTGTGGAAACTCTCTTCCAAATAAACATTAGATAAATGAATGTTTTCTTACTATTCAGGTGTCCAGAATTACTGGACACCTGCTTCTTTTATTGATTCTTCTTCTGTTTTCATACTGACTACATATACAATTAAATCTAGTCCAAATATTTTTACCTTTGGTAAAAAAAAATTTTTTAAAGAATTTTTTCAGCAAAAAGAAATATAGTGGTTTTAAGATATTGGACAACAATACTGTGTCTAATGAGTCAGGCTGTAATTCCTAGTGTTGCATAGTATACACACCATCTATTATCTATCTGACTCGGCCAACAAAGGAAGTTATATGTATTCTTTATCTATAGAAACTTGGCCTTTCAAGTCAAGGAAAATGCTTTCAAGGCTCTTTTACAGTGAATTACCATCCTAAATTAATGAAAGGTTTGTCTGTAGAATATTTGGAAATAGTAATGAATGGTGGACTGTTAACCAACAGTGTAATAACTGAGGATTATCGTGGAAAAAATGGTTTTTAGAAGTTGCACTGATATGGTTGGCATCCTTCAGTCTCGAGAGACTATGGTATCGTGCTCTGAAAAGAGGTCCTAAGGCAGCATCTGGTGTGGCTAAAAAGGCCAATTCAAGAATGGCAGTCTCTTCCACACTGAAGGCAGAAACAATCTGTCCCCTGTCCAGCCCCCAGATTTTGCTGGTTCTGGGACTGCCTCTTTACCTCAGCCTGCCGCACAAGTGTCTCTGATATAGTGCACTGATATAGTGACTAAACTTCCCTATCAACATAGGAAAACTTTAGTCTCAGAAAAAATATCTAGACTTACAAGAATGAATCGTTGAAATTAAGTCTACAGTGATATGACCCTTTTAAGAAGCAACGTGACGTGGTTACATCCATGCATACAGCAGAAACTCTTGCAACTATGGGTAACCTTTAATATTTCTTTGAAGCCTTTTGAGGGCAGATGGACATTTCAGTGTACACATATAGAGGGTTGTCTGGGTTTGTGCATTGTTTGAAGCTCTTCAAATTGATTCCATGGTAGCAATATATTATGTTTCTTGATCACAAATACAATACACTTTTTCCACTTGAAAATGACCTTTTCCCAGATAGCATATCCATCATCGTTATTGTGCATTTACCTTGAGAACATAGCAATATAAAAATAATTTTAAAAAAGCTTTCCACAGCCTGACATTTTATAGCTTCTACATATGAGACTGTTTTTGAGACCCTACTATATTTTTTTCTTTCTTTCTAGATTCACACAAGCTTTGATGTGGTTCTTTTTTTTTACAGGTTGCCTGTGCATTTGCCTAGCTATGTCAGAAGATTCTGGTACCGAAGGCCTGAGCTCCACTTCTTTAGTAGACTTCATAACAATGTCCCACTTTAAGTCTCTGGATTCCAGTGAACAGACCAACTTAGAATTATCGGCATCTGATTTTGGTCCTGGTGCCCTGCAAGTCTCACCTGGTTCAGGATTTTTCAGTGAGGAAAAGGAAGACTCCAAGGTCCTCCAGTCTCAGTATTTATGGGAAGAAGGTGGAGATAGCAATGATTCCAGTGTGTATGTGGGGCCAGCAGCAGGTAACAATCTTCCGACTATTTTCTTCTACGTTTTGTTAGACTTTTTTGTTAAAAAAAAAAGTGGGCCTTGGGTTTTTCAAACAGTTTTTCCAAATCATGTGTTATTAGAGGGAAATTAATTTAGGTGGGAAGTTTTTAGCCTTATCATTGTGGTGCATAAGATTATGGTATTGAAATAATAGGATGGTAACAGTAATGGTATTGGAAGCCTCTGAGTTGCATTCCCCAACGTTCTCTTAGAAAGAATCATCCCACATGCTAACCAAATCTGTTTCAGTGCCGTTTTCAGGTCTAAAAACTGATGGAAATGAATCTAAACCTCCATTTCATTTAAGAATGCTTGGGGTTGATCGGTTTTGAAGTGGGACACTATCTAGGAAAATTATTTTAGGAACTGTTCTGCAATTATTATGTAAATCTCCCTGGGTGTAATTATGGCTTTCTCAGGACTGGTCTCATTATGAAATACTTTACTAGGCTTGGGAGCATTCCTTCTTCTAAAGAGGAATTTATAATTAAATCCAGCTGACCTTACTTGTTGTAATAGACCCTTAGGAGCAAGTGTTGAACACTTGACACAATGAGAAAGATGAACTGTGGGTTTTTTCTCCATTGTCAGCCTTGAATTGGCTTGGTAATGAATTCTTGCTAGTATTAAATTACCTCCATCTGTTTTTTAGTCATCAGCCATCTTTCTTCAGTGGTCTCAATTTGAATAATTATCAGAAAGTCGAATGTTCTCTGCAAAGCAGGCAGTGATGGACAAGAGCCATCATGTTGGCCCTTTCTGCATTTAAAATGATCTGTATTTCTATTGGACTGTCCTCCCCAAGACTATTTGACAACCCTTTCAATAGTTCCTGTCTTTCCTCCATAGAGAAAAATCATTTATGCAAGTTTAAATCAAACTAAAGCGCAAAAAAACCAAAAAGTGTAGGCAACTATTCATGTCAGGCTGGTTAGAAGCTAGGAAAGATCTATGTTTGTCCTGTGAAATCCTAAGCTTTTTTAACCAGGCCAGTTTTGGTCTGTGTGTTGAAGTCTCCCAGAACCAGCACTTAGGGATTTTTAGATATAGAGTGTTGCCATCAGTTCAGGTAGGAAGACTTACAAATTGAGCAAGACACTTGTAGAATCCCAAACAAGTTGTCCCGAGTGCTTACTAGGGGCTACAAGTGGAGAGAAAATGAATTCCTGTAGACTTCAACATTTCTCTCTCTCCAGCCTCTTGATGTGTCTCAATGCCAAATTGAGCATATCTCATTTTCAGTCCATACTAATAGATATGACAAAGTTATCTGCATGGAGAAAGGTAAATCAACTTATAGTGTGCAACCCATTTTTTGGAAAAAAGAATGCTTTGGGGGGGGGGGGAATTGCAACCAGAAAACAAATTTTAAAAACCTTTGATAAAAAGAAGACAAGATATAACCACAGTGTCAGGATGATGCCTTGTAGGAAATGAATGCATGAATGAAAAATAGCAGTTGTATATCAATTGCCAAGCAATATAAATAATCTTAATGAGGAAAGAATTTGGGCACTAGAGGTTTTGAAAGAACATGGGATAACTTTGTTTCATCAGTCCATCTACTCCAGCATTTGTTATTCACAATGTCCAACTAGATTATTCTGTTCATAAGCAGGAGCTGGAGATGTAATTCTTTTCCACCACCGTGCCCCTGGATGCTACTCCCAACTCAGAGGTAACAATGCATTCTCAGAATTAATGGCCCTTGACAGACCTCTCCTTTATCAATTCATTTAATCCTCTTTTAAAGCCATCATCATATTTTTGACAATAAATTGCACACATTAATGATGAAAGCTTTCACTGAGGACAAAAGAGTTGCATTAAAGAAAGTAAAACTGTGGAAGCTATTTCATTGTCACTGATATTTGAAGGGAGAGGCATTGTTGTCTTTGCATTAATTAAATTAAGTGGGCATTTATAACTTTTCTCAAAGCAAATTCACTCTATTCACTTACCTTGAGTTGAGCATAGTCCCGAGTGTAAATTCTTAGACAAAATTTCTCTTCTTGAATGAGCAAGCAGCCTTTAAGACACCCTAAAATATTTTTTTTAAAAAACAAAGTAGTATATTCAAATTTTGTCCACCAATATTTACTGTACATGACATACATACTGTCTGTGCTTTGGAAAGCAAATTCTTATGTATCCAGTGGATTCTTAAATGCTTCTTTAAAGACTACAAGATTACATCTTCAGTTAATTTAATTAGTAATCTCATTTAATCTGTTGATTAAACAAAATAAAATAACTAGGATTAATTAATTGATATTAAGTAGAATATAATTTAGTTATTTATTTATAATGATGATCTTGAGAAGTAATCTTTTTTCATTCACAGAAATAATCATTTGTATCAATATTCTTCTAACTATATTATTAAATACATATTTCCTTATAATCAGACTCCAGGGTAAATGAAGTTCAGTTACATTTCTTTATTTATAGCATTATGTTCCAAAGATAGCTGCAGATAATATTTGCTTTGTTTTTGCCTGATTTTCCCTTTTGGTTTTAATGTGTTTATGTAAAAGTAATCAGTAGCATGGGATGCAGGGTACTTTAAGACTAGAATATTCTTCTTTCAAAAAGATTCTTCACTGAAATCCTCCAGTGAGGAAGGGGGCTTAGAAAACTAAAGTCAAGATGGTTGCCCCAGTGGTAACATAATTGAACCTATAGGACAGAAACACAGTGCCTTTTTTTATGTGTGTTGCATGTAAAAAGGAAGCTTTTTACATGCAACGCACATAAAAAAGGCACTGTGTTTCTGTCCTATAGTTCAACCATCCTTTTAATTTTTCTGCTCCTCCGCCAGATATCTCTGCTGTTTCTCAATATAATTTGTAATCTCTATTGCAAGAATATAGGAAACAATAAGCTATGAATTTTAGCTTAATAATGGAAAATGTGAACGATGCTATGCAGGTGTGGCTTCTCCATTTCCTCCCACTTATCTTTCCCTTTACCTGAGCAGAGAAAAGAGCCTAGGTGGGTGAGTTTAAACTGATGTCAAACATGAGGTGATATATAGGCTATAGAAATTGAATGAATGAATAAAACAAATACATACATACATACATGCATGCATACATAAATACACACATACATACACACATACATACATACATACACATACATACATACATACATACATACATACATACATACATACATACATACCAGTTTCATAGCCACCATTAAGCATTAGCTGCCAGGCTTCCCACCTGAATTATGCAACAAATTACAAATCTCTGGATACTTAATATTAATTCAGCTCTTGTTTATATTTGGCAGAGAATATCTGAATATGACTTGGCAAGTTTAGGACTTTTATTGCAAGAAGAATGGAACTATAAAAAAGAGTTGACAGTCTGCTGCAGTGCAAAGCAGTCAGTCTTTATATATCTATGCTCCAATGTTTAAACTCTTAAATTTCCTTCTCCTACTTTTCCATGTTAAAGGATACTTCGCCTTAGGTAGTGCTGGTCCTTCATAGACTAGAAGTCACTAGAAGTCCTACTTCACAAGCTTTCGCCCTTAGACAAGAGCTGAAGCTGCAATATGATCCTAGCTTGTTTATATGCCTGAATCTTGTTATGCTTTCAGGCTACATTATCTTTGTTTATTTTATGAGTTTGCACAAAGAACAAAATTGTAGTAAAATGGCTGCTTTTATAAACATACGATTCATTCATATTGTTGGTCAAAAGCCAAAATGTTAGTTTAATGTGATGATTTAATTGTGATCTATGATGTTAAACAGGCACGTTTGAGGTGCCCATTGAGTCAATTGGACAGGGGTCAGCATGTCCAAGGTTTCCTTACAATTTATCAGATTATCCTGCCCAATCTTGATCTGGTTTTAGGCCAGATAAGATGAGAAGGTGACCTCCTGTCTTGCTGTTCTCCCTGCTGCCTTCCTTGCTTTCATTTCATCTTACTGGCAGTTGGTACCTGTCCAGCCTGGTTCTAGTCTGGCACTAGAGAGTGATATCTATTCAAATGAAAGCATTATATCTATGAAGATTTCAGTCTGGAAGGGTTGAATCCCCACAACTGAACCCAAAATTTATGTTGCTAAGTGAGACAGTTGTTAAGTGAATTTTACCCCATTTTATGACCTTCCTGGCCAAAGTTGTTAAGTGAATCACTGCAGTTGTTAAGTTAGTAACACGGTGGTTAAGTGAATCTGGCTTCCCCATTGACTTTGCTTGTCAGAAGGTTGCTAAAGGTGATCACATTACCTTGGGACACAGCAACGGTCATAAATATGAACCAGTTGCCAAGCATCCAATTTTTGATCACATGACTTATGGGGATGCTGCAATGGCATAAGTGTGAAAAATAGCCATAAGTCACTTTTTCGGTGTCATTGTAACTTTGAATGGTCACTACGTGAATTGTTGCAAGTTGAAGACCATCTGTATATAGGAATCACACTGGGGTGGGTGGGAGGTAAAAATGTGCAGACTGTACAACCATCATCTTCCCTAAAAAAGTTTTTAATGTATTGTAGATATGCATGTTTGATACCTCTAAATGTTCTGTGCCTGTTTTTCCTTTGATGAACTCAGCTATCTGCTTCCTGTTAGAAATATAAGCTGCTGCATATACTACATGCCTCTGTTGACTTTAGAAATAGTTAATACAAAATTATAGCACTGTGGCACAGCTGTATGTTTAGTAGTTGTGTCACACCCTCACTCTTGTCTAGGTTTACACATCCCATTAAAGTACAGGCAAGCAACCTAGTGGTCTCCAATTGTTTAGACTAACATTCCTACAGTCTCTTTCCATTGACCACTCTAAAGAGACAAGGGACGTTAAAATCCAACATAAATGACTAGATGCATAAAGTGAACAAAATAAAATGATTTGTTTGTCTGATGACTTTAAGAACCTAAACATCATTTAAAACCCAGGACAGTAAAGTAAACTGAACTCACCATAATTAAGGCATAGTATGACCCTAACTGTCTCCATTGAAAGCACCTTGGGCAAAAGTAGATGGATGCAGAAATAAACATTAAACAACCAGCTTGATTAGACACTTTCTAATGGAAGAAAAGGAGCGTTCTTTGATCTCAGGTAGCCAAAGGAGCCATCATTAAAATGGAACAAATATTTTCTTAATAGTTTTCATTTAGAAATCCATGGGGAGGAGAAAGGATATATTGGTGTTTTGAGAAACCAACAGTCTGTAATTTGTTCATCTGTGACAGCATAAATTAAACAGAAAATTACACATGAAATTGATCAGATGAGGGGGAAAGGAAGTATGTTGCTTTTTAGACTTACTCATAAACTTTCAAACCATGATTTGGAATTGGAGAAATAACTCTTATCTGTCTGAGTTAACTCTATTTCTCAGTGACATTTCACTTTCTTAATTAATGCACCTTATTGAATTATTCAATAGATTTCTTTTTAAAAATTTATTAGAAACCCGCTGCTTATCATCTTACAGTGAATGAAAAGTGGTTCTAAATGAGAAATTTCAACTGGGCTTTTGTAAGCACATAACTTCTGTGCTATTATTACAGTAATCAATTCATGACTTTCAGCACACCAAACATATGAATAGCTTTTTATTGCCCTGGAAGGGGTTGGATGAAAAATAATTAGATTATTTAACAAAAAATGTTTTTGTGTGTGTGTGTGTGTTAACTCAAGACATAAACTAATATTCTATTTAGGTCAATAAAGTTTAAGTAGTGGTTTGCAGTAACCAAGAACTGGGGCTAAAGAGGTTATCCAAATTAGACATAAGAGAATAATTACAAAAAAATACAAATTGAAAACACAAAAATGCTCTTTATAAAAAAAGCATATAGTCATCAAATGTGCCTGTTTTCTGATGCTGTTGGTTAACTGGGATGTGTGTGTATGTGTGTGTGTGTGTGTGTTCAAATGAGGTCCTGGAAGTGAAGTCTTAGATGTACTATTAGGCAATGAGGGAAAAAGACTCAGCTTCACCTCCCTATATATCCAACTGAAATTCTCTTGCAAAATCAAAATGGGACATTGAGGAAGAGATGAACTAAGTTTTCTGGCTCATGCAGTGGGATAGTTTGTTATAAACAAATCAGATGTGGGAAAGCACATCTTTTCTGTGTCTGACAAAACCCTGCACCTTCCCCGTATTCCCAAACTCAAAGACTTCTCATTTGCCTGGCATAAGCTTTTGCAATCAACTGGGTTATTTTGTCTTTTGCTGAGTTGTCAGTGGAAAGGAGAGATGTATCATCAGGCCCTGAATTCCGAAAACCACACATGAAAGCAGGACTGTCTGTGTAACTGAGAAACGTACTGAATTCACTGATAGGAAAATTTAAATATTTCCATGGGTATTGTAGAATGCTTCCAAATACTGGATACTTCGGTTTGTGGATAGACCTAAGTGTTGCCAGTATATATGAAAATGGGACATTTGTCCTTCGTACAAGAATTGTATTGCTTTTTGCAATGAATCAAGCTGTGCTGGACTAAAAATGAGAAAGCTAAGAGAAGCAAAGGCTGCATGTAAAAATGTACTTGTCTGGAACACTGCAATAATTCCACTATGATGGTGCCACTAATTCTGATCTAAACCACAGCTTAGTAATTCTGTAAGTATCATGGCAATCTTAATGAGACAGGCTCTTTACTTTTCTAGTGGTAAAGCCAAAGGATTCCTGGGTCTATCCCCAACCTATCAATGGGGTGTTGAAATTGAGTATAGTCCTCCACGTATAGCCACAGTTAAGCCCAAAATATCCAGTACTGAACAAGACTGTTGAGTGAAGTTTGCCCCATTTTACAACCTTTCTTGCCACAGTTGTTAAGTGAAACATAGTAGTAACGTGGTTATTAAGTGAATCTGCTTCCCCATTGACAGAAGGTCACAGAAGGTGATCAGATTAGCTCAGGATACTGCAACCATCATAAGTACAAGTCAGTCACCAAGTTTCTGAATTTTGGTTATAAGTGTTAAAGACAATCATATGTCTCTTTTTTCAATGTCCTTGTAATTTCCAATGGTTGTAAATTGAGGACTACCTCCATTAAATTCAGTATTATATTTAAATTAAATTGAATATGTAATTAAATTAGGCAGTTTCTGGTCTAATTAGTTTCTCTTCAAAGGAAGCATTTGGTTGCCCACATAGTCCTTGACTTATCACCACAATTGGGGTCACAATTTCCATTGCTAAGCAAAGCAGTTAAATGGGTCACACCTGATTTTATGACCTTTTGTTCAGTCACTAAGTGAATCACTGCCATCATTAAGTAAATCGCTTTGCTTGTCAGAAGCTGGCTGAGAAGGTCAGAAGTGATGATTATATGATTCCTGGATGTTGCAACCATCGTAAATACATGCCAGTTGCAAGGACCCAAAATTTGATCATATGACTGGGGATCCTGCAACGGTTGCAAGTGCAATGGCCAGTCGTAAATCATTTTTTAAAGTTCCATTGTAACTTTGAATGATCACTAAACAAATGGTTGTAAGTTGAGGACTACCTGTATTCTTAGAATTGAATGACAAAATAACAGAAAATTGCTTTTCCCTCATAGCCTGACTCTGACAAATTCAGCTGTCAGGGGTCAGGCTAATGTTTGATCCGTGCCTGATCCTGGAATATAAAAAATAATCAAAGAGAGGAAAGAGTTGCATGAGTCCATGCAAGTAAGAGTGTGCACCAGTGTGTATTTCTTCTCCTCTGGATCTTTTGTATCTTAACATATTCAGGAAAATAATCAAGAGGGAACTAAAGAACTGCAGGAATGTATGCTGCATGTGGCTTGGTTTCCATCCTTCTGCATATTCAATACATACCTCATTATTTACGATCCTGTAATCCCTTAATTCGGGGTAGAGTCAGGGCAACTGGATGGAACTGAGCATTTACTGGCCAGATGCCCTTCCTGATGCCACGTGGAGTTCACAGCAGATATTTTTTCCTTACCTATACACCTTAAAATCATTCTTGGTGAAAAAGAAGTAGGTTACATTTTATAAGAATTATTTAATTAATGTTATGACATCATCTCTACTTTTGCAACTATGTTTTAAGCACAGATTGACGTTAAGTGCATATCTTTTAATCTCATCTTCAGCTACAGCTCTGTGAAATTAAGTACCATGGAAAGACAACACCTAAGAAGCTTAACAGCAAGTGGTCCTCTGCCCAGCTGCTACTGGTGTGCTCAGGGTTTGTTTGTTTACCTAGACTTAAACACATAGTAATGTTTAAAAGAATTCTTTCTCAACTTTTTTCATACGGTCATGATCCAAGTGCTATTCCTAGGTGAGAGCTTCTAAGTACCAAATGTTACCATTCCTAGGAGGATACTTACTGTATATCATTACACAGTTCATGTAGCAAAACCTGTACTAGGATCTGCTAATTACTCATTGCTGTGAGAGTTACAGTATTGTCACTTAAAGCTAACATCCTGTCTGGATTCCACATCCAACACTTGCATTCTCTTTTCCTTAATTCCATTTTTCTCATCTCTTTTCAAGGCTGTGTTATATGAGAAGTCCCTATAGGAATATGCATTAACTATTTTATGTATTGCCACATTATAAAATACAGCACACGTATTTTTTTCTATCAGAATATCAATTGTGGAGCTGGTTCACGCCTTAGTCTAAGAAAAGCTGTGGAACAAACCTAGGTGAAGCCTGAATTCGGAGGCTAATTTAGCATAGAATGATATTTGCATAAGATAGAACAAAAGGCAAAGTATTGTATATACAAGAAGGAAGCAAGGATGGTTTACAAGGAGAGAAAAATATGAAGAACTATAATGAATGGTGCTAGTATAAACTACTTGTATTTCTCTTTAATTTCTTTGGCTTACTATTTCTCATTTTTGTGCTCTGCGTATTGTTGCTTATCCCAAAATAGAATATTTTAGAGATATAAATCTAGCTATAGGTATAGAGATATGCGAAGAAACTAGCTCTAATTTATATAGGAGTCATGCTGACATGTTGCTTGTTGCAGCATAAATATGCTTTATTAACCATTTTTGAGAGAAGTATCCTAATGGTATTAGTAACATCTCATTCCTGATGTAGAGTTGTCCTTGGTGGTTTTGGTTTGGGAGATCAGTTTTCCTTCTTCTCCTAAGAAAAGTCTTGCCTTCCGGACAATCTAGAAATGAGTCTGAGGATGAAGGATCTGGGCATAATAATCTGTTCAGTTATCGGCTTGGCAAGTTTGGTGGAGAAATGCTACCTACCCAACTAGTTGCTGGGCACTGTGCCTCCATGGTCATTTTGGGTTTGGCTACAAGAAAGACCAGACACCTGATCTTTCTCTCTTTGAACTAGAATAGCAATTCCCAAGAGACTGACAAACCTGGCAGCCAGGTCAGATAGATACTCTTTGGTGTGTCTGTATGTTCCATGTAAATAGTTGGGTGAATGCTGAGAAGATGGTAAGTAGGGAAGCAAGGAAAGTACACACACACTCAGAGGTAAGTAGTGGAGTGTGAGAGACAGAAAAGACTCTTTGCCTGGCCAAAAATGATGCATGGGGAGTTGGCTTTAGCAGAAGAAAGGAAAAAAAGAACTAGAAGTGCAATATCTGCTCTTTTGCTCACAGAAGCGTAGATATTTTGATCTTCTATTTCTTGGCACAATCAACTATTCCTAGTAAATTAATTGTACCATCAGAAGAATAATGTACATTAAAGTTAAATAAATATTAAAAAATTAATAAGCCTTGGACCCCTAAACCTGCCCCACACATTTTCAGGAGAACAAATGGTATTCAATTTCCTTAGGTAGATGATTCATCAAGCTGTCTTGAAATGACACCACATTATATTGGTGGGCATCTACCAATAGCTGCTTTGAAATGATGCCATTTTATTGTATGAGGGGAGCCATACACAATGTGAAGTTTTTAGTACTTCTTGGATGGCTAGTGAGAACTTGAGAACTGGAGAGAAACAATGAGACAATGCAGAAGAAATTGAGAGGGCTAAAGATTGCTGGGATTTGGGGCCTGCTGCAGAAGAGATCTAAGCAGACAGCTTCTTAGATGCAGAGTCAAAAAACAAATAGTGTATGATGTATCATGCTTATTTGTGCCAGTCAAAGTATTATGGATCATTTGGGCAGTACTGAAGACATATTGATGAAAGAAGAGCAATGTTCTGTACCTTATCTGGGAATGATCTCTTAGGGACCTTACCGTGTCATAAACATTTCAATACATACACTAGGCAACCCACATTGGAGCTTCTTTCATTGTTGGTTAAAGAAAACCAGAAAGAAACAGACTCTTTTAAAGGAGATAGATGCATGCTAGAAAGATGTTTAGCCATCTTGTCATAGTATCATTAGTCAATATGTCCCATTGTTGCTATCTATTATTCATCACCTCTACTTTACATGTTTGAGTTATTTATTGCTTTATATATTTTACTTCATTTTCAGTTCCCTGCTTGGTGATGCATGTTCTAGCATCGAATTCCCCAACCTTTTGGGACTGGCAGGGGGGAGGTGGAAAAGAAGGGATGGTTTTGTGGTGGGATGACTGCATGAGCGCATGCATGCATGTGAACACCCATTGCTTGCATGTCTGGGGCTATGAGAGTTTGTGCAAGAGGGCCCATAAGCGCACAAGACGCTTGTGGCGATGCTTGGATGCAAACACCTGCAATGCTCATGACAACACAACAAACACCCATGACACTTGCGATGACGCTTGCATGATTGGGGCTGCGAATGCCTGCGATGCTGATGGTGATGTTTGTGCAAGTGGGGATGTGTACATGTGCACTGGCCAGCCACTCATGCGGCCCGGTGGCCAATAGCCCATGGCCCAGTAATGGGCAATGGCCCACAGGTTAGGGATCCCTAGTCCATATAACTTTGATGAATATTAGCATTAAAATTTGAATGGTTTTGTATCAATTTATGAAGTGGTTAACTACTTTGGGGAATAGAAATCAGTGTTCTTAAAAAAAGTCTCAGATTTTTAAAAAAAAAACTTAATAAGCATGCACTTGCTAGATAATTTGATTTCCTTCAGTTTAATTAGAGAAATTCATTATAGCCATTACTGTTTCTTAAAGGACTGAATCGTATTTAAGGTTATCATAGGTACGTAAAGGAAGGCTGATTAAAATAGGAAAATGATTGAATTGTAATTACAATAAAACTGTATCAATTGTAGATGGATATTCAGAACTAAATAGGAGAAGGGTTTTCATAGGTAAGATCAAAAGTTCCTCATGGAAAAAGTCTCCATCACATAGGAATGCAAAGGATTTGGGCAATCACTATTGCATTATTTCTTACCAACAAGAGGACTCTTTAAAATTCTATATAATCATTACACTGGATGCACATTTAAGATTATTTGTTTTTAGCATAGTTGATTATGAGGAAGCAACCATTGTGATTTGCAAAATATGGTTTACAGCTTAATGTGTGGGCGCAATGGTGGTTTATTCCATGAAGTTATTCATTTGCTTATTTAACTATACTTAAATACTAATAGCTCATATGATACCATTTAACTTAATTGTTCAAATATAACAGGTAATAAGCTGCTTATTCTTATCCCTTTTTTTAAAAAAAATCTTCTTAGAGTTGATTGCATTTTGTGACAATGAATTATGTAAGTTAAGTACTAGAAAATGCAATTATTACTGAGAGAAGAGAATATTTGTAGCTTGGGGTTGAACTGTGAGGTCCTTGGTGCTCTCTGTGCTTGGTGGTTTTCTTGCAGATGTTTCTTTACCAAACTATATAATATCGTCAGTTTGGTAATGAAACAGTTGCAAGAGAACCATCAAGCTCTGAGGACACTAAGGGCTCCACAATGCAATTGTTATGATGTATTTCCACAATTTCACATTAAACTTGCTGCTTACCAATTGATAATATTTTATCTGATTCTACTACTGTTACTCTCATGCTTTGTTGCTGTGTCAAGCAAATATCATATGGAAACATATCCCAGCCATCTATACATGGTTGCTATCATACAAAACTATTACTCTTTTTTCTTAGAAATAGATACTTGGCTATAATTGTGGCCAAAAGATATTATTTTGCTATATGTTAATGAAGTGCTATTAACTACAAAGATTCAAGCAAAATAAACATGTTATCTTTGTTATGTATAGGGAAGATTTCTCTGGACCTTATTAACTAGTGTGCCATTGTGTCTAATTTGTGTATTTCCTTTAATATCTTTTCGAGCATTGGTCTAGTGGTTAAGACATCAGATTAGAAACTAGAGTTCTAGTCCCACTTTAGACATGAAATCCAACTGGGTGATTTTAAGCCAGCCAATCTCTCTGTCAGACCAATTTACCTCAGGGGGTTATTGTTGTGAGGAAAATAAGAGAAGGAAAGAGTATTAGACATATTCACTGCTCTGAGTTATTTATAAAAATAATAAAGGCGAGATTAAAAATCTAACAAAAAACCTTAAGCAGGAGAAAAGAAATAGCAAATAGGTAGACTGAGAAAGAAGTCCAGGATAAAGTAATTGAACAAAATAATTCATTTGCAGCCACTCTTTAATTTAGTCATACCTGCATCCTCTTTATAATATTTCCACTTTTCATTGGGTACAAAAAATGTTGCTCTTTGCCTTTTCAACAGTTGATTACTAGTCTTCCTGATTAATGTACTTTCATGCCCTTCTATGGAAGATCAAATAGTTAAGAATTATCAGGAGCTCTTATAGATCAAATAGTTAAGAATTATCAGGAGCTCTTATAGATGTTAACTATTGCATAAATCCTAATGCTCTGACCTTAGTCATGACCTAAGATTTTGACCTGAGTTTAGCTAATAAACCATCTGAACAAATTATTTTCCTGCTGAATTAAGCGATGCTGTTTATGTCCTATCCCAGTGACCGGAGGTTATGGGGGTCTGAATAGGGAACTGAACCCTGGCAAGACTAAGTAGCTCTGGATTTTGGGGCCCTCTGGCTCAGGGAATATTCCATCTTTGGTACTGGGTGAAGTTGCACTCCCCCAAACAGAACTGGTATGCAACTATGGAGAGTCATCCTAAACTCACCACTCTGCTCAAAGAGCAGGTGACAGTTGTGGCTGGGAGGGTTTTTGCACAGTTTCATATCATGCACCTGGACTGAGAGGTTCTACTCCCAGTTACTCATGCCCTGGTCTCCTCCTGGGCGAACTAATCTAATGTGCTGTACATGGGGCTGCCATGGAACAGTATCTAGAAGCTTCATCTGATGCAGAATTCAGCAGCACAGGGAGTTTTACACCTGCCCCTAAAACAACACATATTACACCTCTGCTCCAGGAGTTGCATTGGTTGCCAATTTGCTTTCGAGTCCATTTCAAGATGCTGATTTTGGCCTTTAAAGCCCTTTGTTGCTTAGGGCCAGGTTATTGGAAGGATTATCTGCCTATCCTACCAGGCACTGTAGAAGAGGTCCTGACTGCGAAAATGTTTCATCTGGTAGGATCCAGGCAATGGGCCAGGGCACCATCCTGTGGAACATCGTCTTCCCCAAGGGAGATTGGCCACATCCTTGATACTCTTCTGGAAGTCCCTCAAAACATGGTTGTGTCAGCAGCCTTGAGGATCTGAAGGAAATGATGATATAATGAGATAGCTGCATTGTATTAACACCAATTTTTCTCTACTATCTTGTTATTAGTAATGTTGCTTGATGTCTTTTTAACTGTACTTTTTAATATTTTGATTTATTAGTTTTTTATTGTGCACTGTTTTGTTGACTGTCACTCATAAGCTCGTGACTCCCGTCTGGATTGCTGCAATACATTTTACATAGGCTTGCCCTTGAAGAGCATTTGAAAGCTTCAACTGGTGCAGAATGTGGCTGCTCAAGTAGTAAATGGTGTTTGATATTTGACGCATGTGACACCACTGCTATGTGCACTGTACTAGCTATCAGTGTACTTCTGGGTGCAATTCAAGAGGCTGGTATCACCTTTAAAGTCCTTCATGGCTTGGGATGGGGTTACCTCGGGTGTGTCCTTTCCCAGTTGTTTCCACCCATCCAATTTGGTCCAGCAGGCTGGCCCTGTGCAGGTCCCATATGCCAAGGAATGTCAGCTAGCAGGGATGAAGAGGCCTGCCTTTCTGTCATAGTGCTTGCTCTCTGGGACAATCTAGAGATTAAGATGGCCTCAGCCGTGTTGATGATGACAATGTTATCCATTCATGTCTGACTCTTGGTGATTCTATGGGCCAAGTCTCTCCACATCTTCCGATCTTGCACTACTTCTTTCAGTTTTTCTGTGCTCTGGCTGATGTCAACTTTGATGGACTCCAGCCATTCTGATTTTTAGCAGCCTGGTTTCCTTTTATTGATAACTTTTCCAAACATCATTGCTTTCTCCAGTGAATTCCCCTGCGTGACATGGCCAAAATAAGTGAGACACAAATTTGTGATTTTTCCTTCCAATGATACATCTAGTGTTATGTGTTGGTCTGCTGTATCAACCCTGTTTGCCTATTGTAATGTCTTAAAGATTTGGCTATGTGCCCAGGCCTGGGATCCTGAGGGTGTTAAGAATTCTGTTTCCTGGTTATGTTAACATCAATGGATTATAATTTTATCAGCTGCTGTATATTTAAGTTTCTTTTGTATTGTGCTTGTAGTTTGTTCTTAATCAATTATATGATTGCTTGCCATCCAGAGTCAATTGTTTGATATGGGCTACCATATAACAAATAAACAGCATTTGGTATTAATGTATAATACTTCCCCCCCTTTTATTTAGTGAAGTTGCATAATAATGGCCTGGAATTATTGGCTTTGATTTCTGAGGTGTGACTTCAACATTGTGGCCTCAGTTCAGTAACATAATATCAAGGAGATAAATAATGAGAATGCTGCTGAAAGCAGAAATGAAATCAAGTTCTGTATATTGTCCATTTATTCTATTTTTTTAATCTTTATTTTCTTAACGGGGCTAGGGAGAGATTTTACCACCTCCACATTATACATTCCTGTCAGTTAAAGCTTACCCCCCCCCAATTCATTCAAAGGTTTACTCTTCTACCTTTGTGTTTCTTGGAAGAAAAACACTTACTACCTGTGAGAACAATATACAGATATGAAAATCAAGAGGGTGTATTTTTAAGTTTTAGCCATCTCTCCATACGAGATACCTTCACTCTTAAGAACATTGAGTACATTAATCTATCAGGTGGAAAATGGGCTCTGCAGGCTGTTCCTTCTGCCCATGGGGTAGCCTGAGACTATACCCATCTGCTATGAAAACGCTGCGTCATTATCAGCTGCACATCAAGAACCAGGCATGCAGAATGAATGTAAAATAAAGAAATTCCTTTCTACACCAAATACTCAGGTATTTACTATGAACTGTGAGGATGCAATCTTTAAAACACATTACTGGTACTAGTGTTACATATTTTCTTAGAAAATATAGCTTAGTGAGCAAATGAATGTGTAGGTGTCATTAAGACAGTGTGTTAAAAATTGTTCCCTAATAACATGACTCTTTTTCAACAGGCTGCATACAAATGTGGTAATTCATAGACTGGGCTCACATCTCATACCGAACCGACATGTGGTTTGCTTATTTTTCACCCAGTATGTGTGAATCCAACCCACTGTGGTTTGTAAAATAGAGCTTATGCTTCAGTAAATTGTGTAAATGCAGGCAGTTTTTGTTTAATCTATAAACCATTATTAAACAAAATATAGGTTAGCAGAATGAGCAAATTCAGCCTTTAAATAATATATCAGTATGCTTTGTATTATAAGCAGAGAATGCTTTTCCCTATCCTAGAGAGTATATGAGATAGGATAAAATATAACAGCAAGGGAGTGTGTGCCTAGTGTGGATTAAATAAAATGTGCATGTACACATGACTTGGAAAGGTTTGATTTGTGAGTAGTAGCTAGTGCTGTAGATCAAAAGAGCCATTTTAGAAAATTGACTAAGATGAAATTTCATAGGGAAGGCTTGCCAGAAGGAGCTGGGGAAAAATGCTGAAGTATATTTTGAGAGGCAGAAGGAGAAACTGAGGTTAAAAAGAACAGAGGATAACATAACATATTAGGTATCTTGACTTTTTCCTTAGAAATAAATGGAATAATTGGAGATGTTCCTATTTCTAGGACTACTCCTGACTTTGAATGAAATGTCTTCCAGCATAAACTACTTATTTTTTTCTAGATAAAATTTTTAAGAGGGGCTGTTTGTGGGATTTCTGCTAGGTGATTCAAGGAAACCCGCTCTTTTTATTTCCAGATTACAGTTTTCCACTTGCTTCTCAAAAAGCCTTGCCCAAAGAAAATGGAACACAAGTGAAAGATGCCCAAGAACGCCCCACTTTTCATCCCGTATCTGATTCCCTTGATCCAGACTCCGAAGCCCCTTCCACCAGAGTCCTTGAGGAAGAGGAGGAAGAATTGCTTCCTATCAACCAGTCAAAGGGAATGACTCAAAGCAGGCAAATGTCAAAAACCACTTTTTCTGAAACATCTACAGAGGATTCTTTATATTCTATCCTGTTTGCCACCATGGCCAGCAGAATGGATCCAGCTACGAACAAGCATGGGAAAGAATCTGCGCTTGAGTATTCCTCTTCAGGCTTTGACCTAGGAAGCAGCATGGGACCCAGTCTCCTGCCCTTGTCCCCCATCTTTTCAACTGAGACTACTACAGATCCCCAGTTGGTCTCAGAACTTCCTCCCAAGATTACCCAAGAAAGCTCAGTGGCTGCAGTAGAAATAGCAGGGAAACAGTTAGCAACAGTAGCTGCAGTAGAAGGTGATCTACCAGAAAGAAAAGCTACAACACATGAGGAGGTTTCAAAACCTGTAGCAGGAACAATTGCAGCTGAGAGGGAACTGACAAGAGAAGATCTCATAGGTTCTCATGAGGACAATTTCCAAGTAACTGAGACTGTTTCCAGGACTCCTAACAGCCTATCAGATCCCAGCTCTTTGGCGCATTTTTGGGACTGGACCAGCGGACGAGCCCCAACTCCAACTGCTAATCAGGATAGCCAGGATACAAAAGTGCCACTCGTCACAACAGCTGCAGCAGAAAAGAGCTATACAGCACAAAACAGAGATCTCCTGCTTGCCTCAGGAGTTCCCTGGAGTTTGACACAGGTAAGAAAATTGTGTGTGGGCCATTGAGTGATGAGTATTTAAACTTAGAAACTCCTGTGTTTTTAAAGGCTGGGAGAAAACAAATAAACCATTTAACCTTGTTTTATGTTATTTACATTCTTCATCCAGTGTGATCTGCCTGTTAATTTCTTTACAGGTGGTTATTTTCATAACCGACACAAGCATGAACCAAAACTATAGTACTAAAGTGCCATAGATGTGCAGGATCAAAATCCTATTTTAAAAAGCTGTAACATTTTTCCTATAAAGGGGCTTAAAACTGATTAATTGAAAATTAATTTCCAGGTTCTCTTTAAGGCCCAAATCCTCTCAAGTTGGGTATATATGATAATATGAATAAAACAAATGTGAAAATCAATATACTGTGAATGTTATAATAGCCCTGCATATAGTAAAACAATTTTAAAAGAAATCTTCATTGAGTAATTAATTACTTGAACAATAAACTATCAAGTTTTAGTTTGGAGTAATTGAGATACATTTTTCAAAACCACGCTAAAACTCATATATTTAGAATAGCCTAGTAATAACAGCTTAGCATTTCTGCTTAAAGTATGAAACAGTAATTCTAGAATTCTTAAAAGTTTGAATAAAAAATGTTAACAGTAAGACTTCTGTAGGCATGTCAGCTGTTTTGATACAGTTGAATGTGTTTTGTTTCATTACATAGGAGCAAAACTTGCCAGATTTTTGAGATTTTTAATAGGTCTATTGTATTAATTGATCTATTTAATTTATTAATTTTTAAATTAACTGAACTGATTCTCAAGATATTTGAAGTATTTTTATTTTTTTCTCAGACATTCTTTTTTTTAATTGTAATTGTGATACTATGAAGACCAATTCTGAATTAAGTGTTTGTTCTTCTGATGTTCTTTTGGTGAGATTTATATTTTTAAAGGTTCAAATAACCTGATCTTGGAAAAAGAATGATATATATATATATATATATATATATATATATATATATATATACACATACATACATACCTAGAACAACGGAGTAGGCAACACATTGAATTTAGTTCCAACAAAGTGCTACACAGCATATAGGAATATGTCTATATGTACTATATTATTTATATGGTACTGGTATAGAAGTGTTTCACACTCAAGAAAGTATTGTATCAGCTAGCTAATATATAGTGCATTCTCGGAGATTTCAAAGGTTTGTTTTAGATGCATAACTCAGTTCATTTTTAATTTGTATATGGATTGACTATTACTAGCACAAACATTGTGCTTGTTTGTCAGTGCTCAAACAAAACTTTGAACATATATATTGTGTATGCCAGTTTGTTTAAGACATTTTCTTGGACTTCAGATACAATATGTCCAATGGAGATAATTTTCCCTTACAGTGGCCCAAAATTTAGTTTGAATTTTATGCACCTGTCTTATTGATCCATGTCTTAGTTTCTTGAGCACTTTGGAACCACAGTGGCCCTTGTTCTCAGATTCATCTACTGCGTCTACTTCTTTGAATATCAGCATCAGATCTGAGAAATATGCTACCAGGTAGAGTGTAAAATAAGGGATAAAAAAATTGGTTGTCTGATTTGGGATAAAATGTCATATTTGTTTTTTAAAAATGATTATGTTGTTTCCCAAAATATTTCCATGTTAACTGAGAGATGTCTTCATTGGTTTTGTTTTGTAGATTATCTGTAAGGACTGGAACAACCTGGCAAGCAAAAACTACATCATCCTGAACATGTCAGATAACATTGATTGTGTGAGTCACTTGCTTCTATATTTAAATCTCTGGTTCTGTCATCTACAATTTCCCCTCCCTTTCAATAATGCTTAATAAAAGTGGTTTATTATTTCCAGGAAGTAGTAAAATGCTATTTCATCATCAAGAGCAATATTTTGAATGTTCATTTAAAATATATCTCCTGCCACATTGGCCATTTATTTATTCATTTCATATATTTATATATAGTGTTTCATTACTGTAGATCCTGAAGCATTTTAACAAAATATGGCTGTACTATTTCTTAAACAATTATAAATATGTGCACATAAAGAAGTTTGGATAAAGTTTTTATATAATATTTCTGGACAGATTGCTGCTATTATACCCTTAACTAAGATGCTGCTATTAAATATTCCTTTTCCTGCACATATAGTATTAATTTAGGATACTAAATTTAGGATGGGAGGATCTGGATCTGACTCAAGAGAGAGATTTAGACTGTTGGGGTAGATTAAATGTGCTCCCTCCCATTAAATGAAACTTATTTTATAAGTTGCCTTTTCCTATTTTTCAGAAAAAAGGAGACACCCAGACATGGAATTCAGATAGCTGTATAGATTAGAACTTGATGAGAAGTTTGCTGATAGACTGGTAAATTACCTGCAGTTTTAGCAATTGGCACTGTAGGCTTTAGAGTTATATCTTTCCTCCAGTTTGGAGACAGGCAGTTTAAATAGGCAGCTTCCATTGGCAGAAGCTGTTTTCTTGTTCTACTTTCTTAGGTAAGGCATATAAGAGGACAAAATGTTTTCTGTTTCTTAATATAATGAACAGGAAGGAGGGAAATAGAGATTTTTTTTTTTTCCCCGACAGCAGCATAGCACAGCAGGACCTAGAAAATGCAACAGGTTATTTGCTCTCCTTAATTAATAAGCTATCCAGCAAATTTCCAGACATTATTTAGACCAGCAAGTCAGCCATTTCAGTATTTAGTATTTCTTGGAGTTTAAATTGTTGACAAATGAGGAAGATACTTTTTATGGATTTGGATGGCTGGAATGAAACAGATTTAGTTCAAAAGATTTAATAATCAAATGATGGTGATTGAGTAAGAACAAATTTAGACATTCTTCAGTATACATAAGTCATGGAGGGATAATTATGTCTGTGGTGAAGGAGAAATCTGCTCATGCTGAACATTTATTGTATTGCTCTGTTTGTAACCCAGCAGAAGTGGGTCACAGGTTCTAAAGATGCAAGGGAAGGAATATCTGTCTCTCAAGCTTAATTGGGTTGAGGATGCAAACAACCATCCTACTCTACAACAGACAAAGTGTTTATTTATGAAATTTATATGGCCATTCATCTCACATGAAGTGATTCTAGTAACGTACATTAATTAAAGCAATTATATAGAACAGTCATTATCATACAAAAAATCCGCAAGGCACAAGAGAGAATGACCATCAAATACAATAATGGAACCATCATAGAATGTCACTGGTGCCCTGGGACCCCAGGCCTAATGGCATAGCCAGATCTTGAGGGACTTCTGAAACATTGGCTGGAGCTAATCTCACTTTGGGGAGGAGAGTGCAGAATGTTCCCACAGCACAGAAGGCTCATCTCCTGGGACCTCCATGTATAGTTCCCTACCAGACAGGACCGTAGCATGCCTTTGCTACCAAATCCGATGGGATGGGTAGATAAAATTTTAGGAGAGGCAGTCCCTCAGATAATCCAACCCTATCCCATGAAGGGTCTTAACCTTTAGAGATTAAAAGTAGCACCTTGAACTGGACCCAGAAGTATGACTCAGTGAGTACAATAAATGCTTATTTAATTCTGCATTACATTCTGAACCATTACATCAAAAAATAAAATTGTATAGAATTCCATGCACCTAAAGGAAAGAGGTACATGTCAGCCATATAAGGTAGACCAGACTAAGAAACCAATGCCAAGTTGGGCTAAAACATCTCTTATTAAGATAGCTGTGATAACAGAATCTTGCAAGTCTGAATGTGCTTTGTTTCTCCCTCACCTTATCAACGTGTGAATTAGGTAGGGAGCCTGTCTGAGATACTTCCTCAAATTCATTTCTTGAAATGGATTTTAAGCTACATTTGTCTGATTATTGTCTTGCTAATGGGTATTCCCACTGTCTTTCAGTAGCATCCTCTGTCTTCTACAGTATACATCAGTATCCAATTCCTCCTCCTCAGTCTTCCAGGGGAACCACCAGCATTACGTTTATTGAGTAAATAATTGGGAAGCAGCAGAACAAGACTTAAATTACTTAAATGGATTAAATTACTATGGTGATGTGTACACTTTTGGAAAAGGATGGGCTCCAGCACGAGTCTGAAAGCTTGGAAGACTAAACCTCTGGTGCTGGTGACCGACCCAGATTGGATACTTACAAATATTGGAAGACTTGAAGGGTTAGGTTAGGGACGATCACCCTGCAGAAGATCTGTGTAGATGGTTGGTAAGAAGTATCAGGAACTTGACGGCATACAATCAATTAGGGAATCATGCCTGTGAAATGTAAAAACTTTTTAAATTGCATTTTTATTATATTTATCTTGGAACAATATTCTAGTCTAAGAGTCCCCCCATAAATGTCATATGTGAAATGATGTAATATATGGGAAGATTGAACAATGAGCTATATGAATCAATTTTATAAATAGCTTCCTTTTTAAAGAAAGGCAGTATATAAATCTTTAAAATAACCAAAGAAACAAATTAAGAATTCTGGTCCTGTCTAAACTGGGTTTTCACTAGAGCTGCTAAGTTGTTCTTATCTTACAGGAATATCAGATATACTGCCAGTGCAATTCTGATCTTTAGGTAGCCAAAATGGCACCAGTTATATTCAAATGGAGGCTTAATGAGATATTGAGATGTTTCAGTGTTCCAAGACCGATAAAAAAAACATGTTCATTAGCTTTAAAAAGATGTATGTCAGAGACAATCAAGGAAATAAGAAATGGTATATAATCATGAAATAAATCTGGTCTTGCCAGCTAAAACCCAAAACAGATTACTGCACAATGCATTAAGAGATCATGCTTTGGATCCAATTTTTTCTGCCAATGCAGTATGATTCAAAAATATTTAAAAGGTGGAGTGTTTGTACTTTGAGTAATTTGATAGAATGTAAATTTTCTTCTATCACATATACTCATAGTGGTAAAAGAAATTATAGGCATTTTCATTAATTTTTAAAGGCTATCAGCTCTGGTTGAACAAACATGTAGTCTTTTACTTTGTATCATGATGAAAGATAGTTCTTTGAGCTCTCCTTGTGTTACATTATTTATGCTGACATTTCTGAATTACAGAAATGGAAAAGAGATTGGAAGAAAGATGCACTGGCCATTTATTCATCAAGTTCTATCGAAAAGGGGTGGTATTTTTCTTTCCAGTCATATCAATGGAAATGTTATTTTTCTCTCAGGAACACATTTTTCTCTGCTCCCCATAAGGCTCTGACTGCTCAGTCTGTGTTGATGGAGGGAGACCTATCATTTCTGCAATAATTCTGCTGGTGTGGTCCAGGGATTGCATACTACTAACGCTGCTTTCTTAATTTATTTTCCTTTAGGGGGGGGCTTTCTTGCTCTGCTATTCCAGATTTTTATCTTCTGCTGTTCTGCCTTGTGAGCTGAGGTTCTGGTGGGTCCTTGTGATTCAGATCTGGCTCCTCCTTGTCTTTCCCCATTCAGCCTGTGCCAGCCCCAAGCATTTGAGGTTCCCATAGCAACTAGTAGTGTTAGCACATATTAATAACTAGAGTGGCCTTTGAGTTGGCACGGCAACTGAGCCAGAATAGATGTGGGGATGACATTGCCAATTGATGTGCAAGATCTTAGAAGAACAGGACCGTCTCTATCTGACCTGCAGTCTGGGTACAAATGATTAGACTCTTGTGCTTTAAAACATTATTAATTCTGCGTGTTTTTCCTTTCCTCCAAATATTGCAAATAGTGATGTAGGTAGATATATCCTTCTATCATCAATCAAGGCGGCATCTTGTCAGATCCTTATGTGTTACCTTCAGGACCTCCAGACTATTAATTCTGCATTTTTGTCTATATTTGAAACAAATAAGGAAGTGAAGTTTCAGGATACTTCAAAAGAGAAGAATTTTTTGTTCCTCCCTGAATTTTAAATGATAATCTCCCACTCATCTTTATCCCCAGGTTATATAACCAGCTGATAAAAAATGAATTTAATTGTATTGTGTGCTTACATAAACTACAACTGGTTGGTAACATTTGCTGCGGTCAGAAAATGACAAAATTCAAGAATGGTAGCAGTTAGAATGGAACTATTACATGAACACACATTTTGATCAATAAAGTTGATAGAGTAAAATGGAAATGGATACCTTTCAAAATCTTGGCTTTTAGAAGATCTTTTTTTCTTTGATATACTGTATTTGTGTGAGAAAGTGTGTATTCATGAGATCTGCTTGTTTTTACTTAGGCGACTAACAGGTATTTGTTTCTATAGGAAGAGTTCCGAGTGGAGAGAGGCCTCCGGTTGCTGGCCCTGATGGAGGATGCCTTCTCCAGATATGACAATGGATTGCAAGGGCAATGGTTGATCTCCTTAAACAAACCTAATGAGAACGACAAACATCTGTTGATGACCCTGGCAGGAGAACATGGTAAAATTTTGGTGAAAAATAAAGGGTGTCTGACTCTTATTGTGATTATTTCAGTCTTTTCCCTGTACAAGTATCTCTCATGCTGTTAAAACATCTAACTGGACATCATGAGGCATCATTTCAACAGGATTTTACTATTTCACAAATGAAGGATCCTGTCCTAGGATAACAATGCAGGATCCAATCTGGGTCAGTCACAGGAACTAAACTTTAGCCCTCCAAGCTTTTGGACTCATACTGGACCCATCTTCAGAGAACTTCTTTCAGCAGAATATTAGAGAAGTTTTGCTAGAGATATGTTCCCCGAAGCCACGAGTCTTAAAGTTCGGAAGACCAATTTTCTGATCCCAGTGATCAACCCAGATTGGATCCTGCATTTTACTATTTGTTCAGTAAATGCCATAAGGTACAGATAAGATCTCCCTCAAACTGAGCTCACTTTCTGCTAACTTTATAGTCATGTCCATGTAATTTTCACAGCAACAACACAGAAGAGGTTTGTGGAGGTAGTGGTCTTCTTCTAGAATTTTTTCAACTTCCTAGATTAGCCTGTACATAAAATTCCCTGCTTCCCTATCATCCAAGTACTAGTGCGATAACACTCTGGCTAGCCTTGTTGGATCATCAAGGTCAGCTAATACCTGCTTTGTACAACAGAGATGTGAACTGTGATTGGATTTTGAACGTTATATTAGGAGTCATGCTGTAGGACAAATAGTTGAGAAAGGTGAACACCTAAATCTTATTTACTTCATGATTTTCCATATGTATTTCCAATTAAATTAAATTAAATTAAAATTGCACTGTAGTGGCTGTTTTTGGAAAGGTTCTGTGGGACTTTCAAGTGAGCTTCATAAATCAGTATATTAACTCTTATTCTGTCAGTCATTTTTCAAACTATTTCTCCCCTTTTAAACTTTCACAAGATTCCTCCTGCTGTATTGCATTAGAATCTTGTGATATTTGCTTCAAACCTCTCAAGTTATTATATAAATCATAGCCATCCTACTCTTCCCCCATCATATTCTTCTACACATTTTTGTTGGTGCAGCATTTCTAAAGACATTCTTTGATGACTACATGTTATCATCTGAGCTGGTTTGTGATGTAATTTTCGATGTATGTAAAATTTTGAGTTGGATTTACAAGCTCTGTCCCAGATAGGGAGAATCCATTGCATCCCCACATACTCTGCAATGTTTTTTTCAGATCTCATTCTTATATTTCTCTCTAGATTGGTAAACACGTCCTTCACCTCCCCAATAGTGGCACTATTTCAAAAATATCAGACAGTGTTACAGTGAGATATAGTGGCAGCATGTGAAGACAATAAATATGTTTGTGTTTATGTGAGCGCGTATATACACAGGTGATTCTGGTCCAAGCAGGCCTATCAAGGCTTGCAGGCCAGCAGTGATTACTTTTATCCAGTTTGGACTGTGGTCCATTTATTTTTGGTTCCCATTACTGATGTTCCTGTACCAAACAGTTTGTCTCTAGGGTTGAAATATATTGTCGGTTCTTGCTTTTTCTTGCTCTGCCACCCAAAAGTAAAAGATCTATATCTTATTCAGCAAAAAGGTGAGTGGATAAAAACAAATTCTAGAATGATGTAACATCTTTTTCTCAACCATTTAATGTTAAAATGGCAAATGGTTGCTTATTTCAAACAGTTTTAATGCAGAGGTAGGCTTGCAATAAGTGGGCCTACAGAATGTTTACAGAGAATTTATTCTTATGACTGTGTATCCATGGAGGATAAATGGGGAGGGGGAAAAAATAAGACATCCCCAAATGCAACAATTGATGTACCTGTGTCAGATGACGGGAATTGGCATGATGAAGTCACTACATGCACATCAATATTTTGCATTGATTGCAGATCCCACTGGTTCTTGTAATAGTGATGGCGGGATGTTTGTAACATACCGTTTTTCTATCCATGTAGAACTCCACCCCTGATATGAACATTGTTTTTGAATTCTAAAACAATTCTAAAACATAAGTAGTACTCTACATTGAAATAGTATTCACAATTGTATTATTACTTTTAAACAGGAAATAATGCTTTGGTATAGAGTAGACATACTGTAATTCTCTACTCAAGAAAGCAAGCAGAAGAAGAGTACCCTGAATTAATGCATTTTTAAAAAATCTGATACATTTTCTCTCCTAGGGGTTGTTCCAACAAATGATGTCCTCTTGGCATTAGGTGATGTGCAGAAAAGTTTAGCTGAGGTAAGACCTTATGTACTTATATAGGAGAAGCTAAGCTGTATAGGGTAAATGAATTGATTTTCTCCTGCAACCATGCACAGTAGTCTCTTCTTTTCTGCCTGTTGATTACTGATTACGTTGTCACTACATTGTCAGTTTTCATTAGCTGTGAGTGATTATGTGGGTTTGTATTCTTGCATTGTATCATGATTTCCTGAGATCTGATATGGTCTTGTTGATTCTGTTTCTCTGACCAATTACAATTGATTAGACCTGCCAGCAGATACTGTAGAACCTGTGAATTTTTTTAAAGTGACATTAAAACTTCAAAGTTTATATGTGACGGAGATGGGTGGTTTCTAAATTTAATATAAAAATAAATATATAAATTAATTCTGCATCTCATTCTTGCTCATTGTATGCAGATAATTGGGGGTGTATCGTTTCCAGTAATTGAACTTTTCTGTTCTGTCTGTAGGAAATCCTCATTGGCTAAACTTTGCTTTGGGCTTCTCATTCTCTACCCAAATGTGATGTATGCTGAATTTCCTTATGGAAATTTGTTTTTGTACCCAGAATCTAGAAAGTTCAAAAGGGACCACATGAAGATCAGAGGGTTTTGCATAATGTTCTCATTGGATATTTCAGCAATATGAAAGCAATGGCCTCTTGATATACAAGGGTGATAAGTTTGTGCAGAACAATAGCTATATTGAAATTTGCACTTTTTACAAAATCTGACAATCTTTAGGATTTTTTGTAATGACAAGAAATATAAAAAAAAAATCTTCAAATCAAGAGATGGATGGATGGAGCGACCCGAACGAAGACATAAAAAAGAAAAAAAAATGTCCAAACCCAGTTCCTCAAAACTTACCTCTCAATATATTTTAAATCAGACAGAGCATATTTGTCTCACTATTAAACATTTCATCAGTTAAAACATACATTTACATGTAGTATTATATCCAAATTTTTCTATCCATAAATATGTAATAGTCATGAATTCATTGGATACTTCCAAATGACATTTTCATTACATGATTATTTTGCCTTGGACATGGAATTTTAGTAATGGTTGTCCATTTTTTCAGCCTGTAACCTTCCTGCATGTTCACCAAAACATTTACTAAAGAGAGAGAAATTGAATTAGCACACAATTCCCTCCAATTATAGTAATATAAGCTGTCTGAAAGTGCCTATTATTGGGACAAATTCATTTTCCCCAGGTCCAATTTGTTGTGTTGTGAATTTAAATATGACATATCATTTTTGCTGATTGTCACTTTTAATAAAATACGTGTACTGGAAATGAGCCTTCAGTTGAGCTCATAAGGACATACCACTGATACAAACAGAAAAAGCAGAGCTGGTTTCTGAAATCCCTCCCAAGCATTTGATTATAGCCCTGTGACCAGAAGGAAGAAGGGCTTAGGAATGGAGCAGTCAGCAGTTCCTTCTTTTTCCCCTAGGAAGGGTGTTTCCCCCTCCCCCAAAGTGCCATTTTTCAATTCAGTCTTTTTTTCTGCCAGCTTCTCCCATCACAACAAACTTGGTCCCATTCCATTTTCTTTTGGGGGAATTAATTGAGCAGATGGATGGCAGAACAGATATAATCCAAGCTTCTTTACATAATTTATTTCTAAAGTTCTGTTGAAATGAAAAAAAAAAAGAGGAAAAAGGTCTCACTAAGCACCTCACTCCCCTGAACTTTGAAAACGTTCAAGAAATGGTGATTTGCATGTGATCTCACTGCTTGAAGGGGCTGATTCTCTAAATGTTTACTTGCTGCTGTTGTAACAAAGTCCAGAGGGAAACAATGACCTTGTCATGAAGAAACATGCTTCTCTAGCAACATACATGCAATAAAATCACACTACCAATTCTTCTGGCCCAGTTACGCTGCCAAATACCCACTTCTCAAGAACCTCTACTGGCTGAGGTTTAAACCTCTTTGCCCAACTATAGCCTTGGTGTAAAACATACAAAAGGGGATACAAATGAACATGTAGAAGAGAGCATCCCCATGGTACCCAGGATGAAAGTTCATAATAGTTCTTCCAGAATAAATATTCAACAATAATTCAAAGAGAGTAATACCATGAACTGTGGTGGCACTGTGGTTAGAATGCAATATTGCAGGCTGACTCTGCATTCCACTGCCAGGAGTTCAAACCTGACCCGCTGAAGATTGACTCAGCTTTCCATCCTTCCGAGGTCGGTAAATGAGGACCCACATTATTGGGGGCAATACACTGATTCTGTAAACCGCTCAGAGAATGCTGTAAAGCACTATGGAGCAATATCTAAGAATAAGTGCTATTGTTTATATTGGGTGTCTAGGAGACAGCTCTGTGGCTGAATTTTTGTCTTTTACAATCAGAGCCCTTTCTTCAGCTTTGGAGGAGATGACTTGATGGTTTTACAGTCTTGGAGGCAATCTCCCAGAGTAAAACAGTTATATCTTAAAAATGCAAATGTTTAAAATGTAAACAAATAAAATTCATTGATTTATTTTCAGCAGGTATATAGTTTTATCATAACACAGGTTTTCTGGCTCACAATATTAAAATGCTGTTTGTACATAAGTATTTAAGAGACTTATATGCCAGTCCATTTTATATACAATAATCCCAGATAGTTCATAGCATAACAGTAAAACATCAAAAAAAAAAAAAACAATAATACTAACAGCAAGGCCACATCTCATGGTGACCCAGAAAGAGAATTCAACCATACAGCTGCTGAGTTCCAGTCTTACCTAATCCAGTGCCTGGAGAAACTATACATATACATATACATATACACATTCATATACATATACATATACATATACTGAGGTTTTTGCGGGTGTTTGTATGTAGGTCTTTGGTTATTCGGGTTTTCTCCCATGTAAAATTGGAAGTGTCTTGGCGATGTTTTGACGAAGTCCCATTCAAATAGAAAAAAAATTAAAAAACCTATTTACAAGGACAGAGAAAATTAAAAAAAACTTCATGTGGTTCTGAGCAGATCATAAATTTGTTGCTAAGCAATCTTATCTGGAAAGACTATTCCATAAATTGGACATTATTGCCAACAAACAAGTCATGCACTTCACCAGTCATCTGCCTCATTTCAGTTGAAGTAGGATCTCTGAAGAAATTGCAAGAATGTGTAGTATAAAAATTTCACATTAATGTTTTAGCTTTCAGTGCCCAATTCTTTAATGTTTTTAACCTTTTCATTGTTTTAATGCTGTTATTTATTTTATTGTAAGCTACCCAGAGTCGCTTGATAGTGAGATGGGCAGCATATAAATTTAATAAATTATTATTGCACTGAGTGTATTTAACAATTCATTTTTAGATTGGAATTCAGAACTATACAACTACATCAAGTTGCCAGTCACATCCCAGCCAGACACACAGCGATTATGGGAAGCTCTTTGTGGTGCTAGTTATTATCGGCTCAATTTGTGTCATCATCATTATCATGGGACTGATTTACAACTGTTGGCAGAGACGCATGCCCAAAATGAAGAACATGGTGAGTTCTTTCAGGTTTATGGGTTAAACTCATATTTTTCCAAACAAAAGCTTCCCGGTTGTTTACCTTATTTCCCAAATGCATTTTTTTTTCATTTTCCTCTCCCACCCCTGTTTCCTCTCTTCTAGTCACATGGTGAAGAACTACGATTTGTTGAAAACGGTTGCCATGACAATCCCACCTTGGATGTAGCCAGCGATAGCCACTCTGAGATGCAAGAAAAGAAGCCGAGTGTGAATGGTGGGGGAGCTGTTAATGGACCGGAGAGCTGGGATGTTCTGATTAGCAAGCAAACGAATGAAGAGGGAGAGGTGTTTGAGGAAGATACCCACCTCTAAGTGAGGATCCCACGTATGGGATTGCACTTGCGTTTGATTTAAGGGCCTAAAGCTGAGGGTGGCTCCTCAGGAACTCATTTTTTCAGTTTGGAATAGATCTGCTCAAAATGATTCTGAAGCATTAGCACAGTCCTGGAGCCAGAAGGGCCACCCTGAGCCAAGGGGGTGGGGTGGGGGTGGGCATGTTTGTCTCTTGCTGTCAGTAACACCAATGCTTTAATCACATTAAGATGCACTTGCTCTAGTCTTTTGGTAGAAGAAAATGGCCAAGTTTGAAAAATAAATGGTATCATGCCCCAACACGATGCTTCCTGAAAGATTTGCTGTGGAGGTAGTAGAGCAGCCGGAAGAACTGGGTTCATAATCTGTCTCAAAAAGTGCAATAGAAGAAGCTATGATGAAAAATGCATATTCCTTGAAACGCTTTGGGATGTAATTTTAAGACCATCTATCAATTCACCACTGATCCTGTTGCTCAGTTGTCCTACTGGAGGTTTTCCTAAAGCCACCATGTACCACAGAAGGGCAAGTGGTTAGGCTAAGGCATCTTTTCGTGGGCAGCAATTTTTTTTGAACTTCTCTGAATGGTTGTGTTTAGGCAAGAAAATATATTCTGCACAAGTTCTGACGTTCTGTATTGCCCTGACTTTAAGTTCTCATTTGATAGATTGCATGACTTCCTTACCTTGGTAATTATCTTTGCAATAGAAGCTCCTTAATGTGGATCAAAAATTCTTAGTGGAAACTGCAGGTTTAGACACGGCTCTGAATTACTCTAGCTTTGTTGGTGAAAATACAGAAAACTATTTTCCTAATATAGAATAAATTCCTACTAACATTCAACAAGACTCAGTATGTTCAGACAACATGATGAGTATAGCAGATGGTTAGTCAGGAATACATCATGCATACCAGTTAGCTCTTCCCTCACACCTCTTCCATGGCCATGGCTGGCTTTTAGAGCATATCATATTATCTGCTCATTTAAATGTGTTCCTCTAGCTGGCAGTGGGCAGAAATTGTGGGTAAACAACATGATTATCTATCATATTATCTATCTATTTATCTATCTCTCTATCTCTCTCTATATATGGTATCAACAATTGTTGGGCAGCTAAGAACTGCCAAGATAAATCACATTGTTATGATTACCCTTATGCTCTGAGTGCCATGTTGTTTAAATACAGCATTAGGGTAAACTCAGTGCTTTTTTGTATAAAAAAAAGGTGTCAGAACTCACACACATCATACAACTCACCTTGCCTACTCTACAAGGTTCCATCCCAAAAAGGTGCCGGAACTCCGTTCTGGGTGTTCTATGACAAAAAAAGCCCTGGGTAAACTAATATATAACTTTGGTAATATAGTTCTCTTTTTCCCTTTTTTGTTACTGTGAAGGGACAGTGCTGTATGGTCCAATCCAAACTGAGACTCTACATGAGGAGAAATGAGCCTAATCTTTAGCCCAAACTCCTTGGTTCTGAAAATCAGCACACATCCTATGATAGGATGATGATTCTATAATTTTAGAAGTTGAAAAAATGAGGTTTTATTTAAAAAAGCAACAGTAAATTATGATGAGAGGATGAATGACAAACCTCAGTGAAAAGATAGGGAGAAGGAGTGAGGTTCCTTTCCTGCAGAAAAAGAAAGAATAAGAACAAAAATGGAATGAGAAAAGAAATAGAGGATAAGAAAATATGGAGTTGTGTGCTCTCTTTTAAATATATCAACTGGATAAGACTGGCAGTTAGACCAGAATAGCAATAAATAAATAGTTTCAGCCTCAAAGGTGTTTTACTGCAGCTAATTTAGTTTCTAGGAGAACGAAGGTAATTACTGTCTCTAGTCTTTTTTGATCTTGGAGGAAACATATAGGGAATGCTGTTCTATAGCTATGCAATACATTGTAGTTTAGTCTCACTTGGTCTGTGTGAGCAAAAGATTAGTTAGCTTACAAGAGCCCTTGAGATCAAAACTAGAGCCAAGATTTCTCATAAGAATGGAAAGAGTTGATTAAACCAGAATGCCCCAAGGCTTTTCCAGAAATTCTTTTAAGAAACACAGAAGCAGAATTTGATTCAGTCCTATTCAGTGTTGATAAATAATCTTGTATTTTTTTGCTCTGTTTTCTTCAGAACATTACCATGTTGCACACACCCCATAGTGTCTTATTTTGAAAAACAGTAGATTTTTGACTGCATATCCAACTGAACTGCAACTTGCTCTTTAAGAGAAAAATTGCACATAAAAATTCATATGTACTGAAAGAAAATTGACAATAATTTGTAAATGAAATCTATATGTATCTCATCTATAGCTCACTTTAAGTACTGAAAGCTGTCCCCATAAGACATAAAATAATTTTTAGCGCAGTTTAATTTCAATTATATATATATATATATATATATATATATATATATATATATATATATATATATATATATATATAAAGGTCTTTGGTTATTCGGGTTTTCTCCCGCGTAAAATTGGAAGTGTCTTGGCGACGTTTCAACGAAGTCCCATTCGTCATCTTCAGGCTGGTGTTTTTGGCAATTGCTTCTAGAAGCACGAAGTTGAAAACACCAGCCTAATGATGACGAATGGGACTTCGTCGAAACGTCGCCAAGACACTTCCAATTTGACGCGGGAGAAAACCCGAATACCTAGATTCCAGTTGGGGTAGTAAACTTGTGTAAATTGTATATTTCAAGATTACATATTCCTTCTTGTGGGGGAGATACATGCATCTTAATTTCTAACTGATGCTGTTTTTGAGATCTTTTGTATCTTTCTTTATTGATTTGATTTATTGTTTGTCTTCTTTTTGTCCTAACTACAGTATATCAGGAATTATGAGGAATAATTAGTTATAACTCTCTTTGTAGCTGATGTTTTTCCTATCTTGATTAAAAGAAGCGCAACCACATTTAATTACTTTCACTCATATTTCCCTAAATTTGTTTTGCTCTTCAATTTGGTTATTTTTTGCTGTCAAATTGCATGTAGGGTATGCCAACCAGCCATCTCTGGGACAGAATATGAGTGGCAGAAAATGGCACCATTCAATATTAAGCATGGCAATAAAAGAATGTTCATTTAATTCAGGGGTGTCAAACTCGCAACGTCACATGACGTGTCGCGACGTATCGCAACTTTTTTTCCATTGCCAGCAATGGGGTGGGCGCGGTTTTGGCATGATGCATCCGGCCTGCGGGCTGGCAGTTTGACACCCCTGATTTAAATGTAAGGTTAGAAATATTGCTTATGATCTTTCCTTCCATATACAAGAACACACTGCAATCCATTATAAAAGATCTTGTTCAGTTGCACCTCAAGGAATTTAGACTCTAGGCTGCTAGTGGGTATTAAAGAGGGCAGGGCAGGATAGATACAACCTGTCCTCAAATAGGTCTCACAAAGTGTCTTATAATCCAAGATTCCTCTTTCACGCCACTCCCAGTTTATTCCACCGATGGCTTTTCTTTCTCTGCATGTTAGAAGGATGTTAAACATAGTCTTGTGAGCAGATGCCAAAAGGAGTGTACTGAAGTTGCATTCAAATAAGATTTTTTGAATAAGACCAAGGATTCCCAAGTGCTGATAGCTAACTGATCCAACTTTTTGTTGAGCAGTTAATTGCCATGACACAGACCCACTTTCAAAATCTTTTTCTTGTCTTGTCTGCAGCTGGTGGTATTTGGTTATTTTATTATTATTATTATCTTGCTCTATCTGGTTTTAAGACTAATTATTTGACTAACCCATTCTGTTTGTGTCAATTTGGAACCAACTGAAGAACAGCTACTTCCATGTTTTCACGAACTTCTGCTTTTACTTTACAAGTTGTTCATGGCCAGCAACTCTGACATATAGTAAGACTAGCATCACCCTACCTTTTTGCAGTTTCTTACATTGTCTTACATGCTTTCATAAGATGTCTGCCACATGCAATTTGCTTTGAATTATTCCCTGGAATGGTTTTTTATGTTGTCCAGAAAATTTTCCCCAACCAATATGTTCAGTGGCTGGGTTCATACATAATGGACTAATTTAAAATACGATCAGGGAGATTGTGGTTCACTGTGTTATAGAAATCTATCTACAGTCTTGCCCTAATCTTAACATGAACAAGATCTTCACATTAAACCATACCATAGTTGGCCATAGCATGTTATATAAACTCATTAATAGGGTTTAAGGCTATCATGTTATATAATCCTAACTATTCTTTGATTCTGAACACCCATATATTATCCTAATCTCTACTCTGTCTTTTCTCAGTCTTTAGTCTTTTTCCTATCAGGCCTTTTTCCTACCAAGGTCTTGGTGAGTTAAGGTATTTTGTTATAATAATTTATTGTAGCAATGTAATGAACTCACCTGTTCTTTTATTCAAAACTTTCAACCAATAATACAAAACTGGGTCTGGTGAGATTTGTTGATGGGAAAGGGAGGAAGGGAAGGAAGTGAACTGAAGACATATTTGCAAAAATACCTGCTTTATAACCAACATCTTGCTTTGGTTTCTCAATAATTATATTAACTGATAAATTTTGCACTTATCCTTTCTTTCTGTAAGAAGGCAGGCCAATTAATTGAAAACAAAAACTATATATTATGACAATTTATTAATACAACATGACACCTTGAAAACAACATAGATATGATCAAATGCTACACTGTTTCTTGTGTTCCTATTTTGGTTTTTAATAGCATCAATTAAAGTTTTAAAAAATGCATATTTATTATACTTGCATAATTTTTAAAAAGCGACTGTTAATCATAAGTTGTAAGACAGAGAATGCTTTCAGTCTAGACAAGGGTTTTTTTTATTAAGCCTTCCCTTGTTTAAAGAATTTTATAAAAGTATCCAGGCACTGTCATGTTTAATCTGTTATGTTGCCTTCTTTTCTATTGCTTTTCCTATCTTTTTGTTTATTATAGAAAAAAACTCATTAAGGAGTAAAATGCAGAATAATCACACAATATTTTTCTATCTGAGAGAACTCAAGGCCCCTAAATTACAACCTTCTGTATAAGCATAGAAGGCAGCCATAGAAAAGCAATCATAACTACCCACTTCAGCTGGATAATGTCTTTACTGAAATCAAACAAAATGGTAAAAATAATGGGCAAGAATAAGAGGGAGATGGTCCTCTTCCACAAATTAAATTTGTGGCCATCTTGGCAACTTATGTTAAACCACACTGACCTCTGGTGGCTAAGAAGAGACCCAGACAAATTCAAGCTACTTTTGTTCCCCACCTACCCCCCATTCTGTACTCATCCACAAATATAATTATTTCAGTACTTTTTCAGTATTTGGTATTAACTGACAACTCTTTAAAATATGCTGTGTTTAGCGAGTTAACAATCACTTAGGAGGAAAATAATGGAACAAAAGGTTTGTATATTAATGCTGCAAGAAGACTTCTCTAGAAAAAAAAGGTGCAATCTTTTAGAGTTTATTGCCAATCAAGATTATAATCCAAGCAGTAGTGGATAATTGGTGGATAATTGCTAATTCCATCAATGAAAATAACTATGGGAGTATTCCATCTTTTTTTCCCCTGTTAACATATCTTGTTTGATAACAAAAAGATTGTAATAGAGCAGGAGTCCTCAACCTTGGCAACTTTAAGACTTGTGAACTTCAACTCCCAGAATTCTGGGAATTGAAGTCCACAAGTCTTAAAGTTGCCAAGGTTGAGGACCCCTGTAATAGAGAGCCAGTTTGGTGTAGTGGTTAAAATACTGGACTAGAAACCAGGAGACTAAGAGTTCTAGTCCAACCTTAGACATGAAAGCTAGCTGTCTCAGTCCAACATACCTCACAGGATTGTTGCTATGAGCAAATTAGGAGATGAAAGGAACATTATGTATAATTTATAAAGTAATTTTTTACGAATAATTTATAAAGTAATAAAGGTGGGCTTAAAAAGTATAGTAAATAAATAAGCACCCATGAGCTATGAGGATGCCTACAAAGGAGGATTCACTTGAAGGACAATTAGGATGAAAATTAAATAAACCAAGTAAACATAGAAGAAATGCCACGAAGAAATCCATGTTGACAAGCATCCTAGAATATCTCACCAAAAGGTTCCTGGAAATTAATGTCCAACAACAAAGTAAATGCAAACACTTCTGATGTATAAAGAGTTTTAACTGATGAAAATAACCTAGAAAAGAAGGAAGCTGGTGCTGTTAGAATGGAATTACAAGACAAGTTTATTAAAAAAAAAAAAGAACAAAAGAAAATTTTTGCAAAAATGTCTAGAAATAGGTTTGTTGCAATGTAGAGTACATCTTTGATCCTTGATCAAATGGATTTTAAAAATCACCTTTACTCCTGTATAGATCTGCAACTTTTGGGCTGTGTCACAAGTCTTATTTTTAAAAAGAAGAAAGAATAATTCTCAATAATTGCAGAAATACTTTTTCACTAGACTTTTTTATTCATATGAAATTATGCAAGCATGAATGATAAAAATTCTTAATCAAGTGTCTAGAAGATCTATTGCTATAATTTCCTGATTTTATGGAATATTACACGTTATCATAATTTATGGAGATCTCCTGTGTTGGTAATTTGTTGATAGCCAATAAATCATTTGCAGAAGATGTTCCAATATGGCACATGACTTTTTGTCACAGATATAGAAGAGCAAGATTTCAGAGATTATGGGAAATGACTACTTCCTTGGACCTGTATGGACCAGATCCTTGACTTCTTGAAAACTGTGCCTCTATACAAGCATGCATGGGTTCCATACTGTGGTTTGATTTAGTGCTGGGTTCACAAATGCAGTTCCTGCAAATATTTCCCATGCTGCCTGTGAACTCTCAACCAAACTGTTATCTTATTCTTTTAATTACAGAAATGGGAAGCTGGCTAATTATAAAGGAAAATATTCTAGCATCATTCTTATTTCCACAAATGCTTTTAGGTTCCACCAGAGCCTCAAAAACTTTCTTAGTAAATTAAAATGAGAGGTAGTTAAACCCATTGTTTTCTCTGAAAATACCCCTACCTTAAGGGGGAGGGAAAGGTAAGAATGTATACTAGGGAGTTTTCTATAATAGAGGTAGCGATTTAGCAACCACAGTTGAGAATGGCAACTCAAGTCGTTTACATGATGCAGTCACTAAATGAAACTGAAACTGTACTTATAATCTTACTTCATCTTTCCTATACTTTACAAACCTACAGAAGTTATAAATGTGAGGGTTGGTTGCAAAATGACTTTATCATCACCATTGTAACTGCAAGCAATTGCTGTCTGAGGCAACTGCTAAATGAGAACTACATGTAATCTCTTCAAGTTCTATGATTCTGTTCTCAAAACTTCATGTCTCCACTATCTCCCCAAATTTGGGGACTACTGGCTAACCATATGATTTAAAGCTTTCTGGTTTTATACACCTTGATTTATAACTGAAGGTGCAGTATAATCTCAATCAGTTCTGTCCACTCCAAAATCAGCTTTTAAAGTATCGATCTTAAGCTTCTGTCTTAAAGTTGTAAATTTAAATGATTTGTTAATGAAGACCAAATTAAGAAAAAAAAAAGTTAGTACAAACTAGTTTGCAAACCTCCTTTAATAGGATATAATAATTCATTTTAAATCCCTCACAAATGATGAAACACTTTGTAGACTGTCATGGATTTAAGTATAATGCCAACCATAGCTAGGAATTACATGAAATTAGCCTTAGATTTTAAATTGGAAATTTGCAGTTGCTGCCTCCTTTTTCTCTGGAAACTGCTTTAACAGCTATAGTTGCAAGTTAAACTATACAGTTTTAGGAAAACTGCTAAAAATACATAAATTTAACTAAACTTATAAGAAGCAAAAATATGGTCTATATTTACTTACATGAAAATCTATTTTACTTGTCTGGTCATTTTCTTAGGGCTGTGAATCCCTGCTTGATCAAAACTGATTGATTACATGCCATTAGGTCAGTGTTCACTCTTGATCACCAAATGTATAGACCTTCTCCAATATATGATCTGGTCTGGCCCTTTAAGTCTTTCAGCAGTGTTGTAAGTGAATCTTTTCTGCTGGTCATCCTCTTTCTCACTTTCCTTCCATCTTTCTTTTCTATAGACCACAGGTATCAAGCTTGCCGCGACACATGATGTGTTGCGACGTATTTTGCATTGCCGGAGCCAGGGTGGGCGTGGCCTCCATATGATGCAACTGGCCCACAGGCTGGCAGTTTGACACCCTTGCTATAGACTTCTCAAAGAAGCTGAGTCTTCATATAATAAACTGAGCCTTGTTATTTGTGCCTTGAGTGACACTTTTATGTTGCTTTATTCTATGATCCATTTGGCAATCCATAATATTCTCAGTATTTTAGTCTTCTCCAAAAGCAAGATCTCTTTTAATCCTGCTTTTTCAAAGTCCATCAGTTCCATAGAGGCTTTTCAACTGGTGGTACGTGTACCACTTGTGGTACATTAGCATGTGGCAGGCGGTACGCAGCCCTGCCCAGCCAAGTGTAGTGGGGGAGGGAACGAGCCAGTGCAGCGCAGGACTTACTGTGAGAGAGTCCTCTGGAGCTGCAGAGTGGCTGGGGCGAGGCAAAGGCCCCAGGATTGGCACTTCCGGCTCACCTAGAAGAGAAAGGAGGAGGGGGGCAGAAGACAGGAGAGGTTATAAAAGGAGGCAGTTTGGGCGGGAGAGGGAGAGAGAGAAAAAGACGCAGCCTTGGGAGGAAGCAGAGTCAGCTCTAGCTGCACCAAAGGGAAAGAAGGAGGAGGATGGTAGGGGAGCGGAAAGGAGATCAAACAGGCCAGCCATGAGACGATCTATAACTTCTGGGGCAGCCATCCGTACTGGCGGCAAGAAATGCAGCGGGGGAGGGTTGCCCTTCACAAGGAATGAAGAAAGGCAGCATCGGCTGGAGGTCAGGGAGGGAGGGAGATGGAGAGTGGAAGGATTCTTATGTGCTTTTGAAATTCTGGGATTTGTGCAATGTGGGCTTCGTGTTCTTAAGGAGTGTTTGGCAATTTCTATTTGGCTGAGGGCTGATATCTCATGTTAGATTCTATTGCTCTGCTATTGTTAGCTGTAAGTTTTGCTGCAAGGGATTTTGAAGTATTTTTCTCCTGAATGGATTTTGCCTGTAGCGTTCCTTTACTTATGAATGGAGCCATTTGGGGAGGCTGCCTTAGCCAGCAGCCAGTACTTGCCACATTTATTTTTCTTCCTTAAGTGCAGGCTGCCAGCTCCTTAACTTTTCTTTCTAGCCAGTAGCTAATTCTTAAAGGGGAATGCGCCTTTTTAAGCTAGTTCACTCAGCAGCTTATCTTTTCTGTCTCTGGAGGCTTTTCCTTGTTTGATAAATATGGAAGAGAGAAAATATGGGGAGGTTCAAATTCTTCCTTCAGAAGGAGATGGGAATGAGAAAGAGGGAGGGAGAGAAGGAGGGAGGGAAGGAAGGAATTCCCGCCTTAGCACTTGGCCACCAGCAGCCCTGCCATTGACTTTGCTTGTCAAAAGGTTGCAAAAGGGAATCACATGACCCTGGGACACTGTGACCATCATAAATATGAATCAGTTGCCAAGCATCCAAATATAAATCACATGACCCTGGGCATGCTGCAATGGTCATAAGTGTGAAAAATGGTCATAAGCCATTTCAGTACAATTGCAACTTTGAACAGGTGTTGGGTTTTTTTGGTCATCAAGTTTTTGACACCTTGCTAGTTGGTACTCGAATATTGCCATATCTTAAAATCGGTACAATCGGTGAAAAGGTTAAAAAGCTCTGCCATAGAGCATCACAGAGAAAACCATTGTCAGCACAATTCTGATCTTTGTCAGTACAGACATATCATGGCATCTGAATATCTTTTCTATTGCTACTCTACCAAGTGCTAGTCTGCAGTGTACTTCTTGACTGCCTTGTTCTTTTACTGTTGATAGTTGATTCTAAAAGGCAGAAGCTATCCATCACTTCAATATATCTGTTGTCCCTTATAAGAATGGTTGCTAAACCTGTTGTTTTAAGTTTTGTTCATTTTAATTGTCCCAGTTTTTTACTGTGCTCCTTGACTTTCATTATTAAACCATCCAGATCATTTGCATTTTCAGCTATCAGTGCAGGTTCATCAGTGTGTAGTGCATGATTAAACCTACAAACTACATATTTAATTTTATAACAATTTAAAATATAGTAACTGAGCTGCTTAAACTTTACAGAATCCTGAGTTGGTCCATATAATAGTCTCATGAATACATAACATTATGCATTCCAATACATTCCATACAAATCAATGACCAGTTTTTCCAAATTGTAATTCTAGTTCAAAACACAGGGGCTAAATCTTCATTAGTATAATAGCACAATTGTCAAGAACTGGAAAAAAAAATCCTTCTATGGGCAAGCAATTTATGGACTAAATTAATCTGATTCAAGCTATTCCACCTTTGAAAGACTGAGGTTGCAATTCTAAATCTAATTGGCAGTAAACTGAATTTAGATATGACTATACCGATACATCAAAACACTTAGGATATAAACGTGAAAACTTCTTGTCTCCAAGTTTTATTTTCCTAAGCAGCCTCCCATTATTGGTTTTCATTTGAAAAATTTCTATAGCCCACATAAGAGCAGAATTTTCTCAATGTAATTTTACTTTTTGCAAAATACAATGGATTTATCTGTCATTTCACTGGCCAGTACTGTACATATTTCTTAGTTATTGGTGGCACTTTTTGAAATAAAGTTTCTGATCAGAACAAGATTATTCCTGTGTCTGTTCTTCCCCATCAACTGTGCTAATGATAAATTGAAACTAGGGCTGTTTGAACAAATAAATACTGTATATGTACTATATAATATATACATCTACAGTGAAAATAGATTATAAACATATGTTATTTATTCATTTATATTCTGCCTTTTGAAAATGTAGTGATGTACAGCAATTGTATAAAATAAGTTAAAATTGAGATTCACTTTCTTGTCAACTTTACAGCTGAATAAGTAACTTACTTATGAATTACTGAACT
Organism: Crotalus tigris; assembly: GCF_016545835.1. NCBI lineage: Eukaryota > Metazoa > Chordata > Lepidosauria > Squamata > Viperidae > Crotalus > Crotalus tigris. Next base: position 1,459,705 of record NW_024100213.1, on the reverse strand, counting down.
ACTGAAAATTACTGAAATTTTTTGATTAATTTTTTTAACATTTGGGCTCTTGCTGCTGGAGAATAATATTGAATAATAATATTGAATTTCCACTCTAGAAGATAAAATACATGCACAAAGCCATAGCAGGAATCTGAATTAAATCCATTGTGATGTTTTGCAGGGGAAAAAAAGAATTCACCTTTTGACTGAAGAATCAACCATTCAACTTCCATTATATTTGGATTTTTAGTATATCTTTGTTTATAAATATTAAATCCAGATTTTGAGCTAAAATACATTTTAACCAGCTAGGAAAGTAGTTCATAGCTCCCATTTTTGGTATCGATAGAGAAATATATAATACTCTTGGTACATGTCTATTGGCAGTAAGAAATGGAAAAGCTGCAGTTATCCATGATGGTTCCTTCTGATATAACCAGGGTGGCCATCAATACTTCATCACAGAAATTACAGCAGAATTTGATCCAATGATACACCAATCCATTTTACTGAGAACCAGAAAATTGATATTTCACAATAAAAACTTCAGGAGTCCAATAATCCCAATTTAAACACTTTTTTTTACTGAGATGGAAACTGTAGGCACTAGTATGGGGCATTATTTCAAGGATTCATGAGCAGTTGACACAAAAAGGGAAAAGAGGCAACTAGCTGATTCTTGCTCTGTAGATTGGAAGAGAAACTTCAGAATAGCCTTTGTTTCGGTTTGGATGAGAAAATATATCCAATCTGTATGAAAAAAGCTGTTGACCCATGTCTAAATTTTGATGACACATTTGGTTAGTTTTGCATGGTCTGGAAATACAGTCCTTTAGCTTAACAGATGGCTTGAACATATAGATTTCATCTACCATAAACAAAGCTATAATGTTATTTTTGGGACTGGGTTTGTAAACCAAGCATTATGCCTTAATGTCCCATGGCATGTACACCAAACAAGTTGTTCAACAATAAATATAGTTGGATTAAGCCATTTTTGCTTAATCTGGTTTAGCGAATAAACCACATTGGGTCTTAACATGTTGCATGACCAACGTAAGAACCATATGAAACAAATCATGATTCTTCCACAGACATGGGGCTAGGTCATAAATGAGCTCAAAATAATGTTTGTTTGAGAGACACATTGATGCAGTGGTTAAGGCAGGGGTTCCCAACCCCCAGGTCGCAACCCAGTACTGGGTGGCAGCAAGCAGGCAAGTGTGCAAAACTTCCATTACACTGAACCATCACTCTCTCCCGCGGCCACCACCACTGCTGCTGGTCTACAGAGCCAGAAAGACTGGGGACCACTGGGTTAAGGCATTCAGGATAGAAACTGGGGATTCTAGTCCCACTTTAGGCACAAAGCTACCTGGGTGGCCTTGGGCCAGTAATTTTTCTCATCCCTAGAAAGGAAACAATGGCAAACCATTCTGAAAAAAAAAATCCCTTGCTAAGTGCAGTGACTTATCCAGGCAGTAGCTAAGAATTTGACAGAATGGGAAAAAAGTTTGTTTATATGCCATAATTGTCAGATTTATACATTATACTAAACTACTATGTTCTTAGCTTATACAGATCTGAAATCTTAATAGTTCACACAATGCTATACTCAGCGATTATACCTAACAGTATGAAGTAGCATTATATGTGAATGTCAATGGAGATTTTCAGTCATCCAGGTCATGGTTGTCCCAAAGGTGCTTTTTCAAGAGGCAACTGGACTTTCTTGTTTTTCTTTGAAGACATTTCGCTTCTCATCCAAGAAGTTTCTTCAGCTCTGACTGGATGGTGGGGAATGGAAGGATTTACATTTCTTGCAACAGCTGGTCATTTGCATTCTTTTAGAGAGTCGTTGAATCCACTTGGAGGTTTATCTGTGCCCTCAAGGTCACCTACACTGCTCAGGAAGATCTTCAGCCAACACAGCATATGTACACACTTTAAACCCAAGAATACACTAAAGCAGAAGCTTGTTCAAACCAAGGATAAAACATCCAAACATAAACGAAATAATATGATATATAGAGTACAATGCAGTGAGACATGTGCAGATCTGTACATTGGGGAAATGCATGCACTTCATAAATGCATGGCACAACACAGAACAAACCCATCATGACAAGATTCAGCAGTCAATCTGCACTTAAAAGACAAAGGGCACTCTTCTGAAGACAGCAAAGTCCACATTTTGGACAGAGAGGACGGCTCGTTTGAAAGAGGGGTCAAAGAGGCCATCTATGTCAAAATTGAACAGCCCTCTCTCAACAGAGGGGGAAGGATACAACATCTATCTCGTCTACAACATAGTCCTTTCAGCAGTTCCACACCCATCTGCACTACTTAGGTGACTTTGAGGACTGATAAACCTCCAAGTGGTCTCAACAACTCTCTAAAAAGAATACAAATAAATCCTTCCATTCCCCACCATCGCTGAAGAAGCTTCTTGGATAAGAAGCAAAATGTCTTCAAAGAAAAACAAAGTCCAGTTGCCTTTTGAAAAAGCACCTTTGGGACATATGACCATGTCCACTGCCTATGGCATTCTTCTATACCTAATAATTATATCCAAGATGGGGACTGCAGCCAAGAAATTAAAAGACGCTTGCTCCTGGGGAGGAAAGCTATGGCAAATCTAGACAGCATACTAAAAAGCAGAGACATCACCCTGCCAACAAAAGTATGTATAGTCAAGACCATGGTTTTCCCAGTTGCAATGTATGGCTGTGGACCATAAGAAAGGCTGAGCACCAAAGAACTGAGGCCTTTGAACTATGGTACTGGAGAAGACTCCTGCAAGTCCCCTGGACTGCAAGGTGATCAAACTGGTCAGTCCTAGGGAGATCAACCCTGACTGCTCTTTAGAAGGCCAGATCCTGAAGTTGAAACTCAAATACTTTGGCCATCTAATGAGAAGGAAGGACTTACTGGAGAAGAGCCTAATGCTGGGAAAGATTGAGGGCAATAGAAGAATGGGACGACAGAGAATGAGGTGGCTGGATGGAGTCACCGAAGCAGTAGGCGTGAGCTTAAATGGACTCCAGAAGATGGTAGAGGACAGAAGCCCTGGAGGAACATTGTCCATGGGGTCACGATGGGTCGGACACGACTTTACAACTAACAACAACACATTTGGTTCAAAATTGTCAATATTTTTTACTAACACATGGATTATTACAGAATTAAGCAAGTCATTTCACTGTCAATGGAAATGGATTGCTTTCCCTCAATACACATTTAACCATAGATCTCAGTTAGCAATGTTTTAGCAATGATCGGTAAAGACCAAGAACAGATTGCAAGTTATCAAAGAATGGAAGTATTTACCAGTTTTGAACATCAGGTTTTACATATTTTAATCTTTTTACTTTTCCATATAATTTATATTTTTTTATTTATAAATTTCTTAAAAAAATATTACTGTGGTATGCTACAAAAATGTTTCCAGAAGATAAAATGTTCAGTTCTACAAACTTTTACCACTGGAAGAGGATTCACTCTACAAAGAATAACTTATTCAAGTCAAAGTGATGGATTTTTATTTAAGTTTTTTTCCCAAGAAACAATGCCAAATGTATTCTGAACACTCTGCTCTGTTCAATTTTCTATCACCATTCTTTTCTTTAATGTTCTGATTTTGGTGTACTGTTCTTTCCTATGTCCATGACTTCCCACGACTTTTTGCAAAATTGTCTTTGAGTCCTTCCTTTAATTTATCCATTGTTTTGCCAAACGGTTATTTCTGATAAATATTTTAAATTATTCTTCATAATTTTTCATAACAAAACATCTAGTACCGCTACAAGAGCATTAGCAAACGATCAATAGTAAACCTTAATTTAACTTTAAAGTCAAGCAAAGTTTTTTTCACAAAATGTATGACAAAATGCCCCAGAAGATATGAGCATTTACTACAATATAAATTTTAAGCTGAGTTCCCCTCCAAATAACACCTAATTCTATGGTATACATTCTAACGTTCATAAATTGGAATAGCATAGGATGCTAAACTCTAATTTGTTATCATTTTTGTTAGGGGCTAAGTTAACATTAACATACATTAGTTATAGCTGGAAAAGCCACAATACAGTTCATATATTGCTATAAACATGCTTTACATACTACAGTATCTAAACTCATACAATTTACTTAGCCAAAAACCAACCAATCAGATCAAATCTTAAGTTTGACACAAAATTAATTGGCTTATTTTAGCAAAATAGGTGCTAGTGATATCAGTGTAACAATAGGAAGAGATAAGTTTTACTTAATATACTCATTCACTTCATAGACTCACAGAAGAAAATAATTAGAGGATGAGATAGGGGTTAGTTTGGAGTTCAAATATTGAAGATTGCATTCACGTATCACACTAAACCACTACTTACTTTTCTTTTAGGCTACAGTTTGCTGAATAAATTATAATGGGTGAGTAATCTTGCTTACTAATGGGTTCGGATGAGAATAAATCACAGGTTGAAAAGCTATTGGAAAACAAAGCAAATCAAAATTCAGTTTTCTTTAATTCTTTTCAGTTCTGATACTGACTTGAAGCAGAGTGAGAGCCTTAAATGGTTTCATGGTAAAGACCAACCTTTATCAAAAAGGTATCAACATTTTTTCATAAAAGGAGATACTAAACAAAGAAGTTCACTTCACTTATTGCTATTTCATCAGAACCCTTAACAAAGGAAATAAAGTGTGTTTGGAAATACAGGGATTAGAAACTAATTGCACTCACTATAAATCTTTTTGTTAATGATATTGCTCTAATTGTGTGAAACACAAGAGAATTTTACAATTATGAATACTCTTCTGACTTTTGGAAAAATAACACATTTATGACATAGCGTTTCTAATTCACTATTTAGATAAAAACTCCTACAACAATACAAAGTCTATTGAGCAACTCATCAGGAATTCAAATCAATAACACTCAATTATCTAGAGGTTTATATTCCCAAACATTTGGACAACTATTTCAAACCACTGGTTAATTACTCAGTTAGGAAAATGAAACAGCGGTCAAAATTAGAATTATAATGGTTTGCTCAAAAAATAGTGAGAATAGGTAGGTGTGGTAGTTAAAGACACCAAGCCGGAAAAGGGAGACTATGAGTTCTAGTCTTGCATTAAGCATGAAAGCCACATGGGTGACTTTTTCTCAGTCTCAGGAAGAAAGCAAGAGCAAGCAACTTCTGAAAATCTTGCCAAGATAACTACAGGGACTCAATGCCAAGAGTCAAGACTGATTCAAAAGCACACACACAAAACAGTAACAATAACACTATTTCCTTACTTCTTATGCCTTATGATTAGTAAACACAGTAGAAAAAAACAGGACCTAATTTTTATAAAGTTTTGTATAAAAACATTAAAAGATGTGCTCTTGGAATTCCAAATCTTTGATCTTTTGATATTAATTGTATCAATATTATTTTTAGCTTGATAAAGTCGGAATAGATATTTAAGATGGAATGTTTAAGAAACAGTATTAAAAATTAGGGCACTTCCTCTTGTTTCTTCTGAATATGTTCAAGAAAATGGAACATATGCATCCATCACCCCTTCATACTTTTATAAAAGTGTTATGATGAAAACAAAATTAAATAGTATCATGCGTGGGATATTAATGTTATTTAAAAAAATTTCCACAGGGACGTTGAAATGACAGGAACATTCTTAAAACTAGCAAATAACTGCAAACAGTTTTAAGAATTTTAAGTCATTCATGGTTTGAAATATATATTCTGCATCTTACTGCAGTTCTAGCAATCAATACCTCTACAGCTAAAACCATGACTAAATTTGAAATTAAGTTAAATTCATCACTCAGTAGGAGAAAAGGAGGATTTCAAAAATTTACAACATTCTGTTACAAGATAAAATTTTTGAATTGGTTGAAAGTAACATTGCCATCAGATATAAAAAAATTATCTTGACTTTGTTTATTTTCTGGTAGAGAAAACCACTCAAATCGATTTTGCCCCAGATTAGGGAACACTCAACAAAAGCAATCTATAGATACTGTATTAAAATCTAAGGAAACTCAACATGATGAGTTCCAAGCCCCATTTATTGGAGGAAATATAAAGAAACAGGTAGATTTTATACAATGTGGTTGTTCTGTACAGATAATCCTCAACTTATGACCTTGAGTCTATAATTAAGGTTAACTGGATCATCACATAACTGGTCCGATTTTACATTTTTTTTGAGGCAGTCACTAAGCAAATGGAATGGTCATTAAGCAAACAGTGGCTGTTAGGCAAATCCATTGTCTGGAAGCAAACATATAAATAATATATAAATAATGTCTGTATATATAGTGCAGTCATATGACTGTAGAACATTGTAAATGCCCATCAACACAGAACCGAGGTGGCGCAGCAGTTAGAGTGCAGTACTGCAGGCCACTTTAGCTGACTGTGTTCAGCAGGTCAGCGGTTCAAATCTCACCGGCTCAAGGTTGACTCAGCCTTCCATCCTTCCGAGGTAGGTAAAATGAGGACCCAGATTGTTGGGGGCAATGTAAATATATATATACATTGCTTACTGGTGTACACCGCTTAGAGAGTGCTTGCACTTAAAGCGGTATATAAGTCTCATAAATAAATAAATAAATAAATGTGGGCTGCTTGCTAATTGCCAAAAATGCAATCATATGACTGCAGGGGAACCCAGCCTTCGAACTTTGAATCTGTGTCATAAGTACTTTTAAGATCCATCATAACTTCAAACAGTCACTAAGCAACTGGTCATAAGTTGAGGACTATCTCTAAAATATTTCAATCGTTTTGGATTTAAGTTTTTATTAAATAGGCAAGCCATAACTCTGATTATTTCATTGGATCTTAACTTGGCCTTTTTCTTTTTCTTCTGGATAATCCAAGCAATACCTTAAGAGACAAGTATTAACAAGATCCTGGAAAACAGGAAAGAACTGGAAATGTTGCCAAGGTGACAAATATGTTAGAAAATCTCCACAGTGGGAAATTTGACCACCAAAATGGCAATATATGATTTTCCTTCACTTAATTTATATTTATTATGCACAACAAAGTCATAATAATTGCATATGAGCCAGGCATAATCTGAGTTATATGTATTTTCTTCTCTATATACTCCATTATCTTGTTTATATATATATATATATTTAAATACCAACTTAAAATCAAACTGATATTAGTATTAACTGTGGGTTACAAACTCATTTCTTAATCTAGATGAAAGAGGCATGCCTGTACCAAGAGCAGAGCAGAAGCATGTCTGGTTTAATTATAGTTATATTTTTTTAAAAATAATGTATTTCTTCAACTTCAATCCCATCTTTCTCCACTATTACCATTATCGAACAGCACCATGTTCGACCAAATCAACAACAGAAGCCCTTCAATGTACTTTATAAAGGAAAATGTTTTTGCTTACTGGCAGAAAGATAACTAAGATGTAGTTGTTCTGATGTTATCTTTACTATCTATAGCAGCAATTCTCAATCTTTGTGTGACGGCGACCCCGTCACACGCATGCGCGGCACACATGCGCGGCGCCGCCCCCTGGGGGGGAAAATGGCAGATCGCGTTGTTTCGCGACCCCCGCAAAATGGTCGATCGACCCCAAATGGGGTCGCGACCCATAGGTTGAGAACCGCTGATCTATAGTATAGAAAATATCTTATGTCTTTTCAGAGGAAATATTTTCTACACATCGTGTGAATCAATTTTTAAGCCATGATTTACAAACTACAATGGCTGAGTTTACACAACATATGAAGTTAAAACCAAGCAAAGGTCACAGTATATGGTTAGGTAAAGTGCATGAATCCCACAATGAAATTGGAAGGACATGAATTGCTTCCCTGCTCTTATTAAAAAATTAAAGCTCTTAATTTACTGCAGTGGTTTTGAATTCTCCATGTTTATCTCTTTTATGAACTCAAGACCAAAACATAATGCCATCTCAAATATAACTACTATATTTGGGCTGCAAAAATCCAGCCAAATATTTCAAAGTAGGAGTTACAGCCCTACAGAATAAAATATAATCTAAAATCCCATCTGCTAATATAAAAACTGTTTAGCATGTGTTATTATATTTACCTGTGTTAACATTCTATTCTGTGAAGTAACAAATTGGTATCACACTCAAAACAAAACAGGTAAGTAAACTTCTATGTGAATGCATCCATATCTAGAAAAAAAGCAACAGTTTTTTCCTTTGATAATTATATTTTCAACATACAGCTACTTTCCAGTTATACACAGACATTTTTAGCTTCCCATCTTTCTACTACAGTTCTTGTTATCTAAGAGTTGGAAGGACCTTAGAATAGCATTTAACAGTGGGTAGGCCTGGAATACAAAATGGCAAAAATAAAATAAAAATAAAGAAAGAAAAAAAATAACCCATTACCCATTTCCCTTTGTATAGGCATGAAAGTACAGTGATTTTTTTTTTTTTAATATTGTAGATGCTTGTTAGGAATTTCCTCAATCATGTTCAAGTTATCAGAATGTTTCAGATATTAAAATCCAGTATCATCTTATTAATTTTGCAGAACTTTGGAGGGAGTTCAGTGTTTGGATGTCAGAGTTAGCGTAGATGACACACGGAAAATCTGTGGCAACATGTTACTCAGTTGGTAAAACATTTCTTCAGAAATACTTTGTGGTACCAAGAATTGAACAGTTCGAGAAATCCCACCATCCCAGGAAGCCATTTCCATCATAAATCCTTTGACACACTTAAATACAAGTTCTGCTCTTTTCAGGCACCAAGATATTGTCATTTCTTCAGACATATCATGTATCAGCAGAAGAGGAATACTAATTGTGGTGATGTCATGGGTGCAGCACACTTTAAGGATATTTCGGAGGCCCATGATTGCAGGATCCCGGGCTGTAATATTACCTGACCTCACATTGTCATCCACACAAAGATGAAAAGTCACATGAATTTCAGAGAGATTTGAATGTCGGGTGATATAAAATTCTCCTGGAAAAATATTTAATTGATTCTGTTCCCCATTCTTAGATTTATCTTCATTGCCACTATTTCTGTTTCCTGCTTCACTTAGTTTTTTGGCCTTACTACTGTGTTGTGCTCGAGCATAAAGGACAACTTGCTGAACAACTTCAAGCTGCTCCTGAACTCCAGGAAAATGGAAATCTGTACACTCCTGGCAAACTGTTGCAAAATCTCTTTTGATCCCACTATACGAACTGATGCGATTATCTACTAGCAAGACTAGACCACAAAGGGAAGTTGAATAAAGTGATAGTGCAGTTTGAAGACGGTGGAGTTTGACTCCGCTGCGGTGACTGCGCTTGTGCTTGCAGAAATCCAGCATATCTGCCCTCAGTAGTCGCAGATTATGCATGGTTTTCAGCTGTGCTCCCAAATGGATAGTGAAACTTTCTTCCAATTGCCTCTGGTCCTCAAAGAGTCTTCCAGTTCCTTCTTCAGATTCTCTCCACTGATTAGGAGTAACTTTGATCTCATCACCAATAGTACTGTTGGGATTTTTCAGATCCTGGTGAAGTTTTACAACCCATTCTTGATACTCTTGTTTTTGGATTGCCGTGGTTTGTTTCAATTCATTGTTCCACTTGTTCTCCAGTAGCTGCTGGGATTCAAAGTGCTGAGCTGCCAACTTGTTTACATCTTGATCTGTTAATGATTTCCCCAGTTCTTGCATCACCTTATCCATTTCTGCTCTTTGTCTTTCTCGCAGTTTTTTTAGCTCCATGTCCCTTTCACTTATTAATTCAGAGATGCTAACAAAATAATTATGTTCCAAGTTTAACAGAGTTTCAGAGGCAGGAGAGTGGATCAAGTCATGATAAACATCTGCAAAATCTTCATCCCAGCTGGGGTCTTCTGGTCTGGCATACTCTGATGTTGCTTCAGTGTAAGCTTGGGCCCAAGCCTTCGCCAGCTGGTGTAAATCCATTTTACCAGATTTTACAGCTTCTAGAGCCGCTTCTGCTTCTCTGTCAAAATCTTCTACAGATTCCTCCTCTATGAATTTAGCAAGAGACTCTCTTAAGCCATTTTCTACGAAGCAAGGCAAATTATGAAGAAGCATCAGACGCCTAGGCAAATGACTAACATTTTCTTGGGCAGGGAAGGTCAGCGGCACGGTAAGCACAAAATGCTGGTTCCCAGCGTTGAATTCATACACAAATTCTCTCTCCATCCTGCGGCTTTTTCCTTAGCGACTCTTCCTGCCGACGGCCGGGTGCCTTCCTAAGCGTTTTCAATTTATGTTCTTTTCAAAAACAACCGCCTCCCCCCCCAAACGTGCGCTTCCGCTTCTCAGTTGTTTCTGCAGTGCCCGCTCCCTTTAAATAGGGCCGGCTTCCGGAGTAGAGAGAGAGAGAAAGGCTTTCCGGCCCGATGGTCTCTTCGAGGCTTAAGCGAGCAGCGTCGCCGTTTTGGGACAAGGGTCGCAAAGCGGCGACATACGAATCCCCGGGCGTGACGGGGGCTTCCGGGTGCGCCCAGGCCGAGTCCAGCTCCTCCGGCGCAAGTAACTTCCAAAGGAGGCGAGTCGCCGCTGCCGCCGTGCAGCTGAGACCGTCCTGAGCTACGCTGGGCCTTTGAGGACCGACTGCCGCCCCCGGCTCACCTTTCAGCGGGGCAGAGGCGACACGGAGCCCTTCCCGCCGCGAGGTCCAGCCTCCTGCAAACCGGCGAGAGGGGCGGGCCTGCGTGCAGCCGCGGCCCCTGGGTGGAGAGCGAGGGCCGGCCTTGGTAGGCTCAGCCCCTGTCGTCGTGTTTACGTTCGTCCCGCTCGGGGTTCCCCAAGGCGGCCTCGGCCCCCCTGCCCGAACCCACCTTCGCTCCCTCCAGGCCGGGTCAATGCGGCGCTTTTCGCCGGGCTATGGACACCAGCGACCTCTTCACCAGCTGCAAGAAGGGCGACGTTTGTCGCGTGCGGTGAGGCCTGGGCCGAGGCTTCAGGGGGTCTCCGGGCGGGCCGAGGGTGGAGAAGGTGCGGCTGGCCCGTTTGGGGCATGACTGACCCCACCTCTCCGCGGTGGGCCGGGTGTTGGTAGAACCGGCTGGTATATAACTCTGGTGCTCGGGTTTGGCTGCCCGTGTATTTGTTGAGAGTCGATGCGTGTTTGTTTACGAGCGAGAACTTTTCAGAGTGGGTTCTTGCATTTTCAGACTCTTCCAACGTGTGAAGGTGGAGCAGGCTGTTCCAAGCACTTAACTGAAAGTGCTTCTAATTATTAGTTACTTATTTGCCATCATTTTAAGGAGAACAGAAAATGCAACCACTTGTTATTTGGTATGCAAGGGAAAAAGTCACTCTGTTGAGGGAAATGTACAATGAAAACTCTGGTTTAGTATTCTAGGTTGGAAACTAGCATTTGGGAGGAAATAAGCTATATATGCACCACATCTGGCTCTTTGTAGCATTTAGAATAACAGTAGTAAGATGATCAAAAGGAGCATTAACACTTTTTCTCATAGTGACTAACGTTTCTTATCACACTACATATATTAAAATATTCAATGAAAGAATGCCTGGTTCACACTTAACTTGCTTTGTTAGAAATCGCTTATACTGTAGATAATCCTCATTAGCTTTCATCACTCCCATTTCCATTTTCTCTCTTCCAAAAGCAGCAAAGTGTGTATGCATACTCCACACATTTGATCATTTCAAGTATGTGAGAATCCTGTGTTAGATAGTAAGACAAATATGCGTACAGTATATTAAATATTTGGGACCCAAAAATGATAGAAGGAATTCTGTTTTAATTTTGTTATGATGCGCATACTTTTGGCCTGCCCTCATTTACTTCTCTCCCAAAGCAACTACTATTATTAAGTCTCTTACTCAGGTTGTTTTATGTCAGTAGTGGGAAATCCATCCTCCTCGATTAGGTTCACTTCCTGGTGACTTGATGGATATGTCAATGCAGTTTTCTTGGCAACAACATGGAAATGGTTTGACATTGCCTCTGGAATGTTTATTTTGTTTCTTGGCCTAGCCTTGGAATTATCTGGTGCTTTACCATCCAAGTATTAAGTAGAATGAACCTGCCTTATAGTTTCATTTTGTTGTTTTTCCATCAGTCAAGTTATTCTAAACGCTGCCATCTAGCTGAGCCCCTGGTTCTTACATTCTTTCTAAAAAAAGTTTTTCTGCTTATCAGCTCTACTTCATCCCTAAAACAGCTGACAACTTCAGATATCCTAACAGAGCTAGTTTAAAAAGTAGAGAGATATAGTATATGTGAGATGAGCTTTGAAGCAATTTATAAACATTCAGTGTCATACTAAAATTACATGGTATTTGAAGATAATTTGAATCTATCTGCTGCTTTTCCGTTAAATGAGTTTAGTGTGGCTTGTAACAAGGAAGAATGTAGCACTGTTACTGTATAGAGGACATAATCAAGATACAAGCTAATAATTGTTAGCAATTTATAAAGAGAGGGTATGTATAAGTAAGCAGTATAGGAATAATTATCAATTGATTTAGTCATTTAATGCTAAAATTTATCTCATACTAAGCAATGTCAGTTACCAAAATAATGATTATAACAGATTTAATCAGATTTAAATATTGGAATCATAAACCGACAGTTAATTTCAATTTTCTTATAACAAGTAAGAATATTTTTTAAAAATTCTATGATGTAAAACCCATACCAACCAAAATGTACAACAGTAATAATATAGTAGATGAAGAGAATAATCCAATGTAGTACATTAAATGTTGCCATTTTAGGGTTTTCTTAATTGTTTTCTCTATATCTCTGAAGTTTAAGCTAAAACAATTAGAGTCCTAATTCAACAGTCTGATTATAATACCCTTTCCCCCCTTTTAAAATGATTTTTCAAGAAACAAAAGATGCTTTATTTTTATTTTTGTTATTCAATTTTAATCCCGCCTTTTATTACTTTATAAATAACTCAAGTTGGTGAACATACCTAATAGTTTTTCCTCCTCCTATTTTCCCCACAACAATAACCCTGTAAGGTAGACTGGGTTGAGATAATGAATGACCCAAAGTCACCTTGCTGGCTTTCATGCCTAAGGCAGGATTAGAATCCACACCCTCCTGGTTTTTAGGAAAATTATTCAGTCAATGCAAATCTAAGCAGCATGGAGCAAAACAATATAACAATACTATTAATGTGTATTTATACACAATAATAATATAAACACATATAGTATTTATATCATAGAATGCTATTTTAAAAAATGATGAATAGCATTATATCCTTACTGTACTACCATTCACCTCTGGCATATGCATTCCTTATTTCCCAGTCCAAATGTTCTCTGATAGAGCTGATATCCTAAATTCCAGGTATGAAGGACCAATGCTATATTTGGTAATAGGAAATTCCTTAATAGGAGAGTCTCTGCAGAAAATGCTTGTCTCTAGTCCCTTCGACCTTAATTCCTGATGAATGGGAACTCTGAACATGTGGTTCCTGCAGGCAGATTCCATGTGGAGTAAGCACTCTTAATGATAATGAGACTCCAAGCCACAGGTGTCAAACTTGCCACATCACATGACATGTTGTGACGGATCACAACTTTTTTTGCATTGCCGGAGCTGGGGTGGGCAGAGCCTCTGCATGATGCAACCAGCCCACAGGCCGACAGTTTGACACCCCTGCTCCAAGCCATGAAGGATTTAAAAAGTAATAACATTGAATTGCACCTGAAAACAAAGTGGAAACTGCACTTTGTTGCATGCTTCTATTTTCTCATGCTATATAAAGGGACAATATTTGTGTTCATATCAATAATATCATTGATAAGTAACCTTAAAGAACTTTTGTTATTTGTTTCACAGATACACACACACACACACTAGAAGGTTGGATTTGATCTACATTAGGTAGACAAATGGAATGAGTGTAATATGAAGAAAATATTTTTTGGCAGAATCTCACTTATTTGGGTGGGGCACCGTTGCTGGGACACTTTTTTAATAAAAAGAAAACTGAAGCTGTGAATAATTGGAATACATTCTTAGTTATTAAAATTGTCTGTTTATCTTTCAGATACCTTCTTGAACAGAGAGATGTTGAAATCAATGTCCGAGACAAATGGGACAGTACCCCTTTGTGAGTGCTTTGGCCTTGAGACACCCATACTGTTTGATATCCCTTACACAGGGATTTAAGAAAAACTAAGGTCTTTCAGTTTTTGAAGCATTTTTCTATTTTTTCTGGGTTTTTTTTTAAGAAAATGTTTTTTGTTATAAGTATTTTAAGTAATCTCTCCCTGGTTATATGTATGAATAATACTCCACTGTCTAGCCCCTCTGTTAACCTGGATACTTTTCTTCCTTTGTAAAAAATATTCTAGGTAACAGTAGAGATTTTATCATTGCTTGAGTGTGGCCATTTGAATAAGTTGCTAGAAAAATCCTGCTAATTTGAATTAGCCAATAGCATGGAAACATTAATTCTCATAATTGTTTTCAATTTACGTTCAGAGCTATATTATTTTTGAAGCAAAATGACTGACATTTTGCAGGCTAACCTAAGGATCTCTAGAATTATACAAAATGATCTGTCACACCATAAAGATTTTCAATTATTCATTTGTAATGCAATTTAATGTGTACTTGTGACTTTGCATTGTCTTCATTGTCTACAGAACTCATTTTTTGTAGCATGCTGCCTCAAATTTGTATGTTTGGAGTTTGCAGAAAACTTCCTTCAACCAGTCATTGCTCAGTCTTAGTTAGCCATTTGCCAACTAAGAGAGTGCTAATCAACAAGTGCTCCTTTCTCCATCAAGTTGATCAATTGTTTTCTGTGGTTCTTAATCTTCTCTTCACAGAAAGTGAAGCATATACACTGTTAGCATATATCTTTTGATTCCAAACTGTGCATCACCACTTTGTGAAGTGATGTATCTTAGCACACATTAAGAGAGCATGTGGGAGCTTTTATGCTACAGCATAGTCCATGACAGCATGTTAGTGAGCTGAACTAAATGAAATGCCAGCTAGATGGTACAAGGGATAAAATGTTGCAGGCAGTTTCTGCAGTGAGAAAACAAAATACCCACTAGCATAGCATTAACTCATTGAAATGTGAGTTTGGTTGATTTTGAAAATTGGGAAAGTGAGAACAGTTTTTCAGAGGGTGGTGAGGAAACAGCTTACAGTATGTAAATTTATTTTGCATTAGTAGTAGTTGAAAGACAACATTGTGGGATTGGTGAGTATATCTGCTATCTATGAGGTAGACAAAAATAACTTTATAACTTTATCTTTCAGAATATTATGCATTACATCAGTCCTGAAACAATTGTTTTGGTTATCAGTCTGAATCTAGGAAAAAAAAATTGAAGTGGTGGTTTTGCCTTAAAAGCCTAAGCAACTTCTGGACAACTTAATATTACTTACATGTTGTTTTATCTTGATTCCTCAAGATGAGACTGGGGAAAGGACTCTTATTGTAGAATGAATTCTTCAGGCAAACGTTTGCTGGCAGTAACCTCTTTCTAGAGCCAAGACATTTAAGTATACATAGTTATATTTAAATCTAAGGCCGAGTGCTTTTTATCATAAGAAATTACTGCTTAAAATGTTCATTATTTATGTGATCTGTTCTGGAAATCTTGCATAAAAGGAAGAGAACATTTATACTTCTTAAAAAGTATAGTACTTAAGTGAAGATACCTGATATTATCTTAACGTGGTAGGGGAGACCTGGCTTGACAGTAGTACATTTAAAAGGGATTTGGGTGTCCTTACTGACCGCAATTTACAGATTAGCCAGCAGTGTAATGCAGCTGCTTAAAAGGCAATTGCTATCTTAGGTATATTAATAAGAATATAAAGTCTGAATCACAGGAAATGATTGTTCTATTTTAGTTTGCCCTGGTCAGACCCAACTTGGAGTACTATGTCTGGTCCTTAAAAAGGACAAGGGGAACAAGTTCAAAGGAAGAATGTGTTGTTCGTCCATCGATTTTGATGAGGACCTTGACATCTTGTAGATTATGGGCCATCAACGATGTGTCCGTAGGTGGCTGATAAGACTGATGTTAGCACGGAACATTCTACCACATACTGAACAAAGAAATGTAGACACTGTTACTTCAGCATTTACAGCTCTGGCTTTGCGGCGTGCTCACTTCTCTTGTGCCAAGATTGTCCTTCTGTGTTCATATGTCTGGCAACCCTGGTACACCAAGGTGCGCCATGTCAGTCGACATGCGCCAGAAGTTCCCAAGAGATGGTTTTAATATCCAGGGACTTGAGAGAGGCTTTCAGCGTGTCTTTGTATCGCTTCTTTTGTCCCCCGTGCAATCGTTTTCCTTGAGACAGCTCACTATAGAAGAGATGTTTAGGGATGTGATGTTCTGGCATCCTTACAACATGGCCTGCCCAGCACATCTGGGCTTTTGTCAACAGAGTGTAAATTGATGATAAGCCTGCTCTGGAGAGGACATCTGTGTCTGGTATCTTATCCTGCCACCGGATCCTCAGAATTCTACAAAGGCAAGTCATGTGGAAGTAGTTCAGTTGCCTAATGTGCCTCCTGTACACTGTCCACGTCTCACTAGCATATATTAGGGTAGTTAGCACTGCTGCCTGGTAAACTTTAAGCTTAGTAGCAAGGCTTATTCCATGGTGGTCCCACACGTTAGTCCGCAATCTGCCAAATGCAGAACTTGCCTTGGCAATTCTACAGTTGACCTCGTTGTCAATTGTCACTGCATGGGAGAGGGTACTACCAAGATACGTAAATTGGTCCACTGCTTGCAGCTTTTGTCCCTTTACTGTGATGGTAGGCTCTTGATATTGAGCTTTTGGAACTGGCTGGTACATCACTTCAGTTTTCTTCATGTTGATGAAGAGGCCAAAGTTGTCACAAGCGGCTGCGAAACAAGCGGATACCAAGATAGTGAAGGGCCAGAAAAGCAAACCTACAAAGAATGTTTAAAGGAGATTGAGGAAGAGATACCAGAACATCTTCAAGTGTCTGAAGAATGGTCACACAGAAATAGGGCATAGACTTATTTTTTATTGCCCCTCACAGATGAAGGTGTTAAAGCCACAAGGGAGCTGTTTCAGGATAGATGTTGGGAGGAAATTTTTGATTGTATGAACTGTCAGCTAATGGAACAGGCTGCCACATAGCATAAGTTCTCCTTCCCCAGAGATCTTACAACAGAGGCTGGTTGCTGGATGCTCATCTTTCAGACTTGCTCAAGATTAAATTATATTTAAGATATCTGAACTCTAGGATTATTCGTGTTCACTACTTTCCCCTGTATATGATATACAGTTACTTTAGTCTGCTTTGGCCTTTTCATATTAAAAAACAGAGCAATAACTCTGAAGAGACCTAATCTTTCATGTAATTCTAGAGTTTCCATTCAATTGCAGAATTGGTGCTATGGACCAGCTTTTGGGACTCATGATGCATTGTTCTGTAAAGATTTTATTTTTATTAGTTTATTTCTGATCTCACTGTTCTCTTTTATAGATACTATGCTTGTCTCTGTGGACATGAAGAACTTGTGCAATACCTTCTAGCCAGTGGTAAGAAGACTGACATATTCTTCTAGAAATAAATATATGTTTGTCACTTTATGCCCTCTAGAATTGGAACTGTAAAGTTGGCTAATAATCTTGCTGTGATGAAAACTGTAGTTCCTTTCAACTTGTTTTAAACATCAAAGAAATGTTGGTCTTTTCCCCTTGGATCCAACTGGTCCAAGTTTTACACTAGAAATACATTCACTTTAAATGGCCAGCTGTTGTAATCTATGAAGTGCATAGTAGAAGAAACCTGAAAATCAGGAATAGCTCTTTTGGCATAGTGATCCATCTAAACCAAGCTGTAGCTCACCCATATTTTCTTGAGAATTAATACTGTTTCATAATAATTTGATTGCAAGGAAAAATATATTAAAAAGGAATGCAGTTAACTTTATACAATTCTTGTTACCTGAAAGTTTACCTGAGAAAATAAAGGTCAGACATTAAAACCAAATAACTTCTATAGAACCTTTAGAGATTGTGGTTTAAATCATAAGGCAGATTCATGTCTTAATACATGAACATATTCCTGAGGTGATTTGCTGCTTTTCTAAAATTAGGGATACAGGTACAGGATATTTTACAATTAAAAAAATTTAACAGAAGCAGTATGTAAGCCAGTCACCTAGAAATGAAACTTATTAGCTGAGAGTATTAATATATAATACTCAATTCACTGACAAATGACAAAATCAAATGATAAAATTCACTGAAATGACAAAATTCACTGAAATGACAAAATCAAATTATGTTCATTGTTTTTCTACATCTCTTGTACTTTGTATGTAAATTGATTTTCTCTATTATTTCAGCCAATTAGGGTAGCATAATGTAATAGTCTAATATTCTGAGGACCTAAATTTCTCTACTACAGGAATTCAGTTTTCATTTTATTAGCATTTTTAGAAACTTGATCTAATTCATGCAACAATAAAATCTATTTTCTCTAAAATATTGCTTCATAGTCTTAAATGAGCTCTTAAGTGGATGGAATTTGATTTTATTTCGTAAGCTTTTCTTTGGACCTAAAAATAACAGTTATGTCTAAAGGCTCTATAGAAATTATTTGTACAGTTATGTATATCTTTTAATTCTACTATTAGTTTGAAGTCCGAGCAGTTCTTAATTCATACCAGCGGTAAAATTTGCCCCAGATTTCGAAGTATTCGTGTTCCGTTTTGTCTTTCATAATCATTGTAAGCCTGTCCATCTCAGCACATATTAGAATTTTATGCAGGATCTCTTCTTCCGTTGGGGTTCCCTTGTTCCTCCAATTTTGAGCAAAAACCAGCCTGGAGGCCGTTAAAATGTGTAGCATTAAATAAAGTACGCCTTTGTCATGTTTTTGCGTAGTTAAACCTAATAGAAAGAGTTCTGGTTTTGGTTCTACCGCTTGCTCTAATATTTCTTCCAACCATATTTTAATCCTGTTCCAAAAATCACAAGCTCGCGTGCATTCCCACCACATATGATAGTAAGTTCCACTTTTCAAATTACATTTCCAACATTTAGGGGAGACATTGGTATACATTTTAGACAATCTTGTGGGTGGGAGATGCCATCTATAAAACATTTTGTAAAGGTTCTCTTTGTAAGAGGTGGCCAAAGTAAGCTTCTTGTTTCTTGCCCATAGTTCTTGCCATATATGCAGATCAAAATTAAGACCAAAATCCTTACTCCAATTCAACATAGTCACTTTTACTTGTTCCTCGTACGTTGCCTGATCTAGCAAATAGTAGTATAATTTTTTAATCATTTTATCCTCCGACCCCAAAATTATTTTATCCAATTCTATTGGTTCTAGTTTAATGCCTAACTCTTTTTTGTCTTTCCGATATCTTGCCTGCAGTTGCAGGTATGCCCACCATTCTAATTCTATCCCTTCATCGTGGATGGTTTTCCTGGATTTCAATTCCCCTCTTTCATCTAAGATATTTTTATATGTTATGGTCTTGTCTAATTGAGTAAATTTTGGGTGTACATATATTTCTAACGGTGAGATCCAACTAGGTACTTGGGTATAATTTGGTTGCCAAATTTTTGTCCATACATCAATAAGAGCTTGCCTAATATAGTGACTTCGAAAATATTTATGTACTTTATATTTATGATCCCATAATATGGCATGCCATCCTTTTTGTAGGTCATGGCCCTCCAGACACAATAGTCTCCTATTTTTTAGTAATATCCAATCTCTTACCCATACTAATGCTGCGGCCTGGTAATATTTCTCCAAGTCTGGAAGACCAAATCCCCCCCTTTCCTTTAAGTCCTGTAGTAATTTTAATTTAATCCTTGCTCTTTTTCCTTGCCAGATGAATTTACACATCATTTTATTCAAATTTTGAAAAAATTTCTTGTCTAATTTTATAGGTATACATTGGAACAAAAATAAGATTTTTGGCAACACATTCATTTTTATCACTGCAATTCTGCCCATAAAAGAGAGCTGTAGGTTAGTCCAAATATCAAAGTCTTTTTGAATCTGTTCTATTAACTTATCGTAGTTATCCCTTTTAAGCGTAGCGCATTTGGCAGTCAGTTGTATCCCTAAATATCTAATTTTATTTGTGATTTGAACACCAATTCTGTCAACCAATTCATTTTTCTGTGTTTGTCATATTTTTGACAAGCATTTTAGTTTTTTCTTTATTTATTTTTAAACCTGCTATTTCCCCGTGTCTATTCAATGTTTCCATCAGTCTAATCCCTGATTGTAGTGGTTCTTCAATTATAAAAACTAAATCATCTGCAAAGGCTTGTATTTTAAATGTCTCTTTCTTGATTTCTAGACCTTGGATCTGTTCATTGTATATATAATTGTATTGTATAAAAGATGAGGTTTATATAGAGGTTAAGAACAATGTATAAAATTTTTGTACTATGATAGGAACTGATTGGAAAATTCATTCTGGAATGTCATGTTTGTCCATTGTTGTTTTAATTGTATTATGAATAAAAATTAAAAAAAAAAGAAATTATTTGGTTTCTCTCTGTTATCCTGCCAAAAATAATACTGATAAAAATGTGTTATGTAATCTGGTACATTTTTACATTATGTAAATTGATCTTCCTTACAGGTGCAAAATGTGAAGCAAACACCTTTGATGGTGAACGTTGCTTATATGGAGCTCTAAATGATACTATTCGGCGGGTATTGAAAGAATATAAGCAGATCACTGCAAAGTGCATGAAGAGGGACTACTATGATGCCTTTCTTCAGCGGTAAAAAGATGTATTCTGATGTTGGCAAAAGAGTCATCTTCAGAGGGGGCTGTATCATTGTCTTCTATTATCATGCTTTCCCATAGCAATAAAAGTGACAATTTTAAGTTAGGGCACTATGTTATATAGAAGTATGCAGGGTTCCTCTCCCTAGCTGCCTTTTGATCCTTAAAGAAGCCACATCTTTGCCTGGACTTCCCAGTATCTGCATAGACTCAGTAAAATATGTCTTTGAGCTGAAGAGTTGGTTTGTGCACTTACTGTGGAAGTCCAGGGAAAGACATGGCTTCTTTAAAGATTTTTGGAGAGGATTAGTGTAGGATTTGATTGCAAGGAATTTAAGTGATTAAGAAGATGGAGTGTGTAAAAAAGCTACCGGGGTGTTTAAAACTGTTCTTTCTTCATACAGTTGTAACTGGTGATTTATATCTTAAGAATGTATCATCCAGAATAAAAACTGTAACAGTACAATAAGAAAAATAGAATTTATCAAATTCAGAATTAATAATGCTTTTTTAAATATTTTCTTTGGAAGGGGGAAGGGAAAGGTGATGTATGCTTTCATTGCATATAAATGTCAAGTTGAATTATTCCACGCTATTCTTGTTTAATCGTGAAACTACTTTTCTCTCTCAATCTCTTTGCAGGCTTCTAGAACAGGGTTACCATAGTGACATTGTTTTTATTGTTCATGGGAAGTCTTTCTGTGCCCATCGCTGTGTACTTGGTGCTCGAAGTGCATATTTTGCAGAAATGTTTGAGACTAAGTGGAAGGGGAAGAATGTCATAGCACTGAAACATCCATTGGTAAGAAACCCAATCTTTGTTTTTCCTGAATATTTTTATATTTGAGACTTTCTTTCTTACTTTTTTACTTAAAAACAGATGCCAACAAATTTTATTGCAAAGTGATGGAATTATGGGTTGCCATTAAGAACATGCTAACCGAAGTATCACACAAGTATCACACATTTCCACTTTCAGATACATTAATCTGCAGTGCAGATTAACATTCAACAAATGTTACCTGGGAGCTTAATGTGTCCTCCTTAAGATGGCAAAAGCATCAGGAATAAGGAGTCTGCTTCTGCCACCATATTGGATATTCCTAAATCTGACCCAACTGATTACATAGTTTGTAAATAGATGACTTATTTCTGTTAAAATTTAATTACTGAAGGGAATTTTTTAACTTGTTTGCTTGTTATTTTTTCCACTCAACTCCCAGTGACTCTAGTCGGATATATAAAGTGAAAAGAACAAGTGTAAAAAAGAAACAATATTCATAAAACAGTGGGCACCCAGTAAGCCATCCTTAAACATTCCCCTCAAGGGGGGCTATCCATTCATTTTAACCCAAGACTGGGAGAAATTTAAAAAATGCTTGAATATGGACAAAGTGGGAGCCAAGTGGATTTCTGGAGTGGGGAAGGGGCTGTTTTAACAGGCAGATCCAGCAACAGAGAAATCCTGCTTCTTAGGTTCCCTATAGATGACCTTACCCAATTAATGGAATCTGAAGTAAGCCAACTATCAGAATACTCAGGGTGAGTGGACTCCAGAGGACTCCTATGGTCCCTCAAATTGCTAGGCTCTATATGCCATGTGGAGCTTTGTGGATGATAACCATCAACATATTGAATTACAGCCAGAAGCCAACTAGTAAACACTGTATCCCGTGTAGCAGGTGTATTACAGGACATAATGAGACTTGCCAATTTTACAAACAAGGCTGCATTTTGCACTAGCTGTAGATGCCCAATTCAGCCAACAGAATTTTCTAGGCCTTGCTTACTTTCTAGTTTAGGTCTCATTTATATTATCATTTCTTTCAAATGTTTATATGTAACTCATTTGTTTCATATACAGATAAATCCAGCAGCCTTTAGCTCTCTTCTGCAATATCTCTATACAGGTAAGTCTAATGTGATATATCAAAACTATGGATTTTATTTCTTATTTGTAATAGGTTCTACATAAATTTACTGTTGACATTTTCTTTGAAAGTTTCAGATTTGCTGGAGTTTCTTGAAAGATATTGGGAATGAAGAAATCATGGGTGGCAACTTTTTTTTGCTGTGGATTAGAATTAAATAGTTCCAAATGTAGTAGCATAATTTTTGGTAGTTGTAAAACAATAATTTTCAATGGGAAAAAAGAACAAGAAATATAAAGAGTTAAAAGCAGTAAAAGAGTAGAATCTTCTTAGGCTTCATGTTAATAAAGATAAGATTAGATAAGATTGTCATTTTTATTGTCATTTTTTTACTGTGAGCACAATGGCACACATCAAAAATGAAATTTAGTTGCCCGCTCTCAAAGTGAAACACATACATGACACACACTATGTACAACATATGTATAGACCTACACCCCTACATATACATAACAAATAAATATTAAATACTGTCCATCTTGAATATATAACGGAAGGAGGAAGCTTGAGAGTTCACAAGATTAATGCTGTATGGAATGAAACTATGGCTGAATCTGGATGTTCTGCTACGGATCGAAGCCTCCTCATTTAGAAGATAACTTTAAGACACCTATATAACCTGTTCTGTTCACAAAAGTATTAATTGTGTTATTTTAAGCCACAGGGTGGTGCTGGAGTTTAAGTTTATAGCTATGGTTGTACGGAGGGAGAGACTGAGTTCAGAGGATACTGGTAAACAATAACAGGAATGAATTGAAAGAATGAAGTGATAATTAGCACTTTTCTTTTGTTTACCAGGATGTTTGGACATAGATGTAGAATATGTAAATGACTGCAAGAGATTGGCCAAACAATGCCAGCTCCAAGATCTCATTGAAGACTTGGAAACCAAATGTAAAAAGGTGTATGAATTTGGTAAGTCTCCCAATCTTACTGTCATTCTCTGTAGGAAAATGGAAAAGTAGTCTTTTCTCCAACATTAATTACCAAAAGGTTAAGTCTTCTAATGGAAGGCACAGGCTTTAAAATAGTTTGATTTAAGCATTTGGGTCTTCATGGTACCATGCCACTTCTCCATAACGGATAGATGCCGTTATGGAGATAACGTAAAGGGAGAACCCTAGGTATGCTACTATAAGTTCTTAGGGGAAAGATGGGATAGAAACCTTCCACTTCACTGGGAATCACTAGATCAAGCTCAGCTCAACCACTTCAAAGTCAGCCCACGTTCATAGAAGCAGTATAGCTATAAGTGACTGCAAGCAACTTTATCCAACAAATGTTTTCTTACTATATGTCCTCCCTTTTCTGGACTTACACTCTGAAATATACATATATGTAAATCACAGACGTAACACTCCAACCTCTAGCTCGTGTTAGAAGAACATGTCAATAAAATATTCAGTATTTTAAAGTTTTGGTGTTTTTGCTTTTGTTTCTTTTAGTTTCTTCCAAGCCAGGAACCTGTGTAAAGGTGCTTACAATTGAACCATCAGGTAATTCACAGTTGCAGGAAGACCTCGCTCTACTAGCAGAGTGCGCCTTGCCGGCAGAATTCAGGGTAGGAAGTATTTCATTTCTTGTTTCCATCTCTTTGATGTATTCCTCCATTTGAATAATCTAATATAATTACATTTTGCTTAATATTCTGCCAGGAATTAATCTGATCACTTATTTATTAGATCCAGGATCCCCCTGAGTCATTAAGGTGGCCTGGGAGATGATTTACAATTAGGTCGGTGCTGTATTATTGGCTGGGGAGAGGGTGATGCCATCAGTCTTGTAAGAAATAGCGATGTACCTTCTCCTCAAGAGTCTGTCCTTGGATCGAACAATTCTGAACAATTTAACATCTTGTCTCCAGTTTTCTCTTTTTAAGGAAGGTTATTGAGCTAGAGAAAGCAAATTATCTCAGTTTCAGTAAGGTCTCAGGCTAGGATTTAGCCCAGAGACAACCTTGATTGTGATGATTGATTACCTTTTTGCAGAGCTAGGTTAAGACTTATGCAACTCACCTTGTGCTCTTTGAATTTTTGATACCATCAGTAATAGTATTTATTTGGATAGGCTGTGGAGATTGGAAATTGAGAACAGTGTTTACAGCAATTCTCTTCCTTCATGGCTGGTTTCAGTCAGTCCTGTGGAGTGCCATAGTTCAATACTCTCTCCCCTTATATTCAACACTACATGAAACTGTGGTCCTCTGCCACTTCAAGATTTGATATTATCAATATGAAGATGATACCCAATATACATTTGGATCCTGAGCTGGCCAAGTGATGATGCCAAGGTCTTATTCCAATGAATGGAGACCATGTGGATCTGGATGAAGAGAAAATAGCTCCAACTTGATCCTATCAAATTGAATGGCTGTGGATATTCAGGTGCCCAGGTCCAGGGATTTTCCGTTTCTACCCTTGTATGGGGTTGTATATCGGTATGTAATGTGGCCTCTTGGCTTCCAGCTCCTGTCAAAGGTGAGGTGGCAGCTGTGGCTAAGAAGGTATTTGCATAGCTTCCTGGATTGGAAGAGTCACTCATGCCCTAGTCACCCCATGGCTCAAATATTGCAGCATTCTGTACATGGAGCTGCCCTTGAAAAGCACTTTCAAGCTTCAGTTGGTCCAAAAAGCATTGGTGCTGGTAGTTTTTAGCATGCCTCGCTATGCCCCCATGACATGCTTATTTCAAAGCTTAATTGCCATTGTGCTTCCAGTTGCAAATCAGTGTGCTGATTACAAACCCGCATGGCATAAGGCCAGGTTATTTGAGAAACCACCTATCTTCCATGTTTTCTGTCCAACTACTAAAAGCTGGCAGAGTTGACGCAGTCCAGATTTTTATGATTATTGTTAAACAATGCCATCTGTCAGGATCAGGAACTATGTCTTCTCTGTCACAGTGTCTACCCTCTTGAATAAAGTTCCCTTCAGAAATGTGTGTGGCTTCCACTCTGATTGCTTCCAGAAGGCCTTATAAATCTGGCTGTTCTACTAGGCCTTGGGATAGAACAGATGTGGTCCTCTTGCTAGATGTGTTTCTGTCTATATTATGTATATTTTCGCTGGATGCTGATCTTGTTTACTTGTATTGTTCTATTTATTGTTACTTGTTTTGTATTGTGAACCACACAGAGTTGTCTTGGAATCTGGTGGCACCTAAATCAAATCAATAAAGGCTTTGTAATATATTAGATAAAAGCAGCCAGAATTGCTAAATTAGACATTATCTGTTTTCATTTTCTGCTGGCAGTCACACAAAAATTTTACTACCCTTCATGATATAGTATAATCCCAATCAGAAAAAAAAGAAAATCTTTGCCAGAGTATCCTAATAAATTATTCATAGGCAGGACTAAAATTCTATCACTTGTGTTTCTATAGTAGTACAATGGAATTTGAGCCAGTATTTCATTGCTTCTAAGCCATATCTTTCATATTTTCCTATATCTGCCAATAACATTTTAGGAAATAAAATATGAAAATGCACTAACATGTAACTCTTACTAATCAAGGTTCTTGGCCAAAAAATTATGTCACATAATTGTGTTAAGCATTTCATTATGTTTTTTCTTTCTTTCAATCCCATAACCCAGGGGTGTCAAACTCAATTTCACTGAGGGCCGCATCAGCATTGCAGTTGCCCTGGGGGGCCTGGGTGGGTGTGGCCAGAGTGGGTGTGGCCTACTGGGGGGCGTGACCAGTTCTACATCATTCGCGGCTAGGGTGCCTATGGGGGCCTGGGCAGGAGTGGGACAGATCTGAGAGTCTCTGGCAGAAGGGGGTGGGACCGGGGCAAGTGCCAAGGCATGGTCTACCAGAGCAAGTGCCAAGATGGCCACCACAAAATTGTACATTGGCTCCTAGCCGGCCGGGGCCAGGGCCAAGGCAGCGGGGGCTGTTTCCTCATTGTTTCCAGGATGGCTTCGCAGGCCATATGAAACCACTTCGTGGGCTGCATCTGGCCCGCGGGCCTTGTGTTTGACATGTCTGCCATAACTCAAAGGCATAAAGACTGTAGGAGAAATCCCTATCAATGAAACATTTATTTACAGGCATACAGCAATTATATTAGCGATTATAATCCTGTGAGAAATTAAGAACACCCCATGTGAAGTTTTTTCTTTTTTAATAAATACATAACAATAACAATATTTATCTTCAGTCATAAAGTATAGAAAAATAAAGGTAATGTAATTGAACAGAAAAGAACTATAAAGAATTGGCTTTGCCATATTTATTCAACAAAAAAATTAACAGATATTTCATTTCCTCCTGTACAAGAAGAGCACCATTGATTATTGACCCTTTTGGCAGAAACAACCTCAAACAGGTGTTTCTTTTAATTGTCTATCAGTCTCTAATCTGAAGGGGAGGAATTTTCTCACTTCTCCATGGAGAATGTTTTCAGCTGTGCCATATGAGTTGTTTCTCACATGCTTAACCAATTTGAAATCATTGTATAACATTTTGATGGGATTTAGATCCAGACTTTGACTTGGCCATTACAGAACCCTCCATTTCTTTATATATTTTTTTCAGCCATTCCTTGGAAGTTTTACTGGAATATTTAGGGTCGTTGTCTTGTAGCAAAGTTCTCATTTGTCTGAACTCTAGTCTTCTGACAGATGGTCTCAGATTATTCTTGAGCATCCTCAGGTAGCCATGCAGTATCCTGCCTAAACAGTTTCTTTAAAAACATAGACTGAATTACTTCCATCATGATGAAATACTGTACTGCTGAAAGCTAAGATGAATCTTATATAAAAATGTATGGCACTTTGAGTTCCATAAGCATTAAAGGAACAGGAACATAAATGGGGGGAGACCCATATTTCTTAGGGTAACCAGAGCTACATAATCTTGATGGGCAGTTTACCTACTCACAACTGTATTTTTGACATGAATTGATAGCCTCATTTCATCTTGCTTTTTTGTAATATCTTGCAAAAGGCTTGATATTGTCAATATTGCCAGCTCAGATAGTTTTATTACAGTAGCCATCATGTTTGATAGAAATATTATCATTTTCCATATCAATGAAAAAACTTGTGGGTTCAATCCAGCCTTAACAAGTGCATGTTTCAGTTCATTCAGCTCTCCAGACTCCACTTGTTCTAGCCTTAGGAAAATGAACTTTGATATTTGGTGTTTGCCAATACTGGATGCCAGTCTTCAGTATTCACTGTTTTCCTTTGCAATATAGTGGCATGTTAGATATTGAAAAAACGTGCTTTTCATTTTATAATAGTTGCAATATCTAGTTGTGCGAGAGCCTTTGCGCTTCATACTGTTCCAAATATATATGACTTTCACTCTTATTCCAAAGAGAAATTGCTAAAGTTCCCACTTCCTATGGCAGAAAATTGAAGCATGAGCACATGCCAAATAAAAGGACTCTATGAAGTTGCACACATCCTTTGACTGCATGTGGATTAGATTGATGAGCATTCAGAACTCAGGCGTTATGTGTTTTTAATTCTATGTTAAATCCTTTTCATATTTTTCTGTACGTTCCCTGCATTTTTGGCTCTGTTAACAAAAGTAAACTAATAAAACGTGGAACCTATAAAGAACTTTGGACTGTAAATCTAAACATTGGAGCAAAATTTTCTGATTTGCTATAAACAGAAAATTTACCATAAATCATTTTTATACCAAGTCTCCTGTTAGACAACGTTTATTGTATTGTATTGTATTTAGCATATGCCAGGTGCTCTCTGCTGGCCTTTGTTATGTATGGTAACTTTTCTGCTAATAGAAACATTTTCTTTTTCATTTATTTCTCCTGTCATTTGATTAGTAGGAATAGAATAGCTATCTTTATTAGACAAAGCATGTAATAAAGCAAGTAGCTTTGAATTATCGTGTGAATATGAAGGTTGATTGCTGACTACATTAACAGCAATTAATGTATAATGGAAATAAAGTATGCATGAAAGGAAAAGGAACGCCTAACAAATAGCTCAGCACAAAGCAAGACTTCAACAAAGATGTGACTCTTTAATGTATTTATAGATGTATGTATGAATAATGCTGGTTTACAGTTCATTTGACTTTCTGAGAGAGTCAATGTAGAGTCTCATAGTCTTACATAGACTGTAGATCTATGATGTAACAAAGAGTATACGTTTAAAAATTTAAGGACAGCAATTTTAGGATTATAGCCAAACAGTTCTCCAAGCCCAAAGAGCCAAGGGCATTCTTTGATTTACTGAAATACTCTGAGAAATGGAATGGTTGTGGAGACTTAGAATGTCATTGGGATTAAGGTCAAAAGCAAGTCTGATCAGAGTTTAGGTATAATCCTACACCAAGATGATAAAAGTGGTGAAAAGGCAATATTTTTCCAATCATGTGTTGTGTTATATATTTGAATATATAATTGTATATTATGCATATACATAATTGTGCATTTATGTAGTGTAATCTTATTAAATATATGGTCAAATACTAAAGTTGTTTTATTTCTGTTTTGTGTTTAGGTAGGTTTTGGAGAGTTGCCTTTTGATAGCACCGACAGCTTCAGCAGTTATCCTGATCTGTGTTTCCGAGTGTCAAATTACAGTTTCTTCTGTCACAAGGTATAGGGTGCATTGATTTGCTTTGGGTCGATTCTTGTTGTTTTCCTCAATATTAAAAGATCTTGTATAGAACCAATGATGCACATTTATTTATGTGATATCTTGTAGGAAATTTCCAGAATAGGAATGTGTTATCGGATAACAATAAATTATTATTTATTAAACTTGTATGCCTCCCAACTCTCAACAATGAAGTTACAATAAAATCAATTACACAAAAAATAAAGATAAAAGATGGTAAGCGTGATCAATTTTTGATCTTTAAAAAGTTTGGGATGGATGCCTTGTCACAGACTCTTTTCTGGATCCTGCTGCTTGCTTATTTTAACCAAGAAGATTCCATTATTTTGTGTGTGTGTGTGTGTATACATCCATATCCGCACACATACATATGTGTATATGTACATATCTTCTCTTTTTGAAGGCATTTTTCTGTGGCCGAAGTGACTATTTCAAAGCCCTCCTAGAGGACCACTTCTCAGAGAGTGAGGAGCTACAAACCCAACCCAGTATCCCTGTGGTGACTCTCCATGACATTTCAGAGGAGATCTTCATCAGAGTTCTGTATTACATCTATAGTGATGATACAGAGGTGAGACCGGGATTCTTCTTTTTCAGCATGAGGCATTTTAGACCAGAGATCCCCAACCTTTTGGGCACCAGGGACCGGTTACGTGGTGAGAGTTTTTCTGCAGATTGGAGGGTGCGTGGTTTTGTGTGCTGCCTGCATGCCGCGGATGGGGCTTTGCTTGTTTGTGCAGACCGGTTGCTGGCATGCCACGGCCCAGTACTGGTCCACAGACCGGGGTTGGGGACCCCTGTTTTATACTATTTTTTCTAGCAAGGATCATGGTGTTATTGAGCAAAATAAACATGGCAGAACCGGCATTGTATGGTGTTTGCTGTACTTGTATGAAGATAAATAAAACTACCCATTAAATTAGGGTAACATAATCCCTTGCATCCTTTCTTGATTCTCTTAAAATATTTATCTTCCTGCAATTTTTGTGATTCTTGGCCAATTAACCCTTTTTTTGCTTGAATTTTACTTGAGGTTTTATTAATAAGCAGTAAAGGCATATTTGAATATAATTAATGTTTTTGTTCTGGTTAAAGGAAGTTGTTTATTAAATTTGTACTATTTACTGGATTCCTGCCCTATATATAAAATAATAATAAAAATCCCTTCTTATCCTTATGGGTGGCATAGGTCTTCCTCAGTTTCAGGTCCTCTAGCAGATGCCTGGGAGTTTGAGGGTTCTGCGCAGTCTCTTGGCTGTTCCTAGCACTGCAGTCTTCTGGACAGAGAGCTCTGATGTCGTTCCTGGGATCTGTTGGAGCCCCTCTCCCTGCTTAGGAGAAACAGTCCCAAATGCTCATACCACCACTGGGATCTTTTTGGCCTTTACTTTCATGTGTATCTTTTATTTCCCTATATGTGGATGAGACTCACTCTGTGTCTCACAACATGCTGACGCACACATGTGCATATATTAACACATATTCTTTCACCTTTGTATTCCTGATAGTAACAAGGAATATTTTTGTAAGGTATACTGTTGGCTTATCGGGAAAGATGAAAAAAAAAAGTCCCAGAAGCAAAAACTGTAGAGATTGCCAAGAATACCACAGGGATGGATCCATAAAGCAAGCAGGAGTTGAGCTCACTGGAAGTGATTTTACAGAAGTGCGATGGCACGCGGAGTGGTCAGTTTGCCAGCAGAGGGCAGTATACAGTTAGCAAACTGGCCAGAGCTAAAAATAGTTTACTTGTTTTTATGCTGCATTTTCTTGTCGCATATAGTGCAAAGTCTTGGTTGCAGCTTTAGAATTTAGAAAATTCTTAATGGAACTGAACTCTATAGCATGGATGCTATATTTTCTGTACCATATCGTGACAATTCAGTTCTGAGAAACTTTCTGAACGTATATTTTTCACAAGTAATGATGGATTTGTTTAATGAGAATTATTCAGAAAGATAGAGGATATGAAACAATAGTCTGGTGTTTGTGATGTCAAAATGATTATAGACACTAGGCCACTAGATATCTTTTTTTCCCAAGATGGTGAATGTTCAGTGTAAAATGGAAGTGTGATAACGCACATTCAGTAATTCATGATAATGCAGTCAAATAAGCAATGGTCTTTGGACAAAATGAACTTTAAGATATGTGCCTTATTTTTCTAAGTAGAAAGAGAAATTAACATTAACAATCTGAGCCATGAAGTTCCATCAGGTAGCAGTGTGATAGGTAAAATGTGAGATGGAGACCTTATTCCCATACATTGAATGTATATCTCACGTTGAGCTAGCCTAATTTCACTGCAGAGGAACTTTGCACGTACATGTGCACAGTACTTCATGCACTGAAAGGCAAGAACAAAGGCAGAGAATACTTGCCGCCTTTCTTCTGAAACGAATTTTAGGCATTCGATTTTGCTCTCTGCAAAAACTGCTTTTTGCCTGTTTTTTGTCTTAGAGAATAACCATATTTGCTCTTCAACAGACGTAAGCGAAAGATAGTGCAAATCAAATCTTTATAAGGTCATAGACCAACATAATAGTGATAGTGACTTCTTTCTAGCATAAAAGCCCAGTTATTGTGTCTGTCCTCTCCCTAAATTTATCGCACCAAGAAGATATGTTGGTTACTCCACAGTCTTGAGACATTGTTTTGTAGAGAATAGATGGTTGCAGGAGCTCCTGTTGCTCTGTGGAACGTTGTTTGAGATAGTGTACTTTCTCTTTTCCTTTTGCCGCCCTGCAGGGCAACAGTAAAGATGCCAACCAAGCCATCTGTCCTTGTTTTCCTTTAGCTAGCTAAAAAGCACTTTCCCAGTTGCACTATCATTTTGAATTGGGATTTCATTCTTTAAGATGTTACTATTCCTCCTAGCTTGGTATCTTTTGCAAATACAATACAGGTAGTCCTTATTTAAGGACCATTTGTTTAGCGACCATTTGAAATGATAACGGTGCTGACAAAATGCTATTTAGATCAGTCCTTGAAGATATGGCCATTGCAGTAACCAAGTGGTCGCCTGACCAGAATTTGAGCACTTGAACCTGGGGTATATTTCAACTCTCCCCACCCACCCATCTCTGCCCTTTTGGCCACTCTGCACCCCGCTGCCTCTGACCTCCTGCACTTTGCCACCCCTTCCACCCCTTGCTGACTTTCATGAGAGGCTTCACCTCTTAGCAGGAGGAAGAAGATAATAAAGGTCAGATGGAGGTGCAGGCAGGCTGATCAAAAGAGCAGAGATGCTGGGGAGGAGACAGGTTGATTGGGGGCATTGAAGCACTTTGTGGTTGAAAAGGTGAGTGGTGTGCTCCAAGCAGCTGAATTATGATCACATAACTAAAGGGATGCTGTAAGACCCATTGCAGACCCATGATAAATACCATTTGTTCAGCACCATTGTAACTTTGAATGGTTGTTAACAAGGTTACCTACATTATGAGATAAATAAAAAGTCTGAAAATATGAATGCTGTGTGTAATCATTAACAATATTGTAGGTTTATTGATCTTAAATTAAACCTATCCAGATGAGGGATTTGAGGAATATGATCCCAGAAGACACTTATTGAAGTTAATACATAATATCTGTTTGTGAATTATTGTTCATTATACAATGTAGTGATTACAGGGAAACATTTGTGTGATTCTTCCAACTTCAAGTTTTAATTAATATGCACTCCTTTTTCTGTGGAGAAGTTATATTTTCACAAAATTATTTCATAGGATAAATTTCTGTAATGTTGACATATACTTTCTTGAACCAAAGAGTACTAAATGGATTTCAGTTCACCTTTCAAATTTAGTTCTTTGATGACATCATGAGCCAACTTGAGAAGAGAATTTGCTTCCCTCTTAAAAGTAGCTTTCTTCAGCCTAGGCAATGGACATTCAAGGGAATGTCCCTTGACTTGTAAGAGGGCTCTCTTCATGATGCTTTCTGGGTTCTCAGTAATTTATACTATAGATATCTATTTGGCGATATCTATGGTGATATCTAGTAGATAGCATCTATAGTAGATGCTATAGCATCTACTGATTTAAAATAAAACTACTACTATTACTACTGTGGATTTAGCTTTTTGTGTACACTTGTGGACATTAAAATTATCAGTGTTGCATCTTTCAATAGCAATATGGCTTAGACTTATATACTGCTTCACAGTGCTTTACAGCCCTCTCCAAGCGGTTTACAGAGTCAGCATATGGCCCCCATAAGTCTGAGTCCTCATTTTACCAACCTCAGAAGGCTGGAAGGCTGAGTCAACCTTGAGCTGGTGAAAATCGAACTGCCAAACTGCAGGCAGTCGGCAGTCAGCAGTCAGCAGAAATAGCCTGCATTCTAACCACTGTGCCACCACAGCTCATATGATTGTGATTTGTTGGATTTATACTACTGGTACTTCTTTCCTCAAGGAACTGTTGGCACCACACATAGCACTACACCTTTAATTCCCCCTCCCCACACACACACAGTAGCTCTGTGATGTAGGTTGAGGAGAGAACGTAAGAGTGGTCCCAAGTGTACTTCCATGGCTGAAGTTGTACTACAGTCTGCATCTCTTTTGTCCTAATTCAGATTGGGCTTTCAATCTGTCTTGTAGTGGGAAAATACTGAGTCATACTGAGTTTAATTATATTGATGCCTTTTGTCCCAGCAGTTGTCTCCTGAAAACGCCTATGAAGTGCTTTGTGTCGCTGATATGTATCTGTTACCTGGGCTTAAGCGCCTGTGTGGGAGAACTTTGGCACAGGTTCTCGATGAAGACAGTGTTGTCAGCATCTGGAAGATTGCAAAACTATTCCAGCTGACCCGATTGGAAGATCAGTGCACAGAGTATATGGCAAGGATAATTGAGAAGGTAATAAAAAGGAGGTAAAGGACAGCTACTATAGATATTATTTGTCTGACAGGCTGCAAATAATCATTTGACATGAAAGGGCTTTAAAACCTAAGTTCCAATAAGCGATTAGTTTATTTGTAAAATTTGCTATTTTTTTATAGCCATAACCACAGTTGGTTTCTATAGAAATGGATGTCTATAGCAAGGGATGTCATATAGTGGAATAAACACTATTTCCCATGTTATAGTGAGAAATGTGATAACTGCCATAAAAATGAAGTTGTGTCTTCATCTAAAAACGTTTTATAAATACAAATACTATGTACAATTACAATTTATCTTTAGCCAGAAGCAAGACAATCCTAAATTTAAAGCAATCCCATCAAAGGTATAATAAATAGAAGAAAAATATGAAGACTAACAAAAATCCTAAAATGCCAACTTTGAGTGAAATCAATCATAGATATTCCCCTCCCAACTAATAATCTGATGGAGTGAGTTGCAGCTCATGAAAGCTTATGCCTTTTAATAAAAAATATTTGTTGAAAAAGCAAAGATGCTATCAATTCCTGATTTTTTTCCCCACTTCAAGATAAGTGTGATGATACACTTTTATATGTTTCCGTATTACCCAAAAAGTCATGGTCTAGTCTAGAAAAAAAAGAATACCTAATAATAATGAGAATTGGTCTAAAAGAACACATTATGTCAGTTGTTCTAAGACAGTATTTTGTGTTCTTAACCAACGTGTGATCCATTTTAATTTTGTCAGGCCAAACCTTTATAAAATGAAGGAATTTCTTGGAATTTCTGTGAAGTGATTTAAATTTGTCATGAACAAAATGAATTCATAAGAACAGTTAATTTAATCCCTAAGCTTCTTGGAACCTCCGTGCCAATTGTGTTAACATCCATATAAGTGAGAATTGATGTAATTAAGAACATGTATTAGAATGTTCTTATTTGGCTATAAAGCCTCTATTACGCATTGGAAAGTTATTAACTTTTTTTTAGTTTAAAACCTGATTTGCATTTTAATGAGTGAAATAAGTATTTGATCCCCTATCAATCAGCCAGATTTCTGGCTCCCAGGTGTCTTTTATATAGGTAACGAGCTGAGATTAGGAGCACTCTCGTAAAGGGAGTGCTCCTAATTTTAGCTTATTACTTGTATAAAAGACACCTGTCCACAGAAGCAATCAGTCAATCAGATTCCAAATTCTCCATCATGTCCAAGATCAAAGAGCTGTCCAAGGATGTTGGGGACAAGATTGTAGACCTACACAAGGCTGAAATGGGCTACAAGACTATTGCCAAGCAATTTGGTAAGAAGGTGACAACAGTTGGTGCGATAATTTCCAAATGAAAGAAACACAAAATAACTGTCAATCTCCCTCAGTCTGGGCTCTATGTAAAATCTCACCTCATGGAGTTTCAGTGATCATGAGAATGCTGAGGAATCAGCCCAGAACTACATGGGAGGATCTTGTCAATGATCTCAAGGCAGCTGGGACCATAGTCACCAAGAAAACAATTGGTAACACGCTACACCATGAAGTACAAATCCTGCAACACCCACAAGGTCCCCCTGCTCAAGAAAGCACATGTCCAGGCCCGTCTGAAGTTTGCCAGTGAACATCTGAATGATTCAGAGGAGAACTGGGTGAAAGTGTTGTGGTCCGTTGAGACCAAAATCAAGCTCTTTGGCATCAACTCAACTTACCATGTTTGGAGGAGGAGGAATGCTGCCTATGACCTCAAGAACACCATCCCCACCAGCAAATATGGAGGTGGAAACATTATGCTTTGGGGGTATTTTTCTGCTAAGGGGACAGGACAACTTCACTGCATCAAAGGGACAATGGACGGGGCCATGTACCATCAAATTTTGGATGAGAACCTCCTTCCCTCAACCAGGGCATTGAAACTGGGTCACGGATGGGTATTCCAGCATTGCAATGACCCAAAACACATGGCCAAGGCAACAAAAGAGTGGCTCAAGAAGAAGCACATTAAAGTCCTCAAGTGGCCTAGCCACTCTCCAGACCTTAATCCCATAGAAAATCTGTGGAGGAAGCTGAAGGCTCGACTGCCAAATGTCAGCCTCGAAACCTTAATGACTTGGAGAGGATCTGCAAAGAGGAGTGGGACAAAATCCCTCCTGAGATGTGTGCAAACCTGGTGGACAACTACAAGAAACGTCTCACCTCTGTGATTGCCAACAAGGGTTTTGCACCAAGTACTAAGTCATGTTTTGCAAATGGGTCAAATACCTATTTCACTCATTAAAATGCAAATCAATTTATAACTTTTTTGAAATGCGTTTTTCTGGATTTTTTATTGTTATTCTGTCTCTCACTGTTAAAATAAACCTACCTTTAAAATTATAGACTGATCATTTCTTTGTCAGTTGGCAAACTTACAAAATCAGCAGGAGATCAAATACTTTTTTCCCTCACTATACATCCTGTTGCTTTAATCTTGATTTTATGTTATACCTTTTGAGAGGACATATAGAGAAAGCTACTTTTATCATTCTAATTAAATTGATGGGAAAATCATTTTTGAGTTATGCTTTAAGTAACCTGTAGTACATTGTATATCCACTTTGTGTGTGTGTTTGTGTATGTGTGATGATAGATAAAGATAGAGATTAGATATAGATATATAGATGATATTGATGTCCACACCGGTGTTTGACCCCAGTAGAAGGAAATGATCTTGTTTCTTCCCGTGTAATTTCACACTTGGTTATGGAACATGGAAGATCTATTTGACCAGCACCAATTTTTCTTAAGTGAAATTCACTGTTCCTTAGTCAATTTACTGATTTTATAAATGGTTTTAATTAGCACTCCCACATAAGTTGCAACATTCTTTACTTAACAGGTTTTGAGAGAGGTGTGAAATTATTTCTTGTTTGTGAAAGTGCACCCCCCCCAAATTAACAGTTTCACTAATACAAAATTCCTCACCTATGTTTTTACTAGGAACAAGCATGACCCAATTTTGCTTTTCAAAGGTCCAATAATTGATTTTTTTGTAATTGTCCTTCTCATCTCCAAACCAGTACGAGGTATTGGATTAATCTCCCCAGAGTTCAGAATTCAAAAAAGTCCTTCATTGTTATAGTTTATTGGATGAAGCTATGAAAAACAGAAGCATGTAGTAGAGACAATACTTGCTATGGTGTGAGTGAGGCTGCAAACATTCCTCTGTGAGTTGTGTGTTTAAAAGCAATGTGGCTAAAAGGCCAAGGGTCAAGGTTTGTTTTTAAAAGATTTGTGCCATCACTATATTATTTTGTTATAGCGTTAGAAGGCTGCTTTTTTTAAAATACATTTTTCATCTTATTCTCAGAGCGGAATTAGGCTAGTGAAAACAGTTATTTTTAGGGTGCAGGATTTTGCGCTCTGAGAATTTAGTTTTGTTGCCATTGACAGCATAAGTGAAAACAGTCTGATAAAGATTCTTCTGGATTTATCCATTTTCTGTCCCTTGTTTCTTCAGTTAGTGGAGTTTGAGGAATTTGCAGCAGCAGTGAAAGAGAATGCTGACGCAGTGGAAGAGCGGCAGGAGACGGACTCTATTCCTCTTGTGGACGACATCCGTTTTCATATAACCAGCAACGTTCAAACGTACAGTGCCATTGAAGAGGCTAACCAGAAATTAGATGCTCTGGATAATCTTTTGGCTAGCATTGGACTTGAATGTTAATCTGGGAGATTTTCTTGTGTAATTAAATGAAGTATCAGTTCAGAGTTCATTTCTGCAAAGTTCACATCTTTTTCTTTCTATTTGATTTTCCCATTTCTTTATGTTTTATTTATGCTTTCCTTATTTTTTACATTGATGACTACTGCATCTGAATTAATATTTTAATTCTTCCAGGAAACAGGTCCCCATAAGAATCTGTAGTTTGAAAACATGGTTAGGTATATGTTATGTTGTTGATGAAAGATTTGCATGTAGTGAATGTACTATTTGGCATACAACCAATTACTGCAGTCCAAAAAAGCTCAATGAAAATGGGTCCATCCTTCAGAATATTGCCATTCCTGTTGGGTAAAGAAGGAAATAAAAGCTTTTACTGAATTATAAGAATATGAAGTTGGTGGACTAAAAGCTGAGATTGCCTGCTGTTAGACTTACAGCCTAATCTTCGAAATGTGCACAGCTGGAACTGAGCAGACCCTCAGTTTTCTAATCTAGCTGCCTGATTTATCAGCTGATCAAGTTCATTTACTTTTTTAAAAAAATTGATCCTTGAAATAAAATATTTTGTCACCATATGGTGCAAAAGCACTTGCCCTCTCCCCTTTTCTGCTGTTTTATAGGGACACTGAGACATGAAGGTTTAGTATATCTGCATATCTGTA
Organism: Crotalus tigris; assembly: GCF_016545835.1. Classification (NCBI taxonomy): domain Eukaryota; kingdom Metazoa; phylum Chordata; class Lepidosauria; order Squamata; family Viperidae; genus Crotalus; species Crotalus tigris. Next base: position 1,421,181 of record NW_024100213.1, on the reverse strand, counting down.
GATAGTAATGTTCTTTTGATTTTACTGTGCTTGGGGATTTACTTATGTGATTTCCAAATTTCAGCATGGAGTATGTATGTACAAGTGACTATGTTGTACTTGCATGATACCACAATGGACTGATGGAGCATTGTTTGCCTTTGCAGTGGAAGCATAAATTTGTTTTGTGCAGATCCCAATATTGTGAGGCGATAGAAGGTATCACCTTGCTAACTAGTTCTACCCTTTGATATATTGAATGGCAGATGAGAATATATTCACATGTCATAGTATATACAGTGCAATATTTTAGGGTATACATCATTTGATTTAAGTCATTTCACATTAAGGTCCCCTATGTGAAGGTCTGTATGAAAATTTAACAATATTCTATTGTTGGACACAGTGAGGTGTAGGTCATCCATATGTACACAGTTCTAATGTCTACAATCACCTGTCAATAACAGATGTTCTAGCTGGCTCTGTAATTGATTGGCAGGTTTCCTAAATGAGACTGGTGCTGTTTCCCCCTACTGTATATATTCAATCTAGGGTGTATATACATAGCTTGTGAGATTAGTTTAAGTACTAAGTTCAGAACAGCATAGCAGACCTTTCATCTGCATCATCATGCCATATTTTCATGTTGAAAAGAGACAATTCGGACTGGTTATTAAGATCTTAGTCTGTATGTAAATACTGTCTCACCACTGTCCAGTTCATTATGTTCTTTGTTATTCCTCCCATTAATATGAATGATAGGTGGAAAATACATTGTGGCCATTCAGACAGTGGGGGGGGGGGAAGGGATGGGAAATGCAATGAAACCCATACTAGGTAGATCAGCCAGGGTTCTGTGTCACCCAACCACTCTAGAATTATGTGCTCATTATTAGATAAATTTGACAAAGAAAGAACTAAATTCCCATTTGGATTATCCTGACGTTATGAGGAAATATTGTTGTATATTACAGTAATACTGTTAGTAAGTGTTACAGCAGTTGCGTTGGTAGATTAACTTTAGTGAGATATTGATGTGACAAAAATGATGTTGGACTCTAGCAGAGTTTCCATGCACTGATAACTCTTTACACGTAAGGTCAAAACGTTGTGTATTCTTAATAGTATGCCAAGAAAAGCACACCCTTAAAGGAATGATGCTTATTTAAAAGCATAAGGAACTAGTCTGTTATTCACAAGCCATAAATAAAAGCCTGGCCAAGATCTTTCTTTTCCTCCGTTTTACCAGGAAAATGAAGGGAACTAAAATGCTGGATTTCTTGACATTTCTTTTTGGCAAACATCTTTGGCAAATATTAAAGAATTTTTCTTGTACCAACTTATGAGCCCCCTCCAGTGAATAAATGGACATCATACTGGAATAAATCATAACCTTTTCTGTTTCCATTTTTATTTGAACAGTAAATTATTGCAACAAACAAAGCACAGTACGCTTTTTTATACATAGCATTCTAGTGTTCTCTTCTTTGCAAGTATCTAGTAAAGTTAACATGATATAAGCACAGAAAATTACTACTGGTAATTGCATTTGGGGTTTTTTAAATAAAAAAAACTTTTTAAAAATATTGTCAAGTGAAGATTCAGTTAACTTTTAGATAGGCAGTGAAGGTGGCTGAACAAAACTTTGTTTATAGTACTGAGAATGTAAGTACATTCAGAATGAATTACCAATATTATTGTGTTTCTCAGTACAACTCCTTGATGAGCTATCCCTTGGTCTGTCTTGTATTTTGTTGGTTCCCTTGTATAAATCAGAGTTGTGGATAAAAACAGACTAGTATCTATTTAACATACAGTGAAAGGTCCCCTCCCTTAAATCCAAAGAAGTTCGGAAAATAATGGATCTCTAATTATTTATTGTTAGTCTTCCTAGCTATTAATTGCCTTGTAGAGAGTTTAAATGTCAGACTTATTATGATCTTACTTTAACTTGGCCCTCTGTTATTTAAAATAAAATGTAAAGCTTTACAGAATGGCAATATAATTATATATTTAAAAAAAAGCTTAATATATAAGCATGTGTGCAGCAATAAAGAGTCTATTTCATTAATCTGCTTTTCCTGTGCCTCATTAAATAGTAAAATGAGTGCTGCAAAAGTTCCATGTTACTTACACTCCCAAGACTCAAACTTGATGCCGTCTTCCAATCAACAGTAATATCTACTGATGGTATATTTAATTACCAGTAGTTGCATAAAATATCCTTTTCAGTTACCATTTAGAGATTATAGTAGCTTGGGAAAATGGTTTGTATATGTAGATCTGATACCATTTAATTCCACATTTAACACAATTACACTGTGTGCACAATTATTAGGCAAGTGACTATTTTGACCATATCATTATTTTCATGCATATTTTCCACTCTAAGCTGTATAAATTTGAATGCTTAGTGGATATAAGCATATCAGATGATGTGTATTTGTGTAATGAGGGAGGGTGTGGCCTAAGGAGATTAACATCCTATATCGAGGTGTGTGAAATGATTAGCTTCTTTTCCTCAGGCAAAATGAGCCAAAAGAAGTTTTAACTGACTATGAAAAGTAAAAAATTGTAAAAAGTCTTTTAGAGGGATGAAGTATTCTTGAAATTGCTAAGATATTGGGGAGTGATCACAGAACCATTAAACGTTTTGTTGCAAATAGTCAACAAGGTTGCAAGAAACATGTTGAGAAAAAAAGATGCACATTAACTACCAAAGATTTAAGAAGAATCAAATGTGAAGCTACCAGGAACCCATTAACTTCCAGTGCTGTCATATTCCAGCATATGCAACCTGCCTGAAATGCCCAGAAGTACAAGGTGTTAGTGCTCAGAGACGTGGACAAGGTAAGGAAGGCTGAAGCCTGATCACCACTGAATAAGACACATAAGTTGAAATGGCAAGACTGGGCCAAAAAATATCTGAAGGCAGATTTTTCAGAGGTTTTATGGACTAATGAGACTCTTGATGGACCCGTGGCTGGATCAGTAATGGGCACAGAGCTGCTGTTTGAATCGATGCCAGCAAGGTGGAGGTGGGGTACTGGTATGGGCTGGCATTATTAAAGATGAGCTAGTTGGACATTTTCGGGTTGAAGATGGACTCAAAATCAACTCCCAAAACTGCCAGTTTTTAGAAGACACTTTCTTCAAGCAATGGTACAGGAAAAAGTCTGCATCTTTCAAGAAGACCATGATTTTTATGCAGAGCAATGCTCCATCACATGCATCAAAGTACTCCATTGTGTGGCTTGCCAGTAAAAGCCTTAAAGATGAAAGAATAGTGGCATGACCCCCTTCTTCACCTGACCTAAACCTATTGAGAACTTGTGGGCTCTTCTTAAACGGGAGATTTACGATGAAGAACAGTACACCTCTCTGAACAGTTTCTGGGAAGCTGTGGTTGCTGCACAAAACGTTGATTATCAACAGATCAAGAAACTGACAGATTCCGGAAGCTTCCGGTGGGAGGCGACGGCGATGGCGGCTAGCTTTTAGCCGTCCAGCTGGGGAAGTGTCAGAGCCGCGGAGCGCAGCGCGCATCAGCTGGCCCGCGGCTCGGAAATCCCTTCCCGGGCAAAGGGAAGGGATAGAGAACGAAAGAGTAGAGGTAGAACCCCTGAACCCCCTCTGGATTTATTTCTAGAGGGGGTGAAAGGAGTGTTCCCTCGGAGCTCTTGCTGATCTCCGCCTCCCAGCTGTTTTTGCTTCCTTGGAAGCAAAAGAAACCGCCGCTTCTATCTCCGTGTTTACAGCATTTTGGGGAGTAATTTTTAAACGGACGGAGCAGTTTAAAGGACTTTTTCTTATATTTTAGGTGTTTATTTTTTTATCTTTTGATTTTTACTATTTTTCCTCCTTTTCTTTGTTATACTAGTGAAAGGACTTAAGATGGCGTTTTGAAAGTGTCGGAGTTTTTTTTTCCTTTCTCTTTTGTTTTACTTTCCCTTTTTTAGGATTGTTTTTTGCTTTTGCTTTTGCTTTTGGCTTAGAATTTTTTTTTTTGAATTGTTTGCTCTTTTATTACTTATTCTTGGGATTTATTCTGGACTTTTAATGATTATAGTTTGTCTCTTTTTAAAAATTCTTTTTTTCTTTTTTTCCTCCTCCCTTTTTGGCTGGAGGTGAAAGGGAAGTGACAATTGTGCTTTTTAAAATGGCTTCAAAGAGGCAGCAGCCTTCCTCAGTACCCAAGGTTATTTCTTCTCCTATAACTTCCACTGCACAGCTACAACAACAATCTAAACATGCACCACCGGCTCAGCCACCACCCTCCCCTCCTCTACCTGGACTTTCAGTGCAAGAGGTTAGAGGTATAATGGGAGAGATTGTAGTTCAAATGAGAGAGGAAATGACTCAATTTGTTTCACAGATTAAATCAGAAATTAAATCTGATCTCAAAGAAGAGATAACGGGGATAAAGTCTAAATTGCAAGAAAATAATAATGAATTACGACAAGATATACTGGCAGCTGTTTCAGGTTTGGCTACTGTGGTGGTTAAGCTCGATGCAAGGCTTGAGGAAGTGGAAGACAAAGTTGACTCTTTAGATGACAAAATTCAAGACGTGGAAAGGAAGGTGGACTCCTCACAAGAAGATATTTTGATGTTTCAATACAGACAAATGGAGTATGCTCTGAGGATTAGAGGCCTCAAGGAAGATATGAATCAAGATTTGATGGAGGTGGTTCTTAGTGATCTGGCGCTGGCTTTGGATATGGATAAAGGAGAATTACAGAGAGAAGTAGAAAAAATTTATAGACTCAACTCCTGGATTGCTAAGCAGAAGAATTTGCCCAGAGATGTGGTGATTTACTTTACAAAGAAGTCCCTGCGGAATGAGATTATACAAGCTTTTTACAACAAAAGATTTCAGATTGCCGCCCAAGATGTTATCATTCTAAAGGAAATCCCATCTAAAATCTTAAGAAGTAGGAAAGACTTTGCTTTTTTAACCAATGAGCTTAAAGCTAGATCGATGCCATTCAGATGGGAAATTACGATGGGTATCGTTTTGAGCCATGCTGGGACACGTTACAGATTGAACACAGTTGACAAAGCTAGAGATTTCTATACTTCGGTCCTGAGTGCAGGCTCAATTTCATCTGGTCGGAAATCTTTGAGTGCTAAGGAACCTGAGCAGCAATCTGAGGCATTAGATTTGGTTTCCGCAGGGATGATAGAAGTGGCAAAGCAACGCCAAAATGGAGGCTAAAGAGCAGAGGATGACTCGTGCAGCTTATAAGCGTAAAGAGAAAGAGCAACGTAAAAAAGAGCCCAAAGAGAATTCTCCTGGAAGTGCATCACCGCCGGTGGGAGGAGCAAGACCCAAGAGTTATGCAACACACGCAGCTCTGTCAGAGTTTGATGGTGTCTTCTCCAGGCTGCGTGCCAAGGGAGATGGCAAAGTTTTTGACCTGGAATGTTAATGGATTGAATTCTCCTCAGAAACGGAAAAAAATCTTTTATTATTTGAAACAACATACCAATGATGTTATTTGTTTACAGGAAACTCATATTCTACTTAAAGATCAGAAATATTTAGTTAATGCTCGTTTGGGATCTCATTTTATATCTCCTGCACCTGGGAAGAAAGGGGGAGTTGTTATATATGTCAAACAAAACCTGCCAGCTTGTCTGGTAGAATCAGATCCCCAGGGGAGATATGTGATGATTGAACTTGGTATTTATGGTAAGAAAGTACTTATAGTTGGACTTTATGCTCCAAATCAACAACAGGAACAATTTTATAAACAGTTACACCAAAAAATAACTTTGCTTGGATTATAGATCAGTGGTATTAATGGGTGATTGGAATGGTGTCTTAGATACACAAAGGGATAAGAAAGGTTCCTCTCCTTTTCTTAAACAAGCAAGGCTACCTAAAGCCTTTTTTGATATGAAAGAAGAGTGGGAATTAAGGGACTATTGGCGGGAACGTAATCAAGAGGAGAGAGACTTTACTTTTTTTTCTGACAGACAACAATCTTTTTCAAGAATTGACTTTTTCTTGATTACCACGGATTTGTATAATAAAGTAAAGAATGTAAAGATTTTTCCTAGATCACTGACGGATCATAGTCCAGTTTGGATGGAGTTGATTCAAGAGAAAGAGGAAAGAAGATCCTGGAGAGTTAATGAAAAATTGTTTAGACAAGAGAAGAATGTTCAAAAACTAAAGGAGTGTTTAAAGGACTATTTTGCTTTGAATATGTATAAGGGGACTTCAATGTCAATGGTATGGGATGCAGGTAAAGCATTTATGCGCGGTGTTTTGATAAAAATGAATAATTTTTATAAGCGAAATCAGAATCAGAAACGTAGAGAACTTGAAGATGAAATTAAACTAAAAGAAAGGGCTTTGATTCTAAATCCTTCTGATGAAAGTACTAAAGAATCTGTAAAGTTATTAAGGACACAATTTAATATGTTGATAGCAGATCAAGCTGCAACCAATTTATTATTTATGAAACAAAATACATTTTGTAATGCTAATAAGCCGGGGAGATGGTGGGCTTATCAATTAAGAAAGAAACAGAGACTGAGAATAATAGAGAAAATAAATTATAAGGGTAAACTAGTTTCTCAGAAGGAATTAATTAAAAAATCTTTTTTGGATTATTATCAAAACCTATACAAATCTACTAATGTACAACTGTAAGATATAAATAAATATTTAGCTGAGGCAAGTTTTCCTAAACTGACTGAGGATCAGAAATATGAAATTAATGGTTTAATTACTAAGGAGGAAATCGCCTCAGCAATTCAACAATTGAAATTAGGGAAAGCACCGGGTACGGAGGGGTTAACAGCTGTTTATTATAAAGCTTTAATGGAGGAGATGATTCAACCATTAAATGATCTTTTTAATGGAATCTTACAGGGTTTAGAGATTCCTCCTTCATGGCGTAGTGCTTTTATATCATTGATTCCAAAGGAGGATCAAGATCTTACTTTACCAAAAAACTATAGGCCTATATCTCTTTTAAACGTGGATTATAAGATATTGGTAAAAATTTTGGTAAATAGGCTTATGAGGGTGGTGCATCATCTTGTGCATAAAGATAAATCAGGGTTTATAACAGGAAGGTATATGAAAAACAATGTTAGACAAATTATTAATCTATTAGAATACTTAGATAAGAACAACCAAGTTCCTGCAGGGCTCATATTTTTAGATGCGGAAAAAGCATTTGACCAATTGAATTGGCATTTTATGCTAAGAGTAATGGAAGAAATGAATTTTGGTGAAAACATATTACAAGCCCTTAAGGTAATATATCAAAAACAAACAGCACAAATTATTGTTAATGGAGGTTTGTCGGAGGTTTTCACAATAGAGAAAGGTACTAGACAGGGGTGTCCTTTATCGCAATTGTTGTTTGTTTTAACATTGGAAATATTATTGATTAAAATTCGAGAGTCTCAGGAAATTAAAGGAATATATGTTAATAAAAAAGAATATAAGTTGAGAGCTTTTGCGGATGACTTGGGTGTTACTTTGTCGCAACCTGATTATTCTGTAGTAAACTTATTACAGTTGATTCACCATTATGGTTTGGTCTCGGGTTTTAAGATTAATGTAAATAAGACTAAAATTTAACCTAAAAATTTGTCGAGTCAGGAGAAGCAGATTTTGGTTAACTCGACGGGTTTTGAGATTGTTAATAAGGTAAAATATTTGGGGGTGATGCTGTCTGCTTCTAATGCAAAACTATTTAAAAATAATTATGAAAGGTTGTGGGTCGGGGTACAGAAAGATTTGAAGAATTGGGAAAAGCTGCAATTATCCCTCATGGGAAGAATTGCAGTGATAAAAATGAATATTCTACCCAAGTTTCTTTTTTTGTTTCAAATGGTACCAATTTTGAAAAATGAGATTAATTTAAATGAGTGGCAGAAGGGTCTCAATAAATTTATTTGGGCAGGGAAAAAACCAAGGGTTAAGTTCAAAATTATGCAAGACTTCCGTGAGAGGGGCGGACTCAAGGTACCAAATTATTATATTATGATGCGGTGGTTTTAACATTAATTAGTGACTGGGTAAATTTGACAAATTTTGAGATACTTTATCTAGAGGGATGGGATTTACTTTATGGGTGGCATGCCTATTTAATATTTAATAAAAAAATAGATTGGGCTTTTAAATCTTATATTTTAAGAATTTCTTTACTTAGGATTTGGAGAAAATATTATAAAAGTGATTTTAAAGTACCATTATGGGCTATACCTTGGCATGCGATAGAAGGAATAAAAAGAGGGGTTAAAATGGATATGGTGTCTTACAGACAGTTACTTAAATGGGATGGACAAAAATGGCAATTAAAATCACGGGAAGAATTAGCACAAGAAAATTTTACTTATTCTTGGTTCCAATATAGGCAACTACTAGATAGATGGAAGATGGATTGTAAGGAGGGTTTTCTTAGAGAAGATGAAAATCTTATTAAGCAACTGAAGGATCAAAGACAAACCCACATTAAGAGAATTTATGGGGTTTTAGTTGAATTGGACTCAGAAACGGAACTAATTAATGATTGTATGATTAGATGGGCGCAGAACTTTGGTGAGCCAGTTTCATTGGACACCTGGGAAACTATTTGGGTGAGAAATGTCAAATTTACTCAAGCACAGAATCTAAGGGAGAATTTTTATAAAATGTTTTATAGATGGCCCCTTGATCCACAAAAAATGTCTTACATGTACCCTGACGTGCAACCTAAATGTTGGAGATGTGGTTATAAGGAGGCTTCCTATTATCATATTTGGTGGTCATGTAGAGAGATAAAAGCATTTTGGATCAAAATATGGTGGAATATCCAGAGAATTTTTAGAAGGAGGGTAAAATTTACTCCGCAATTATTTTGTTAGGTATTGTTACAGATTGTGATACAAAGGAGGTTGTATTGATGTTAAACTTGATTACAGCCGCGAGGCTGTTAATTGGACAATATTGGAAGAAGGAATCTTTGCCTACATTGCAGGAATGGTTTTTTAAAGTAGCTTATCTGGCAGAAATGGCAAAGATTTCGGTTTTCTTAAAGCAACAAAAGCAAGAGAAGTTTTTTGCTATCTGGGACAAATGGATAAAATTTATACAATTTAGATTGGGTATACAAAAATATCATATAGCTTTTTCATAAGTTTTATTTTTATATATATTATATATATCTTTTTTATATATATAAATATAAAGTTTTTAATTTAATTTTTATTTTTTTTATTTTTTTTTTTTATTATTATTATTTCTTAAGCCTATATTCTGCTCTGGGAAGCTCAGGGGGGGGGAAGGGAGGGTTTTTGGGAGGGGTGTGGGGTGGGGGTTTTTTTTTATATGTATTGTTTAATTTTTTTTTTCTTTTGTATATGTTGTTTTTTGTTCTGTATTGTTCTTGTTTTTTTTTGTAAAATTTATAAAACTTTTAATAAAAAAAAAAAAAAAAAAAAAAAAAAAACATCTGGCCAACTTAAACCTCTTGGGGATTTTTTTGATAAAAAGTTTTTCTTTTGCTCTAGGAGGCAGGCCTATGCAAGGGCTCTGTGGTAAATAGTCGGATTGAGAATCGGAAATTTGTCACTGTAAAATGCCATTTCTTCCCACACCTGGTAAGTTCCTCAGACAGCTATCATCTGCAGAAAATATTCACTCCAGGTTTTTCAAACATGGTTTACTTTTTTTAAATCATTGACTGAACTTTACCCAACACAGCGATCAATTTCTCAGTTAAATAATAGCTAAAAAAATCACTAGTTAAGACCTTGCTTGATTAAGCAGGTAGAAGATCTGCTTAACAACTTTACTGTTAGTTGTTTTTATTGTAAAGTTCTTGATTATATTTCAGTTTTGCATTCTACCTAAAGCCTGTGGAGTGAGGTAATTAATAACTCCTTAAATAAGATACAATAATAAAATAATGAAATGAAATGAACAAATATAAATAGAAACAACTGAACAAAACCCCCCCCCTGAATTTTTTTTTAAATGCATAAATCATAGGTAATTAAGGGTACCACGAGAGCATATAATTGGAAAGGTCTCACCTTGCTGCATCCACATTATTAATATATTGAATATTCCACAAAAAAAGTAAGCACAATTTATAGGCCCAGATACTGACAACCCCTTAAGCCACTTTTCTGTATGTTTTGTCCTATTAGCCACCGGTTACAGATGAACAGACTCCACTGTCTGGGTTGGAACCTGGGCAGGAGGAACATCACGATGACGGTAAAAGACACAGAAATCACCATGAAGAGAACAGACACCATCATCACCACTCCCATGCTCATCACCACAAACATCATGGACATAAGCATGAAGACCAGGAGCCACACTCTCCTCACCACTCAGCTAACATCACTGAGATACTACCAGACCAGAAGGAAATATTGGGGCGGGTGATCATCTATCCTCCTTCAAGCAAACATGTCTCACTACACTCCTTACCAGAAGTCCAGGAGCCCAATCCAACCTCTAAACCCAGTTTGATTTCTCCAGAACAGGAAGCCAGTCCTCACTCAGTAAAGTTAGCCAGGCCAGCCATTCCTCCCTTCCCCAATGGGTTTTCAGAATCACCATCCTGCCCAGGAGACCTTGCAATACAGGTCTATGGCCTTCACCTTCATGGGCCAGAACTTCACTAAAACTAAATGATGTACTGTAGGACACTGAAAGCTTAATCTAATAGAAACTCATCAGATCTCCCTACACAAGCAGAATTCTCTTGGTTTCCATGTTTGCTAGCTTAATGTTTTGTAGCATCATACTAACAAAGTTTTGATTTTAATTTAATTTTCATGAATAAAATACTGTCTGGATTCATATACTCTGGGAAGTGATGGGTTATTTAAATGTGAGGTACCAAATAAGTAATTAGCTGCATTTAGACATCAGGCTACTTCATAAATCATGTTTCAAAAACCCGAATGATTAAAGACTAAGAAATATCATTATGTCTGAACTCATTATACAGATCCTGCCTCTAATGTCCCACTATAAACTTTAAAAGTGGACCTTTAATTCTAAGTTAAGATGGTGATTTTGTCAATTGCAGATAGTCCTCGACTTACACCATTTCATTTTGTGACTGTTCAAAGTTGCAATGGCACTGAAAAACCTATGAATGTTTTTCACACTTATGACCATTACAGTATCCCCATACTCATATGATCAAGTTTGGATAGGTGGCAACCGGCTCATATTTATGAGAGTTGCAGTGTCCCAGGGTTACATAATCACCTTTTGCGACCTTCTGACAGGTAAACTCAATGGGGAAGCCAGATTCACTTAACAACTGTGTTACTAATTTAACCACTTTAACAAATGTGGCAATGGTCTCACTTAACAACGGTCTCACTCAGCAACAGAAATTTTGGGCTCAATTGTGGCCATAAGTCAGAGATTACCTATATTGGCAAGATAACTTCAATTTTGCACAGAAAAAAACCCAGATGCATAAAAGTAGTTCACGTTTGAACTATCTCGTAGCTTATTCAACCATCACAGAATTCTGTATACTGGGATCTACTCTTCAAATCTATGCAAGCTACTTTTTTCTTCCTGTATCCCAGTACTGGAGTTTCATGCTATTTTAGCCATTGGTTCAGATATTAATCCCTCATTTGGGAACCTTTTTCCCTCTTGTTTACTCCATCAATCATTTTCCATTTGTTTAGCTTAACCAGGGATCAAGGCAACTGGGTCAAGAACCTTGAGATCAGAGCCACCAAAAAATAAACATCCCTTTGAGTTTATGGAATTGGCTTTCTAGCATCAGCTCAAAAGAGCTCCAATCTGATGACTTGAGAGGATCAAATCATTGCATAGCCTAAATGAAATTGCTAGCCTGTGCTCTATTTATTGCGGCATGGACCACATCCTGTCAAGCCTTGATAGTCCCTGAAGACTGCAATGATGCCAGAATAGAGAAGAGTGCAGAGGTGGCTTTGAATTTAATCAATGAACATCGCAAAGAAGGCTACATTTTTACCCTGTTCCGTATTGCTGATGCTCACGTTCAACATGTGGTAAGTACCATAGCTGTGGTTGGCTCGTCACTGATAGGGGCCTGGTTCCAGCATTGAGTCCATGTCTGTCATAATATTCTGATTTAATGCAACCACTGGATCAGTGATGGCGAAACTTTTAGACACCGAGTGCCCAAACTGCAACTCAAAACCCACTTATGCATCGTCGGGTGCCAGGTGGGCATGGCCCATTGGGTGGGCGTGGCTGCGGTGGTAACAGCAGTCTGGGTTGGACTAAAAAGTTCAATCAATCAATTCCAACTTTGCAAGATCTTTTTTTTTTCCTGCGAGAAGTTGAAATTGATTGATTGAACCTTTTTTTTTTTTTTTTGCACACGGCGGTGGAGGCCTAAAGTGAAAAGGTTTTATAAAACCCAGCTGAAGGCCTAGGACTGGGGCGACGGCACGTGTGCCCACAGAGAGGGCTCTGAATGCCACCTCTGGCACCCGTGCCATAGTTTCGCCACCACTGCACTAGATAATTATTTGACTGCATGGTGTGATCATTTTGGAAGTACTTGTTTGTGTCACTTAGGAGTTGTTTTTGTTTTTTGAAATGGCACTTTTAAATAACTTTTTAAAAAAAAACCATTACTAATTAATTGGGGGAGCTTGTAAACTTACTTGAGCTTAATTTTAAAATATGCTTAATTTTAAACTACAAATATAAAATATGCCACTGTGAAGGTGAGGAATCTAGAATCTCTTCTTTTCCACCAATTTATGAGAAAAAAAAGCAATACAGGTAGTCCTTGACTTATGACTGGTCCCTTAGCGACCGGTCAAAGTTACAACAGACCCCCTCCTCCCCAAAGCTACTTATCACCTGGTTTCAAAGTTAAGACCACTGAAGTACCTTTGCAGTTGTTTACAACCAACCACAGGTAGTAGCCCCCCACCTATCTCCCCCCTCCATTCTTCTGAATGCCTGCATGCTTTTGCCTGCTCCCAATCCAGTCACTCAGCCACCCAATGGAAACTAAAGTCTGGCAGCAGAGGCTTTCCATCCATTAGGAACTGTTATGGATTGCTTCCCACTCAGCCAACCCAAGGATTTGCAGGATTCAGCCTGCTCCATCTATTTGTGGAGTCTGTGGAGCTTCCTTAAAACACAGAGAGAGAGAGACATACAAACACACAGCCCTTACAGGATCACAAAAAGAATACCGGCTTGCAGAATAGTATCTAGTTGTCATGAGGCAGCTTCTGTTGAAAAACTGGGCTTTGCATTGCCTCGGCCTGAAGGAAAAGAAAATTAAAAGCAAGTTTCAAAAAGATGTCCTAGCAACTATGGTCACAGTTTCAGGAAGATGCGATCCTGGAATGAAGGAACACAGTAAACGTTAACTAAAAATATCCAAAGCAGTGTTAGGTGTTGTCACTGCTTTCTTTCTAAAAAAAAAAAATGGTGCCGGAACTCACACACATCATACAACCCGCCTTGCCTACCTTACAAGGTTCCATCCAAAAAAAGGTGCCGGAACACCATTCTGGGCATTCTATGAGAAAAAAAGCCCTGGATGTTGTAAGGTTTTTAGCTCAGAATTCCAATAAATCCAAAAAAATTCTGAACACAAAGCTACTGAAAAGAACAGTTTTATTCCTTTGATCAAAGTAAATAAGCTGGGTGTCCCAATCTCTTGCCACATGCAAGCACACTGTGAGACAGAAGAGAATGAGCACGTCCTAATCAAAAAGTTCTTCCTTTTATAACTAATACACTTTTTTTTCCTTAACATTGCAAGGGTTTTGCACATCTAAAAATTTCTTTTTCGTTTGACTCTCCTTATCTATCAAGCATGTTGCAATTCTGCATTTCTAAGCTCTGAATACCCAATAGCTCAATAGCTAGCTGGTAATTAGCCCAGAAACTTAACTTGTTCCTTTGCAGGCACCACCGTAGAGAAGCAAAGGAATACATTTACTACCCAAGGAGAAAGGGGGTGGAAAAAGAACGCTACTGTAACATTTTTAAAGTAACAGAAAGCTTTTCTTTCTCTTTGCTCAGCACAATTTACATTACATTGGAGCACCTACAGAAAGCAAACATGTTCTGAATCGTATAACTCTATGTAACCCTAACTAGAGAGCATGTATCTGTATGTTAGAATATCTGGCATTTATTGGGTTAAGTGCTGTCTCCTTAAGAGATGGCTTATGGGAAATGTAGTTTAGCTAGTCAGTCATCCCATGTTAATGGGTCAGTGGGAGGAGTTTCTAAAGGGCATTGGGAGACTTCCTGGACACAAGCCAGTTTGGAATGTCTTTGTAAAAAGAGGAGCATGGGCCATCAGATGTCACTCGATGACTTTGTTCCGCTATAAAGATGGTATGGAGAGAGCATCATTCTTTTCACCTATAGGAATGGACAGAGATGTATTATCAGAGGCAACCCTCATGAATGCAAGTAATATTTCTGATTAAATATGTTTTTGTTATGAAATCATTTCTATTGAGTTTATCTGTCTGTTCTGATTTATGAGGCATTTTAACTCAAGATCAGAATAAAACAAAATAAATGAACAATGGCTGGACTATGTTATACAGGAAAGATGGATTATACGTAAAAGATTACATTTTTGGTCCCTTCACAGTGTCAAGTTCTGCAAGATTCAGGGAAAGCCTCAATATCATCATCACCACCCCCCATCTGTCCTAGATAGTCAGACCCCCCCCTTGCCCCAGAAAGGCTCATTAGCATCTTAAAATACACACCACAGACATGTGGGAATGGCATTAATCAAGTCTGCTTGCGCATTAACAAGTAACCAATTGCAGCACTTGTTTCCCATGAAAAATTACAAAAAGCCATGTATGACAACTCCTCCTCCTCTTTGGAGGCAACCCCTTTGCTGTTGTGCATCAATAAAGGAATTTTGCTCAAGGAGTGTCTTGTGGCCAGTGGATTTAATTGGGCATCGTCTCTGAGCAACAGACCACAAGCCAATCATCTCCGTTTACCAGTCTGACAGGCCAGAATGGTAAGTTGGGTGTTGCTGGGCCCTGGATCTGGCTGTGGAGCAGGCTGAGTTCTGCAAATCCCTCGGTGACTGAGGGGGAAGCAGGCCTCTGCCTGCAAATCCTAGCAGCCCTCCATGCACCAGCAGCTTCTGCTACTTGATGTTAGGCTCCCTTGGGTGGCTGAGTAGCTGGGTGGGAAGCAGGCTAAGGCCTTCGGGGACTCCGAGGGACAGGAAGTAGAGCCCGGGGTGCCTCAGAGAATGGGGAAGTCTCTGAAGGACAACAAAGACAATCATTGCTCAGCAGTCCCCAACCTCTGTGGCTTGACGGCCCGGCAGAGGGGGAAGAGGGGAACCTGCCACCCAAGCAGCAGGCCAGTGCATACACATGTGCAGCTTGATTTGTGCAAGCAGTGGGCTGGCACACAAGCATGCATGCACAGCTTGATTTGCACGTTGAGCTGCACATGCGGATGCACACCCACTGGCCCCCCACTCTGCAAGATGAGCTATACATGCAAGCTTGTGCGTTAGCCCACCTCTCACACGGTCTGGTTGGGAATAGGCCACAGCCCCTGTAGTGGGCCATGGCCCAGGGGTTGGGAATTCCTGATCTAGCTATTCTATCCAGAGCCATCTGAATATAATTGCAAGTGCCAGAAAACCAACCACGAAAAATGTCAGACGTGCAGAAATCAATTCGAGTTTTCTCTTTCTAAGGGTTAAATAAACCTGTCATCGAAGATTTGACCATGAATTGGACTGTGCAAGTCAAGCAAAAACAATTAAAACTATTTATTTGATTTGGAATTGAACAGATGGGAACCAGTTTCTGATATGATATGCACCATTCAGAAATCATCCAAGCTGGCTTCTCATTGCTTTTTAAAAATTCGCATTGATATGGAAATCCGATTCTAGTGTGGCAATTTGATCAGGTGGCTTCCTAATCAAATAATTCACCCTTGTTCTCTGCTGTTTGCTTTGTTCATTTATTTCATAATTTGAAGTGGGATTGCAACGACCTTTAATAATCCCGGATGAATGTCATCCTATTTAATCCTTCTCAGGAAGTTCTTGAGGAAATCAAGCATTTCAAAACACGAATTTATGTGCGCGTTTGCAATAAGCAGAAACCAGCATATATGTTGCACCTGGAAATCAGCAATACTGATTTTCACTGCTGTGGTTCAAGATCCACATTATCATGTGTAAACACTAGATTGTGAGCTACTTTTTTAAAATGAAAATTTATCTTTATTTTTTTAATGAATCTACCTCTTAGTTTATTGAACATCTTCAGCAGAACATGCCTGATTTTCTTCCATTTCACTCTTGTTCTTTCCCATTTCAGAAAAATGCATCCATAGCATACCTAACTTTGGAGGTCTTGGAAACGCAGTGTCCTGTAATATCCAGAAAACGCTGGTCATCCTGTGGACACAGACCATTCTTAAGTATAATGGCAAGTAATGGCCATCTCTTTTCTTCCTAACATCAACTCTTTGAAATATACTTCTGTGGAAAGTCCTGCTTTTGTTACCACTAAACCAGGAGTAGGCAACCTTGGCTCTTTTATGACTCATGGACTTCAACTCCCAAAATTCCTGAGCCAGCATGGCTCAGCTTGGAAACTTTTCCCTTTCCCCTCAGCATGGCTGGCTCAGGAATTCTGGGAGTTGAAGTCCACAAGTCATAAAAGAGCCAAGGTTGCCTATCCCTGGCCTAGGCCTGTATTTTTCAAATTGGCCACTCAGAGATGGGTAGACTTCAACTTCCAGAATTCCTGAGCCAGCATGGGGGAACTATGGCCCTTCATGACTCGTGGACTTCAACTCCCAGAATTCCTGAGCCAGCATGGCTCAGCTTGGAAACCTCTCCCTTTCCCCTCAGCATGGCTGGCTCAGGAATTCTGGGAGTTGAAGTCCATGGGTCATAAAAAAGCCAAGGTTGCCTACCCCTGACTAAACCAACAAAAATATGACGTTAACACATCATTTGTACTGCCATAATCTCATCGACAAATACAAGTTTTAGAAAAAGGTTTTTCTTGAGTGAGGGCCCAAAGTGCTCCACATTTATACTCCCCATCTGATATCATCTGCATGTTTGATATAAGGCTATGTATTGATATAGTGTTAAAGATAAGGACTCTTTGAGCTAAGTGTGGCTCTAGGTGACTCCATAAACACATTCTTCCTGGATAATTCTTCAGCAAGTAGCAGCTCCTCAATAGATGTCAGTCTTCATACCTGGTTTTGGCACCAAATGCCACTTCTTCACACACTTAAGTTTGTTTGAGCTTTTCACTACACTTAGCTCAACCCATAGAGACAACTTAGCTAGATTAGAATCTTGATCTTAGACAATAATAAAGCTTCAAATGCAGAGAAGCCAGAAGCTTCAATATTTTACGCTCCAGGGTTCAAACTTTAGACTTCTCCCTGTAATCTTTCAGAATTAACAGAACTTTGGCAAATCAACTGGAGGCCTTGGGATATGTTTACAACATGTCCTCCTCTAAGCTCGGAATTGCTCATTTCCCCTCTCACTAGTCTTAACCTTTACACTGCCCTGGGTGTCTTAGAAAGCCAAGCAGGGTCAGGGATGGTTAATTCTTGAATAGAAGATCCAAGAAAAACAAGCTTATAGACCAGTGGTTCTCAACCTTTTTAATGCCGTGACCCCATAATACAGTTCCCCATGTTGTGGTGACCCCCAAGTGGGTGTGGCCACCAATAAGAGGGAGTAGGACAGCTAGGGAAAAGGGAAAAAAATGGCGGACAGCGTAGTTTGGCGACCCCCATGAAATGGTCATTTGACCCCAAATGAGGTCCCGACCCACAGGTTGAGAGGCACTGTTATAGACTAAGAAGGGAACTTGAAAATCCACTCTGGAAAGAAGGACATGGTAAATCAAGCTTGTCGTACTAGTACCAAGAACATTGCATAATCATTGCCAGGACATTGCTAGGAGTCAACTTCTAGTGACTTTTGTCTTTCTGTAAAATACAGTTTGGAACTGATGCCTTTTCTTATGTCTTTTCCAGGATTTGGGACAATGTAAGGCTGTTGTGTATATAAATGAACTTTCCAAAAGAAAACTGCTATATGCATACAACTGCACTGTCAGTCCAGGTATTCACATCTTCTAAATTACAAGTTCAACATCAAATAAAGAAGCATCTCAGTAACCTAGAGGGCTATTTTTTGCACCTTCAGACAATGTACAATTTTGTCTTCTAGAAAAGTTTGAGGGGAAAAGTCTGATGCTTCTGATTTTTCAGAGGATGATGACAAGTCTGTACACACATACCAAATGCCACTTCCTTTAAACAATTTTTTCAGTTTTAAATTAGATAGATGAGATAGATAGATAGATAGATAGATAGATAGATAGAAGAAAGAAGGAAAGAAAGAAAGAAAGAAAGAGAAAGAAAGAAAGAAAGAAAGAAAGAAAGAAAGAAAGAAAGAAAGAAAGAAAGAAAGAAAGATCTAGACAGACAAGAATTATCATCTAAATGTATCGATGCATTAAGCAAGAATCAAAGCAAGACATTCAACTGCAGTTTGAGGAAAGGCAGATATGACAGTGGGTTAGGACTTGAGGTTATAGAAAGAGGTACCTATAACAGGAGGGTCAAAAAATCAGTCCTGATCAAAGCCACAATTTTTGGGGGGTATTCATATCCATTGGACCCTTTTCCATGGATACCCCTGGTCTCAGATAAACATGGAGGACTGCTTTTATGTGCTTATCTCAATACTTCACCAGTTCATCTGCACAACCTCAGAAATTGCAGTCGTATTAACTGATAGATAGTCCAGGTTACTTGAGGGACTGTCTCACCCCACTGGGGTCGGCCCGACCCACTCATGCCGGCAGAGGAGGCCTGCTGTGGGTCCTGTCAGCCTGATTATTCTGGCTGGTGGGATCCACGAAGAGGGCCTTCTCTGCTTTGACTCCTGCCCTCTGGAACATCTTGCCCTATTCCATGTCAGATTGACCCCAACCCTCCTATCTTTTTGTAAGGGCCTAAAGATGTGGCTTTGTCAGTCAGCTTGGGCTCACTGTGGGGCAACAGAGCAATAGAGGTGGTTGATTGAGTAATAATAGATCCCACCTCCCCCCATCCCCCCCGCCCTCCCCATATGTTTTCGGTTTTAATGTTTGTTTTTAACTTTTTACGTTTTAGATTTTACACAATTGTAAACATCCCAGAATTACTCTATGGCAGTGATAGTGAACTTTTTAGAGACCGAGTGCCCAAAAATTGGCCCCACCCCCACTCCATCCTCCTGCCCTGCCCCCACTCTGTCCCCCATCCCCCACCCCCCCTGCCCACAGGACCACTCATCGCCTCCACGGCCCGCCACAGATTGCCAAGGTAGTCCAGCAGCACTATGGCAGCCACACCCTCTGCCAGCGCCCTGCAACATCAACTGTATGATGGGGCGTGAGGGCAGAGTCTTGTCTACGCTGCCCAGCTGCCATGTCCTTGACTGCGCTGCTCCATGTGGGCCACTTTCGAGGGCGACTCTCCTTCATGGGGGCTGCTGGAGAAGAGGGGGTCGCAGGAGGAGGCAAAGCTGGGGCAACGGCACGTGTGCCCACAGAGAGGACTCCAAGTGCTTCCTCTGGAACCCGTGCCATAGGTTCGCCCCCACTGCTCTATGGTAAGATGGATGGCCAATGAATTTTATAAATAAACAAAATAAATAGAAATGCTGTTAGAAAAATGAACATCATATCTTACCATGGGCGAGGGAAAGGTTTTCACTGCCGGACATGAGACTTCTGAATTTTAATTTTTCATGGCAGAAGCAGGGTGGTAATAGATATTATCACTTAGGTGATATCAAAAATTTAAAAGGGACATTTTTTGAGAACTTTAGTATTCAAAGATTACATTGGAAGATTCATTTTTTACTAATTTGTTCCAGCTTGAATGTATGAAGACAACTCAGATCAATCATGCTGCAGTGTTGATAACAGTGCTTTTTTTTTTTTAACAGTTCCACCAAAACTATATGAATGCAAGGATTGCCCTGTAAGAATAACAGTTCTAGAAGACACTGATAAGCACACTGAAGAAGCCAACAAGATTTTAGAGAAGTACAGCCTGGGGAGCAATGTGTCAAATTATTTCAAGGTGGAGAAAGTCCAAAAGGTTATCAGCGCAGTATGTATCCATGTTTTCCCGTGGATCAGTAGGCTTATGTAAAAATTGTTTCCCAAGGTGTACGGAAAGAAAGAATCAGCAGTGGAAAATCCACTCCCCTTAATCACCTTCCACTACTCTATCTCTCTTTGATCGCCATGATGTAAAAAAGATGTTGAGACTCTAGACAGAGTGCAGAAAAAAGCAACAAAGATGATCAGGGGACTGGAGGTTAAAACATATCAAGAACAGTTGCAGGAATTGGGTATGTCTAATTTAATGAAGAGAGGGACGAGGGGGGACGTGATAGCAGTGTTCCAATATCTCAGGGGTTGACACAAAGAAGAGGGAGTCAAGCTATTCTCCAAAGCACCTGAAGGCAGGACAAGAAGCAATGGGTGGAAATTAATCAAGGAAAGAAGCAACCTAGAACTAAGGAAAAAATTCCTGACTGTTAGAACAATTAACCAGTGGAACAACCTGCCTCCAGAAGCTGTGAATGCTCCAACGCTGGAAGCTTTTAAGAAGAGACTGGACAATCATTTGCCTGAAATGGTATAGGGTTTCCTGCCTGAGCAGGGGGTTGGACTAGAAGACCTCCAAGGTCCCTTCCAACTCTGTTATTCTGTTATTCTGTTCTGTTATTTTTTCTCTCTCTCTTCTTCCTTCCTTTCATCTTAAAAATGTCCTTCTTGTAGTTGCTATTCTTATGAATGAAATGCATATCAAATTTAACCCATATCTTAACTGTATTAAAACCCTTTCATAGTGTCATTACTGTATTGTACTAGCAGAGTCAAGAAGTGGCATCTTTAATCCTCTTTACTCGTCCCCTATTTTATGCCTAGGATTATTCTGATTTAGAACAGACCCCATGGAATAGCCTGATTTTTCTAAAACTTTCCTAGGTGAAAAAAATTACATCTGCTCTGTAGTCATCCTTAGATGCTAATGCCAAAATGAAGTGTAATATTGGAAAAGTTGGTTGTAATTTGATCACTGTTTTGTTTATTTTATGCAGGTGGCCAGTCGTACGGTATTCATTGTTGAATTCACCATAAAAGAAACAAAATGCCCTAGAAATACTGACCCAGCAAGCGTTTCCCAATGTGAATTCCTGCCTGATGGAAAAGCTGTGAGTTGAGAAGCCAAGAACTTTAATATATACAAAAGGTGTTGTTGTTAGTTGCAAAGTTGTGTCCAACTCATTGCAACCCTATGGACAACGTTCTTCCAGGCCTTCTTGTCATCTACCATCTTCTGGAGTCCATTTAAGCTCACGCCTACTGCTGCAGTGACTCCATCCAGCCACCTCGTTCTCTGTCGTCCCCTTCTTCTCTTGCCCTCAATCTTTCCCAGCATTAGGCTCTTCTCCAGTGAGTCCTTCCTTTTCATTAGGTGGCCAAAGTACTTGAGTTTCAATTTCAGGATCTGGCCTCCTCTAGGACTAACCGGTTTGATCGCCTTGCAGTCCAGGGGACTCGCAGGACTTTTCTCCAGCACCATAGTTCAAAGGCCTCGATTCTTTTGCGCTCAACCTTTCTTATAGTCCAACTTTCAAAGCCATACATTGCAACTGGGAAAACCATGGCCTTGACTATACGTATTTTTGTTGGCAGGGTGATGTCTCTGCTTTTTAGTATGCTGTCTAGAGTTGCCATAGCTTTCCTCCCCAAGAGCAAGCGTCTTTTAATTTCTTGGCTGCAGTCCCCATCTGCGGTGATCTTGGAGCTCAGGAAGATAAAATCTGTCACTACCTCCATTTCTTCCCCATCTATTTGCCAGGAATTGAGAGGGCCGGATGCCATGATCTTGGTTTGACTAATAAACTGCAGGAATAAAGTAGGTAGTTGCGATACAGAATTTTCATATTGGGCAAGAAAAGTTAGAACACAAACTGCCTGTTATAGATCCTCAAATGTATCTTAGTAGCAGTTGTATAAGGACCAGAGGGTTAGTACATGTGCCTCGGAGAGAAAAGCATTTAAACTTTGCTCAAACTGTAGCTTCTAAAGGAGAGAATAGCAGATCTAGATACTAATTTAATAAGGAGTCCCATAATTATTGCAGTCAGGTGATCATCGTTTATAACCTTCTTAGCCAGCTTCTGAGAAGCAAAGTCAATGGGGGAAGCCGGATTTGCTTAAAGACCACATGATTGACTAAACAACTGCAGTGCTTCACTTAACATCTGTGGCAAAAATGGCCATAAAATTGGGCATGACTCACTTAACAACCATCTTGTTTAACCATGACTCACTTAACAACCATCTTGTTTAACAACAGAAATGCTGGTCTCAGTTGTGGTCATGTTGATGACGACCGAGAGACAGGGAGGGAGAGAGAGGGAGGGAGGGAGAGGGAGAAAGAGAGGAAGGAAGGGAGAGAGAGAGAGGGAAGGAGGGAGGGGGAGGGAGGGAGGAGGGTGAGAAAAAGAGGGAGGGAGACAGGGAGACAGGGAGAGAGAGGGAGGGAGAGGGAGAGGGAGAGAGAAAGGGAGGGAAGGAGGGAGGGAGGGAGGGAAGGAGGGGAGAGAAAGAGAAAGATGACATATGTATCAAATTTAGAAAAATTCAATACTATCACAAGTGTTATCATTTCTTTTTCTCTGTAGAATCTGGGATTTTGCATAGGAAGAATTGTTAAAGAGACACAAAGCCCAGATGTGGTTCAAGTAGACTCCTGTGAAATCTATGATATTCAGGTAAGAGTGCAAATTATTTAACAGCTTTGAGGAAAAACACATAGCCTTAAGGGCAATGGTAGCCATCAGCAGGAATATGAATCACAGCATGCAGAACAATCTCAGTCTCCTCTTCAAAAGTCTTTATAAAAAGGGGAGGATTTTACAATTTACCCACAACTCAGGTTTTTCCCAAAAGACTGCAGCCTTAGTCACACTGGATCCCCAGATTTCTCTCATCTTCCCATCTCCTACCTCCCTGCTGGTATCAGCCAAATAAGGAAAGTACACTATTACCGTAAAACAGATGAAACAGGTAGTCCTCAGCTTGTGTCCATTCATTCAGTGATCATTCAAACTTATGGCAGTACTGGAAAAAAAAGGGCATACAAGTGATCCTCAAAGTTCTCACCATCATAGTACCCCAGCAGGCATGTGATCACAATCGGGACACTAGGATGCCTGGATTGCAAGGATGACATGAGAGAGAGTCATAGTCACACGATCACAGTTTGTGACTTTCCCTGCTGGCTTTCTAGAGCCCTGGTGACACACAGTGGTTAGAATGCAGTATTGCAGGCTAACTCTGCCCACTGCCAGGAGTTTGATCCTGACTGGCTCGAGGTTGACTCAGCCTTCCATCGTTCCGAGGTCGGTAAAATGAGGACCCAGATTGTTGGGGACAATGTGCTGACACTGTAAACCACCCAGAGAGTGCTATAAGGCACTGTGAAGAGGTATGTAAGTCTAAATGTTGTTGCTATTGCTATTTCCACAAGCAAAGACAATCGAAAAGCCAACAGGCAAGGTCACCAGTTGCTCCAGTAAGTTACTCTCACTTTTTCTCTTGCCCAGACCACCCCATGCACACACGGCTTACACCAGCCCTCCCAGAGCCTTCGACAGCCTCCCACACTCCCTACAACAAACCTTGAGTCACCACTGCACTCCTTACCTGAACTTCCACTGCTTCCCACTTAACAACGCACGAATCTTGGGGTTACAACAGCAACCAGGATTCCCTGGGATTGCCATTGCTAAGAATGCAGTCACATGACATCACACTGTACAACTGCATCACTTAGGGATAGTAATCCCAGTCCCAAATGCACCTGTAATTTAAGGACTACAGGTAGTCCTCAACTTCAAATCATTTGGTTAGTGACTGTTCAAAGTTACAACAGCACTGAAAAAAGTACTTAGGGTCGGTTTTCACATTTACAATCGTTGCAGCATCCCCACTGTCATATGATCAAAATTCAGAGACTTGGCAACTGGCATGTACTTATGATGGTTGCACTGTCCTTGGGTCATTTGTGATCATTTGTAACCTTCCCAGCCAGCTTCCAACAAGCAAATCAATGATAGAAGACAGATTCACTTAATGAATGCACGGTTCGCTTAACAACTGCAGTGATTCGCTTAACAACTGTGGCAAAAAAGATCACAACTCACTTAACAACTACCTCGCTTAGCAATGGAAATTTTGGGCTCAACTGTGATTGTAATTCAAGGACTGTCTGTATCTGCATTTGAAGAGTGGTGCAATACCTCATAATCAGATCATTCAGTTCAATCCCATACGACAAATGTAACAGTAAACAGGCCAATGATTGCGAGGTACTTTCATATACTGTATATTTTCATTTATATATTTAAGTGAATTATTAAATACTTTTGCTGTGAACTCCCCATGGGGTCAGGAAGGGCATCTGGCCAGTAAACGCTCAGCTCCGGTCAGTTGCCCCGACTCTACCCTGAATTATAGGATTACAGGTTAGTAAAAAGGGAGGTTTTTATTGATATATTACTTTGATTTAGTTATTTTGCATTTTTCTTGCAAAATACCTAAACTAACTTGGTTTCTTTTTTCTAATTCTCATTTGTGTTCCATACAATCATAAATGATGGCTTGTTCTTTTAACTTCCTTTGCAAAGACTCTCAGCATCTCCCCTCATCATCATCCTCACCACTTCCACCATGATTCAGGAGAAGGCCATCATCATTGCAATGTAACTGGGCGTGAATGCAGATATCGGCCACATGAACATCATCCTTTTCACCATCATCATCATCACCCTCATCACCCCCACCATCACCATCATTGTCACCCCCATCATAATCATCATCATCAACAACAACACAATCACTCTCACCATCCTGGACACCTCCAAGAGTATAGAGACCCACCAATTCTTGGCCATTATCAAGCTGGTCCTGCAGGTCCCAAGGGCAACCATAATTCTGAGCAGACACAAGAGGAACATCCTGACATTCCCCCTCCTCCAGGGCCCCAATATCCTCCTCCTCCTCCCGGTGGTCCCCCTCATCTTCCTCCTAGTAAATATCCACCACCACCTCCTGGGCCTCCACCTCTCCAACCTTTTCGTCATAGACCAGTTGATCATCACCCACGGCCATGTGGGAGGTTTCCTAAATGTGGCCACTGGCATCGCTGCCACCACCATCATCACAGGTCTAATGACACTGCATATAAAAGAGAAGAAAGCCAGTCCTTAGAAGAGCAAGATTCTTTCCATCATAGTAGTGTGGGCTCAGTCCATCATGTTCCAATTTTGAATGAACACGATGTCCTCCAAGCTCCTGGTGCCAACTTTCTTGACCATCCTTTGCCTGACCAAGGAAGACATGGAAAACATACAATACAACCTTTCCCGGAGGGATCAAAGTCATGCCCAGGGAAGCCCAAACATGACCTCTTGCCAAGATTTTTGTCTTTATTCCCTACACCATCAGAACAGTAAAAAGCTTTTCATGGAAAAAATAATATCTGCATTCATATGTGTTGATTTTAATTTAAATTCCCCATAAGTGGTAACTGTTCCATGACTCCCAGTCTTATTTCTGTTATAATTGTGCATGTTTTATATTTACTTTATAGTTATGCATGTTTGATACTATATTTTACCTATTTAGTCACAAGTTAGTTAACAATGAGTATTGCATGCCTTAATGCTATGTTTTTTCAGTTAGCTAGTAGTGGAAATGTAAATTTCCAAGCGGGGAGTGTTCTGGATTGTATAACTCTATGTAACCCTAACTAGAGAGTATGTATCTGTATGTTAGAATATATGGCATTTATTGGGTTAAGTGCTGTCTCCTTAAGAGATGGCTTATGGGAAATGTAGTTTTAGCTAGTCAGTCATCCCATGTTAATGGGTCAGTGGGAGGAGTTTCTAAAGGGCATTGGGAGACTTCCTGGACACAAGCCAGATTGGAATGTCTTTGTCTGAGAGAAGCATGGGCCATCAGATGTCACCCGATGACCCTGCTATAAAGATGGTATGAAGAGAGCATCATTTTTTCACCTATGGGAATAAACAGAGATGTATATTATTTCAGGAGGAACCGTCATACATGCAAGTATTCACTCTGAATAAATATGTATATATTTTTGTTTTACAATCATTTCCATTGAGTTTATCTATCTGATCTGATTTATAAGGCGTTTTAACTCAGGATCAGAATAGTAACCACAAGAGATAAATATCAGAGAGCATAGCTTATATATAATTTTAGAGTGATGCATGCTCTGGAAATTATTTGAAAAATGTATTTCAGGTGTTGCATAATTGCATGTGCAATAATAGTCCTTCTCTGCCATTCTTTAAAATAACTTGTTTTTTTCAGTCTTTCCATAAAAATCTGGAAGGAAGATCCTAATGTTTTATGCTAAGGAGTAGATTGCATGCACCACATACAGAGAAAGTGGATTTTGTAGAAAGAGTCTTCTTATGGAATGTCTGATTCCAGAGAAGGTTTGAGCTGATGGGATTAGAAAAACAAAGACTCCAGGACAGGAACATAATCTTTAGGACATAATAGGATTAACCCACCACCATTAGAATATCAAAAAAGCACATTCAAGCTCAAAGTAAATTGCACAGGAACAGGAACAACTCCAAACACAAAACCCAGAGAAGGTATAAAAGCCCACCTATCCCAACTCCATTTGGTCAGTTATCCAAGAACCACATTGGTTTTGTTGGTTCTGTTCCTCAATAAACAGAAACTTCTTTCCAAACAGCCTCCATTTTATTTATTCCTGGCTTGGACTGGACCTGATGATTTTTCTTTCAACACTATCTTCATCTTATCTTTCAGTTATTGACTTGAAATTAATAAAAAAAACCACAAAGGGTGATTTTAGCAAGGATTTTTATCTGGGTAAGAGATAGATCCCTGCAACCACAGGGTCATAAAATTGTAAAACAATGATTTCTCAAACAAATTGCACATAGGCTCGAATACAAAATGAAATAGAGTAAGCCTCAATGACAGATTACCAATAATTATGCTTATGCTTGTAAAAATAAACAGTCCAAAAATTCATCCATTTTCATCTTATTCATTGTTAAATTGTTTTTTTTTTCTCCTACTGTAAATTCATCATTTAGGTCAGGGGTGGGGAACAATGGTCCTTTTATGACTCGTAGACTTCAACTCCAGAATTCCTGGTTCAGAAATTCTGGGAGTTGAAGTCCACGAGTCATAAAGAGGCCATCGTTCCCCACCTCTGATCTAGGTATATCTATTCCAAATACTGAGAACTTGTCCAAAAACTGGATAAGTTTATTCTGTTGGTGGGATTTTAATGTTTATCCTACAAAAATGCTGAGGGAAGGATGTTCCATGTGGCTCTGAAAACTGTTTTTCCTAGGCTGACAAAGGAAAATATTGGGCAGGTTCCACAGCAGTCTCCTAGTTCTGTTGACTCAGCATTTACATCACATTTTTACTTGCTGAATCATGCACCACATGCTTACCTCATCAATACTGACAATAGAGAGTGAAAAACAGCAGCCCTTGGAAAAAGATTCTCAAATTCCACTCTTTCTCCCTTTAAAATTGGCTGATTATCAACCTAGAAAATGATCTTGAAATTCTCAGAACCGCCCATGGTTGTAAACATGTTCTGACTTTCACACTATAAATTGCACACATGAATTTTGAACAGCGGGTAAATAAACTTTGTATCGTAACACTGTGTGTGTGTGTGTGTGTGTGTGTGTGTGTGCAAGTACAGTTCATTTCATACTAAGGAGAAACTTCCTGACAGTTAGAACAATTAACCAGTGGAACAACATGTCTCTAGAAGCTGTGAATGCTCCAACCCTGGAAGTTTTTAAGAAGAGATTGGATAACCATTTGTCCGAAATGGTATAGGGTTTCCTGCCTGAGCAGAGGGTTGGACTAGATGACCTCCAAGGTCCATTCCAACTTCTATTATTATTATTATTATTATTATTATTATTATTATTACTATTATTATTATTTAATAAACCATTCGAACTTACAACGGCACTGAAAAAAGTAACTTATGACCATTTTTCACACTTATGACCATTGCAGCATCCCTATGGTCACATAATTTACATTTAGATGTTTGACAACTCACTCACATTTATGATGGCTGCAGTGATGTAATGAACTTTTGCAATCTGTTCAAACTGTGGACTGGCAGCAAGATGGACTGGCTGCTATGAAGACACAACCAATAGATTGGGGTCTCCAAACCTGGCCACTTTAAGACTTGTGGACTTCAATTCCCAGAATTCTGGGAGTTGAAGTCCACAAGTCTTAAAACAGTCAAGTTTGGAGACCCCTGCAGTAAAACGGCGGGTCAAGGAGGTTATGTGGAGGAACGTCACCACGATGTAAAAAAGATGTTGAGACTCTAGAAAGAGTACAGAGAAGAGCAACAAAGATGATTAGGGGACTGGAGGCTAAAGCATATAAGGAACGGTTGCTGGAATTGGGTATGTCTAGTTTAATGAAGAGAAGGACGAGGGGGGGGGACATGATAGCAGTGTTCCAATATCTCAGGGGCTGCCACAAAGAACAGGGAGTGAAGCTATTCTCCAAAGTGCCTGAAGGCAGGACAGGAAGCAACAGATGGAAACTAACCAAAGAGAGAAGCAACCTAGAACTAAGGAGAAATTTCCTGACAATGAGAACAATTAATCAGTGGAACAACCTGCCTCCAGAAGCGGTGAATGCTCCAACACTGGAAGTTTTTAAGAAGAGACTGGACAGCCATTTGTCTGAAATGGTATAGGTTTCCTGCCTGAGCAGGGAGTTGGACTAGATGACCTCCAAGGTTCCTTCCAACTTTATTATTATTGTTGTTGTTGTTGTTGTTGTTGTTAACCTATAATCCTCAACTAAGCACAAATCTGGGCTAAATGTAGCCATTTCCAAGGATGAACCAGTTTGATATGGTAGATAAGGTGCTGGCCTAGAAACAAGGAGACAGTGAATTCAAGTCCTGCCTTTGGTATGAAAGCCAGCTAGGTGATTAGGGGCAAGTCACTCTCTCTCTCTCAGTCTATCCCACCTCACAGGGTTGTTGTTGTAGGGAAAAGAGGAGGAAAGAATTAGGTATGTTCATCACCCTATACCATTTCAGGCAAATGATTGTCCAGTCTCTTCTTAAAAACTTCCAGTGTTGGAGCATTCACAACTTAGTGACCATTCAAAGTTACAACGGCACTGAAAAAAGTGACTTATGACTATTTTTCACATTGTCATGGTTCCGACAGATGAAACTCTTCAAAAGAACTTTGAGGCATTGTTTATCTTAAAGAATCTTTATTTTGAGTAGCATAATATCGGCAGTGCATAATCAAAGCTAAAAACTGGATTCCCCTCCCCTGAGCACATATTATCAAAGCACAGTTCCCTCCTCTAATTAACAGTCATAAATCACATTCCCCAATTAGCTTGAAGCTCGGGCTTCCTCTCCAGTTCTCCAGCCGGCCAAATCCTTATCAGTCCTGGTTACAATAACCTTGTTTCTCACGCTAGGTTTGGTGTGTTATGTCTAGACTCTCGTTCACATCCCCCCTCCCAACATCATCTAAATCTAAAAGCAAAAGGAAAAAGATGGCTACATTTCCATCTGTTGTCAACGCAAAAACATCCGATGTTAGCAGCGTTGACATATGACCCATGGTCATGTGATCAAAATTCAGACTCTTGGCAACTAGTTAATATTTATGATGGTTGCAGTGTCCTGAGATCATGTGATCACCTTTTGTGATCTTCTGACAAGCAAAGTCAATGGGGAAGCCAGATTCACTTAACAGTCGTGTTACTAATTTAACAACTGCAGTGATTCACCTAACAACTGTGGCAAGAAATGTTGCAAAATGGGGCAAAAACTCACTTAACAAGTTTCTCGCTTAGTAACGTAAATGTCAGACAGCCTTGCCACACCCCTGACTCGAACAAGAAACAAGCCGTTAAGGTCACAAGTGGCTGGTTTATGTCTGGAATGCTCTGGCATGCAGGATTCCAACGAACAGCAAGCAAAGTCAGTGCTGGGAGCAACTGCCTCCCAGCGCTCTAAATAGTCACCTCCGAGCCGCCCCACCCCCCATCCAGTATCCGGTGTGTGCGCCAGTAGGGCAGTAAGGCAAGGAAACGAGGCAGGTTTTCAGCATTCAGCTCTCCACCGCTTCTCCGCGCCGCTAAGTTGTTCGGCGGGATGGCCTCGTAGCTGCGTTCCGCAGGGTCCCCCTTTCAGCAGACAGGAATGGGGGAGGGAAAGCCTGTCACTGTCATCTATGCTGCTGGTCCCATCCACTGCCTCCAGATGCCTCCATCTGATGGTCTTGTCCCCTCCTCCCCCCTCCCGTTAATGGCAAGCCCACA
Organism: Crotalus tigris; assembly: GCF_016545835.1. Lineage (NCBI taxonomy): Eukaryota > Metazoa > Chordata > Lepidosauria > Squamata > Viperidae > Crotalus > Crotalus tigris. The sequence continues at coordinate 1,390,689 of NW_024100213.1, read as the reverse complement.
GGGGCTTGACAGTAAATTTTGGGCTCAATTGTGGTTGTACGACAAGGATTATCTGTAAACCTATATTTTGGTCTGTATATTTTCCACTGTTGGAAAAAATGTGAGATCTCCTGCTCATGTCTGTGTTCTGGTTGACACTAAAGTGGCAGGAATAGCCAACACCCCAGAAAGTAGGCTCAAGTTCCAGATGGATCTCAACAGACCTGAACGCTGGGTCCTATCTAACATAACGAAATGCAGTGTGGAGGAAAGTAAGATTTTACACTTAGGTAAGAAAAAACAAATGTAAAGGTTCAGATTAGTGGAAATTTTGGGGGTCACACAACTGGTTGACTTAGGAGTCTTCCAGATATTGTTAGCATCCAAATTCTGGAAACAGATGAATGTATCTGCTGGTCAACATCAGGAAGAGCACAGGTTAACTCTCTGAGGATACAACCAATTAAAAAAAAATCTGTTGGATTACATATAGCTTCCACAACTGTTTACAATGGAACAGAACGAACTATTCCAAACCTGTTTGTTCATATATAAATGATCATGATGCAATGAAGAAGAGCACAGTGGGATCACTAGCAGCAGACGTAAACTGAAAATTTGCACAGATAAAGTGCTTCTGGAACACCATGCGCCCCCCCCCTCCCCCCGAGGTGACCTGGCTCTGCCAACTGGCCTTGGGGCCTAATTCTGGAGGTGGGTAATGGACTAAGATAAAATGGCACCTCTTCCTCATGGGCATCTTGCTCCCTTCTGTAGCCATCTTCATTATTTTAAGCCAGGTTTAGTATTACTATTTACTCTTTTAATGTTTCATATTATTATTTTTATTGATTGTAAGTCACCTAGAGTCCCCAATATGGGTGACCTATAAGTTTAATAAATAAATAAGTAAATGTGTTCATTATTTCTATTACAAAATCAGCACAGATATAGGATGTTATTCTTGAACCCTCTTGTTATGGATATAATTATCTCCTCAAGCTTGGCAACAGAGAAGAAAACTTTACCAATCCTTGGAATCGATTAGGTTCCATTCTTTCTCCCTTTGAAACTTGGTTAATATCAGTGTGGAAAATATTCTTGAAGCAAACCAAAGTGACCTACAGTCAGAACTGTATGTTCTAACCCTGACATTGTAAAGTAACAACTTGTATTGTGAACTGCAAGTGAATAAACTTGGTATTTAAAAAAAAACACTAATGCTTAAATAAACCCCAAAGGATATTCACACTGACATACGAGTTCATTACGACCTAAGCTCGTGAAACATTTGTGTCTATGTTTTGTTTACTTTAAGCGCTCTGATCTCCGTTAGGAAGATATGTCCCAACAGTTATATTTGAAGCTCTTTCTCCCCTTCCTACATTCATCAGATTTCAGAAGGAACTTCTCTCACCTGGGTATGGAAGTCTTCATTCTGCTAGTCCTCAGCATTGGACTTTGCAAGGCTGTCCATGGCGAATTGGGTAAAGATGATCCAGAAGTTGTCAATGCTGTGGCTACAGCAATAAAAGTACTTAATGAAGACAGAAGTCATGGGAATAAATTTGCCCTCGGGGTCATCCTTGATGCCTACAGAATAGTAAGTAAATTTGGTAACATCAAAAAGCTAATTACTGGGAAATTCATAGCTGGGAACTTGCACAAGAATGCACCATCAGCATCCTCTACCGCAGTGTTTCCCAAACTTGACAATTTTAAGGCATGAGGACTTCAACTCCCAGAATTCCACAGCCAGTGCTGGCTGTGGAATTCTGGGAGTTGAAGTCCTCATGCCTTAAAATTGTCAAGTTTGGGAAACATTGCCCTACCTTAAGACTTGCTGAAAGGAACCTATTGTTATTCCAATGAGTATTTTTGTTGTTGTTAATTGCGAAGTCGTGTCCGACCCATCGCGACCCCATGGACAATGTTCCTCCAGGTCTTCCTGTCCTCTACCATCTTCTGGAGTCCATTCAAATTCACACCTACTGCTTCAGTGACTCCATCCAGCCATCTCATTCTCTGTCGTCCCATTCTTCTATTGCCCTCAATCTTTCCCAGCATTAGGCTCTTCTCCAGTGAATCCTTCCTTCTCATTAGAAGGCCAAAGTACTTGAGTTTCAACTTCAGTATCTGGCCTTCTAAAGAGCAGTCGGGGTTGATCTCTTCTAGGACTGACCGGTTTGAACGCCTTGCAGTCCAGGGGACTCGCAGGAGTCTAATGAGTATTTAGTGTCAAATAAATACTCATTGGAATATATCCTTCCCAATATAATCCAAAAGTATTGAACTTCAGCTCAGTGTAATTCCAAAAGCTGTGAGGGGTTTTGCATTCCAACCAAGCATTTTATTTTTTTTAAAAAATCTTTGTTTTGGGAGGGGACAATTCTTCCATGTTTTTAAACAGCCTTCATAAGTCTGGTACTTTTGAAGTAGATTGGATTTCAATCCCAAGAATTGGGATAATTATTGGAGCTGCCATCCCACATTTCTGGGGCATAATCTGCCTTCTCAATTCTGCTGATCGCTGTATAAAACATAATATTATGCAACCATTTGGTGCTTTCCATTTAACATTGCCTAACTTGGATTTCCATGAATTAAATTCATGAAATGAATTGGGAATGCTGAAATTGACCCAAGGGAGTTGCTGGCATTTCAAGGGTCAGAAGTCCAACTGAGAGCTTGTGGGTACACACACACACAGCCCCGGATGGCAGCTTCCTATGTCAATTGGGTGTGTTCACTTCTGGATTTTGTGCTTGTGATGAAAAAAATGAAACTTTGACTTTGGTTTTGTCAGTTATATAGATTTGTCGGTATAGAAATGGCTAGTTATATACTAACGTGTAAAAGCAAAAAGTTGAGGCTGGAGTGTTTTTATCTTGTGCTAAAAAAGAGTCAGAAGTCAATGCCTTTTTTTTTTCTTTTTTCCCTTGTACCTTACATTTTCTTCTCCCCTCTCTTTTTTCTCCCCCTAATTTCCCATTTCTATTTCTCTTCGTATTTTATATATAGGTAAAACAATAAAAGATAAATAATGAAATTGGGTGTGTTCTAGGGTTCACAGTACAATACGGGAAGGCACCTGCATAATCCTAGGAAAATAACTTTTCCTCTCTGAATCCAAAGTGCTGCCCAGCTCTGCACAAAACCATTACAGATAGTCCTCAGCTTACGACCATTAATTGGGACTAGAATTTCTGTTGCTAAACAAAGTGGTTTAATGAACTGCAGCTGATTTTACTACCCTTTTTCAGCACGGTTGTTAAGAGAATCACTTCAGTTATACGAATCATGCAGTCGTTAAGCGAATCCAGCTTCTCTTATTGATTTTGATTGATAGAAGCTGGCTGGGTCATGACCACATGACCCCCAAAATGCTGGACCGTCATAAATACATGCCGGTTGCCAAGTGTCCAAATGTTAATCACATGACTGTGGTGATGCTATGACGGTCGTATGTGTGAGGACTGGTTAGAAGTCACTTTTTTCAAAACTGCTGTAACTTTGCAGGGTTGCTAAAAAATGATTGTAAATCGAGGATGATCTATATTGATACAACTTTATTTCTCTGAGGTTCTTTGAACTATTACATGCTGCAAGTACACAGACCATTGGCAGTTTTTTTTAACTACTAGGATATGGGCCACCCAGAGAATAGCATAATTTTGGCATAAATTATGCTATTTATGTTTTTAATCACTGGTCGTAATTCACTTTATTCCTATATTGTTTTAACTGTCAGCCACCCAGAATCATGTGTTTGAGACGGGCAGCCATATCAGTTTAATAAATACATAGATGAAACTGCAACAGCACTCATGTATGTACTCTTTTCAGGCAGATGCTAGAAAAACATTCCTTATCATCTATCAAGTAAGAGAAACTGCATGTCCAATAGCTGCGGATGAGCCTTGGCAAAAGTGTGATCTTTTAAGGACCTCAAAAGGAGTAGGTATTTATTCTTCCTCCTTTGAAGTGACAAAAAAGAGTTTGGGGGGAGAGCAGGAGAAAAGAGAGAGGTCTACAGTATGAAGCTGCCAGGATCACTGTATGCAACGAGGCAAAAGACGCCATTATGCAACCAGGCAAAAAATACATTAATATAAAACTTAAAGCGAAACTGTGTGATAGGTATAACAGAATAACAGAGTTGGAAGGGACCTTGGAGGTCTTCTAGTTCAACCCCCTGCTCAGACAGGAAACCCTATACCATTTCAGACAAATGGTTGTCCAATCTCTTCTTAAAAACCTCCAGTGTTGGAGCACCTGTCACAACTTCTGGAGGCAAGTTTGATTCATCGTTCTCACTGTCAGGAAATTTCTCCTTATTTCTAAGGTTGCTTCTCTCCTTGATTAGTTTCCATCCATTGTTCCTTGTCCTACCTTTGGGTGCTCTGGAAAATAGGTTGACCCCTTTTAGTACAATTAGATGCATTGCCTATAACAATATTTCTCACATTTGGCCAGTTTAAGACATGTGCAGTTCAATTCCCAGAATTCCCCGGCCCCCAAGCAATGACAGTTGAGCCTGTATGCAAGTCTGCATTGAGGAGCAGCTGGCCCTTTCAATAATAATCCTGCCTATCAGGCCCAGAGAAGGTCACGTGACCCCTGAAGACCAATAGAAGGAAATAATCAGATTTTGTCAGGTAGGGGGGAGGGGAGAGAGTTTAGGTTTCTTTTCTTGACTGGAGTCCAGGATGAGGGGTGACTTCCGGCAAAGTTCAAAGTTATTGAGTTAGAAATAGGATTTTTGGAGGGGGGGCACAAACTCTGCACTGGATGTGTAGAAACTGAAAAAAATTCACTCCTGAAGTTGACTGGTAGCCTACTGGCAGCTGCCTCAGCTTGGCTGACCTAAGGAAACCCTACATTTTTGTCTGGTTTCCCATTTTGGATTTAGCCAGATTCAGGGTGGGACCTCAGTCCTTGCCAAACAACTATCTGCATCTGTTCTATAACATATGATAAAATATAGAGACTCTTTATCTGCAATGTTTGAGTAAAGACAGCGAAGTTCCTACAAACAATCCATTGCTTGTTTTCGAACTGCTTTATTAGACCATATTTGCAAGCTCATATCCCAGTGATAATAATAATAATAATAATAATAATGATAATAATAATAATAATAATAGTAGTAGTAGTAGTAGTAGTAGTAAAGTTGGAAGGGACCTTGGAGGTCATCTAGTCCAACCCCCTGCTCTGGCAGGAAACCCTACACCATTTCGGACAAATGGCTGTCCAGTCTCTTCTTAAAAACATCCAGTGTTGGAGCCGGCCCCACCCCTGCTCCGCCCACCCTGCCCTCACCCCGCCCACCTGCAGGGCTGCTCACCACCTCAACAGCCTGCCGCAGATCACCCAGGCAGCCCAGCTGCGCCATGGCAGCCACGCCCTCCACCGCCCACAGCATCAACTCTGCGACGGGGTGCAAGGGCAGTCTTGTCCCCCCTGCCCAGCTGCCATGTCCTTGGCTGCGCTGCTTCACGTGGGCCACGCTTGGGGGGGGGCGACTCCTCTGGGGGGGGCTGCTGGTGAGGGGGCCACAGGAGAGGTAGGGCTGGGGCAACGGCATGCATGCCCACAGAGAGGGCTCTGAGTGCCGCCGATGGCACGCATGCCATAGGGTCGCCACCACTGTCATATCCACTAACACAAATGTATATGCCTACAGGAAAAAAAACATAAGTGAAACATTGGTGACCCAATGGGTGAAAGATTTGTGAGATTCCAAATGTAGAGAAAAGAGAATATTTACGGCTCAGGGTTGCAGCTTTTTTGAATCATATGTAGATTTAAAAGAGACAATCAAACAGTCCAAAAGGAAATGAAAAGATCAAAAGATCTCACCAGCAATCAACACCCAAAGAAGCAGAAATTAACAGCACGATTAACACCAGAACAACAATCAAGAAGCAAACAATATCCTAATCAAGGAACTACCAACTCAGATAAGACAATCTTACAATAAACAACAACCCAGTCAAAAACACTCCCACAAACATTGCAAGACAAGCTACCCGTATATAAAATGAGAAGAAGAAGAAAACATACTCCCTTCTAGCACTGATGAAGTTGCCTAGTTTGATAATGAAATGTCTGCAAGAAAACAACCAAGCTCAGAGAACAACAAGGACGCCACAGGTTCCAAGTAGCTTTTTGTGAGAAAAATCTCAATTTTTCCAAAAACATGTCATACCATGATCATAGTACCTGTGATGATTCCCACAAATTTTAATACTTTGTTGTGCCCTCATCCCTTTTCTTCCTGTTGCGATGTATTGGTTCCTTTTGTCAAGGAAATGGAGGCCTATTTATTAGTACCAGCCATGCAATCATGATAGATGTTTCTATGTGTGTTTCCATTGATCAGCTCTAAATGATGCCAATTGACAGTTTAGTCCAGGGATCTCCAACCTTGGCAACTTTAAGACTTGTAGACTTCAACTCCCAGAATTCCTCAGACAGCTTTTCTGGCTGAGGAATTCTGGGAGTTCAAGCCCACAAATCTTAAAGTTGCCAAAGATAAGGAGCCCTGGCATAGTCTACATTCTATAGCTCTCTTGTTCTTTCTGTTTTCCCCTTTCCTGGTCAATTAATAATAGAAGGATACATAAGAGCATAATAGGATCCAGAGATAATGTAATAGAATAATACATATAAGGGAATGAAGATATGCACTTCATATCAAAGGCTATGAAAGTGATATGTTCTGTTTCTTAACAATGGAAAGTGGATTTATACAACTCCTGATATTTAACAGAGTTAAAATTGATGTCTCTTTTTGCTTTTCTTATAGCACTCTGGAACCTGCATAGCTGCAATTGACATTAATGAGTCACAACAATTTACCTTCATTGAACAAAATTGCAAAATTAAACAAGGTAAGTAAATTTTTAAGTTAGCATTCTGAAAACTCACCCTTTTTCTACTTTGTTCCTGATAATAATGGAGGAAAAAAAAATCAGTGACCAGATTTAAACCAATACTTGGGAGGGGAATTCAGGAAGGGATGATACCACAATAACCCGAGCTTCAATTTCCAGTCTGTAACTCAGTTCATCATGAGCCAGATTACAGTTAAGAAGTGAATCGCTCAGCTGAAAAATAAGAAATTGCATATTGTTGAAATAGAACGTGCAGGGAAAATTGTTTGGGCTTTTTGAATTTTTGGAGAATGATTAAGGGCTGAATGGTGACCTTAAACCTTAACTTTTAAACTGTAAAAAAATCATTTTGCCCCTTAAAAGTGCTGCACTACAACCCTATACATTCCTACCTTATAAATTGTATTCAGAACTCCCAGAATTCATAGCTAGAAGAATACTGGAAAGGAATTCTGGGAGTTATAATCCTAATAGACTTGGTCACCAGGAGAGTAGAGTTGGAGTAGGGTGCTGTGCATCCTTTTGTCTAGCAAGATTATACAAGCCAAACATATATCGGCTGGGACTAGACCAGTGGTTCTCAATCTTTTTAATGCCGCGACCCCCAAACGGCCGTAAGTCGAGGACTACTCAACTGATGCAGCACCGTTTGCAGAATGGGACTTTTGGCGGGCTCAGCAGGGCAGAGACAGCCTGGACAATTCCTATTGGCTTTTGAAAGCCAATAGAATTAGACTCTATTAAAGAGAGTCTATTCTATTGGCTTTCAAAAGCCAATAGAATAAAAGGGAGTAGCACAGCTAAAGAAAAGGGGGGAAAAAAGGCAGACTGCGTTGTTTGGCGACCCCCATGAAATAGTCGTTCGACCCCAAATGGGGTCCCGACCCACAGGTTGAGAACCACTGGACTAGACTCACTTGTTATATGAATGTGCAAACTACCGTATGTGCAAAGTTAGATGTAATAAACCCCAATGTTTAAAAGGGAATGGACGACCCTTAAATATGAACAGGCTATATTACTGAAATTGGGATCAATGTTCTTCTTCCTTGAGCTGGCAACATGTTGATGCCACATGTTTTTGATATACAGCCTGTTTTCACCAATTTTCAGCGGTTCTTGGAAGTACTGCATAGCTTCAGCACTTTGTTGGCTCACAGAAGGACAATGCTGTCTGCCATTTTTGATAATGGGCAGTACCGTATAGTGAAATGGAATAAGGCATTCTTTTTATATGCACAAATTAGAAGCCCTGATGAAACCATAGATAATAACCACCACTAACAAACTCCAAATTGCCACAGAACAATTTGCACTCATACAATTTTTTGCATCAGCCAAATGTGTTCATTAATCTCTTTCAAAAAATAAGATAGATGCAAGCTGCCATTCTCGTGCTTTTTCCTTTTTCAGAATAACCCGACATAAACCTGTGTTTTTATTTATATATTTTCAATAGCTGAAGACAATAAGAGATCTCGTGCTCAAGAGTGTCCTGGTTGCCACAACCTGATTGCTGCAGACAGTCAAGAACTGAACAAGCCTCTGGAAGATGTTGTGAAACTAATTAACCTTAAAAGCAGCAGTGACTTTTATTTCAAAATTGTGAAAATAACAAAAATATCAGGAAAGGTGTGAATTCTGACTCTACCACTGTATTTCAACATAGATTTTTAAAAAAAAAAACGGTTTGAGGTAGAGAATTATCTTTTGAGCTTGCCTCTTTTCCCAATTCAGCTGGCCTCGTACAAAGTTGATATTGTAATGGAAGACCAATGATTTATATGTTTGAATTTCCCCCAAATAGATGGGTGGGCCAACTAGGGATGCAGCTTGGAGACACCGGATTGAGAAAGTTTGCAGAAATTGCGTTGGTAGATGATGAGTCTGATAAAGCACATATTTGTGTGGCAGAAGATTTCAATTTGAGCTCTAGGCATGGGAAAGATTCCTGTAAGCATGGGAAAGATTCCTGACTCAAACTTTAGAGTCTCTTACTGGTGAACATCAACAATATTGGGCATGAGGGATCAGTGGTTTGATTTGATCCGTGACAGTTTATTATATGCCTCTAAGGCAGGTGTGTCAAACTGCCGGCCCGCAGGCTGGACACATCATCCAGAAGCCACGCCCACCCCATTGCCGGCAATGGCAAAACCATCCCAATACATTGTGCGACGTCACATGACGTTGTGAGTTTGACATGTCTGCTCTAAGAGAAAATAACAACAACAATAATAATAAATAAATAAGTTGGAAGGGACCTTGGACATCATCTAGTTTAACCCCCTATACCAGGCATCAAACTGACAGCCCATGGGCCAGATGCGTCATGTCGAAACTGCTCCCACCCCATTGCTGGCAATGGGGAAAAAGTCCCAATACATCACGTGACATCATGTGATGTCGCGAGTTTGACATTCCTGCCCTATATTAAACCCTATACCATTTCAGAAAAATGGCTGTCCAGCCTCTTCTTAAAAACTTCCAGTGTTGGAACATTCACCGCTTCTGAAGGCAGATTGTTCCATTGATTAATTGTTCTAATTGTCAGGTAATTTCTCCTTAGTTCTAGGTTGCTTCTCTCCTTGGTTAGTTTCCATCCATTGCTTCTTGTCCTGCCTTCAAGTGCTTTGGAGAACAGCTTGACTCCCTCTTCTTTGTGGCAACCCCTGAAATATTGGAACATTGCTATCATATCATCCCTAGTCTTTCTTTTCATTAAACTAGACATACCCAATTCCAGCAATCGTTCTTTATATGTTTTAGCCTCCAGTCCCCTAATCATCTTTGTTGCTCTTCTCTGTACTCTTTCTAGAATCTCAACATCTTTTTTACATCGTGGTGATCAAAACTGGATGCAGTATTCCAAATGTGGCCTTACCAAGGCATTATAAAGCGGTATTAATACTTCATGTGATCTTGATCCTATCCCTCTGTTAACGCAGCCCAGCACTATGTTGGCTTTTTTGGCAGCTGCAGCACATCTTTCCTTGGTCATTTTACTTGCTTGTTTTTATTAGAATCCTAGAGAAAGAATGGGTCCTTGGGGCCATTGAATGCAACATGAGCTAACCAGACAGCAAGCCAAGTTTTTTTGTTGTTCTTTGTGGGTTTATGCTATTCAGCATCCAGTCTAAATACAGTTGCTAATCATTTTTCTCCTTGAATTTCAGATGCTAGTTGGACACGTATATCGAATTGACTTTAAAGCTCAGAGAACAAATTGCTCCAAGACTGAAGTTGAGAAGCCAGATGAGAACTGTACTGCTGTGAAAGGCGGGGTAAAATACTAGGATTAGTTCAAGAGGAATATTTTACTTAACGGAATCAGTTAATTTTAAAGCAGATTCTTGAAACAGAACATTGGTGGGAAACGTTGCATTTCCCTATGGATGCATAGCCTTGAGATAATCTTGAGATAATCTTTCTGCTAAGACAATGTGATGTAAGTAAGTCTACTCAAGATCTAAACACAAGTTAACAAAACGCTGGTGCCCAAACAAACCATAAGATTAAAAGGATGGCCTCATTCACCCAATATGCCCACTTTAATCTGCCTAGACAAAGGGTAGGCAAACTTGGTTCTTTTATGACTTGTGGACTTCAACTCCCAGAATTCCTGAGCCAGCACAGCCTACCCTAGACTTACTATTTGGTTTAATATTGGATTATAATTAAGTGAAGTAGGTCTATCTTCCAGTTTGTCCCAACTTACTGTTGAATCAGTTGGAAAGCCCAAGATCCCACACTGGAATGAGTTTTTTTGCATGCGTGCACACACATGCGCACTCACATATACACAGATGTAGGTCATGATTGTATGGCTTTAATTTATACTCCTTGCCTCAATGTTTTGAATGAATTCCTGTTCCCCGAAGAAAGAAATCATAGATAAAAAACACTATTCAGAAAACAAATTTTAAAAATGATCAGCATTTGGGGAAAGAGAACATTTTTCCAAAATGCCGGTCAAAACAGAATTATTCTACACTGTATTTTATTTTTATGCCAATATTTCACAAGAAATGAGCGTTTGCGTTTCTGTTTTGTTTGGCTGACAGGAACTGATGTCCTGCCATGCCTTAGTTTATGTGAAACCCTGGGAGCCATCAGTCAAACCAGAGGTGACCTGCACAGAGAACCAACCATTACAGGTATTCAAAGCTCTCTCCACCCCTCCTCCTCCTTCACTCTCTCTTTCGAATACAGAATGCAATAATCAGTGTATAGGCCCAGAAATATTGGTATATTTCCCAAGGAATTGGTAATCGGTTTTTCAGATATTCAGTTATGGAGATAAATTAGAGGAAGTGGTAGAGAAGAAGTCCAGAGGTATGAATTGTATTCCTGAAATTGTTCCTCTTAAAAATGGATAAAAGCTCGTTGGTATTGAACGGTAGGATAAATCGTCAAGAGCAGGTGTTCTTAATTTTGATCACATTTCCCTTAATTGCTAGGGATAGAGCAGGGATCTCCAAACTTGGCAACTTAAAAATTTGTGGACTTCAATTCCCAGAATTCCCCAGCCAGCCATGGGAATTGAAGTCCGCAAGTCTTAAAGTTGTCAGGTTTGGAGACCCCCTGGGATAGAGACTGCTGATCAATACATATAGAGGCCACCAAGCTAAGGAATGATGTTTAAAAGTTTTGCTTTGTAAGTTTAGTACCAGTGCAGAGTGATTGCCAGTCACCACCATGATATGATTGCTTGCCTTCTTTCTACACAAGGCTCCCCATCCCTCAGATTGACGTGATCTGTCATATAACCATGTGACACACTGCTTTAGATACCCAACTGGTCCAGACCTCCAGAATGCTTCTGCATCACACTCCGCAATCCAAAACCTAGCCAGCCAGCCAGCCTGGCCATCTATCCATGCATTCATGCATCCATCCATCCATCCATCCATCCATCCATGCATGCATGCGTCCATCCTTATTTGTTATTTATTTATAGCCCACCTTTATTATTTTTACAAATAACTCAAGGCACCAAACAAACCTTCCTCCTTCCATTTTGCCCACAACAACCCTATGAGGTGGGTTGGGCTGAGAGAGAATGGCTGGCTCATGGTCACCCAGCTGGATTTCGTGGCCGATGCGGGACTTGAATGCGCAGTCTTTTGCTTTCTAGCCCAGTGCCTTCACCACTAGACCAAACTGGATATCATATAAGACTGAATCAGCCTCAGCTCCCCTGCTCCCATATGAGTGGCTGAAGGAGGAAAAAAAAACCACTGTCAATCTTCACCAGCTGGGATGAACCAGGTGCACGACTTCCTGTTCCTGTCTCTTTTCGTGCAGAAAGGATCAGTTGCAGGTTGCAAACTGTTATAACCCCAAAACTCTTAGGGAAGGTTACCTTCAGTTTTCTGCAGCTGTGACTTGGATTTTTTTTTTTTTACCTTCTACTGCTTGCATTGGGTCAAAAACCAACGTCTTGCTTAACCTTCCCCTCAAAGTTTCAGGTGCAGAAAATCCTGGGAACTTGTATGTAGTCTCATGTTCTAGTCTACATGTCTCAAAAACCACAGTGACTTATTTCTGCATTTCACATTTCTGTTCAAGACCTTGATTGCATTTTACTTTTCAAGCTGTCAAAGCTTTTATCCAACCTGTCTGAAAAACCATTTTTTTGTGTGCCCTTCTAGACTACTGAATTGGGAGAATCCAATTCTTCAGGGTTTGAACTTACCGTCTATGATGACGACGACGACGACGATACTATTAATAAGCACCATTTTTGAAAATGATGAAGTTCTTGGGATTTCTGGCTGCATAAAAACATAACATTTAAATACAGCTGCAGCCAAGGTCGGTCTGCTGCATCAGCTTGCCTAGCTTCTTAACATTTTGCCAAGTACAGTAGTATAGTCAAAGGAGAACTGTAATTCAGTCAGCTCAGTCAGCCAGCAATATGCACAACTGCCTTTTGCAGAACCAGCGTTGCCTGCATTCAGCCTTGGAGGAAAAAAAATTCTCTGGAAGAGAAAGGGGCCTTTGCATATCTAGAGAAGTTCAGTGGTTGAATTATGTTACATTTCTCTGCAGTCAATCAGGATGGAATTTCAAATATGATTATTTTATGACAAATTTACAACAATGGCACTAATTCCGTACAATTATATTAATTAGTCCACTCTTTTTATTACTGGATTGACATACATTTGTTTGTATACCTTTCCTTGGTTATCATAAATAAAAGACATATATCAAAATACTGGTGGACTAAATTTGCTTCATTTGAAATATCAGAAAAGTCACTGAAAGCTTAGCCAAACTTATGTCTTCAGAGCCCAAATTGATGAGCAATGAACAACTTCTCAAAATGAAGGCATCCCTCCCTCATGTTTTGAAAACCTGAAGCTAAAACATATCCATGCATGACCCAGCTAGGAAACACAACAGGTGGTTTTCCTAGAATGCCTGTCTTGTAATCGTGTGTTACATTATTATTATTATTATTATTATTATTATTATTATTATTATTATTATTATTATTATATTAATCATCGCACAATCAGCCAGATGTTCAGATTGGATTTGGCATTTTGTCTACCAATTGAGTCCTGGGATAGGCAGTTGTGGATGTTTGATGGTATTACAGATATCATCGCAGGATGGAAGCAGTTCCTAGTAAGGCCGCCTTTTGCAATTGACTAATAGCGAATTTGTCAATGCTAATGGTGTTCAAGTGGTGCTCCAGTTGTTTTGGGATTGCACCCAAGGCGCCTATGACTATTGGTACTACCCTTGCTTGCTTTTGCCACAGTCTTTCTATTTCTGTTTGTAGGTCTTTGTATTTTGTTATCTTCTCCAGTTCTTTCTCTTCTATTCTGCTGTCTCCAGGCACTGCCACGTCCACTATCCAGACTTTTTGTCTTTCTTATCGACAATTGTTAAGTCTGGGGTGTTATGTTGCAGGTGCTTGTCTGTTTGAATTCTGAAGTCCCAGAGCAGTTTAATTTTATCATTTTCTATGACTTTCTCTATTTTATGATCCCACCAGTTTTTGCTTACAGGCAAAATTATTATTATTATTATTATTATTATTATTAGTCAGTCAGTCAGTCAGTCAGTCAGTCAGTCAGCCAGATGTTCAGATTGGATTGGGCATTATTGTCCACCTCTCAAATCCTTCCAAAGGACCTGGGATAGCAGATTTTGATGTTTGAGGTTGTTAAAGGTATTTTCACAGGATGGAAGCTGTTCCACGTGAAGCTGCCTTTAACGATTGATGGTGATTTTGTCAATGCTGATGATGTCCAAGAACTGATGCTCCAGTTGTTTGGGATTGCACCTGTTATTATCACTATTACCTTTCCTTCTTAACATTTATATGTGGCATGACTCCCAGTAATTCCGGGCATTTATGATGCTTTCCATGATTTATCTAGGCAGGCTTTTCTCTTTTCTGATGGTGGATAGATTTTACACTTGAGGGACCCAATTTTGTTTCCAGAACAGCTCCCCAGCATTCATTTCAAAGGGCAACCAATGACCTAAGGCAGTGGTGGGATTCAGCCACTTCGCACCACTTCAGAACCGGTAGCTAATTGCTTTGTTGCCCAGGCCCAGAACGGACCTCCGGAAGCAGCATCCACAGAGAGAGCCGGATGTTCACATATTTGAATCCCACCAATGACCTAAGGCTCTCCAAGGGCTCCTTACGAGTTTATTTGGCCTGCGGAAGCAGTGTGCACATATGGATTACAGGTGCTACAGATAAAAGCCAGAATTGGCCCCAGATAGTTTGAGACTAGAAGCCCCCAAATTCTCGTCCTATGTGAAAATGCCCTATGTGCGTCCCAAAATCCATCAGATTGCACAGAAGTCATGGTGATTTTTTTTCGTCTGAGGTCTTAAAGGGAGGCATGGGAGAGCCACTAGTTTGGGGCAGGGAGATGGTAGAGCTGGAAAGGAGAACGAAGTCTCCTATCCCTCCTGGCCCATTTCCTCATTCCTCCCAACAGCAGCATATGCCCTGTGACTTTAATGTGGAAAGAAATAGAATAACATAGAATAAAGAAGAATAAAGTATAATAATAATAATAATAATAATAATAATAATAATAATAATAATAATAATAATAATAATAATAATAATAATGAAAAATCACTAAAAGCAAAAATCATGTGTCTGCATAATTTCTGAAAGAAAGCTGTGTTAGCCAAAAGCTGTATTAACAGTACGTGAATGACCTAATGCATATTTAGAAACATTGTTTAAAAGTAAACACTGCCTTCATTGTATTCCCATGAGAAATGGAGCTAACGTGTGAGAAACTATCTGAATGTTACACAAAGTAGATTCCATATACAAGGTAAGATTCCATCTATGCTTCCTTTGTTCCTGAGAAAAAGAAACCTATAAAGCTTTAGTTTAGACCCTCCCACTTGTTCAGAAATTTGCTGATTGTTAAATCACTTCTGAACCTTTTACACAAAAATAAAAATCTCTCTTTCACCCTTGGAATTTTGTAAAAGTCCTCTTTTTTAAGGCTTTTATTTTTCCACAAGAACGTCCTTTGTCAGTCGTTCTGGTGTCCCTGGCAATTAGCCTTTTCCCACAATCATATCTCCCCCCATCCCAGCAATCTATTTTCTCATCGCTGTTTATAAAAGTCTTCCATAAGCTTGTTTGCAAGATCCTATTTTACGCAGCAGGTTCCGCTTTCTTTTTTGAGCTGTTCTGCTGATTGAGAGCTAGGAGTGTTTTATATATAGCCTGAAGAAACCAGTCACGGCCACTTGGTGGCGGTCACTTTATGATCAGAACGCCAGGCCCTCTGAAGATACGTCTGGGCTTCTGGTTTCTTCCGTTTAGACCATTAGATGGCAGTTGAGCTCCCTGTGTTTCATAGTCCTCCTCCCTTGCTATCACTCAGCCTACCTGCTTTTGCCAGCTCTCAGAAAAGGCTTAAGGGGAGAATGACTGAAAGTGTCACTCCACAAACTAGAAAAATGCGGGTTAGACAGCATCACCACCAGATGTATCCGTAGCTGGCTGACCGGCCGTACTCAGCGAGTGGTCCTCAATGGAACTGCATCTACATGGAAGGAAGTGTGTAGTGGGGTGCCCCAGGGCTCTGTTCTGGGCCCAGTGCTCTTCAACATCTTCATCAACGATCTGGATGAGGGGATAGATGGGGAACTCATCAAATTTGCAGACGACACCAAGCTGGCAGGAATAGCCAACACTCCAGAAGACAGGCTTAGGATACAGGAGGATCTGGACAGACTTGAACACTGGGCGCTATCTAACAAAATGAAATTCAATGGTGAAAAAAGTAAGGTTCTACATTTAGGCAAGAAAAACCAAATGTACAGGTATAGTATTGGAGGTACCTTGCTCAATAGTAGTAACTGTGAGAGGGATCTCGGAGTCCTAGTGGACAATCATTTAAATATGAGCCAGCAGTGTGCTGCAGCTGCCAGAAAAGCCAACACAATGCTAGGCTGCATTAACAGAGGGATAGAATCAAGATCACGTGAAATATTAATATCACTTTACAATGCCTTGGTAAGGTCACACTTGGAATACTGCATCCAGTTTTGGTCACCACGATGTAAAAAAGATGTTGAGATTCTAGAAAGAGTACAGAGAAGAGCAACAAAGATGATTAGGGGACTGGAGGCTAAAACATATAAGAAACGGTTGCTGGAATTGGGTATGTCTAGTTTAACAAAGAGAAGCACGAGGGGGGACATGATAGCAGTGTTCCAATATCTCAGGGGCTGCCCCAAAGAAGAGGGAGTCAAGCTATTCTTCAAGGCGCCTGAAGGCAGGACAAGAAGCAACGGGTGGAAACTAATCAAGCAGAGAAGCAACCTAGAACTAAGGAGAAATTTCCTGACAGTTAGTACAATTAACCAGTGGAACAACCTGCCTCCAGAAGCGGTGAATGCGCCAACACTGGAAGTTTTTAAGAAGAAACTGGACAGCCATTTGTCCGAAATGGTATAGGGTTTCCTGCCTGAGCATAGGGTTGGACTAGATGACTTCCAAAGTCCCTTCCAACTTTATTATTATTATTATTATTGTTATAAACTGGCCAATGGATCTGTCACTTTAGCTAGTTGGCATGATTCAGGGACCACCGCCAAAGCTGTCCTACATTTGAGGACACCTATCTTTGTTTCAGGTGATACATTGTGCTCCAATTTGAGACAGAAGAGATCAGACCTCCCCCCGCTGATCATTTTTCACAGCTCTGGCACTGGTCAGCTCTGGTCAGTTGTCAAGCAAGGTCCATATTCCCAAGCCTCCAATGACAGGAAAATCTAACAGAAAGTGACTAAATTAGTAGACCAGAAAAACGCTGTGGACGTAGTATACTTAGATTTCAGTAAGGCATATGATAAAGTAGACCACAATCAACTGCTTGGTAAGCTAGAAAAAGGTGGAATAGACAACATCACCACCAGATGGATTTGTAGCTGGCTGACAAACCGTACTCAACAAGTAGTCCTCAATGGTACTACATCCATATGGAGAGAAGTAAGCAGTACCACAAGGCTCCGTCTTAGGTCCAGTACTTTTTAATATCTTCATTAATTACTTAGATGAGGGAATAGAAGGGGAACTCATCAGATCTGCACATGACACTAAACTGGCAGGAATAGCCAACATCCCAGAAGACAAACTCAGGATCCAAAGAGATTTTGACAAACTTGAACAATAGGCCCTATCCAACAAAATGAGTTTCAATGTGGAGAAAAGCAAAGTTTTACATTTAGGCAGGAAAAATCAAATGTATAAGTACAGATAAGGCGAGACCTGGCTCAAAAACAGCAACTGTGAGAGGGACCTTGGAGTCCTAGTGGACAATCACTTGACTATGATCCAGCAGTGTGCAGCAGCAGCCAAAAAAGCTAATACAAACCTGGACTGTATAAACAGAGGCATAGAATCAAGATCACGCGAAGTATTAGCACAATGGAAGACAAATTTGAAGTCAAGGTAGCAAAGGATTTCTGCCCATACATCTACAGGAGAAGGGGCTATACAAGTATATGATATACAATTCACCATCTGTCTCTAAAGCCACAGTGCTCTTTAGTTACAATGGCAGACTCAGCTTTAGTGAGAGACTTGCCTAAAAATTAAGAAGCCAACTTCACTTTAAAAAGTTTCTAATTCAGCTCTGTCACCTGTCATTGTTCAGTTAACTCAACAGATCCGATCCCTTCCACCCACTGTTAGTTACCTTTTTTAATAATGCTGTTCATTAGCTTTGAGAGAGAAAAAGAAAAAAAAAATAGTATATAGTGATTTGAAGACAAACTTATTTTTTTCAGATAAGTTTGGTTTCATCTTTTTTAATGAAAAGAAGGACTAGGGGGTGACATGATAGCAATGTTCCAATATCTCAGGGGCTGCCACAAAGAAGAGGGAGTCAAGCTATTTTCCAAAGTGCCTGAAGCTAGGACAAGAAGCAACGGGTGGAAACTAATCAAAGAGAGAAGCAACCTAGAACTAAGGAGAAACTTCCTGACAGAAGTTTCTTTTCTCTGAGTTGTATTAGTATTCATTATTGTAATTAAAATCTTCAATAACAATTATATATGTTAATAAAATTATGGTTTGCTGTAGATTCTACTGGTTGAAGAACAGGACTGGAGACACCCAGGTTCTTTCTCAGCCATAAAAGTTTATTAGTAAGAATGTGGCAAAAACGGTAGAAGACATGGGTGTCAGCGAGGGGAAGGGGGCAAATGATATATGTCACGTTGAGTGCATTCACGCTGGCCTTTGCAAGATAACATCAAATATGCGCCTACAGACTTGAACACTGGGCGCTATCTAACAAAATGAAATTCAGTGGTGAAAAAAGTAAGATTCTACATTTAGGCAGGAAAAACCAAATGTACAGGTATAGTATAGGGGGTACCTTGCTCAATAGTAGTGACTGTGAGAGGGATCTCGGAGTCCTAGTGGACAATGTGTGCTGCAGCTGCCAAAAAGGCCAACGTAGTGCTGGGCTGCATTAACAGAGGAACAGAATCAAGATCATGTGAAGTATTAATACCACTTTACAATGCCTTGCTAAGGCCACACTTGGAATACTGCATCCAGTTTTGGTCACCACGATGTAAAAAAGATGTTGAGACTCTAGAAAGAGTACAGAGAAGAGCAACAAAGATGATTAGGGGACTGGAGGCTAAAGCATATAAGGAACGGCTGCTGGAATTGGGTATGTCTAATTTAATGAAGGACGAGGGGGGACATGAGAGCAGTGTTCCAATGTCTCAGGGGCTGCCACAAAGAAGAGGGAGTCAAGCTATTTTCCAAAGCACCTGAAGGCAGGACAAGAAGCAACAGATGGAAACTAATCAAAGAGAGAAGCAACCTAGAACTAAGGAGAAACTTCCTGACAGAACAATTAATCAGTGGAATGACTTGTCTGCAAAACCTCTATCACTGGAGGTTTTTAAGACTGGACAACTATTTGTCTGAAATAGTATAGGGTTTCCTGTCTGAGCAGGGGGGTTGGACTAGAAGACCTCTAAGGTCCTTTCCAAATCTGTTATTATGTTATTCAGTTATATATGTTCCTAAAACCTATCTGCAGCCTCTACTTAATTTTCCAGTTCTTTTGCAAGCCATTTCAGGAACATCTGGCAAGGGGAGTCAAAAAAAAAGAAAATAGCTATGACCACACAATCATTTTTGACTATCTTTCCCCCTCACAGATATTCCTGCAAGTAAGTAATTCAAATAACGGTTTCCTTCTCTGACCACCCACAGAATTTGCAGAGAGAATATTTGTTTGTGACAATGTGCCATTTGCTGGACTTCTGCTCCAGAGCCTGACTCCTACAGGAATATTATCTTCAATAAAAGAAAGTTCTCCATCCCTGATTAAAGAAAACAACTCATTTTTTTTCCTTCCTTGGAGTACTTTAAAATAGCGAAAAAAAGAAGAAAAATCATTGTATTTCTGATGACCCAGCACCATAATTTCTACTGTGGTCATGGCCATAATTATCTCATCAAGCTTGGCAACAGAAAAGTAAAAGTTACAAATCTTGGAAAAGATTTATATTCCACTCTTTCTCCCTTTGAAATGTACTTGCAGGCAGTCCTCAATTTATAACAGTTTGGTTAGTAACCATTCAAAGTTACAATGGTACTGAAAAAGGTCACTTATAGCCATGTTTCACACTTACGGCCGTAGCAGCATCCTCATGGTCACGTAATCAAAATTCAGCTGCTTGGCAACTAACTCATATTTATGACGGTTGCAATGTCCCAGCATCATGGGATGACCTTTTGCGACCTTCTGACAAGCAAAGTCAATGGGGAAGTAAGATTCACTTAACAACTGTGTTACCTAACAACTGCAGTGATTTACTTAACAATTGCAGCAAGAAAGGTTGTAAAATGGGGTAAAACTCCACTTAGCAACTGTCTCGCTCAGAAACAAATATTTTGGGTTCAGTTGTAGTTGTCAAGGACCACTTGCAGTAGTGGGATTCAAATATGTAAACAACCGGTTCTCTGTGTGGATGCCGCTTCCAGAACTCCATTCTGGGTCTGAGCAACAAAAAATTAGCTACTAGTTCTGCCGAAGTAGTGCGAACCGGCTGAATCCCACCACTGACCACTTGTATTATCATTCCGGAAAATGTCCTTGAAGTTACCCAAAGTGACGTACCGTCAAAACCGTATGTTTTGACCTTGAGATTGTAAAATATCAACTTGCATTGTGAACTGCAGGTGAATAAACTTGTTTTTTTAAAAAAAAAAAACTTAAATAAACCTCAAAGGTTGTTTACATTGCATGTAGACTATGACTTGAGGCCATGAAATAGCTTTGTTTACTTTGAGTTCTCTGGTATCTGCTAGGAAGATATACCTCATCCGTTATCTTGAAGCTCTTTCTCCTCTTTCTACGCTCATCAGAAGCTCAAAGGAGCTTCTCTCACCTGGATATGAAAGTCTTCATTCTGCTAGTCCTCAGCATTGGACTTTGCCAAGCCCGTCCTCTCCAAGATGAAGTGGGCTGTGATGACCCAGAAGTTTTTGAAGCTGTGGCTAGAGCAATAAAAGCATTTAATGAAGACAGAAGTCAAGGAAATAAATTTGCTCTCAATGTCATCCTTCATGCCTACAGAACAGTAAGTAAATTTGGTAACCATCAGAACCATAAAAATCTAATTAATGTGAATTTCATAATTGGGGACTTGCACAAGAATGCACCATCAGCACCCTCCACCCACTATTGAATGTTGATCCTCTGAAAATTTCTCCCAGATTTAATGTTTAATTTAACAGACATTAAAAATTATTACATGCATGGCAAGTAATCATCCTTATTGTATTTCATTTGTTCGATTTCCGTTTTTTTCTCTTTTGCAATCTCATTCCCCCATCTTAAAAAAATTGCCCCTTTCCATTCCACCAGACTTACGGGATGCTAAGTGGACCCTTCCTAAAATAATCCAAAAATATTGAACTTCAGCTCAATGTAATTCCACAAGCTGCATGGGGATTTGCACTCCAAGCAAGTATTTTATTTACAAAAAAAAAGGTTTTGAGGGGAGGCAGGGATTCTTTCAAGTCTTCAAACAACCTTCATAAATTTGGTGGTACTTTTCAAGTACATTGGATTTCAGCCCCCAGAATTGGGGAATTATTGGAGCTACACTCACACATTTTTGGAGAGCAATCTTTCCAATTCTGCTGCTTTGCCATATAAAGTGTAATATGATGCAGCCATTTGGTGGTTTCATTTAACATTGTTTAATTTGGATTTCCATAAATTTGAAGTCTTTGGTAATGCTAAAATTGATCCATGTCTCTGCACTAAAGGAGATGTTAGCAGAGGAATCGGAAAAATCAGTCACTTTAAATGTAGATGCAGCTGGATTACTTATCTTTAGCAAGGTAAACTCTCCAACTCTACCTCAGGTCCTGATGACTTTTTCTGTCAATATGAATATGGTTTATTGATACCTTTTTAAAGATTTGGGGGGGAGGGGCGGAGAATGCTCCAATCTAAAAAAAAAAAAAAAAACACAGCCTTGGTGTCTCTTAATTCTCTTCCATCCAAATCTTAACTAAGTTCACTTTAGGAAATCTGTCACAGTCAAATACCTTAGTTTATTCTTTCATATAGATTTTACCTTTTCTTTTTTGCATTAGTTGTTTGTTTGCATCCACATATTATTAATAGGTTATAATAGACTATCAAGGCTCCCTTTGAAGAGGCTGGCAGACATAAACTGGGAGTTGGAAATGAGGGAATTTTATTTTTAAAAATATTTATTTTTATCCTGCCTTTATTATTATTTTTTTTATAAATAACTCAAGGCAGCAAACAGTCCTCTCTATTTCTGTGAGGGAGATGGGGTGTTCTGAAATTGGATAAATAAATAAAAATAAATAAATAAAATACTTTTTATTTTCTAAGGAGTATTTCTATAATGAAGTATTTATGTAATACTCCTTATAAAATACCTCTTATTTTTCCCACAACAACAACCCTGTGAGGTGGATTGGGTTGGGAGCCAAAGTCATCCAGCCGGTTTTTATGCCTAAGGTGGAACTAGAATTCACAGTGTCCTGGCTTCTAGCCTGGTACCTTAACCACTAGAACATGGGTGTCACGTGACGTGTCACAACACATCGTGACTTTTTCGCATTGCTGGAGCTGGGGTGGGCACGGCCTTCGCATGATGCAACCGGCCTGCAGGCCAGCAGTTTGACACCCCTGCACTAGAACAATGATGGCAAAGCTTTTGGGCTTGACATGGAAATTTGGAAATTTTCCAAATTTGAAAAATTCTTAGCTTGGCTCTGCTGAGGTGTCAAGAAAGAATTCTTTATTGCCCCCCCTCCCCCCATCTAGGCCACCCTGAACAGTGGCATTTGGCAGCAACCCCAAGGCTGAGCCTGAAGTAGAGCCCTAGAGTTCAACTTCAGTCCTAGCCCCACTGCTGTCACTCACAAAGACTGCCTCACATCATTCCCCAAGGCACACAAGATCGCTCCAGGTTTCATGGGGCCTTCTTTCTTGAATGTCTGTGGAGATTCTCGGTCATCCAGGTCGGGGCTGTCCCAAAGGTGCTTTTTCAAAAGGCAACTGGACTTTGTTTTCCTTTGAAGATGTTTTCCTTGAAGTACCTTTGGAACATCATTCTTGAGGCAACTTCAGAGAATGCTCTTTCATGGCCTATGCAGCCTCCGAAAACCACAGGAAAGCACAGCTCTCTCATGCAACTTCCAGTGGGTCCAAAAGCTATGCAAGAGCACACTTCGTTCTCACATGGCCTCACAACCTCCCAAAATTGCAAGAGTATGGAGCATGCTTTTGAGACTAGCTGTCAGGCATTGGTTTAACACTTCGTGGCATGTCACTTTTGACACGGTTGTCATAGGTTCACCATCACTACAATAGACCATCCAATATTAATACTTCTAATATATCTTTCCATGGAATTAAGCAAAACAATGCAAAACCATGACAAACAACACAAAACTGAGGTTGAATTATTTGTGGTTTAGGATATTGTAGCTATCCTAATATAAGTAGCTCATCGTGATAAGCCCTAATCAGTGGTGGAATTCAAATACCTGAACAACCGGTTCTCTTATTCGATGCAGGCATGGGCCTCTGAGGCCTAGAATGGGATTCCGGAAGTGGTATCCATGCACTTCCGGTGGGTCATTCTAGGCCTGGGAGGCCTCCTCCAGGCCTCCCAGGCCTAGACTGGACTTCCGAATGCAGCAAAATTTAGCTACCAGTTTTCCTGAACTGGTGTGAACTGGCTGAATCCCACCACTGGCACTAATGTAGTTTATGTATCTAGGCATAAACAGTGGGATTGATCAGAGGAGCTGCATACACCTAATTTAACTTAAATTCAATTGGATTATATTTTTGTTGTGTTCCCATTCCAGCACTTCCCCTTTCTTGGCTCAGTCCCTGGGATTGTACTCAGTGGGCAAAATGGAGTCATGCCATTGATCCCCAGATTAAAGCAGTAGATGTTACATGACAAACAGGCATGTACTCCAACAGTCATGCTCTTGTGGAAAAATAAAGCCTTAAAAAAATAAAGGGCTTTTACGAAATTCCATGGGTGAAAGAGAGATCTTTATTTTTGCGCAAAAAGGTTCAGAAGTGATTTAACAATCAGCAAATTTCTGAACAAGGGGGGGGAGGGTCTAAACTAAAGCTTTATAGGTTTCTTTCTCTCAGGAACAAAGGAAGCATAGATGGAATCTTACATTGTATATGGAATCTACTTTTGTGTAACATTCAAATAGTTTCTCACACGTTAGGTCCATTTCTCATGGGAATACAATGAAGGCAGTTTTTACTTTTATACAATGTTTCTAAATATGCATTAAGTCATTCACGTACTGTTAATACAGCTTTTGGCTAACACAGCTTTCTTTCAGAGATTATGCAGACACATGATTTTTGCTTTTTGTGATTTTTCATCATTATTATTATTATTATACTTTATTCTTCTTTATTCTATTTCTTTCCCACTTTACTCCCCCCTTTTGGAAGTTTTTTTTAGCTTAAACTTCCATTATTCTACCTCTGATTCCGGATCTCCTGAAGGTACCATTTTATATTCCCATAAGGCTAACATTGTTTCATGTTTCGCTGTTAATTGGGCTGTACTTTCTGAGATTCTCCGAATCATGGCTATAAGACAGGGGATCAAGCAAGGAATTAAAATACACCCTAGAATTAACAAGACTGCTATAACTATGATGGTTTGTAGGCCGGGTAACTTTGGCCACCATCCTGAAAATACATCTTCCAAGTTAAATCCGTTCCAGGTTTGCACCGGAACGTGTGCTAACTTGATCATTTGATCTGTTATGCCTTTCAATACTTTTCCACTTTCATCTACTTCAATGCAACAGTTTGTAAGGTTGAATTTTCCACATACCCCTCCTTCTTTGGCTAAAAGATAGTCCAGGGCTAACCTATTTTGCATGATATATGTTCTGGATTTCACATTTTCTTTAGCCAATTCAGTTAGTCCCTTCACAGTCTCATTGGTGATTAACTCTACCACCGCTTGTAACCTCATGATCCTGTTGATCATATAAATAGGGGTACGGTATCCATACGTTCCATCCTCAGCCCAAGTAGCCGGGCCATAGACTAGAATGATGCGACAAGGTGGCCATTCATTCTTTTGCCAAGTGATTCCTGCACATTGGGTGTATGCACTTGGTTCCCTTTTTTGTCTTATATTGCCAATTTCATCATATACAGGGACTCCAAGAATTTGCTTAGTTTTTAGTGGTAACAGGAAAAATCCTGGTCGAATTATTCCCAATACACAAGATCCACACCAGTTCTTAGGTAGTTGCCCATATGCCATTTTTCCGCAAATCCAGTACATTCCATCTGGGGCTAACCAATGGAGACTGGTATTTGTGGGGTCTTTTAGATAGGGCATCCCAGGAATGTTAGTAAGGGCATAACGATCCATAGCAGTGGTCTCATTGGTTCCAGACCACCATTTACCATCTTCCCATGTTCCTGTGCATAGGAGGTCACCTACTGCTACACAAGATTCTGTTTTGTTTCTTGAGTAACATACATGTCCTACCAAGTTGGAAGTGAGACCCCAATCACCATCTTTCCCACTTGTATAGGTTAAGTTATTATTTTTAGACATTTCTAGTACCTTGGTATAATTTAACTCTTGTGCCTCCCACGGCCACCTTTCTCCCATGTTTGTTCCACCACACACAAAACAGTTAGACACGCCTAAAGTATGGGCAATGTCTTCTGCTAACTTAACAAAGGTATTGGTTACATGTCTAGATACTTCAGGAATATGTAGGTTCTCAATTTCCTCATAATATGACCAAAATAATGATTTTTGTTCTGGTCTTTTGGTTGCAGTTATAATTTTGACTTCTATTTCTGACATTGGGTCATAGCCATTTGTATCTATTCCTATCCCAAACATCCATTTCTTACCTTCCCACCTATTTTGTTCTAGGAACCAACTGCCATTCTTGACTGTGAGAGTCACCAAATTACAGTTATCTGTTCCACAGGAATCTGCTTTTGTTTCATTCTTTTCAAACAAGATGTGGTCTATCTCGTTTGGGTCTTGGGTATGCCACTTAATACATGACCACCACTTACATTTGACCGCACATCCATCTGGTGGGCACAAGTACTTATGTTTTGGGATAAAGTTGTGAATATTACCGATCCCTCCGCAACCATATGTTTGAGTCCAATAATTAGCTGCTTTGCAAACATCAAAGGTGACGCTAAAACTGGAGTGTGGATTGGATTTCCATTGGGAGATCCCTAAGAGTGACTGGTCCTTATAGCTAGTTCTTGTTCTATGTGTTTTGATTTGTAAGGCCCAACGATCAGGATCAGACTTCGGGTTATAACACTGATATTGGACACCTTTCCTACAAAATTTATATGTAGTTCTATTGTATGTACAAGAGTCAGGAGAACTATCTTGACACCCTTCTGGTTTAACTGTATGATAAATCAAAGTCTTGGTTATCTGGTTTCCTTGTTTTGTAGTTTTGATACAGTTTTGACAGCCTTGGTTTCCCTGTGTTTCTGCTCTTTCTTGGTGTGTGCTACTCAATAATTCCCCACTAGAGGGTCCCTGCACCATGACCTCCCTTCTTCTCTTCTAGGAACGTAGGGGGGTGGTCTGGCAATTTCCTCCCTATCTTCCTGGCTGAAAATCTTAGCTTTTGTTTGAGGCTTGGCTTTTTGGCTTGCCAAATATATCTTTGCATACTCTATCTGACATTTTGCTAACCATCTGGGTCTCTGTGCAATGTTGATTTTCCATAGGGGTACTGGTCCCAATAAACATTTCCAGTCACAATTTGATGAACCCGTGCAACGAGTTCGGGATTCGCCCATCCCATTTTTGGCCACCCTACGCCCAGGGCAGTCCACTCAGATTCACAGAATCTTTTTAACATGGCTGGATTTGGTTTTGGATCTCCATAATCCCTAGAAAAACCCTTTTTGAAATTCTTTTAACATGCACTGGAGTGGCGTCTGGTCAACGCTCTCCTTTGACTTTTTCCCACCCATTTCTCTAATACACTACCATTGATCACTCAGCATGAGCTACAATGGTTTAACCTCCCACACCATCCTGCCTA
Organism: Crotalus tigris; assembly: GCF_016545835.1. Classification (NCBI taxonomy): domain Eukaryota; kingdom Metazoa; phylum Chordata; class Lepidosauria; order Squamata; family Viperidae; genus Crotalus; species Crotalus tigris. The sequence continues at coordinate 1,363,665 of NW_024100213.1, read as the reverse complement.
TTGAAGGCTTAAGGACGCCACCTTTGCCTTCTAGGGGGTGATCAGTCCCCTCTTCCGATCCAAAAGGGATCAGGTTTCCCCTGTTTTACAATACTTGCCTGCAGGCGTTTTTCCAGACTCCTTTGTTGATTTAAGATCTGTCTGTCACCCTCACGGATCCTCAGACTGGAATGCTTCCTGATGGGTTAATTCCCTTTCCTCCCGTCGAAGTCTCCTCGTAGTCAAAAGCTACGAAGCCGGCTTTCGGAGCTGTCGTCGTTTAGGAGAGGGGGTGGGTCCACCAGGGCAATCCGTCTTGGAAGGTTAAATCCTTTTTCTTAAAAGCCCTTAAAAATGTCCCGGCGGAGAAATCGCCATAAATCTTGTGGAAAAATAAAGCCTTAAAAAATAAAGGGCTTTTACGAAATTCCATGGGTGAAAGAGAGATCTTTATTTTTGCGCAAAAGGTTCAGAAGTGATTTAACAATCAGCAAATTTCTGAACAAGGGGGGGAGGGTCTAAACTAAAGCTTTATAGGTTTCTTTCTCTCAGGAACAAAGGAAGCATAGATGGAATCTTAAATTGTATATGGAATCTACTTTTGTGTAACATTCAGATAGTTTCTCACACGTTAGGTCCATTTCTCATGGGAATACAATGAAGGCAGTTTTTACTTTTATACAATGTTTCTAAATATGCATTAAGTCATTCACGTACTGTTAATACAGCTTTTGGCTAACACAGCTTTCTTTCAGAGATTATGCAGACACATGATTTTTGCTTTTTGTGATTTTTCATCATTATTATTATTATTATACTTTATTCTTCTTTATTCTATTTCTTTCCCACTTTAATGCTGTCCGAGCAAAAATCAGACAGTGTTTACAGAGGTTAAATATTTGATCCGTTACACATTTACTGAAAGTTTGCTTTAGATTTCAACTTGATTTGCCTTCATAAGACTCTTGAATTGAAAGGACTGTTTTGCAGCACAGCAGACACCTGCAAGAATTTTGATTCCAATAAAGTTCTAAATTCTTGAAACTAGTGTGATAACTCCAAAGTTATTTAGCTTTAAGATGAGTCTATCCAGATTTCTCAACCTTGACAACTTTAAGAGGTTGGATCTGGAGTCCCAGAATTCCCGAGCCAGCATGCATTTTTGTCTCTAAAGCAGCAGTTAAGGTGTAAACTTCTGTTTGGACTGTAGCACTTCTACCTGCATGAGAGTTGTAAAAATAAAACATTTCTACACTGACAAAAAAACAGCAGATCAGTAAAAGAGCTAGCACTAAATTAATTTTGCTGGCGTTGTTTAGGAAACTTTTGTATGGAAGAATGGTCACTCCCAATGAAGGTTTCCTTAATTAAAGCTGAAGAACAATTTCTTAATTTAGGATTCTACAGATATAAAGCTAAAGATTTCCCTGTCCAGTTGTATCCAACTCTAGGGCGTGGTACTCATCTTTATTTCTTAGCCAAGAGAGCCAGCGTTGTCTGAAAACCTTTCCACGGTCATGTGGCCAGCATGACAATATCCTGCAACTCAGAGCATGGGACGAAACACAAAATGCTGTTACCTTTCCCACCGAAGTGGTAACTATTGATCTACTCACATTTTGCATGCTTTCCAACTGCTAGATGGGCAGGAGCTGGGGCAAATAATGGGAGCTTGCCCCATTTCAAGGCACTCAGGTGAGCCATCAAGTCCCCGCCCTACAGATATACTCTATTATAATATTTAGGGAATGAGGGGTTGCTTGGATTCCAAGGGGCAGAAGTCCTGAGACTTTGTGGCTGCACAAATAGAGCCATTGTTGGAAACTTCCTAAATCAAATGGGTCTTTTTTTGTGATCATGTGGCAGCAAGGGGAGGTTGCTTGCACAGTCCTAGGAAAGCAACTTTCCTTCTCTGAATCCAAAGTGTTGTCCAGCTCTATACAAAACCTATTGCAGGTATTCCTCAACTTATAACCACATTTGAGACCAGGAATATCCATCGCTAAGCAAGGTGGTTGTTAAGAACAGTCATATCCAATTTCACAACTTTTTTTGCCATGGCTAAGCAAATCACTGCAGTCATTAAGCAAAACTAGCTTCTCCCATTGACTTGGCTGGGAAGATTAAAAATGGTGATCAAATCACCCCAAGATGCTGGACTGTTCTAAATACAGTACATGCTGGTTGCCAAACACCCAGATTTTGATCACAGAACTGTGGTGAGGCTGTGACAGTCATAAGTATGAGGATCAGTTGGAAGTCACTTTCTTCAGCGCCATTGTAACGTCGAACAGTTGCTAAACAAACAGTTGCAAGCTGAGGACTACCTGTATTGATACTTTAACTATTTCTTTGAGGTTCTTTGGACCATTACATGCTGTAGAAACACAGAAGAACATTGGAGGATTGGCTATCAAAATAAGATTACAACTTTGGGATAAATTATGTTATTTATATTTTTAATCATTGGTTGTGTTTCACTTTATTCCTATGTTGTTTTCATTGTTAGCCACCCAGAATCATGTGTTCAAGATGGGCAGCCATATCAGCTTATTAAATACATAAATGAAATTGCAACAGCACTCATGTACGTTCTCTTTTCAGGCAGGTCCTGGAAAAAAGTTCCATGTCATCTATCAAGTAAGAGAAACTGCGTGTCCAATTGATGCAGATGAGCCTTGGCAAAACTGTGATCTTTTAGGGCTCTCAGAAGGAGTAAGTATTCATTCTTCCTCCTTAAACGTGGCAGAAAGAGTTTTATAGGGGAGAGCAAGAAGACAGAGAGAGGTATACATTACAGGGCTGCCAGGATCACCATATGCAACCAGGCAAAAGATGCCATTAAAACAGATTTGTGGAAAAACTGCATTTTGGCACCAGCCTCAAGGAAGGGTACTACAGTTTTCGGTGGATTTCTTGGCAGTTTTAAGACATATGGACTTCAACTCTCAGAATTCTCTAGCCAATAGGCTAGCTGAGGAATTCTGGGGGTTGAAGCCCACATGCCTTAAAGCTGCCCCTTTGGCCTATATTGTCATGTGACTATTGAGTCTACATGCATGACTGTAGTGGGGACCAGTTGGCCCATTAAAAAATATCCCTGCCTTCTGTGCCCAGTTGGTGTCATCACCTGACCCTTAAAAGCCAATAGAAGGAAAAGAGATTTTTAACAGATTTGGGCAGAAATTGAGTTATTGAGTTAGAATTACATTAGGAGCTTTTTTTATTTAAATTCTATCTATGTATCTATGTATCTGTCTGTCTGTCTGTCTGTCTGTCTGTCTGTCTATCTATCTATCTATCTATCTATCTATCTATCTATCTATCTATCTATCTATCTCTATCAGTTTATTCCACTAGGCACAGCCAAATGATACGATAACAAATGAAGATTACCATCTACCCAACTGAGAAAATATAATGCTTTATTTGTCTCCCCAAAGATCTGTCTGCCTGTGCTCCATCACACATTATAAAAAATGTAGGATCTTATCTCCAATATAAGTAGTCCTCGGCCGGTTAAAGTTACAACTGCATTAAAAAAATGACATGACCATTTTTTATATTTATGACCTTTCTAGGTTCCTCATGATCATGTGATCAAAATTCAGATGCCTGGCAACTGACTCATAGTTATGACAGTTGCAGTGTCCCAAGATCATGTGATCATCTTTTGCGACCTTCTTACAGGCAAAATCAACGGGGAAAGCCAAATTCACTTAACAACCGGATTACTAACTTATCAACTGTAGTGATTCACTTAACAACTGAGGCAAGAAAGGTCATAAATGGAGCAAAATTCACAACAAATATCTCACTTAACAACATAAATTTGGGGCTCAATTGTGGTCATAAGTTGAGGACTACCTGTATTTAAGTACAGGCAGCAAAGATCTCACTAACAACCCATTGATTGTTTATTCAACAATATCAAAAATCTATGAAATGTGATCAGTTCTGTTTCTTAACAGTGGAAAGTGGATTTACAAACTCCTGATAGGTAATTGTGATATCCCACTTAACACATAAGAACTCAATTGATGTCTCTTTTTGCTTCTCTCACAGCATTATGGAAACTGTACAGCTGATATTGATACTGAGTCGCAAGATTTTTCTTCCGTTTCACAGAATTGCAAAATTAGCCCAGGTGAGTAACTTTTAAGTTAGCATTCAAAAAAATCTCCATTTTTCTACCCTGCTCTTGATGATAATGGAGAAAAAAGAATCAGTGGCCAGATTTAAGCCAATACTAGTGAGGGAGGAAAAAAAATCAGGAAAGGTTGATACCAGAGTAAGTTGACCTTCATTTTCCATTGTGTAATTCAGTACCTCACAGGCCAAACTACATTTAGTGGATTGCTCAGTTGCCAAATAAGGAAATGTGTATTGTTGAAATAGAATGTGCAGGGGGAAAAAATGTCTGGGAATTTTGGATTGATAAAGGACTGAATGATTTAAAATTAAGGCTTTTAAACCATTCAGCCCTTTATTTTTCTCCAAAAATTACTACATAAGATATTTATTTAACTCCATAAAATCCCCAGGGGAAAAATCAGTTCTATTTTAATGATGAGGGATTTTGGAGAGTACAGTGAATGCCTTGCCCTTCAATGTCATACTCCATTTCTCATCTTAAATCAATCCAAATACCCTTAAAGAACAATAAAAAGAAACTAGGTTGTGCTAGATGTTCTGCTCCAAATACACACTCTTGCTTATCACAGTTAAATTTTTAAACTTTTTCTCCAAAACTTTGACTAATGGAGATGGGTGAAAAAGAAATGAGATTTCCAGTCACAACTCCCTCACTTTCCACACACACACACACATGTTCTGCTTTCTAATGGACATATCAACTTTGTGGAAAATTGTATTTTGGCTGCACTAAGGTCACTGACCAAATAAAAAAAGAAAAAAGAAAGAGAGCTGTGTAGTCATTCTGCCAACCATAAAGTTTCATAGTTCTTCTACCAGACAAGATGTGGTCTTTTCTTATGGAAAAGCTTTTTCCTGCTAGATCACCTTGGACTGGTTTCAGCTTCTTCTAGCAAGATGGGATCTCTGTTATGTGGACACATCTTCAGTGACAGGTAGATTGAGGGGGTAGATTATGTGGAGAAACCTATTATTGAAAGAAAAATCATCAGTTAAGTCCAAGCCGGGAACAAATAAAATGGAGGCTGTTTGGAAAGAAGGTTCTGTTTATTGAAGAACAGAACCAACAGCATGTGGGGTAGCTGACAAAATGGAGTTGGGATAGGTGGGCTTTTTATACCTTTGTATTTGAAGTTGTTCCTGTTCCTGTGCCATGTACTTTGACCTGAGCTTGAATGTGCTCTTTTGGTATTCCTAATGGTGGTGGGTTAATCCTATTATGTCCTAAAGGTCATGTTCCTGTCCTGTAGTCTTTGTTTTTCTAACCCCATCATCTCAAACGTTCTCTGGGGCTGTGGCTGAAGGCATTTTGCTTATGAGTAGGTGGCCCCAAATCTGCATTTCTAAAAGCTGGCCTGCTTGAGGGAAGGAGACTGGAAGCTGGTTTCTGTCTAAGACTTTTCTCTTTTATTCCTTTGGGGAAGTATAATATTCTGCCTTTTTTAATATTCCTCAAAATATTTCCTTCTCTGGGGGGGGGGGGTGGGTGCTGACTTACAACACTATAATCCCCAATCAGATATAAATCCTGACTGATTATGGCCATACCTGGTGATGAACTAGTTGGTGTAGTGGTTAAAGTGCTGCCCTATAAACCAGGAGACTGTGAGTTCTAGTCAACTTTAGGCATAAAAGCCAGCTGGGTAATTTTCTGCTAGTCACTCTCTATCAGCTCAACTTTATCAGCTCAACTTACAGGACCGCATACTGCCGCACAGTTCCCAGAGACCGGTGAGGTCCCATAGATTGGGCCTCCTTCAGGTCCCGTCGGCCAGACAATGTCGGCTGGCGGGCCCTCGGGGAAGGGCCTTTTCTGTGGTGGCTCCGACCTGGTGGAATCAACTTCCCAACGAGGTTCGAACTACTCCCACCCTGCCAGCCTTTAAGAAAGCCATTAAAACTCTCCTGTTCCGGCAGGCCTGGGGCTGATATCCCGGGGGGGGGATATGATGGGACACGCTGTATGAATGTATTTATTTTATTGTTTTATTGTTAGATTATTGTTTTAATTTTGTACGCCGCCCTGAGTCCCTTGGGATTGGGCGGCATATAAATTTTAAAAATGAAATGAAATGAAATGAAACCCACCTCACAGGGCTGTTGTAGGGAAAATAGGAGGAGAAAGGAGTATTAGGTATGTTTGCCAACTTGAGTTACTTATAAAAATCTCCGACAATGAGATGTGTTGCGTATAAATGTAATAAAACAAACAAATAAATAAATAAATTTAAAAATCTAATAATAACTCGTTAAGTGCTGAATCTGAGCATTAGGCTGACTGTGACAAACTATAATGAACCAAGATCTATTACGTACCTTAATGAAACTGCCCCCTGATATGCTTTCCAAGCTTCCATTTGACCTTTCTCCTAGTGTTGTAAGAATCAAATAAAATGGCATTTATTTAAGATATTTAATGATAGTCAATCTTTCAGTACAAGGTACAGGGAAGCTGCATGTTAAAAGAGAAAAACAGCTAAAAACAGGAACAGCTGCTAGTGACACCGCACACCCCAAAGGAAAACATACTGATAGGATGGGCCTTATCTCATACCCACTTTGTAATTGTATATGAAAAATAGAATTCTACAGAGATGGCAGTACAGTTCTCACAAGTTTAGTGTAAAAAGTTCAACATCTATCAGTTATAAGGATTTGTAATATATGTTAGTCACAAAAGTTAGTCCTTCTCCAGCAAGCCCTGTGTAAAATGGCTGTGCAGATGCATCTCACATTATTAAGAGACATCACTGAACTAAACTTTTTAAAATAAAAAGGCAGTTTTTTAAAAAAAATAAATAAACACTATTTCTTGGTTTAAAACATGTCCACAATGTAATGGTGACACCTAGTTGTCAGCAGCATGCAGTGACCAAGATATTGTGTTTCCAAAGTTAAAATTCAAAACGACAAGAAATGCACCTCTAGTTCCTCTGCCTATGGAAAAATTTCTCTTTGCACTTGGACAAAAACGAGGACAACCAGGACAATTTCTCCACGCACCCCTTTCCAACTTCATTAGAGATTTAATCACTATTAATTCTACAGCATAGTTGATACATGGCTGTCCTGAATTTGAACAAGTTGAACCAGATACTAAAATATGGAAAAAGGTAAATTTTGCAGCAACATTTAAAGCATAGCAGGTCAAAAATCTCCCATCTCACTCTCACTTAGATCCTCACAACGTATACAGTTATCTGGTTTCTGGAGTTTCCTTCTGTAGCCCAGCGGTCCCCAACCTTTGCAGTGTGGCAGCCCAGGTGGGGGAGGGAGAGGTGAAGTGGGCCATGTGAGTTCCCATCTCACACACACACACACACACCCCCGAGCCGGGCCACCTTTCCCAGTCCTTTGGTGCTTTTTTGCACCAAAAGCTTTTGCAAAAGGATGGAAGGCCTGAAGCAGCGCAAGATCGCTGCCGTGAAGCCTTTCATCCATCTGCAAAAGCTTTTGGCATGGAGAAGAGGGGTGCAATCTTGTGCTTCTTCATACTCAGGTGGCTTGGCGGCTTGGCTGAGGGGGAGGGGAGAGGGGAACCAGGCCACGCAAGTGGCAGACCAGTCTGCATAGGACTGCAACTCCACTCATGCAAGAAAGAAGCCTTTGGTGCACTGCTCACATGAGAGGAACTGCATGCATGCATGCACATGCTTCCACTAGCCCGCCTCTCATGTGGCCCAGTTCCAAATAGGCCATATATATATTGAACAACAAACAGACGTGATCACCAGGAAAGATTAAAAACTGTAAAAGTTTTAATTAAATAAAAACCAAGCTTTCGTTGGCCACTGCCAACATCGTCAGGGTTTATACAGGTCGATGGGAGAAACTATTTATGGATGAAACGCTGCTTGCGCCCGACTCATGGATCTCGTCAACCAACCAATCAACGCTTCGGCCGTAATCTCCATGGTATTAACTGATTTAGCCTTGCTTCCCTTAACCATGCATATATGGAAGAGACAGGGGGAGGAGATTTACCTTGAGTGTTTCTTGATGCACCCTGTCGGCCCAAATATGGGAGAAAGAAATCTTCTTTCTTTTTCTTTTTTCTTTTGCCTGTATCAGCTCAATCCAGAGCCATCCACACAGGCAGCAGTTGCCAACTGTGACATTATTTACATATACATTTTTAGATTGCTAACAAAGAATAAAGGGAGAACTGCTTGAAGGCTGAGTCTAGATCTCACTTTTATTTAAATGTATGTGTAAACAACCATGTGTGCAAAGTTTAGATGTAATAAACTCCAGTGTTTAAAAGGCAAGGAACAGTATACTTTTTTCTCTACCATTAATTTCTCTAAGATGAATTGCCCCATGTCATTTTTCCTTTCCTAAACCACTCTTTTATTCCTTTCATTCCTTTTAATCGCTAACCTTTACCTGTTTGCATACTGAGCGCTGCAGTAATTTCCACTTTTAATTTCTTTACTTTTGTTTTGCTTTTTCTAATTTATCATTGGCTTGCTTTCAGGACAGGAGAATGTAGAGCGATCCCTTGCTAAATGTCTGGGTTGCTGGCATCCCATAGACCCTAAGAGCTTGGAAGTGCTTCCTATTGTGAGATTCACCATACAGCAATTTAACAATCAGAGTCAACACTTTGCCTTATACGAAATTGGAGAAATAAACAAAGTTACACGTCAGGTTTGCATATGTTCCTATAATTACCTATCTCAACTTTACAGAATTAGGTGATTTGGATAGATTTATAGTTAAAATATGAAAATATAGAATGTGGAATAACCTTCCCTTGTGTATGTTTTTGAAACCTTCATTTGTTAAACTAAACCACACAGCCCTGTCGAATGTTAATAAAACGCAGTGTCTGTGCAGTTTTATTTAAACTACAGTGATACCACAGTACTTGACATTAATTGATTCTGGGAGGTGCAATTAATGCCAAAAACAAGGAATATCAAGCACATTTTTCCCATAAGAAATAATGTAAATAGCTTTAATGTGTTTCCAAAGATAATGCGCATTTTTAAGACAATATCTAAAAAGATAAGGTTGTATATCATTACATGAGAAATAAATGAATAAATACTTAGATTAAATAAAATAAACAATTTACTCGTACTGATGAGGGGAAAAAAGCAGAAAAATATCCAAAATGACAACAAAAGCTTAGATAATATCACAAGTGGACGTGCACAGGACAAGAGCTACTGTGTGACTAACATGTCACCTTTTCTTTCGGGTGGAAAGGGTAGTGAGTCATGAGGCAACCGACACCGACTACCTGTAGCTTCCCTGTTGAGTACCAAATAAATGACAAGTACCAGGACCAAATTTTCTCATCAAAATGTGTTGAGTTCCAAATTTGATGAGTTTCAAAGCAATTGAGCACCAAGGTACCACTTATTCCATGCAACTTCTCTTAAATTTCTTGCAGGTGGTTAATGGATGGAATTACCGTTTGGAATATTCAGTGAAAGAAACAAATTGTTCCAAGAATGAATTTCCAGATCTGAGTCCAGCATGTAGACACCTTCCTGAAGGTGTAAGTGAACTTCGTTTTTATCATGCTCCTAGGAGCAATAGCAACAGTGTAATATTTTTGCACACACATATTCCTGCCAGACTCATTTGGAACTTACCAGTAACTGCTCCATCTCATTTGTAAAGGTACTTCACCTGGCATCCTCCTACTGGCAATTGAAAGAAACAAATGTATCCATATGTCCATGCATATATGTATATGGGTGTGTATGTGTATGCACACAAATAAACAAACAAAGAAAGAAAGAAAACTCTTTCAATAATTCCTTCTCCTAACTAGATAGTGTAAAGGATGTGGCTGGAGTGGCCAGCACTTTCTTTGAGTTAGATCAGTGTCAGCAGTATGGGCCTTGTTAGGATTAGTAAGATAAAAAAAAATCAGTTTGTTAAAAAAAAAGAAAGAAATACAGTACAACCATCCTTGCTTAATTTTAAATGTTACCTATACACAAAGGTAGTTCTTGATTAACAACAGTAACCAACAGTCCTCATTGCTGTTTGTTCTGACCCAGAGTTAAGATGCTTTATAAAACTGGGTCAGACAGATAAACTCAATAAGAATGATTGCAAAACAGATATATATTTATTCAGAGATACTTGCATTTATGGTGGTTGCTTCTGGATATTACACATCTGTTCATTCCTATAGCGGTGAGAAATTAATGCTTCCTCCATACCACTTCTATAACGTGGATTAGAGCTATCGGAGACATGCGATGACCCCATGCTTTCTCTTAGATAAAGACATTCCAAACTGGCTCATGTCCAGGAAATCCTGCAATGCCCTTTAGAAACTCCTCCCACTGACCTACTAACATGATATAGCTGACTAGCTAAAACTACCTTATCCATAAGCCATCTCTTAAGGAGACAGCACTTAACCCAATAAATGCCACATATTCTAACATGCAGACCTACGTGGTCCAGAACACTGTTGGTTAACAACAGTCCTCATTGCTGTCATTAAGCAAGAATCGCAAATGATTAAGCTATGAGTTTCTTACAACTTCCTTTCATCTTGCAACAACAAAGGCAATGGGGAAGCCAACAGGAACTCAAAAGAGAACTTGGATTGCAGTAGCTGCTGCTGGACACACGAGGGCGCACAAGCCTCAGCAGTACAGCACAAAGCCTCATCCACCCCAGCCCAGCAGTGCAGCACAGCTCAAAGCCCTAAACACTCCAACTCAGCAGCAAGCACAAAGTCCCAGTTGCCCCAGTGAAGCATGAAAACCCAGCTGCTCCAAGCCCAGCAGTGAAGCATGAAGACCAAATCATGCCAGCCCAATAACCCAGTGTTAGACCGCAGCTGCGGCCATTCTGCATTCTGCAGCCATTGCCCCTCTGTGCACTCTCTTCTCACTGCTGACAAGACCTCCCAGCCTGGCCCTTCACGTGGCAGCTGCTGGCTATGCATGGCTTTCTTCTAGAGGTCTCATGATGAAACCATCACACATAATCTCAATTAGACGACTTTGCACAGCTAACAACTGCCTCGCAAGGAGCCAGGTTGGACAAGCAAGGAGACCACGAAGGTCAGCTGGAGACAGCAGGAGATGGGCAGGGCCACAGAGCGCAGGGGACAAAATTGCAGGGATTTGGGGAGAGAAATATTCCTGGAAATTCTAAAGGTTAATCAGACCCCTGGAAAGACCTTCTTGATCTCTGGTTTTCCCAGCATCAGTTTTAGGCTTCTGTCTGAGCTCTGCCTCAAGATTTGAAAGGATGAAAGCTTTTCCCCATATCCTGCAGAGGCCAAGATAATCTGAGAGCGTGTGCATGTGGCAAAAAGGCTCTTTTCTGTGGATGCATGGTATCTGGAATAGGGAATGTGTATTCTTTGTGTGAGCTTGTACTTTGTGCCAGTCATACCCACGGGGATGCCATCTGGAAAAATCACCCTGAGTGAGACAAAGGAGCTGCCTGATAAAAGCATGGTTCAGTCTTCTCGTTTTTGTCTCCTTCCAGCGAGAAGGTTCCTGTACAGTTACTGCCCACGTTGACAATACAAACACACTGGCCCATGCAGAACAGGATTGCAAAGTGCAAGGTTTGTAACTGTTATTCTGTACCCGCTGCTTCCTTGATTCAGTATTGCTTGGTACATCACGATGATGACAAATTCATATTGCATGCATTCAGTTCTGTAGGGTCTTCTACTACAGGGCTTTTCAACCAGTGGTATGGGTACCACCTGTGGTACATTGGCACCTGGCAGGTGGTATGCAACCATCCTAGAAAAGTGGTAGCGGGGGAGGGGAATGAGCTGAACCAGTGGCAGCACTGCACAAGCCTGAGCGAGAGATAGCTGGAGCTGCAGGGTGTCAGGGCTCAGCGGAAGCGCCAGGATCAGTGCCGTTTTCCAGCTGTTCGGCACTTCTTCGGGGCTGTCAGGGCTCAGTGGAAGCGCCAGGATTAGCGCCAGGATCCAGCCAGAGCTCAGCACTGACCCTGAAGAAGCCCTGAGCCCTGAAGAAGCACCAATCAGCTGGAAAGCAGCACTGATCCTGGCTCATCTGCTGAGCCCAGAAGAAGCACCGATCAGCTGGAATGTTGCAACCTCTCCAGGGTCTTGTGGTTTACATTCAGATGCTTGGCAACTGATTCATATTTATGACGGTCACAGTGTCCCAGGGTCATGTGAAGTAACCAAAACCTGTTGCAACCACTCAGCAGATGGGGGGAATAAAAACCAGAGACCCCCCACTCCACCCCCGCTGCCAATCCTCAACAGAAATGCTCACAACAATGAAAACCTTGGACAGGAGGAAGAGCACCGCCAGGTGGGCAGATAGGTGTCTTGCTCGGCTGTGGCTTGGGGGGCACTTTTTTCAGTGCCATTGTAACTTCGAACAGACACTAAGCAAACTGTTGTTAAGTCGAGGACTACCTGTACTTTATCACTTTTTTCCTTTTTTTTTTTTTTTGGTCATCAAGTTTTTGACACCTTGCTAGGTGACTGGTGGTACTTGGATATTGCCATATCCTAAAAGTGGTACAATGGGTGAAAAGGTTGAAAAGCCCTGTTCTACTATATATATGTGAAAGCCCTGATAAAGTTGCTGAACAACAGTTCCTATAATCATCCTCCTCTGCAGGGAATGGGCAGAGCCCATCAGCCACAGCTAACCAGACAAAGTAGAGGGGTCGATGCGACTTGTAGCTCTGGATTTAGAGAAATAAAGATTGAGGGTGGAGGTTCACTCTCTGAACTTGTGGGTTGATTTCCAAACATTTTATTACCAGGTCTCCTAACCTCAGCTGAAGATGTTACCTAGCCTGGCAATGAAACATTCAGAAATCAACTCACAAGTTCAAAGAATGAACCTCCACCTTCATCCTCCACCCAGCTACAGATATTCAGCACCATCGCAAACAATGATTGGCCATCCAAAAACAAAAGCATCACGTTAATATGGCTTCTAGAATTACTTTCTTACAGCCTGTCCCCGGGTTAACAATGTTTGACTTACGGATGACTCGTAGATATGAATGAGCTGTCTATTACCAGAAATGGCAGACAGTGTTCTCCTTGCTCAAGCCAATGAAGTGCTGATGCCACCTGTTTTTGACATACAACCTGTTTTCACCAATTTTCAGTGGTTCTTGAAAGAACTGCGTGGCTTCAGCACTTTTGTTGGCTCAAGGGCAATGCTGTGCACCATTTTTAGTAATAGGCATTAGACAGATAGATAGATAGATAGATAGATAGATAGATAGATAGATAGATAGATAGATAGATAGATAGACAGACAGACAGACAGACAGACAGACAGACAGACAGACAGACAGACAGACAGACAGGACAGACAGACAGACAGACAGATAGACTTTATTGTCATTTTTTACTGTGGGTACAATGACACACATTAAAAATGAAATTTAGTTGCTTGCTCTCAAAGTGTACACATACATAACACACATTTAAACATACTATATACAAAATATGTATAGACCTACATACATGTATATTAATCACTGTCCAACTTGAATACATAGCAGAAGGAGGAAGCTTTAGAATTCACAAGGTTAATACTGTATGGAACAAAACTATGACTGAATCTGGCTGTTCTGCTTCAGATACCACGAAGCCCCCTCCTACCACAAGGGAACAAGGAAAACAGGTTGTACAGTCTAGTAGAGTGGAATAAAGCATTCCTTTTATATGCAGAAATTGGTGGCCATGATGAAACCATAGATAATAACCCTTTACTCACAGTAAATTCCAAACTGCTACAGAGCAATTTGCATTCATGCATTTTTTGCAAGGGGAAAATATGTTTAATATTACCTTACAAAAAAATAACATAGATGTAGGCTGATATTCTTGTAATCTTTCCTTTTCACAATAATCCGATATAAACTTGTAATTTTATCTATATATTTTCAACAGTTGAAGAAAAAGTGGAGCCTCCCGTTGATGCATGTTTTGGTTGCGTAGTCCCGATTGCAAAGGACAGCCAAGAACTGAAGGAGCCGCTACAAGCTGCTATAGAATCATTTAACGCAAAAAACAACAGTGACTTTCATTTCAAAATTGTAGCAATAGGAGAAGTCACAAAACAGGTTTGGATTTTATCACTGCTACTACTATTATCGCAACTTCGCTAAGAAAACATAGTTTGAACCTGAATCCTTTCCCAATTGAAAACCTCTCTATTGATAGATGACAAATAAATAAAGTTTGTTCATTATTTCCATTACAAAAACCAACATAAATACAGGTTGTAGATTTAAGTGTATATATAAGTGTCACCGCTGCACTTATAAATTTAACAGGAGAAAGCTAAGCCTCCTGCTCATAAGTACAGAGGCTGCCCCGTGCCCACTGCAACTGAAAACCCAGAACAGAAGGAGCCTTTGGAGGCTATTCTGAAATACTTAACACTGTTCTAAAAGCTGTAGAAGCAATCAAAATTACAAACAGTTTTGAACTCTGCCTGTACGTAGTACTCTACTGCAATTTGGATTTTTTAAAAAGTCTGGTTTGGACTAAGACAGTCACCTCTGAGATTTCCCAGCTCTGCTGGCCTTCAACAAATTGTATAGTGAAAGACCAGGATTTTTACATCTTAAACTTTCCTAACTAGATGTCTTGCAGATACAGATAGTCCTTGACCTACGAACACAACTGAGCCCCAAATTTCAGTTAACAAGACAATTGTGAAGTGAGTTTTGCCCCATTTTTACAATCTTTCTAACCACAGTCGTTAAGCGAACCACTGCGGTTGTTAAATTAGTAACTTGTTGCAAAGTGAATCTAGCTTCTCCGTTGACTTTGCATGTCAGAAGGTCACAAGAGCTGACCCTGGGACACCGCAACCTTCATAAATATGAGTCAGTTGCCAAAGCATCTGAGTTTTGATCATGTGACCATGGGGATGCTGCAATGGTCGTATGTATGAAAAGAGTCATCAGTCACTTTTTGTCAGTGTCGTCGTAACTTTGAACAATCACTAAATGAACTGTTGTAAGTCAAGGACTACCTGTGATGTTTAAGTGTTTGGAGACTGCAAGCTAGGAGAGGCCATTAGGCAGCAGAAACTCTATGCCTCAGGAACATGATTCTAACAACACACATATCTGTGGACAGAGAATCTCAGCTTGAGTCTTTGACCTTTCCAGTTAAGGCAGGGGTGTCAAACTCAATTTCATTGAGGGCCACATCAGCATTGCGGTTGCCCTCAAGGGGCAGAGTGGGTGTGGCCAGGGTGGGTGCAGCCTACTGGGTGGGCATGGATGGAGTGGGTGTGGCTACTGAGTGGGTGTGGCCAGCTCTACATCATTTGCGTCAAGGGTGCCTGTGGGGGCCTGGGCAGGAGTGGGATAGATCTGAGGGTCTCTGGGAGAAGGGGGTGGGACCAGGGCAAGTGCCAAGGCATGGTCCACTGGAGGAGCCTCACTGTTCCTCTCAGGTCATGCGGGGGGGGGGGGGGCTTATGGAGCTAAGACTGACTGAGTTTCAGCATAGATGGCCACCACAAAATTGTACATTGGTCCCGGCGGGCCTGGGCCAGGGCCAAGGCAGCGGGGGGCCATTCCCTCACTGTTTCCAGGATGGCTTCGCAGGCCACATGAAACCACTTCGCGGGCCACATCCAGCCCCCGGGCCTTGTGTTTGACATGTCTGAGTTAAGGGCTAGGAAATTCCTGACACAAACCTTGGAGTATCCTACCAGGCAACATCAAGTATTCTGGGCATGATAGGTCAATTGTTTGACATGATCCATGGCAGCTTCTTATATGCCTCTATGGCAGTGGTTCTCAACCTGTGGGTCGGGACCCCATTTGGGGTCGAAGGACCATTTCACGGGGGTCGCCAAACAAGGCTGTCCGCCATTTTTTTCCCCTTTTCTTTGGCCACGCCCCTGTCACCTGGTGATGTATAAGTGGTTGGGGGTCACCACAACATGGGGAACTGTATTATGGGGTCGCGGCATTAGAAAGGTTGAGAACCACTGCTCTAAGGGAGCACCATCTTTCCTTGCCCGTTTCACTTTCTTGTTTTTATTAGACTCCTAGAGAAGGAATGGGTCCTTGGGGCCATTGAATCTAAAATGAGCTAACCAGACAGCAAGCCAAGTTTTTTTGTTCTTCGTGGGTTTATGCTATTCAGCATCCAGTCTCAATACAGTTGCTAAACATTTTTCTCCTTGAATTTCAGCTTGTGGCTGGGACAAAATATCGATTTGACATGATAATTCAGAAAACAAATTGCTCCAAGAGTGAAGTGGAGAAGCTAAATGAAGATTGTACTGCTGCTGAAGATGGTGTAAGGCACTGGAATTAAGTCTATAGCAGTGATGGTGAACCTATGGCACGGGTGCCAAAGGCGGTACTCGGAACCCTCTCTGTGGGCACGTGAGCCATCACCCCAGCCCGGCCTATCCCTGCAGCCCCCTCAACAGCAGCCCCACTCTAGAGTCGCCCCCAGGCGCGGCCCGCACACAGCAGTGCAACCAAGGACATGGCAGCAGGGCAGCAGGGACAAGACTCCACTCTCGCACACCATCACGTGCAGATGATGGTGCGGGTGGAGGGCATGACCGCCAGGGCGCTACTAGGCCGCCTGGGTGATCTGTGGCGGGCCGTGGAGGCAGTGGGTGGCCCTGTGGGTAGGCAGAGCGGAGGCAGTGGGCTGGGGCGGAGCGGAGTGGAGCGGAGCGGGGGGGCGAGGCAGGACAGTTTTGGGGCACTCAGTCTCTAAAAGGTTTGCCATCACTGGTCTATGGAGATTCTCAGTCATCTAGGTCATGGTTGTCCCCAAAGTGCTTTTTCACCTTGGACTTTCTTGGTTTTTCTTGAAGACATTTCGCTTCTCATCAAAGAAGCTTCTTCGGTTGTTGAGAACTGAAAGTCCAGTTGCCTTTTGAAAAAGCAACTTTGGGAAGAGCCTGGGATTAGTTCAAGAGGAATATTTTACTTAAGGGAACAAGAGTTAATTTTAAAGCTGGTTCTTGAAACATAAAGTTGGTGAGAAATGACGCAATTCCTCATAGATGCATATTAAGCCTTGCAAGAATCTTTCTGATAGAACAATCCTATAGTATGTCTACTCAAACTCTAAACCTTAAACACAACTTAATAAAACTGCTCTGCCCAAACAAACCATACGGTTAATAGGATGGTCTCATTCACCCAACAAGTCCAGTTTTTGGGTTTACTAACCATTTTTTTTAGTTTATTAAAATACTATAATTTGTTACTAGGAAACGTAGTAAGAAGAAAGCATTGGGATATAATTAGATGAAGTAGAGTTCCACAAATCAATTTTCCCCAAATGGCTGCTGTGTCAGCTGGAAACTCCCAACCCATTTGTACATCCCCTCATTGAGAATGGTTTTCTAAGTGCACACTCACATATAGACACACAGAGATCCAGATACAAAGTGATGCAGGAATAATAAGTCATGATTTTATTGCATTAATTTATATTCCCTGACTTAACTTTTTGAATGAATCGCTCTTCCCCAAATCATAGATGTTGTTGTTGTTGTTTAGTTGTGAAGTCATGTCCGACCGATTGCGACCCCATGGACAACGTTCCTCCAGGTCTTCCTGCCCTCTCCCATCTTCTGGAGTCCATTTAAGCTCACGCCTACTGCTTCAGTGACTCCATCCAGCCATCTCATTCTCTGTCGTCCCCTTCTTCCCTTGCCCTCCATCTTACCCAGCATTAGGCCCTTCTCCAGTGAGTCCTTTCTTCTCATTAGGTGGCCAAATTACTTGAGTTTCAACTTCAGGATCTGGCCTTCTAAAGAGCAGTCGGGGTTGATCTCCTCTAGGACTGACCAGTTTGAACCAGGGGACTGCCTTATCATGGCGAAGGGGCTTGCGTAACTCAGTGAAGCTATGAGCTATGCCGTGCAGGGCCACCCAAGACGGACAGGTCATAGCAAAAAGTTCTGACAAAATGTGACCCACTGAAGAAGGAAATGGCAACCCACTCCAGTATCTTTGCCATGAAAACCCCATGGACAGTACCAAAAGGAATCATAGCTAAAAGTCAAAAATATTCAGAAAACAAATAAAAATGTTGTCACCTTTTGGAAAAGTGAACATTTTCCCAAAACACTCAAAATATAATTATTCTACATCGTAGATTGTTTTTATGCCAATATTCAACAAGAGATGAGTGTTTTCCCTTCTGGTTTTTTTTTTTTTTTTTTTTTTTTTTTTGGGTGACAGGAGCGGTTGTTCTGCAGAGGCTCAACTCTTGTGAGACCCTGGGAGTCGTTCATCTCATCTCAAGTGAACTGCAAAGGGAACGGAATTCAAGAGGTATTCAAATCTGTAGGTGGTCCTTAACTTATAACAATTGGGCCAAAATGTATGTTGATAAGTGAGATATTTATTAAGTGAGTTTTGTCCCATTTTATGACCTTTCTTGCCTCAGTGGTTAAGTGAGTCACTGCAGTTGATAAGTTAGTAACCTGGTTGTTAAGAGAATCTGGCTTCCCCATTGATTTTGCTTGTCAGAAGGTCGCAAAAGGGGATCACATAACCTTGGGACACTGCAACCGTCATAAATATGAACCAGTTGCCGAGCATCTAAATTTTGATCACGTGACCAGGGGGATGCTGCAAAGGTCATAACTGGAAAACGGTCATAAGTCACTTTTTTCAGTGCCATTGTAATTTTGAACGGTCACTAAATGAACTGTTGTAAGTCAAGGACTACCTGTATTAATTTATTTTGAAGCAATCCATTGTTCCATGTACAATTGTGTTGTTTCTTGCCCTGCATACGGTTTTCTCAGGAGACAGGTAAGGTGGTCTGGTTCTTTAAAAACTTGCCACAGTTTGTGGTGATCCACACAAAGGCTTTAGCGTAGTTAATGAAACCGAAGTAGATGTTTTTCTGGAACCCCCTTATTTTCTCCATAATCCAGCAAACATTGGCAATTCGATTTCTAGTTCCTCTACCTCTTCGAAAACCAGCTTGTACCTCTGGTATTTCTCGGTTCACATACCGTTGAAGCCTACCTAGCTTATAAGATTTTGAGCATCACCTTACTAACATGTTAAATAAGCACAATTGTACAGTAGTTTGAACATTCTTTGGCATTCCGTTCTTTCGGATTGGAACGTAAACTGAAGCCATTGTTGAGTTTTCCAAATTTGCTGGCACATTGAGCGCAGCACTTTAACCGCATCATTTTTTAGGATTGTAAATAGCTCAGCTGAAATACCGTCACCTTTGCTATCTTTGTTGTTGGTAATGTTTCCTAAGGCCCTCTGGATTTTGCGTTCCAGGATGTCTGGCTTGAGGTCAGCAATTACACCTTCATAATTATCAGGGACATTTGAGATCTTCCTTGTATTCTTCTTCTGTCATAGTCTTGCCACTTCTTCTTAACCTCCTCTGCTTCTGTTAGGTCTCTAACATTTTTGTCCTTTGTCATCCCCTTCTGCATGAAACATTCCTTTGATATATTCAATTTCCTTGAAAAGATCTCTAGTCTTTCCCATTCTGTTGTTTTGCTCTATTTCAGTGGTTCTCAACCTGTGGGTCGGGACCCCATTTGGGGTCGAACAACCATTTCACGGGGGTCGCCAAACAAGGCTGTCCGCCATTTTTCCCCCTTTTCTTTGGCCACGCCCCTGGCACCCAGTGATGTATAAGTGGTTGGGGGTCACCACAACACGGGGAACTGTATTATGGGGTCGTGGCATTAGAAAGGTTGAGAACCACTGCTCTATTTCTTTGCATTGTTCATTTAAGAAGGCCTGCTTCTCTCTCCTTGCTATTCTCTGGAAATCTGCATCCAGTTGGGTATGTCTTTCCCTTTCTCCCTCATTTTCCTTCTTTCCTCTGCTATTTGTCAAGCCTCACCGGGCAACCACTTCGCTTCCTTGCACTTCTTTTTCTTTGGGATGGTTTTAGTTTTCTGCCTCCTGTACAATGGGGAGAATTGGCTAACATGAGCCGAGGTGGCGCAGCAGTTAGAGTGCAGTACTGCAGGCCACTTTAGCTGACTGTGTTCAGCAGGTCAGCGGTTCAAATCTCACCGGCTCAAGGTTGACTCCGCCTTCCATCCTTCCGGGGTAGGTAAAATGAGGACCCAGATTGTTGGGGGCAATGTAAATATATATATACATTGCTTACTGGTGTACACCGCTTAGAGAGTGCTTGCACTTAAAGCGATATATAAGTCTCACAAATAAATAAATAAATATAACATGACAGTATATTAGTGCTTCGCTAAAGTAGGAATGTGGAATAAAATGTGCTAAGTGCATTTCAATAAATGCATTGTTTGGAAAATTCCCAATAACTGAACGATATTTCAGTTAATCGCCAGGGTACCTCCAGGTTTCACCCCTTTCCGAAGTAGAGTCGGGGCCACTATTCCAATCGAAGGACCAAGTGTTGCGGAGGAATTCCATCCTGATCCGAGGGGACACCACATTCACAAAAACAGGCGGGGCTTTGGCCATGCCCATGGACACAAAAAGGGCCGCAAACATGGGCATAAAAAGCCAACAGAGAGTTCTTCTGAAGAAGTTACAGTTTTACCACCTGTTCAAACTCCAGATCAGCTGCCCACTTCAAAACCTTTGGTGGAACAGGAGGTTAACGGCAGAGGCCTCCATGAAGAAAAGGTTGGGTTTCTTGATGTCTCCCCAACACACAGCACCTCTACAGATTCCCCCACTTTCTTAGATCACCTGCCAGATCTACCAGAACCACCAAAGTGTCCTGGAACACCCTGGAAGCCTAAAAGAGATCCAGAGCCTCTGGACACCTCCTTTAACGATTTTGACCTTTTGGATGCTCTCCAGAAATAAAAAAAAAGCCAGTGAGTTATTTCTACAAAAATGTTCTACTCTTAGAAATGATGAAGTTCTTGGGATTTCTGACTGCGCAAAAGCATAACACTTAAATACAGTTGCAGCAAAGGTTGGCCTGCAGCATCAGCCTGCCTAGCTTCTTAATGTTTTGCAAGATACAGTAGTTGGCAAACAGTCAAACAAGAACTGTAATTCAGTCAGCTCAGCCAGCCAACAATATGCACAACTGCCTTCTGCAGGGCCAGAATTGCCTGCATTCAACCCTGGAGGGAAAAAAAAATTCCCTGGAAGAGAAAGGGGCCTTTGCATGCCTAGAGCAGCTCAGTGGGTGAATTGCGTTAAGTTTCTCTGCAGTCAGTTAGTCAGGATACATTTCCTATACAATGATTAGTTTATGACAAATTTGTAGTAAGTGCATTGAATTCCGTACAATTATATTAATTAGTGCATCTTTCTACTACTGGTTTTGTGATACATTTGATCACACACCTTTCCTTGGCTGTCACAAATAAAAGGCATGTACCAAAAGCACTGGAGGGCTGGATTTGCTTTATTTGAAACATCAGAAAAGTCACTGAAGGCTTAGCCAAATTTATGTCCTCAGAGCCCAAATTCATGAGCAATGAACAACTTCTCAGAATGAAGTCCCCCTCCTTCATGTCTTGAACCCCTCCAGCTTAGACATACTCATGCGTACTTTCATTCGAAAACCAAACTGGGTGGTCTTCTTAGAAGGTTTGTCTTGCAGGCATGTGGCACGTTATTATCATGATGATTCCTTGCACAGCAAGCCAGATGTTTAGACTAGGTTTGGCATCTTTGTCCACCTATCAAGTCCTTTCCAAGGACCTGGGGTAGGCAGATGTTGATATTTGATGGTATTAAAGATATTCTCACAAGGTGTAAACTGTTATATGAGTAAATCTGCCTTTAACAATTAGCTGATGATTTTGTCAATGCCAATGATGTTTAAGGGGTGCTCCAGATGTTTTGGGATTGCACCCAAGGCACCTATTCCTATCGTATTGCCTTTGCCTCTTCACATTTATATGCATCATGATACCCAGCAACTCTGGGCATTTAGGATGCTTTCCATGATTTATCTAGGCCAGACATGTCAAACACAAGGCCCAGGGTCGGATGTGGCCCGCAAAATGGTTTCATGTGGCCTGCGAAGCCATCCTGGAAACAGTGAGAGAACGGCCCCGCTCCTTTGCCCTGGCCTAGGCCAGCCGGGAGCCAATGTACATGGTGGCCATCTTGGCACTTGCCCTAGTGGACCATGCCTTGGTACTTGCCCCAGCTCCACCCCCTTCTGCCAGAGACCCTCAAATCTGTCCCACTCCTGCCCAGACACCCCATAGGCACCCTTGACGCGAATGATGTAGAACTGGCCACACCCACCCAGTAGACCACACCCACTCCATCCACGCCCACCCATTAGGCTGCACCCACTCTGGCCACACACCCCCGCCCCCCCCCAGGGCAACCGCAATGCTGATGCGGCCCTCAGTGAAATTGAGTTTGACACTCCTGCTCTAGGCAGTTTTTTTCTCTTTTCTGATGATGGGCAGATTTTGCACTTAAGGGACCCAATTTTGTTTTTAGATGGTTGACCAGGATTCATCTCAGGCAATAGGCAACTAATGACCTAAGGCTCTCCGAGGGCTCCATATGACATTATCTGGCTTATGCGAGCAGTTTGCCCAAATCAGCTACAGATGCTACAGATAAAAAGCCAGAATTGGCCACCAGAACTCTGGGAAAGGGCAACCAATTAATTGTAAGGGCAAAACACAGGGGGTCAGAGATAGCCAAAAGGCAGAGCTGCTGGTTTTGTCATTGTTCTTGGCCATCAGTGCCAAAAGCCAGTGGCCATCTCTCCAACAAAGTTTATTTTATTTATTAAATGTATATGCTACCCATCTAACTGTTGCAATGACTCTAGGCCAGTGGTTCTCAACCTTTTTAATGCCGCGACCCCCAACCGGTTGTAAGTCGAGAACTACTCAACTGGTCGTAAGTCAAGGACTACTCAATTGGTGCAGCACCGTTTGCAGAATGGGACTTTTGGCGGGCTCAGCAGGGCAGAGACAGCCTGGACAATTCCTATTGGCTTTTGAAAGCCAATAGAATTGGACTCTATTCAAGAGAGTCTATTCTATTGGCTTTCAAAAGCCAATAGAATAAAAGGGAGTAGCACAGCTGAAGAAAAGGGGAAAAAATGGCGGATTGCGTTGTTTGGTGATCCCCATGAAATGGTCCTTCGACCCCAAAAGGGGTCCTGACCCACAGGTTGCTCTAGGCGGCTTACAGAATAACAAAAAGTAAAATAATAATATTAATGCTTTCTGCTTGGTGCCCCTAAATCATGGGTAGGCAACCTTGGCTCTTTTATGACTTGTGGACTTCAACTCCCAGAATTCCTGAGCCAGCCATGCTGAGGGGAAAGGGAGAGGTTTCCAAGCTGAGCCATTGCTGGCTCAGGAATTCTGGGAGTTGAAGTCCACGAGTCATAAAAGAGCCAAGGTTGCCTACCCCTGCCCTAGATAGTTTGGGATTACAACCCCCAAATTCTCAGCCTGTGTAAAAATCCCCATCATGCTTTGCAAAATCCATCAGATTACACAGAGGATGTGGCCCTTTTCTTTCTTGAACATTTTAAAAGCTACCTCGGAGCACTGATGATGTTACCTAGATTAGGTAGTGAAACAACTGCAAGAAAACAAGCAAGCTCAGAGAGCAACAAGGACCCCGTCCTACCTTGGAATCTTGAGAAGAGCCAAAACAGCTTCTAAAGTCTCTCTGAAATGTTAAAGTGAGGCACGGAGGTTCCTCTTTCGGGCCTGGGGCTTGGCAGAGCTTCAAAGGAGGCCGTAATCTCCTATCCCTCCTGGTCCATTGCCTCATTCCTCCCAATAGCAGGACCAGGGCCTTGTGGCTTCCTATGTTGTTTGCATTCCTTTTGAGGGGAAAAGGAAATTATTACTCTAAAAAAAAGATGAATTGCATTTTTATGATCGCTGCTACCAAAAAAGGTTCCACTCCTCCATTACCAACACAGACAGTCTGGCAATTAGTCTTCTCCCAGGATCGTGTTTCCCCTCTCCTCCCCCCACCCCCAGCAATCTATTTTCTCATCGCTGTTTATAAAAGTCTTCCGTAAGCTTGTTTGCAAGATCCTATTTTACGCAGCAGGTTCCGCTTTCTTTTTTGAGCTGTTCTGCTGATTGAGAGCTAGGAGTGTTATATATAGCCTGAAGAAACTAGTCACGGCCACTTGGTGGCGGTCACTTTATGATCAGAACGCCAGGCCCTCTGAAGATAGGTCTGGGCTTCTGGTTTCTTCCGTTTAGACCAGAGGTCCTCAAACTTGGCCACTTTAAGACTTGTGGACTTCAACTCCCAGAATTCCCCAGCCAGAAATCCACAAGTCTTAAAGTGGCCATGTTTGAGGACCCCTGGTTTAAACCGTTAGGTGGCAGTTGAGCTCCCTGTGCTTCATAAGGTAATAATAGTAGTAGTAATAATAATAATAATAATAATAATATTTGTTATTGCACTGTTTCCTCTGTCAACAATACTGAATAACTCAGGACATGGCTATCAAACATCAAAAACATCTGCCAGACTATCACACCTCCTTTATATGGATGATCTGAAGCTGTATGGAAAAACATCATCTGAAATAGAATCGCTGCTCAACACTGTCCGTATATATAGCCAAGATATTGTAATGCAGTTTGGCTTGGACAAATGTGCCACACTTACTATCAAACAAGGAAAAGTAGTGAAAACTGAAGGAATCAAGATGTCCCACGAAAATAACATTAAGAGTCTGGATGAGGAAGAGTACTACAAATACTTGGGTATCCTTCAAGCTGACAACATCAAGCACACTGAAGTCAAAAAAAAGATTAGAGGTGAATACATCAAGAGAGTGAAGAAGATCTTAAAATCCAAACTCAATGGAGGAAATACCATAAAGGCAATCAACACCTGGGCAATCCCAGTCATTAGGTACACAGCTGGAATAGTGGACTGGACTCAAGCAGAACTAAAAGCAATGGATAGGCAGACCAGAAAAATAATGACAATGAATCATGCCCGTCATCCACGCAGTGACATTGATAGACTTTATCTACCAAGGCAAATAGGTGGGCGTGGAATGCTACAAGTACATCAGATGGTTGAAGAAGAAAAAATGGCTTTGGAAGAATATCTGAAGAACAATGATGAAGATGCACTGAAATTAGTATATCAGGAAGGCTTATTAACTACTGGAGAGACCAAACTGGCCTACAAGAAAGACCAAATGAAGAACAGAATAGAGGCATGGGAAGACAAAGCACTACATGGCCAATACATGAAAAAAATAGCTGGGAAAGCAGATAATAATAAAACCTGGCAATGGCTAAGAGCAGGAAAATTGAAGAAAGAGACCGAGGACTAATTCTGGCTGCACAAGACCAAGCCTTAAAGACAAATGCATACAAAGTCAAAATTGAGAAGACAGCAACAGACAGTAAGTGCCGCCTATGCAAAGAAGCTGAAGAAACAGTGGACCACTTGGTAAGCTGTTGCAAGAAGATTGCACAGAATGATTACAAGCAGCGGCATGACAAAGTAGCAACAATGGTGCATTGGAAGATCTGCAAAAAATATCATTTGCCTTTAAGCAAAAACTGGTGGGATCATAAAATAGAGAAAGTCATAGAAAATGATAAAATTAAACTGCTCTGGGACTTCAGAATTAAAACAGACAAGCACCTGCAACATAACACCCCAGACTTAACAATTGTCGATAAGAAAGACAAAAAAGTCTGGATAGTGGACGTGGCAGTGCCTGGAGATAGCAGAATAGAAGAGAAAGAACTGGAGAAGATAACAAAATACAAAGACCTACAAATAGAAATAGAAGACTGTGGCAAAAGCAAGCAAGGGTAGTACCAATAGTAATAGGCTCCTTAGGTGCAATCCCAAAACAACTGGAGCACCACTTGAACACCATTGGCATTGACAAATTCACTATTAGTCAATTGCAAAAGGTGGCCTTATTAGGAACTGCTTCCACCCTGCGACGATATCTGTAATGCCATCAAACATCCACATCTGCCTATCCCAGGTCCTGGGTAAGGACTCGATAGGTAGACAAAATGCCAAATCCAGTCTGAACATCTGGCTGACTGTGCGATGATTAATAATAATAATATTGGAAGGGACCTAGGAGGTCATTGAGTCCAACCCCCTGCTCAGGCAGGAACCCTACACCATTTCAGGCAAATGGCTGTCAAGTCACTTCTTAAAAACTTCCAGTGTAGGAACATTCACTGCAGGTTGTTCCATTGGTTAATTGTTCTAACTGTCAGGAAGTTTCTCCTTAGTTCTAAGTTGCTCCTCAATCAGTTTCCACCAGTTGCTTCTTGTCCTGCCTTTAGGCACCTTGGAGAATAGCTTGACTCTTCTTTGTGGTAGCCCCTGAGATATTGGAACACTGCTATCATGTCCCCCCTCGTCCTTCTCTTTGTTAAACTAGACTCAGCCTATCTGCTTTTGCCAGCTCTCGGAAAAGGCTTATGGAGGGAAATGACTGAAAGTGTCACTCCACAAACTGGCCAACGGATCTGTCCTTCTAGCTCAGGGATAGGCAGCCTTGGGTCTTTTATGACTCGTGGACTTCAACTCCCAGAATTCCTGAGCCAGCATGGTTCAGCTTGGAAACCTCTCCCTTTCCCCTCAGCGTGGCTGGCTCAGGAATTCTGGGAGTTGAAGTCCACGAGTCATAAAAGAGCCAAGGTTGCCTACCCCTGTTCTAGCTGGTTGGTGTGATTATCAGGGTCCACCTCCAAAGGCTCCATTTGAGCACACCGTTCTTTGTTTCAGGTGTTACATGGCATTCGATTTGAGACAGAAGAGATCAGCCCTCCCCCCGCTGATCATTTTTCATAGCACTTGCTGGCACTGTCAGTTATTCAGCAAGGCTTATATTTCCAAGCCTCCCAGCAAGTTTATGACAGGGAAATCTAACAGAAATTCAGCACCAGCAAATCTGTCACATTTAATAAGTGCTGATGTGAGAGATTTTTACACAAGGTAGACGGTTTGGTTATAATGTGTATTTTTTAAAATCATTTTACCTAACATCACCCAAATAAAGGCATTGTTTTTTAAATAATACACTTTCCTAAATAGAATCAGAAACAAACAATATGCTCTGATCTGCCTCATACAGATGTTCTAAAACGCAAATCCCAAGTCACTATTCGAAAAAAGTTTAGGCAAAACCAGTGGACCTTTTTTTCAAACATCATATTTTAGTAGTACCTTTTTTTCTTGCCTGTGCCAAAGACCCGTCAAAAACTGTGGTATATTATGAAAATAATAGGACCCAGGTCTCCAGGGTGTTACTTTATCAAGTCAATCTTTCTGAGGAAGAAAGAATAGATTAATTAGCATTGTATTATGGAAAACACAAGTCCCAAGCCTCACAAGGAAATTATAACTCCGCTGCACCCAGAACTGTATTGTTTGCATGTGAGGCTTTGTGAAATGTTGTGCACATAACCTTGAATTGTTTCATCTGGCTAAAAATGTTGTCCAGGTGCTCAAGAAAAGAAGGCTTTTGTGTCCCTTTTGAAGTGCTGGTTTGGATCCTGGCCCTTATTTATTGGCATTTATTTCTGAGAGTTCTGTCTATACCAGGGGTAGGCAACCTCGACTCTTTTATGACTCGTGGACTTCAACTCCCAGAATTCCTGAGCCAGCATGGCTCAGCTTGGAAACCTCTCCCTTTCCCCTCAGCATGGCTGGCTCAGGAATTCTGGGAGTTGAAGTCCACCAGTCATAAAAGAGCCAAGGTTGCCTATCCCTGCACTAGACCATTCCCAACTGGCTAAGAGCAATGTATAAGGAAAAAACCATAACATCATTTTTAAAAAAGGAAACTAAAAAACAATACATAAGGATGCCTTCCCCTGAGGTCAGGCCAAATTGGCATCCCCAAGGCAATATGAAATAACCAGGTTTTCTACAGGTCTGTGAAAATCCAGCACAAGAGGAAGCAGCCTGGATGTTGTGAGATCCTGAAGACAAAGCTCCCTCAGTGACAAAATCCTCAACATGTCTTCTCTCTCTGGTCTCCCTAGATGGGCAGATTCATTTCGGAGCCAAAATTCTTGAAGACATCCAGGTCTGCAATCATGAAGGGCTTTAAAAGTGATAACTAGCACTTTGAACTGTACACAGTTTCTCTCTAACCAATGCGACACCCAGAATAAAGAGATTATATTGGTGAATGTAGATGCTCCCACAAGTAGCTGGGAGTCAGGTGCAAGGAAGCAGAACAACTCTGTGAATAGGCCAAAACAATGTATTGTTGATCACCTATTTTACAGGAATCTCACCAGACTGACTGCATTTCCTTTGGAACTGTGAGATAAAGGCTTCAATGATCTGGCCTCTGCCGTTTCCTCCCATAGAGCAACTCTATACTAGAATGTCTTTTTATTCCCCCTTCTCTTTTAGCCAGTGATTCCACTACACTGGGCAGCTGCAAGTTGTAGTACTTTTAGATTATGGCCTTCAAGGGTATCCCCATGTAGTTTGAGTGGCAGTACTCCAGCCATGAGTTAACAACAGCATGAACAACTATTCAGTATGCAATGCTGCCTGATCCAGAAAAGATGCAACTAATGCACTAGGGGTAATTATATAAAGATTTTTCTGGACACAATTCCATCTTTATTCCAATAGAAGCTGAAAGTGCAGCTTGCAAACCAGCTCTGAAGATGGTCCTGATCTAAAGATGGACCATCTCTGAATTCAAAAGGTCTCCAGATCCACCACCATTCTGCCTTGTTGAGGTCAGCCAACAACTTTGGCATGCAACGCACATGCTCTGCTAGCAAGATGTGGTCCATAATAAAATATTCCCCTATCCTCTGTATAATGGACAATGAATTGCCAAGTTCGAATAGCCCATTCCACTGATTGCAAAATATCCCACAATCTGCATTATAATAAACTCTCATTAACAAATATCCCTCATCCTAAAGGTGAAACTGCCTTTATTTAGTGATCCACTGTTCCATATCACCCTCAGGCCAATGCACATGGTTTTCTGGAGATGAAAAAAGTCAGTTCAAAAAGACTTCCAGCCTATCAAGTCGCACATAAATAGATTGTGTTGGGAAAGTCTGCCTAAAATACTGTATAATTCTCACTACATTTTTCATCTGGAATAGTTACAAAAGTCTCCCTTCTCCTCCTCCACCTTCCTTTCTGCTGTAAACTACTTCTAGCAGAAACTGAAACCTGCTGACTTTTTATCGTAATGCAATGTAGAAGGAAAAATACCACAGGTAAATCTGTGAGAAGTAGTGATTCTCCTTCCTATAGTACAATTGAATTAGAAACATTGTGCGAATCATTCTTTGCTCAACCTGAAACCTCAGCATATGATCCTAAAATAGCCAGATGGCTCTCGTGAAAATGCTTTATCCTAACTTCGTGTTTCTTTGCATCAGCCAAGCACTGGAAATTTGTCACCTACAAATAAAAGCGCCCAAATCTTAAGGTGACAAACTAATCTATTTGAGAGTCCCTGCTCTCAACTTGCAGATTTTGCAAAAACCCTGTAAGTTTTCTAATCCAACTGCTTAGGATGCAGCTTGCAGATGGGCTGTGGGAATCATACATCCATTTTACGGCTTCTCTAAGCGAGGAAGGCAGCCTCTTGGCATCTGCAGGCGAGAACATGGATTAAACCCTGTCATCTTCTGCACTGCAGCCGTTTTTTGTTTTTTTGTTTTTTGAACTGTATGCAGAGAACTTGCAAAGTTCATTCGAGTTCCTCAATCAGAAGCAATGGAGCCACAGAGACTAGAGCATCAGCCATAGATCCAGGGCCTAGCAGCCCAGAGGAACCTCAAATTATTATCTTACCAAAATAACAACAACAACTTCAGTAGAGATCCTTTTCTGTACGTTCATTTTCCTCCCTTTACAGGTGCAGTGGCTCAGCGGCTTAAAGATGCTGGAAATAGTTTCTGCTCCGACGGTTCCAGTCCTAGCAACATATGGTGGGAGTGAGCTCCCGTCAGTTGCCTGAGCTTCTGCCCACCTAAGCAGCTCGAAAGCATGCTACATCTGAGTAAATAGGTACCACTTTGGTGGGAAGTGGTGGTGTTTTGTGTGGATAGTTGGACTCCTGACAGTGACAAATCTGCCTGGATGCGACGCCCGACTGCGAGGCGACATTGGTAGTGAGAGAAAGTCCCAGACGAGGCCACAGAACGCTGCTCATCTTTCCAGCACGGAGCTAGTTTGCTCCTTGTGGTACACCACGGATAAGCATACTTACCCATGCAAACTAAATGGACTAGCACTCTTCGGCAGCCAAATAACTGCTATGTACTAATATTGTAGTCTCCTGGCTAATTGTAACATCCCTATAAACTAAATAATAAATAAATTATTCCTTCCCTTCCTGGTAGAACCTTTGGAAAAATGAAGAAAAAGGCAAAGACCTATTCCTACTCCTTGGGAATGGAGAATCAAAAGCATGGTTCTTCTTATGGGGAGTGAGGAAGGAAGGGAAATGGAACTGGGACTACTAGGGCAGTGGTGGCGGAGCTATGGCACATGTGCCAGAGGCGGCACTCAGAGCCCTCTCTGTGGGCACGCACACCATGCCCCGGAGATGGCAACCGTCCCTCTTCAACCAGCTGTCCGCTAACTCGCCAAGGTACCACATGGCCAGATGCATCCCAGCATGGCTGGTTTCCCCCCCCCCCCCCGTCCCATCCCTCCTGCCCTCACATGCTCTCCTTTTCCTGGGCGCGACCCATTGCATTGCCTCCTGAGCTGTCAGTTGTCCGTCCAGCTCAGAGGCGGCTTCTCTGAACTGCTGGCAGTGGGCTGCAGAGCCCCAGAGTGCGCCAGTTAAGGGGCCAGCAGGCTGTGGCTGCTGATGGACACTGTCGGCCCCCATGCACTCACTGGCCTCTATGTGCGGAGGCTGATGGTGTCAGGCAGCAGCCGCCCTGGCCCCTGCCTCGCCTTGCCCTGCGACAATGGCACCCCCGCCCTGTCTAATCTCACCCCGTAGGACGAGCCTCCTGCTCACTGCCCCACCTGCCAGAGACCCCCTGGATCTCTCCCAACCCTGCCCGGCCCCCACAGGCGTCCCTCCCCACGAGCAACATCAAGGTAATCACGCCTACCTTGGCCACAGCCACCCAGTCTGCCCTGACCACAGCCACACCCACCCAGTGGGCCACACCCACCTGGCACCCGGCGATACATAAGTTGGTTTTGGGTTGCAGTTTGGGCACTCGGTCTCTAAAAGGTTCGCCACCACTGTACTAGAGCATGCAGAAATGTAGAGGGGTTTTGTCGTTCTAGCAATGACACTAATTGAAAAGACCCGTCTCTCTGGCACACAATGCCTTCTACTTGGCATTCTTGGAATTAAGGTATGGTGAAATTCCTAACTCTGAATGCATTCGGGTATGCAAAACTAGTGAAATGGGGTCTGCAGGCCATCCATGGGCAGGATTCTCAATAAAAACATGGGGAAGTCAAACATGAGCCTTGGTGACTAAACGGACATAGCCCACTACTTTTATTGGCAGGTGCAATAAAGTCATTTGATTTCTTCTTGGGATTTCTCTATTCCCACCTCCCAGCCTTTGAATCTAGCTTATAGCCTTCAGATTATCTAGAAGTCCCTTCTCTAATATTTCCCAGAGTTTGGGGAAAGGGGGAAAAAAACAACTCTGCTTTGTTCCAGGCTCATTCCTGCCAGGGTGCACCAATGCCAAAACCGTGTTCTTGCCAAAGGTCTGCCAAGAAAAGGGTCAGACCGGACAACTGACTGTGCAGCAGCCAAAGTTTTAAAAGGCACAGGAGGACCCAGAGACTTCAGCAGAGACAGAAGCTTCTGCAATACTTGGGAAGATGGTCAGATCACCCTGGTCTACAAGATCCTAGCCTTCTTACAGCAGAGGACATAAATGCACAATATTTGTGATATTTCATTCTTTCCTCCCTCCTCTCCCTGCCCCAAATTATAAAAAAGGATTCCAGTTTCCTTCGGCAGGATTTCATTCCAGTGTTCTGTCACACTGGAAAGAATTTTGGAGGCAGGTGTTCAAAATATTTCATGCCAAAAACACTGAATTGTGGTTACAAAACCGAGCTGTGGCTCACAAAATCTGCCACTTTGCAACTCCAAAATAACAGAATTGGAAGGGACCTTGGAAGTCTTCTAGTTCAACCCCCTGCTCAGGCAGGAAACCCTATCATTTCACACAACTGGTTGTGCAATCTCTTAAAAACTCCAGTGTTGAAGCACCCACAATTTCCACTGATTAATTGTTCTGTCAGGAATTCTCCTTAGTTCTAGATTGGTTCTCTCTTTGATGAGTTTCCATCCGTTGCTTCTTGTCCTGCCTTCAGGTGCTTTGGAGAAGAGCTTGACTCCCTCTTCTTTGGGGCAGCCCCTGAGATATTGGAACACTGCTATCATGTCCCCCCTCGTCCTTCTCTTCATTAAACTAGACCAGGGGTAGGCAACCTTGGCTCTTTTATGACTCGTGGACTTCAACTCCCAGAATTCCTGAGCCAGCCATGCTGAGTGAAAAGGGAGAGGTTTCCAAGCTGAGCCATGCTGGCTCAGGAGTTCTGGGAGTTGAAGTCCACGAGTCATAAAAGAATCAAGGTTGCCTACCCCTGAACTAGACATACCCAATTCCAGCAACCCTTCTTCATGTTTTAGCCTCCAGTCCCCTAATCATATTTGTTGCTCTTCTCTGCAATCTCGAGTCTCAACGTCTTTTTCACATCATGGTGACCAAAACTGGATGCAGTATTCCAAGTGTGGTCTTACCAAGACATTATAGAGTTGTATTAACACTTCAAGTGATCTTGATTCTACCCCTCTGTTCATGCAGCCCAGGACTGCCTTGGCTTTTTGGGCAGCTGCTGCGCACTGCTGGCTCATCCTGCCTCCAGGTAGATAAAACCATCCCATGTGTGAAACCAAGCAGCCAGAGTGAGCTAGAACAAAGGCGTCCAACCTTGGCAACTTTAAGACTTGTGGACTTCAACTCCCAGAATTCCCCAGCCAGCATCTAAACATTTGACCTTTTCCCTCCAACGTTCCTAACCGCCTCAATCCATTTCTGGCAGCACAAAGGACACCAGCTGGCAATTGCAGATAAATTCTCTCCAAGTACTCCGGTTCATTGCAGGATGAAGTTAGTCCATGTATATTTAGCATTACTTTCTCATTTTCCTTGGTGCTGGCCAGGCACCCTGCGCTGAATACCTTCCCCTTTTCAGCCGCCCTCCCAACAACCAGACTTCAACAGTTTCTGCAGCAGGAGCAAAGGGAACTTCTGGAGAGGGCCATAAAAGTGGCTTTTTGCTTCACTGCAATGTTTTCTCTCCCGAGCAGGAGGGTTGGCTGGCGGGAGGGGAAGAGAGACGACAATCTTCTGCTGCTCTTCAATCCTGCTGAAAATCCGCTCCTCTTTTTCTCTGCATGCACGTTTTCCTTTTTTAGACAGTGGCAAGTCTGTCTGAATGCGTCAGTGCAGCTTTAGAGTTTTCATTAGGTCTTTGTCTTATCTAGAGCTTCTCCAACTTGTCTGATTCCCCACCCCATCCCAAACACACAGGCTTTCCAGAACAGCACTATGGCTTGTTTGCACACTGCCAGTACTTAAATAAACCCGGATCCAAGAGATGTTCCAGTAAAAAATGATCTTCCGTAGGACAGAAAAAGGACCCTTTTTTCCTCCACAATCTCCTCTAGCTTTATCAAGGAAACACACTAAATTTATTCAGTTATTAATGAAATTTGAAAACTGCCCATCTCCCTTGCAGAGAGAGTGGTGTTCATTCGGAGTGATAAAACAATTTAAAAAAAATAGCCTTTAAAAACCAGAGAGGAATCTTTCTTCAGA
Source organism: Crotalus tigris (assembly GCF_016545835.1). Lineage (NCBI taxonomy): Eukaryota > Metazoa > Chordata > Lepidosauria > Squamata > Viperidae > Crotalus > Crotalus tigris. The sequence continues at coordinate 1,329,757 of NW_024100213.1, read as the reverse complement.
CAATTCTTGCTAGTTTATATTTTAGTCTAGGTGACAATCTTCTTTCAGAACAAGAAAGCTGCTATATATGGTTAAACATGGAAATGAAAGTTCCAACAGCTGGAACCGTAGCTGCAGCCAAGCCACCGATAAAATCGGTGGACTATTAAGGACGCTATCAGGGGAAAAACCCATACTTGCATAATAGACAAGCTTCTGAAAACCTGGTTGCAAATTGCACCGCATCAGCGATTAGAACAGGGGTTGAAGTCCACAAGCAATTAGGACAGAGTTGAAGTCCACAAGTCATAAAAGGGACAAGTTTGAAGACCCCTGGATTAGAAAGGCAAGTGGTTTATCCTTTCCATTATCTACCACTACCCACAGTGCTTAGAAGGCAGTATTGCAGGCTGACTCTGCCCACTGCCAGGAGTTCAATCCTGACTGGCTTAAGGTTGAGTCAGCCTTCCATCCCTCCGAGGGCGGTAAAATGAGGATCCAGATTGTCGGGGGCAACATACTGACTCTGTAAACTGCTTAGAGGGGGCTGTAAAGCACAATGAAGTGGTATATAAGTTTCAATAGCTATTGCTATTTTCCAAACAGCTTTTCTTCCAATTAAGATCCAAATTATTGCATAAATATTTCTACTCTACTGACTTCAAATGGGAAACATCAGGTGGGGAAAGAGTTAATGACTTCCTCTGTCTCTCTTCCCCAAACTTGCTAGCCATTTCATTGTCCATCTAGCTGGAGTTTCCCTCTTTTAAAAGGTAGGTTAATTTAAGGATACTATAATATCTAATCTCAGCTTTAATTGACAGGATGGGATTCTGCACAGCTTCCTGCAAGTTGGTGCTCTCTATGGCCGTTCAGCAACCTTGGCAACTTTTAAGATCTGTGAACTTCAACTCTCAGAATTCCCCAACCATCCATGAGAAACGCGGCTCTATGGAGTTATTGGTTAGAAATCACAGGAACTCAGACCCAACCCAAAAGCATCTGATGAGTGGAAGGGTTATAAGAGTAAAGAGCTGTCAAACGTTGTTATGATGAAGATTGTAAAAGACTTCTTCATATATATTTTTTGTACGTTTTACACTCTTTTCCTTCTTTTCTCTGAGTTGTATTAGTATTCATTATTGTAATTAAAATCTTCAATAACAATTATATATGTTAATAAAATTATGGTTTGCTGTAGATTCTACTGGTTGAAGAACAGGACTGGAGACACCCAGGTTCTTTCTCAGCCATAAAAGTTTATTAGTAAGAATGTGGCAAAAACGGTAGAAGACATGGGTGTCAGCGAGGGGAAGGGGGCAAATGATATATGTCACGTTGAGTGCATTCACGCTGGCCTTTGCAAGATAACATCAAATATGCGCCTACAGACTTGAACACTGGGCGCTATCTAACAAAATGAAATTCAGTGGTGAAAAAAGTAAGATTCTACATTTAGGCAGGAAAAACCAAATGTACAGGTATAGTATAGGGGGTACCTTGCTCAATAGTAGTGACTGTGAGAGGGATCTCGGAGTCCTAGTGGACAATGTGTGCTGCAGCTGCCAAAAAGGCCAACGTAGTGCTGGGCTGCATTAACAGAGGAACAGAATCAAGATCATGTGAAGTATTAATACCACTTTACAATGCCTCAGTAAGACCACACTTGGAATACTGCATCCAGTTTTGGTCACCACGATGTAAAAAAGATGTTGAGACTCTAGAAAGAGTGCAGAGAAGAGCAACAAAGATGATTAGGGGACTGGAGGCTAAAGCATATAAGGAACGGCTGCTGGAATTGGGTATGTCTAGTTTAATGAAGAGAAGGACGAGGGGGGACAGGATAGCAGTGTTCCAATATCTCAGTGGCTGTCACAAAGAAGAGGGAGTCAAGCTATTTTCCAAAGCGCCTGAAGGCAGGACAAGAAGCAACGGATGGAAACTCATCAAGGAGAGAAGCAACCTAGAACTAAGGAGACACTTCCTGACAGTTAGAACAATTAACCAGTGGAACAACCTGTCTCCAGAAGTGGTCAATGCTCCAACACTGGAAGTTTTTAAGAAAGACTTGGCAGCCATTTGTCCAAAATGGTATAGGGTTACCTGCCGGAGCAGGGGGTTGGACTTGATGACCTCCAAGGTCCCTTCCAACTTTATTATTATTATTACATTTTGACATCATTAATGTTACGTATACATATATGCCCCCTTTCCTTCTCTTTGATTTTGCCTACCATTTTGTCACATTCTTACCAATGAATTGCTCAGGGGTTTTTTTGTTTATGTTTTGTAGGGAAGCAGAGAAGAGATGCTGAGACCGCTTTTTTAATGGCTGTTTTTTTAAAACTCAGAACAGAAAGGATGCACCCAACAAAAAACCAAGGGGTCTAGAATGTTTTGCACTCTAACACAAATTCTCAGTTAACAATCCTTGTTGTGCAAAGAACGTCCTCTCCTGACCGCCGCATGTGCTGCTTTCTGGGAAGGCTCAAATGACAAGGCTGCGGTGGATAACTGATTAGGAAAGCAAAGGTATTTCTGACTGTGCCAAGAGCAATCCTCTGAGGACCAAAATCTGTCAGAAATTGGAGAACAACAGGATGATGAAAGACATCTGTCTCCATCTTCCTTGGAAAAGAGACACAGCTGAAAAAGAAACGGATTTGTGCTACTGCTCAGTTACCAATGGCAATCATCACTTTGAAGAAGAGACACTGAATACACATGCTTTATAAACAGTGTAGACCTGCAGTGTGTGGGGAATTTGATTATGACAAACACAACTCATTCCTAGCACTGGATGTGCTTTGGAGATGAGATCTGTCCACTAATACAGAACTTATATTCTGTATACGGCCACGTGGTTTCTAAATACAGATACTCTTGACTTTGATTGTAATTGAGCCCAGAATTGTGATTCCAAGTGGTGATGGTCATAAGTTGGGGGCATCACATAATAGGACCCTATTTTTGTGGTGGTCATTAAGCTAACACAGTAATGGCGCACCTTTTAGAGACTGAGTGCCCAAACTGCAACTCAAAACCCACTTATGCATCGTCAGGTGCCGGGTGGGTGTGGCCCATTGGGTGGGTGTGGCTGCAGTGGTAACGGCAGACTGGATGGGACTAAAAAGTTCAATCAATCAATTCCAACTTTGCAAGATCTTTTTTTTCCCGCAAGAAGTTGAAAGTTACTGATTGAACCTTTTTTTTTTTTTTTTGCACATGGCGGCGGAGGCCTAAAGCGAAAAGGTTTTATAAAACCCAGCTGAAAGCCTAGGACTGGGGCGACGGCACGCGTGCCCACACCACTGAGCTAACATCTTTGTTGTTAAGCAAATACCATGGTCATTAAGAAAATACATTTTACCCAACAGGTGCTTTTTTGCTGGAAAGAAAATGCCAGAAACTGGCAAAATACATCAAAAATTTCAATCATGTGACCGCAAGATGCTGCAAATGGCAGGTTGTCAAGTGCATAAAATGCAATCACGTGACCGACGTGACCGTAAGAGTGCATGTGTGTGCAACATCATAACTTCAAAATCGGATCCTAAATAGCCCATTACTGTTTATACTGATTTTGAAGTTTTGAATGAAAAAGTAAGGCAAGATGAGGGGATAACCTGGGTTAAAAATAAAAAAGAGACATATAAATTGAGAGCATTTGCAGAACATGTGTCAATTTTGGAAGATTGATTGAAAGGGATAAAACTGTTAATGAGAAAATTAAAAGAACTTGGTATGGTAGTTGACCTTAAGATTAATGAACAAAAGACAAAGATGTTAACCAAAAAAAATGAAGACACAAGATCAACTATAATTGTATGTAATTTTAAAATTGAGAAAAAGGTGAAATATTTGAGTTCCAGTGTATTCTCTCCATAGACAAAAACAATCCTCCATACATCACCTATGATGGCAGTTCCCACCTTTTGTATTATTTTTTTTTGCCAAACTTTTATTACATCTCCGAAGAAAGGAAAGAGGATATTTCTGCCAACAGAGAAAAATAGCCAGTTAACAGAAAATTTCTGAAAATTCAGAAAACTTATTTTTAGCTTTTTTATGTACCGCTACTGTCCATTTTCCAAAAGATATAAAAAGGTGCACCCCAACACCCAATATATAGACACTGTGAGTTCAGTATAATCTATAATAGTTTGATTTTCCTTTTCCTTATATTTTTTAAAATAACTGCCGAGTTATCTTTCTTTTTTATTAAAGAACGTAATCTAGAAATACAGTCCTTCCCAAACAAATATGGGGAATTCTGTTTGTAGACTCTCCCGGTAGAATTTTATTAGACTTTGTAAACAAGACACAGTAACTCTGTTTGAGGGAGAACACTAAGATGCTTCACACCCATAAACCATTTTAGCGCAATACGGGTAGTCGACTTACAACCACAACGCTCCCCAAGATTTCTGTTTGCCAAGCAAGACAGTTAATTTTGCCCCAGCTTACAATCTTTCTTGCCACTGTTGTCAAGCGAATCACTGCAGTTAAGATAGTAATACGGTTATTAAGTGAATCTGGCTTCCCCATTGACTTTGCTTGTCAGAAGGTAGCAAAAGGTGATCACGTGACCCCAGGATGCCGGAACTGTCATAAACATCAGTCAGTTGCCAAGATTTGAATTTTGATCATATGACCATGGGGATGCTACAATGGTCATAAGGTATGAAAAACGGTCCTAAGTTACTTTTTTTCAGTGCCACTGTAATTTTGCACAGTCACAAAATGAATGGTTGCAAGAAGAGATCTACCTGCAGGCAAATCCGGCCACTTGTCCATCATTGCTGCTGAAAATAAGCATTCAGAATCTGTAGAAATTCAGCAAACTCTATATGGTGAATCAATTGCTCACAGCTACAGTATGTATAAGAAGACTAAGTATTAAAATGTAAGATAAAGCTGATCTAAGTAAAGGGACATCTGAATTTTACATAAGCACATCTTTATTTCTCCCACAACTTAGCATTGCATGAAATGAAATACATGGCATTGCAGTAAATGCTTACGCTTTCTAAGTGAAACGTCAATGCAACCATACTTCTGAATTTATCAGCAGCAAACACCTGCTTTGGTTCCATTTTATCTTGGTGCAGCCTGAAGAACCTTTTTACAATATTCCCCACTGAAGATTTTTACATATTGAACAAGTAAAACTTTTCAAAAAGATTCAGGAAAAATGTTCTCCTTCAGGCCAATAAGCAACACCTTCCTTCAATGGATGTTGTACTTACGTAACCTCTCATTATATACATATTTGAAATTTCCCTAATTAAGGTAGCTGCAGCAGGCTTCTTTCAGATGGCTGAAGTCGAAAGGCTGTGTTCCTTCTAAATTAGAGGTGTCAAACTCGCAATGTCATGTGATGTGTCGTGGCGTATCGCAACTTTTTTTCCATTGCTGGCAATAGGGTGAGCGCAGTTTTGCCATGATGCATCCGGCCCACGGGCCGGCAGTTAAAACATCCCTGATCTAAATATTTAAGATTACAAAGAGTAGCAATGAACAGCCTAATTCAGCATGTGAGTCACTGGCATTATTTTCATCCGCCTTGATGAACTTAGCAATTAAAAACTGATGGATGACTGTATCCCTCCAGTAATTCTTAGTGTTTGTCATGATGTACCCAGCCCTGGAATTCTGCTATAACAATGCTTAATTGACCTGTAATATCATCAGAGTCACTAAGAGCAGCTGGTTATTTCCCATTCTGCTGAATGACAGGCTTCAGTCATACTGGGATGAGGCTAAAGTTGACTATTTACATTAAAAGATCAGGTGAAAACCCAGCAAGTAAAGTGAGTGTAAACCTAATACGTATACAACCTTGGGACTAAATTTAAAAAAGAATTACTCCATGTCATGCATCTGTAATGAAACAATGTCCCTCAAGGTAAACCATAGTGCAATATACAGGTCGCCCTTAACTTATGAGCACAACTAGAACCAAAATTTCTGTTGCTAAGTAAGGCAATTGTTAAGCGAGTCACACCCAATGTTACAACATTTTTTGCCACACTCATCAAGCAAATCACTGCAGTTAAGTGAATCACGGGGCCGTTAAGGGAACCAGACTTCCTCCAGTGACTCTGCTTGATGGAAAATCCCTGGGAATGTTGCAAATGGCGATCACATGACCCTGGGATACTGCAATCTTTATAGATACATGCCAACTGCCAAACACCCAAATTTTGATTCTGTGATGGTCATCAATGTGACGACCGGTCATATGTCACTTTTTCAGTACTATTTTAACTTTGAATGGTTGCTAAACAAATGGTGTAAATAAAAGACTACCTGCAAAATAAAAAAAAGTATTGAATTTTATATACTACTCACTCTTCAACAAAAGCTCTCAGCAGTTTACAAATGCAAAGGGTCAAAATAAGAACAATCACATTACAGACTCTGTCTTCCTGCCCAATTAGACTAAGTCTGTTAAACTTGTCATGCCTCTCCTGGGCGGGAGCCTCCCAGTCACGACGAAGGCGAAGCTATTGATGGCAATGCAACATGTTGGCTCCCCTACCCGACACAGGACCTGACGGACACTAAGGGGTGGGTGTGGATTCTCCATGATCATGCTGAGAAAAGACGTTCAGGTAAGACAATGCCCCTTCTCCAGCATGACAGATGGAGAATCCACAAATGGGACATACCAAAGCCGCCCTGTCCCTATGGGAGGGAATCAGTCTGGGCCTGTGTCTGACTCTGTGACACTACTTGCTGTAGCACTCTCCGACCAAATGAGGCATCCACGGAGGCAAATCTATCCAGCTTATAATGCCTCACAAACGGGGAAGGCGAGGACCAAGTCGCCACCCTAGAGATATCCCCAATGGACGCCTGTGTCGCCCATGCCATGGATGTTGCAGTGCTGCGAGTGGAATGGGTAGTAATATGACTTGGTACTGACAGGAAATACGATTGATACGCCCCTGCAATGCAAGCCCTGATCCACCTGCCTATAGTGGAGGCAGAAACCTTCCGCCTCATAGAAGATGGTTGAAAGGAGACAAAGAGGGCTTCCAACTTGCAAAAAGATGATGTTCGCTTAATGTAATAGCGTAATGCCCTGTGGACGTCCAAGGTGTGCCATTGACGTTCTAAGTCATGAGATGAACGAGGACAAAAATCTGGTAGGATCACCTCCTGCATCCTGTGGAATAAAGTATTCACTTTAAGAATAAATGATGGATCTAATTAAAGGACCACCTTGTCATTATGAAAGACGCATAGGTCATCTCTGACAGAGAGAGCTGCCAGTTCCAAAATGCATCTAGCCGATGTGACGGCTATCAGGAAGACTACCTGCATGATTAAGGACCACAGTGTACAGGTCCTGATGGATTCAAATGGTGGTGAGGTAAGGGCCTGTAAGACCCATGGCAATTCCCAAGAGGGATATCAATGAACCACAGGCGGTTTGGTGTTAATCGCTCCCCTGACAAAGGAGCGCACCATGGGGTGCTGAGCCAACGGCTCTGAATTGTTACATATAAGCACTGTGGATAGAGCCGCCACCTGTCTGCGGATAGTATTGGGCGCCAAACCCTTGTTGAGCCCCTCCAATAAATAGTCCAGGATTCTCGGGATGGTAATGGCCGAGAGATCCAGTTGGTTCTTTGCACACCAGTGACAGAAACTCCTCCATGTGGAGTCATAAATCCTGTTTGTTGCAGGACGCCGGGATGCTTGAATCATAACGATTACCCCCGCCGAATAGGACTCCTGCATCAGGAGCCGCCGTTCAACTGCCAGGCGGTTACCTGGAGCCACTGGGGTTCTGGATGTTGCAGAACTCCCTGGCTGAGTGCAATGCAACCTGGAGGAATCCTCCATGGGGGAGAGATGGAAAGGCTCACTAGGTCGGCAAACCACGGCCATCTTGGCCAGTGTGGAGTAATCAATATCACGTCTGCCCATTCCTGCAGTATCTTCCGGATGACTGCCGGGATCAGAGGGAGAGGAGGAAAGGCATATAGCAGGTCCTCAGGCTATGGGCTGTGGAGGGTATCCACCTTCTCTGCCCCTGGAGATGGGAACTGGGAGAAAAACCTCGGAAGCTGGGAATTCATTGGAGAGTGGATATTAAGAGATATAGGCCACATGATCAGGAAGGTTGTAATGTGTTTGAGCAATGTGGTGGAACTAAGGTAATGTACAACATACGACTGACAATCTTTGCTGGCATGGCAAGTTTCTAGCTGTTTCAGAACTGTTGGTGAGACTGTTAAAAGTCGTTGCTGTTTGAAATTATTCTGCCGGCAGCAATATCTGACTGCTGGCCCAGCGACGGATTCTATTGCAAATAAGGGCTGTTTCCAAAGGAGGCAGAGGAGAGGTGGTCTTGGGACTTATGGAGAGAAGGAACTGGAGGAAGCTGTCAGCAGGCCCAGAGGATGGGAGAGAGGCTTTTGGAGGAGTTGGCGGTGGCGTCAGCATTCTCTAGGGGTGAAAAGGAGTGAGGCCTATTAAGGAAAAGGTGGAAGAGACAAGATCAGAAAAAGGAAAGGAGGCGAGGTTGGAGGTTGTTGTGCAGGAATACAAGCTGAGGGCTAATCCACATGGAGCTCCATTTCCATCTGTCCTGTTTGCCATCGTTCGCTCCCTAGAGACTAAAATGGAAGATCTGTAACTTGAGCTGGCCATGAACAAGGAGTGTATATTGGAGGTGGTGACCCTTTGAGAGCTATATGCAACAAAATTTCATTTTCATGTATGCCGATTGGTGTACTTTCAAAGTGACAAAGTTATTATTATTATTAATAATAATAATAATAAGCATGCTGTTGTTTCTTATTGACTGTTGAACAGCTTCTGAGGAATAGGTGGCCAAGAACGGGCCTACCCTACCATCGGTCCAAATGATTTTGCAAATCAGCCAGATTTTAATAACTTTCCTAAACGCCAAGAGGCAAGATGAGAACCCCAACACCAAAGATAAGATACAGGTATCTACTTTTAAGCTATTAGAGACCTTAGGATCGACATGTCTGAAAATGCCAAGTGAGTTTGCCTTCGATCCTTAATGAAAGAAAATTTTAACCATAAAAAATGAAAAAAAAAATCATGAAAAAAATTAAATATGACTTTGATCCTACAAAGCTTTAAACAAATTAAGAGTCCAAATAAGTTTGGAATAAGACTTTTGAACTAGTTATAAAAAATCCTTCCTGTAGGACAGTGTTTCTCAACCTTGACAATTTTAAGGCATGTGGACTTCAACTCCCAGAATTCCACAGCCAGCTGCTGGCTGTGGAATTCTGGGAGTTGAAGTCCACATGCCTTAAAATTGTCAAGGTTGAGAAACACTGCTGTAGGAAATAGATATGTTTGGACTATTTGCAAGGTACAATAAAGATAAATAATTTTAAAACTGGACACTAGAGGGAACTAAAGATTTCAGCTAAAGGAGAAAAATACACCAGCCTGATTGACAACTAATTAATATGAACTTATAAAATGATGCATTGTAAAAACCAGAATTGGAAGTTAGCATGCACAGTGACAATAAGGATGTTTGCTTCCATGGATAGACTGCGACAAAAAATGTTATGTAAGAAATGGCAGATGAGGAATGAGTTTTATCTGAAAATACCAAAATGGCATCAAAGGTGGATCTGAAATAACAGGCTACAAGAATGGAAAAGGATGTCTCACTGGACATACATAAGAAACTTTTTGATATTTCAAAAATTAAAAAGTAGGGAACTTCCTTTAAGTGCCATGGCAAGTTAACATCCTGCTGGTAGTAAGACTGACAAATTTGAGGATTCTTTAATTCAGGAATTAATCTTGCCCAGCCACAGTTCTATTTTGGTTTCACATTACAGCATATGTGAACACAATTCTAGTTTAAAAAAAAAAATCTAACAGTTAAAATATGTAAATCAAATGCTAAATTACATTCCTGAAACGGAGGTTGCCATTTTACAAAGAGCTTTGGCTTTACTGAGATTTACATAAATTTCTCTAAATAGAAACTTATCTTCATGATGTTAAGGAATGGATTGGAGGCATATGTTTGATATTAATTTTTGAAATGTCTTTACCTTTTAAAAATGAGAAGAGGTATCATGCCTTTCTATATTATGTGTATCTATTGATAAATGTATGGATAGACTTTATCAAATCCTGCTCTATTGCCTCATTCTGGTGGTCAAGTGTTCCTAGTTAGGATGAAGGACGATTGCCAGGACTGTACACCAATATATATGTTAGACCAGGGCTTTTCAACCTTTTCACCAATTGTACCACTTTTAGGATATGGCAACATCCGAGTACCACCAGTCGCCTAGCAAGGTGTCAAAAACTTGATGACCAAAAAAAGAAAAAAGGAAAAAAGTGATAAAGTACAGGTAGTCCTCGACTTACAAGTTTGCTTAGTGCAGCGGTTCTCAACCTTTGGGTCGCGACCCCATTTGGGGTCGAACGACCATTTTACGGGGGTCGCCAAACGTGATCCGCCATTTTTTCCCTCAGGGGGTGGCGCCGCGCATGCGCGCCACGCATGAGGGCAGCACCGCGCATGCGCCTTATGACCGGGGTCGCCGTATAAAAAGGTTGAGAACCACTGGCTTAGTGACTGTTCGAAGTTACAATGGCACTGAAAAAAATGCCCCTAAGCCACAGCCGAGCAATACACCTGCTTGTCCACCTGGTGGCGCTCTTCCTCCTGTCCAAGATTTTCATTGTTGTGAGCATTTCTTTGGGGGATTGGCAGCGGGGGTGGGGTGTGTGTTTGGTTTTTATTCCCCCCGTCTGCTGGGTGGTTGCAGCAGGTTTTGGTCACTTCACATGACCCTGGGACACTGTGACCGTCATAAATATGAATCAGTTGCCAAGCATCTAAATGTAAATCACAAGACCCTGGAGATGCTGCAACATTCCAGCTGATCGGCGCTTCTTCTGGGCTCAGCAGAAGCACCAGGATCAGTGCCGCTTTCCAGCTGATTGGTGCTTCTTCAGGGCTGATCCTGGAGCCTGGCGCTGATCCTGGCGCTTCCACTGAGCCCTGACAGCCCCGAAGAAGCGCCGATCAGCTGGAAAGCGGCACTGATCCTGGCGCTTCCACTGAGCCCTGGCAGCCCTGCAGCTCCAGCCATCTCTTGCTCAGGCTTGTGCGGTGCTGTCACCAGTTCAGCTCATTCCCCTCCCCCGCTACTTTTCTAGGATGGTCGCGTACCACCTGCCAGGTGCCAATGTACCACAGGTGGTACCCGTACCACTGGTTGAAAAGCCCTGTGTTAGACAACTTGTGACCACTTGGGTCATCCCTTCAGAGATATTTCCTTACCACTCTTCAATGTTTCAATAATGTCAAAGTTCTAATGTACTGCCGTTAGTTGAAAATTTGAGATACATTCAGAGATGTATCTGTCTTGGAAATAGTCTATCTTGAACTGTATAGCAGTCAAACATCAGCACAGGAAATGCTTTATGAAATTTTGTATTATGTCATAAACTGTTTAATGGTAATTTTATGTCATAAATTGTTTTATAAAATTTGCCAAATTTCGATTCCACAGGAATCATGGGTCCCAGATTTTGGATACATTCTGTACGTTAGCCCATTTCGAGTATCTTGGTTTAAAAATTGTTGCCTTATGATGCATTGTTTCACCCAATTAAAGGTTACAGTAACAAGAATGTTAGCATATAGATTCCCAGCAAGGTCATCCATAACATGAAGGCTATTCCAGCTGCCTAGGTAAAGCAAGCAGGCATCTGCATCAAGCAGCAACAATATTGGAAGGATGCTGGAAGAGGAGGAACACTTCAGTGACAAAATCTTTGTTTCATACATATCATTTTGAGTAGTTGAAGTTAAATAGGCATTATTTGAATTCAAATAATGTGACCATTTTGTGGGATTAATTAACCACATAGAGCAGTGGTTCTCAACCTTTTTAATGCCGCGACCCCCCAACCGGTCGTAAGTCGAGAACTACTCAACCGGTCGTAAGTCGAGGACTACTCAACTGTGCAGCATTGTTTGCAGAATGGGACTTTTGGCGGGCTCAGCAGGGCAGAGACAGCCTGGACAATTCCTATTGGCTTTTGAAAGCCAATAGAATTAGACTCTATTCAAGAGAGTCTCTTCTATTGGCTTTCAAAAACCAATAGAATAAAAGGGAGTAGCACAGCTAAGGAAAAGGGGGAAAAAATGGCGGATTGCATTGTTTGTCGACCCCCGTGAAATAGTCGTTCGACCCCAAATGGGGTCCCGACCCACAGGTTGAGAACCACTGACATAGAGAGATACTTATACACAGAAATAAAACTGACTAGATTATTGATACAAGTAGATTATGTGCCATCAAGTCACTGTCTTCTACAAAGTTCAACTTGTACTTTCATAGAGTATCACAGGGAACACCATGACTTGCGTGATTCTGATCTTTATAAAGTATATTATGACATTATTTTCCAAGGCTTTCGTGGATGTTCTACCAAGTCTAGTCTGTATTTCTTGACTGGTGTTTTGTTTATATTTCTATGCTTCCCATCTCATCTACGTGACTGTGTAGTTTACAATAAAAAGGTTCCTTTATGGTTTGATGGTTGATCCTAAAAGATCGAAGCTATCTCCAACTTGGATAGCCTCACTGCCAATTTTAAGGCTAATTGTTCTAGCTGTCATCGTTTGTTTGGTCTTCTTTACATTTTAGTTCCATTTTTTCACTCTGCTCTCTAATGGTATCAGTTGAAGTTAAATAGGCATTCCAGTCATTACCAAGTCAGAAGAATACAGGAACTGATGAAATATCTGCTGAAATGGCAAGCAGCAGGAATAAAATCAGTAGAGGTCCTAGTCAAACTATGCCAGCAAATCTGGAGAAAGAATCAGTGGCCAACAGATCAATCTAGAAATAATACTAAGAAACTTAATGTTATGTTACTTTTCCTATGGGGGGAACTCACTGGAGAAAACAGCTATGTTTAGAGTAAGCAGTAAAAGGAAACCAAGACATCAAAGAACAGAGTGACTGGACACCATCAAAGCTGACCAAAGCTACCAGCCAGAGCACAGAAAAATAAGTAGTACAACATCAGAAGATATGAGAAGACCTGGTCCATAGAATTACCATGAGCCAGACAAGACTGATCAGATCAGCAGCAGCAGCAGCCAGAGTAGAGAAAGGGAGATGCTAGATATTCAAGCTAGCCTCAGAGAAGACCAACAAACAATATGTACTGATACATATTCCATAACTGAGAAGGTCAAATAATATCAAAAGGAAAGTTAATTCCTATAATCATATGAAGTTGAGGAATGCACTTAGGAATCAAGTGGATTATGAAAGTGTCAACCCGGAGTTCTCACTTGGTGCACAAAGAACCAAGCTCCAAATATTGCATTTTGACCTGTTATGCGAAGACCTGGCTTTCTGCAGAAACCTACAATGTTGGGAAAGGTAAAAGGAATGAACACAGTCAGCAGCAAGATGGACGGACTCAATTTGGTGATGGGCAAAAGGCTAAGTTGGGGCCAGATCATCCTAGTACTCACTAGGAGTTGGCACTGAGTAGATGGCACATCATCAGACATGTAATCAATTAAATAAAATAATTTGATTGATTCTATGTGGTGCTTATTTTTAATTTTTTTTAACTTTTTTTAAAATCCCTATAATGAATACAGCTTTTAAAACTGTACAATTAGTATATTTAGTTGCTCTTGTTCTTTTTATATTCCATTAATAAAAATTCTAAAAAAATTAAAAGGTGATTCTCTGAGTGATCATATCACAAAAGTTGTTCATTGTTAGCTACACCAACCAGCTCCACTGGACACTACAGAAATGTTGGGGTGGAAATTTTGCAATGCACACTGCTCTTTCATGTTACAAGACTCTAAGATGAAAAAGGATAGTGCTAAACAATTGGACTAGACAGATTTTTCAAGCTCCACTGCTGTAGAATACGTTCTTTAAGTATCTGATATATCTTATTAATTTAATTCATTAACACTTGACTCTTCTAACTGACCAAAGCATACTTCAGGTTCATTTCACGCCTTACTTCGGAGATAGCAAGAACTCCACACAATGAATATATATCAGTTCAAAAATAAAAGTGTAAACTCAGGCCGAAATGGGTGCAGTGTGTGTGCATGTAAAGGGAACTTGCCAATGCAACCTGGATGTAAAGATTTTTTTTTAAAATCAGAGCACAATTCTACCATATTTGAGTCTGTTTATCATTTTTATTCCTTTCATGTAGAAGAATGCAACATTTTAGTTTCCATAATTTAGTTTCCCAACCTTCTGGAGAGCCCCAGACTGATAAAATAAAGCTCACTAATGGAATATGCCAATTTCAAACAGTCTTAGCTAACTAAGTTCAGTGGCAGCATCTCAGCTTAAGCATTGCTGGCTGTGGAATTCTGGGAGTTGAAGTCCACATGCCTTAAAATTGTCAAGGTTGAGAAACACTGGCTTAAACATTACAGGGAACAAGAAAATGCCCACCCTCATCTCTGGGGAATTCCCACTAGTCAAAATAGGTGATGCTAGTTTGTATCATCACTTGCATAGCATCACTGTTAAAAGTGGTTTATTTATGAGCAGTACCGAGCTGGAACAATTATAAAATGTAATTGGCTGCAAAACTAATAAAAATTTAATTTCCTACAACAAGAGATCGGAGCTAAATAGATTGAAAATGGTGCTTTGGATTTGAAATCTCCAGTAAAACCTGGCCAAGAGGGAAGTTAAAACCAGAGTTTTAACCTCCTGCCCATGTTGCTACCTGAAGTTTTTCCCTCAGTTGGATCAGCTTCTGTATTTACAACTTGATTCTAGTATGCTAATTTCCACAATTTTACCTTTGTTTTAGAGCAGTAGTTTATAAAATTCTGTTGCCTTTCCTCTGCACTTAGCCATAACAAGCTATTATATGCAAACAGTAATCTCATTTCTGAGAAGTTTAGCAGTAGAGATATACTGGGCCTACTGATGTCTGAGCATCCTAAAACAAATGATCCACTAAAGCAGGAATAAGATCCTAGTATCTAAAACTGCACTGATGAAATATGGTAGAAATAAGATGGATTTTAAAACAATTTTAGGGGATTTTTTAATCAAAGTCATAGCCTCTGGAAGGTAAGTTCCTTTTCTTTTCATTCCATCCTTGTATTTCTCCAAAGCCTCCAACCACTCAAGACTAAAAATGCACTACTGAAATAGGGCCCAAGAATCAGCTGCAAATCTTAAAACCCTCTCTATATAGTATGAAAAAGATCAGAATTCAATTGCACTTTTATTTGATCAGTCTGGAGTTCTCCAGAAGGTTGGGAAACTAAATTATGCCCCCCCCAATCCCTAAAATGTTACATTCTATAATAAAGGAATAAAAATGAGAAACAGGCTGAGATATGGTATAATGGTGTTTTGTCATTTTAAACAAAACATACTGAGAAAAGACCAACCAGCATAAAGTGGAAACTGAGCAGTAACCAGAATTCTTAACAATTTACCTAAAGCAAGGAACATGTATAACTAATGCAAATCTCTTAAACCTTTTCTGGAGGAAAACCATTAATTTACATGCAAGATTAAACTCAATGAAGAATAGTCTGGCAATGAACCAATACAGAACCAATTTCCTCACCTGCAAACTATGCATCCCAACGGGTGCAATTCCTTACTATTGAGTCATTATTTTTTTGGCACCAAATGAATGCAGCCGTTAAAAGAATATCTGTGAACAGAAAAAAGCTTCAGGGAACTACCCTAAAGAATATATATAATGAGCATTTACTTAGGGTAAAAAAAAGGATCAAGCTAAAAACACTAATTATTCTCACTTGTATTCAATTCTTCCAAAAGTTGACAAGCTTTTACTCACCAGGCCTCACCCTAAAATCAATTTTGAATGTCAGGAACATATGAAAATAAATACAAATAGATTAAATATGCATAGCAATAATTTTGTTCACTGATGATTTTTTTTATTACTATTTTAATCTATTCTTTTTCAAAAGCTTCTACAAGTAGACTAATTCTCACCCCGTATATCCTTCTATAACTTGGTCAACTTTACTTGAAGACCATGTGACTAAATCTAAACTCACTAAATAAAAGGTGGTGAAAGGAAGAATGCTGCTGACTCTGGAGGTTCTCAGTCATCCAGGTCATAGTTGTCTCAAAGGTGCTTTTTCAAAAGGCAACTTGACTTCCCCCCCCTCTTGAAGATGTTTCCCTTCTCATCCAAGCTTTATCGTTTGGGGCAAGATAGTGGAAGGGACAGAAGGATTAGTTCTGACAGGGTGGGGTGGGGAGAAATGGAAGGATCATTTGCAGTCATCTGGTTGTTAGCACTCTTTCTGAGAGGTTAGCACTTGAAAACCATTGAAGCCACTTGAAAAGCATCTTTGAGTCAACTATTAGCTCCATTCTGAATTCATCAGGTGGCTTTCAACAAAACACTCTATTTTACCTACTTATAACAAGCATATGAAGCATGTTAAAAGCTAACACTCAAAATCCATGATACAGTTACAAATATGAAATGTTATCACTGCAGCTTAAGTGACGCTTGCTTTAAAGAGATAAGCAGAAAAAAAAATGTCTTTATTCATGCTATTCTGGAAGCAGGCAGCATGATCCCAACCATGTGGCCTGATCCCAGAGAATTTAACTGACACAGGCAAGCCCTTCCCCACCTATAACTTCCAGATTCCAACCAGGCACGTGATTGGTATACCTTTTTAGTTTTTTCTGTATGAACTAACTCCCTTTCCAGTTTTCACTGCCTAGACATGAAGCGGGTACAATAATCTGATTTTTTTTTAAAAAAAGATGTTAAGTTGAAGCAATCACCAGTCTTTGCTAACTCACGTTCCCTTTGCCTTAGATTCCTTTCCTTTCCCCTGCACCCCTTTCCCCCTATTTCCTTCCATCCATTTGCCAGCTTCTTGCCTCTTCTTCCTCCTTTCTCCTCCCAAGTGACCCCCGGGTCCCTGTTCCTCTCGGCCTTCCTCGTTTCTGTCACCCCCAACTTCTGGTGGCCTCGTCTGACAACCAAATAATCAACCCATCTGATTATTCCCAAAGCCTCGCTGCACATTAGCCAGGTGCTTTCCCCATTCAACAACAGCCATTTCGCCCCTCAGCCTGGGATGAATGCAATCTTGGGGAAGAGGCTGCGGACGAGGTCTCCTCAGTCCGGAGAACTCGGTCCCTTCCCCAACTTCGCGGCTTCCAAGCGCATCCGAAATTGGAAGAGAAATGCAGGGGAATGTTAAGGACAAACCCCAACTTTTCCTCCTCCCGGCTCCCGTGCTAGGCCGGACGCCCCCCCCCCTCCCATGGCATAATCCCACAGATCTTGAAAAGAACGGGGGGGGGAGAGAAAGAGGCCCATCTCTTCCTCTTTTTGCTGCCCCTCTCCTTCTTCCATTTCTGCCCCACAGGTTGACCCTCATCTCTCAAATAAACCCCTCCAACGAGCCCCCCCTTGAGGAAAAAGACACCCCCCCCCGGTAACCACCAAGATTCACTCATTAAGGCTCGGCGGGTTCCGAGAAGGCAGAATCTTTAATTCCCCCCCCCCGCTGTCCTTCCTTGGGAGGGGGGGGCTGTCTCACTTTCCAGACTCAAAGATTCTGTTTCTCCCCCCCCCCCCGGCCCCTCTCCTCTGCCCTGCCGCCCAGAATCCCCCTCAGGCACCGGGAGCCACCGCCATCTTTCATTCCCTTCCCCTCCCCCCGCTTCCTCGCCGAAGCAGGGGCGCCAGAGTAAGCCCCGTTTACGAGGCGGGAGTTCAGAGGTGGGAGGGGGAAAGCGGGCTGCAGCCCGTCATCACTGTACTGCTGCAATATCCTTCCGCGTCTGTGGCGTAAAGTAGTCCTCCCACCAGGTTCCGTTCCTTTACGGCCCGAGCCAGCCATTTGCGGTCCGCCTGGAACCATCCATTCTTTTTTTTTCTCTCCCCGACCACCTCCCTGGATCTGAGTTGTGTCGCTTAACAGGAAGAGTGTGTGGGGGGGGGGGGAACCTGCACGGGATCCCCTGCGATTAATTTCTTATACTCCTCCGCAAGGAGGGAGGAGGAGGAAGGGGAGTAAAAGTAGATCCGGCCAGGGGGGAGGGATATATAAAGCGGGCGCCGCGGCGACGCTGTCTTTTCAGTTGAGGAGAGCGGCAGCAATCGGAACATGTCAGGTGGATCCGCGGATTACAGCAGGTAATTCTGGCGCGGACGTAGAGAGAAGACGGCGGGAGATTTTTGAGGGGAAGCTTGTTCAGGGCGGGGGTTGTCCGGCTGTAGTGTGATGACAACAAGGGGGGGGTGCCAGGAGACGGCCGCCGCACTCCCTTAAACAAGGCCGCCGCGGGGAGGGTCCCTTTCTCGCGGCGCGATCGCGTTGCGTTGGGTTGCCCTTGGGATACGAAGAGTCTTCTCCCTCACCAGTGCCTCAAGCGGCCTGGCCGGGACCTGGGGGGGGGGATGACGGAGAATCAGACCGTTGGTCTCGAGCGTGCAGTAGCTCGCCTGTTGCCCTCCCTTCGAGCGACCACATGGACTCGCCCAAGCGGCTAGCGCGGAGCCGCTCAGCCGGCGGGCGGGCGTCTGGGAAGAGTCCATTTTCGCCCACGGGTGGGGGGGAGAGAGAACAGGGAGGGGCGCGGTTGGTAAGTCCGTTGGTTTGCCGGCAGCCTCGTCCGTCACCGGCGTGTGCTCGGCTTGCGCAAGCGAGTTCGTGGGTGGAGCCCTCGCGAGAGTTCGGCGGGCTTTGAGGGGCGAGGGTGGCGGAGAAGAGAAGACCTGGCATGCCGCGCTGATAACGTTCCCTGTACACGTTTTCCTCGCCTGCCCAATAATTGCCTGCATAAACTGAAGAAGACAGTCGCCCCTTCACCCGTATCGCCATTCTCTACTTCTTGGTCTTCCCACGTTGGGGTTGCCCGGTTTCTTTATTCCACGAACTCGCTGAGGGGCGCAGAGAGGATCAAATGTAACGGCCTTAAGTCATTTTGGGGTTCCACGTGGAAACACGTTAACTCTTGCACGTGGAATCCTAAATGGACAGGATCTGAAGGATAAGTGTGTCGCATGCAGGCAAATTGGCATGCCATTTCTTAGGTGAGGTGCTTTTTACAAAAAAAAAATAATCAGTAATATAGGGGAAAGTGTTGCATTCTTTTCTAGGATTAGATTTTAAAGGCATTAGAAATGGAGCAAAACAATTTTGGGAGCAAAACAAGGTTCAGTCAAATATTTTATAGATCACTGCAAAGTATTATGGCAGAAGCAGAGCAACGTATTCTGGCGGCCTGCTGTATTTAGAACTTCCCCAGAGTGTTGTTACTGTTGGCATCTGAGATCAATGCAGAACATTTGAAAGCTTTTTTCTCAAACGAGAGAAAAATGAGTGATGACTTTTAAAGTGCACACTTTGGTGGTTGAAGCTTAAATATTTAAATGCAGACTGATTTTCATAACATCAGTGGTTAATAAACAGTTGAATTGGGATGGGGAAGTTCAGATGAAGTTCCTGCTGAACCAGTTCTGTCTTTCATCCTGGCCTGCTCTACAGAGAACACAGAGTTTTGAGGATAAATAAGGTAGGAAAGGTACTCTAGACTCTAGAGGGACCTGGACAGGTAGTCCATAAATTAAATATAGTCTGAAGGCTTTAGAGGAGATACATATACAGCTAGGCCTTCATTTACGACCACAACTGAGCCCAAAATTTTTGTTGTTCAGTGAGATTTGCCCCATTTTATGACCTTTCTTAAGTGAATCCTAGCAGTTAAGTTCGGAACATATTTTAAGTGAATCTGGCTTCTCCATTCATTTTGCTCATCAGAAGGTTGCAAAAGGTGATGATCACATGATCTGGGAACACTGCAGTGATAAATAAACCAGTTGCTAAGTATCTGAATTTTTATCATGTGACCATGAGGATGCTGCAGTGCTGTGGAAAACGGTCAAGTCACTTCGATGCCATTTTAACATTAGATGGTCACTAAATGAACCATCTGAAGTTGAGAACCACATTTTGAGAAGTCTGCATTCCTGCTGCCCCCCTATTTTTCCCAATTGTGCACATTGCAAGCAAAATACTTCAGATGGTCCTCAACAATTGAGCCTAAAATTTCCATTGTTATGGAAATCAGTTGTGAGTTTTGCCCCTCTTTATGACCTTTCTTACCATGGTGGTTAAGTGAATCACTGCAGTTAGTAATGCAGTTGTTAAGTGAATCAGGTTTCCCCATTGACTTCACCTGTCAGAAGGTCACACAAAATGATCATGTGATCCCAAGTGTCTTATCTAGGAGCCAGTTGCCATGTGTTTGAATTTTGTCCATGTGACCACAGAAATGTGCAAGTATGAAAAAGGCTCATAAGTCTTCAGTACTGTTGTAACTTGTAACAAGGAATGATTGTAAGTCAAGGACTACCTGTCGTACTAGCGCTACAAGTAGATTAGGGAGAAATGCAATGAAAGTTCTTGGCATTGGACTACTTATTTTTCAGGATTTTTTAATGGTATTTACCACGATGTATATTTGATATATGATTGCTGAGTGACATAGTAACGTTAGCAGAATACTAAAGCAGTACACTGTTGATTATAGATACGGTCTTTGGAATAATTACTGCATATTTGATAGCCTTCAGATATGTTATTTTGATAATTAAAATACCCTTAAATTTGGTTAACGGTATATGCTTCTTTTATCTGATAGAGACCATGGCCCAGAAGGAATGGATCCTGATGGTATCATTGAGGTTAGTATGTTACTGATAAGGTTTTTTTACAAGCATGTGCAGAGACATGATGAAGCATATTAAATTTTACTTTTCTTCTTGCAGAGCAATTGGAATGAAATTGTTGACAATTTTGATGACATGAATTTAAAAGAATCCCTTCTGAGAGGAATTTATGCCTATGGTTTTGAGAAGCCTTCAGCTATCCAGCAACGTGCTATTATTCCATGTATTAAAGGTAAGCCACAGTGAAGAATTTGTTTAATAGAAGACACAAAGTTTTGGTCTGAAGTGAAATACAATTTCTATTTCCTTGTGAAGTGAGATGATGGTATACCATCTTTCGGGACTGACCTAAAATGGAGACTTAAGTCGTAACTCTGATCACTTGAAAAGGAACTGTACAGTTAAATTGCATCCTTAATATGTTGTGTGAGAGCAGTAAATATCTATCCTTTTTTTAGGGTATGATGTGATTGCTCAAGCTCAGTCAGGTACTGGCAAGACAGCCACATTTGCTATTTCAATCCTGCAACAGTTGGAGATTGATCTCAAGGAGACCCAAGCACTAGTATTGGCCCCCACCAGAGAATTGGCTCAACAGGTATTGATAATGTAGTTTAAAAAGCTGCTTACATGTTGCATAGGTTTCAAGTGTCATAATTGAGGCAGAATTTCTTGCAAGTTTACAATTACCACTCATTGCCTTTGGATTAATAAATATGGAAAAAGTCTTAAGAGATCAGATGTGACTGAGGCAGTTAATGGAATGAAGTGCAATAATAACTGCTGGAGCTTAAGTGAAAATTGTTAAAATGATACAAAATGCAAACAAATTCTCTGAGGAAAAGTACTCTTAGAATGCATGTAGTTCTGCAACATGAAAATGCCTGTGTGCATGTAATCAGTTTTTCTCTATATGAATGCAGATTGTACTGTGTGCCAGTCTCTTGACCCTCTATCGATTTTGAACTGCATTTTTGCAGAGCTATACTTAAAATTTTATTAAATTTATTTTTCAGCCTTTATCATTTTTACCAATAACTCAGCAATGAACATAAGCAACACACCTTCCTTTTCCTATTTTCCCCACAACAACAATCCTGCCAGGTGAGCTGACCCAAGGTCACCCAGCTGGATTTGTGGTTGAGCCAGCAACTAGGCCAAACTGGCTCTCTAAATGCTGTATTCTGGTGCACATAAGTTTGGTGATTTTGACGAAATTGAAAGCCAATTTTACAGCAATCTTGTGCTATGTATTATGTATTTGTTAGTGAGGGGAAAATGTAAAAAATGTTTGTGCAGAGAATAACCAATAGTTGCTTAGAAAAACGGCTGTTGGTGCATCTGAGCATACAGCTAAGATGCAGTTAGACATCTATTCATGTTATAAGCCCAAAGTTATTTTTAGCAGTAAATGGCTTTTTTGATCATGTAAGCTGCATGTTATATATCTCTGATTTTAGAATTAGGTGCACAGAACATTTCAAGTTTCCAAATGCTGTTCCAAGTTCAAAACAGCTATCCTGAACTTATTGGAGGTGTTCAGCAATAATGTCCAGCACATTTTTGGGAGAGCTCTTTTAAGTTGAAAACATTTCTAGTGATATTTGAGGGGTCTGTTTTTGAACTTGAAATATTTCAGATTTAAATATTTTGCCAGACCTCTGCTAGTGTTTTTTCATCTAATAAGAAGGGTTCCTTTTAATCTTGCTTATTTAACAACTGATAATTCTGAAAGATTACATTGATTCTGCTTGACTATAGTGCCTGATAACTCTTTCTGGCATGGTGTCATAATCAGCTTATGGTTCTTGGTTAGCTGTTAGCTGTATTTTAGAGAGCCAG
Source organism: Crotalus tigris (assembly GCF_016545835.1). Taxonomy (NCBI): domain Eukaryota; kingdom Metazoa; phylum Chordata; class Lepidosauria; order Squamata; family Viperidae; genus Crotalus; species Crotalus tigris. The sequence continues at coordinate 1,307,188 of NW_024100213.1, read as the reverse complement.
ATTTTCCTTTTCATGCAGTTTCAGTTGTGATTCATTTTCTACAAATACGGTATTTGTGGGTAGAGAAAGGTTTTCAAACTGAGATTGCTCATCAAATATGAGACATGTGCCTGTCAGTTTTTTTTTATTATGAACCCATTGGGAAACTGACCATGGAAACACAGTAGAGAACCCACCCACCCAGAGTACTAAAATTCTAATTGAGATTTATGTTGTTTCAGATCCAGAAAGTTATTTTGGCACTTGGAGATTATATGGGCGCCACTTGCCATGCTTGCATTGGTGGCACAAATGTTCGCAATGAGATGCAGAAGCTCCAAGCAGAGGCTCCCCACATTGTGGTGGGAACTCCTGGACGTGTATTTGATATGTTAAATAGGCGCTATCTGTGTAAGTAATTCAATGCTGATTTAAAATCTCTATGGGTTATATCAAAGTAGGCATTGGTTTAAACATTGGTGATTTCTTGTTACTTTTAAGCATAGGTAAAATCTCAATAACACAAAATATAAGAATGCTTAATTGGGGTCTGGTTTTTTTTTTCTTTGTAGCACCTAAATGGATCAAAATGTTTGTCTTAGATGAAGCAGATGAAATGTTAAGCCGGGGGTTTAAGGATCAGATCTATGAAATTTTTCAGAAGTTAAGCACAAACATTCAGGTAAAGTCAAGCTTGATGCAGTCACAAAATTGGCTGCTGTAATAATGCAGGTAAAGTTACAATGTAGCTGTGAAGTGCTGTGTTGTCGTTCCCCCTGCATAAAACAAAATTGTCTCTATACTATCTTTGTCTGTTTCAATTCTATAGCAGACAAAGACGCTTGGTTTCATACATTCGCCTCTCACTTTGAGCAGACTAATCCTTTAAATTTTCTTGAACCAGGTTGTGTTGCTTTCTGCAACTATGCCAATGGATGTATTAGAAGTGACCAAAAAGTTCATGAGAGACCCTATTCGTATTCTAGTGAAGAAAGAAGAATTGACCCTTGAGGGTATCAAGCAATTCTACATTAACGTGGAAAGAGAGGTAAGGAAGATAATGGACTAGTTTGAAGCTAATTAGACTTCTTGTTACAAGCACTATGCTAAAACTGCACAAGTTGAGGTATTCCCTTGGCTTTTGTGGTAATGCTAGCACGGTACACAACAGGAAGAAGAGAAATGCACTGAATCGATTATGACTGGGGTGGACCTCTTTCTTAATGTCCAGTGTCCTAGTCTGGAGACTTGGTGCAACACTAGGTAGTGCTTAAAGAGTTTTATTTTGCACTGTCCTTTTATGTGCTTATGATCCCTTCCTTAATTTCACAGGAATGGAAGCTGGATACCCTGTGTGATTTATATGAAACCTTGACTATTACCCAGGCTGTTATTTTCCTCAACACAAGAAGGAAAGTAGATTGGCTTACAGAGAAAATGCACGCAAGAGACTTCACTGTTTCTGCTCTGGTAAGAATTTATCTGAAGATGGGTTCTATGATATGTTCAATTGCAAAATATGGGAAAATGCTCCTTATTCCAGTTCCCTGAGTTGTATCAAGGGTGGTATCGAAAGGCCTGAGAAAGTACTTCAGTCTACTCCAAACATACTTCATGAATTTAAACATTTACACAGCAGAAGTCATGTTGCTGTTTCATCAGTAGATCCTTAATTTGTTTTAGGAATTGGCCCTCCTCCAGTGAGTGAACACCTGCTTCTCGTAGAAATAAAAATCACTGGATTATGCTTGTGTCTACTGACTGTCCTACCTCCTCAGTTCCTTTTGTCTAGTCCACAACGTAATACAGTAAAAAAAAACAGTAGCCTATTTGAAATTCCTGCATTTTTTTTGATTGACTAGCAAAACATGAAGCAATAAGAGCTGGTTAACATTGACTCCCTTTGTATTATAAAAATCTCTACAGCATGGTGACATGGATCAAAAGGAGCGAGATGTTATCATGAGAGAGTTTAGGTCAGGATCAAGCCGTGTCCTGATTACTACTGATTTGCTGGTGAGTTTCAATAGTCATTGACCTTAACTGATTTGTTTGATGTGGGTCATTGTAACCTGAGTTTCCCAAGCTGTGGGAAGAGCAAGTCCATGCCATGCTATGGACTTGTGTAACTGCAGTATCTTACTATATTATCATCAGCAAAATTGAGATATCTTGACCTCCAGACTTGAAGTATGTTGTTCAGTACTTTGCCTTTGTTTGCAGGCTCGTGGAATTGATGTGCAGCAAGTATCGCTGGTTATAAATTACGATCTGCCAACCAATCGTGAAAACTACATTCACAGGTGAGTTGAATTTTTGAATTTCAATTCTGAAATCCCTTCAGAATCTTCACATCTTCAAACTTCCCTCGCTTTCTTGCATTATATAACGTGTGTGTATGTGTGCGCGTATAGTGTGATGAGGATGGGAGGGGCAGAGCTTCTTGATTAGCCAATGAAACAAAACAGTGGGAAAACTTAAGTTTATTCAATTTTTGATAATTATCAAAGATATCAAAGACTGCTAAATTAATGTTTAGATGCTTGAATTTTGCAAACATGTTTTAAAGAAGTTGCTATTGCGTATTGCGATTAGGAAAAACATGTTCAGAGGTCTGTGCTTTTCATAAAGTTGTTGTTAGTTTAATACTGCTTTATTGGACCTTTCTTTGTGCCAATGCCTCCACTGCTTCCTTTGGTTCCACAGTGGGATTCTTTCTCTGGTGTCTTCTAGTAGAACTTTAAATTTACCTCCCTAAGCTGTTGTCTATCTTAGTGGCTTTGTCCGTAAATGAAATAAATTGTACCTTATTACTTGATACAAAAAAATACAGGAGTCGGTAGCCCAGTTGATGACGAGATGATGCTCAGAAACGACGACGTAATTTAGGACGTGGATTCGTAAGCGGCACACTGTTTGCATAAAGAGCGAGTTGGTATTTATATACTTTTCTTTTGTAATGACTGTTGTGAGCTATGTTTGTCTTAAAAAGCTCTTAATGGTTTGGCCAGGTAGAAGCAGAAGTTGTGGGTTTGTCAACCTGTAGATCTACTGTGTGCCCAGTACTGTAATTTTTACGTTGTTTGTTTGACAAGATGGTGATAAGTTTTCCCACTGAATACGTTTGTCTCTTTGAAAATAGAGTATTAACTTTTGGCTTTTAAGAACTACAATTGGAATTATAGTCTCTGTGATTTAAAACAAGCTTGGTAATTTGGAGGCTGACATCAAGCTCTGTCCGTGTTCAGAAGAAATGGTGTGGGAGAACTTTTTCCCAAAGTTCTCCAGAATGGGGGGTGGGTGTGGGGGGAATGAGATCAGCAAAAATTATTTGGAAGTCACGTTGAATGTAATATCTTGTCTACACCAAGACTGAGAAGCTTTTCTATAATCAAAAGTATTAGTCAATATTTGCTATGCTACTTTTAAAATGCTCGGCCATACAAAATAGCATAAGAGATTGTAATAACATTAATCTGGCAATGAGTATCAATACTAGTTTCTGGCTCCCTCCCCCCAAAACAGGTTTTGTTGTGTGTCCAAAAAGATTAGAGTAATGTTGTATGTATTTGCTTTTTTTGCAGGATTGGTCGAGGTGGTCGTTTTGGCAGGAAAGGTGTGGCTATAAACTTTGTCACTGAGGAGGACAAGCGGATCCTCCGGGATATTGAGACTTTCTACAATACTACAGTGGACGAAATGCCTATGAATGTGGCTGACCTCATTTAATCCCTGGGACGAGATGTTTTTGGAATGCAGTGCTCGCTGTTGCTGACCAGGCGATCCACAACGTGCATTGTGCTTTCTTGGGGGATACATTGAATCTTGTCTCAATGCTCATTACGGATCAGAAATACAGATTTTTGATAAGCAAAGCGACATTTTGTCGTGAGCTTTTGTGGGGGAGAGCCTTTGGCTTTCTCCTCTTTTTGGGTTTAGACTGTTGGGGTTGGGTGGAAAGTCATGGGTTCTGTAAATTTTTTCTTTATTAGAAATTTGTTTCCTAGTTCTGTAGAAGTGGTAGTGCTAGATGTTCTTTATCATTTAATAATTTACTTATGGACTAAAAGATATAAGTGCTGTATAAAGTCAGCCAATTATGTTAAACTAGCATACCTACCTTTATTGTATGTTATAATTCTATATTAGACTAAATTGGAAAGGCCTTTCAAAATGTCTAAACTTTTATAAGAACATAAAAATGCTTTTTTGTTTGGTATGTATTTATTGAATAAAGTATTTAATTAGTGTTAAGTGTGATCTGGACCCTGTTGCTAAACCCTGCAAGCAATCATTACTATTGTCTTAGTTAGGGTTTAAGAACCCATTAAAATTGCCATATTGCACATGTCTTAATGAAGTTTGAATGTTCAATAAAATATTATATATTCACTTCATTGGATGAATTGGATGCTTTTTGGAAATTGGCAATGCAATTCTGGGTTTCTGTTTCAATCTTCATACAGACCACCTGGTATGTATCTGCAAGTGTGCAACATTCAAATATAATGGTAGCAAATTGATTTGTGTTCTGTCTGATTAGTGGAGCTAGTGGTACAGGTAGTCCTTGATTTATGACTGTTACTGAGCCCAGAATTACATTCATAAGTCATGCCAGTGGTTAAGCAGTCCTCAGCTGACTGATTTTGATATATATATATATATATATATATATATATATATATATATATATATATATATATATATATATATATATATAGTTGTAAATGCAGGCATGGGGGAGGGTAGTCATCATGACATCAAAACCAGGTGATAGGTAACTTTGATCAGGCACTAAGTGATCAGGCATCATCAGTCAAGGACTACCCTGTATACCTAATTTTGAATGAATTCACCATGCTTCAGTTGTATTAGCACATAGGGTCATCTAGATCAGGCATGTCAAACTGCCAGCCCATGGCCCGGATGTGTCACGCCGAAACCGCACCTACCCCATTGCCAGCAATGGGAAAAATACATCGCACGTCACAGGATGTTGCAAATTTGACATGCCCGATCTAGATAGTAGATACTAACAAAGATCTTGTTCGAGTTGACACCAAACTACTCTTTGAACAGTAATGAGACAAACCAGTGTTTGGGTATTATGCCCTGGTTTTTACCACTTCAACTACAAATTTATTCTGTTTCTTTTTACTCAAGAACGCTCAGGAGAGCTGAGACTGCTTTTTCCACTTAAAAATTATTAAGTTACTTTGATTAGAGTTGGAGAAAGCTCAAAAGACCAAGGCTACTGTTACTCTTGTGCTAATGCAAAAAGTTTGCCTTGCCTGAATGCATGGAATGCATTCCAATTTTCATAAACCCAGAAGCACTTTGAGCCATAAGTTCAAACTATCATTCAGGTTGCCAATCTTGTTTCACTGTTCTTCCTATTTTCTTGCTGTTCCTTTGTATTTTATCACTACATTCTAATGAAGGATATTTAAAATCTGCTGAAATGCTATTGGCTATAAAATTGTATTTGGTGCTTAACATGGAGTAGTTTATTTGAAAATCAAAGCTGACTAAAAATTTAAAAGTTGTTAACCTAAATTTCAAATAATGAGAAGCATGCCTTTCCAATTACAAGGTCAGCCCTTTAGAACAGTGGTTCTCAACCTTTCTAATGCCGCGACCCCATAATACAGTTCCCCATGTTGTGGTGACCCCCAACCACTTATACATCACCGGGTGCCAGAGGCGTGGCCAAAGAAAAGGGGGAAAAATGGCGGACAGCCTTGTTTGGCGACCCCCGTGAAATGGTCGTTCGACCCCAAATGGGGTCCCGACCCACACGTTGAGAACCGCTGCTTTAGAATATCTTTTGAAGTCCCAACAGGCCCCGCCCTTTTGTCCTGGAATAGGGCGAGGTCATAGTGGAAGGAGTGTGAGATGGCTTACATCAGAGATGAGTGGTCCCAGTATTTTTTTTTTTTTTGTTCTAATTTTTCTTCGGTTTAGCCCAGTGGTTCTCAACCTGTGGGTCGGGACCCCATTTGGGGTCGAATGACCATTTCACGGGGGTCGCCAAACCACGCTGTCCGCCATTTTTTTTCCTTTTCCCCAGCTGTCCTACTCCCTCTTATTGGTAGCCACACCCACTTGGGGGTCACCACAACATGGGGAGCTGTATTATGGGGTCACGGCATTAGAAAGGTTGAGAACCACTGGTTTAGCCCAATATGTATTGATTTGAGTTTTAAAATGGGCAACTACTACAAACGTAAATAAATGAAACTTGGAAGATGAAATAAACAGTTCAGGAGAAGTACTGAAAATGGCATTTAACACTAGTAACAAGCAATTACGAGTGTGCACAGACAAAGCCCAGTTGTGTTTAGCCCCATGTGAGTTTTCGCAGAAATAAAATCTGGAGAGATGCCTTGAAGATGAGTAGCACCCAGCTGGTGCTTATAATCCACATAAACCATCATTTTAATAATGTAAAGGGGGCCTGTGGCAAAAATATTTGAGAACTACCCTAATCTAAAGACATATACCTGTTGTGTTCAATTACATGTTTGTGTGCACACTTTTCAGTCAGTATTGGCTCCTGGTAAGTACCTGGACATGTCCTTAACAATTTTCCTAGAAGGAAATCAGAAGTGATGTGCCACTTCCTATTTCCTAGGGCTGAGTTTGTGTGATTGGTCCAAGGTTGGTCAGCTGGCTTTGTAGCTAAGATGGGACTAGAACTCATGGTCTCCCAGTTTCTAGGCTAATGCCTTTAGTCACTATAGCAAACTGGTTCTCTATTGTAATAATATGATCTCTTAACCATAGCTTCTATTTTAATACAGCGTTCCCCAATCTTTCTGGGTTGGTGGCCTGGTGTGGGGAGGGGGGAGGATGGAGGGGCTGTGAGCACCTGTCCCCACTACTCACACAGCTCAGTTGCAAATAGATTGGGGAGCCCTGTTTTAACACTGCTAACAACCTGATCACCAGATGGGTTGTATATTATATGTATTGCTTCCCTCAGTAGCTTGTCTATAGAGTAGACCTGAACAAAAAAAAGTTATAATGAAAGCGATAAGATGAAAGTTCAAAGCAATGTCTATATTTACAGAACAGTTTGCAAACTGTGTGCCAAAACTACAGAGAAAAGGTCTATAGCCATCAAAAGGCTACTTGTCTCCTACAGTTAGCTATTCTGAATTAGCTGCTGCATCATGACTGCACAGATGCTGATCAACTGCAAGAACTCATCAGAACCATCTGCCAAGCACTTGTCTGTTTCCTGCAAAACAAAACAAAATATTTAAGATTTGCCAAGTTTGGTAACAACCATACGTGGTGGGTATAAAGCAAAATGTTTAGCAGATATATTTCCTCTTCCCTTGTAAAATATGCATCAAACTTTTTTTATTCTAGAGGAGAATGACACTAAACTGCCTGTCTCGTATTCATTAATATACAGGTGGTCCTCATTTAACAACTACTCATTCAGCAACCTTGTAACAGCACTCAACATGTAGCTATGACTGGACCTCATGCTTACAACATTGCAGCGTCCTGTAGTCATGTGTTCATTATATGCAACTTTCTCTGCCCATTTCCCACAAGCACAGTCAATGGGGAACCTGGCAGGAAGTCGTGGTTATCTGAGATCCTTGCTTAATGATTCACCAATCCTTAACTATGGCACTGGAAATATCACTCAGAGGAGTGCTCACATGGTTTTTCGATTTACAACCACATTGCTTAACTATAGAGTTTGGTCCCAATTATAACTGTTAATCAAGGACTACCTGTGCACATACAGAGACATAAAGTAAGTCTCTATTTTATTACAATATGTAAAACAGAACCAAAACAATGAACGTTATCAGCAAAACAGTTTACTAAAATTGCATACCAAATTTTAAAACTACTGAACTTTTTAGCCATTTTTCAGGCAATTGTTCTTCTAGTTGCCAGTACAGAAAAATCTGCTGGCCCAGTCTTTACCAACCTATACCCTCTAGATTTAGTTAGGTTATGCCTACTAAAACTTCCAGCTAACATGGAAGGATGTACGACAACTCGCCACAGCCCTCTCGCCGGTGCCAACTTGCTGCGGCCAACTCACCATGGGCAACTCGCCGCAGGACAAGAGTTATACTAATATAGAAGAAGTAGTCAAATAGAATCATTAAATGAAATTTTATCAAAATTTGTCCCCTTAGAGGTTCCCTCAATTGCATGTCTGGGAATCCCCCAGATAGGTATTTTATAATTTAATCTATAATAATACTTCTTCCAAACACGAAGTAAGGCATTCCTCAAAATATGTGATTTAAAAGTCCGATCAACTTTCTTATTAAAAATTAAATATGCATGCCAACCATATATTAAATCCCAACCTTCCAAAAAAAGAATATCCATATTTGTTAAATTAAGCCAATCACTTAACCAAGTTAGGGCAGCTGCATCATAATATAATTTCAAATTGGGTGCCTTAAGTCCCCCTCTTTCTTGAGCATCCTGTAATATCTTAAATTTAACCCTTGGTTTCTTCCCGGCCCATATAAAATTATTGATACCCTTTTGCCATTCCTCCAAATTTGCCTCTTTTTTAAGAATAGGTATCATCTGAAACAAAAAAAGAAACTTTGGTAGAACATTCATTTTTACAGCTGAAATTCTCCCCAACAATGACAATTGCAATTTTTTCCAATCTATTAAATCCTTTTGGACTTTTGCCCATAGTGGTTCATAATTGTTCTTGTACAATTTTCCATTTGAAGCAGTTAGATATACTCCCAAGTATTTAACCTTTTTTACCATCTGAAAACCTGTGGCTTTAATCAAACTTTCCCTTTCTTTAACTGACATATTCTTAGATAATATCTTAGTCTTATAATTATTAACTTTAAAACCAGAAACATTCCCATACTGTGTTATAAGTTCTAATAAACCATCAATCGCCTGATTCGGCTGTTCCAAAATTAAAACCAAATCATCCGCAAATGCCCGCAATTTATACTCATTCTTCCTTATCTTTACACCCTTAATTAACTTCGATTCCCGAATCTGAATCAATAAAATTTCCAATGTTAAAACAAATAACAATGGGGATAATGGACATCCTTGTCTTGTCCCTTTTTGAATATTAAAATTCTCAGTCAATCCCCCATTTACAACAATTTGTGCAGATTGCTGCTGATATATAGCTTTAAGTGCATGTAAAAAATTATCCCCAAAATTCATTTTCTCTACCAAAGAAAATAAAAATTGCCAGTCCAATTGATCAAAAGCTTTTTCAGCGTCCAAAAAGATAAAAGCCACAGGAATCTGATTATTCTTATCCAAGTACTCAATTAAGTTAATAATTTGTCTAACATTATGTTTCATATATCTCCCTGTTATAAATCCTGCTTGATCACTATGAATCAAGTCTTTCATAACCTGCATTAATCTATTTGCCAAAATTTTTGTAAAGATCTTATAATCAACATTCAATAATGAAATTGGCCTATAATTTCATATAAAGAATTGTTAATTTGTTCTGGTTCGAATTGGCATTTGAAATCCCTAGATGTATTAAGGCAGCAAAATATTCTACAGTCATGGTTTCAATATTTACAAATAATGGATAGATGGACTGTAGACAAGAAAGAGGGAATAACACTAGAAGATAGACAATTGGTTATTCAGATTAAAAACCAAGATCCGGCTCATATAAAAAGAATATATAATGTTTTATTAGAGTTAGATTCGGAAACAGAATTGGTTAAAGATTGTATGATTAAATGGGCTCAGAATATACAGGAGCCGATCTCATTGGATTTATGGGAGATAATTTGGATAAGAAATGTTAAATTTACACAAGCTCAAAATTTGAGAGAAAATTTTTATAAAATGTTTTATAGATGGCATTTAGATCCTAAAAAATTATCTTGTATGTATTCCAACATACAGCCCAAATGTTGGAGATGTGGCAATAATGATGCGACATACTTTCATATTTGGTGGAATTGTAAAAAAGTAAAGGCTTTTTGGATTATGATTTGGTGGAACATTCAAAAGATTTTTAGAAAGAAGATAAAGTTTACTCCTCAACTATTTTTACTTGGTATTTTTGTTGACTTAAATGAAAAAGAAACTACTTTGATGTTGAATTTATTAACTGCAGCAAGGTTACTAGTAGGTCTATATTGGAAGAAAGATTCTTTGCCTACTTTAGAAGAATGGATATTTAAAGTATCTAGTTTTGCAGAAATGGCAAAAATTTCTGCTTATTTAAAGGATCATACACAAGAAAGATATATTACTGTATGGCGAAGGTGGATAGATTATATTCAGAAAAAATATGGAATTAAAAAGTTTTATTTATTTTATGAATGAATATCAAATATTATAGAGAATTGTTTTATAAGTTATGGAGTTAAAGGTTAATTATGATATTTTTTTCTTTCTCTTTTTTTTTCTTTTTTCTTAATTATTATAATTTTCTTTTTCTTTTTTTTTCTTAACCCTGTATTCTGCTCTGGGAAGTGAAGGGAGGGGGGGTGGGGGTGGGAGGGAGGGTAAGGGGCGGGGTTCTCTATTTTAAAATTTTATTGTATTTTTATAAATGATTGTATGTTTTAAAAAATAAAAATTTTCAATAAAAATAAAAAAATAGAATCATTAAAGAAAAGACTGCAAAAGAGATATGAAACAAAATGTGAATTATTTTAAATAATTAAATTGAACTGTTGAATTGTCTGGCAGCAAATTGTCCCTTGGCAAGTTGACATGGCAAGTTGTCCCACAGCGAATTGGCCATGGCGAGTTGGCTGAAGTGAGTTGTCCCATTCCGTCATGGACATGGTCCAACCCACCTGAAGACACCCACCTGAAGATGGCTGAACTATCTATCATTGTTTTCATTTCACTTTTCCTAAGTCTCTATGGCAAAAATATTAGCTTATATTGAACACTTGTCTAAATTATAGGAAACAAGCAAACACATAAATGCATAGATAGCTACATCGTAGACTTCTCAATATTTTTTGTTCTTGTTACTATGAAGTAGCACAGGAAAATTGGTGAAGTTGCAACCACCACCATGAAACAATTTGTGAAACTGTTTTCCTTGCATCCCCCTAGCATATCCCAACTATTATCTATTGTCATAAAAGCAAACACCATTACATATACCAAACTATCATACTGATACTTTATGATTCTCTTTATTTACTTTTATTTATATATTTAGAAATCACCCATCTCTGTCTTACTGCATATGACTTCTAAAGTACAACTTCCCACAAGTCCTTAATGTTTCATATTCAGTTTTAACCACGTATTTCATTAGCCTCTGATAGAGCTCAAATGCAAGTACTTAAAACTTACAGCAAATTTCTCTATAATTACAGATTTTTGCTTGTCACTGAGGTCTTCTTTGTCAACAATGATATCGTGAAGCTGGTTTATCAGTTGAGTAGCTGCATAGCCTTCGCTGATCACATTCTATAAAGCAAGAGAGAAGAACAAATAAAGACTAGTATTAACAGCTGGATGTTATTCTTGACTTAAGACTAAATAGTTTAATGTTATTATTGGCTTAAAACCTAGTGAAAGTACTTCCGGTCCTATATAGTGAGGGGTCCTTGGTGGTCTCTGAGCTTGATTTTCTTGAAGACTTTTTATTAGCCAAACTAAATAACATCATCAGTGCCAATAAAGAGTGGGGTTTGCTCTCAGTTTATATTCTAGTGGCTTGCCTGTCAGTGTTGGTAGGAGTGGTCTTGGTGGTTCGTTGGCTAGGCCAGCGGTCCCCAACCCTGGCACAGGGCCACGGCATATCAGCAACTGGGGGCCCCTGGAGATTAATTATTAATTCCTTACTAGGATATATATGCTGCCCAAGGACTTGCTTGAAATATTACGAATGAGCACTATACAGAAATGGAAATTTACACAGATTTGAGCAACAGCCAGTGAAATAGATCATTTCAGTAAACTCCCTGCCTCCCAGAGATCATTCAAAGTGGCAAGGCTGTCAATACTTGGGATTTCATTTATTTACTCAGCCCTCAAGTTCCTAAACACCAACTAGATTCCTTCTTGTGCTAATGGAATGTTGCACTTCCATGCTGGTTTCACCGTCAACTGAGAGCTCAACTCAGCAAAGTCCTGCTTACCCGTCTGCATTCCAGGAGGAGCCAAACTATGCCATCCTTGAAGCATCCCCAAAATCCAGGATAGCAAAGTTGTACTCTCTCACAAGAAGACCCAGTCAGTGGTCATCCTTCTGCATCCTGCCCCCCCCCCCACCAGAGAGGTCAAGGTAGGAATCCCACAGAAGCCATCTCTTTCGGGAAAAGCAAAGCTTGATAGCCAGTGTGGCTGCCTCTTCTGGCATCCACCCAAATCAAAAGCAACAAACCACAAGCCTGGGGCACCCAGAAATAACAAATGAAATGGTTATGACAGTTTTTGAAAGTTTGCTTTTAACATAGAGCAGAACACATTCCATCAGGCTATTTGACGGTCCCAACAATGGGAGATGATTTTATATTGTTCAAGACTACTGCAGCATTAAGAAGAGGCTAGACTGTCACTTGTCTGAGTTGGTGTAGGTCAGGGATGTCAAACTCAATTTCACTGAGGGTAGCATAAGCATTGCAGTTGCCCTTGGGGGGGGGCTGGTGGGTATGGCCAGGGTGGATGCGGCCTACTGGGTGGGTGTGGAGGGAATGGGTGTGGCCTACTGGGTGGGCATGGCCAGCTCTATATTGTTTGCGTCAAGGGTGCCTGTGGGAGCCTGGGCAGGAGTGGGACAGACCTGAGGGTCTCTGGCAAAAGGGGGTGGGACCAGGGCAAGTGCCAAGGCATGGTCCACTGGAGGAGCCTCACTGTTCCTCTCAGGCCATGTGGGAGGGGGGGCTGGACAGTGGTGTGGGTTGCCTGGAGCCCTGGGCAGCAGAGGTCAAATGCCCAGCCTGGCCCCCAAGCACCCGTGGCGCTAAGCCCAGCCCCACTTCCCCAAGGGGGTGCCCAGCTGCACTTACCTCCTCCTCAAGGCTGCTGCTGCTGTGCTTGCTCTCCTTAGCCAGGTTGTTCATGATGGGTACCAGGGCAAAGTTAGAGGGAGACTGAATGTGTTTCAGCATAAATGGCCACCACAAAATTGTACATTGGCTCCCGGCCGGCCTGGGCCAGGGCCAAGGCAACGGGGGCCGTTCCCTCACTGTTTCCAGGATGGCTTCGCGGGCCACATGAAACCACTTGGCGGACTACATCCGGCCCCTGGGCCTTGTGTTTGACATGTCTGGTGTAGGTTTTCCTGCTTAAAGAGGGGTCTAGACTAGAAGACCTCCATTCCTTCCAGCTCTACTCTACGCTACTCTACTCTCTATTCTTTAAGAATATTTAAGAATAAATCAGATAATTGGACTGGTAACATCTGAGTTAACCAGAAGCTTTACTTGGCAGGAATAGGTGTTTCTGGCACTGCCCTATGAACAAAGTACTAAGAAGGTACTAAGAAGGTAGCAATCTTGTAACATTAACTGTTAAAGGAGACTCTAGTCTACAGGGAACATTTTCCCTTTCAGTTCTGCAGACCACCAGGATATAGATACTTGCTCTATTTTTAAAGTGGAATTTAAATCTTCCTCAATGTTCCTGCAGAGACTGAGGGATTGCTCTTGCAAACAGAGAAACAACCTATTCTAGTGTTGAATTTGCTTAGCTCCGAGGCAGATCACTGCTTATTCTAACACAATGTGAAAAATTGCTACCATTGCCAACATAATTACAGAATCTGAAACAACAGTGATACAAAGAAGGAGGGGAGTGTCAAGACTTCCAACTATATGTGGAAACTAAATTGCTCCCATAAGAATGTAGAATTTGCTTTGGGGGGGAAACATTCACAAATTCTTGTTAAAGCAGGAATCTTATCTGCAATGTCTCAGAAAATACCTGCTTAGGAAAATCACTTATATTCCTCCTCCCTTCGACCTACATGAGCTACTCAGTTATTTTGAGCCAGTGGATTTTATATCAATTTTTGAATACATAAATAAAGTTAACAGAGGCACTGCGTGGGGGAGGGTATGTTTGCTCATTCCATAAAATGTGTGTTGTAAAACATAACACCTGTCACAACTACCCATTTCTCAGAAAACAAATTCCTGAAGGCTTAATAAAATATATATTCCCCAAATATGTGTCCAAGGCAGAGATGAATCTCCAAAACACAATGTTACCCCTTTGAGCCAAGTTTTCTACTCCAAAATCCCATTTCACAAAAAAGTAAGTGGATGAACACAAAACAGATTTGTCCAAGAAACTAAATACCGTATATGCCGGCGTATAAGGCGACCTAGTGTATAAGACGACCCCCGTCTTCGGCGCCGAGTCGCATGCCTAGAAAGTCATCTTATACGCCAGAAACTACCAGTATTTCCGGCGTGTAAGACGACTCAGCGTATAAGACGACCCCCGACTTTGGCGCCGATTTTAACCCTTGAGAAAGTCGTCTTATATGCCGGAATATACGATATATGACTGACTGACTGACTGACTGGAGATTTCAACGCTGATTGCTAAATACATTGGTTCCTAAAAGCACACTCACTCTACAGAACACAAACTAATGACGATTACAGAATACAGGCAGTCCTCGTCTTGAGACCAGTTGAGCCAAAATATACGTTGCTAAGCTCAATTGCTAAGACGCAGTTGTTAAGTGAGTTTTGCCCCATTTTACGATCTGTTTTGGCACAGTTGTTAAGTGAATCACTGCAGTTGTTAAGCCAGTGACATGGTTGCTAAATGAATCTGACTTCCTCACTGGCTTTGCTTGTCAGAAGGTCACAAAAGCAGATCACATGACCCCGGGACACTGCAACGGTCATAAATATGAACCAGTTGCCAAGCTCTGAATTTTGATCACGTGACCACTGGGAAGCTGCAGCAGTCGTGTGCTGCAACAGTCGTAAGTGTGAAAAACAGTCGTAAGTCCCTTTTTTACCCCGATACAGGCAAAAAAAAATTACCTACACTAAGACCACTATGGCTATGCTGTGCTTTTCTTTCAAAGAGAATTTGGAGTGTGTGGAGACACTGAAATAGCCAGAGAGAGAGAAAGAGAGAAAATAGAGACACGAGAAGTAGACACGAGAAAAAAAAATAAGAGTGGAAAGCTTAATGGAAGGAAACACAGGAGTGCATCATACAGGAGTCCCAATTTTCATGTAAGATACACTGAAGTTGAACATTAATCAAGCTGAAAATAACATATCCTTACTGTACAAAGTGAGCTAGACAGTAAATTAACTCTAGGGAGTTACACTTCTCCTCTTAGGAGTGCTTTTCTACCTAAGGTCATAAGCCAAATAAATGTCAGGCAGTTCATGTTACATTGACACAAGATTAGCTTAAAGGCAGGCAGTTTTTAGTTTCAGTGTGTTTACGTAATTGTACTATGTACCACCTACCAGCATCGAAAAGAGCGTCCTATAATGCAAAATCCTACTTGCTATCTCTTTCAAATCTTAAAGCACACCTTTGTTACAGCTTCCAGTTTTTCAAAAGAGCCACTCTGACAGGCACTTAGCAATCCATCCAATATTTCTTTGGGGACAACCTAGAATATAAAGTTGTAGTAATAAACATAGATACATTGTCCATCTGATATCACACAAAACCTTTTCTTTTTATGTTAATCACCACGACAATAAGAAAATACAGCTACACAGGGAAAAATCCTTAGGTCACAAGCAGTTTAGTCTTTTCTCCCCAGGTTTTTCCAAGCAATGTTAGGCAGAAGAGGGGGAAAAAAGTAACAGTAAGACAAAGGCATGATCTTAAGAGAAAAAGAAAAGGGAATCATGGTTAAATCTACTTTATACCAAACCATTCACTTTATCCATATTTTTTCTATTCTTCTTCATCCTTGCTTCCAGCATATACACAGACCACTGTACCATACCCTGCCTTCTCTACTTGGTGACTCACACTTGTATTCAATTCACATACATTCGTCACCTAGCCATACTTGATGCTGCATCTTCTAGCTCAGTAATGGTGAACCTTTTAGAGACCGAGTGCCCAAACTGCAACCCAAAACCCACTTATTTATTGCCGGGGGCCAGGTGGGTGTGGCCCACTGATTGGGCGTGGCTGTGGTGGTCATGGCAGACTGGGTGGGTGTGGCCAAGCTGGGCCCTCCCCTCGATGTTGCTCGAGGGAAGGGACGCCTGTGGGGGCTGGGCAGGGTTGGGGGAGATCCAGCAGGTCTCTGGCAGGTGGGATGGTGGGTAGAAGGCTAGTCCTGCGGGGTGAGGCGAGGCAGGGTGGGGGTGCGAAGCCCTACCACATTCATGCCATCTCAGGGCAAGGCAAGGCAGGGGCCGGGGCAGCTGCTGCCTGACACCATTGGCCCCCGCACACAGAGGCCACCGAGCGCATGGGGGCCGACAGTGTCAGTCAGCAGCCACAGCCTGCCGGCCCCTCGACCGGCACACTCTGGGGCTCTGCAGCCCGCCACCAGCAGTTCAGAGAAGTGCCCACAGAGAGGACTGAGTGCCGCCTCTGGCACGCGTGCCATAGGTTCGCCACCACTGTTCTAGCTTATGCTACACCAATATTTGTAACATTTATCTCAATTTCATCTTCAACCTACCACGAACATTCCTATACAGTTGATAACGTGACCAGCACCATTCGAGCCACAGTGGCACAGTGCTTCGAATGCAGTACTGCAGGCTGCTTCTGCTGACTCAGCCTTCCATCCTTCCGAGATTGGTAAAATGAGGACCCAGATTGTTGGGGGCAAATAGGCTGACTCTGTAAACTGCTCAGAGAAGGCTGTAAAGCACTGTGAAACGGTATATAAGTCTAAGCACTATTGCTATTCTGTTACAACAGTGCTGAATAAGGGGTACTTACAACTGGTCCTTGAATTTCTGGCTATCCCAGCACCCTTGCTGTCATGTGATTGTGACTGGGCAACTGCCTCACAATTATGACAAAGTGTCACATGTAAGTGATTACCATTTGCAATCTTTCCTGCCAGATTCCACAAGCAAAATCAATGGGGAAGCTAGCAGGGAAGACTGCAAATCACTCTGGTAAGTCTTCTGCACCTGCCACACTTATGCAGGCCTTCATACCCCCTCCAGTAGCAGCAACCCAAGCCCCGCCCCACTGCTTCTGCCCTGCCTACACCCTCCTGGGCCCTGAAGCAGCGAAGCCCTACCACATTCATGCCATACTGATCACCCACACACTCCCAATTTTCTATATATCCACGTTATTGGATATGTACAAAAGGACCTGGCTGAAGCATTAAACATTAAACAGGAAATACAAGTCATAAATCAAAAGAATGACCTAAAAAGTGATTTTTTGGCAGATCTACAAGAGATTTTTTTTTAAACCTTGAAGTAATTGGTATGAAAGAATAAAGAAGAATTGAAGAGAAATTCAATCTTATGACAATATTTGATTAAGGATTAAGCCTGCTTGAAATAAAAGAATTTGTTTATACTTCTGATGAAGGTAGGAAACCACTTCTTCATATTAATTCTTTTCTTCTTCTTTATTCGGTATTCTTCTTTCTTGCATTTTTTTCCTATTCTTTTTCTCTAAGTTTAGTTCACATTAGATTTTACCACTACAATTAAAATTCTTAATACAAATAATAGCAAGATAAAAATGTATCTCTCCCACATGAAACTCTCAGAGCATTATTCTAGGCAAGTCTTTAACAGTATGTGTGCAGCTTCTGAAGCCATGTCTTTAATGAAAAATCATAATTTTCAATCATCACTTTTACGACAGCAAATACATCATCTCGAAACAAGGCTTACCCCTGCAATTTCAATAACAATTTCCTCTGTCACTTCTTTTCCGCCTGTCAGTCGTGTCGCACTCTGAAGAAGCGTGATTGCTTTTCTCAAATCTCCTTCTGCCACACGAACAAGGTAATCGATTGCCTACATAACACAATAAATATTTAAAATAAAAGAAACCCCAAAGAAATCATACGGAGAAAAGGGAAACAGTGAATACCATTTTGCAAAGCACACTTTTTATCACATTATACTAAATTTGGAGCTTGTTAATAATCTGTGGTGGAACCAGGATGGGAGTGGAACTTCCATGGTTATTCTCCTTGATGTCTAACAACTTTTGAAATCGCCAGTCGTGGTATCCTTTTGGGATAGCTCATAAGACTAGGGTTAGGAATAAACCACAGTTTTATGGAGGTTTTCCTTCCTTTGGAGTCAGTTTCAGTTAGTCAGGTGGGACTGTTGAGGTTGTCTGGAGACAGTGCAGGTTTGGTGGGGGAGGAACCATCAACTCAATCCTACCAAGATTGAGTGACTGTGGATGTTTGGGCCACCTAGATTTGGGGATATTCTATTTTTAACCTTAGATGGCAGAATAAATCCACATTCGAAAGTGATGCACACTTCAGGAGTCTTCCTACACTATCAGCTCCTGCTCAATCAGCAGGTGGAAGCTGTACCAAGGAAGGCCTTTGCGCAGCTTCATCAGGTACACCTGTATTGTCCTTTCCTAAATCAAGAGGCACTTCAGGCAGTCAACTCATGCTCTGGTCATCTCACAGCTTGACTACTGCAATGCACGCTGCAGGGGGCTGTGCTTCAAGATCACCTGGAAGCTTCAACTAGCCCAGAATGAAGCTACATAGGCAGTGATGGACGTATTTCAGTATGTCCATGTAATACTTCTGCTTCACGAGCTGAACTGGTTTCCAGGTTGGCTTCCAGGTGCAATTCTAAGTACTAGATATTACCTATAAAGTCCTACATAGAATAGGGACTGGTTACTTTATGAATTGCCTATTTCCTGTGGTGTCTGGTTGATTCCAACAGTTGGCATGCTCCAAACTCCTTTGAGACACAATCCATCTATCAGGACCCTGGAAGTATGCCTTCTTTGATTCAGTGTTTGCCCACTGAAGAGAGGTTCCCCTTGAGATCCAGGTGCTTACCACCCTGATGGCATTCTGGTGGGTCTTAAAAGACTTGACTGATGTCCCAGGCTTTGGGCTAAGGTTTGGCGTCCCTTATGGGTGTGTGATATGTTTGTTTGACTGGATCTTCCTTCAGCTTATTGCTGTTTTTAATCTGGATTGTATATTTGTTGTTGTTTTTAGGCAGGTAGGCAGGCAGGCAGGCAGGCAGGCAGGCAGGCAGGAAGGAAGGAAGGAAGGAAGGAAGGAAGGAAGGAAGGAAGGAAGGAAGGAAGGAAGGAAGGAAGGAAGGAAAGGTTTCATTTATGGTTAGCCACAGATAATTCAATCCTCATTAATGCAGGTAATGCATTTCTTTCGGAAGTATGGGTGGAGAGGGCATGTTAAACTTCTATTGAACTTTGGTGACTGGAGTGTGAAGTCCAAATGTTTATGTACAATCTCCAAGTATTACATTTAAGCTCATCTTCCTAATCCTGGCTATTTGGAATTAGTATCAATGAAATTAGAGGTCCCGTTTTGGAAAGGTTATTCTAAGTCTGCTTCTCAGATGAAGGAACATACAATTAAACTTTATAAGCTGTATTTAATACAGCAGAGGTTTCTTTTCCCCTGTCCAAGGGGATCCTCCAGTACTGTGCTGCAGCTCTAAGCTGTGTGCAGGAACCTTTGGGAGGACAGGATATTCCATTCACAAACGTTACCTATTCTACTGGCAAAAAAAACCATTAATGAATAAAACCTTTTTGTTCACAATATTAAGACAAAGAATTTTATAATTAACTGGCATGTTACCTCATTGCTGATTATCACATTTTCCTTTTTAGCAATGTCTAGAAGTCTCTGGCATTGGATTTTGTCAGAAAGTGGCTTGAAACGAAATTTGGAGCATCGAGATGTAATTGGTTCAATGATTCTATCAAAGACAGGAAGAGAAACTCAGCAATTGGAGGACTCTGTTCTTATTTTCATGCAAGAGAGTGTCTTTCCACAACCTACGAAGGTTTCCCCGCCCAGTCGTGTCTGACTCTAGGGCACAGTGTTCATCTCTGTTTCTTAGTCAAGGGAGCCAGCATTGTCCAAAGACATTTTTTGTGGTCATGTGTCCAGCAAGATTATACAGCAAAGGCGCAGGGAACACTGTTACCTTCCCACCAAAGTGGTACCTGTTTATCTACATACATTTGCTTGCTCTCAAACTGCTAAGTTGGCAGGATATACATTTTCACGTATTAGCATTGTTATCACACTCATTTTTTTCCCGACAGTAGAACATAATTGTCTTTAAAATTCAAATGCATTCTTTGAGATAACCAAGTATAGACTCAGAATTTATGAATGGTCACATCTGGTTATTATCTGGATGGGAAAACACCAGGAAATCCCAGGGCTGAAGGCTAGAGTGGGAGGCTGAAAAATTAGCCAAAAATAGACTGAGTTATAAAAACATCTATAACATTCCCCAGAAAAATCTCAGCAATATACCCATGATGCTACCAAGAGATGAGTGGACTCAAAGGTGTATTTATCTAGTGTATTTTTCGTAAGAGTAAATAAATACAAACACACGCTGTAATTTATACACACCGGCTGATGTAATTACAGATAAGGCAGAATCGTGTGGTCTTAGATTCCTTCTCCATGGTGCGCCTTAAAGCTGCTTGAGCTGCCGAGGTCATAGAATCTGCCTCATCCAGGATTATGATCTTAAAAGGCGGGCATGGTCTGCCGCTAAACACAAACAATCACAAAAGCACGTGTGAGTCATTTATGGTGCTAGCACAAGCATTGCTGTCAACAGTCTACTGGCAAACACATTCTGACGTAAACATTGCTTACCATTCAGAGCCTACAGTGGGAAAAATTCTAAATTGAAACTTTCCCCATTCTGTTCCCCAACTTAACTAAATATTGTTGCACTGTGGAACTGTCTCACTGTTATTTGAAAGAGGCCACATTATTTTCTGCTAGAGCTTTTATTTCCCATGGATTCCTTTATGGAAAGTGTTGGCATTCACACACTGCAGGTATTTTTGTGACTTCCCCAAATTTGTCCATGCTTAACAAGGCCACAGTTTCGGGCCTTTTAGGAGGTAAGTTTAAGGGCAACATCTGATCCTTGAGCTTTACAGAAGCATAAGGCATCAATTTCACCTTTCAAAGGGGGATTTAAGAATCCAAAGGAATGTGATTTTAGCTAAAGTAGTTGTCTCTAAATCCCAGAAAAAAAAAGGAAAAAACCGGCAGGAAAAAACAGGCCAAATACTTTTCCTGCTTTAAATTTTCCATATGGCTTGTATCTCTCCTTTCTGCCTTAGTGTATTCAAAAGAGAATCAAAAAATTAATCTATTTCTTACCAAATTCTGATCAATAGAGTGCAAGAGAGATTACCCAAAGGGATAGTTAAAGCTATTTCAATTAACTGGAGGACTTAATTTAAGTATTTTAATAAATTACATTACATTTCACAGTGCCTACACATGGTCTATCGGAGACATTAGCAAAGATATGTAGTTAGTGAATGATAAATTTCCTAAGATTATACATAAAGTTCAGATGACTCACTAAGACATCATTTGAGAGCCTCATAGTGCAGTGCTGACTCGTAGCTTATTTTAGCATTACAAAGCAACTCATCTTAACCTGGAATAGAGTGAAATACTATCCGAGAGCGCTTACTCTGAACGATTTCCCGAAACTGTTAATTGAGCAAAAGTCTTGACTTTCTCTCGAATGACTTGTATTCCACGTTCATCAGATGCATTTAATTCAAGGACTCTCTGCCGGAACAATTCAGGACTATTTAAAACAAAAGAAATGTAAACATCTTTTAATAAATTTCTTAAGAAGAACTGCTAATCCTGGTTCACATTTTGAATTCTAATACAGTCAACCGCTATAGCATCCTTTCTGTAGAGTACAGGGACACAACTTTTATGTAAACATTAGTTTAGCCTGGATAGAGGGGAGGGAGTGAAGAAAAAAACTGAGGATTGTCCCATTTTTATTCTCTTTAGGGGGAAGAGAGAGAATCTGTCCTACTTTCAAGATTCTGTTACTGCATTCTATAATAATAGAAGAAGTAATAGAAAATGAAGAAGCTAAATTGCTCTGGGACTTTAGAATTCAGAAAGACAAGTACCTGCTACATAAAACTCCAACAACTGTTGATAAGAAAGAAAAAAAGACTAGACAGTGGGCATGGCAGTACTTGGAGACAGCAGAAGAGAAGAGAAAGAATTAGAGAAGATAACAAAATACAAAGACCTGCAAATAGAAACAGAATGACTGTGACAAAAGAAAACAAAGGTAGTAGCAATAGTAATAGACATTTTGGGTGCAATCCCAAAACATCTGGAGCACAACTTGAACACCATTGGCACTGACAAAATCACCATCAATCAATTGCAAAAGGCAATTTTACTTGGAACAGCTTACATCCTGCGATGATACCATTAACACCATGAAACATCCACATCTGCCTATCCTAGGTCCTTGGGAAGGATTTGATAGATGGATAAAAATGCCAAATGTAGTCTGAACATCTATCTGAGATGAACCATAACAATAAAAGAATTCCAATGTTCAAGCAGTGTCTGTTTCGCAAGCTGGTCTATCTTGAAGAGCTGACACTTCCCCATTATAGTGCCTTCCAGATGCATTGGGATTCAAATGCCCAGATTTTCCCAGGGGGCAAGGCTTCTGACTGAAATTCTGGAATTTGCAGTCCTACTACATCTAGAAGCTCAAGTTGTGGAAAGCTCAATTACAAGAATGTAAATTTTAGTTGACAACAGTTAGCATCAAAATACTTTTCTGCTCATTTCAAATCAAACCTAGTTTTGGGTTACTTCTGGATCAACTTAATGCCCAGAAATATATCAAGGGCTCTGTAGATACCACCCTTAATGCTCCCCTGATTTTATTAGTTATTTGGAATCTTTAATGAAAATAATACACGGGGAGCCATCATTCCCCAAATAAATAATCAAATTCAAGCCTAATCTAAATTTCCAACAATGCTTTGGGGATTCATACAGACTTCATGGGATTTAAAAAATAAAATAGGGGTGGTTCTTTGGAAATGTGCCCTAGGAAAAAAGATGGAAGTGATAGAGATCATCCTGGTGGACTAGAGAATCTGGTGAGAAGCAAACTGATCACCCTGCCTTTTGATAAAGCAGAATCTCTTATGCTCAGCAAGGCAGTTATTTCACAAGGCTGCTAAAATAGGGTCTCAAAATTCCAAATCTGCCTACTACAATAACTTGCAGCATTTAATCCTGCCTGTTAAATTCACACTCCCTTGTATGTTTCTGAAACAGGACAGAGAAACATGTTTTGGACAACATATCCCATTTTCCCTGGAGATTTGACACACAGGTTGGGGTTGATGATACTGGAATCCAAAACAATGTGTGGTAACTTTCCCATCACTGTCCTAGATATTGTATTTGCACCCATGTCCACATTTAGGAATTCTTCATTCTTCAGCTGGCCAACAATCCGCATCACAAACATACACTATCTATTTTATTCTTTATTCTGAACAGGACCCATTCTTACTGTGCTATAAAATTTCAAGATGTTCATGCCAGAAACACTAATGAGTAGAACAACGCATGTATAGAGTCAAATTCAATTTCACTGAACTCCATATTACCCAAAGAGTTCTCTAGCTGCTGCCAAAATAGTAGATGTTTTCCCAGTTCCAGGAGGGCCATAGAACAAAAGGTTGGGAAGCTACAACAGAAAGAAATTTTAAAAATATGATATTTAGTAAATACATACTTTCTTATTTTTCAAACAACCACAATTATAAGAAAAAATATTATTAGAGAGGGAAAAAATTCTGCAACTTGTATGTATATTTTCTCTACCTGCTGTTGCTATGTTCTATTTCAGGGGTCTTCAAACTTGGCCCTTTTATGACTTGTGGACTTCAACTCCCAGAATTCCTCAGCCAGCGTGCCTGGCTGAGGAATTCTGGGAGTTGAAGTCCACAAGTCATAAAAGGGCCAAGTTCGAAGACCCCTGTTCTAAACTTACTGAAAAGAAAGGCCAGTGGGTTTAACAGAACTTAATTCCAGGGAAATGTATAAAAGAATTGCAGAATTAATGGCCATATTTAAACAGGGCTGTAATATGACCCATCTATGATATTGTATTCTTTCCAACAATGAAATTAATGTACTTGCAGGCAGCTTATTCAGATTCAGAAAAGATTAGAAATACATGGAAATTTATAAATTACAATTCACACGGTAAAACTATGTTAGAGAACTATGGAATCTACATAGAAAGTACATTCCAACAAAATAGAGATGCAGTTATTCAAACATGTCTGAATATTGAAAGCAAGGCATTTAAGATAATGGTGAAGACTCAAATAAATATTGTAGGTTTGTGTTTAATGGTCTTTTCTTTGAGCAGATACCTATATAGTACCAAAGGGAGCTTTCAAAACCCCACCATGTTAACAAAAAAGACAAAAACAAAAAAACCTTAGTATTTTGTAGAAGATACTAGAACCAGAAACCTTCCAACATGCAGAGCAAGTTGCTTAGTTCTTTTTTCAATCTGAGCCAGTAAGATTTTTTCAAATAATTAATATTCTTAGGGAGAAGCAACAGCATTTTTTAAAATTATTGATATATATAATTTACAATTATTCTAAGTTGCTTTGTAAAGAAAAGTATTAAGAAACATAAAGAGGGACATAAGACATCATTAACAGCAGAAGCTATAAGCCACTCCAATAAAGTAGATTGCAAAGTATATTTAGAAATTTAACTGCTGCAAATTTTAATACCTTGCAATATGTAAACCAAGCTTTTAAGAAGTACAGTGTTTATTTAGTGATCAAAGTTACAACAGCACTGAAAAAAGTAGATTAAGACCATTTTTTCACATTTATAACTGTTGCAGCATCCCTGTGGTCATATAATCAAAATTCAGACACTTGGCAACTGCTGCTGCATATTTATGACAGTTGCAGTGTGCCAGGGTCATGTGATCACCTTTTGCAACCTTCTAACAAGCAAAGTTAATGGGGAAGCCAGAGTCACTTAACAACCATGTTATTAACTTAACAACTGCAGTGATTCACTTAATAACTGTGGCAAGAAAGGTCATAAAATGGAGCAAAACTCATTAACAACTGTCTTGCTCAGCAACAGAAATTTTGGGCTCAATTGTGGTCCTAAGTCAAGGACTACTTGTACTATCAAATGGCACATGCAATATCAATGGCAGTAGTAACTACAGTATGATAAAAACATTGCTGCTTTAATATTCAGGAAGCTGGCTCCTTTATTCACAATAAGCGTCTTTCAAGAGTTAAGGGTATACTTGAATTTTTTTTTTTTTTTTTTTTTATTGAAATTTTTCAAAAGTTTTACAAATAAAAATCCACCCCCCCCTCCCCAACCACCCCACCCCCCCCCCCGACTTCCCAGAACTGAATATAGGATTATTTAACAAATATTTTAAAAATAACATTTGCAATTTATAAAATAATTAATAATAATAATAAAAATCACAATAATAATATATATAATAATAATATAGATAACATAAACTTTAAAATGAATAATATATACTAAAAAAGAAAAAAAAAAAAATAAAAAGAGAAAAGAGAGAGAGAAAGAAGAAAGAAGAAAGTAGACGAAAAATAAAGCATATATATATATATATAAAAAAAATATATGAATAATAATACATAAAAAATGTATATATATAAAAAAGAAAAAGAAGAAAGAAAGAAAGAAAAAACAATCATTACAAATTATAAAAAGGCTAAATAATATTTTTCCATATCCAAATTATGTTGTATAAAATTTATCCATTTTTCCCATACCGCAAAAAATTTTTCTTGAGATTGCTCCTTTAAGAAAGCCGAAATCTTTGCCATTTCTGCCAAATACGAAACTTTATGAAACCATTCTTGTAAAGTAGGCAAAGATTCCTTCTTCCAATATTGTCCTATTAACAACCTAGCGGCTGTAATCAAATTTAACATCAATATAACCTCCTTAGCATCACAGTCAATAACAATACCTAGTAAAAATAATTGCGGAGTAAATTTTACCCTCCTTTTAAAAATTCTTTGAATATTCCACCATATCTTAATCCAAAAAGCTTTTATATGCTTACACGTCCACCAAATATGGTAATAGGTAGCATCCAAATATCCACATCTCCAGCATTTCGGCTGTAGATTAGGGTACATAATGGACATTTTCTTTGGGTCAAGGTGCCATCTATAAAACATCTTATAAAAATTCTCTCTTAAATTTTGCGCTTGTGTGAATTTAACATTTCTTATCCAAATAAGTTCCCAAATATCCATTGAAATCGTTTCACCAATATTCTGTGCCCATTTAATCATACAATCTTTAACTAGTTCAAGTTCTGAATCTAATTCCACTAAAACCCCATAAACTCTCTTAATATGGGTTGGCCTTTGATCTCTTACTTGTTTTAAAAAAATTTCATCTTCTCTAAGCCAGCCCATTTTACAATCCATCTTCCATCTATCCACTATTTGTCTATATTGGAACCATGAATAAGTTAAGTTTTCATGTGTTAATTCTTCCAAAGATTTTAACTGCCAGTCTTGGCCATCCCATCTTAATAACTGTACGTAAGAGACCTTGTCCATATTTACCCCTTTCCTTATACCTTCTATGGCATGCCGAGGTATAGCCCATAATGGTATTTTGAAGTCACTTTTATAATACTTTCTCCACACTCTTAGCAAAGAGTTTCTTATAATATGAGACTTAAAAACCCAATCCACTTTTTTATTAAATATTAAATAGGCATGCCATCCAAAAAATAGGTCCCAACCTTCCAAATGAAGTATTTCTGTATTTGTTAAATTCACCCAGTCGCTAATCAATGTCAATACTACAGCATCATAATACAATTTCATATTTGGTACCTTGAGTCCACCTCTCTCACGAAAATCTTGCATTATTTTAAGTTTCACCCTTGGTTTTTTCCCTGCCCAAACAAATTTATTAATACCTTTTTGCCATTCATCTAAATTACGTTCGTTCTTTAAGATAGGTAACATTTGAAACAAAAAAATAAACTTTGGCAGGACATTCATTTTAATAACTGCAATTCTGCAGGGTATACTTGAATTTTGATATTAGTTGTAAGCCAATGAAGAGCGGGCAATGGTACAAATTTTTCCCATTTTCATTTAATTTCCACATGAAATAATTATTTTAATGACTGCAGCACTCACATCAACTCCCTGTAAGGATTTCTTCAATACTGCCACAACTTCCTCTTGAAACGCAACATCATCCATGCATTTTGGACGGCTAGATGTTTAAAAATGAACACACCATTAAATGCTGTACTAATTACTCTTTAGAAATCAAAAGGAATATTACGATTATAGTATCATCAGTGCTCTATCACTGGAGATTTTCAAGAAAAGATTAGATAGCCATTTGTCTGAAATGGTACAGGGCAGGGGTAGGCAACCCTGGCTCTTTTATGACTCATGGCCTTCAACTCCCAGAATTCCTGAGCCAGCCATGCTGAGAGGAAAGGGAGAGGTTTCCCCTCACTATGGCTAACTCAGGAATTCTGGGAGTTGAAGTCCATGAGTCATAAAAGCCAAGGTTGCCTACCCCTGGTACAGGGTCTCCTGCTTAAGCAGGGGGTTAGACTAGAAGACCTCCAAGGTCCCTTCCAACTCTTATCCTTTAGCTCAAAAAGCTTTGCACCTCTTTTATTGTTTAGAAGTGTGAACATGTAGTTGCCACAATAACAGAATCTAAATTCCAAATATTAATGGTCTTAATAAGATGAAGGCAATCAATGATACATTATTCAAAGAAAAAAAATCAAAATTATACAAATATATAACTATTGTGTTATAGTTACTGAGCGTCCATATAATCTTTTCCAATCTCCTTAAGTGGTCCAGTGAGCACATATGGTAGTGTCATTTCAAGTAATGACTGAAATAATGCAAGAGTCTAAATATATT
This sequence comes from Crotalus tigris, assembly GCF_016545835.1. Lineage (NCBI taxonomy): Eukaryota > Metazoa > Chordata > Lepidosauria > Squamata > Viperidae > Crotalus > Crotalus tigris. The sequence goes on along the minus strand of NW_024100213.1, from coordinate 1,279,264 downwards.
TTAAAAAATTATTCCTATGAGATGAAGTGAAACAGAACATTGTACTGTACCGGCTCTATTTCAGGGCTTATATTTTCTGTTGAACAGTAACATTAGAAATAAATGAACACAAAGCACCAGAGCAGATCAAAGCAGATCATTGCAGGCTTTCATTTTTTCACAAAGTCCCGTATAGTCTTCTGCAAGCAGCTCCACCTGCACCCCATTGTATATTGGTCCTTCCTTAGCTATCTTAATTTTAATGGTAATACTGGTTTAATGATATTATATTATCATTTTTATCTTATGGTTAGCTTCCTAGAGTCACTTGATGGTGAAATGAATAGCATATACTTTTAATAAATAAACTCCCCTAACAATAAAAACATGGGCCAAACTTACTTTGGACTAGCATGAATATCCTTGTCAATAAGTATGCAGTCCAATTAAATGCAGAAGATCAATGAAAGACAGACACAGAAAAAGCAGACAGATCTGGTGGTTACAATCAAAAAGCTCTTTGTAACACCTCCTGGACAAGACATCCTCATTCCCCAGGAGTTCCAGTCTACACATTCATCCTCAGTGATTACATTACTCAGATTCCAAACCAGAGCAAAATTCTTACTATTTTTCAACCCAAGGACTGGGTCTGGGTTTCTTGCTCTCCCCACTGCTTCCTGCAGTTGCAGGGGCTCCCCGTTCTTTAGTAGAGAGAGGTTTAGCACTGACTGGACCTTTCAAAAATGCCTGCATTGTTGCTTTTTTTCACCGTAGCAACCTGTAATGGGAGGAATGGAAAAGGATTATTTATTTATTTATTTATTTATTTATGAGACTTATATACCGCTTTAAGTGCGAGCACTCTCTAAGCGGTGTACACCAGTAAGCAATGTATGTGTATGTGTATATGTATATAAATATATATATATATATATATATATTTTTACATTGCCCCCAACAATCTGGGTCCTCATTTTACCTACCCCGGAAGGATGGAAGGCTGAGTCAACCTTGAGCCGGTGAGATTTGAACCGCTGACCTGCTGAACACAGTCAGCTAAAGTGGCCTGCAGTACTGCACTCTAACTGCTGCGCCACATGTATTACTGGTCTGCCTTGAAAAATTATAGTATAAGTAATCTTCAACTTACAATCGCAATTGGGACCAGAATTTCCGTTGCTAAGCAAAGCCTTGTTTAAGTGAGTCACACCTGATTTTACTACTTTTGCTACAGATGTTATGAGAATCACTGTAGTTGTTAAGTGAATCACACAGTCATTAAGCAAATCCAGCTTCCGCCATTGACCTTGCTTGTCGGAAGTTGCTGGGAAAGTTGCAAATGGAGATTATCTGATAATGGGATGGTACAACCATCATAAATGTATGCTGGTTGCCCAGCCCCCAAATTTTGTTCATGGAGATGGGGTAACAGTTGTGCGAGGACTGGTCATAAATCATTTTTTTCAGGGCTACTGTAACTTTGAATGGTTACTAAACTAATGGTTTTAAGTCAAGGACTACCTGCATTACAACTGCTCTTGTAACACAATGGTTCCATTTTACTCAGTGTACTCAACAACTGTCCAAGACCTTTGGGGAATCACATTCATTATCCAGCAAGAGAGATCAGTGTCTACTATTCTATATTCTAATACACATTTAGAGAACAATAGGCCATGCATTTGACAGGCAATTACCATCACACACTGAGAACTTTTAAAGAAAAATACACAGAACCCCAAGATATGAACCCAAAGACATATGTAACTCAACCAGCTTGTTTTCACTCTGTTCAAATACATACCGTAGTAGGAGGCAAACCGTGTTAGTGTATAGTAGCCAAAAATCCAAAATATGGTAGCACTTTTCCTGACTAATAAACGTTATTAACAGACATGAGGCGGGTATGTGTGTTGCAGCTCACTTCATCAGATTGATGGAGTGGGTAACTCATGTAAGGTTTAAAAGGGGAAGAAGTGGGAAAAGACAAGATAGCTTAGGCCAGTGGTTCTCAACCTTTTTAATGCCGTGACCCCCCAACTGGTCGTAAGTCAAGGACTACTCAACCGGTCGTAAGTCGAGGACTACTCAACTGGTGCAGCACCGTTTGCAGAATGGGACTTTTGGCGGGCTCAGCAGGGCAGAGACAGCCTGGACAATTCCTATTGGCTTTTGAAAGCCAATAGAATTAGACTCTATTCAAGAGAGTCTATTCTATTGGCTTTCAAAAGCCAATAGAATAAAAGGGAGTAGCACAGCTAAGAAAAAGGGGGAAAAAATGGCGGACTGCGTTGTTTGGCGACCCCCGTGAAATGGTCGTTCCACCCCAAATGGGGTCCCGACCCACAGGTTGAGAACCACTGGTTTAGGCAGATGCAGATTATATGTGAGACAGATCTGGAGTAATTTATCCATGAACAATCGCAACACATTGAAACATCCATTATGTTTGTTGAAACCTTTTGAAACTGGCTGAATTCTTCTAGGTTCAGCAACATCTCCCTCCTTGACGCAGTCGAAGTGTCTTTTTTCCAAAATGGTCGCTTGAAATCTGCACCAGGAGGGACTTCAAGAGGGTAAAAGCAGGGCAAATGAAGTCACTTTGGGCAATTACCTCTGCCTGTAAACCCGTGCAGCTCACAAAGTCCGTCAGAAAAGGTGCTACCGGTTTCATCCTGGTCTCTCACTCGGTCTCCTAACAGAACAAACGCGTCTTATGCTTTCCCACCTGTCTCTATTTAATCAAAAGGCCTGTTCACACAACCGGCCAGTGGGGCTGAGTACCTCGTGGCCTTCTTCCTAACCACTTGTGTGAACCAGCTACCATTAAGGCTTCGCAGAATCCCCCCCCCCCTACGTTGCACCGTGAACCCGTGTACCGTATTGTGTGAACGAGTCCTTCTCCAGAGACTCCCAACTTCTCTGGAAGGACAGAAGGGGCGGGGCGGGGGCGGAGCCACCCCAAAGAACAGGCCCAGAGACAGAGAGTGGTCGAGTCCACAGCGGTGGGCCCGTTTCTAATTTAAAATTGCATGCGGGGAAGACAAAATACCGGAGCCCATCGTCCGCAGCCGCTTCCCGAGAACCACTTCCGAATCTTTCGCGGATTCTCCCTCAGCGCGCCTTACCTTTCAATTCCCGCCAAAACCAGTCTTTATCCTCGCCCCAAAGGCGGGGCCAACTCCGGAAGGATACGAGGCACTCTAAGGGAGCTAGCGCACCATAGAGAACGCCCTGTGGGCCGGACTGAAACCAGAAGCTAGCCTCCTGACGTATCACGCCATAAATTATGTCATCTACTGCACTGACGTCACCTAGAAAAAAAAACCAGGCCCGGTTTACAATCTAGAGGTGCGCATGCGTGGAACTGCAGCTCCTCCCTCCTCCCGTTAGGACACAGGTGCGAGTCACCAAAGGTCATATGCGAGAGATGCGCAAGCGCACTTTCGTCTCCGCCGTCTTGTATTAGTGATGTCAGGCTTCCCGCAAAAAAAAAAAAAAAAAAGAGCAAAACCGGTGTTGAGCAAGCGTACTGAGGGCTTTCGGGTTGTGGCTTCTACCATTCCTACGAAGCGTGATGTTGTCTTGCATATTTGCCAGAACTCAAATGTGCAGTTTCTCAAGGAACTTTAGCACACATATATGCAAGAACTATATACACCCACGCAGTGACATCCACCTGTCTTAAAGCAAACCCAATATCACTGGAAGCTTCTCCGCTATAGCTTTGCACGAAATCATACATTATAAATTATATTCATTTAGGCAGCACTTGATTTAATTTATTAATAAATAAAGAGTCTCAATTTATTTAACAAGACCAATGGATGCAAAATGACCTTTACTCAGAAAACATTACGTTAACAGTAATGGCCAAAATTGTGGAAACCTTTTGGGAAAAGCGTACAATAGAAATGCCACCTTTGGTTAAGTTTCCACCAATTTTTCTTCTAGTTTCTTTATAACTGTAGCTTTGTTCACTTAATAATACTATTTTACATCGCTTTCTGGGCAGCCAGTCAATTCTTTGCATCATTACTTTAATTTTATTACATTTCACTAAATGAAAGAAAAAAAAACCCAACCAATCTGATAGCAATCACATAACACATTGACAAATGTCCTCCTCTCAGCTTCAATACATGACATCAATAATTGAATCCTACTGTGATCTGATTGGCTCATTGCCAAAACAAGATGACAGCTGATTGGCTCTCTAAACACTCACACTCATTGGCTACAATCAGATGAAGGAAAGCTACCTGATATCAACCTAAGCAAGTTGTGCTTCCTTTTTCTGGTTATTTGGCTATAACTTTTCACAGAATACAGTACAGATAATTGAACAAACTATGTTGCATTACATTCTTGATTAAATTATCTTTCCATTGATATATAATTTTATGGTACTACTCCAAAAAAAAGTGGTATTAGACATCAAAGCTCAAAAATACACTTTTCCCAAAAGGTTTCCACAATTTTGGCCACTACTGTACACTGGTTTTATATATCTTATGCTAAAGGTTAGATAAAAGACCTTGTGGCTATTACACATCCACTATAATGACCTCGATTACAGTCAGTGCTTTTTTTGTAAAAAAAAAAAAGGTGCCGGAACTCACACAGATCATACAACCCGCCTTGCCTACCCTACAAGGTTCCATCCAAAAAAGGTGGCGGAACTCTATGACAAAAAAAGTCCTGATTTACAGTTAACCTTAGCTTTTGTAGCTTGACATGCGCTAATTTATATACATGTCCTAATGTATATAAAAACTACATACATCTTTACAAACCATATAGAAACTTTTGTCAGTTTATGATTGGGCACACTGGGCAAACCCAGAAAATGGATTAATCCTCAAAGCAATATACAATATATAAAATATGAAGTAATATTGAAATAATGAAAGCAATATTGACTAAACAGAATAGTTAAATTGAAATTAGGAACAGCAATAATTGGGCAAATGTTGTATAGAGAAGATCCACCTTCTGGGACATTAAGAGGGATGATACAAGCCATCATTCCAAGGGAAATTGACCAGAACAATAGAGCAGCTTTAAGATGTGGATTTAAATCTCCAGAAATCTTACTCCCACACATCTTAAAGCTGTTGAAATTGAGAAAAACAGAGCCCCCCCTCCGAAAAAAGAAAATGGACTGCAGCCTTTTAGACCAATTGCAGTTTTTGAGTAGTCTTCAAAGGCAGACTCATGGAGAATGCATTGCAGTAGTCTAGGAGGAAAATGATGAAACAAGATGTTTATCCTTAGAAATGAATAATGTTAGCAATAGGTTTTCCTTGGCATCTCTCCAACACTGTTGGAACTACAGGCCCCAATATTCTAGCGAAAAAATTGTGTAGCCCCAACACTTATATCTAAGGTGTCAGGTTTGGAGGCACTCAGGAAGGACTCAATCAAAAGATTTTTAAACTACTCTGCTGGCACGGTAGACGGAACAGGTTCTATAAATGAAATGTTTTGCACCTGTATTACTGAGCAAAAGTGAAAGTGCAATCCAATAATTCAGCCAGACAATAGAAGAATTGTTGGAAAAGGAACTCTATGATTGCACAAAGCTGACCCCAGACTGAGTGTCTATAGCAACAATAGTTTATCAGAAACAGCCTGCAAACTCAAATAACATCATTTCTGAAAAAGAAAAGCTGTAATTCAGTTTGGGGCAATTTGAAATGTTTTTGTTCCTATTATTGGACAAAAGGGCAGTGTTCTGTATTAAATTAGGCCATCGTGCGTAAAGGGCAACAAAGGGTCAGTATTATTTATATTTTTCTAGATTTTGAAAACTAAGATCCCTAAAATTTGGGTTTTTAGATTATCAAGTCAGGGTGGACCCTTGTCATCATTACAACTTAATCTAGGAGCTTTTGGTTTTCCAGTTCTTCTGAAATTATACTTTTTTGTTGATGAGTGATAAAATTAAACAGTTAAATTACATTAAATAAATAAATTTAATAATCCTAAGTAGGAATGATACAGCTTCAGAGGAGAGGGGAAAATTCATCTGTTAAAGGTCATTTCCTGCATGATAAGATCCGATTTTATTTTGCTTTGGTCAGGTTTTAAATGCTGAGTTTGCATCAGGAAGGTTTCCCTTTCTTGATTCTAGCCACATCATGTATGTGGCCTGGCAACCTCTTTATTCTTACATGCTCTGAGTGGCAGTTCTACTAGGAGTCAAAATAGGCAGTCTTCCCAATATTTTATGGCTTACTTAGCTTCAACTGTACAATTCAAGCAATTTTATGTTCATTAACTTCTCAGAATTATAGTTAACCTTAATATTAACTTTTTAAATCTGTAATGGTTTAAGTTGACTATCTTATTATTAGTGTTGATAGTGACTGGTTTACATTGTATGTTGTTGTTGTTGTTAATTGCGAAGTCGTGTCCGACCCATCGCGACTCCATGGACAACGTTCCTCCAGGTCTTCCTGTCCTCTACCATCTTCTGGAGTCCATTTAATTTCACACCTACTGCTTCAGTGACTCCATCCAGCCATCTCATTCTCTGTCGTCCCCTTCTTCTATTGCCCTCAATCTTTCCCAGCATTAGTCCCTTCTCCAGTTGGTCCTTCCTTCTCATTAGGTGGCCAAAGTACTTGAGTTTCAACTTCAGGATCTGGCCTTCTAAAGAGCAGTCAGGGTTGATCTCCTCTAGGACTGACCAGTTTGAATGCCTTGCAGTCCAAGGGATTTGCAGGAGTCTTCTCCAGCACCATAGTTCAAAGGCCTCCATTCTTTGGCGCTCAGCCTTTCTTATGGTCCAACTTTCACAGCCAGACATTGCAACTGGGAAAACCATGGCCTGGACTATACGCACTTTTGTTGTCAGGGTGACGTCTCTGCTTTTTAGTATGCTGTCTAGATTTGCCATAGCTTTCCTCCCTAGGAGCAAGCGTCTTCTAATTTCTTGGCTGCAGTCCCCATCTGCAGTGATCTTGGAGCTTACATTGTATAAATACTGCTATAACTAGCTAATGTGGGGGAGGAGGAGGAGGAGGAGGAGGAGGAGGAGGAGGAGGAGGAGGAGGAGGAGGAGGAGGAGGAAGAATCCAACAATGTTCTGTTCTTGGCTGAGAGTTGTTTTAAATGCTTCAGAAATATAAATTAAGTTTATGCGGCATACAGAATTCCCCAAAGGTATACAGGCAATATTTATTATGTTTTCTTTCAAATAGAGCACTATAGCTATCTAAAAATAGCCCTCTTTTATTAAAAAAAAACCATCTTTTAGCCCCTTTCATTCCACAAGGCATTTTAAGCAAATCCATTATTACACAAATAGAAGGGTTTTTATTAAAGCTTGGTTGATTCTGTTGGCATTGGTGGTTTTAGAAAGTGGATATTGTAATAGGGCCATAACTTCGAGTGCATTTATGCACGTAGTTCAACTGCAGCAGATGATCTGCGATATGTTTTCATTACAATATTTACTTTATAACTGAGACAGATGATATATATATCATAAATATATTTATTTATTTATTTATTACTGGAAGACCAAGTAAAATGAAAAGGGAGAGCAGATTTGATTGGAATGGATTATTTAAATAAATATGTATTACAAAGAGTGCTCAGGATTTGTTTTCCGGGCTGCATGCAAACAACAGAAACTTTTTGGATAGACTGGAAATCTTATAGGGTTTTTTTTCTGAAAGATTTTTGGATTTGATGTGAGGTATTCATAAAATAGATGAGAGAGAAACAATAGGAATGTAATTGTCTAGAACTAAGGAGAAATTTCAATTAATGGGTGAAACAACTAGCCTCCAGAAGTTGTAGAGACTCCAACATTGGAAATTTTAAAGAAGTGATTGGACAACCATTTGTCTGAAATAGTATAGGATCTCCTGTTTGAGCAAAGGGTTGGACTAGAACAGGGTTTTTCAACCTTTCACCCATTGTACCACTTTTAGGATATGGCAATATCCGAGTACCACCAGTCGCCTAGCAAGGTGTCAAAAACTTAATGACAAAAAAAAAAAGAAAAAGAAAAAAGTGATAAAGTACAGGTAGTCCTCGACTTACAACAGTTTGCTTAGTGACTGTTTGAAATTACAATGGCACTGAAAAAGTGCCCCCCAAGCCACAGCTGAGCAAGACACCTGCCTGCCCGCCTGGCCGCACTCTTCCTCATGTCCAAGGTTTTCGTTGTTGTGAGCATTTCTGTTGAGGATTGGCAGTGGGGTGGGGGGTGTTTGGTTTTTATTCCTCCCGTCTGCTGGGTGGTTGCAGCAGGTTTTCATCACTTCACATGACCCTGGGACACTGTGACTGTCATAAATATGAATCAGTTGCCAAGCATCTGAATGTAAATCACAAGACCCTGGAGATGCTGCAACATTCCAGCTGATTGTCGCTTCTTCTGGGCTCAGCAGAAGGGCCAGGATCAGTGCTGCTTTCCAGCTGATTGGTGCTTCTTCAGGGCTCAGCAGAAGCACCAGGATCAGTGTCGAGCTCCAGCTGGAGCCTGGCGCTGATCCTGGTGCTTCCGCTGAGCCCTGACAGCCCTGCAGTCCAGCGATCTCTCGCTCAGGCTTGTGTGGTGCTGCCACCGGTTCAGCACATTCTGCTCCCCCGCTACCACTTTTCTAGGATGGTCGTGTATCACCTGCCAGGTGCCAATGTACCACAGATGGTACCCGTACCACTGGTTGAAAAGCCCTGGACAAGATGACCTCCAAGATCCCTTCCAACTCTGTTATTTTGTTGAAAAGAAAGCCAGAAATCACTTATATTTAGTTTCTTTTTTCTTGCCCTTTTTCATTTCTTTTCTTTTTAGTTTATCTTTTACCATATAAAAAGTCAATAAATATAAGGATTTGCTTTCGTGTCTGATGTCCTTAATATCAGAAGGAATTTTTTTCTTGGAAATATTTTTTTCTTGGAACTGGGGTCGGGGTGGGGTGTGTGTGGATTTTAAAATGTAAATTAAGTAAATATTGAGTGCATCCCCTTAACCCCATCCCAACCCTTGTACCATAATCTTATATAAATAATGCATTTTTCCTTGGGTTGGAAAGGTTGAGGTCAAAAGCAATAAAATTTGCTTTCTCATTAAGATTTTGGTAGTAATTATGCCTCCTTCCCTCATGCAGTACATAATGGAGGTTTTGTTATTGCATTATTGATTTATTTCTCTTTGTAATTCTGTCAAACTGATATACCAGCTGGACTCCAATCTGATATCAGAGCAATAATATCCATTTGATTATCTAGTAAAGACATCTGTAGACCCCCAAGAGATCCATTAATGGGCAGCTAGGCCTATATCCAGTGCGAACTTTTTTCTGGACATCTGCAGTATCTTCTCTAATTTAGTTTCTCCTTTGGGTGTTATTCTCCCATTTTAAAAATGTGTGCTTTTTCCTCTTTTTCTCCATTTTGCTCTAAAAATGGCCACCAGCCATTCAACAGTTGGCTTTATTTTTAAATCAGGGTTTCCCTTGTATCACAGGGAGCACCAGGATGTATATAGTTACTATCCCATGTTTCCCCAAAAATAAGACCAGGTCTTATATTAATTTTTGCTCCAAAAGACGCATTAGGGTTTATTTTTCTGATTAGGTCTTATTTTCAGGAAAATATGGTACTAAATGCGTCCGGCTAATGATCTTAACTGGGGCTTATTTTTGGGGTGGGGCTTATATTACAAGCGTCCTGAAAAATCATGCTAGGGCTTATTTTCCAGTTGGGTTTTATTTTCAGGGAAACACAGTGTGTTTGTCCAATGAATTAGACATGAATCAGTCTCACAGAATCTTATAATAATAATAATAATAATAATAATAATAATAATAATAGTAGTAGTAGTAGTAGTAGTAGTAGTAGTAGTAGTAGTAAAGTTGGAAGAGACCTTGGAGGTCATCTAGTCCAACCCCCTGCTCAGGCAGGAAACCCTACACCATTTCGGACAAATGGCTGTCCAGTCTCTTCTTAAAAACTTCTAGTGTTGGAACATTTACTGCTTCTGGAGGCAGGTTGTTCCACTGATTAATTGTTCTCACTGTCAGGAAGTTTCTCCTTAGTTCTAGGTTGCTTCTCTCCTTGATTAGTTTCCACCCGTTGCTTCTTGTCCTGCCTTCAGGTGCTTTGGAAAATAGCTTGATTCCCTCTTCTTTATGGCAGCCCCTGAGATAGTGGAATACTGCTATCATGTCCCCCCTTGTCCTTCTCTTCGTTAAACTAGACATACCCAATTCTAGCAACCGTTCCTTATATGTTTTAGCCTCCAGTCCCCTAATCATCTTTGTTGCATGTTGTTTAAATATAGTCCTCAACTTATAACCATTTAGCGATTGCTGGAAGTGACAATGGCACTGAAAAAATGACTTACAATTGGTCCTCACATTTATGACCACTGCAGCTTCTTCATGGTCATGTGATTAGAATTTGGGTGCCTGACAACCAACATGTATTTACGATGGTTGCAGAGTGCTGGGGTCATATGATTGTCGTTTGATACCTTCTCAATCAGTTTCCAACAAGCAAAGTCAATGGGGGTTAGTAAGAACACACACGCACACACAATCCTTTTTACTATGCCCCCCAAATCACAAGAATGAAACTCAGGAAAAGAAATACAGAAACAATGTTTCACTCATGAAACCCCTGGCTATTGCAAAGAGTGGAAACATTGAATCAGGCCTGTTGATTCACAAAGAAAGCTCAGTGGAGGTAATAGACAGACTAAACATAAGGGGGTAAAATTAATTACATTGGTTTGACAGGATTAAAACCCAAGGAAATCAGTATTTTAGACCCATTGCTAGCTTTTGCGAAACAAGCTAAAGAAATCTAATAACAAAAGCACACAAAGCAAACCTCCAAATTACAAAATGCTGTAAAACTGTATAAAAATCCTTGTACTCATCCAATCAATTGGTCAGCTGTCCCAGAACTGCATGCTGTTGCTGGTTCTAAGAAAGACCCACTATTAGAAGCGACCACAAAGGCTAATCCTCTGTTACATGCATGAAAAAAAATGATAAATGAGAGCTGATTGTCCAGCCTCTTCTTTTTCACTTTACAAATTTTATTAGTTTATAAAATACAATATAAAATACAAAGGAAAATTAAAACTAATAGAAAACTAGGGGAAGGAAAAAGGGAAGAAGAGAAAAATAAAAAAAGGCATTGACCTCCAACTCTTTTTAGCACAGTAAAAGATAATAACATTAGAATCTCAACTTTTTTACTTTTATAAATAGTATATGCTAACAATTTCTATGACCACAAACCTGTCTAATCAGCAAAAACAAAATCAAAGTTTCAGGGTTTTTCCCCATCGTTTCCAAATAGAAACAAAATTAAATATATTCTCTTCTTTGGATAAAGGAATCAGATGATTCCAGCCTCTTCTTAAAAAGCATTGTGTGTATATATCTATATCTATATCTATCTATCTATCTATCTATCTATCTATCTATCTATCTATCTATCTATATCTATATATATAAAAACAGGCACTGATCTAAACACATCCTGCAGCCGCCATCTTGACTTTCTTGGTTACACCTCATGGACACCCCCGTATGTAGAGCTACTGCCATTCTTGTTGTACAAAGTCATTCCAACATTTCAGCTCCAATCTTTAGCTGGAGGGGATGGATTCATTGTCAGAAAGATCTGTCTCTGCATCAAAAACAATACTATAACAAGGTGGTCACTATGTTCCTCAATAAGATGGTCAGTCTGAAACAGGAATGCAGTCTTTTTAGCCACAACGTTGTCAGGCTGGGCATGTAGAATAAAAAGGACCTTGCATTAGGCTGCAGTCATCCATCCAAAACAGGTTTGTGAATTGTTTTGAATTTCTCCAGCCCTAGAAAAACAATACAGGATTAAGTCTTTGTTATTGCTGATGGTGCATTTCCTATCAGGATGTGTTTCCTGTATCATGATTATGTATTCAATATTATGATTTTGTTTTCATTTGCAAGAATAATTATAAACTGAAAGCAGAGACAGGCTTTTTTGTATCTCACAGATTAATTGCTGCAATTTGGGGGGGGGGGATTTTAAGCCTTCAAGAAGAAGGGGATATGCAGAGAGGATGCAAATTAATCAAAATAGTGGTCAGGACTATGGGATAAAAACCTGCCCCCTTTTAATATCTTTCATGGATATTTGATGGTGCAGTCAGGGCCACCATCCTGAATTTTTTTTTTTAAACAACCTTAGCCCAAATATCCCTCAAAATAACAAGAAGGGAAGGAACACAGTTTATTGGGCAAAAGAGAGAGAGAATTCTTCTGCCTACGTAAACTCATATTTTACTTGATGTTTTCTTTCTTATGAAGCAGTGCAGTAGTAAGTCTATACTGATAAGATGTGTTTCTGTTCTGTGTCTCTGAAGTAGCTTAAATTTAATATGAGGCCTACCACATACTGTAGCTTTTATCAAAAAAAAAAATAAATGCTTGGAGTTGTTTAGAGTTGAGCAGTATAGAAATATAAGAGAAAGATAGACAGATAAATTGAATTATAGTCAGAAACAGAATGAATTATAGATAGAATGATTGATAGCTAGATAATGATAGAATGACAAAGATAGAATGACTGAATGATAGAATCATAGAGATAGAATAGACAGAATGATTGAATGACTAATTGAATGACTAATAAAAATTCTCCAAAGCGCCTAAAGGCAGGACAATAAGCAACGGATGGAAACTAATCAAGGAGAGAAGCAACCTAGAACTAAGGAGAAACTTCCTGGCAGTTAGTACAATTAACCAGTGGAACAACCTGCCTCCAGAAGCGGTGAATGGTACGATACTGGAAGTTTTTAAGAAAAGACTGGACAGCCATTTGTCTGAAATAGTATAGGGCAGTGGTTCTCAACCAGTGGGTCGGGACCCCATTTGGGGTCGAATGACCATTTCACGGGGGTCGCCAAACAATGCTGTCCGCCATTTTTTTTCCTTTTCCCTAGCTGTCCTACTCCCTCTTATTGGTGGCCACACCCACTTGGGGGTCACCACAACATGGGGAACTGTATTATGGGGTCACGGCATTAGAAAGGTTGAGAACCACTGGTATAGGGTTTCCTGCCTGAGCAGGGGGTTGGACTAGATGAATTATTATTATTATTATTATTATTATTATTATTATTATTATTATTATTTAGAATTACAGTTAGAAGGAATGACTGAATAAATGATAGGATGGATGGATGGATGGATGGATGGATGGGTGGGTGGGTGGGTGAGTGGGTGGACGGATGAACAGACAACAGGATTACAGAGTTAGAAGGGACTTTGGAGATAATAATAATAATAGTAGTAAAGTTGGAAGGGACCTTGGAGGTCATCTAGTCTAACTCCCTGCTCACATAGGAAACCTTATACCATTTCGGATAGATAGATAGATAGATAGATAGATAGATAGATAGATAGATAGATAGATAGATAGATAGATAGATAGATGGGTGGATGGGTGGATGGATGGATGGATGGATGGATAGGTAGATAGATAGATAGATAGATAGATAGATAGATAGATAGATAGATAGATAGATAGATAGATAGATAGATAGATAGATAGATAGATAGATAGATAGATAGAAACCTAAGGTTGTTTTCTGGGCACCTTTTGGTCAGACCTGAGTCTATCCTATTTCTTCTCCCTCCTGTTGATAATGACTGATAATGAACAATAGATCGAATGACTGAATGCTAGTTACAATGACAGAGGGACAGACAGGACAGCCTCTACAGTCCTTCCATTGTTTTGGATGCCTTCAACTCCCACCATCTCCAAACACCCAGGTCCATATGAATTACGCCAGGTGGAGAACGACTGCCTATTTTCCACGCACGCCACCTCTCTCTCCCTCTCCCTCTCCCTCTCTCAGGAAACACGTTTGCGGTGTCTTCCCACAGTCGCCTAGCCCGGCCAAAACCGCCTCCATTCCTTGAAAGCCAAACGGGAGGGGCGGGAGGGAGAAGTAATTGGACGGACCCGGGACTGACCAAAATAAAATTTAAAAAAAAGGTGCCCAGAAAGCACCCCCAGAGAGACCAACGTCTGTTTCCAAAGAAGCGGGGGGCGGGGGCGAGCCCTGCTTCCCCGCAGCCGGGAATGGTTTCTCCTGGGTCAGGCGACGGGAGACCCCTTGGTAGATTCCGCTCATTTCAGTCAGAGCGAGCCAAAGAGCGGAGCGGAGGAGAAATGCGGGCGCCGCGCAAACAGCAGCCGCCGCCGCCGCCGCCGCCACTGGCCAGTTAGCGGGCCGAGATTTGGGGTGGGGTGGGGTGGGGGCGTCCAAAATGCCTCGCGGCTCTGGAAACAACCTTGCCGTCAGCCAGGACGAGCGGGCGGGCGAGCCTCGCCGCGGGGGATGTTGCGAGAGCCGCCCGCGCTAAAAGCAGGTGCGATCCGGCAGGCTTTGTCGCGGTGGGAGTGGCACCCAGCATTGTCCCCGCGACGGCGGCGGCGGCGGAGCAGCCTCCCGCTCCGGCAAGCGTCTTGGAGAAGGTGCGGACTTGCGGTCTGGAGGCTGCGCCGTCGTTCCGGGTGTGAAATGCTGGTTTGGCTGAAAGAAGAAGAAATGTCGCATCGGGAACTCAGCCAGCGCCTGGCAACGGTCATCACCCATGTGGGTAAGGATGGCATCGCTTCCCTCCACCCGAGCTGCCTTCTGCCCGTTTGGGGGTGGTGGTGGTGGAGGGTAATCGCCGCCCTCTTGGCTTGGGTGATGCCCGGAAGGTTAGGAAGAAGCTTTTGTATGTTAGTATTACGGATGGATGGGGGGGGGGGGGAGAGAGCTGGGGAGGAAAGATGGGGGGGGAACGAAAGCATTTTTTATTTTTTTTATTTTTTTTTGCACTGCATGTTGGCCCAAGGTGGCTCCTTCATGGCCGTTTTATTATTATTATTATTATTATTATTATTATTATTATTATTATTATTATTATTATTATTATTATTATTATGGCTCATTGCATATTATTATTATTATTATTACTACTACTACTATTAGCCAAGTTGGAATGGATTCGTAAATTTTCCTCCGTGGATTCTCAGCAAGCTTAGGATGCTGTTGGCTTTTAATATCTTTTATTATTATTATTATTAATGATCCAAGAGGAATTGCCGTTTCTTTGGTTTTGAATAGAAATTGCCTCCCTGTTGCCCTTTAACTGATAAATTCTGGGAGGCAAAAACAGCTGCGGAGGGGAAGGGACGGGGGGGGAAGCCACACTGTGGCTCCCACCTCCCACAGGTGAACCTTTCCGCCATCGATGCTGTCTCTGCAATGGGAAGCAGGAAATCATCACGCTTGGCTTGGTTCCAATTGGTCTTTCATCCAACTCGGAGCACTGAATGGGGGGGGGGGCACTTTCTCTGTCGAAGCTCCTTAGTAAAGACAGCTGTGCCACGGGTGGCATCTTGCAAGGAAAGCACCGCTGAGTTGGAAAATGCTCCAATCCCAGCCCGCAGAGTTTTTGTTAATGTATGTGTGTTTGTGTGTTAGCTTGTGTCTCCACTAAGTGCATAAAAGGAGGGGGGGGGGACAGAAATTAACATTCTTTGCTAATTCCACGTTTTGGTTCAAATGTTCCTGCAATGGAGTTTCCCAGCCCCAGCAACTTTAAGACTTGTGGACTTCAACTCCCAGAATTCTCCAGGCAGCCTGCTAACTGGGGAATTCTGGGAGCTGAAGTCCACAGGTCTTAAAGTCGCCCGAGGTTGAGAAACATCGCTGTAGAGAATATTCCTTTTCCTATACAGTGTTTCTCAACCTTGACAATTTTAAGGCATGTGGACTTCAACTCCCAGAATTCCACAGCCAGCATTGCTGGCTGTGGAATTCTGGGAGTTGAAGTCCACATGCCTTAAAATTGTCAAGGTTGAGAAACACTGTAAACCTAGTAGATTGCTTAACTTCTCTCTCTGGGTCTGTGGCAAATTGTTATAGAGCCGGGGATGATGGAAGCAAGGACTGGAAGATCAGGCTTTAATGACAGAAGGCATTTCTTGCAGACAGAGTCCAAAAAAGTCAGCCCCAGGTGGAACTTCCCCTGCACCATCAGAGTCGTCAACTTGATTTTTTTGACCATATCCTGCAAACACTTCTGCTTGCAGGCCTGTGTCATTGGAAGCTTGAACCGTCCTAAGTTGTTTATTAATCTCTCTAAATAGGCAGGTAAACAGAATGACTATTCTCATTTATTTTCGTCTTAAGGCAATGTTTCTCAACCTTGGCAACTTTAAGATGCGTGAGCTTCCAGATTTTTTCACCTGGGGAATTCTGGCAGCTGAAGAATCTTAAAACTTGCCAAGTTACATCTTAAAGAAACATTATCTAAGGTGAAGTTTTTTGCTTCGTTGTGATGACTTCATGGATTGATCCATCTATTTTCTTAGCTGAAGTAAGGAAGTGGGTGGTTACTACCTTCTTTTAGAATATTGGTTTGATTTCTAATCTAGTTTACCGCTCATGGATTTCCTGGTGGTGTCCCATCCACGTGTTTTTTTGGATTGGTGGTTTTCAACTTCAATAACTTTAGGATGTGTGGATCTCAACTCCCAGAATTCCTTGGCCATAATGCTGGTTGAGGAACTCTGGGAATTGAGATTCAGTCAGGAGATCCCAGCAGGAAATTTGTAATGATCAAAGTCCTATCCTGGATATTCATGGGGGAATGAAAAAAGTCAAGACTTTCTAAATGATTATTAAGATTGATGGGATATTTCTTTCTCTTTATTTCCAATACTCTTAAATTATCTGAACAATAGTTTGTCAATAATGTTTAATTCATACTATATTGATATCATTATATCAAAACAATATAATGCCTCAAAGTTTATGCGATAATAAGAACATAGGAGAAAATTAAAAGGAGATAAAAATGTCAGAGGTGGTCACACAATGAAAGCCTGTACGCACATTAAAAAAAAGGCAAGGCTTTGATTGTTCTATGGTAGTCGCTATCTTGATTTTTTTTTGACCCCTGTTTGGTGGACACCCTGTGGCCAGCTAAGCTATGACCTTCTACCTTGCTTGGAGCCAGTGGCAAAGCATAATTTTTACAGTAATCTAGACTGCCCTGGTGACGCAGTGGTTAGAATACAGTATTGTAAGCAAACTCTGCCTACAGCCTGCAGTTGGATCCTGATGGAGTTCAGGATTGACTCAGCCTTCCATCTTTTTGAGGTCGGTAAAATGAGGACCCAGATTGCCGGGGAGCAAATATCCTGACACGATAAACTGCCCAGAGAGTGCTGTAATGCACTATGGGGAGGTACAAGCAATCCTCGACTTACGACCACAATTGAGCCCAAAATTACTGTTGCTAAGTGAGATATTTGTTAAGTGAATTTTGCCACATTTTATGACCTTGCTTCAGCTGTTAAGTGAATCACTGCAGTGATTAAGTTATTAACACGGTGATTAAATGAAAGCTGGCTTCCTCCATTGTCAGAAGGTCACAAAAGGTGATCATGTGACCCTGGGACACTGCAACCGTCATAAGTATGAATCGGTTACCAAGTGTCTGAATTTTGATCACGTGACTATGGGGATGCTGCAATGGTCATTAAGTGTGAAAAACAGTCATAAGTCGCTTTATTCAATGCCGTTGTAACTTTGAACAGTCACTAAATGAACTGTTGTAAGACAAGGACTATCTGTACATAAGTGTAAGTGCTATTGCTGTTCTATACAGCACAGATGCTGAACTATTTTGACTCTGCTCACATGAGATTTCCTTCTGTCAATTGGCTTAATCCCCATAACATATTCTTTTTTTTAAAAAAAAAAAACTGCGCTTCCTGACAATTTAAGGCTCAAATCTCTCTCTACAGTAAGTGTGAAAGGTAATAATTTCTACTAATACGTTTCTCTCATGACAACAGCCCTATGTAAAACTTGCTCCAGAAGTAAAAGGGAAGATTATTAAAGGAATA
This sequence comes from Crotalus tigris, assembly GCF_016545835.1. Lineage (NCBI taxonomy): Eukaryota > Metazoa > Chordata > Lepidosauria > Squamata > Viperidae > Crotalus > Crotalus tigris. The sequence goes on along the minus strand of NW_024100213.1, from coordinate 1,261,336 downwards.
ATAAATTAAAGAGCTTACAGCTGGCTTTGTACAGAGTTGCTTGGTGGTCTTTTGATTTTTTCCCCAATATTACTGAAATATTGGATGGCACTCTAAAGCAGATCATCTAATAGAGCAGTGGTGGCGAACCTATGGCACGAGTGCCAGAGGCGGCACTCAGAGCCCTCTCTGTGGGCATGCGCACTGTCGCCCCAGTCCTAGGCCTTCAGCTGGGTTTTATAAAACCTTTTCGCTTTAGGCCTCCGTTGCTGTGTGCAAAAAAAAAAAAAAAAAGGTTCAATCAATCAGTCAATTTCAACTTCTCGGGGAAAAAAAAGATCTCACAAAGTTGGAATTGATTGATTGAACTTTTTAGTCCCACCCAGTCTGCTGTTACCACTGCAGCCACGCCCACCAAATGGGCCACGCCCACCCAAATGACCACACCCACCTGGCACCCAACGATGCATAAGTGGGTTTTGGGTTGCAGTTTGGGCACTCAGTCTCTAAAAGGTTCGCCATCACTGTAATAAGAGGTAGTCCTCCAAAATCAAATCTATGGAAACCTGCATAGTTATAAATTCAAGTGAGAAGTTTTTTCTCCACTTATGGAGTGTGTGTGTGTATGGGGTTTCCAGTGATATGAAATACCACAGGAACACATAAGCAGCCTTGTGGTGAGTTCAACCATTTCCAATTGAAAAGAAGGGAATACATGTTTGAAATTCCTGGATATTTCCTTGGGTGATCAATTCTGTCTTTCCTCCAAATGGGAGAACATTCAATTTCCTTCCCCTTCTGTGTCTTTCTTATCAATGACGTCAGGGTGGCAATTTATTGTGGAATATCACACACCTGGATTCTAGCCACTGCCGACTGCTGCAGTTTCAGCCTAATTAGGTTAATTTAGCTTGGAGATTTGTTGGAAAAACCTGGTTGTGCAATTCCTATGAGAGCCATTTTCGTCTTATGTTTCTCTAAAAAGTTGATGGGGCCATCCATTTCACTCAGAAGAGTTCCTTTGTGTGAGGTAGGCCTCCATCTAAATGTGATTCATAAGCAATAAATAAATATAAATAAGTAAATAAACTGTGGCAAGCAAAGGAGGGTCACTGATGTATCTCTATAAAGGCTGTTTCTTCTCCCTCATGACAAGGAGTTCTCAACTTACAATCACAACTGATTGTGGCTAAGTTTTTTGTGGCTAAGCAAGACAGTTAAGTGAATTTTGCCTCATTTTACATTTCTGGCCCACGGTTGTTAAGTGGGGCACTGCAGTTGTTAATCCCCAAATTCCCAAGTCATCAATTGATTTCCACACAAGATTTCCAGCTGTTTTTTTTTTCTTTGACCAAGATGCAATGGCGGAGGTTGGGTTTTATTTCCTTCTGCTGCGTGTCTTACTCTTATTCTTCTATCTGCCCCAGCACTCAATCTGGAGGAAAAAAAAATCTAGTAGAAATATATTCTTTTAGAATTTAATTGAGCGTGGAAAGGCAGGGAGGTTGATATTGATGATAGAAGAAAAGACATTCACATTTATTTTATAAGTACGTAAATCAGTGTTTCTCAACTGTAACTGTAAGATGTCTGGACATGGCTGGCTGAGGAATTCTAGGAGTTGAAGTCTACACATCTTATAATTTCTAATGTTGGGAAACACTGACATAAATAAATGCACGGATGCCAATACAGGTAGTTCTCAACTTACAACAGTTCATCTAGTGACCGTTCAACGTTACAACGGCACTGAAAAAAGTGACTTATGATGGCTTTTCACACTTAAGACCATTGCAGCGTCCTCGTGGTCACATGATCAAAATTCGGACGCTTGGCAACTGACTCATATTTATGACGGTTGCAGTATCCCAGGGTCATGTGATCCCTTTTGCAACCTTATGACAAGCAAAGACAATGGGGAAGCCACATTCACTTAACAATCATGTTACTAACTTAACAAATGCAGTGATTCACTTAACAGCTTTGGCAAGAATGGTTGTAAAATGGAGCAAAATTCAGTGAACAAATGTTTCACTTAGTAACAGAAATTTGGGACTCAATTGTGGTCATAAGTTGAGGATTACTTGTACTCCACTCACAAGAGGGGGAACAAAACAGAATAATTCTTCAGCAAAAATTCTTTATTCTGAAGCACCATTTGAAGGGGGAAGCTATCTGATTGCAAACCAGCATGTGTCAACTTATCAAAACGGAATGGAACCCTTCTTTAATGAAAATGTTAAATCACTAAAAATTCAAATAAATGGTACCAAAATGGCCCATAGCATAAGTCAAACAAGCAACATTCAATAAAAATAACAAATATGGTTTTTTAAAAAGCCAGTTTATACCAGGAATGTTGAGCACATTTCTGAGAAAAAAGATTGGACAAAATTTGTTTGGAAGGGCAAATCTTTCTTGCTTTCTCCTGTTGTTCTAACTACTTCTGAATATTTGGGCAGAATAGATTTAAAGGAAATACAAATAAATCTCCCACTAACCACCATCAATCTTTCTCCTAGCTTCAGGCCATGAGCCAGGTGCAAAAAACATTTGCATTCAGTCTCTTCCAACACTATTTGGTTACATTATTTGTCAGCCATAAAGGGATTATTATCACCGCATAAGCATTGAAAGGGCTGGAGAAATTATACTGGCACACCTTCCTCACTAGATTATTTTGCACTGTTGGGGTTTTCAGCAATTAGCTGCAAGTAGAATTTAAACAGTTGTTCTTTAGGTACTTAATATTGTTCGGTTTTATCCAATCCTCCCACACCCCAAACAAAAACCTTCTTGAAAGCTTCATTCAACAAAGTTCCATTGCAAGTTTCATTAAAAGCTTCCTTCTTTTAATACTTTAGTAACTGGGAAAATTTATCTACTAGTTTTATGTCTTTCCATATTAGTTGAGGACTCTGGCTCTCTTTAGTGACTCTAGGACAGGGGTCTTCAAACTTGGCCCTTTTATGACTTGTGGACTTCAACTCCCAGAATTCCTCAGCCAGGCATGCTGACCTAACCAATCAGAACACACCTCCACCCAATCAGAACACAGCCAAGTTCCCACCCAATCAGTTCATACCACCACTGGCAGTTAAAAGGAAGAAACAGCTAAGACCACACATTGCTCCTCGAAGCACGAAGCTGAAAGCACCAGCCTGAAGATGACGAATGGGACTTCGTCGAAACGTCACCAAGACACTTCCAATTTTACGTGGGAGAAAACCCAAAAAACCAAAGACCTACATACAAACACCCGCAAAAACCTCAGAAAAAAAATATATATATATATTTAGGTTGCTAACAGAATAAAGAGAGAACTATTTTGAGTTCCTTTAACTCTCTTCAGCCAGAATTACTCTTCTGAGATTCGAACCTGGGCTATCTGCATGTTAGGCAGTTGTTATAACCTCTAAGCCACAGGCTCTCTCTCACTTTGTTAGCTGTCAGGAGAGAGACAGGGGGAGGAGACATCACCCTGCCAACAAAAGTGCGTATAGTCAGGGCCATGGTTTTCCCAGTTGCAATGTATGGCTGTGAAAGTTGGACCGTAAGAAAGGCTGAGCGAAAAAAAATGAGGCCTTTGAACTATGGTGCTGGAGAAGACTCTTGCAAGTCCCCTGGACTGCAAGGCGATCAAACCGGTCAGTCCTAGAGGAGATCAACCCTGACTACTCTTTAGAAGGCCAAATCCTGAAGTTGAAATCAAGTACTTTGGCCACCTAATGAGAAGGAAGGACTCACTGGAGAAGAGTCTAATGCTGGGAAAGATTGAGGGCAATAGAAGAAGGGGACGACAGAGAATGAGGTGGCTGGATGGAGTCACTGAAGCAGTAGGTGTGAGCTTAAATGGACTCCAGAAGATGGTAGAGGACAGGAAGGCCTGGAGGAACATTGTCCATGGGGTCGTGATTGGTCGGACACCACTTCGCAACTAACAAAAACAAAATATGTATATGCGCATGCATATGTGTGTGTGTGTGTGTATGTGTGTGTGTGTGTGTGTATACAGTGAATGCACCTCATACAAGTAATCCTTGACTTATGACCAAAACTGAGCCCAAAAGTTCTGTTGCTAAGCGAGACAGTTGTTAAGAGAGTTTTGCCCCATTTTATGACATTTCTTGCCACTATTGTTAACTGAATCACTGCAAGTGTTAAGTTAGCCACTAGACTGTTAAGTGAATCTGATTTCTCCATTGACTTTGCTTGTCAGAAGGTCACAAACGGTGATCACCTGACCCTGGGACTGGCTGCATACTTATGACTGCAACCGTCATAAATATGAGCCAGTTGCCAAAACGTCTGAATTTTGATCATTTGACCATCGGGATGCTGCAACTGTCGTGTGAAATATAGTCATGTCGCTTTTTTCAGTGCCTTTGTAACTTCAAACAATCACTAAATGAACGGTTGTAAATCGAGGGCTTTGTGTGTGGGGAGGTATGTTTCACCACTATTATCAATCTCGGCTTAGTCATAGCCTTGATTAATATTTTTGCAGGAAAAAGAATAGGTCTATACCAGGGGTAGGCAACCTTGACTCTTTTATGACTCGTGGTGCTGGCTCAGGAATTCTGGGAGTTGAAGTCCATGAGTCATAAAAGAGCCAAGGTTGCCTACCTCTGGTATACTGTATATGCTCTTATCTGTCAAAGACAGGATGAAAATGTATTCATATGAAAACTGTATTCAGAATTTATTTAATACATGTTCCTGTCCTTTGTCTGGACCTCTCACCTGCACTTTAACCCTCAAGAGTCATATAACACCTCTTCTCAGTTCCCACATTTGCTCAGTGACAGATTCAGCCATGAATCATGATTTAGCTGTATCAGCTTAGTAGAGGCCAGAAAAAGGACACTTTTTATGGTGACGGAAATGGTTCTTTTCAAAAGTCTTTTACAAGCACCCATATCTTAAATGCTGTCAAAGTCCACTATTCCTCTGGCTATTGCATAACAGCTTTTTATTCCATGGGGATGGGATGGCTATTAGTTAACTGCAGAATTTTGCTTTATATTGATCTCTTAGCACCTGGCTCATCTTGCGGGGTAATCTGGTAAATGTTTCATTGGTAGATCGCCATGAAATTCCAGGACTATAAGCTAACCTGAAAATAATGTAAAAATAAAATCCCGGAAACAGTTACCAAGAAAAAAAAAACCTCAGTGTTTTAATAAAGTCTCCAGATGTGGAGCTTGATTATGGGAATGCTGCAACAATATTTAAGAGTGAAAAGTTGTCTCTTTTTTCAGTAACTTTGAAATGATCATTGAAGAATGGCTGTAAGTCAAAGGCTACTTATACTTACATGTTATTGCTTTTTTTAAATCAATTACAATAAAATGGTTTTGATCTATCTATCACTGGTAGCACAGAAACTAGCCAATAAGCCTAAAAGGTTTAATTTCCCCAATTGAACCACATTATTTTGAAAATCTAAACAGAAATCCTTTCTCTCTCAAGTCTGTTCAGTATAGGCTAGAAAACATTATGCCCATTTCTGCAGAGCAGTCAATCTTAAAATATATCAATTTTGTGTTTTCCTGTACTGGAAAGCTAGCATGGGTTGTGCCGAAAGACTTCCTCTGTTGCTTACTATTTTGTTTCCTTCCTCTTATGCTTTTACATGAGAATTACGGGCATCTGTCATGATTAGCAGCCATACTTTGCATTAGGAATGTAAGCTGAACCGCTTTATTAATGCTGCCGCATTGTACACAGCCGGATATGCCTAGGTCAGCTTGGATATTGTTTTATGCAGTTTTCTCTACCCAGTATTTTAGGCACCATACCAAATTAAAACTGGGGTTGATAGGAAAAACAAAACACAATCGCTATTCAATCAGTTATTCCAGCCTGATGACCCATTGTGCCTTCGGTTTTTGAATTTCCATCCATTTGAATCAGGATTATGGGTCTTTTCCCAATACTACTACTAAGCCCCATTTCACCCCCAGGTCAAGAATGAGACAGTCATAGGTGGTCTTTAGCTGGCTGGAGATTAAAGTTACTTTTAATAATAGTAAATAATATATTAAACTTGTAGGAGCCAACTTTGGAGGGCTCATGACAGCCAAACAAGGGAATTGCAATCAGTCTAATAACATTGAACTTGAGGATAGCGAAGGTGATAAAATGAGGGGCTCACATCTCTCTCTGCCCAATACTGCGTGTGTTGTTCACTGGGCCTGCTGAAGCATCTGGGTGGTCTTCAAGGGCAAGCCCATGTACAGAACATTACAGTAGTCAAGCTGCAAAGTGACCACGGCAGGGGTCCCCAACCCCAGGTTGTGGGCCTCAACCAGACTGCCGAAGCTGCAGGCGAGTGCACAAAGCATCATTTGTGCATAGGTGGGATTTAGGTTGCACATGCAAAACCATTCCCCCCCGCCGCCATCAAAACCACCAAAAGCCGCTGCCACTGGTCTCAGAAAGATTGGAGAGTCCTGGACTAGAGCAGTGGTGGCGAACCTATGGTACGCATGCCAGAGGTGGCACTCAGAGCCCTCTCTGTGGGCACGGGTGCCATGCCCCAGAGATGGCAACCATCCCTCTTCAAACAACCACCCGCTAACTTGCTGAGGTCCCATATGGCTGGATGCATCCCAGCATAGCTGGTTTCCTTTCCCCCCCCCCCCCGACGTCCCATCCCTCCTGGCCTCGCATGTTCTCCTTTTCCTGGACATGACCCACTGCATCACCTCCTCAGCTGTCAGCTGGCTATCCAGCTCAGAGGCGGCTTCTCTGAACTGCTGGTGGCGGGCTGCAGAGCCCCAGAGTGTGCCGGTCGAGGGGCTGGCAGGCTGTGGCTGCTGATGGACACTGTTGCCCCCCATGCGCTCGCTGGCCTCTGTGTGCAGGGGCCAATAGTGTGAGGAAGCAGCCGCCCTGGCCCCTGCCTCGCCTTACCCTACGACAATGGCACCCCTGCCCTGCCTCGCCTTTATCACCCCACCCCGCAGGATGAGCCTCCTACCCACCATCCCACCTGCCAAAGACCCCCTGGATCTCCCCCAACCCTGCCTAGCCCTCACAGGCGTCTCTCCCCACAAGCAACATCAAGGTGACCACGACTACCTTGGCCACACCCACCCAGTCTGCCATGATCACCACAGCCACGCCCACCCAGTGGGCCATGCCCACCTGGCACCTGGAGATAAATAAGTGGGTTTGGGGTTGCAGTTTGGGCACTCAGTCTCTAAAAGGTTCGCCATCAGTGGACTAGGGCACGAGTGACTGTCTGAAAGGCCCTCTGATCTGCAAAAAAAAAAAAAAATGCAACTGGTGTACCAGATTCCCACCTTATCTCGGCATCATCCAAAGATAGCTTGCAAAATGCATAAAATCTGCTAGAGTTTGTCACCCATTTAAAGACCCATGGATGAAGGAGACAGTATCTGAGAACACTGAGGCAGGATAGGCATGGAGCAGTGGAGAAAATAAATATTGTGCCAGTTTCATTTAGAGCAGTAGTTCTCAACCTTTTTAATGCCGCGACCCCCGACCGGTTGTAAGTCGAGGACTACTTGACCGGTCGAAGTCGAGGACTACTCAACTGGTGCAGCACCGTTTGCAGAATGGGACTTTTGGCGGGCTCAGCAGGGCAGAGACAGCCTGGACAATTCCTATTGGCTTTTGAAAGCCAATAGAATTAGACTCTATTCAAGAGAGTCTATTCTATTGGCTTTCGAAAGCCAATAGAATAAAAGGGAGTAGCACAGCTAAGGAAAAGGGGGAAAAAAATGGCGGACTGCGTTGTTTGGCGACCCCCGTGAAATGGTCGTTCGACCCCAAATGGAGTCCCGACCCACAGGTTGAGAACCACTGATTTAGAGAGCGCCATATTTGGGAAAGCTCACACACATTTCCCCCTCTTTTCTTCCAGTGAACAAGTAGAATGATGTATCCATTTCAGTGCAGGAATTCTAGCATCCTGTGAGATTTTTAAAGGATGGGGTTTTCTTTAAAGGCGCAAACATTACAAAATTTGCGGTAAGGTTCAACAATCAAACTTCTAAATGCCTCTAAGCTAAGATAAAACCACTTAATGAAAAGCAAATCCAAGACTTAAATCCCCCCCCACACAAATAACACGAAATGAAAACCATAAACAGGAGCAGGAAAATTACTGTATCAGCACATCGATCTTCCTCAAGTATGCCTAAACCTGTTATTTCGATGAGTTTAAGAATCTTGAGGTTTTTTTTACTCTTTAAAAAGCTGAAGGACTAAATATTCTAAGCCAGGCAAGTGAATAGGAACCAGATGACAATTTCTCCACTGCAAACCACTCTTAATAAGGCTCAGTTGTGGCAGGTAGAGGAAAAAATGAGGGTTGATGGCGATTCTTAAGCCTTCCTTTGAAATCATCTGAATCTCTGTAATAACTTTCTAGTTTCCTGAGGTTCTCAGCCTATACTTTCTACATACAGGTAATTTTCAACTTACAACCACAATTGTGCCCCAAATTTCTGTTTCTAAGTGAGACAGTTGTTAAATGAGTTTTGCCCCATTTTACGACATACTACTGATGATGATGATGATGATGATGATGATGATGATGATGATGATGATAAAGTTGGAAGGGACCTTGGAGGTCTTCTAGCCCAACCCCCTGCTGAGGCAGGAAACCCTATACAATTTCGGACAAATGGCTGTCCAGTTTCTTCTTAAAAGCTTCCAGTGTTGGAGCATTGACCACTTCTGGAGGCAGGTTGTTCCACGGGTTAATTGTTCTAACTGTCAGGAAGTTTCTCCTTAGTTCTAGGTTGCCTCTCTCCTTGATTAGTTTCCATCCATTGCTTCTTGTCCTGCCTTCAGGCACCTTGGAAAATAGCTTGACTCCCTCTTCTTTGGGGCAGCCCCTGAGATATTGGAAGACTGCTATCATGTCCCCCCTCGTCCTTCTCTTCATTAAACTAGACATATCCAATTCCAATAGCCATTCCTTATACGTTTTAGCCTCCAGTCCCCTAATCACCTTTGTTGCTCTTCTCTGTACTCTTTCTAGAGTCTCAACATCTTTTTTAGAGTCTCAACATCTTTTTTATAGTTTTTTACAAAACTGGATGCAGTATTCCAAGTGTGGCCTTACCAAGGCATTGCAAAGTGGTATTAATACTTCACGTGATCTTAATTCTATCTCTCTGTTAATGCAGCCCAGCACTATGTTGGCCTTTTTGGCAGCTGCAGCACACTGCTGGCTCCTATTTAAGTGATTGTCCACTAGGACTCCAAGATCCCTCTCACAGTTACTACTATTGAGCAAGGTATCCCCTATACTATACCTGTACATTTGGTTTTTCTTGCCTAAATGTAGAACCTTACTTTTTTCACCATTGAATTTCATTTTGTTAGATAGTGCCCAGTGTTCAAGTCTTTTGCCACAGTTGTTAAGTGAATCACTGCAGTTGTCAAGTCAGTCACGCAGCTGTTAAATGAATCTGGCTTCCCCCTTGATTTTGCTTCTCAGAAGGTCACAAAAAGAGATCACATGACCCTGGGGCACTGCGACCGTCATAAATATGAGTCAGTGGCCAAGCATCTGAATTTTGATCACATGAGCACGTGGATGCTGCAACGGTCCTAAATGTGAAAAACTTTTTTCAGTTGCTGCTGTAAGTTTGAACGGTCGCTAAATGAAGCATTGTAAGTTGAGGATTACCTATATATGAAGTTTAATACATTAAAGGTTTTTCTGAGTTGCAAATAAAATTGTGAGCCTTGAAGAAGACAAGTCTTTGTCTTCACTTTCTACCAAATGTACCATCTGACCACGCCTTGTGTTTCTGTGACAGTTTTAAGTCTCAGCCCTGTGATCAGTCTTAGGACAGGTCTAAAATTCTTGGCCCATCACCACCCCAGGACTTCCAGACTGTAAGAACAGGTGCTATCTTTTCTGCTGGTTGGCAGATCTAGTTTTTTTTACAGTTGAAATTTATCCAGTGGTGGCCTACTACGTCAACAAATGATCTTCAATCCTAGAAGATTATACTTCATTCAATCTTTATATCTCCCAGTGGACAATCTGGAAGTTTCTGCCCAGGAAGCCCGCTGTTTTGGCCATTCTTTTTCACTGTGTTAATATATTTATTATCTCTGAAGATTTGTGCATTAGTATTACAACTATTAACCTGACTGGACCCTATTCAGCAGTGGGATTCAAATATGTGAACAACCAGTTCTCTGTGTAGATGCCACTTCCGGAAGTCCATTCTGGGCCTGGGCAACAAAAAATTAGCTACTGGTTCTGCCAAAGGGTGTGAACCGGCTGAATCCCACTACTGACCCTATTCCCAGAACTAGCTGTCTGCAGCTGAAGTTTCCACAGCTCCTTACAAGACTAGCACTGGTGACGTTACCTAGTTGGGTAGTGAAACGTCTGCAAGAAAACAATCAAGCTCAGAGAGCATCAAGGACCCCTCATTTCAAACCTGAGTTACAAATATTCTGCTTTATTAGTTACAAGTAGCTATGTTTCCCTTAGCCAGAATGGGACACTTGACTGATTGCCCACCCTGTTCCAGCTTTAGCAGTGCTGTGATGACAACAGTTGTTATTATGGACTATCCGGAAGATTTCCACTGATCCAGAACTCCACTTTAGCACAGAGGCTCTCCATTATCATCCAGTGTAGGTTTCATCTACAAGATCCAACCATACCTATTACCTTTTAGTTTTCTGAATGTGGATTTAGTGCTCTTTCAGAAAAGCATTACGTTTGAATCCGGAAATAGCACAAGGATAGGTAACAGGCACAAAGGAGGAATTAGACTGAGCAGAAGCACAGGAAGAAATTTCTCCCGCTTCATCCCATACCTCCCTTAGGAACTGCCACCTGTTAGTTGCAACAGGACAGAAGTCTAAACTCACTGCTCTACGCATCCCTTGAAACTCAGCCCAGTTTCCCTCACCCTAAACCAGTGCTTCTCAATTATTTTCTGTCATGCCCTCCTAGGAAGAAGAAAACATTTTGCGTCCCCCGCGCGACTGTAAAATTTTTTTTTTCTGTACAGAGGACCGATTTCCGGGTCTAAAAGTCACACGGGCGGGTTTGGCCAATCAGGATAGAGCATCATGTCTATCCAATCGGGTCCTTTGCATGTGTCACGTGCGTTGGCGGTCATGTTGTCCTCCGCATCAGGCTGCCGCTTGCGAGTGAGTCGGATGATCCGATCTAGAAATCCAATATGACAGTATTTGCCGAGGTCAAACGAGCGCCCCTTTACGGAGCCTCGCGCCCCCCTTGGGGGGCGCGCCCCACTATTTGAGAAGCACTGCCCTAAACCAGGGATAGGCAACCTTGGCTCTTTTATGACTGGTAGACTTCATTTCCCAGAATTCCTGAGCCAGCCATGCTGAGGGGAAAAGGAGAGGTTTCCAAGCTGAGCCACGCTGGCTCAGGAATTCTGGGAGTTGAAGTCCACGAGTCATAAAAGAGCCAAGGTTGCCTACCCCTGCCCTAAATTAAGGAGAGTGATTGTGGTTATTTTCTCCCTTCGGCAGGTATTGCTGATGGAACTGGAAATGAAGCCAGGACAATCAATTAATCCCCATTCTTAAATTGACTCACAATAAGTATTTAAAGACAACGCCATTTGCCAATCTCATTTTTGTGACAGGAAAAAAAAATTGGGAATAGGAATGGCAGACTTTAGGCCAGCATCCTTTTCTACTAGCTCAAGGACGAGTGGATCACACTCTAGGCCAGGAGTGATCAACTATGCCATTTTATGGTTTATGGATGTCAACTCCCCAAATTCCATGCTGGCTCAGGAATTCTGGGATTTGAAGGCCACAAGTCATAAAGGGGCCATAGTTCCCACTTCTGCTCTAAGGCACCAAGAAGATCTCAGCATTCTCAGAGAAAACTCAGTACTTGCAGAAGCGCACAAAAATATGATGGTTAGTGAGGACTGAGCATAGTCAGTAGACAAGGAACATGGGATACTGCCTGTTGATAGCGGTGAGATGGAATGGAGTCATTTGAAAGAAGGGCTGGCTGGCACCTGGAATAAGAAGACTCAGTTTTCTGACATCTTATAACAGGAGTGTCAGACTCAATTTCATTGAGGGCCGCATCAGCATTGCGGTTGCCCTCAGGGAGCCGGGTGAGTGTGGCCAGGGTGGGTGTGGCCTACTGGGTGGGAATGGCCAGCTCTACATCGTTCCCGTCAAGAGTGCCTGTGGGGGCCTGGGCAGGAGTGGGAGAGATCTGAGGGTCTCTGGCAGAAGGGGCTGGGACCGGGGCAAGTGCCAAGGCATGGTGCATTTCTTCATTCCTCACAAAGGGTGACACCTTCCCAGCATGCACCCAGGAGGCAGGGCCAACATGGCAGAGGCTGGTTCCTCGCTGTTTCTCGACGGCCTTGTGGAGCTAAGACTGAATGTATTTCAGCATAGATGGCCACCACAAAATTGTACCTTGGCTCCCGGCTGGCCTGGGCCAGGGCCAAGGCAGCGGGGGCCGTTCCCTCACTGTTTCCAGGATGGCTTCACGGGCCACAAGAAACCACTTCGCGGGCCGCATCTGGCCCCCGGGCCTTGTGTTTGACATGTCTGCCTTATAGGTATTCTTCAACTTACAACAGTTTATTTAGTGACTATTCAAAGTTAAAGTGGCCCTGAAAAAAGTAACTTATGACCATTATTCACACTTACGACCATTGCAACAGCCTCATGTTCACATGATCAAAATTCAGACGCCTGGCAACTGACTCATATTTATGACGGTTGTAGTATCCCAAGGTCATGTGATCACCTTTTGTGACCTTCTCGCAATCAAAGCCAATGGGGAAGTCAGGTTCACTTACCAACTGAATTACTAGCTTAACAATTGCAGTGATTCACTTAACAACTAGGTCAAGAATGGTCATACAATGGGAGAAAACTTAACAAACATCCCACTTAGCAACAGAAATTTTGGGCTCAATTATCGTAAGCTGAGGGCTAACTTGTATTGCAGCTCCCAATTGTAGGTTTCATTTCTACCTATTTAAATACTTGGACACATATTTAAATATGATGCCAACCTATTGCAGAAGTTTCATTGTTTTGCTTAAAATACATACTGAAAAAAATCTGTGGGGTCTGCAATCTACTTCACTGGAATCGCTCTGGCTGTATTGACTTCAACCATAATTGCTCTTTTTGCTGATCTAAAAAAAAACCCCTTCAAGAACAAAGCAGAGCTATAAACGTCTTCACCCTGGAATCTTGATGTGGAGACCTGTTAACATTTCTAATGCCATCGACCTCCTGTCTAAGGTGGATCAATATTCATATTTTGATGCCGAAGCTGACAAGAAAGTTCTGGACTTTCGTTTAAAAGGATCTTCCTGATGTTTCAGAAGACAGGGAGAAGAAATTATACTGAGTCAGAAAGAGGCCTTCAATCACACATCATCACAATGGATACTAATCCTTAATTGCTCTGCAGTCCACGAATCTTTAAAAGCTGATGAAGTTTTGAGTCATAGAGAGCCATGGAATTGTAGAGTTAGAAAAAAAATCTCAAGGAACCCTGCAAAAGTGTTCAACTGTGTGGAACAGCTTGCCTTCAGAAATTGTGGGCACTCCATCACTGGAGGTTTTTAAGAAGAGACTAGTCAGTCACTTGTCTGAGATGGCATAGGCCAGTGGTTCTCAACCTTTTTAATGCCACAACCCTCAACTGGCCGTAAGTCGAGGACTACTCAACTGGTGCAGCACCATTTGCAGAATGGGACTTTTGGCGGGCTCAGCAGGGCAGAGACAGCCTGGACAATTCCTATTGGCTTTTGAAAGCCAATAGAATTAGACTCAAGAGAGTCTATTCTATTGGCTTTCAAAAGCCAATAGAATAAAAGGGAGTAGCACAGCTAAGGAAAAGGGTGAAAAAAATGGCGGACTGCGTTGTTTGGCGACCCCCATGAAATGGTCATTCGACCCCAAATGGGGTCCCGATCCACAGGTTGAAAACCACTGGCATAGGCTCTCCTGCTTGAGCAGGGGGCTGGACTAGAAGACCTCCAAGGTTCTACTCTACTCTACTCTACTCTACTCTACTCTACTCTACTCTACTCTACTCTACTCTCTATTCTGTTCTGTTCTCTATTCTGTTCTGTTCTGTTCCGTTCCATTCTTCAGAGCTGTCTGTTTTCTTCTTAAACACCTCCAGAGATGAAGATCCAACTATCTCTGTAGGTAGAGAGCTCCATTGTTGTACACATTTTACAATCAGGAAGGTTTCCCCTATATTTAGAGGAAATCTACATAAGTAGCTAAAACAAATATTCATTATTTATGGTCCTATTTTCTGCTGAAAATCCATCCTCCTCCTCCATCTTGTCTTCCCTGTAGCTTCCCTTTATATATCGGAACGTGGTTATATATATCTCTCTCCATTTTTATTTTCACGAAAGATGATCACATGACCCCTGGGCACTGCAACCATCATAAAGAGGAACCAATTGCCAAGCATCCAAATTTTGATCACATAACCATGGGGATGCTGCAATAGTCCTAAGTGTGAAAAACAGTCATAAATCGCTTCTTTCAGCGCCGTTGTAACTTCAAATGGTTGTAACTAAATGTATGGTTGTAACTAAATGAATGGTTGTAAGTCGAGAACTACATGCAGTCATTGCCATAATGTGGTTTACATAGTCCTGGCATCTAATGTGAACTCACTCATGGCTACTTTAATACATCATGGCTGATTAAACTGGCTTAGAGCAAGAGGATTAGGGTCCATTAGCTATTGGAATAATATGTAGGGATCTTGGGAGATAGGAAATCTTTGTTATTGTAGTTGGACAATAAAGACAGGTGGTTCTTGTCTGGATTATCTTGAAGAGTAACATGAATCTCACAAGACTGAAAGAGTAGTTCTCAAGGGAACTTCATCTACATGGAGGGAGAGGCATGCAGTGGGATAGCCCAAGGCTCTCATCCAGTTTTGGCTGCCACAATATAAAAAAGATGTTGAGACTCTAGAGCAGTGGTTCTCAACCTGTGGGTCGGGACCCCATTTGGGGTCGAACGACCATTTCACAGGGGTCGCCAAACAAGGCTGTCCGCCATTTTCCCCCCTTTTCTTTGGCCACGCCCCTGGCACCCAGTGATGTATAAGTGGTTGGGGGTCACCACAACATGGGGAACTGTATTATGGGGTCGCGGCATTAGAAAGGTTGAGAAGCACTGCTCTAGAAAGAATACAGAGAAGAGCAACAAGGATGATTAGAGAACTGGAGGCTGAAACATATGAGGAACAGTTGCTGGAATTGGGTATGTCTACTTTAATGACAAGAAAGACTAGGGATGACATGATGGCAGTGTTCCAAGATCTCAGGGGGTGTCACAAAAAAGAGGGGGTCAACCTATTCTCCAAAGCACCTGAAGGCAGGACAAGAAGCAATGGATGGACATTAATCAAGGAGAGATACAACCTAGAACTAAGGAGAAATTTCCTGACAGAATATTCAATCCGTGGAACAACTTTCCTCCAGAAGTTGTGGATGTTCCAACACTGGAGGTTTTTAAGAAGAGGTTGGACAAACATTTGTCTGAAATGGTATAGGGTTTCCTGCCTGAGTAGGGGTTGGACTAGAGGACCTCCAAGGTCCCTTCCAACTGTGTTATTCTATTATTCTCCTCCTTTCCTTTTTCTCTCCAGAAAACTATAGAGGAATCCCTTCGAAAACCCTTTCCACTCCTCCTCTCCTTCTGTGAGCTGAGTTTTGGTTGTTCAATTTGCCGCTGTCTCCCAAGGTCATTCCCACAAACCATTACAGCTACACTTGAGGAGACCACCTCTTTTTTTAGTGCTAATAACAATCTTTTCTTTGCATTAAATAAAGGGTGGAGTAAGAGTTAAACTTGCTTCCTCCTCTGGTGACACCAACCAATCAAAGTACTTGCTTTGATTTGAATAGCCCCGCCTCTTTATTTTGCATAGTTCTTGCTCTGCAGCTGGGGCATAATGCAATATTCAAATCTGCATGCAAAATCCATCAGGTATTCTGGCTATTTCAAAAGCTGATGCTGTTCACAAGAAAATGAAGCAATTTGTGAATATCCTTCCTTGGCAAAAGATAATCGCAGCCGGAACAGGCATTACAGAAACGGAGAGAAAGGCATGTTTTGTGCAGGAAAAAGAAACGTGCTATAATAATTTGTCGTCCCTTTGGTTACGATTAGCATTTTTCTTTTTTTTCTTTTTTTAAAAAAAGGTACATTCTGTACTGAACCGCAAACTCAGTGAAGTAAAAGAGAAAAAAGAAAACATATTACGATTAAAAGCAGACGGGAGGGAAGAAATGCAGTCAATAAACCTATAATGATCTGGACCAATGGCTTTGGGAGATCTCTTCAAAGTACAATGACCTTCAGTGAACTTAAGCCAGATAAATCACCTGCAAGAACTGGGAGCTTGACATGAGTAAAAGCTAGCGGTGGGAGAAAGCAGCATAATAAGACCTCTAGGATTGACACTGTCTTGGGTTCATCAATGGATTCCCGGTGTGAGCAGTGCAGAAAATACGTTCTTCGCCAGAGCTCTCCTTTTTCTCCTTTTTCCCTTGTCCGAATAACAGAAGGAGAAATGAAGTCCTATTACACTTTCTTAAGAAAGTGTGCAGAACTGGAGAAGAGAGCCCAGACAGGTAGGTTGAAATCTCTCTTACAATCACCAATGTCTTCTCTGAGATCAAAATTCTGGGGGAACAAATCTTAAAGCAATCAATGGTGGAAGTTTTCTCTTTATGTGGATAAGGGGTGGGGGTGGGGGTGGGGAATAAGGCATTATTAAAGTGCAAAGAAAGGGAATAATTGTGTCAGGAGTAGCCGTATTTTGTTGCATCTGAATTGTTCTATTAGTGGGTTTGGGGATTTTGCACTGCCGTTGACCCTGAAAACTTGGAGGGAACAAATTAGAAATCTCAAACCAAAACGAAGGCTAGGGAGAACGAATAACTGATTAAAGACTGCAAATGGAGGGATACTATGAGAAATAGACTTTACAGCATATTTTCTTTTGGTACAGCCCAGGGCGAGTTGCTCTCTCCCGAGCTCAATTCCTCCCTTACAAAATTGGTATCAGAATAACAGAGTTGGAAGGGACCTTGGAGGTCTTCCAGTCCAACCCCTTGCTAAAGCAGAACACCCCATATCATTTCAGACAAATTGTTGTCCTATCTCTTCTTAAAAACCTCCAGGGATGGAGCACCCACAATTTCTGAAGGCAAGCCGTTCCACTGCTCTATTGTTCTCACTATCTCCTTAGTTCTAGTTGCTTCTCTCCTTGATTAGTTTTCATCCATTGCTTCTTGTCCTGCTTTAGAGAATAGCTTGACCCTCACCCCTCTAGCCTTAGATCAGTGGTTCTCAACCTGTGGGTCGGGACCCCATTTGGGGTCGAATGACCATTTCACGGGGGTCGCCAAACAATGCAGTCCGCCATTTTTCCCCCTTTTCCTTAGCTGTGCTACTCCCTTTTATTCTATTGGCTTTTGAAAGCCAATAGAATAGACTCTCTTGAATAGAGTCTAATTCTATTGGCTTTCAAAAGCCAATAGGAATTGTCCAGGCTGTCTCTGCCCTGCTGAGCCCGCCAAAAGTCCCATTCTGCAAACGGTGCTGCACCAGTTGAGTAGTCCTCGACTTACGACCGGTTGAGTAGTCCTTGACTTACGACCGGTTGGGGGTCGCGGCATTAAAAAGGTTGAGAACCACTGCCTTAGATAGTGAAACACTGCTACCATGTCGCTCCTGGTGCTTCTTTTCATTAAACTAGGCATACCCAACCCATCTCTGCAACTGTTCTTATAGGTTTGAGCTTCCAGTCTCCTAAACAGAATAACAGAGCTGGAAGGGATCTTGGAGATGCTCTTCTCTGCACCCTTTCTAGAGTCTGAACATCTTTTTTTATATCGTGGCAGCCAAAACTGGATGCGGTATTCCAAGTGTGGCCTTACCAAGGCATTATAAAGTGGTATTAACACTTCACGTGATCTTGATTCTATCATTCTGTTAATGCAACTTAGGACTGTGTTGGCTTTTTGGGCGGCTGCAACACACACCTGGCTTGTATTTAAGTGATGGTCCACTGGACTCCGAGGTCCCTTTAAAAAGATAGTTAAGCTCTGTGTATGTAGAAGAGTAGGGAAGAGTAGGCAGGAAGCTTTGTTACCCTCTTGTGACTATAGCTGGACTAAGTAGATGGGTGACTCACGCCTGCTGCCATATACAGGTAGTCCTAAACTCACAACCACAACTGAGCCCACAATTTCTGTTGCTGAGACATTTGTTAAATGAATTTTGCCCCATTTTATGACCTTCCTGGCCTCGGTTGTTAATTGAATCATTGCAGTTGTTAAGTTAGTAACACAGATTGTTAAGCTTTAAGTCAATGGGGAAGCTTAACCACCTGTGTTACTAACTTAACAACTGCAACGATTCAGTTAACAACCTGAGGCAAGAAAGGTCGTAAAACGGGGCAAAATTCATTTAACAAATGTCTCACTTAGCAACAGAAATTATGGAAGCAAGTGGAGAGAGATACACTTCCAGACTTGCAAGACTCTGGCTACTATAACCTTACAATAAAGGTGAGTAACTAATGGGAGGATTTCCACTCTGGCTTACCTTGAAGGGCTGATAGTACAAGAGGTGAAAGAGATACAAGTAGCTCTTGACTTACGGCCAGAATTTTCCCCAATATTTCATTGCTAAGTGAAATAAGTTGTTAAGTGAATTTTGCCTTGTTTTATGAGAGTTGTCAAGTGAATCACCGCAGTTGTTAAATTAATAACATGGTTGTTAAGTGAATCTGACTTCCCCATTGGTGTTGCTTGTTAGAAAAGCCACAAAAGGTGATCACGTAATCCCGGGACACTGCAACCGTCATAAATACATGCCCATTGCCAAGTGTCCCAATTTTGATCACTGAACTATAGTCAGGGGTCTGCAAGCTTGACAACTTTAAGACTTGTGGACTTCAGCTCCCAAAATTCCTCAGCCAGCTATTCTGGGAGCTGAAGTCCACAAGTCTTAAAGTTGTCAAGGTTGCAGACCCCTGACCTCGGGGATACTGAAGTAGTCATAAGTATGAAAAACGGCCATTAGTCCGTTTTTTCAGTGCCATTGTAACTTTGAACTTATGAATAAGACTGAGTACAGTTGAACCTGATTAATATCTTGAAGATGGTCAGGGAAACTCAGGATTACAGAGAAGAGTGCAAAGCTGAAAAAAAATGTAATGGAAGAAAGCAGATCACTTTTATATTATTATTCTCCTGTTCATGAAAACACCAGGATTTGCTCTCGTCGCAAAGGCGAATATGTTTTTTTCCCCAACTTATAGCATCAGACTCTGCGACTGGACCCATTCAGTGTACAGGTGGTCCTCAACTACATTGGTTTGTTTAGTGGCCATTCAAAGTTACAAGGGCACTGACTCAAGTGACTTATGACCATTTTTCCATACTGATGTCTGTTGCATCATCCCCATGGTCACGTGATCAAAATTCAGATGCTTGGCAACTGACTCATAATTATGATGGTTGCCCTGTTCCCGGGTCATGTGATCACCTTTTGTGAGCTTCTGACAAGCAAGTCAATGGGGAAGAATCCAGATTCTCTTAATAAACATGTCATTAACTTAAGAGCTGCAATGATTCACTTAACAACTGTGTGTCATGGTTCCAACAGATGAAACTCTTCAAGGAACTTTGAGGCATTGTTTACCTTAAAGAATCTTTATTTGAGAAACATAGCATTGGCAGTAACACAGTTGAAGCCAAAAACTGGATTCCCCTCCCCTGAGCACATAGTATCAAAGCACAATTCCCTCCTCCAATTAACTGTCACAAATCACATTCTCCAATTAGTTTGAAATGCAGACTCTCCCTCCAGTTCTCCAGCCACCAATTCTTATCATCTCTTATTTCAATAACCTTGGTTCACACACTAGGTTCAGTATTATTATGTTTAGCTAAACTTTCATGCACATTCCTATCCCCCAGCATCATCTAACTCTAACTCTAAGAGTAAAACATAAGAAGAAAATGGTTGCATCTCCATCTGTTGTCAAAGCAAAAACATCCGATGTTAGCAGCGTTGACACTGTGGCAAGAAAGGTCATAAAGTGGGGCAAAATTCACTTAACAGCTGTCTCGCTTAACAACAGAAATTTTGGGGTCAATTGTGGTCATAAGTTGAGGACTACCTGCATTCTTTAAAGCACAAACAATAGGCTATTTATCAATATCTTCCCAGCCTCCTAATCGGAAAATGACAACAATGGGGATGGTCTACAGAGTTTCTCAAACTTGACCATTTTAAGACATGAAGACTTCAACTCCCCAACATTCCCTAGCCTTCCAGCCCGAAAGAAAGAAAATTGAAAATATCTGAGGAGGCAATATTGGTCTCAATGTATCAACTGTGGAGATCTCTATTTCAAGATCTGAATTGGTATTAAACGAAGTCAATGCAGGCCCATTAACTGAAAATATTGGCTCCTTTTAATGCTCAGCAGTGCGTTGTAAATACAATTTAAAATCCTTTTAGCTCTGCAGCAGCTGCTCATGTGAAAAACATTTGCATGTAAATAGGGGACAAGCTGAGAAGGATGAAGAGAAGTAGCTGAGTTGCAAGTGGAGAGGTGGAACCTGGTTTGGGAATACTAATATTAATGAAGAAGAAAAAATGGAATACTGGTCGATAGCAAGGTCAGTACGATCTGGAAGGATATTGTGCTTCAAAACGAGCAAATGTATTTTTTGTATCAGCAGAAGCATCCTTTCTAAATTGCAAGATTTTTTCTGTTTTGGTCAAGCCTTGCCTCAAGTCCCATATTCGATTCTGAGGATGATTTTTGAAGAGGAGAAAGCTCTGCACATCATTGGGGACTGGGAACGAAGGTCTATGGAGAGAGATTGAAAGAGTTGGGTTGGGTTGGGTTAACCTTGAGGAAAAAAAAATGACTGATGGAAGAGAAGATGCCATAGCTGAAGAATTTGAAAAGATCAGTGCTGAGGGATTTAGAACTGACCTTGAGGAAGATATGAAAGAGCCATTTGGAAAAGAGAGAACATAGGGCAGAGATCAAAGGAAGCATGGGAAAGCATTGGAAACTGATCAAGGAGAGATTCAACCTAGAAATAAGGAGAAATTTTCTGACATTGAGAACAATCAATCAATGGAACAGTTTGCCTCCAGATGTTGTGGGAGTTTCATCACTGGAAGCTTTCAAAAAGAGACTGGATTGGAATCTGTGAGAAATGGTGTAGGGTCTCCTGCTTGGAGGGGGGTTGGATTTCATGACCTACAAGGTCCCTTCAACTCTATTATTCTAATTCTAAATAAACTCAAAATAATATAGAATGGGACAGAGAGGGATAGAATCAAGATCATATGAAGGGTTAATACTATTTTATAATACCTTGATAAGACCACACTTGGAATATTGCATCCAGCTTTGGTTGCCAGGATATAAAAATATGTTGAGACTCTAGAAGAGCAACAAAGATGATTAGGGGACTGGAAGCTAAAACATATGAAGAACAGTTGCTGGAATTGAGTATGTCTAGCTTAATGAAAAGGACTAGAGGTGACATGATAGCAGTGTTTCCATATCTACGAACAGGGGGGTGGGGATCAAGCTATTTCCAAAGCACCTGAAGGCAGGACAAGAAGCAATGGATGGAAACTAATCAAGGAGAGCAGCAACCTGGAACTAAAAAGAAATTTCCTGACAGTTGGAACAATTAATCAGTGGAACAGCTTGCCTTCAGAAGTTGTGGGTACTCCAACACTGGAGGCTTTTAAGAAGAGACTGGACAACTACTTGTCAGAAATATTATAATATTACAAGAGCCGAGGTGGCGCAGCAGTTATAGTGCAGTACTGCAGGCCACTTTAGCTGACTGTGTTCAGCAGGTCAGCGGTTCAAATCTTACTGGCTCAAGGTTGACTCAGCCTTCCATCCTTCCGGGGTAGGTAAAATGAGGACCCAGATTGTTGGGGGCAAGGTAAATATATATATACATTGCTTACTGGTGTACACCGCTTAGAGAGCTTGCACTTAAAGCGGTATATAAGTCTCATAAATAAATAAATAAATAAATAAATAAATAAATAAATAAATATAAGGTCTCCTGTGTGAGGAGGGGGTTGGATTAGAAGACCTCCAAGGTCCCTTCCAATTCTGTTATTCTGTCAGCCTTGGGAAAAAATGACTGATGGAAATGAAGATGCCCTGCCTGAAAATTTGAAAAGATCAGTGTTGAGGGTTTTAGATCTGATCTTGAGGAAGATACGAAAGAAGCATTAAGAAGAGATTTGGAGAAGAGATAACAGAGGCCAGAGATCAAAGGAAGCATGAGAAAGAAACTCAAAATAATATGGGATGAGACAGAGAAGAACTTGAATAAACTTTCAGAATTCTGTTATTATAAGCTATCACAGTGGTGGCGAAGCTATGGCACGGGTGCCAGAGGCAGCACTCAGAGCCCTCTTTGGGGGCATGTGCGCTGTCGCCCCAGTCCTAGGCCTTCAGCTGGGTTTTATAAAAGCTTTTCGCTTTGGGCCTCAGCCGCCGTGTGCAAAACAAAAAGGTTCAATCAATCAATTTCATCTTCTCACGCGGAAAAAAAGATCTCGCAAAGTTGGAATTGATTGATTGAACTTTTTAGTCCCACCCAGTCTGCCGTTATCACCGCAGCCACACCTACCCAATAGGCCACACCCACCCAATAGGCCACACCCACCCGGCACCCAACGATGCATAAGTTGGTTTTGGGTTGCAGTTTGGGCACTCGGTCTCTAAAAGGTTTGTCATCACTGAGCTATCATAATGAAGTAAATTCATGGATTCCCTGAGATGTCTCTGTCTTGATCTGGCCTACTTTTAAAGGCTGACAGCCAAGATGTCTTCTCTTGTTCCAGGCTGCAGGACACAGAATAATGGACTTAAATTAACAAGAAAGCATGTTCCAATTGATGTAAGAAAAGCTTCCTCACAATAAGAACAATTTAACAATGGAACAAATCACTCAAAACAGAAGTTGGGTATGATGGATAAGTTCATATAGAAGCTGGATTATTGGATTTGAATTCCTAAACTGTATAGTGGCTTATATTTAATTATCTGGGATGCTACTTTTTTTTTTAGAGAGAAAACTGTTCAGGAAGCAGCATTTTTGCATTGAAACAAAGCTCTCCTTAAATATCATCATTGTTTTACAATACAGTCTCACTATACACAGGGTAGCACTTAAACCATCTTCCATTAATGCTAATCTG
This sequence comes from Crotalus tigris, assembly GCF_016545835.1. Lineage (NCBI taxonomy): Eukaryota > Metazoa > Chordata > Lepidosauria > Squamata > Viperidae > Crotalus > Crotalus tigris. Next base: position 1,238,062 of record NW_024100213.1, on the reverse strand, counting down.
CTGAGGAGAAGGAGGAGGGGAAGGAGAACTAATAGAATTATATCAAATAATACCCGCTGATCACAGGTGATAGGAATTGAAAATGTGAAGGGGGATACACTGTGCACTCTACACAGTTTGATAAAGAATTGTTTTGCTTGGAATTCCTCATGCTGATAGAGTGTACATTAGCCCTTCTGTTTTCATCTGAAGTTACCCAATGCAATTTAATGAGTTACATTTATTATAGATGCCCATTCCAACAGACTGTGGGTGGCTTACAAAATCTCATACCAAGCTAAAGTGATTTAAAAACAGAGACAAAATAAAACAGACCAGACTAAAAACAGCCACTAAAACACAATAGCACAGAATTTCCCCAAACAAAAAATTTAACCCCAGGCCAAAATAAAAATAAAAATAAACCAGGTTTTAAAGGCCTTTGAAAAGCCCAAGTGAGAGGACACAGTCAGAAAAATAATTTGGGGTTCCAACTTGAACCAGGGGTTGTGCAAGAATAAATAAAAATGAAATCCAGACAGCTGTGAGGAAAGGAGAAATATTTATTCCCCAAAGGAAAGGTGTTTGCTTCGGGGGCAGCTGCAGAGAAATGGGGTATAGTGATGTAGTTTTACAGGGGGGGGCTTGTCCTGGGTGTGAAGTTTGTGTGTGCTGATTCTAGGGTGACACTTGAGGGGCATGGGTGTAAGTACATGTCATTTATTCTTGTGAACATGCATTTCTGCTGAGAGACCAATTTAATTAATTCTGTGTTTACTGACCTTCTCCTTTGATATGTGGGTAGGTCTGGGTAACTTATTTGGAGATTTGAGGACGTTTGAGTAAAAGATTCCCCCCCCCTTTGCCATTTTAACCTGATTAACTTAGTTTCAGCTTGACTGTCAATTATCTTAGTGGAGACGCTGCTTCTCAGTCCACTGTGGATTCTGTTAATGTTTTAAGGCAGAGATAGTCAACCTTGGCTCTTTTATGACTTGTGGACTTCAACTCCCAGAATTCCTGAGCCAGCATGGCTCAGCTTGGAAACCTCTCCCTTTCCCCTCAGCATGGCTGGCTCAGGAATTCTGAAGTCCACAAGTCATAAAAGAGCCAAGGTTGACTACCTCTGTTTTAAGGGAAGATGGGAAACAGTAAAGAATAAAATATATTTTGATATAAAACTTCCCCCATTACCAACATTATATCTAGGGAGGTGCAGTTTCTGGTCTGACAAGGATTTTGTAAACAGCCATCTGCAAACTGTTTTATTATCAGCGGAGAGACCTGCTGATTTATAGAAAAGCAGCAAAATGGACAATAATAGAGACTGCACTCTAATGTGTTGGTTGCAGATGATAAACAGTTCAGTAACTGGGATTCCTATAATGGATCCCTTTTCTTTTTAATCAATCTCATTAAAGAGCTACTTTAAGAATGGTACTTGGAACATGAATTATTTTTGGTTTACAAGGAGGAAAAGAGCCTGTCAGCCCTTTGAGGTAGTCTAGTTAAGAAGGACACTCTGTCTTTATTATATGATTGCATTAACAGAATCTTGCAAGTCTAAAACTACATTTCTTCTCCCCCCATCTTTACAGCTTAAGAAACTGGGGAGGGTCTTTCTGAAATGCTTGCCATGCCTGCATTGCTTTGCAGACTCAGCTGCCTCTTATTTGACTGTTGCCTAGGCTGTGGCTATTCCTCCTATCTCCCAAAGTCATTCCCCCAGACATTATAGAGCCCAACACCAGTACTCCAGGTTTGCTCCTGACTGAATGCAGCAGTGCTTACTTCTGAACTGATGAACAGTTTTTCAAACTGGGGGTGTGTGAGTTGCAGCTCCACAAGAGCTATTTAGAGGGGAGAGGGTTAAAAAAATGATTAAATTTGCATAGGTAAGCAGGGAGCAATGCCCTAGCCTAGAGCAAGTTTTAAATGAGGGCTAAACTTGTGGTGTGTCCATCTGTCAAAACCATTGACCAATCTTAGCAGCTCTGTGGGTTAGCAGATGGCCTTCCATCTGCTAGTAACTTCAGACTAAGTATGAGTATGTCTGTATTCTTTGTAGTATGTAGAAGCATGTATGCCAAACCACTTCAGGACTTTTATCCATTATTCTAAATGTCTAGACTTTCAAAATGGAAAAACTTTTGCTAGGTAGAAAAGCAAAACTAAGGTTGATTAGCCAAGTGGTTTCATTTTATTTAGCGTATTGGCATGCCAAGTGGTAATATTAATCAAAGTAAACCCAAACTGAGAAAGTAAGATGGACGTTATATATCCGTTAAAGGAGAATATTTGTAGCTCAGGGTTGAAATGAGAGATCTTTGGTGCTTTCTGAGCTTGCTTGTTTTCTTGCAGACATTTCATTACCCTAATTAGGTAACATCATCAGTTCTAGGTAGGGTTGCTCTCAGTTTATAGTCTAGTGGTTTGGCCTGTCAGTACTGGACCACCTCCACCAGAACTGACGGGGCAAGCCACTAAACCAAGGGTCTTCAGACTTGACCCTTTTACGACTTGTGGACTTCAATTCCCAGAATTCCTCAGCCAGGCATGCTGGTGGAGGAATTCTGGGAGTTGAAGTCCACAAGTCATAAAAAGGCCAAGTCTGAAGACCCCTGCACTAGACTATAAACTGAGAGCAGAGAGCAGCAAGGACACCTCAATGATATATCCTTTAGTAACTTAATTTATTTCCACCCTATCTCATGTCCGGTGAATTCATTCATTTTAATGGGAGAAATTCATTATTTTAGAAAATGACAATACAACAAAATGTGAGAAGCCTAGGATAAGATGATGAGGTTTTTGAGCTGTCCCTGGGCTGCTTTCACTCAGCTTGAAATGTGATGTGGCTGCTTTCACTCAACTTGCTTTAGCAAAAATGGCTCTGTGCGTGTGTGTCTTTGGCTTAAGGTAAAAGCAAAGATGCTTTTGAGTTGAATTCAGTTCCCTTGTGACTAGATCCACCTATTTTTCTTGGCCAAGTTACAGAAGTGGCTTACCATTGCTTTCCTCCTGGATGTTTTTACAATTTCCCAGTTTGCTCAGCAGCTTTGGAATTCCTATGTGTTCTCCATCCAAGTATTAATCAAGGGTAACTCTGTTTAGCTTTTGTAAATAGCAAAGATCAACAATGTGCTGCCATTTGTTGTGAGAACTCAGATTTAAGCTTTATAAACCATGGTTTATAACAGGGGTCTCCAACCTTGGTAACTTTACGACTTGTGGACTTCAACACCCAGAATTCCTCAGCCAGCCATGCTGGCTGAGGAATTCTGGGAGTTGAAGTCCACAAGTCGTAAAGTTACCAAGGTTGGAGACCCCTGGTTTATGAGTAGCGTGTGGGGCAAATGTAAATGAGGTTGCTAAATCATAATTTTGTGGGTATTGTGAACTTAGCCAGTTACAGAATTGATTACTGTGGTTTAAGAAAATTGTAGCATAGCATGAGTGTCAAAAGCAATCAACAAGGCATTGGATGGGTCCTTCTGAAGGCAGAGTGCTCACTTATTTGCCATAACATTACACTTGGTAATATGAAAGGAATTAATTGAACATATCTTTTATTTCAAGTACAAAAGGAATTGTTCTCCAAATCACTAGTTAAGCTATGGATTAAATTCTAATAATCCAGCTGCTTTGGTCTACGATAGTGTTTTTCACCCTTGACAAATTTAAGATGTGCAGACTTCAATTCCCAGAATCCCCTAGCTAGCCAAGCCGGCTAAGGAATTCTGGGACTTGAAGTCCACACATCTTAATTTTGCCAAAATTGAGGAACACTGATCTACAAATTTCTCACCCTGTGGTTAGGAATTCTTTTTAAGGGATTGTGAGAAAACAACTTTGCTAATCTATGGTGGCATAAAAAAATCAGGAGTCTGGCAGCAACTTTTTCAACTAACAAATTTCATTAACAGGCATAAGATTTCATGAGCTACAGCTCACTTCATCAGATCGACAAAGTGCTTTAATTCATATAGGATTTAAGTTTGGGGTGAGGTGCAGGGGGAGAAGATAGAAGATCCTTCATATGGATAGAGCTTCAATTGCATGGTTAACATTTTGACTTTTTTGATCCTGCTGTTGTAGACACACCTGTGTGGAGGGCATCAAGTCAGAGAGAACTGATTTAAATGGACACTGCAAATTGTGTATTTCTGCAAGACTATTTCATGGTGAACTAGATCAGACATGTCAAACACAAGGCCCGGGGGCCGGATGCGGCCTGCAAAGTGGTTTCATGTGGCTCGCGAAGCCATCCTGGAAACAGTGAGGGAACGGCCCCCACTGCCTTTGCTTTGGCCCTGGCCCAGGCCGGCCAGGAGCCAATGTACAATTTTGTGGTGGCCATTTATGCTGAAACGCATTCAGTCTTAGCTCCACAAGGCCGTCCAGAAACAGCGAGAAACCAGCCCCTGCTGTGTTGGTCCCGCCCCCTGGGTGCATGCTGGGGAGGTGTCACCCTTTGTGAGGAATGAAGAAATGCACCATGCCTTGGCACTTGCTCCAGTCCTAGCCCCTTCTGCCAGAGACCCTCAGATCTGTCCCATTCCTGGCCAGGCCCCCACAGGCACCCTTGACGTGAACGATGTAGAGCTGGCCATACCCACCCAGTAGGCCACACTCACTCCACGCCCACCCAGTAGGCTGCACCCACCCTGGCCGCACCCACCCGGCCTCCCAAGGGCAACCGCAATGCTGATGCGGCCCTCAATGAAATTGAGTTTGACACCCCTGAACTAGATGATTTCTTGCAGTCTTGTTTAACTACAGATCAGTCTGTGGAGATTTAATCGAGTGTCTTAATGGCAGAGAAATATTTAAAATGGATATTCTGAGGTTGACCAAAGTAATTGTTAGAGATTGTTGTTAAAGAACTGAGACGAGCATTTCTTTTGTATTTAAGACAAATAAATACTGTAAGGTAATCAGTGATAAAAGGAGCTTTATTCATGTCTTTTTATGCTGGACCAAAAAACAGGAAGAATTTTATGTTTGAAAAATTCAGTCTCCCTCCGGTCCTTTCCTAAGGCTGAAATGCCTTTGTCTGAAACTTCCTCCCTTTTGAAAAGGTTTAGAAGGCTAAATCCCACACCAACAAAAATATCCATCATAATCACATAATCTAAATTATAAATAACTGTGGCATGTCACAGATCAGTCAGCATTTAAAAAAAACAAAGGGGTGGGCATATTTTAAATGTTGTCTTTGTGGACAGATAACGTTGGACAGTAATGTGTAAATATATATCTTGTCATTAAAAACTTCTGTTTAAATGCTGTTGGAGGAGGTCATGTTGCAATACAACAAAAAGAAAAAAATCTTCCTTAAATAAGGTAAAAATGTAAAATTATTTATTATTATTATTATTATTTAACAAAAGGGGAAATAATCTGGCCCTTTTCTTCGTACATTACATTTCCACAGTTGGGGATTTAAGAGGAAAAACATGTTGTTATGTCATTTTCCACTTGTATTTTGAAACTACAATCCCAAGAAAGGTGTACAGTAAGGTTTTTTAGCATGCTTATCTAGCTCTTTATTTGTATTTAATTCAGGTAGTTCTCAACTTACAACCACAATTGTGCCCAAAATTCCTGTTGATGAGATAGTTGTTAAGTGACTTTTGCCCCATTGTATGACCTTTCTTGCCACAGTTGTTAAGTAAATCACTGCAGATAATAATAATAATAATAATAATAATAATAGTAGTAAAGTTGGAAGGGACTTTGGAGGTCATCTAGTCCAACCCCTTGCTCAGGCAGGAAACCCTACACCATTTCAGACAAATGGCTGTTATGTTACAAACACCACTATTAAGAAAACCTGGCTTCCCTATTGATTTTGTTTGTCAGAATCACAAAAAATGATCACATGACCCAGGGACACTGCAGCCGTCATAAATATGAGTCAGATGCCAAGCATCTGAATTTTGACCATGTGACCATTGGCATGCTATAAGGGTCATAAAGGTGAAAAATTGTCATAAGTCACTTTTTTTCAGTGCCAATCACTAAATGAACTGTTGTAAGTCAAGAACTACCTGTATTGAGCTGACTATCTTTCGGAAGACTATCTAGGTTTATTGGTATTTAACCATCCTAGAAAATTTGGACTTGTCATTCTCTTGCTCACTCCCCACCCACCCCCACCCCCCAGACCCAGGCATTAGCAGAACCGAGAAGTCTATCAAGAGTTTGAGGATCCACCACAGAGTGGAGACAATTGTTAGTGCAAACTTCCCAGCCTGGTACTGAGATGTTGGTTTTACAACTCCTTGAATACCAAACCAACATAGTTGGGGAACAAGCTTTGCGGACTCTATTTGTGATTGCTTGACTCTAAACAAAACTTCCAGAAAGCTTGGGAAAAGAACGGAAGGCAAAATTGGGAGAAAGAGGATGATTCATTTGGTAGCTTATCTCACAAGTGGCAGCTTAGCCCGGTTGAGGGAAAACCTATTTAAAAAGTGTTTCAAATGGTTCACCATTCCTTAAAATCCATGTAAATACCTCCAGAGGCTGGACCTCCATGAATTCAGTCTGAAACAGTGCGGGAAATTCTTCCACATTCTGTATTTGCTGCAGAGGTAGCATTAAAGACGCATGACTGAAACCATTGTAGTTCTTGCTTCCTTAATCGTGCCCAGCTGAGTGAGATTTTATCTTGGGATCTCTCCAGAAGGATAACTGGTTTCATCTTCTGGATGTAGGCTATGGTCACCAAATGACAAAGAACTCAGTTGAGACAGGACATGTTGCTGAGCATGCTTCCAACCTCAACAGCAGGCAGATAAATAATACTGTAATATAGACATTACAGCAAACAGGTTATGAATAGTTGACTATCTTGGATACATCTATGAGAAATTTATTCAGATGCGTTATACCAGACATGTCAAACACAAGGCCCGGGGGCCAGATGCGGCCCGTGAAGTAGTTTGATGTGGCCCATGAAGCCATCCTGGAAACAGTGAGGAAACGGCCCCTGCTGCCTTGGCCCTGGCCCAGGCCGGCCGGGAGCCAATGTACAATTTTGTGGTGGCCATCTATGCTGAAACGCATTCAGTCTTAACTCCACAAGGCCATCCAGAAACAGCGAGAAACCAGCCCCTGCTGCGTTGGCCCCGCCCCCTGGGTGGATGCTGGGGAGGTGTCACCCTTTGTGAGGAATGAAGAAATGGACCATGCCTTGGCGCTTGCCCCGGTCCCACCCCCTTCTGCCAGAGACCCTCAGATCTGTCCCACTCCTGCCCAGGCCCCCACAGGCACCCTTGACATGAACGATGTAGAGCTGGCCATGCCCACCCAGTAAGCTACACCCACTCCATCCACGCCAACCCAGTAGGCCACACCCACCCTAGCCACACCCACCCAGCCCCCCAAGGGCAACCACAATGCTGATGCGGCCCTCAATGAAATTGAATTTGACACCCCTGCGTTATACGAAGACCTAGTTTTCTGGGGAAATCTTAGTGCTGTACTGGAAAAGGTAGCAAGGAAGAGAAGGACAATCAGTGACTTAAGGCCATTTTTCACATTTATGACCGTTGCATGGTCATGTGATCAAGATTCAGATGCTTAGCAACTGACTCATATTTGTGACAGTCGCAGTGTCCTACGGTCGTATGATCACATTTGTAATTTTCTGACAAGCAAAGTCAATGAGGAAGCCAGATTCACGTAACATGTGACTAACTTAAGTACAGTGACTCACTTAACAACTGTGGAAAGAAAGGTCATAAAATGGGGCAAAGCTCACTTAACAAATGTCTTGCTTAACAACAGAAATTTGGGGTTCAATTGTGGTCGTAAATCGAGGACTATATGTATTGATATTAGTTTATACAGGGTGCTGATTTTTTATTGTCTTGCTTGCTCTGCTTTTATATACAACTGCTATCATGCGAATATACCACTAATCAATATTATTACAAGTACATCAAAATAAGTTACACACTCTTTTGGAAACATCTAAATGTCCAGAAAAATTGTATGCCGTTTATAAATTCTTCTCTTTCCAGTACTGTATGGCTTTGAAAGCCAAAATGCGTAACTATAGATACTTATTCTGTGACTTAACTGGTTGTAAAATTAAACCCCTCATAACTCTTAAAACAATTAAAATGTAAGGGACTGGTTTGTCTCTTATAAAGTTCAAATATATCCAGTATTTACATAACTAAAAAAAAAGCGTATTAGATTTTTTTTTTTTAAATTCACAGATGATAGCACAATTGAAAAGCAAATAAATTCCATTTAAGTCAGAGTACCGGTTTCAGCATTTTAAATTAATCAGGAGTTTAATATAGATTTTGAGCAGTTATTAGAATTTTGTGTTTTGAACAAGTCTCTATTTTCAAAGAAAGAGAGCATTTCTGTTTAAAAGAAGAAAACCACAGAATCAATGCACGCATACAAGCCATGTTCTAACATTAATTAGGGATTAAACTCCACTGGAAAATATGAATAAAAGTTACTTATGATTGCATTTGCTGGTAAGTAGTTCCTTCTTGATTCTTCTGTCTGAAAGAAGGAAAAAAAATTCTCACCCAGACAGACACATACGAGAATTGACCCAGACACTGGAGGATTATAAAGTGGAAAGGTTTGGAAAAAATTAAGCCATTTTCTTCCCACAAATGCATGAGCTAAGCTGAAATCAATTCAACCGCTGGCACAGATAAGTTAAAACCAATCTTTTGCTGAGCAGAAGGACAAAACCAGAAACACTGAAAAGCTAGACCAGTGGTTCTCAACCTGTGGGTCGGGACCCCATTTGGGGTCGAACGACCATTTCACGGGGGTCGCCAAACAACGCAGTCTGCCATTTTTTTCCTCCTTTTCCTTAGCTGTGCTACTCCCTTTTATTCTATTGGCTTTTGAAAGCCAATAGAATAGACTCTCTTGAATAGAGTCTAATTCTATTGGCTTTCAAAAGCCAATAGGAATTGTCCAGGCTGTCTCTGCCCTGCTGAGCCCACCAAAAGTCCCATTCTGCAAACGGTGCTGCACCAGTTGATAGTCCTTGATTTACGACCGGTTGAGTAGTCCTCATGACCGGTTGGGGGTCGCGGCATTAAAAAGGTTGAGAACCACTGAGCTAGACCCTATACTGTAATTCAACTGGGTTGGGGCATTTTTGAAGGACCAAAGTTGGGCAAAGGATGCCCTTCCTACTAGGAAAGTTGATGGTCTCCTTCTTTATAACTGGACAAGCAGACATTGTTGATTTTATGTGTGGCTGCTGATATCCAAACTCTGAGGGGGGAACATGGGTTTGGCCTGATGTTTAATGAAATTTCGCTGTTTCTTCATAATTATTGACCCCTAACTTTCTACCAATTCTTGGACAACCTTCTACTTTTTTTGGTGAACATCTGGATCTTCATGAGGATCAGGTCTTGCAGATATCCAAGGTTGTGAAGGATGTGGTGGGCTGTCATGAACCCTTGGAAATTCAATAAGGAAGTTAAATTCCAAAGCAACTGGGTGACATCCCAAGTTAGATGTGGGCAACTAATTGCTTCTAATTTTCTCCAACTTTAACACAAAATCTTAAAATCCTTCCCTTTAAATGATTCCAGAAGAGGCAGCCATTATGCAATTGCCTTGGGACGGCCACAGGATTTTAGACCCAAAGTTCACAAATTTTCCCCTCAGATCATCATATCATCATCATGATGTGAAATGTAAAATGGCTGCCCTATAGGTGAATGGAGACCATCACAAACTGATGAGGGATCTCACCACACAATGGTGTTACAAATCATACTGGGGATGCAGTTATCACAGAGATGCAAATCTATCTCACGAAATACTGCTTTTGCCAACAGTTTCTGCATATTTCATTGATTTATTTACTTTAGGGTTTTTTTTAAAATCCCGCCCTCGTTATTTTTATAGATAACTCAAGGTAGTGAACATACCTAATATCCTGCCTCCTGTTTTCCCCACAGTAATAACTGTGTAAGATGGGATGGGCTGAGAGAGAGAGTAACTGACCCAAAGTCACCCAGCTGGCTTTCATGCCTAAGGCAGAACTAGAACTCAAGTCCCCTGGTGATTGACCCAAAGTCACCCAGCCTGCTTTCATGCTTAAGGTGCAACTAGAATTCACAGTCCCTTTGTGATTGGCCCAAAGTCATCCAGCTGGCTTTTATGTCCAAGACAGGATTAGAACTCACCATCTCCTGATTTCTAGCTTGATATGTTAAACACCACAGTTTTCTTTAGATTACAATATCTATCACATTCAGCCACCTTTGACGTCACTAGGCTAACTGAGGTTTTGTCAGCCCCACTATGTAAAACAGATGAGGAAAACTCCCCAGAACCCCACAGAAAGGCTAAAAGTACTTTTATTGGGATCGGCTATCAAAGCACAATTTTTAAAGACTGATCACGTTATGCCTCTTTCTCCTTCTTATGTGCCATTGAATTAGGGAGACGTCTGCTGATCCACTTCCAAAGATTACCTTATTATCCTGGACTTTAAAAAATGCTTAAGCCTATTTTGTCTAGGTCAGGGCTTGGCGGCCCAGTGGGAAAGGCAGGGACAGGCACCTTTATGAGCGCATGTGCACACATGCTAATGTGTCTGCGTGTGCACGCTGAATGGGGCCAGAAGCATGCGTGCTCCGCAAATGGGGCTGCTAGCGCTGGTGCGCGGCTCGGCTACTGCCAGCACAAGGGGGATGAGTGTGTGCACACACACATGTGCTGGCCAGCCACTCATGTGGCCCAGTGGCCAAGAGGCCACGGCCCGGTAGTGGGCCGCGACCCATAGTTGTGGATCTCTGGTCTAGTTCATGGTTCCTTGCATTATCTCCATCAAGATTTTCTTCTTTACTCTCTACAGTTTTAGAGTCGTAGTCAACTAATATTGATGGCATCTAGCTAATCTTGGAAATCTAAGCAGATTAGAATATGGATTCCTTGGATTTCCCAGGTTTGATCTAGTGCAGGGTTAAGCAACCTTGGCTCATAAAAGAGCCAAGGTTGCTTAACCCTGCATTAGATCAAACCTGGGAAATCGTGGACTTCAACTCCCAGAATTCCTGAGCCAGCTTGGCTCAGCTTGGAAACCTCTCCCCTTCCCCTCAGCATGGCTGGCTCAGGAATTCTGGGAGTTGAAGTCCACCAGTCATAAAAGAGCCAAGGATACCTATCTCTGGCCTAGGCCTAGGCCGCTTTATGACTTTTGGACTTCATCTCCCAGAATTCCTGAGCCAGCATGACTCAGCTTGGAAACCTCTCCCTTTCCCCTCAGCATGGCTGGCTCAGGAATTCTGGGAGTTGAAGTCCACGAGTCATAAAAGAGCCAAGGTTGCCTACCCCTGATTTAGTGTGACATACCAGTCTATTTGCTGGCAATTTAAAGTTTGATCAAGACAGAGGAGGAGAAGGAGAAAGAGGATGGGAGACCACCAGAAAAATCCTAGAGAATATAAGGTAGTTCAGGAAGTGAAAACAATCACAATAACTAAGGGGAACAAATCAGAAAAGGCAATTACACATCCCTCCATAAAATTCCTTCAAGTCGTGCTCAAATCCCAATGATTCACGATCAGCGAAATACCCAAACTTTTCTTGGCATCAAAATGAAAACTATTTTTCACTGTTTCCTTCTGGGATGATTTTTTTTTAACTTCCCAGTCTAGCCCTACTTTAAACTATTCCAAAATTTCAGTTGGAAGGACTTTTCTCTTTTCTCTCTCTGTGGATAGAGGAATTAGACTCTGTCCTGGGTGGCTGAGTGCATGAGACCCAGATCCAGATTAAACATTACATGCGGAGGATTTGCTTTATGATTTAAGCAAAATCCCATCACTGGATTAGCTGATGTCCCTGTATGCAAAGTAGGTCATGTTTCCTTATCACTTTTTTCCACTCCAAGCTCTGCGGAGAAAGTGTCTGCCATATTTCTGATAGATGAGACCAGTTAAAAGAACTTCAAGGGAGAGAATGTTTCCTCGAAAAACATTTTTATTTGGCTGCAAAATATCAGCACGTGCAAAAGTGAACCCAAGACTAAATTCTCCTCCCTGTTCTGTCCCAGCCTATGTGAGTCCTTGTTAATTCACAAGGGCGAACCCCTCTTTTAACAAGTAGGCTGGAAATGCAGGGAAAACAAACCCCTTTTATTAATTAGGTATAGACCTGCAAAATGTCCCAAAAGCAAAGGCAAACAAAACATGATGCAAACGGAGAATTATCCAAAGCAAACAGAACATGATTCAAAAGGAGAATTGTTCACAAGCAAGGCAAACAAAACAGGATTCCATAAAACTTGATTCCTTTGCAAATCGTTGCCTTCAGCAACCAGCACCGCCCACACCTTCCCTTTTTATTATGCAGCCCCAAGGCGTGGCTTCTCAATGCCTTCTCCTCCTCCCTTGGAGTCATCCCATTGCCTCTCTCTGTTCTGCTCTTGTTGCCTGTCTGCGTTTGTGAGCGTCTATAATATCTTCCAGCTGTGAGTCCTCAGAGTCTGACTCAGCTTCCCCATACAGCTGAGTCTCAGTCTGAGCACGACTGAAGGGACCAGGCTCTTTTCATCAGATTGTAATGATGCAGGAGGCTGCAAATGGCTGTAATTGTAGGTTGGTTGCTGAGCTCCTGAAATGTGATCATGTGACTATGGGGGCAGCTGTCAAAACTTTGGAATTGGGTTGTAAGTACCCCTGGAACAATTATAAGTCGAGGACTATCTGTAGGCTTCTATTTGCTGTGGGAGTCAAACAAGCATGTTAAGCCAAACTGAGATTGATTTCTTTGGATATAGCATGTTATACAATGGGAGAAATGATATTTTGTTAACCTAGGTCCAAGGTGGAAGATGCATGAATATTGTAGCTTATAGGATGCTTTAGGTTCCTTTGGTTTTGAGAAATATGCAGGATGGATCAAAAAGTCAAAATACATTATACATTACATCATGTAAAATGGAAGTAGGGCTTCAATCAGCTTCCTTTTTTTGATACACACACACACACACACACACACACACATAAAATCTGTGAATTAGCCAGTCCCTGGGTTGCTAGAATCCTTCAGCCACCTGAGTTCGATATAATTTTATTTTCTTCCAGTAAGGAAAAAATACATTTAAATGAAAAGCCATCTGGCTGAAAGCAAATTTGGAGCCTCTATAGTGGTTTCTATTTTTACAAATGTTTCATGCATTTTTGGGAAACTGAGAATTCTATGTCAGCAGCCCTGGGGCTTGCTTGGAGGGGAAAGAGTAGAAAGCAAGCTCATCATTTATTTTTTTTAGGTCAAATGGATGTTTGGTGATTAGCTTATGCCCATTAAGGCCGCTATTCTGGGAAAGTGCAACCCAGAGCAGCCATTTGTAAAAACACTCACTAGGTAAACACAAGAGGGATAGAATCAAGAATACATGAACAGTTAGTATAATGCCCTGGTAAGACCATATTACATCCAGTTTTGGTCACTACTATATAAAAAAGATGTTAAGACTCTAGAAAGAGTTCAGAGAAGAGCAACAAAGATGATTGGAGGTCATATGAAGAACAGTTGCAGGAATATGGGTATGAAAAGAAGGACTGGGGATGACATGATAGCAGTCTTCCAGTATCTCAGGGGTTGCCACAAAGAAGAGGGGGGTCAAGCTATTCTCCAAAGCACCTGAAGGCAGGATGAGAAGCAATGGATGGAAACTAATCCAGGAGAGGAGCAACCTAGAAATAAGGAGAAATTTCATAACAGTGAGAACAATTAATCGGTGGAACGACTTGCCTCCAGATGTTGTGGGTGTAATAGTAATAGTAATAGTAATAGTAGTAAAGTTGGAAGGGACCTTGGAGGTCATCTAGTCCAACCCCCTGCTCAGGCAGGAAACCCTACACCATTTCGGACAAATGGCTGTCCAGTCTCTTCTTAAAAACTTCCATTGTTGGAGCATTTACTGCTTCTGGAGGCAGGCTGTTCCACTGATTAATTGTTCTCACTGTCAGGAAGTTTCTCCTTAGTTCTAGGTTGCTTCTCTCCTTGAGTAGTTTCCACCCGTTGCTTCTTGTCCTGCCTTCAGGTGCTTTGGAAAATAGCTTAATTCCCTCTTCTTTATGGCAGCCCCTGAGATATTGGAATACTGCTATCATGTCCCCCCTTGTCCTTCTCTTCGTTAAACTTGTTGTTAATTTCGTGTTAAACAATGTTCCTCCAGGTCTTCCTGTTACCATCTTCTGGAGCCCATTTAAGTTCACACCTACTGCTTCGTGACTCCATCCAATCTCATTCTCTGTCGTCCCCTTCTTCTATTGCCCTCCATCTTTCCCAGCATTAGGCCCTTCTCCAGTGACAATGTTCCTCCAGGTCTTCCTGTCCTCTACCATCTTCTGGAGCCCATTTAAGTTCACGCCTACTGCTTCAGTGACTCCATCCAGCCACCTCATTCTCTGTCGTCCCCTTCTTCTATTGCTCTCCATCTTTCCCAGCATTAGGCCCTTCTCCAGTGAGTCCTTCCTTCTCATTAGGTGGCCAAAGTACTTGAGTTTCAACTTCAGGATCTGGCCTTCTAAAGAGCAGTCGGGGTTGATCTCTTCTAGGACTGACCGGTTTGAACGCCTTGTAGTCCAAGGGACTCGCAGGAGTCTTCTCCAGCACCGTTCGTTAAATAGACATACCCAATTTTAACAACCATTCCTTATATGTTTTAGCCTCCAGTCCCCTAATCATCTTTGGTGCTCCAACACTCTAGGTTTTAAAGAAAAGATTGGACAACCATTTGTCTGAAATGGTATAAGATTTTCCTGTTTGATTAGGGAGTTGGATTAAAAACCTCAAAGGTCCCTTCCAACTTTGTTATTCTGTTATTCTGGTGCTTTCAAACGTCCAGTGGGCCTCAAATGGTTAGTATCTTTGGTTTAACTCTTCTGCAGTGCATTGCTGAGTGCAAAATGGTGTGCAAGTTGGAATGTGTAACAACACTGGGAACCTGGAAGAGGGAGTAGGGAGTAGGATCATTACTAGAAAAATGCCTGAGTCTAGGACAGAGGGAAAAATGTAAAGGAGATCTGGAGTGATTCTGCCTTAATTAGGCTAGGTATAAGCTGATCTTCATGGAAAAAGTCTATCTACAACAGTGGTTCTCAACCTTTTTAATGCTGCGACCCCGAACTGGTCATAAGTCGAGGACTACCCAACCGGTCGTAAAGTCGAGGACTTTCCCTGCCCGGGAGCGCCGTGCATGCGTGGTGGCCCCCCCTGCGCCGGCCGAGGTGTAGCTGGCAAGCGGCAGAGACGGCGCAGGCCGACCACCGGCTGGGCCACCAGCTGGCCCAGCCCAAGGGAGGTAAGGCACCCGGTGGGCCCCACGCGCGCCAGCAACCCTCCCTGCGCCTGCCAGCCTCCCACCTCCCACCCCTGGCCTCTTTTACTTACATTTTTAGTAGTTGCTCAGCAGGGAGGGGTGGAAACTTCCAGACAGCTCACCTTCGCTGCAGACAACTTGCAGTATCATTTGCAGAATGGGACTCTTGGTGGGCTCAGCAGGGCAGAGACAGCCTGGACAATTCCTATTGGCTTTTGAAAGCCAATAGAATTAGACTATTCAAGGAAGTCTATTCTATTGGCTTTCAAAAGCCAATAGAATAAAAGGGAATAACACAGCTAAAGAAAAGGGGGGAAAAATGGCGGACTGCGTTGTTTGGCGACCCCCATGAAATGGTCGTTCGATCCCAAATGGGGTCCCGACCCAGAGGTTGAGAACCACTGATCTACAAGTAGGTAGTTCCTAAGAATCAACAATGATTCAATAGCTGACTGGGGAATTCTGGGAGTTGAAGTCCACAGGTCTTAAAGTTGCCAAGGTTGGGTACCCCTGATTTTAATCATCTGTTATTTTCCTCTACTAGCAATAAACGTCTTCCCAGAAATACAAATAGTCCTTGGGAATCTGAAACTTGTAAAACTTACATTTCGGTGACATGCTTTGGTTTGTGGCTTCTTTCTATAACTGTGAAGGGTTCGGGGAGAAACATGAAGGGTCCTGAATGGGATGGCAGATTCACATAAGAATTTCTATACTGCTGTGACAACAGTTGTCAAAAGACCAGAATGATTAAATGCTTCCGGTGCAGAAAACCAAGTCAGGATGGGAAGAATGCTGGCAGTTTATGGGGTGGATATAAGATTTCCTGCCTTGTGCAGGGGGTTGGACTAGAAGACCTCCGAGGTCGCTTCCAGATTCTATACAGGTAGTCCTCGACTTACAACAGTTCATTTAGTGACTGTTCAAAGTTACAACGGCACTGAAAAAAGTGACTTAGTATTTTTCACACTTACGACCGTTTTGCAGCATCCCCATTTTTGTGTTTCAGATTCGAGGCATTGAAGCACAACACATGTTGGAATCAAACTTCTTTTATTGCTACTTAACTCCACTCATTCTGCAAACAGCACGCAGGCTTTTTATAGTTTTCCAACCGCCAGGCAGTCCCGCCAATCGGAATCCCTCTTTCTTCGCGCCTTGCGCATGCGCAAAACTCCAGCAGCAGCCAGTCTGGTCCTGGGCAGTTTTTAGGTTGCCCGGGACCATTTGCATCATTTCTGGGCCTGCTGAGTTGTCTCATCAGGCCCAGGACACAACACCCATAGTCATGTGATCTATCTTCGGATGCTTGACAATTGGTTTATATTTATGACGGGTCGTAGTGTCCTGGGGTCATGAGATACCCTTCTGCAACCTTCTGACTAAGCCAAGTCAACAGGGAAGGCAGATTTAGTTAACAAGCGTGTTACTCACTCAACAACTGCAGTGATTCGCTTAACAAATGTGGCAAGAAAAGTCGTAAAATGGAGCCAAACTCACTTGACAAATTTCTCACTTAACGACATAAATGTTGGGCTTTCTTGTGGCTGTAAGACAAGGAATACCTGTATTTTATGATTCAGGCTGCAGGAGCAACTCCCACAACTTGTATTGCAACTGCAGTACCTCGAAGTGCCAGAATTGCTGGATTAAATTTACAGCCTAACTCCGAGGAAATGGCCTGAATTTATGTTTCAGGTTACAGGGCAGGTGCATAAATTCAGCCTGAGTCAATTCACGATTGATGGACAGATTTGGTCAATGGTGGAGCAAGTGAGAGGTTTAGAGGTCAGGTTAAACAATTGGCACTTTCTCAGATTCCCAAGCAGACATTCAAAGCTTCACTCTAGCTGAGAGATTAGAAATAAGAATTGTAAATTCAGGGCAGCTTTGCCATTTTTAAATGAAAAACCAACATTGGCCAGATACACACAATATAGAAAACTGTAAATCTGGATTTACAGGAAGACAGTTGCTGTGTTTATATAGCACGCTTCCACCAAGGAAATAAATCTTAGGATGGCTGTAATCAGTCATAAATTATCCAGGCCTATTTTAGCACAATGTTGCGTATTGCCTGACTCTGCTCAGAATCGTCTAAAGGAGTATTTGTCAATCTTGTAATGCTGGCTGGGGAATTCTGGGAGCTGCAGTCCAGATACCTTAAAGTTGCTATGGCTGAGAAATACTGATCTAAAGAACAGGGGCTGTGCAAATTGAATATTGTACTAGCAATAGCACTTAGACCAGCAATTTTCAACCTGTGGGTCAGGACCCCATTTGGGGTCGAACAACCATTTCACGGGGGTCGCCAAACAACGCAGTCCGCCATTTTTTTTCCCTTTTCCTTAGCTGTGCTACTCCCTTTTATTCTCTTGAATAGAGTCTAATTCTATTGGCTTTCAAAAGCCAATAGGAATTGTCCAGGCTGTCTCTGCCCTGCTGAGCCCGCCAAAAGTCCCATTCTGCAAACGGTGCTGCACCAGTTGAGTAGTCCTCGACTTACGACCGGTTGAGTAGTCCTTGACTTACGACCGGTTGGGGGTCGTGGCATTAAAAAGGTTGAGAACCACTGACTTAGACTTATATATCATTCCACAAGGCTTTATAGCACTCTCTGGGCAGTTTACAGAATCAGCATATTTGCCCCCAATAATCTGGGTCATTTTACCGCCCTTGGAAGGATGGAAGGCTGACTCAACCATGAATCAGCCAGGATCAAACTCCTGGCAGTGGACAGAGTTAACCTGCAATACTACATTCTAACCACTGCACCATCATGGCTCCTTATAATATGCAGTTTATAATACTCATAGGATAAATTTATTCCAATTGCAGGATGGGTGCAGAGTTCTTGTAGCACTAAAATATAAATTTAAATCAGTGTTTTTCAACCTCAGCAATACAACTCTCAGAGATCACCATCCAGCATGGTGGCTTGGAAATTCTGGAAGTTGAAATCCATGCATTTTATAGTTGTCGAGATCGAGAAAACTGATTTAAAATATAAATTGTTTTGGTTTTTACTGAAACAATCCATCCGATTCAGGGTCTGGACCTTGCTCTCTGCCAAAATAATTACATTTTTCTATTTTAATTTATTTATCATAATGCAAGACCCTTCCTAATTCTAAGCTTTTTTTGCTGATGCCGCTGATTACTTATTGTGGTATTTTATTATTATTTTTAAAGATTTTTCTTTTTATAAATTCTTTCAGTGGATATAGTTGCATCGACAGAAAACTGACCCTGGTTTACAGCTCTGTCCGATTTTACTGCAGATTTTTCTGAAACCCAGGGATAAGGAAATAACTTCCTTACTAATAAAAGAAGATATTATAAATGCAGGCGTGGATGTGCTATTTTTAAAGGAATGCCCTGAAGCGTAAAAATTGGGCCATCTTACACGGTTCTTTTCTCTAGCTTCCTGGAGGTTTCCATTAATTTCAGAATATATTATGATAATCCAGCTGGTGGAAGACAGCAGCTATGTTAAATGACCCAGATTTTTTTTGCTGGAGTCATAGTGTGAGTGGGATAGTAGGACAGTTCGGAGAAAAAGTGTAAAATGATTACACATCAGAAGGGAAAATTGTTGCTTTACATATGCAGTGAAGCTTACAAACATTTCCTTTAACTATCAAGCAAGTAAGCATTGCTTAGGGTAGACATTTTTTTAAGCAAAGGTGGACAAAAATTAACCCATCTTGAATGAGTAGCAAAATCTAGAAATTTCATTTTGTATTTTTTTCCTTCCCTTGAATTTTAGGGAGAAACAGTGTTTTTTTAAAAAAAACAAAACAAAAAACAAAACAAAAGCTACATTTACAGTCACATTTTCTCCAGGTAGTTATTCAAGCTTAGCAGAATAACAGAACTAAAAGGGACCTTAGAGGTCTTCTAGTTCAACCTCTTGCTCAAGCAGGAAACCCTATATTATTTCAGACAAATGGTTGTCCAATCTGCTCTTGAAAATTTCCAGTGTTGGAGCAACCATTACTTCTGGAGGCAAGTTGTATTAATTGTTCTGTCAGGAAATTCCTCCTAATTCTAGGTTGCTTCTCTCCTTGGTTAGTTTCCATCTATTGCTTCTTCTCCTACTTTTAGGAGCTTTGGACAATAGATTAATACACACCCTTCTTTATATTGCAACACTGCTATCATGACATCTCTAGTCCTTCTTTTCCTTAAACCAGACATATCTAGTTCCTGCAACAATTTTTCATAGTTTTTCGCCTCCAGTCTCCTAGTAATCATCTTTGTTATCTTCTCTGTACGTTTTCTTGAAGACTTGAACGCTAGCAGACCAGATTACTGTTCTTTGATCAGCTAGATCAGGGGTCTTCAAACTTGGCCCTTTTATGACTTGTGGACTTCAATTCCCAGAATTCTTTGCTTTGCTGGCTGAGGAATTCTGGGAGTTGAAGTTCACAAGTCATAAAAGAGCCAAGTTTGAAGACCCCTGAACTAGATATTCCAGAAGGGAGCAGAAAACTGCTGAGGAAACAAACTTCAAGCAAAGGCATCAGCAGGCTCAGAGACTTTCGTCAAAATAATAAAAAACAGCATCAAGATATCACAGTGTAGCTCGATTCCTTTTGATGGTGCATGCAATGGGACGGCATGCCCATAAACAAGGCAGGGCTTCTGTCATTGGTCCCCATCCCTCCCAACATCTCTGGCAATCAGGCTAGATGTATAGTGTTTCTAGAACCAAATATAGGTAGTCCTTGGCTTATGACCGTAATGGAGGCTGCCCATTATGATTATATGTCATGAAGGTTGTAAAGTAGGTCCCCATAATGCAGGTCCCCATAAAGATGTTGAGACTCTAGACAGGGTCTTCAAACTTGGCCCTTTTATGACTTGTGGTCTTCAACTCCCACAATTCCTCAGCCAGACAGACTGGCTGAGGAATTCTGGGAGTTGAAGTCCACAAGTCATAAAAGGGCCAAGTTTGAAGACCCCTGCTCTAGAAAGAGTGCAGAGAAGAGCAATAAAGATGATTAGGGGACTAGAGGCTAAAACATATGAAGAACGGTTGCAGGAATTGGGTATGTCTAGTTTAATGAAGAGAAGGACGAGGGGTGACATGACAGCAGTGTTCCAATATCTCAGGGGGTGCCACAAAGAAGAGGGAGTCAAGCTATTCTCCAAAGCACCCGATGGCAGGACAAGAAGCAATGGATGGAAACTATCCAAAGAGAGAAGTAACCTAGAACTAGAAGAAATTTTCTGACAGTTAGAACAATTGATCAGTGGAATAACCTGCCTCCAGAAGTTGTGAATGCTCCAACACTGGAAGTTTTTAAGAAGAGACTGGACAGCCATTTGTCTGAAATGATATAGGGTTTCATGCCTGAGCAGGGGGTTGGACTAGATGACCTCCAAGGTACCTTCCTACTTTATTATTATTATTATTAAGTAAGTCTTTGGACTTCTTTTTACAACCTTTTTTGTAGCAGTCATTGTCATGGTTGTAAATTGAAACCTCTTGTTTGCCATGGGCCATTTTTGCTGTAAACAGAAAGTAAATGCTAGCAAAAACATCATAAAACACGGCCGTCAGACTGTAAGACTCTGCAAATGGCCGTCATTCTGGGTTAGCTGTTGAGTGCTTGAGATGTGGTCATGTGACTCTGGGGGGGGCACGGCCATTGGAACTTGATCATAAGTACCTTTGGGAAGAGGTCTATTCTAACCTCAAATGAGGTTATTAAATGAGCAATAAATCAAGGACTACAGTTGTTTGACAAGGATTACCTTGAGCCCTGCATTCTAACCACTTGCTGGCACAGTGGTTAGAATGCAGTATTGCAGGCTAACTCACTGCTAACTGCCAGGAGTTCAATCCTCACTGGTTCAAGATTGACTCAGTCTTCCATCCTTTTGAGGTCAGTAAAATGAGGACCCAGATTGTAAACCGCTGAAGGCTGTAAAGCTCTATGAAGTGGTATATAAGTCTAAGTGCTATTGCTACCTGTATGGGTTGTTTTCCTCTATACCCCAAAGGACTGAGAACCTATCCTTTGAGGGAGGTGGTGAACCGTGATGCATTGTTATTGCAGCAGACCTGTCTCCCCTCTGTCTCTTTGCAATGAGCTTTATCATGCTGTAGAGCAGAGTTTCTCCATTTCAGCAAATTTAGGATGGGAGGACTTCAACTCCCAGAATTCCTTAGGCAGGCTGAGAAACACTGCTGGAGAGGAACATGGAGATCATCTTGGAGAAGATATGCAGGGGCCCTTAGCAAAACCTGAGCTCAGTCTGGGAAAACAAGACATTGTGAGAAAGAAATTCAAGATTTCCCCACCTTGACTGACTTTGGTATAAGACAGAACAAAGGGGAATTGCCATTAGGTTGTTATTATAGCTTCTGTTTATGAAGTAGAGTTCCTGTTTTGCTTGTGGTGTCCATTTTCTGACCAGACCTCCTTTGAAGGTCTGATAGAAGCTTTTCCAAATGAGAAAAAGCATTGCAAGTTCCAGTTGCCCTAGGACAGGGGTAGGCAGCCTTGGCTCTTTTTTGACTCGTGGACTTCAACTCCCAGAATTCCTGAGCCAGCATGGCTCAGCTTGGAAACTTCTCTCTTTCCCTCAGCATTGCTGGCTCAGGAATTCTGGGAGTTGAAGTCCACGAGTCATAAAAGAGCCAAGGTTGCCTACCTCTGGCCTAGGCCTAGGCCACTTTATGACTCATGGACTTCAACTCCCAGAATTCCTGAGCCAGCATGGCTCAGCTTGGAAATCTCTCCCTTTCCCCTCAGCATGGCTGGCTCAGGAATTCTGGGAGTTGAAGTCCACGAGTCATAAAAGAGCCAAGGTTGCCTACCCCTGCCCTAGGATGACTCAAAGAAACTTGGCAGGGATTCTTTACATCATGTAGAGTACAATTCAGAACAGACACCAAGAGATTTTTGTGAGGTTGGTGGGTTTGTCACCAGACAATAGTGACTCGAGGGAATGTGCTGACTAGAAAGAAACCACCATGAGGCAGGAAAGACAAAACTATCCTATCCCTGTCTAAGGATAAAATTCAGGGTTCCTGATGTGGTATTCATACAAAGAAAAAGTTGGCAAGGAAGCAGAGAGAGAGAGAGAAAGAGAGAGAGAGAAATGTGTATAGTTACTTTTTCTCTCGCTCATCATGCAAAGAGTCAAAATGGAGTATAGGCAGCCCCCCTGAGGTGGTCCCCGACTTACGACAATTGAGCCTAACAAGCGAGACAGTTGTTAAATGAGTTTTGCCCCATCTTATGTCTTCCCAAAGTTGTTCAGTGAATCACTGTAGTAACACGGTTATTAAGTGAATCTGACCTCTATATTGACTTTGCTCGTCAGAAGGTCGCAAAAGGACACCAGGACACTGGCACCGTCATAAATATGTGTCAGTTGTGAAGCACCTGGATTTTGATCATGTGACCATATGGGAGGGTTCTGGACAACTTGCCATAGCCATCTAACCACAGCCATCTTGCCACAGTCAACTGTCCATGGCCATCTCGCCACAGCCAAATTTCCACGGGGCAACTCGCTGCCAGACAATCCGTGTGGGACAACTCAACACGATAAATGTTATCCGCCATTGTTTTTTTTATACATTATTTCCATTTTTGTCAACGGAAATAATGTTGAAGAAACTGTGGCAAATAACATTTATTGAACTGAGTTATCCCGCGTGGAATTATCCCACGGTGAGTTGGCCGTGGAGAGTTTGTCCTGTGGAGAGTTGGCCGTGGTGAGATAGCCGTGGCGACATGGCCATGGTGAGTTGTCCCATTCCGCTGTGAGACTATGTCATGGATTCACCCGTGGACCCCTCCTTGGCTGCGAGTTCAGAGGAGGAGGGTAAGTTTGAGTCAGCAGAGGAGAGCATGGAGCATAGTCTTGGTTAGGATCGGGGCTCGGAGAGTGCTAGCCTGATGGAGCAATCTCGGCTGCAGCAAGTTGGTCAGGAGGCTCCAGGTGAGGACTGGGAGCAGCTGCTGACCATTAGCAATGAGGAGGTGGACTCCACACCTCCTCCTGATCCAAGGACACATAGATATTATTTGTAAGGAGACAACCGTACAGAGAAGAGCAACAAAGCAACAAAGATGATTAGGGGACTGGAAGCTAAAACATATAAGGAACGGTTGCTGGAATTGGGTATGCCTAGTTTAACGAAGAGAAGGACAAGGGAGGACATGATAGCAGTCTTCCAGTATCTCAGGGGCTGCCATAAAGAAGAGGGAATCAAGCTATTTTCCAAAGCACCTGAAGGCAGGACAAGAAGCAACGGGTGGAAACTAATCAAGGAGAGAAGCAACCTAGAACTAAGGAGAAACTTCCTGACAGCGAGAACAATTAATCAGTGGAACAGCCTGCCTCCAGAAGCAGTAAATGCTCCAACACTGGAAGTTTTTAAGAAGAGACTGAACAGCCATTTGTCCGAAATGGTGTAGGGTTTCCTGCCTGAGCAGGGGGTTGGACTAGATGACCTCCAAGGTCCCTTCCAACTTTACTACTATTACTAACCTCGCCTCTCATGGAGGGCTGCATCAGCATTGCCTACTTAATCCCTGAGGACTTGAGTCTTGCTAGAACAACGTGCCCTTTCTGTGCCTTGTGTGCTCGTGTCGTGTATCCTGACTTGTTTGACTTGTGGATTGTTTTCCTGGACTTTGTGTATGCCCATTGGACTCTGTTACCCAGTTACCCTTGTCGTACTGAGCTCAGAATCCAGACCTGTGCAACAGAGGTGCTTTCTGATGACCTGTCTCCAGGGGTGTGTGTGAATAAACACCTGTAGAACTCTTGCTGTATGTGTGTATGTGTGGTGGCAACCCAGACTGCTGCAACGGTCATAAGTGTGATAAATGGTCATAAGTCCCTTTTTTCAGGACTGTTGTAACTTCAAATGGTCACTAAACGAAAATTTATAAGTCAAGGACTACCTGTATCCATTTTTGCACATTTTCACTGCAGAAAATGGGTGGAAAGGGTTGAGTTTTGTCATACCCTGGAATTTTACATCCTTTGGAGCAGGAATTAAAGATGAATGCATTAAATGCCCAATAAAAGCATAATCCCAGTATTTTCATACATTTCTGAAAAATAGCACGTCTGTTGCCTGGATGGGGTCCAGCACGCAATTGCTCAACACAGGCAGGGCTGTTTCACAGAACTGGGATAACACTGGCTTTCTCTTATAAGAACGAGCCACAAGTTGTTTTGTGCCGGAAGGCCACCCGGCCAGCACCCTGGGGTTTGATTTATGATTTTTTCTGCACAACTGCAAAGGCAATACACGGAGAAATGAAAGCAAAGATGCTGCTTCTTTGTCAACAAGATTTTGCATGCCAGGGTGGGGTGGGGATGGAGGGGGCTGGAACTCATGTGACAAAGCCAGAGGTGAAAACATGGCCCAAACTGTCCACAAACCGGGAATTCACATCTGAGTATCTGCCTTGTGTGGCTGGGTTATGGCGTAATTCCTCCTTCTGTCTCTCTTCCCTTCTTGTAGATGAAATAATGCAACAGGAGATCAGGCCTGTCACGGCGGTGGAGATCATCGAACAACTGCACCGACAGTTTGCTATTTTGTCAGGTAAGATCAAAGGCTTCAGCGGCCTTGATATTGCCCATCTTTTTCTTGACGGTGCAAACAATGAATCAGTGGAACGACTTGCCTCCAGAAGCTGTGGGTGCTCCAACACTGGTTGTCCCAAAGGTGCTTTTTCAACAGGCAACTGGACTTTCTTGTTTTTTTCTCTGAAGACATTTTGCTTCTCATCCAAGAAGCTTCTTCAGCTCTGACTGGATGGTGGGGAATGGAAGGATTTATACTCCTTGCAGACCGCTGGTCATTTGCATTCTTTGAGAGAGTCGTTGAGGCCATCTGGAGGTTTGCCTGTGTCCTCAGGGTCACCTGAGTAGTGCAAATGGGTGTGGAGCCTTCTTGGCTGTGGGATGTTTTCTGCCCTGTGTCCCTTCACTGTTGAAGACAGGCACAGGCTGCTGGGGATGAGTCTGTGTTATCTGCCTCTCAAACTGAAGCACAAATGGTTCCTGTAGTCTGCAATGTTTTCTGGAAATCTGTTCATGCTCCCGCACCATTTGAAGGGGGTTCATCCCAAAGTGCATAGCTAAATGTCTATGGACTGAGAATCTCCATAGACATCCTACACTAGGAGTTTTTAAGAAGAGACCGGATAATCATTTGTCTGAAACTGTATAGGATTTTCTGCTTTTGAGCAGGGGGTTGGACTAGAAGACCTCCAAGGTCCCTTCCAACTCTGTTATTCTGTTACAACTTCTGTTATGTCCTTTTTCAAGCAATGGAGTGTCTCTCCAGATTTCCCTCTCCATCCTGAACAGATCCCATAAACAGTAATTGCTGTGTGCTTTTGTCAGATAAATAAATCCAGATTTCCCAGTAAAACGTTTGAAGAGATTCTTCCACCTCTAAACGTGGAGGCATCTCTTTGAAAGCTGTTCAGATGGAGCTTGGACAGGGTGGACCGTTGTCACTTTGAGACAATCTGACGTCTGACTCGTCATGCAGGACCACAGAATGCACAGGGTGCGCATTCACACAGCCTATTTAATTCACACAACTTTCTTCATTAGTTAGCTGTTCGGATTTGCTCAACACGTTAAATAATAAACTAATCAAACAGGTCAAAGTGAGATCCAGCCTGGAAATAAAAAAGACTTTCCTGATCGTGAAAACAATTAACCAGTGGAATGGCTTGCCTTCATAAATGGGAGGTGTGGGCAACCATTTGTCCATGGTATAAGGCAGTGGTGGCGAACCTATGTCACGGGTGCCAGAGGCACCACTCAGAGCCCTCTCTATGGGCACGCACGCCGTCGCCCCAGTCCTAGGCCTTCAGCTGGGTTTTATAAAACCTTTTCACTTTAGGCCTCTGCCACCATGTGCAAAAAAAAAAAAAAAAAGGTTCAATCAATCAGTCAATTTCAACTTCTTGCGGGGAAAAAAAAGATCTTGCAAAGTTGGAATTGATTGATTGAACTTTTTAGTCCCACCCAGTCTGCTGTTACCATCGCAGTCACGCCCACCCAATGGGCCACACTCACCCAATTGGCCACACCCAGCCAATGGCCACACCCACCCGGCCCCCGACGATGCATAAGTGGGTTTTGGCTTGCAGTTTGGGCACTCGGTCTCTAAAAGGTTTGCCATCACTGGTATAAGGACTAAGGGGTTGGACTAGAAGACCTCCAAGGTTCTTTCCAGACCTATGATTCTAGGTGGAGTTCATGCAACTTAGTTGAGTTGTTGTGCGAACATATCGCGTCCTCTAGGTCTGTGTGGTGCGAACACAGCTCCTGTGCATAGGCAGTCTTCGCATTTGTGTGCAAACTTTTTTAGATTTCAATATCATTAGAAGTGTAACTGCATGATCCCCTTTCAGAAAAGCAGCATCGTGGTTGTATCCTCTAGATAAATGATTTGTGTATGTGTAGGAGGATGTCTTTGTATTGTTTTAATGAGAAAGGTGAGAAATAAGAAAGGTAAGAAATTCAGTTTGCCTAACCAGTAGCATCTCCAGGGGAGCAGAATGACAAAAGCAGCATCATGCTGTTGTGACAAAATCTCTGCCTCTTTTGTACATGCATTGTGACATGGGACAGAGTTTGCAATTTTAAAATATGTAAGTATGTAGGCTGAGCAAGCACAAAGCAAGACAGAATACACACAGACAGTATTTGACCAAAAGCTGCATTCTGGCTTCTAAAACCAGCTATATCTTATCAACTTTCAGAAGCCAAGTGCTCCTTCCTTCCTTCCTTCCTGGTACAGATCCAGAAATACAAAATAGTTCCTTTAAATTCCCATCTAAATAGGAAAAGCATTAACACTTCTCCCAAAAGCTCTCATCAGCCCTCTTATATATACATCATACATACATATTTGATTTTTATCTACATTACTTTATAAGTAACTCAAGGCAGCAGATATACACACTCCTTCCTCCTCCTATTTTCCCCACAACAACCCTTTGAGCTGAGAGTGAGTGACTGGCCGAAAGTCAACCAGCCAGCTTTCATGTCAAAGGCAGGACTAGAACTCACAGTCTCTTGGTGATTGATCCAAAGTCAACCAGCTGATTTTCGTGCCTAAAGCAGGACTTGAACTCACAGTCTCCTAGTAATTGGCCCAAAGTCACCCAGTCAGCTTTCATGCCTAAGATGGAAATGGAACTCACAGTCTCTTGATTTCTAGGCCAGCAACATAACCACTACACCAAACTGGCTCTCTATATGCAATTAAATATCACAATAGTCAAAATCTAGAAAGTAGTCTCATGTAAGAGTTAATTCCTCTTTCCCAATAAAGATTGTTGCCAGATTTTATTTTTTTTTGAAGGGGGTGGAGGATGTTTGGCTTTAACAGCAAACATATCATGTAGACCAGGGGTCTTCAAACTTGGTCCTTTTATGACTTGTGGACTTCAACTCCCAGAATTCCTCAGCCAGGCACGCTGGCTGAGGAATTCTGGGAGTTGAAGTCCACAAGTCATAAATGGGCCAAGTTTGAAGAACCCTGAGGTAGACATTTAGCCAGCAAAGTTTTTTTTTTTCTCAAACATGTGAGAGTCAAAACTGAAGAACCTAAGCTATTTTTTGCAACAGAGATTGGTTACTAACCAGTGGTGGGATTCAGATATGTGAACAACTGGTTCTCTGTGTGGATGCCGCTTCCGGAAGTCTATTCTGGGCCTGGGCAACAAAAAATTAGCTAGTGGTTCTGCCAAAATGGTGCGAACCGGCTGAATCTCACCACTGTTATTAACTCCTTAGAGGGCTAACTAATAAGAATGGAGGGAAACCTTAGTTATTTTAATATATATATTTCTGGAAACTCATGAGTCTTATGCCTGTTATTCATTTTGTTTGATAATCTCTCTCTTTTGGGGGTCTAGCAGATAGAATCACCAATTTAAAGACACGCTACTGCTAATAAAAATGCAGTGGATTCAAAGGTTTTTCTCCCCAAACTTAAGGCAATTTTTTCAAAAATGGCACTGATTTTGCAAATCCACTTTAATAAATCCATGGGAATTAGCATGTCACACAGTCTGCTAACCATCTTCTGTTAATAGAAATGAGTCTTTTTTAAAAAAGAAAGTGAAATTGAAGCTTTTATGGCATCCATTAAACAGATGTACATCGTTGCAGTTTTCCAATAATGGAGAACTCTGCTGGGATTTGCATAAGCCCAACGCCTTAAACCCTGCAGCCAATCTCACTGTATTAATTTTCCTGGAATCATTATACATAGTCCTCATTTAATGAACAGTGAATTAGTGATAGTTTGAAGTTATGAAGGACCTACCCCCCAAAATACTTGAATTGTGATGGCTGCAGTACTCCCCTTCCACACACACACACACACCCCACGCTTTTTAGGTGCTTGGCTACCACCTTGCCTTTATCCCCAGTTGCAGTATTCATTAGTCACACAACTGTGATTCATGGTTTGTAATGGTTTTTCGGCCAGTTTCCAGCAAAACAAACCACCCATAGGAATACATGGATTCTCTTAATGACCAAGGTGTTTGCTTAATGATCGGTGTATTCACTTAACAACCATGGCATTGGCTTAATAACCACTGCAAGAAAAGTTGTAGAATTGAGTCCAGTCACATGAGTGCCTTGATTTATGTCCATCATGACTTACAACAGAAATTCCAGGCTCCGTTATGGTTGTAAGTTGAGAACTATCTGTACTGGATACCTCTTCCTCTTGTTAACCGAAATAGATACCGAATATCTGGAGAACCTGTTTATTTGATGAATAAAATATATGCTTAGATACCTCAAGTCAAGCTAGTAATTACATGGACTAGCTCATGCTGTTTTCTTGGTAATAATAGGTAAGGCCACACTTGGAATACTGCATCCAGTTTTGGTCACCATGATGTAAAAAAGATGCTGAGACTCTAGAAAGAATACAGAGAAGAGCAACAAAGATGATTAGGGGACTGGAGGCTAAAACATATAAGGAACGGTTGCTAGAATTGGGTATGTCTAGTTTAATGAAGAGAAGGACGAGGGGGGACATGATAGCAGTGTTCCAATATCTCAGGGGCTGCCATAAAGAGGGAATCAAGCTATTTTCCAAAGCGCCTGAAAGCAGGACAAGAAACAATGGAGGGAAACTAATTAAGGAGAGAAGCAACCTAGAACTAAGGAGAAATTTCCTGACAGTGAGAACAATTAATCAGTGGAACAACCTGCCTCCAGAAGTTGTGAATGCTTCAACACTAGAAGTTTGTAAGAAGAGATTGGGCAACTCTTTGTTTAAAAGGTATAGGGTTTTCTGCCTGAGCAGGGGGTTGGACTAGAAGACCCCCCAATGTCTTCTATTCTATTCTAATTTGAAATGAGCTTGCCTTTCCTTCTTCAAGAGTTTCTTAGGCTAGCCTACTGATTTAGAATTTCCCAGGTGTAGCTTATCTGCATCCTAACCATGTTCAACCCTGCTTATTTTCTTGGAGATCAATCAAGGCTGACTAAATACTGCCACCTGCTGTGCCGTTTGGGTACTTTCAGCAGCTATAGTTCCCTGAAAAAGCCTTAGCCTCTCTTTTGGATTTTCCTGAATTATTGATCTCTTTCACAGTGGATGTTATCAGGGCTTCATGAAGCTCCTGCCGGACAAATGGCATCTGAGGGAAGAAATTACACCAGCCTTTGATCTTGTTTCCTGCATGTCAGAAACAAAGTCACCTGTCACATGCAATGTGGCCAGTGTGAAAAAGTTAATTATCCCCCAGGCCAGGGGTAGACCACCTTGGCTCTTTTATGACTTGGACTTCAACTCCCAGAATTCCTGAGGCAGTCATGCTGAGGGGAAAGGGAGAGGTTTCCAAGCTGAGCCGTGCTGGCTCAGGAATTCTGGGAGTTGAAGTCCACGAGTCATGAAGAGGCCATAGTCCCCCCATGCTGGCTTAGGAATTCTGGGTGGGATTGAAGTCTACCCATCTCTGAGTGGCCAAGATTGAAAAATACAGGCCTAGACCAAGGGTAGGCCACCTTGGCTCTTTTATGACTCGTGGACTTCAACTCCCAGAATTCCTGAGCCAGCCATGCTGAGGGGAAAGGGAGAGGTTTCCAAGCTGAGCCATGCTGGCTCAGAAATTCTGGGAATTGAAGTCCACGAGTCAAAAAAGAGCCAAGGTGGCCTACCTGTACAGTTATTCCAAGTACAGGTAGTTCTCAACTAACAACCTTTCCTTTAGTAATCGTTCAGAGTTACAAAGACATGGGAAAAAGTGACTTACGGTTTGTTTTTTAACATTTACAACCATTGCAGCTTCCTCCATGGTCATATGATCAAAATTCAGGGGCTCAGCAACTGGCATGTACTTGTGACAGCTGCACTGTCATAATCATTTGTAACTTTTCCAGCTGGCTGCTGGCAAGCAAGGTCAAGAGGGGGGCAGATTTGCTTCACTGCATGAGTCACAACAACTGCAATGATTTGCTTAACAACTGTGGCGAAAAAAAGGTCGTAAAATGGGGTGCAGCTCACTGAACAGCCATCTTGCTTAACAATGGAAATGTTGTGCTCAATTGTGGCCCTAAGTCTGTAAACGGGGTAACTAGGGGTACTTCTGTGAATATCACATTAAACAATTGTGCCTGATTTGGACCAGCCCTTTTTGAGTTAAATTTCACAAAGTTTTACTTTCTCTCATCACAGTGAACTTCTCACCACATAGACCAGGGGTGAGAAGAATTTGGCCCTTTTATGACTTGTGGACTTCAACTCCCAGAATTCCTCAGCCAGCTTGCCTGGCTGAGGAATTCTGGGAGTTGAAGTCCACAAGTCATAAAAGGGCCAAGTTTGAAGACCCGACATCGACTCTGGAGACCTGGCATGCCCTGTTCAAATCAGAGTTTGTTCTGTAAAGCAATCTAAAAAGGTTAATCATTGCTAAATCTCTAGGATTTCATGGATCCATAATCAGAAAAGTAATCCTGAAGTGGCAAAAAAATTGGGATGACAGTGAATCTTCCAAGCGGGGATATCCTATCAAAATCACTAGAAGAACACAGCAGGTCCTTGGCTTATGTCCAGTGGCTTCAAAAATGAGACCTGCTGTAAAAAAAGACACCCATCCTTCCCAACCCTAGAATTAGCAGCAGGAGGCTGAATGGAGCAGCACACCTGATCATGTGCTTTCATCCTTCCCTGTGTGGCAAGCTTCTAATTTCCAAAATGTGTAATCCATGTCTTCTTGGATTGCAAATGAACAGAGATAGTTGACAAAAAAGAGAAAAGCAGAGAATTGGGAAAAGATGAACGTCCTTCCCCCCCCCCCTTTCTCTCCCCCTAAGCACACCCTGATCTGGCCCTTTGTACTCTGAATGAAGTTCCATCATATGGGGATAAAAATCATCATTTACATTGAATGACATTCCCAAGCAACACAAGAGATGCAATCAACCCTGTGGCTCCTTTCATTCTGTGCACGAACACAGGGCTATATACCAGCTGCTGCTGCTGCTGTTTTTATTTTTTGCTGAGCTCACTTCCCAAAATACAGCCCAACCCTTTTCCCCTCCTTCGTTCAGTACCAGTCGTGTCCACAAGGTGTCAGTAGTGCCCTCCTTTTTCCCTCTTTTTCTTGTCTTTTTTTTTTCCTGCATAGACAACACTTCTCTGCAAGCATCGAGCTATTATATGAATACCATCATATTATCTTACAATGACTGCAATGTCCCAGGGTCATTTTGCAACCATCTGAAAAGCAAAGTCAATGGGGAAGGCAGATAGCAATAGCACTTAGACTTGTATGCCGCTTCAGTCCTCTCTAAGCAGTTTACAGAGTCAGCATATTTGCCCCCCCCCCAACAATCTGGATCCTCATTTTACCAACCTTGGAAGGATGGGAGGCTGAGTCAATCCTCAGCTAGTGAGAATCGAACTGCTGACAGCCGGCAGTCAACAGGAGTAGCCCGCAGTACTGCATTCTAACCACTGCGCTACCACGACTCTTAACAGTGTAACTAATTTAACAACTGCAGTGATTCATGTAACAACTGTGGCAAGAAAGATCGTAAAATGAGGCAAACTTCACTTAAATGTTTCACTTAGTAACAGAAATGCTGGACTCGATTGTGGTCGTAAGCCAAGGACTACCTGTAAAGTGTATGAACAAGTTCATCCTGAGCAAAGGAGGGTGATTATAAGTTAAAAATCTGGCTTCAGGGCCTCTTAATAGACCAGCTTTGATCCTTAATGACATGCTTCCATAATGCCAGGAGAAGCAGATTGCTTTAATCTCTGTGTATACAAATAGTCCTTGATTTACAGCCAGAATTGGGATCAGAATTTCCATTGCTAAACAAGGTGGTTGTTAAGTGAGTCACACCTGAGTGCTGCTAGAAAGCTACAAAGTCCCATGGAAATGTTTGATTTGAATGAAAACCCTGGAGAAAAGAAGCAGCAGTTAAACCAGCATAGCACTTAGACTCACATACCGCTCCATACTGCTTTGCAGTCGTCTCTAAGCAGTTTACAAAGTCAGCATATTGTCCCCCAACAATATGGGTCCTCATTTTACTGACCTCAGAAGGATGGAAGGCTAAGTCAACCATGAGCCGGTGAGAATCGAACTCCTGGCAATGGGCAGAGTTTGCCTGCAACACCGCATTCTAACCACTGTGCCACCACCGCTCTGCTGTTGTTTATGCACATTCCAACTTAATTGATGAGGTCCCTTCCGTATAGTCCTAGCAACGCCTCCGATAGATTTGCTCCATAATTGTCCTTAATCTGATCCTTTAGCAATTCCAATGGTGCACCCATCACCACCATAACCCTCTACTTTGCTGCTTTATTGCTCCTCTTTTTTTCTCTCTTTTCTTTC
Source organism: Crotalus tigris (assembly GCF_016545835.1). Lineage (NCBI taxonomy): Eukaryota > Metazoa > Chordata > Lepidosauria > Squamata > Viperidae > Crotalus > Crotalus tigris. Next base: position 1,204,846 of record NW_024100213.1, on the reverse strand, counting down.
ACCTTTCCCAGCCTCAGAGCCTTCTCCAGAGAATTGGATCGTCCCATAAGATCTCGAAAGTATGATCACTGAGGTTTGGTCACTTGTGCCTCAAGTGAGAACTGTAAATTGATTTCCTTGAAGGTCCTTGGGTTTGTTTGTTTTTTCTCTTGACCACCCAATTTAACGCTACGCAAATATCTGAGACTTCACTTTCCAGAATTCCCCATCCACGTGGCTTAAAACCCATCTGAATCCAAAGTGCTTTTCCAAAAGGCAACTGGACGTTCCTGGTTTTGTTTTTTCTTTGAAAACGTTTTGCTTCTCATCCAAGAAGCTTCTTCAGATCTTCCAAGAAAATCCAGTGGCCTTTTGGAAAAGCACCTTGGGACAATCGTGACCTGGCTCTCCGTAGACAATCCATCTAAATCCTGCCAGCTGGGGAAAGCAGACAAATCAGCAGTTTCAGACAATTGCTTGGTACAAAACTGTTTTTGCACAGTTATTGCTCTCTTTGCTTATCCGACTCGACTCTCCTATAAACCCCAGAGGCATCAGCGCTGCACTGCAGGATCATTAGAAAGGGACGTTACATAACCACAGCCTGAAACTAAAACCTCCGATTAGTACAATTCCATTTTATAAATAGGTTAGTCACGTTTCCTATCGGTGCTGGCCCACAATCACCCAGACTGCAGAGGTCATCACAGCAAGTCCAAAGTCTCTGTGTTGGCTTGGTGCACCTACAGGAACTTCATACTTGCTTTCTGTATATAATCACAAGTCTTTTGCAACTTCCACTCAATTCTTTGGCTTACACGCCATATATTTTCAAAGTGTCTCATTGGCTCCCCAGTTTTTAATCTGATCCTATTTAAATCTTCTGTTACTTTCCTCTGCCAACAACAAACTTCTTCCCAAAATGCAAACAGTCCTGGCTCTCTTGGCAATCCAAGATTTGTAAAAATTAAACTTTCGGTGACTGGCTCGGGCTTGTAGCTTCTCGCTATAACTATGAAGAGTTGGGGGAGAAACATGAAGCAGGCCTAGAGCAGTGTTTCCCAAACTTGACAATTTTAAGGCATGTGGACTTCAACTCCCAGAATTCCACAGCCAGCGTTGCTGGCTGTGGAATTCTGGGAGTTGAAGTCCTCATGCCTTAAAATTGTCAAGTTTGGGAAACACTGGCCTAGAGGGTTAAGATGAATCCCCCTCCTCCTTAGGGTCCTCACTGGGATGACAGGTTCACATGGGGATAAAGAAGAGAATTGCTATGCTGCTGTGACAACGGTTGACAACGGTTTAACGAAGAGAAGGACAAGGGGGGACATGATAGCAGTATTCCAATATCTCAGGGGCTGCCCCAAAGAAGAGGGAGTGAAGCTAATCTCCAAAGCACCAGAAGGCAGGACAAGAAGCAACGGGTGGAAACTAACCAAAGAGAGAAGCAACCTGGAACTAAGGAGAAACTTCCTGACAGTGAGAACAATTAACCAGTGGAACAACCTGCCTCCAGAAGCGGTGAATGCTCCAACACTGGAAGTTTGTAAGAAGAGACTGGACAGCCATTTGTCTGAAATGGTATAGGGTTTCCTGCCTGAGCAGGACTAGTTGGACTAGATGACCTCCAAGGTCCCTTCCAACATTATTATTATTGTTGTTGTTTTGTTGTTGTTGTTGTTATTATTATTTGGGGACCCCTGCATTAAATGATTCAAGTGCAGAAGACCAAGTCAGGATGGGGAGAAAGCTGGCAGTTTATGGGAGTCATTGGGTGGGTATAAAGTCTCCTGCCTTGTGCAAGGGGTTGGACTAGAAGGCCTCCGAGGTCCCTTTCAGCCCTAGGATTCTATATTCTATGTTCTGTTCAGCTGGCTCCATAGTTTGCATCCTTAGCTTGAAAAGGAAGTGCTCAGAATGCATTTATGTCGGGAAGAAAACAATATTAATGGCACCACTGAATGCAGAGCAACGACTGTGATTGCAGGAACAAGAAATCAAATACTGTCCAGGTAGTCCTTGGCTCACGACCATACCTGAGTCCAAAATTTCTGTTGCTAAGCGAGTTAAGAGAATTTTGCCCCCTTTTACGACCTTTCTTGCCACAGTTGTTAAAGTGAATCAATACAGCTGTTAAGTTAGTAACGCAGTTATTAAGTGAATCTGGCTTCCCCATTGACTTTGTCAGAAGGTCGCAAAAGGGGATCACGTGACCCCCCCCGGGGACGCTGCAACCCGTCATAAGTACATGCCAGTTGCCAAGCGTCTGAATTTTGATCACGTGACCACATGGACGCTGCAACAGTGGTTAAGTGTGAAAAATGGTCATAGGTCAGGGGTCCCTGGTACTCTCTGAGCTTGCTTGTTGCAAACGTTTCATTACCCAAACTGGGCAAACATCATCAGTGTTAGTTTGATGACGTTACCTAGTTTGGGTAATGAAATGACTGCAAGAAAACAAGCAAGCTCAGAGAGCACCAAGGACCCCTCGCGTCAACCCTGAGCTACAAATATTCTCCTTTGTTGGTCGCAAGTCACTTTTTTCAGGGCCACTGTAACTTCAAATGGTCACTAAAAGTATGTTTGTAAGTCAAAGATTACCTGTAGCTTACACTGCAGCTAAAAGAACTTGGGTGGATCTACTGTGCAACATGGGGATTTTCTCTTATCAATGTTCCTTCGGTTGTTGTTATTGTTGTTGTTGTTTTGCCCACTGAGAACCAATTTCTCTTGCAGGTGGAAGAGGGAAGGATGGGGCACCAATCATTACCTTCCCCGAATATCCGGGCTTCAGTGAGATCCCCAATGAAGATTTTCTGAATGTTGTCACCTACTTAACTAGCATTCCCAGGTACGTCTTCCACTACTGCAGGCTTTGATGTGGTTCTGAACCTAGATTATTTCACTCTTCCCTTTTCAACAGGGTAAGATCAAATAGCATAATTTTCACCCCTCCCAAATTTTGGAATATTCCTGCTTTGATCCCTCCCCAATGTATAGTCTGTCAAAATTTGAATACTTGCAGCCAGATAACCTGGTTTGTCCAAGCCTGGCCCTGCGTTGTTTATCATTTTTGCATGCCATTCAACTCTTGGGTCCACCATCCATACACCATAGATCAGTGGTGGCGAACCTATGGCACGCATGCCAGAGGCGGCACTCAGAGCCCTCTCTGTGGGCACGCGCGACATGCCCCAGAGATGGCAACCGTCCCTCTTTAACCAGCCGCCCGCTAACCTCCGAAGTCCCACAAGGCTGGATGCATCCCAGCACCCATGCGCTCACTGTCCTGTGTGTGCAGGGGCTGATGGTGTCAGGCAGCAACCGTCCTGGCCCCTGCCTCACCTTGCCCTGTGACAATGGCACCCCCACCCTGCCTCACCTCACCCCACAGGATGAGCCTCCTGCCCACCAGAGACCCCCTGGATCTCCCCCAACCCTCGATACACCCACATTACACCTATCCTCCGTGAGCTGCACTGGTTGCCTATTGGTCTCCGGGTCCAATTCAAGGTGTTGGTCATTACTTTTAAAGCCCTATATGGCTCAGGGCCAGGCTATTTGCGAGACCGCCTACTACCTCATAATTCCCTACGTCCGGTTAGATCCCACAGGCTGAGCCTCCTTCAGGCCCCGTCGGCCAAGCAGTGCCATTTGGCGGGGCCGCGGAGGAGGGCCTTCTCTGTGATGGCGCCCACGCTTTGGAATCAGCTCCCCCCGGAGATTAGGACCGCTCCCACCCTGTTGGTCTTCCGTAAGCTACTTAAGACCTGGCTTTTCCGGCAGGCCTGGGGTTTATAAAACCTTACCCCTGGATGATTATTTTTGTATTGTTGTTTTGTTATGTTTTATGTGTTTTTTATTGTTAGCCGCCCAGAGTCTTTCGGGAGTGGGGCGGCTTATAAATTTTAAAAATATAAATATATATATATAACCCTGCCCGTCCCCCACAGGCATCCCTCCCACGAGGAACATTGAGGTGATCATGACCACTTTGGCCACACCCACCCAGTCTGCCATGACCACCACAGCCACGCCCACCCAGTGGGCCACGCCCACCTGGCACCTGGCGATAAATAAGTGGGTTTTGGGTTGCAGTTTGGGCACTCGGACTCTAAAAGGTTCGCCATCACTGCCATAGATACAGATTAGTGAATCAAGAGCGCCCATCTTATTTATGACAACAGAATCAATAATCTGAACAGTTGAGATTCCAGATAACATTTCTGTATCAATTTCAGGATACTGCGCTTACATAAATAAGTGGAAATGAAACCTTTATTTTATCGTTTGGACTTCAGAAAAAATTGAAACCGGTTGTCTACTAAGGCATTTTTCGGGGAGTTTGTATAGGTTAGACCAGAGGTAGTCAACCTTGGCTCTTTTATGACTCGTGGACTTCAACTCCCAGAATTCCTGAGCCAGCTGTGCTGAGGGGAAAGGGAGAGGTTTCCAAGCTGAGCCATGCTGGCTCAGGAATTCTGGGAGTTGAAGTCCACGAGTCATGAAGGGGCCATAGTTCCCCCATACTGGCTCAGGAATTCTGGGAATTGAAGTCTACCCATCTCCAAGTGGCCAAGGTTGAAAAATACAGGCCTAGGCCAGGGATAGGCAACCTTGGCTCTTTTATGACTCGTGGACTTCATTTCCCAGAATTCCTGAGCCAGCCATGCTGAGGGGAAAGGGAGACATTTCCAAGCTGAGCCATGCTGGCTCAGGAATTCTGGGAGTTGAAGTCCACGAGTCATAAAAGAGCCAAGGTTGACTACCCCTGGGTTAGATGTACAATTGAGTTAGACCCCTGAGTTAGACGTACAATGAGCCCCAAATTTTTGTTGCTGTGAGACATTTGTTAAGTGAATTTTGCCCCATTATATCACCTTTCTTGACACAGTTGTTAAGAGAATCACTGCAAGTTGTTAAGTTAGGAACACAGTTGCTAAATAAATCTGGCTTCCCCATTGACTTTGCTTGTCAGAAGGTCACAAAAGGGCATCACAGGATCCCGGGACACCGCAACCCGTCATAAATATGAGTCAGTTGCCAAGCGTCTGAATTTTGATCATGTGGCCGTGGAGATGCTGCAACGGTCGTAAATGTGAAAAACGGTCACAACCCACTTTTTTTCAGTGCTGCTATAACTTCAAACAGTCACTAAAAGAGAACTGCCTGTACAACCGAGCCCAAATTTTTCATTGCTAAACAAGGTAGCTGTTAAGTTAATTTTGCCCCTTTTTTGTGACCTTTCGTGCCATAGTTATTAAGTAAATCGCAGCAGTGAAGTTAGGAACACGGTTGTTAAGTGAATCTGGCTTCCCCATTGACTTTGCTCGTCAGAAGGTCATAAAAGGTGAACACAAGCCAATTGCCAGCATCCGAACTTTGATCATGTGAGCCTGGGGATGCTGCAACGGTCATTAAATGTGAAAAATGGTCCTAAGTCACTTTTCACAGTGTTGTTCTTAACTTCCGACATTCGCTAAACCGGGGCTTTTCAAGCGGTGGTACGCGTACCACTTGTGGTACATTAATGAGTGGCAGGTGGTACGCAGCCCTGCCTAGCCAAGTGTAGTAGGGGAAGGAAAGAGCCAGTGCAGGCAAGGACTTGCAGTGAGAGAGTCCTCTGGAGTTGCAAAGGCCCCAGGCTCACTTCTGGCTCACCCTCCCTCATGAGAAAGGAGGAGGGGGCGGAGACAGGAGAGGCTATAAAAGGAGGCAGTTTGGGTGGGAGAAGGAGAGAGAGAAAAAAAGCAGCAGCCTTGGGAGGAGGCAGAGTCAGCTGCACTGCAGAAGAAGAAGAAGAAGAAGGAGGAGAAGGAGGAGAAGGAGAAGGAGAGGAGATCAAGCAGGCTGGCCATGAGCCGATCTACAACTGCTGTGGCAGCCACCTGTTCTGGCAGCAGCAAACAGGCAAGAAATGCAGTGGGGGAGGGGTCGCCCTCCCAGAGGAATGAAAAAAGGCAGCAATGGCTGGAGGTGAGGCACGGAGGAGGGAAGGAGACGGAGAGTGGAAGGATTCTTATGTGCTTTTGAGACTTTGAAGTTCTGGGATTTGTGTTCTTAAGGAGTGTTTGGCAATTTCTATTTGGCTTATGTCTCGCCTTAGCTTCTATTGCTCTGCTGTTGTTAGCTGTAAGTTTTGCTGCAAGGGATTTTGAAGTATTTTTCTCCTGAATGGATTTTGCCTGTAGCATTCCTTTACTTATGAATGGAACCATTTGGGGAGGCTGCCTTAGCCGGCAGCCAGAACTTACATTTTTTTTTTCTTAAGTGCCGGCTGCGCTCCTTACTTTCCTTTCTAGCCAGTAGCTAATTCTTAAAGGGGAACATGCCCTTTTAAGCTAGTTCACTCAGCAGCTTGTCTTTTCTGTCTCTGGAGGCCTTTCCTTGTTTGATCAATACATGGAAGAGGGAAAATATGGGGGGTTCAAATTCTTCCTTCAGAAGGAGATGGGAATGAGAAAAAGGGAGGAAAGGAAGTCCCGCCTTAAGCACTTGGCCACCAGCAGCTCTGCCATTGACTTTGCTTGTCAAACGGTTGCAAAAGGGGATCACGTGACCCTGGAACACTGTGACCATTATAAATATGAATCAGTTGCCAAGCATCCAAATATAAATCACATGACCCTGGGCATGCTGCAATGGTCATAAGTGTGAAAAATGGTCATAAGTCATTTCAGTGCAATTGCAACTTTGAACAGGTTTTTTTTTGTTGGTCATCAAGTTTTTGACACCTTGCTAGGTGGTACTCGAATATTGCCATATCCTAAAAGTGGTACAGTCGGTAAAAAGGTTGAAAAGCCTTGTGCTAAACCAATGGTTGTAAGTCAAGGATTAGAATAGAATAGAGGAGTAGAGAAATTAGCATCCCATCTCCATCCTTAGCACATTCCACTATTATCCTAAATGCTGATGCCACCACTGAGAAGAAACTCAGCAAAATCCTGGCTCATTTTACTCAGTAAGAGTTTAAATTTCAGAAAGTAGCTTCCTTTAGCTTAGCGAAAGGCTTTTGCAGGAAAGCCAACACAGGACAAGGACAAAAAGTAGGATGAAGCATATAAGACAGAATAAAATAAAAATATAGAATTCCTCTTAGGCCCTGCAGGTGCCAAGTTGGAAAACGTAATGTTCCCTTATAGAACGTAAGGTTTTTCAGCTTAGAATCCCAATAAATCCCAAAGGGACTCTGAACACACGAGGCTACTGAAAACAACACAGCTGTTTTTGATCAAAAAAAAAAAAAAAAAAAAAGCCAGGTGCTTCCTAATCTCTTGTGTCATGGTTCCAAAGGAAGAAGCTCCTCAAAGAACTTTGAGGCATTGTTTACCTTAAAGAATTTTTAATGTAGCAACATACCTTCCGCACATACATAGGCAAAGTCAACATCTGAATTCTCCTCCCTTAAACACATAGTATCTAAGCATAATCCACTCCTTCATTTAACAGTCACTAATCACATTCTTCAACTCAGTGGTTCTCAACCTTTTTAATGCCGCGACCCCCAACCGGTCGTAAGTCGAGGACTACTCAACCGGTCGTAAGTCGAGGACTACTCAACTGGTGCAGCACCGTTTGCAGAATGGGACTTTTGGCGGACTCAGCAGGGCAGAGACAGCCTGGACAATTCCTATTGGCTTTTGAAAGCCAATAGAATTAGACTCTATTCAAGAGAGTCTATTCTATTGGCTTTCAAAAGCCAATAGAATAAAAAGGAGTAGCACAGCTAAGGAAAAGGGGGAAAAAATGGCGGACTGCGTTGTTTGGTGACCCCCGTGAAATGGTCATTCGACCCCAAATGGGATCCCGACCCACAGGTTGAGAACCACTGTTCCAACTAGTTTGAAGTGCGAACTTTCCCTCCAGTTGCATAACCCACCATTTCTTATCTCCTCTTATTTACAAAAAACCTTGAAGAATACTCTACTGAGATATTATTATGGCTAACTGCACATTCTTCCCCCCTCCCCTCCAGCACCATCTAATTTTAATTCTAAAAGTAATATACAGGTTAAATAGAAAATCTCTGCGTCTTCGTATATTGTCAGAGGAAGAACATCCAAAGTTAGCAGCGTTGACACTCTTGTTTCTAACGCAGAGACAGAGGAGAAAAGGCGCACACACACACACATACACTAATAAAAAATTTCCCTTTTATATCTAAGGCACTCTCTCACGCTAACAGGCTGCTAAAAGATTTCTCTTTCTTCTGAATACCTGTTTCCTTTATCAGATTATATCAGTTACAGCTTGTTACAGAGTTTACAGCTTCAAATACACAATTGCTGGCAAGCACCCCAGAACTTTCTCCTTGGGCAAGTTAAAGCGGTTTAAAATTACATAAAGTTACATAAAGCTGTAGCAAACACATTTAAAGTTACAGCTAAGCTCTTTCTTTCTCCTTGGTCAGCACAATTTTAAGTTATCTCTGAACAAAGTACAGAGCACAAACAAGAAAGAACGAACAATATGACTGCGTTATACAGTAAATAAAAAATTACTTTGTTTGATCCCTTCAAGAACATATGACATCAGTGATCCTGGTTGTGTAGCATCTTGTGCAACGTCTTGACCACAAAGGGGAAGTGTAGGTGGTTAAGAATATTCTGTGTGTTTGCTCCCACACTTTTTCCTGCTTTGTCATCTTAAATGCTTGCCCATTTTGATCAGCAACTTACCCATAGAGGGTTGGACTAGATGACCTCCAAGGTCCCTTCCAACTTTATTATTATTATTATTACACGTTCTCTGGTCCTCCTGGTAGGATGTAGTTGCTAAAGTTTCCTTGTCTCTTTGTTTATGGATTTCCTGTAAATAAATAACTTTCCTATTGCATAACCTGGCTCACTGATCATTGCTCAAATCAAATCACACCTATACACAATGACACAATTCTCCAAAATACCTCAGCATTATAGTTCTAGATACTCAGAAACAGCATAGAAACTTATTACTTTTTCTCATGATCTTAAATGAATGAATAAAATACTCATACATTTATGTGCAAAATAGCATGTTTCTTTTAAGTGTTTCCTACCATAAATTAAAGGAAATGTTTAAAAATATGTATGGATATAAAGATATATGGATATGGATGTGCTAGCATGTCGTATTTTTAATTTGCTTTTTCCTAAGACTCAATTCCTAGTCCTGTTCAGATTAGAACCTCAGTAATGGTGTGGTATCCATTTAATTATTTTTCTATGCTGTTTTCTCTGTTAAAATCATGTTCTAATCCTGTTCCAACTATAGGTTTAATAAATTATTTTATATTGGTTGGTTGCACAGTCAGTCAGATGTTTAGACTGGATTTGGTATTTTTGTCTACCTATCGCAAGGGTCTTCAAACCTGGCCCTTTTAGGACTTGTGGACTTCAACTCCTAGAATTCCTCAGCCAGGCACAAACCAGTCCACAAGTCCTAAAAGGGCCAAGTTTGAAGATCTCCTCCCAAGGACCTGGGATAGGCAGATGTGGATGTTTGATGGCCTTAAAACAGAGGTGTGGAACTATGGCCCCCATGAGTTGAAGTCCACAAATCATACAAGGGCCATAGTTCCACAACCCTATCTTAAAGGAATCATTGCAGGATTGCAGGATCAACTGTTCCAAGCAAAGCTGCCTTTCGCAATTGACCTATGGTGATTTTGTCAATGCCGATAGTGTTGGTGTAGGGCAGGGGTAGGCAACGCTGACTCAGGAATTCTGGGAATTGAAGTCCACGAGTCATAAAAGAGTCAAGGTTGCCTACCCCTGGTCTAGGGATATCAAATAATGGCTTTACTTTATGGAAGAAAAAGTCTTATTACACGCTAGGATAATGTCTGGCTATGGGAGCCATAAAGAGGGGAAGGGAGGGAGGGAGGGAGGGAGGAAGGAAGGAGGGAGGAAGGAAGGGACGGAGGGAGGGAGAGTGTTAGACAGTGATGGATGAATCCATTACTCAGAGAGGTGATGCTCTCTCTTTCATTGGAGGTGTTGAGGTTGGACAGCCATCAATGACTGGTGGGGGGCTGGACTAGAAGACCTCCAAGGTCCCTTCCAGCTCTATTCTTTTCTAATCTGGAAGTTGGATGCAATAGCTTAAATGGCCCCCTTCCAACTCTATGGTTTTCTGCACACATCTTTTATGTTTACTGGGAAGAAAATACCCTTTTGTTCCCAGGACTTTGTGCCCATTCTTCCTGCACTCAGTACAAATAGCAAAACATCCTGGGCTGTCACTCTTTAATTTTTGTGCCAAATATTGCTCTGGATCTGTTTATTCACCTTATAACATTTTCCTCTGATTTCTAAAATAAGTGCTTGAAAACATCTTCATTCCAAAACAATAAACTGTATGATGGCCAACACTTCTGCACACTAATGCAGAATGAGCTTCTTTCTGTGCAGGCCAGGTGTCAAATTAAAACTGACACAATCTTTCCTAGTGTGAAATTCAGCAAAAAAAAACCTGAGCATTGATCTGTAATATGATGATGGAAACTGCTAGTTAATAGATTAGGAATAGAGGCAAAAGCTGTGTTTAACCTGGTTTAACCTGCTTTACTGAATAATCCATTTCCTCTTTCTATTGTTTGTACAATATTGGGAATCTTGAGAAAATCAGATGTCCTGGATTCACCCAGGGTGCTAAGCTACACAAAACAGGATTCACACACTAACCAAACAAAGCTTGGATTAGATTAGTGGTTCTCAACCTTGGCAACTTTTAAATGTGTGGAGTTTAACTTCTAGAATTCCCAACCAGCATTCTGGGAGTTGAGGTCCATCCATTTTAAAGCATGATGGCTGGGGAATTCTGGGAGCTGAAGTCCATCCTTCTTAATGTATATGGATTACAGAATTCTGAGAGTTGAGGTCCACATATTCTAAAGTTACCAAGGTTGTGAAACATTGGATTAGACCAGTGGTTCTCAACCTTTTTAATGCCGTGACCCCCAACCGGTCATAAGTCGAGGACTACTCAACCGGTCGTAAGTCGAGGACTACTCAACTGGTGCAGCACCGTTTGCAGAATGGGGCTTTTGGCGGGCTCAGCAGGGCAGAGACAGCCTGGACAATTCCTATTGGCTTTGGAAAGCCAATAGAATTAGACTCTATTCAAGAGAGTCTATTCTATTGGCTTTTCAAAAGCCAATAGAATAAAAGGGAGTAGCACAGCTAAGGAAAAGGGGGAAAAAATGGCGGACTGCGTTGTTTGGCGACCCCCGTGAAATGGTCGTTCGACCCCAAATGGGGTCCCAACCCACAGGTTGAGAACCACTGGATTAGACTATCTCCAATTAATCATTCCATCTTTTTCTATTTCATGATTCTGTGATTCTGAGTTGCAGGTCACCTCCCCAATTCTGTCTTACGCTTAAATTTTTTACATATATTTTCCAAAAAAATGAGAAGGATAAACTGGTGGCATGTAGCAAAAACAAAAATGAAACAGCTATATGAAACAGATCCCTTTGAACATCAAGACAAAGGGCTAATTATGCCTCTTGAGTTCTTAATTGTCCTCTGTTGGCAGTCAGTAAAAACAAGCATCCACATTACAAGTACCAGGTAGTCCTCGACTTAACAATAGTTCATCTTTACGGCCATTCCATTCAAAGTTACAACGGCACTAAAAAAAAAAGTGACTTATGACGGCTTTTCACACCACCCTTGCAACATCCCCATGGTCATGTGATCAAAATTCAGATATTTGGCAATTGACTCATATTTATGATAGTGGTTGCTGTCTCCCGGGGTCACGTGATCCCCTTTTGCAACCTTCTGACAAAGTCAATGGAGAAGCCAGATCCACTTAACAACTGGGTTACTCACTTAGTAATGTAACAACTGCAGTTACTAACTGCAGTGATTCACTCAATAATTGTGGCAAGATTGTAAAATGGGACAAAACTCACTGAACAACTGTTTCGCATAGCAACAAACATTTTGGGCTCACCTGTGGCCAGGGACTATATGGGAGAGAGATTCTCAAGTTTTCAGTAAGATACATTATTTTAAAAAAGAGGGGGGGGGCTCTCTTCCAAATGCAGGAGTGGGGGGGGGGTTGGCTTGGACTTGTAAAAGAGGTCCCAGGGCTAGATCCCAGCAGAACTGCTGGCACTGAAAGCCAGCCCACCTTATTAATTCTGCAGTCACTCATTGATAAGGACCATGCACTCCAGCGAATGCGCAGATGTTTCTCGATTACCTATTTCCGAACGCACGTGTAACTTCTTAAAAAGAGCCAGAGAGATACTATATAGCAGCGATGGCGAACCTTTTAGAGACCGAGTGCCCAAATTGCAACCCAAAACCCACTTATGCATCATCAAGTGCCGGGTGGGTGTGGCCCATTGGTTGGGTGTGGCCCATTGGGGTGAGCATGGCTGCCATGATAAGGGCAGACTGGGTGGGACTAAAAAGTTCAGTCAATCAATTCCAACTTTGCAAGAAACTTTTTTTTCCCGCCAGAAGTTGAAATTGACTGATTGATTGAACCCTTTTTTTTCTTTTTGCACACGGCTGCAGAGACCTAAAGTGAAAAGGTTTTATAAAATCCAGCTGAACGCCTAGGATTGGGGTGACGGCACACGTGCCCATAGAGAGGGCTCTGAGTGCCACCTCTGGCACCCGTGCCGTAGGTTCACCACCACCGCTATATGGGCTGGCACGATTTTGCTCCTGGCCCGCACCAAGCCTCCTGGCTTTTCTTCCCCCCCCCCCCTTGCTCCAGGCATTTGCTTTTGCAAGGTTGAGGTCCGCAAAGAATCCCCAACTCGTCGGGCTGTTATCATTTGGGGGGGGAAAGGCTGCAATCTGACATAAACGATCGTAGGGGGGGAGGAGGTTTAAACGACCCACGTTTGGGAAAAGCGGACCCGGTGAAGGGAGGAAACGTGGCGTGCCGCTTGCCGCCCGTGCCCCTGCCCCGGCTCGGAGCGGGTCGCCGCGGCCCGGGGATTTTGCTGCAGTAAGGTGGCTGGGAAAGGGCCGGGGCTGCCTCTTTGCACTCCCCAAATATTCGCTCTGCTTATTTTGCAGTCTGGAGGCTGCCAGCATCGGGTTCATCATCATCATAGACAGACGGCGGGACAAATGGAGCGCGGTCAAGGCATCGCTCACCCGAATCGCAGTAAGTGCCAACTTCCACGGCTCGAGGGTTTAATCATGATGCTTCTTGCAAAAAAACTCCCAATCTCTTTGCCTGCCCTCCAGATAACGGCGCCCCTGTTGCATGCGGAGAAACAGCGGCGGCTCGTGCGGTCCTCCCCCCCCCCCGCCTGACTTTTCTGCGAAAAAAGCCCGCATTTCTGCAAAGAGCCGCTGCAGCCGTTACCGAGAGAGCCGTAGCATCCTCGGGAGAAATGGGGGGTGGGGGGAGGCGGGGGTTGCAGTACACTTGCATTTTACAGATTTCGGAGTGGGAGGAGGGGGTTGGCTTCTCTTGCCGTCTTTCTTTACGGCCGTGGATTGATTGCACGGCACGCCGAAAGGGAGGGAAAGGTGCCGAACCCGCTCCCGCTCTGCTGCTGGCCGGATTCCCACGTATGCACGCGTGCACGAGTTGCTGTGTGTGTCCCCCCCCCCCCTCGAAGCGAAATTGGGCCCGTGGGCTCTTCTCTCCGGAGCCCGAAAAAGCCGCTCGGGCAAAGACGGTTCACTGTTTTTCTTCTGCAAGCGAAAGTGCACGAAAATATAAATAGCCTGGCCCTAAAAGGCGATGTTTATGCAATGCTTTGAAGGGCGCTGTTGAAAAGGACGATGCCCGGTTTCAGTGGTATTTACTTTCACACGTTAATTATTCCTGCACGGAGACTGGCGGGTGTGAAGGGATTGTGGACAGGGTTCCCGCTTTTGCTCTTAAGTCTGTATACACACCCATGGCTTTTAAAATAAAACATCCTTGTTATATGGATCGCCCAGCATGCTGAGCTGTAACATAGTTTGCAAATCATCATGGTTAGATTCATGCAGCTTGCTCAATCTAAGGGTAAACAAACCGCGGTAGGTTTTAAAAACGAAGTGTGAACCCTGTTCCAGGTCAGTTGAAATTCAGACCGGAAGTTGCCTGATGTGTTCTTGGGCCAGAATCATTCAGGAATAAGGAATAGAAGCATTACGTAAGCTGCCTTCAATGGTACAAACCACAGCGAGATGTAAATTAAATAATAGTACTGATAAATTTGCCAAGAGCAGGTTTTGGGTGAAGCAGCCAGTGCATTTGTGGTGAAATAGGGTCATGGGAAAAAATGTTTATAAACCACAACCACAAGAAGGGATGCGGTTGGAAATATTTTTCCCTTCCTTCTGCATTGAATGGAGGAAGCAGGCAGGAAACTTTGTAAAGCTGTAAGGCAACGTCAAATGTGGTTAGGAATCTCAAAACAAAGACTAAAAATGCAGGCTGACCTAAATAGGTTCAAGACATTGCAACCACACACACTGTTTTTCCACCTCTCCCTCCTCCCTCTCTTTTTTATTTTTCCCTTCTCTCCATCGCCTCTCTTTTCCCTTTCCCTCTCTCCCTCCCTCTCCATCTCCCTCCCCCGTTTTCCCACTTGTTCACCTCTGTCTCTCCTTTCTTCCTCTCCATCATCCCTTCTCTCCCCTTCCTCTCCGTCTTTGTTCCTCCTTCTCTCCTTCTCTCCCCCTCTCCCTCACATCTCTCTTTTTCTCTTTGCCTCCCTCTCCTTATATCCCCTTTCCCTCTGTCTCTCTCCCTCCTCTCACTCTCTCTCCCTCCTTTCTCTGTTTCCATCTCCCCTTTCCCTCCCTCTTTCCCTCCTTCTCCCCTTCTCCCTCTCTCCACATCTCCCTCTCCCGTCTTCCCTTCTCACCCCTCCACCTTTGTCTTTCTCCTTTCCTTCTCCTTCTTTCCCTCCCTCTCTCCCTTTCTCCTCTTCTTCTTTCTCTCCCTTTCCCACCTCCCTCTATCTTTTTGCCTCCCTCTCTCCTTTCCTCTTCTCCATCTCCCCTTTCTCTCTCACCCTCCTTCCATTTTCCCCCTCTCCCTCTCCTTTCTCTGTCTCCATCTCTCCCTCCCTCTCTCCCTCCTCCCCTTCTCCCTTCCTCTCTTTCTCCCCATCTCCATCTCCCCTTTCTTCCCTGCTCACCTCTCTTCACCTCTTGTCTTTCTCCTTTCCTTCTCCCTGTCTCCCCTTTTCCTCCCTCTTTCTCTCCTTCTCCTTCTCCCTCTCTCCCTTTCCCACCTGCCTCTCTCCTTTCTCCTTCCCTCTTTCTCGGTCTCGCACCCCTTCCTTATCTCCCTGTTTCCCCTCCCCCTTCCCACTGTTGGTCATCCTCTCATCAATACATGATCTACTACTACAGCGGTTCTCAACGTTTGTGTGACGGCGACCCCCGTCACACGGACGCGGCGCGCATGCGCGGTGGCGCCCCCATGCGCGGCGTGCATGCGTGGCGGCGCCCCCATGCATGGCGCGCATGCGCGGCACCGCCCCCTGAGGGGGAAAAATGGCGGATCGCGTTGTTTGGTGACCCCCGTAAAATGGTCGTTCGACCCCAAATGGGGTCGCGACCCATAGGTTGAGAACCGCTGTACTACTACATCTCTGACAATTGACCCTCTGGCCCGTGGGGGAAGACCTCACTATTTCCTGTGACAGTCTGTTCCACTGAGTGACAGCTTGTATACCATAGTCAAGAAGTTTCTCCTGGAGGCTAGCCAGAGCCGAGGTCCTTGTGGATTTAACCCCTTGACTGTGGTCTTTTCCTTTTGTTACTTCTTCTCCTTTTATTACTATAAAAATCAGATTTTCATTACAACTCTTAGAGACGCCAGAGACAGATCTTCAGCCTATGGAGTGGTGGGATTCAGCCAGTTTGCACCACTTCGGCAGAACCGGTAGCTAATTTTTTGTTGCCCGGGCCCAAAATGGACTTCCTGAAGCGGCATCCACACAGAGAACCGGTTGTTCACATACTTGAATCCCACCACTGAACCTATGCATATCTCTTGTCTTATTCTTTTAATCTCACAGTGGTTGATTAAGTTTTGGTTGGTTTTATCGATTTTGTCTCCTCATGAAAACTGTTCCCAATAACTGATTGGAAAGGCTGGCGAGGCCTGAATAAAATAAACAATGAAATGTCCAAATGGTGAGTGAGGAAGGCCTGTCTTAACGTTCAGCTTTGAAACCTGTCAGAAGTTCACGCTGGAAGGGGTGGCCAACCAAGAGTCAACAACAGACAATATTAAAAACTGCTGTATTAGTATAAGAGCAGTGTTTCCCAAACTTGACAATTTTAAGGCATGTGGACTTCAACTCCCAGAATTCCACAGCCAGCGTTGCTGGCTGTGGAATTCTGGGAGTTGAAGTCCTCATGCCTTAAAATTGTCAAGTTTGGGAAACACTGGTATAAGAGTAATTGCACGGATAGCATTAAATTGGCGCTCTAGTGCCCAGCTTGGTGGATTTGGCCTTCAGTGCTTTTCCCCCCTCTTCTTCAAAGGATGGAAGGGTATTTTCGGAGCACTACGGATTTAGAACAGATCCCTTTCCCTTTTCCTGTCTTTTTAGGGAGCGTTTCCCGGGAATTTGCAGTTAGTGTTTGTCCTACGGCCGTCCCGTTTCATCCAAAGGGCGATCGCTGACATCGGCATTAAGCTGTATCGCGATGACTTTAAAATGAAGGTACCGGTAAGCACTTTTCTCCTTCTGATTCTGCATCTCTGGCCTCCAGCAAGTATCTCTCCCCTTCTCTTCATGTCCCATCCAGCAGAACTACAGTTAGTCCTCGATTTAACGACGGCAACGGAGCCCAAAATTTCCGTCTCTAAGTGAGACAGTTGTTAGGTGAATTTTGCCCCATTTTACAAGCAATTGTTAAGTGAATCCCTGCAGTTGTTAAGTCAGTCACTGGTTGTTAAGCGAATCCGTCTTCCCCCATTGACTTTGCTTGTCAGAAGGTCGCAAAAGGGGATCACACAAACCCGGGATACTGCAACCGTCATAAATATGAACCAACCTGCCTCCAGAAGTTGCGACTGCTTCAACACTGGACGTTTTTAAGAAAAGACTGGACAGCCATTTGTCTGAAATGGTATAGGGTTTCCTGCCTGAGTGCAGAGGGTTGGACTAGAAGACCTCCAAGTTCCCTTCCAACTGTATTATTGTTATTGTCATTGTCACTGTTATTATTAATTACCTAGCTTCCAAATTTTGATCATGTGACCACGGGGAATGCTGCAATGGTCGTAAGTGAGAAAAATGGTCATAAGTCACTTTTATCAGTGCTGCTGTAACTTCAAATGGTCACTAAATGCACTGTTGTAAGTCGAGGAGAGTTTTGGTGGAGAAAAAAAGTTCAAAGGACTAAATGTTGAATTGCAGTTGAGCATCGGTGATATTTTTGAATAGTCCCTGTATAGTCCCTTGACTTACCTTGACTGGTGGTTTAACAATCATTCAAAGTTAGGACAGACCTGTTCTTTCCCAGCCTATGTGAGTCCAAAAGGAGAAACCCCTCTTCCAAGAAACAAGCAAAACCAACCCCTTTTATTCTCACAGACCTGAGTCAATGTCCAAGGCAAACAAAACACAGTTCACAGAAACTCGATTTCTCAACATGTATGATTGCCTTCGGCAACCAGCACCTCCCCCACCTTCCCTTTTATAATTCAGCCAAGGCTTGGCTTCCTAATGCCTTCTCCTTTGCTTTGGAGCTGCCCCATTGCATTCCTCTGTCCTACTCGCTTCTCTTGCCTGCGCTTTTGTGTATCCGGGATTTGTCCCAACTGTTCTTCATCACTGTCAAATTCAGGCTCCCAGCACAGCTGTGTCTCAGCCTGAGCATGAGTAGAGGGGCCAGGCTCCTCGTCCGACTGTAAGTCTTGGAGCTTCTCAGAGCCTTCCTCTGACTCTCTCCAGGCCCCTCATCTGATTCCTCAGACTCAGCTGTCGGATCCACTGGCCGCCGAGGAATCACAACAAGACCTACCTTGGGGCTACTTAACGACCTGGATTAAAAATTACAATGGTCCGACCTTCCCTCTATGATCATGTGGCTGAACAGCTGCATCTTGGGCTGCAGCATCTTGTGATCATGTGACTACATTTTACAATGGTTTTATCTGTGCCCATATGAACCATGTGTTTGCACTGCAAAAAAAAAAAAGTAAAATCTGGTGGGTCACATGACTGCCCTATTTTACAACTGTTACAACTTACAGCCATAATGGACAGGTTCCATGATGGTCATAAGTTGAGAACTACCTGTCTATAAAATAAAGCCAAGCACTTCATTGAAAAGTTCTTAGTAGCCCTGACTCACCGATGCGTTAATGTTGTATATTCTGTATTATTACAGGTAGTCCTTGACTTAACAGCTATTTGTTTAGTGGCCATTTGAAGCTGCGATAAGTGCTGAAAAAAGTGACTTACAACTAGTTCTTGCACTTATGGCCGTCGGTAGCATCCCACAATGATGTTATCTCCAGTTGTAACGTCCCCAGGCAGTTTCCAACAAGCAAAGTCAATGGAGAAGCCCATAGGGAAAGTCATACATATAACAGAATAACTGAGTTGGAAAGGACATTAGAGGTTTTCTAGTCCAACCCCCTGCTCAGGCAGGAAACTCTATACCAGAGGTCCCCAACCTTTTGGGCCCCAGGGACTGGTTACGTGGAGAGAGGTTTTTCCATGGACCGGAGGGTGCATGGTTTTGTATGCTGCCTGCATCCCGCAGATGGGATGCTTGTTTGTACGGCCCGGTTGCTGGCATGATGCGGCCTGGTACCGCTCCACGGACCGGGGTTTGGGGACCCTGCTCTATACCATTTCAGATAAATGTTTTCCAGTCTCTTCTTAAAAACCTCCAGTGTTGGAGCATCCACAACTTCTGGAGGCAGGTAGTTCCACTGATTAATTGTTCTCACTGTCAGGAAATTTCTTCTTAGTTCTAGGTTGGTTCTCTCCTTGGTTAAGTTTCCATCCGTTGCTTCTTGTCCTGCCTTCAAATGCTTTGCAGAACAGGTTGCCCACCTCTTCTTTGTAGCAGCCCCTTAGATATTGGAACACTGCTACCATCTCACCCCTAGTCCTCCTTTTCATTAAACTAGACATATAAATTATATGTCAAGATTTATTGGTGGAAAGATTTTCTTTATAACCTTTTGTAATGTTTTTTCTGGTGCAGATCATCATGTTAAATTCAGTGTCTGACTTACATGGTTACATCGATACAAGTCAGCTTACTCGGGAGTTAGGAGGAACCTTGGAATACGGACACAGTCAGTGGATACACCATCGGACTGTAAGTACAATAGTAGTAACTGTCAGGTTCTTTTCCAACCTCTAAAAATAGAATAAGGTGGATAAATGCTAAGTTGCTGTTTCTGTGTCTGTATACCCCAGTATTTACTGGAAAATGTGAATAATGCTAGACTGGGAAATAAAATAATAATAATAATAATAATAATAATAATAATAATAATAATAATAATAATCCCCCAGTGAGGCACTACCTTGACCCCCAGTGAGGCACTACCTTGACGTGGTTGTGGGGCTTGTGTACTCTGAGGAAGATGAGAGCTATGCCAGAGGTTCAACCATACTGGACAGGTCTCATCAGAGGAGTCAGACAAAGAGTGTCTCTCCCATAAAAAATATGGTGAGACGTAAATTTCAGAATGCCATACCGGCTCGGACGTCGCCCGGGTTAACAAGGTCCGCACTAGATATTGGAGTTCCTGGATATCTGGTGAAAAATGGGTTACAGGACTCAGGACTGTTGGCTGAGCAACCAGGGCCAGCAGCTGCAGAACTACTGGAAGAAAAGGTGTTTACCCGTCGCAGATACACAGTGATGGAAAACAAAGAAATAATGATCTGTTACTACAGATCAAGTCCAACAAGAAGAGGATATCTAAAACGAATGCACCAGTTCTGGAAAGAACAACATCCAGAATCAGAAATAACAGAACAGAGACTAGCAGATCAACGCCGATTTATAACACGAAATAAAGTATTCACAGAAACAGAATTGGACGAACTGCAAAGGTTTACCCAGGGCAAAGAAATCAAAGCCTTACCAGAAGTAATTCAGAATGTAGAGGCAAACCAGGGGGAGTTGGCAGTGAAGGAATCTAGCAGAGATATACAACTGTTCTCATTTGGAAACCAGGCACCTCTACCTCAGGAAGAACAAAACCCTCTAACTAAAGAAATAAAAGAATTGAAACAAAGAATAACTGAGCATCTAGAACAGCACAAAAACAACAGAATAAGGCTACCTGCATTGAAGCTTGTTCCAAAGAAACAGCTAGCACAAGCATTAAAAGATGCAAATATTGCAATATCAAGTATAAGCACCAATTCATTGCAAGAAACAAACCAACTAATGTACAGCACAGCTGCAGTTATAACAGAATACCTGGGATGCAAAATCAACAAAGAAGAAAAACAAACAAACAGTGCACCAGAAAAATGGAAGGTTAGACTAGAAAATAAGATCAGCAAGTTAAGATCACATGCAAGCAAGCTAGAACAGATGAAAGAAAAGAAGCTGAAGAACAAGAAGACCAAAGAATACCTAATCAAGAAATACCACTTAGAAACAAGGAAGATCAAGGAAGCACTGGAAATAATAAAGCAACAAATAACAGCTATAGCCAGGAAAATCAGTAGATATGAAGCTCGAATTGCAAACTATAGGCAGAACCTCCAATTTCAATCCAATCAGAAACGTTTCTACCAATCCATCAATGGAGAAACTGCAAGGAATCAGTCAGTACCTGACAAGGAAGAAACAGTGCAGTTCTGGAAGCAGATATGGGATAACCCAAAGAAATACAACAAGGATGCGGCTTGGTTAAAAGAGGTGGATGCAAATAAAACAGAAGTTGAAATGAAAGAACTAGTAATAACAACAAAAATGGTAGAAAAAAGAGCAAAGAAAATCAAAAATTGGTCAGCACCAGGTGAAGATGAACTGCATGGGTTTTGGTTGAAACATCTAACTGTTATACACCCACTCATTGCCAAACAGTTCAACAATATACTACAAGGAGGAGAAATTGAAAAGTGGCTAACAACTGGGAAAACCTACCTAATAATGAAAAATCCAGCAAAAGGGGCAACACCAGGTAACTACAGGCCAATTACCTGCTTACCAACAACTTTCAAATTACTAACTGGTGTGGTAGCTGATGCAGTACAACAGCATCTAGTTGAAAACAATCTCTTTCCACCTGAGCAGAAAGGAAACCGCCCCAATAGCAGAGGAACAAAAGATCAACTCCTAATAGACAAAATGATCTTGGAAAACTGCAAGAGAAGGAAGACCAACCTGAATGTTGCATGGATTGACTACAAAAAGGCATTTGACTCTCTGCCACATGATTGGATAATAAAGTGCCTAGAAATAACAGGAGTCAGTAGAAACATCAGAAAATTTGTGCAAAGATCGATGGCACAATGGAAGACACAGTTGCAGATCAATGGTGAGAGCTGGGAGAGGTTAATATCAAGAGAGGAATATTTCAAGGAGATTCATTATCACCATTACTATTTGTTATTGCACTGTTTCCTCTGTCAACAATACTGAATAACTCAGGACATGGCTATCAAACATCAAAAACATCTGCCAGACTATCCCACCTCCTTTACATGGATGATCTGAAGCTGTATGGAAAAACATCATCTGAAATAGAATCGCTGCTCAACACTGTCCGTATATATAGCCAAGATATTGTAATGGAGTTTGGCTTGGACAAATGTGCCACACTTACTATCAAACAAGGAAAAATAGTGAAAACTGAAGGAATCAAGATGCCCCACGAAAATAACATTAAGAGTCTGGATGAGGAAGAGTACTACAAATACTTGGGTATCCTTCAAGCTGACAACATCAAGCACACTGAAGTCAAGAAAAAGATTAGAGGTGAATACATCAAGAGAGTGAAGAAGATCTTAAAATCCAAACTCAATGGAGGAAATACCATAAAGGCAATCAACACCTGGGCAATCCCAGTCATTAGGTACACAGCTGGAATAGTGGACTGGACTCAAGCAGAACTAAAAGCAATGGATAGGCAGACCAGAAAAATAATGACAATGAATCATGCCCTTCATCCACGCAGTGACATTGATAGACTTTATCTACCAAGGCAAATAGGTGGGCGTGGAATGCTACAAGTACATCAGATGGTTGAAGAAGAAAAAATGGCTTTGGAAGAATATCTGAAGAACAATGATGAAGATGCACTGAAATTAGTATATCAGGAAGGCTTACTAACTACTGGAGAGACCAAACTGGCCTACAAGAAAGACCAAATGAAGAACAGAATAGAGGCATGGGAAGACAAAGCACTACATGGCCAATACATGAAAAAAATAGCTGGGAAAGCAGATAATAATAAAACCTGGCAATGGCTAAGAGCAGGAAAATTGAAGAAAGAGACCGAGGGACTAATTCTGGCTGCACAAGACCAAGCCTTAAGGACAAATGCATACAAAGTCAAAATTGAGAAGACAGCAACAGACAGTAAGTGCCGCCTATGCAAAGAAGCTGAAGAAACAGTGGACCACTTGGTAAGCTGTTGCAAGAAGATTGCACAAACTGATTACAAGCAGCGGCATGACAAAGTAGCAACAATGGTGCATTGGAAGATCTGCAAAAAATATCATTTGCCTGTAAGCAAAAACTGGTGGGATCATAAAATAGAGAAAGTCATAGAAAATGATAAAATTAAACTGCTCTGGGACTTCAGAATTCAAACAGACAAGCACCTGCAACATAACACCCCAGACTTAACAATTGTCGATAAGAAAGACAAAAAAGTCTGGATAGTGGACGTGGCAGTGCCTGGAGATAGCAGAATAGAAGAGAAAGAACTGGAGAAGATAACAAAATACAAAGACCTACAAATAGAAATAGAAAGACTGTGGCAAAAGCAAGCAAGGGTAGTACCAATAGTCATAGGCTCCTTGGGTGCAATCCCAAAACAACTGGAGCACCACTTGAACACCATTGGCATTGACAAATTCGCTATTAGTCAATTGCAAAAGGCAGCCTTATTAGGAACTGCTTCCATCCTGCGACGATATCTGTAATACCATCAAACATCCACATCTGCCTATCCCAGGTCCTGGGTAAGGACTCGATAGGTAGACAAAATGCCAAATCCAGTCTGAACATCTGGCTGACTGTGCGATGATCGATAATAATAATAATAATACAACAAGAACTGGAGCACCACTTGAACACCATTGGCATTGACAAATTCGCCATTAGTCAATTGCAAAAGGCAGCCTTACTAGGAACTGCTTCCATTCTGCGACAATATCTGTAATGCCATCAAACATCCACATCTGCCTATCCCAGGTCCTGGGTAAGGACTCGATAGGTAGACAAAATGCCAAATCCAGTCTGAACATCTGGCTGACTGTGCGATGATCAATAATAATAATAATAATAATAATAATAATAATAATAATAATAATAATAATAATAATAATATAACAACAACAGCAATAATAATAATAATAAACTGATTTTTAAATAAGTTTAAAAAAAGAGCAGAAGCTGATACATGTATTTTTCTATAACTTATGAATAGATTAGTTAATCTAATTTTTATGCGTTCAATTTATGTGTCTTCCCATCTCAAATACATGATTCTGGATGGCCCACAATTTTAAAAGATGTAAAAAAAATGCAAATATTAAAAAAAACAACCAAAGAATAAAACAAAAGGGGGCTCGCTGACCCCTTTTGCATTTCATTGCTATCTGTTCCTTGGACTGTTTATTCTGTTAAATGAGAAATAATACGCAGACTGAGAAGCAGAATATCACCTTTGTTTTCTGATTTGCAATAAAGAACATTGCAATAGTTTCAGTTTATGATTGTCCTCTCAAAGTTCCCCATCGCTAGTTGGGCCGTGAGGGAACAACATGACTGAACATAAATGGTCAAACACTAGCAGGGGTAGGCAACCTTGGCTCTTTTATGACTCGTGGACTTCAACTCCCAGAATTCCTGAGCCAGCGTGGCTCAGCTTGGAAACCTCTTCCTTTTCCCTCAGCATGGCTGGCTCAGGAATTCTGGGAGTTGAAGTCCACGAGTCATAAAAGAGCCAAGGTTGCCTACCCCTTGCTTTAGCGGTTCAGTGCAGAACCAAATCCTGGAAAATATGGATCACATCCACGTTAATAAGTGGCTGCTCAGGGACATCTGTGGTTTGTGTGCCAAGATGGTGACAGGGCCTGCGAAAGCCTTTTTTTTTTCTTTGTGTCTCCTTTGCAAATGGAGCAGATACATTAGAAGCAACTTTTACAATTTGCTGCAAATTTAAAGACATGGAGGGAAATCAATACAGGCAATCCTCGAGTTACGATCACAATTGAGCCCAAAATGTATGTTCCTAAGCAAGACAGTTCCTAAGTGAGTTTCGTTTTACAATCTTTCTCAACCACTGATCTGGTTGTTAAGTGAATCGGGCTTTCCCCATGGACTTTGCTTGTCATACAAGGTGATCCCATGATCCCCAGACACTGCTATCGTCATAAATGTGAGTCAAGCATATTGAATGGCAATAAACCAGGAAGTTTTTGACTTACAACAGTTCATTTAGTGACCATTCCAAGTTGCAATGGCAACTTTAAAAAAGTGACCGTTTTTCTCACGACCGTTGCAATATCCCCATGGTCACCTCATCAAAATTTAGATGCTTGGCAGCTGACTCATATTTATGACGGTTGCAGTGTCCTGGGGTCACCTGACTGCCTTTTGCGACCTTCTGACAAGCAAAGTCAATGGGGAAGCCAGATTCACTTAACAACCGTGTTGCTGACTTAACAGCTGCAGTGATTTACTTAACAACTGTGGCAAGGAAGGTCATAAAATGGAGCAAAACTCACAACAAATAGTTCATTTAGCAACAGATATTTTGGGCTCAGTTGTGGCCGTAAGCTGAGAACTACCTGTAATAAATTCTAAATGCAGCTTTGATCTAGGCCAGGGGTAGGCAACCTTGGCTCTTTTATGACTCGTGGACTTCAACTCCCAGAATTCCTGAGCCAGCATGGCTCAGCTTGGAAACTTTCCCTTTCCCCTCAGCGTGGCTGGCTCAGGAATTCTGGGAGTTGAAGTCCACAAGTCATAAAAGAGCCAAGGTTGCCTACCCCTGATTCTAGGCTCACACTCTCAAATATAAAAAAAATCCTTTGATGTATTTTTTACCCTTGGTTTTCTCTTAGAATGTTCCTAGAAAATCCTGGTTTGGTATTTCAAGTAAAGTTACACTTCATTTCCCTCTGAATGGAAAAAGGATAATTTAAAAAACAAATAAACTGGAAGGGTGTTGCTTGCATATTATTTACTTCTTTATTAGATTTATTCACTGTCCATCTCATCTCAAGGTGACTCTGGGAGACTTAACAATATTAAATATAAAGTATTTTGGGATGTTTGGTCCCTTAATAGGTTCACCACCTTCATCTTAAAAAAAAGAGAGCCATAAACCTTCCTGGCTGTGTTTTCCTTTGAACGGAATAAATCCGTTGCTCAGGACAAATTGGCAGGACAAATTGAGAAATAAATAAATAAAGAGATATAATATGGTTTTGTGGGATGTCATGAAGAATATCAGTGGCTTTTATGAAACTACAGGTAATCCTCAACTTACGACTTACAGTCAGGATCAGAACTTCCATCACTAAGTGAGACAGTCTTTAAATGAATGACACCCAGTTTTATGACCTTTTTCGGGGAGGTAAATCACATGATTGCTAAGCATATTTGGCTTCTCTCATTGGCTTTACCTGGGAAGGTTGTAAATGGCGATCACATGACCCTAGGATGGGGGGGGGTAGGCAACCTTGGCTCCTTTATGACTCGTGGACTTCAACTCCCAGAATTCCTGAGCCAGCCATGCTGAGGGGAAAGGGAGAGGTTTCCAAGCTGAGCCATGCTGGCTTAGGAATTTTGGGAGTTGAAGTCCACGAGTCATAAAAGAGCCAAGGCTGCTTACCCCATCCTAGGACACTGCAAACATCATGAATACATGCTGGTTGTCAAGTGCCCGAATTTTGATCACGTGACCATGGGGATGCTGCAACAGTTTTAAGTGTGAAAAATGGTCATAAGTCACATTTTAGCACCATAATAACTTCAGACTGTTGCTAAATGTACGGTCGTAAGTCAAGGACAACCTGTATCTGAGAATATGGTTTTACTGACCCTAAAGTGAATTTTCTTGAACCCAGAGGGATTTAATTCCAAATAAATGAATAATTTGTATTACATTAGTGTTTGTATCGATACTTCCTTGTCTTTGTGAATCAAGGGAGCTTATGCTTTTCTTTGTCTTGAATCGCACTGTCCACCCAGGCCATTGAGAATTTTGCCATGACTGTGAAAAGCACTGCACAGATGTTACAAGTCTTTGGAACAAACCTGGCGGAGACAGAACTTCCCAACAATGTCCAGTGCACGGAAGAACTTTTGTGTTCCCACACAGAACAACACACCAAGTTGAAGGTGAGCATGTGTGACTTCACAACTCAAAAAGGGATTTTGCCAGGGTCTCCCTGTCCCATCAAGGAGGTCAACAGTCACTTTTTAATTATTTCATTTACTTATCTGTTTGGCTTAATGTTGCAGCTTTCTTAATATGGTATAGAGCAGTGGTTCTCAACCTTTTTAATGCCGCGACCCCCCCAATCGGTCATAAGCCGAGGACTGCTCAACTGGTCGTAAGTCGAGGACTACTCAACTGGTGCAGCACCGTTTGCAGAATGGGACTTTGGGTGGGCTCAGCAGAGCAGAGACAGCCTGGACAATTCCTATTGGCTTTTGAAAGCCAATAGAATTAGACTGTATTCAAGAGAGTCTATTCTATTGGCTTTCAAAAGCCAATAGAATAAAAGGGAGTAGCACAGCTAAGGAAAAGGGGAAAAAAATGGTGGACTACGTTGTTTGGCGACCCCCCCCCCCCGTGAAATGGTCGTTCGACCCCAAATGGGGTCCTGAACCACTGGTATAGAGCAACTTAATATGGTATAGAGCAGGGGTCTTCAAACCCAGCCCTTTTATGACTCATGGACTTCAACTCCCAGAATTCCTCAGCCAGGCATGCTGGCTGAGGAATTCTGGGAGTTGAAGTCCATGAGTCATAAAAGGGCCAAGTTTGAAGACCCCTGGCATAGAGAGAGCCCTCAATTTAGACCACAGTGGAGCCCAAAATTGACTAGGCAAGAACAGTTGTGAAGTGAGTTGTGCTCCACTTTACGAACTTTTTTGCTCCAGTTGGACAAATCGCTGCAGTTATTAAGTGAATTATGCAGTCGTTAAATGAAACTGGCTTCTTGCATTGACTATTGCTTGTCGGAAGCCAGCTGAGAAGGTTACAAAGGGTGATCACATGATCCTGGGACACCACAACTGTCATAAATAACACGCAAATTGTCAAGCCCCCAAATTGTGATCCCGTGACCGTGGGGATGCTGCCTTGATCATAAGAGTGAAAAACGGCCATCGGTCACTTTTTCAGTGCCGTTGTAAGTTTGAATGGTCACTAAACGAATGGTTGTAAGTTGAGGTCTACCTATGTTGAATTTTGGCCTCCGGGGATTGCAAGGTGGGGTGCATCTCCATCCTGGTCCCCTATAATGGAGACATTTGGGGACGAGGGAAAAAGATGCTGCCTGGAAAACTATCAGGGAAGAGAGAGGCAGGAACTCTTAGTGCAGTGTTTCTCAACCTTGACAATTTTAAGGCATGTGGACTTCAACTCCCAGAATTCCACAGCCAGCTGGCTGTGGAATTCTGGGAGTTGAAGTCCACATGCCTTAAAATTGTCAAGGTTGAGAAACACTGTCTTAGTGGCTTCACGGTCAGAGAAAGAAACTTAGAATGGACCACCCAAATGGTCCAAGTAGTTAAAAAGTGGTGGAGGGAAGTTTATACTTTCAGACTTGTAAGGTTGATGTCAGCCTTCCCAGGTAAACGGGACAGGTAAGCACAAGTAGGTAACTAATTCTGCTTTATTGCAAGGCTGATTAGGAGAAACTTGTGAGTCTGCAGGCAGGAAGTTGGAGCAAAGCGGTAGAGCAGGGGTCTTCAACACCATTGGGGATACAATCGCAAATCTATACCTAGCCGTGTGTACTTCTTGTCGAAATCATCTTACTGGGGAGTCTGTCAAGTGCAGGAAAACAGGAGCCAAGGCGCTTCCAGTGAATATGGGTTTATTGCATGTTACCACTCCCTACAAGAATCTGATCTACTAACAGTCAAGGCAAACTGGCGGTAGATAAGAGTCGAATTCAAAATGGGCTGAACTTAGATCTCTCGTGGGTGGGAAAGGACTTGAGATTGACCCCTCCTTTGGGCTCAGTCTGGCCATCTCCTAGAGCAGGAGTCTTCAAACTTGGCCCTTTTATGACTTGTGGACTTCAACTCCCAGAATTCCTCAGCCAGCATGCCTGGCTGAGGAATTCTGGGAGTTGAAGTCCACAAGTCTATAAAAGGGCCAAGTTTGAAGACCCCTGCAGTAGAGAGTAATGAGCAGCCCCTGTGTTCAGCCAGCGCTTCCAAGAAATGGTGGTGGTAGCATTGAACTCATCTTGGTTATTGTCATTGGCAAGTCCCGGAGGTGGCTAGTCATGGAGCTGAAATTGAAATTAGCTGAAAATGAAATTGGACAAAATAATTTAAAGAGAAAAAAAAATAGACGCCTTGTTGGCAGAAGTAGTATGAAACCGATAAATGCATCCAATGGACAGAGATTCAACCATTCATTTGGTCTTCACTTCAAACATGCACCTGAAGGCAGGACAAGAAGCAACGGGTGGAAACTAATCAAGGAGAGAAGCAACCTAGAACTAAGGAGAAACTTCTTGACAGTGAGAACAATTAATCAGTGGAACAGCTTGCCTCCAGAAGCAGTAAATGCTCCAACACTGGAAGTTTTTAAGAAGAGACTGGACAGCCACTTGTCCAAAATGGTGTAGGGTTTCCTGTCCGAGCAGGGGGTTGGACTAGATGACCTCCAAGGTCCCTTCCAACTTTACTACTACTATTATTATTATTATTATTAAAACCTAGGATCCTTGGGGTTCAATTTTAGCAATACATGGCAGATGTTGCAGGACTTTAGAATTAAATGAGAACCTTTTTTCTCTTCCTTGTGTCCCAATGTCCTACAGGATGAGCTGAAGCTAGCTGTGAAGCAGGGGGCCATGCTACTGACTTGTATCCGAGAGCCTGTCTCACGAAGTGCCACCAGCAGACTCAGTCCTGATGAAATAGAAAACGTGGCAACAGTGGAAAGGTAAAGACCTTAAGACTGAACTAACTAGTTTTGTAGTTCACTATACAGGGAGTCCTCAACTTACAACGATTCATTTAATGACTGTTTGAAGTGACAACGGCAGTGAAAAAAGTTCACTTGGGACCGTGTCTCATACTTTACAACCATTGCAGCATCCTCATGGTCACATCATCAAAGTTCAATTGCTTGGCAACTGATTCGTGTTTATGACCGTTGCAGGGTCATGTGATCACCTTCTGCAACTTTCCGACCAGCAGATTCAATGAGGAAGCCAGATTCTCTTAAAAACTGGGTTGCTAACTTAACAACTGCAGTGATTCACTTAATCCCTGTGTCAAGAAAGGTCGTAAAATGGGGCAAAACCTACTTAACAACTGTCTCACTTAGCAACAGAAACTTTGGGCTCGATTGTGGTCGTAAGTCAAGGACTTACCTGTATTTGGAGGGGCGTCGGGTCTCCATTCTGCCAAAGTATGAATGTGTCTGTAATCTCAAAATGAGTAATGAATTGTATTTATATAAATCTGCTTTGCGTTATCTTTGTGGCGGATGGCCAAGATTTGAGCCATTTTAATAATAGACAGATACAGCATCACCAATCACATCAATCTGTGTCTCCCTTAGCCCAAAATTTCCACTGCTAAGTAAGGTAGTTGTACCCCCTTTTGTAATCTTTTTCGCCATATTTGTTAAGTGAATCGTTGCTGTTGTTAAGTGAATCCTGCAGTTGTTATGTGAATTTGGCTTCCCCCGTTGACTTTTGCTTGTAGAAGCCAGCTACAAATGGTGATCACATGATCATGGGACAGTGCAACTGTCATAAATACATGCCAGTTGGCAAGCACCTAAATTTTGATCATGTGACCATGGCGACGCTGCAATAGTCGTAAGTATGAAAAATGGTTCTAGGTCACTTTTTTCAACACCATTATAACGTCAAATGGTCATAAGTGAATGGTTGCAAGTCAAAGACTGCCTTTACTTCCCTGTATGAGGGTTTCCAAATTTTGATCCTTGCAACATGGGAGTTTAAAGTTGTGCCTTTTCTTACTGTTCAGTAGGGAGGAGAAAGAGATTTTAGACCAGTGGTTCTCAACCTTTTTAATGCCGTGACCCCCAACCGGTCGTAAGTCGAGGACTACTCAAGGGGTCGTAAGTCGAGGACTACTCAACTGGTGCAGCACCGTTTGCACAATGGGACTTTTGGCAGGCTCAGCAGGGCAGAGACAGCCTGGACAATTCCTATTGGCTTTTGAAAGCCAATAGAATTAGACTCTATTCAAGAGAGTCTATTCTATTGGCTTTCAAAAGCCAATAGAATAAAAGGGAGTAGCACAGCTAAGGAAAAGGGGGAAAAAAATGGCGGACTGCGTTGTTTGGCGACCCCCGTGAAATGGGTCGTTCGACCCCAAATGGGGTCCCGATCCACAGGTTGAGAACCACTGTTTTAGACCTATCAAGTGGGGAGAAGATAGATTTTCAGCCAGACGTTATTCATCATCCTTCAAATATTTTGCTTTGACTTTGCAAACTCAGATCAGTCTAACAAATTTCTGTCTAACCAAGAGGAGGACTAGAGGTGATCTGATAGCACAGTGGTTCTCAACCTTTCTAATGCCGTGACCCCATAATACAGTTCCCCATGTTGTGGTGACCCCCAACCACTTATACATCACCGGGTGCCAGGGGCGTGGCCAAAGAAAAGGGGAAAAAAATGGCGGACAGCCTTGCTTGGCGACCCCCGTGAAATGGTTGTTCGACCCCACATGGGGTCCCGACCCACAGGTTGAGAACCACTGTGATAGCAGGATAGTCTTCCAGTATTTGAGAGGCTGTTGGAGAGACGGTTCACCTATTCTTTATAAAGTACTTGAGGACAGGACAAGAACTAACAGATGGAAACTAATCAAGGAGAGAAGCAACCTAGAACGAAGAAGAAATTTCCTGCCAGTGAGAACAGTTAATCCATGGAATCACTTCCCTCCAGAAGTTGTGGGTGCAATTTTAAAAAGGGATTGGACAGCCATTTATCCGGAATGGCATAGGGTCTCCTGCTTGAGCAGGGGGTTGGACTAGAAGACCTCCAAGGTCCCTTCCAACTCTGTTACTCTGTAATTCAGTGGGTTCCCATGACACACTGAACTATCAACTAACCTAACGTAGCCTTCTAATCTAAGAGCCTAATCCAGGACATCTTGGTTTGATGTTTCATGATGCTAGGTTGAGTTGTAAAGCAGTTCTGTGAAGGTCAGTGAGGAAATGTTCTCCTGACTCTTCAATAGCAACCCAAGAGCAGCAAAATAAACCAAAGTTAGGTTGTGGATTTGAACAGCAATTCTGGTTTTGCATGCCTGGGATTGCAACCTACATTAATTATGATAAATTTTAGTGTTGTCCCATTCCCACATAATCATTTTGTCTGCACATAACTGTGAATTTGTTAATATCTATGCCTCAGAAAAGTGCTCACAAAGTTTTAAAAAGGCATGGAGAGGTTTCCAAGCTGAGCCAGGCTGGCTCAGGAATTCTGGGAGTTGAAGTCCACGAGTCATAAAAGAGCCGAGGTTGCCTACCCCTGATCTAGGCTTATTTTAGTTCCTTGAAATTCAAGGGAAGAAATGTTTCTGAATCAAATGTCATTCTTTTGGCAGGTTGCTTGCCCAGTTGGATGAGACTGAAAGAGCTTTTGATCAGTTTTGGTCCAAGCATCATCTAAAATTAGAGCAGTGTTTGCAGCTCCGCCATTTTGAACAGAATTTCCGAGAGGTACTGTTTTTCATGTCTCTTAACCATTAAATTTGTTTCCCCCCCCCCTCCTCTGTTTCCCTCCTGGGAAATTTGGCAGATCAGTTTTGTTCCTAATAGGTATTATTCCCATCCAAAATCAAATCTATAAGAAAGGATATTCTTTCTGTAAGAAGCAGATATTCAACCTATACCGGGGTCATTGTCAGCCAGTGATTCTTGGGTGCTTTTTTTCTTCTAATCCAGCTGTGATCTGAACACCGATTTTAGGGAAAAAATATCTATTCTATTCTATTCTATTCTATTCTATTCTATTCTATTCTATTCTATTCTATTCTATTCTATTCTATTCTATTCTATTCTAGTGTTCGATGTTTATTTTTTATTCGATGTTTTTAATGCATATTATAACTATAAGCCGCTCAGTTGTCTGAAACAAGGTGGGCAGCAAATAAATTTAAGTAAATAAATTCCCATCTATTGTGTTTGAAATAGAAATTGCTGCCCAGTCTCAGAGCTGATGTTAACCCCTTGGAGATGAGAACTGAACAAGGACAATTTAGGATTATCTTCTATGAGACAATCCTTTGAATATTTGAAAATGGTCATTAGAGTTTCGTGATCTATTATCCTTTCTCTGTAGTTGTGTTTCTGGTCCTTAAATTACGAGATCAGTAGCAAGTTATAATATAGTCCCAACTCATTTCGTAAAATATATACTAATTTGAGTTGCACAACCAAGAACACATAGCTGCTAAAGAATCATGGAAAAGTTTTGTGGTTATGTAAAAATAATTCATGGATGCCTTGAAAGTCTGATGAATAAGCAATGATTTAGTTGGTACTTCTGCCGCAGCCATTGAGTAACCTAGTATGCGTAATCCTCACTTACCAACCAGAATGGGGACTGTTGCTAATCAGTGTGGTCCTTAAGCATGATGTTACAGGTCCACACCAATTTAAGCTGTCAATTCCCTCTGTCGACTTTAAACGAATCACTACAAGTCCTTAAATTTTATGTCATAGGACTGTGATTTGCAACTTCCTTCATTGATTTTGTTGGAAGCTAGCTGTGATTGTCACAGATTGTCACAGATGATGACCAAGCAACCGTGTGATTGTTGTAAATGTGCACCAGTTGCCAAGCACCTGAATCACAATCACGTGCCCACAAGGACACTGCAGTGACTGCAACCTCAACGTCCTTGTCATAAGTGCTGTCATATGTTTAAATGGTAACTGATTGAATAAATGGTTGGTAAGTGCTGTTTGTATGTATAATAATCCATGACTGTTGTGGTGTTTTCCAAACTGCCATCTGTGAATTGCATTAGATTAAAAATTCCATCTTCATCCAGCAGGCAATGATAACTGAAGGATATCAAATTATGAGGAACTGTTTTATAATATTCTATTTGTGGATAGAAAGTATGCATTATTGCTGTCTGTCTGCCTGTCTTGGTAGAAGAATAATTCTGTTCCTTTCATTGTCTGTGATTTGCCTTGATTACTGCATTCTAACAACCAAGAAACTGTAGCATATTTGCTTCATCTTTTTATGCCCATTTTCCTTGTAGGTCAAATTAACACTGGACAACTTGATGGAAGTGCAAGCAGCTTTCACAGATATTGGAGACAGCATCTCTCGTGTGGAGCATATCCTGAAGGAACAAGGACAGTTAGAAGAAAGAGGACAGGTAAATCATTGGCATTTGAAACATAACTTATTATTGGTTAACAACCATAATTGGGACCAGCAACACTGTCATTAAGCAAGACATCACATGATTATGACATGGCTGACCCAGGAATTCTGGGAGTTGAAGTCCACAGGTTGTAAAGGGGCCAATGTCATGGTTCCAATAGATGAGACCTGAAGAAATAAGAACTCTGAGGCAATTGTTTTCCTCAAAGAACAATTTTAATGGCTACATAATATCAGCACGAACAAAGATGAAACCAAGACTGGAAGTCCCCCCCCCCAAAGGTCACAAAGTAAAAGTTAAACTTCCCACCCACTAAATACGTAATAAATGACATTCTCCAATTAACACCTTTGGCGGACTCTCTAACGCAGTGGTTCTCAACCTTTTTAATGCCGCGACCCCCAACTGGTTGTAAGTCAAGGACTACTCAACTGGTCGTAAGTCGAGGACTACTCAACTGGTTTGCAGAATGGGACTTTTGGCGGGCTCAGCAGGGCAGAGACAGCCTGGACAATTCCTATTGGCTTTTGAAAGCCAATAGAATTAGACTCTATTCAAGAGAGTCTATTCTATATTGGCTTTCAAAAGCCAATAGAATAAAAGGGAGTAGCACAGCTAAGGAAAAGGGGTAAAAAATGGCGGACTGCGTTGTTTGGCAACCCCCGTGAAATGGGTCGTTTGACCCCAAATGGGGTCCCGACCCACAGGTTGAGAACCACTGCTCTAACGGTAGTTCTAGCCCACCAAACACTTGAGCAATTTAACCTTGGCTCCCACAAGAATGTTATTGTTATGACTGAACTAGAACAATGTACTTTCCTTCCCCCCATAGCTGTGGCAAGCTGAAAAATGAAGAAAGATGGCTGTAACCAAAGTAGTTTTGTAGGTTTGACAGCCATAGTTGCCCATTCCTGACCCTGAAACTTCAATTAAATTATAGATTATTTTCTTAACCCTTTTGTTGTTTTCTGTGTTCCTTCCTTCTTTTACAGGAACCTTTGGAAAGAGCTCAGTCCTTGGCGGCCCACGGAGACCAGCTGATCCAAAATGACCATTATGCAATTGATTCCATTAGACCAAAGTGTGTGGAACTCAGGCGGATCTGTGATGACTTTGCCAATGAAACCAAGAAAAAATACAATATCTTGGGGAAATCCCTTGAATTACACAGACAGCTAGATAAGGTAAGAGGCTGGGAGACTGTGAATAACGGTCATAAACATGTAACTGCTCCATAGTATTAACGATTAGCAGAACAATTTATAGGCAGTCCTCAACTTTACGACCCCAGCTGAGCCCAATATTTCTTTTGCCAAGCAAGACAGTTGTTAAGAGAACCATGACCCATTTTGTGACCTTTTTGCCAGAGTTGTTAAGCGAATCATTGCAATTGTTAAGGTGAATCTGGCTTCCCCCATTGACTTTGCTTGTCATAAGCCATCTGGGAAGGTTGCAAATGGTGATCACATGACCCCAAGGGCAGTGCAGCCGCCATAAGTACATGCCAGTTTCCAAGTGACTGAATATTGATCATGTGACCATGAGGATACGTCAACGGCCATAAGTATGAAAACCAATCATAAATCACTATTGAATGGCACTAAATGAATGGTTGTAAGTCAAGGATTACCTGCAACTATCAGTTACTTAAACAATGGAATTCTCCAGCAAAAGTTTCAGATCTTGGCATCAGGAAACTCAATTCTGTAACCGCGCTGATTTTACTTGCTTTGACAATTTTTTCAGATTATCCAGGCCTTTGCAAATGTGTGTCTGATGAAAGGTTTTTTTTTTTCCTCTGAGTGGATTAGAAACGTCTTCAGCCTTTAAATGTTTTTTTTTTCCTCAGAATTTGCTACAAAAATAGTTTCAACAGAACTAGTGAGCATATTGTACAAACGCACAAAGAACTTGACTGAAGGTGAAGTTACGTGATATTTGATACGCAAATGGTGATCACATGACCCTGGACACAGAAACTGTCATACATACCTGCCAGTTGCCAAGCCCCTTCAATATTGGTCATGTGACGGTTCAT
This sequence comes from Crotalus tigris, assembly GCF_016545835.1. Taxonomy (NCBI): domain Eukaryota; kingdom Metazoa; phylum Chordata; class Lepidosauria; order Squamata; family Viperidae; genus Crotalus; species Crotalus tigris. The sequence goes on along the minus strand of NW_024100213.1, from coordinate 1,169,092 downwards.
ATGATGGTTTTAAGTGCAAGGACTGGTTGTAAGCCAGTGCTGTTGTAACTGCAAAGGGTCACCAAATGAATGGTTGTAAGTCAAGGATTACTTGTACTCTACAAATAGACTCAACATCAGAACTGAATTTAGTCTGAAACCTAAAGCAAAGAGAAGGGACGGGAACACAGGCTGAGAAAGGTCTGGTAAATTTGATGCACCATTTTTTTGTACGGTGATCTTTCAAAGTTACGGCACACATGAAAAGGATGTGTTATAGCCACCGTTATAACTTTCGCGATCCCTTTTCTGTTGACTCCACTGCCTCCTGTGCTCCATAAATGTTCAGACACCTTGGCCTGAATTGGTGTATGTGTTACTGGCCATGTGTGAAAAGCTGGTCTTGTGTAGAATGCCTAAGAAAACTATAGAATGTGTAACATTTTTAAGCAAAGTATGAAATATCTGTGTTAGTTTCCCTAGGCATTGCAGAATGACAAGAACTATTTAGGCAAAGTATGAATAGAGAGTCATGAAAAAGATTAGGATTAGGGTTACTCTAATGCAGTGGTTCTCAACCTTTTTAATGCCATGACCCCCAACCGGTCGTAAGTCGAGGACTACTCAACCGGTCGTAAGTCGAGGTCTACTCAACTGGTGCAGCACCGTTTGCAGAATGGGACTTTTGGTGGGCTCAGCAGGGCAGAGACAGCCTGGACAATTCCTATTGGCTTTTGAAAGCCAATAGAATTAGACTCTATTCAAGAGAGTCTATTCTATTTGCTTTCAAAAGCCAATAGAATAAAAGGGAGTAGCACAGCTAAGGAAAAGGGGGGAAAAAATGGCGGACTGCGTTGTTTGGCGACCCCCGTGAAATGGTCGTTCGACCCCAAATGGGGTCCCGACCCACAGGTTGAGAACCACTGCTCTAATGCTAACCCTAATTGTAACCCTAATCTTAACCCTAATCTTAATCCGAACCCTAACTCTAACCCTAATCCTACTAACCCTAACCCTAATCTTAACTCTAACTCTAATCTTAATCCTAAATTTAACCCTAATCTTAACTCTAATCATAACCCTAACCCTAATCTTAACCCTAACCCAATCTTAACCCTAATCGTAACCCTAACCCTAATCTTAACTCTAACCTTAACCCTTTATTGAAAAGACATGTATGAAAATGAAAGAAAAAATGCAAAGTAAAGTACAGGATTTTCCTACTGAAAAAAAAAAAAAACAAGGAAAAAAGTCCAGTATTGACTTACCTGTTACAACAAGGAAAACTAGAATGGCATTTTAGTAGGCATATTTTATACTTTGCTGGCCTTCCTTTTGGCATTGCATAGAATGTATGTAATATTAAGTGTTTGCTGTTCCATTTTTGGCATTCTATAGATTTCTTAGGCATTCTATAAAACGCCTAATTTCACAGATCGATGGGAACGTATACATTAAATATGTTAATGGTGCCCACTCTTCATTCTTCTGCTCCCCTGAAATGGCCCTGCTCGCACCCCGAGGACCCAGTGATTGATACCTGAGGAAATGTATTGTCTGAGGTTCTAAGAGCATATTCATCTCCTCTTTTTCAAGGCTAGCCACTGGGGTGAAGCTGGAATCTACCTCTTAGCTTCCCAAGCCGTAGACAAATGCCAGACACAAGAGGGAGCTGAAACTGCACTCTGTGAGATTGAGAAGTTCCTGGAAACTCTGAAAGACCACCAAATGCTGAATGCAAAGGAATTCTACAACCAGTTTGACATGATCCTCACCCCAGAAATAAAGGTAAAGTCCTAAGTGGGCAGCCAGTGTTTGACGAATGTTCATCCAAGGGTATTTGAAAGCCTGTTCTGAAGGCAGTAAAGTCCATTGATAGTCAATGCCAGAGGTGTCCAACCTTGGCAACTTTAAGACTGCTGGACTTCAACTCCCAGGATTGTAGAATTTTGGGTATTGAAGTCCACAGGTCTTAGAGTGGCCAAAGTTAGACACCCTGGGTCCATGCCAAGATCAAGCGTCAGCTGCCGAAAAGATGCTTTTGAGTAGAAGCATTGCATTGGTTTCTTACACAACCCCAATTTATTTATTTTTTTTCTCTCCTGCAGAACAATGCCCAAAGAGTACTACAGAAACTCGAAGATGTGCAAGAAATGTTTGAGAAGAGACAAGTCAGCCTTAAGAAATTGGCAGCAAAACAGACCCGGCCAGTGCAACCCGTTGCCCCTCATCCCGAATCCTCGCCCAAAAGAGCTTCTCCTAAAACTGTCCGTCCTGCCCCATTAGGTAAGGTTTGGGGATAGCGAGGGGTGGAGTGACTCTGGAACCTCATGTTTAGAGAGATGGTTTTCTTGGCCAGGTATTACCTGCCTATATCCTTTCTCTGTTTATTCTAGTTAGCTTAGGACTATGCTGGTTCCTGGAACAGTACCTAGTTTCAGAGTCTTTTTAATCACCTGAATATTTCTGTGCATTTATTCTCAAGCTAGTCCGACAGGTCTTTCTGAATTTGTGTGTCATAGTTCTTCAACTACTGGTGACCTTACAACTCTTGGAATTTTCTGCAATGGGACAGTTTTATGGTAGAACTTACAGCAAGTTGTGGTCTCCCCTTTATGGAAGGGTTCAGCAGGGGCTAACCACCCCACTTGGGTTCTTAAATTGGATTTTTTCCAGTGAGCAAGGGGTTGGACTCCAGGGCTTGTCTGATTGCAGCTTAGGCAAAGATATTGAAAAATAGCAAAATTAGGTCTTTTTAATTCTCACCGCTGATTAACAAGGTCTCTATTTCCTTGCCCAAGCCTGGATTAAGGCAGTAAGGTGCCATTTAAGGGGATAGCAAGAAAAGATGGGAAACGTAGGAAGAGAAGGGAATTCATACACGAGCTATTTGTAACTGAATACAGGTAGTCCTCGGCTTATGACCACAATTGAGCCCAAAGTTTCTGTTGCTAAGCAAGACAATAGTTGTGAGTTTTGCACCATTTTATGACCTGCCTTGCCACAGTTGTTAAGTGATTCACTGCAGTTATTAATAGCAATAGCAATAGCACTTAGACTTATATACCGCTTTACAGTGCTTTACAGCCCTCTCTGAGTGGTTTAGAGAGTCAGCATTTTGCCCCCAACAATCTGAGTCCTCATTTTACCTCGGAAGGATGAAAGGCTGAGTCAACCATGAGCTGGTCAGGATCAAACTGTTGAACTGTTGGCAGCCGGCAGTCAGCAGAATTAGCTTGCAGTACTGCATTCTAACCACCGCACCACCACACGGTTGTTAAGTGAATCCGGCTGGTTATAATTTCAAGGACAAGTCATGTCACTTTTTCCTTATCCCAAAGCCGTTGTACCTTTGAACCATTGTTAAATGAATGATTGTAAGTCCAGGACTATCTATACACTGAACTCTCAAGTAACTACATGGGTGGGGTTCTCACCAAATACTTAGATTAGATAGATTGTTTGCGTTGCATAAATGCAACTAACAGTAAATAGAAAGGGGAGGAGAGAGGGAAAAATTCTAGATTTTTAAAATTCTGTTGCGTAAGCAGCACAATTAAGTTAGATAAATTTTATCTCAGACATCTGATAACAAAACTAGAAATGCTGCCTAATCCAGTGAACTGTCAGTTCTTATCTTTACGACATGCTTGTAGTGTGGCATTTTCTGATCTTTTGAGAGTTCTGTTTAATTGGACTTTTTTTTTTCCAGCTCCCAATAGAAGATCAGTGGAGATTCCTAGCCCTCCAAAATCCATCTCTGATGCAGACTTGTCAAAAAAGAAAAGTGTAAAAAAGGCTAAAGGTGGAATTAAGGTAGGAGAGTTGTAATATTTGCAAATTAAGTTTTCAGAAGAGAAATTTCGTGGAGCATATCTGGGGTTGCACAAGATGTTTCTCAACCATAGCAATTTAAGGAAGTCTGGAATCAGCCTCCTATTTTTCCAATTTCTAGATTTTCCTCCTCCACCTCGCAAGATTTTATTGCCAACAGTGCACATAAAATTGAAGTAATACGGGTAGTCCTCAAGTTATGGCCATAATTGAGCCCAGAATTGTGGTCGTAAGACGTGCCAGTCATTAAGCACGTCACCATATGACCATGCCAGATTTCGCAACATTTTTTGCAATGGTTGTTAAGTGAACTCATTGTACCCAGTGGCGTTTTTTGCCAAAAATGGTCATGTGACCACAAGACGCCGCAAACAACCATAAAGGTGGGCCAGTTCCAAAGGCCCAAAACGCAATTATGTGACTGTGGGGGAGGGAGCAGCCATTGGAACTTCAAAACAGGATTGTAAGTAGAGCGCAGGATGTTCATCCTAACTTTGAATGGTAGTTAAACAGCCAGTCGTAAATTGAGGACTACCTGTAGATACATTACAGCATCCATTTTTGGTGGTGCCATGTTTCAGAAGGTTTTGGTGGAGGTGTGGAGGAAGAAAAAAGGTGTCAAATCATGGCAGAGTTTAATATACCTGTTGTCCACCCTCCAAAACACACACATACCCAGAAGGCTGGGCCCACCTTCAGTCACCAGCTATGTTCTCTGCAATTTTCGGAATCAGATCAAACAAAAGTAATCAAATAATAGTAATTAAATTGATCTCCAGTCAAAAATGGCTTGATTGCCTAATCCTTCTGTTGTTGTTCAGTCGCTAAATCTTTTCCGACTCTTCATGACCCCATGGACCACAGCATGCCAGGCCCCCCTGTCCTCCACTGTCACTTGAAGTTTGCCCAAACCCATGTTCATTGCATCACTGATTCGATCTAACCATCTCATCCTCTGCTGTCCCCTTCTCCTTTTGCCTTCCATCTTTCCCAACATCATCAGGGTCTTCTCCAAGGAGTCCTCTTTTCACATTAGGTGGCCAAAGTATTTCAGGATCTGTGCCTGATTCTAGGTCAGTGGTTCTCAACCTGTGGGTCGGGACCCCATTTGGGGTCGAACGACCATTTCACGGGGGTTGCCAAACAACGCAGTCCGCCATTTTTTTCCCCTTTTCCTTAGCTGTGCTACTCCCTTTTATTCTATTGGCTTTTGAAGTCTAATTCTATTGGCTTTCAAAAACCAATAGGAATTGTCCAGGCTGTCTCTGCCCTGATGAGCCCGCCAAAAGTCCCATTCTGCAAACGGTGCTGCACCAGTTGAGTAGTCCTCGACTTACGACCGGTTGAGTGGTCCTCAACTTACGACCGGTTGGGGGTCATGGCATTAAAAAGGTTGAGAACCACTGTTCTAGGTAGACTCTAACATCAGTGTCTCATATTCCCAGATAAAAGCATCAAGTCGCAGGAAGTAACAGAGGAAGAGGAGTAAATATTGAAACAGACAGCCACACGGAAGTCCAAAAATTTAGAAATTTTTTCAGGAGTCACTGGACTTCAAAGTTAATTATACCTAAATGAATTCCAGTTATTTTTCATATAAGATTCGCAGCCAAGTAAGAATTGGATAGCATAAAAGTGATTGTGAGATGACCAGTTTTAGAGTCAAAACAACAGTGACAGTCAAAATCAGGATAATTTTGCATTTTCGTTTCTTTTTTTTTTTTTTTTTTTTTAAAGATGTGAGTTTCCAGTTGATGGCAGTTTGTATAGGAAATTTAGAAATGGTCTTTCTAGGCAGATAAAGGAGCCCCGAATCTCAAACCTTATTTTGTTTTGTTTTGTATTCCTGTGTTTTCCAAAACAAATATCCAGATTGAAGTGATGCATGAAGCCAGTCAGGGAGGTTCCAGCAGAGTCTTGGTATTAAGTGAAAGTGAAGAAAATCTTTCTACTAGGAGAAGGTAGGAAATTCCTTGTTCCCAGAAAATTATTGTTTTTTTTTAAAAAAAAAAATCTATCTGTTCTACTGATCAAGGAAGTGATATGTTAAGAGTTGCATGCAGAAATGTGTGCAATTTCAGGACCATGAAAATGAGTGGGGTTGGGGAAAAGGCGGTTCTTAACTTCCAAATATACCGTATAGGTAATCCTCAACCTAACAGCTACCGTATTTTCCGGCATATAAGACAACATTTTTAAAGTGTGGAAATCGGCGCCGAAGTCGGGGGTCGTCTTATATGCCGAGTCGTCTTATACGCCGGAAATTATGGTAGTTTCTGGCATATAAGACGACTTTCTAGGCATGGAAATCGGTGCCGAAGTCGGGGGTCGTCTTATTCGCTGAGTCGTCCTATACGCCGGAAAATACGGTATTCATTTAGTGATCATTCAAAGTTCTAATGGTGCTGAGTGACATATAAACCGGTCCTCACATTTTACAACTGTTGCAGCATCCCCATGGTCATGTGATCAAAATTTGGGGACTTGGCAATGTGCAGGTATTTATGACTGTGGCGGTGTTGGCGATTGCAATTTGTGAGCTTCCTAGCTATCTCTGGCAAGCAAAGTCAGTGGGGGAAGCCACATTCACTTAAGGACTGCCTGATTCACTTAACAACTCGCTGATTCAACTAACCATTGTGGCAAAAAGGTCATAACATTGGGCACGACTCACTTAATAACCGCCTTGCTTAACAACAGAAGTTCTGATCCCAATTATGGTTGTAAGTCAAGGACTACCTTTATTAATTCCTTGGGTCTCTAGCACAACCTTTGAAGATAAGGCTGTTTTACACTTTGTTTGTAAAAGGATGAATTAGAGTTCTCTGTATGAACCTGCAATTTAACAGAACATGGACCCGTCTCAGAAAAATAATACGGAGCAAAAAAGATGCAAAGAAGAATAATCAAAATGATTTAGATGTAATAATCAGATCTGGAGCTTTTTCACCTGGCAAGATGCATGGCTTGCAAAACACAGAAGAAAAGTGTTTTCCAGAATTCAGAAGTGTTGTTGTTAATTGTGAAGTCGTGTCTGACCCATCGCGACCCCATGGACAATGTTCCTCCAGGTCTTTCTGTCCTCTACCATCTTCTGGAGTCCATTTAAGTTCACGCCTATTGCTTCAGTGACTCCATCCAGCCACCTCATTCTCTGTCATCCCCTTCTTCTATTGCCCTCCATCTTTCCCAGCATTAGGCCCTTCTCCAGTGAGTCCTTCCTTCTCATTTGGTGGTCAAAGAACTTGAGTTTCAACTTCAGAATCTGGCCTTCTAAAGAGCAGTCGGGGTTGATATCCTCCAGGACTGACCGGTTTGATCGCCTTGCAGTCCAGGGAACTCGCAGGGGTTTTCTCCAGCACCGCAGTTCAAAGGCCTCAATTCTTTTGTGCTCAGCCTTTCTTATGGTCCAACTTTCACAGCCATACATTGCAATTGGGAAAACCATGGCCTTGATTATAGGCACTTTTGTTGGCAGGGTGATGTCTCTGCTTTTTAATATGCTATCTAGAGTTGCCATAGCTTTCCTCCCTAGGAGCAAGCATCTTTTAATTTCTTGGCTGCAGTCCCCTTCTGAGGTGATCTTGGAGCCCAGGAAAATAAAATCTGTCAGAAGTATCTCCTCTCAAAAATGTTTACATGCGCTAAAAACCAGTTATTAATATTTTATTAATAAGATATAGTTTATTTTCTATTTTATTTATGTTTGTATCACACACATATTTTTACTTTACTTATAATGTATTTATAAATCAGTATGCATTTTAGCTTAGGAATATTTATTCATAAATATGTCTTTATAAATTCTTGTTTGTCTTTATTTAAATCCTTATCTTTATGGGGAGGATTTATTTTTTCTGAAACCAAAATGTATATAATACTTTAAAACGAATTCCCTAATTTTTAAAGGAAAAACTAGGTTATACACAACTTAGTGGAAATGGCATTTCTCAATATTTATATATGAATGCATTTAAATATTTGTTAATGTGATATAAGTGAAAAATTTTGCACCATTATGGTTATTAATATATTTTCTCATTCCAATGATCCTCCGATACTCGGTCCAAAACCCTGTTTCATGAATTTTGTTATTGGTAAATCACTTTCTTATTGTAATGGAAACTTTTTTGTAAAATGCTCATAATTCAGTAGTGGGATTCAGCCAGTTTGCCCCACTTCAGCAGAACTGGTAGTTAATTTTTTCCAGAATGGATTTCCGGAAGTGGTATCCACACAGAGAATCAGTTGTTCACATATTTGAATCCCACCACTGTCAAAATCCAATTTCCACATTATTTGGTTGCCATTTTAGAGATCTCTAAAATTTACATCATGAAGAATTTGTGTCAGTTGTAACTTCATACACGGAAGAGAATCCTGAATGAATACTGATTTTTTTAATACAGTGGCTTTAATTCATGACAATTTCATAAGCTCCTAAGACTAACAGGCATATCTAACTCATCTAAATAATCAACAACTCATTCCTTTTTTAAAAGACAGACCACTGCAAAATAAATAACTAAGCAATATTAGAGGGTAGGCTTGGATAAAATTACTATACAATTATAGAAAAGGCTAGAAATCTGTTTTTGTATTCATTTGTAAATTAATGAGGATTCTGAGCCATGTGCTGCAGTTGTAATGTGATCCATAAGTAATTGTATAATCTTTCCAGATACATTAAGTATTAGCTTATAGAACTGGGCTACTATATAAGCACTCTCTTATGCCTCTTTATTCCTATAGATAAATATTAGCATTTTGGCATGTTTTGTAGTATGGAAATATATCTATTCCAGAAAATCTCCAGAATTATTTACTTTATTTTATTTATGAGATTTACAGCCCCACAACTCCAAAATAACTCTGGGTGTTATGAATAAAAATAATACTATATATTAAAATCTATAAGCCAGTTTGGTATAGTCATTAAGGCACCATGCTAGAAAAATAAATACTGTAAATGTAAATCCCATGTGTCCTGCCAAATATACTCCCTTTAATGAGAAATTACCAACAAGCTTCTGTAAACACCCTGCACAAGGCCTGGGAAGTTTTTAACGATTTTTAGGCCATTTTGAGGGTGGGAGCAAATGGCTTGAGTAAAAGCCCAGGGGTCTCCAAATTTGGCAAGTTTAAGACTTGTGGGTTTTAACTTCCAGGATTCTGGAGACCCCTGAAAAATAGTCTTGTTTTGGGTTTTTTGGGGGTGGGTGGGTTGAGCCATTCTCCAAACCTAAGGCCTTTGCATAATGTTTGGGGAGATGTTTAAAATACAAGATTTTTAAAATGTGTTTCTTTGGCAAAGCATATTTCTTCCAATTACAATCTGTTTTACACGAGCACAAGCATATTTAAGGTACACTTTTTAAAAAAAAAATACATCAACAGCTGCGGGACTTGGGTTTGGCTAGTCTAAAAAAGAAGAAATAGGGGAGACAGGATAGCAGTGTTCCAGTATCTGATGGGCTGCCACAAGGGAGAGGGGGTCACGTTATTCACCAGAGCACTGATCCAAGAGAGAAGCAGCCTGGAATTAAGGAGAAACTTCTTGACAGTGAGGACAATCAACCAGTGGAACAGCTTGCCTCCAGAAATCATAGGCGCTCCATTGCTGGAAGTTTTTAAAAAGAGCCTGGACAGTCACCTGTCTGAGATGGTATAGGTTCTCCTGCTTGAGCAGAGGGCTGGACTAGAAGATCTCCAAGGTCCCTTCCAGCTCTATTCTATTCTATTCTATTCTATTCTATTCTATTCTATTCTATTCTATTCTATTCTATTCTATTCTATTCTATTCTATTCTGTATTTGAATACTTTAACTGTGGGCTTTTTATCCAGAAGAGAATACAGACTTTATTGCTGCCACAAAGGAGGTAAAATACTTAGTACATGAAAAATTGCTGTCAGTAATATTTCAGAGTATTGAGATTAAATCAGGCCTTTTGATAAAATCAGGCTGTTTTCAAGTATATGTCCTGGTTTCCAAAACCAAATTTGTGGCTGAAATAACGTGCCAAGAAACACAGTTAAAGTTGCCTGCAATGGAGATAAAATCACAGTGTGTACTTGCTATCCAATGTTTTTAACTTAGCATCTCATGTGCACACAGTTTAAATGTTCCACCTAAGACAGGACGCGAAATCCTATTCACAATTATTGGAATTGCTGCCTCAAAGAAAAGCAGGTAATATATTCCAAATGTTCTATTTTACAAGAGGAAACTGTTATTATGGAAAAATTAGAGGAGGACATTTACAAAATATACAACTTGTTTATTGAAAATATATATTTTATAAAACACTGTGCAGAAAAAGGGTCATGAATAAATAAATGCTGCTCTTAATTTTCTTTCGTTTTTAATCAAATATAGCTGCAAACCAAACAGGTAAAAACTAGTATAACAGTTGTGTAACAACACATACCTTGAGTAACAATTCAATTACTTGTGAAATCAAGAAAAGAAATTACAGCCCTGCATTTGGAACACAGTAAACCTAAGAATTTCCTGTTTAAAAATATTAAATGTTCAGATGCTCACGCTTAAGAGTCTTAAGGGAAAAAAAGGATGCTTTCATAAAGTATTTAAATGATTAAACATTCTTCTCTGTGCTAAAAATATACAAGTCTATTCCTTAACAACCAGCTAATACTTTATAATTCTGCAAAAACATAAGCATTTAATTTAGTCTGACACAATAGACAAGTCAAATGTTTGCTTGAGAGCAAGACAATATTCAAGTATTTTATGTCTATGATCTATCAGTAGTTGTTAGCTTTGTATTATTTTGAAACTGGTTAGAATAACATAGAAGTCTCACCCCCAATGAAATCCATATTCAATCTGCCTTAATTTCGACATCAAAACTCACCACATAGGGAGGAGAGGAACAGGAAAGCAAAAATTTTGACAGAAAAGTATGCCTAGAGGCATGCAGACAACACAACCCGGTTTCATCCCATTCTGTAAATGGAAGATGTGGTTACTTTACTCATATTAAGAAATGCAGAACGGGAGAATTTTTCAATTGAAAGATTATAAATAGTAAAATTATTGAAATTCTGATTAAGAGAAAACGACTTTATGAAACTGGAACAGAAAACAGTTTATTTATTTTAAAATATATTTATGCTGTCTAATCATGTATGTGCCAATTTCATAGTTTTTGAAAGAAAAACATTAAATATTTCACATTTTAAAAGTGTTCTGCAAGGCTCATATTTGTGTTCCTGGAGTGTACCTTTAGTGTTAATCTCTTAAAAATATTTCTTGCTTAATGGGAATCATTGGGGAGTTAATATATATGCAGTGAACACCAACTGAATAAATCAAATGGGGCCTTGTAGATTAGAGCACTGAGACAGGGCCATCAATTTTATGATGTTTATGTTTAGTGTGCAACTTAGAACTGTGAAATTTTGCAAAAAAGGTGAAACCCTTCTCATTTTTTTGTTATTAAGACAACAGCTTTGCAGAATTTACCAGACATGTTTAATGTCAACAATAGCACCATTTATATAGGATCAGAGATGTTTAAGTCATCTTGAGTGATCATCTAATAAAACATACAGAGCTATTCAGTTCTAAAAACATTAGATCAAAATGTAATTATGTGCTTAGAAGTGACAGTACTCTGTGTGTGGAAAAAAATGCTATTACATTAGTATCCTGTCACAGCAATTATTTTATCTTTCTCCTTGTAACCTCCAAATATTAACTTATCAAAAATGTATGTTTTTCAACTAATCAACAACTCCATTTCCATTTGGTAATTTCATAGTTCCAGATTGAGAAGTATCAATGTTAACTTTAAGATCTATCCAGTTCTTAAAATTATCTGGTGGGAAACTTTATTATAATAAGAAAATTGTTTTTATAATTATAACGTACCTTTGGAGAACTGTGCATTCTGCAGGCAAGTTTTTATTGCATTTTTTTTCCTATGTTCATGTTAATTTGTTATGGAGAAAGCAAGTGACTTCCTCCTTCATTTGTGGCTCAGTAAATCTATTCTGATATTCAAGTATTAGGAAAAAGCAGCTGAACAGAGATATGTATCGTAATTATATAATCTGCAAAGCAGCATAATATTAACTATTCTGCAATATATGTTACCCCAAACTCCAGAAGAAATGTTTTTCATTTTTAGATCTGTAATCTGTCGCCAAAAATACTGAAGGTCTTCCACATGTCCATGAGAAGTAATCATTTTGTCGTAAATGCAAGGATGATGTGGAGCCTTTCCTCCTCCAGAAAAGAAGGGGTGATGCTGTGGTACAATTCCCACTTTGTTGGCACAAAGTCCCATGAAAACATCATCTATGTAAAAACTTGAATTAAGAGTCTGAGAGGCTTGGTATACTTTAGCAGCTACGTCGCTGGATAGAACATATGCAGCTCCAGCTGTGTAGTCAGGATAGACAGGCCATGGGTACATTTTATAGGAAACATAATATTTGCTTTTTTTATTCCTTACGGGAGGTGCTGCATGATGGACATACCCAACCCAAACACCCTGAGCCCCAATATGTGCTAGATTTTGGAGGTATGCAATAAGATTTGGCATGTGGATAAATATGTCGTCATCGGCTGACATGACAAACTTGGCATGTGGGCAGAAGTTGTTTGCCCAGCTAAACTGCAACAGTAATTTGTAGGTAAGATTGTAGAAAGTATCCAAAAAGTCTTGTTGGATCAGATCTCCATGCCTCTCGTCTTCCCTTTCCAGCCTCATTTGCATTTCACTTCCCAGTGAAAAATTTCTTGATTGTCCTAAAACAAATAAGGCCTTTATGTTGGCATTCTGATAGTGATGAACGTATTCTTCATTACCCCATGTTTGTCGAATTGCATCTCTCCTCTGGTAGTTTTCAGGTGAACTCTTTACAAAGATCAGGAGGAAAACATCTTGCCCTTGACATTTCTCCTCGTGATTGATCAAATACCGATGCCTTGCTACCCTGTTACATCTGCTAATCGTTAGACTGTCATTCACAAAAGCATAGCTCTTTATGAGGTATCTGTACGAGAGAGATTTCATGTACTGCACAAACGTAGGGCTATCAAGTTCTACCCAAAAAAACATGAAGCACAGAACAAAACAAGTGGCAAAAATGTGCACAAACTGATATTTTCTAACTCTTCTAGAATTAACATACATTCTGGTTCACTTCTTTATATATGATTCCAATTAAAGATTTGAGTTTTTAAATAAGTTCTCCTGTGAGACTTCAACATTTGTCTTTCAGGAAAAATGTTCATTTTAGATGCATACTGCGGCATCTGAGTTACTGGAGAGTCACCTCAATAAGAGCCCAATATGTTAGCTTTTAAAACTCATCGTGTTTCCAAAGAAATGTTGTGAATTAGGAGGACTTCGACAACATACAAAGGTTCTCCTATCGCCTCATCATCTGATGTAAAATCAGCTCAAAACTGATATTGCAGCACCATCATCTGCAAAAAAACAAGAAAAACAAAGTTCATCTTAAGTATAGTTCATAATTTCTATACTGGAAACATATAGGGGTAATTACTTCAGACTCAAGCAGTCTGAGAATTGGTCTTGTCCATCCCCAACAGGTGTCTATGGAAATTTTCAATCACTCTGGTTGTCCCAAAGGTATTTTTTCTAAAAGACAACTGGTCTTTTTTTTCTTTTCGTTAGCCAGAAAAAGTGCTATCAGGTTTCTTCTGAGTTTTGGCTACTATAGATTAGAAGCAGCCAATTATGGCAACTTTACAATCTGTATGGACTTCAGCTCCTGAAATTGGATATCTCAAAGGTGCTTTTTCAAAAGGCAACTAGACTTCCTTTGTTTTTTTCTTCAAAACATTTTGCTTCTCATCCAAGAACCCTCTTCAGTTTCTAACTAACTGGTGGGGAATGGAAGGATTAATATTGTTTGCAGTCAGCTGGCTGTTAGCTCTCTAACTCCAGTTCTGGGAGTGTCTATGGAGATTCTCAGTCATCCAGGTCATGGTTATCTCAAAGGTGCATTTTCAAGAGGCAACTGGACTTTGTTTTTCCTTGAAGGCATTTCACTTCTTGGATGAAAAGTAAAATATCTTCAAGGTGAAAAAGCACTTTTGAGACTTCCAATTCTGGGAGTTGGGCCACACAGATCGCAAAGTTGCCATAATTGCGCAAACTATCTGATAGCGCTTTTTCTGGCTAATGAATTGTAGTAAAAGGCATCCACTTTCCCAAGCCTGACCTCTGATGGCCTTTTTTTCTCCGAATGCTATCCTGCCTTGAGAGCCTTTTAGAGACCATTCCTGGCTTATTCACAACAGGGAAGAAAGATTCACTTGCAAAAGACAATCATCCTCCAAAATTAAGATTTACAGAGCTGTCCTCAGGGGAGGCCATTTCATCCATCCTGGAGACTGGGGGGGGGAGAAGCAGGGCATAAATCCTGAAGACAAGGAGCCCTATACTGGAGGATGTGTATGCGTAAATGTATGTATATACAGTCATGTGGTCATGCACATCTTGTAGGCTGAGAAAACCTACATTTTCTTTACTCTCCCCTTAGGAAATCAGCCCTTCAGCCCCTTCAGTGTCAGGATGCTGAGGCAAAGCAGAAAAGGCAGATGGCAGATTGTCTGCCTGCCTGCCTGCCCGCCCATCCATCCATCCATCCATCCATCCATCTATCATCAATCTAATCTATCACCTATAATCTATTATTTATCATCTATATTAGCTAACTAGCTCTCACTATATTTTGCTGTGCTTTTAAATTCTGGTAGCTTTTCGACTCCTTTGACAATAAGAGTCACTTCACACTCAACCAACCAAATTATTAAATAAATATACATATAGACAAACAAACAGACAGTCCAGGTTGACAATGTTATAAGATTTCTCTACCCATTTTCTCAACAAAACCCAAATGAACTTCAAACTGGAAATGCTTTTTAAAACCCACATGCATACAGATGGCACATTAAGTAAATCCTGGAAAATGGGTGTCTGCAGGCTGTGGTAAAAATAAGTCAAGATGGCAGCCACAGCAGGACAATAAAAATTTGCCCCTTTTTTAAAGTGCTGAAGAGGCAGAGCTTTGATTGCCCCATCATGGCCGCCATGTTGACCTTTTTTGGCCAATTTTTTCAACCAAATCTGGAAGTATTAGATCAAATCAAAGCATGAACCTTATATCTAAGAAAAACCCAATTTGGGCCTTGGCACAATTTGCATGTGGAATTTCACCCGGGAATGGTTTTCCAGAAGAATTCTTTGTTGGATTTCCCTGTTTACAACTGAACATGTTCTCCCTCAGCCAGCTTGATTCTCTTTCCTTTAGAGGAAAAACAACAACAATACCAGCTCTCTTTTGTGGCCCACTTTGGCACTGTTTGGTTTCAGGGTCCCTCCTAAAAGTTGGTTTCACCTTCAGGGGCAAACGAAAGAGGAAATGAGGGCCCCATGTCAGTTTCCTCAGCCGAAACATGGGAGTGGCTCTCTGCTGCCATTTTCTAGCATTTACAGCTGAGGCGATTGCTATTCCACGGGCACAGCCATGCTCAGAGGACTAGAAGACCACATACATTGCTCATGAGATAACAAGCCTTTGATTCTCGCCCTAGGGTTTCCGGGTGGTCTCTCATCCCTGCAGAGCCTCCAGGCCTAAGCAGGGGCCGCTCCTTGACTGACCAAAAGCACCATCCACAATCAATGGGTTCTCACTCCAAGCCTCCTATTGCAGAAGTGAGAAGATAGGCAATTTCGCCTAGTATAGCTTCCTGGGCTGAGGATTATGGGCACTGAAGTCCCATACATCTAAAGGGCATCAGATTGCAAACAGTTGATAGGAAGAAGGCATTCCCCCCCACCTTTGGGTCTTCTTTCTTAGTCATCCCTACTTTCTTTTTATGAGGAAGCAAAATTCATGGAGAAATCACCCTATAAGAGAGATTTCAGGGGGTCCCAATGAGACATTTTATTTCTTCATCTGCCACATTGTAAGCTCTGCACATAGCAAATTTTGATTTCCAGCTTTCGGTGTTGTTTGTTTTGGTTTGATCCAACTGCCTTGTCAGGCTGCTAGTCCAAAGTGAGGCTCAGCCTTTCCTCCTGCTGAAAGCCTGACCGTCATTTGTACAATTATTGGATTGACCTAATTCGAAACTCACTTTCCACCTTCAGCTACAATTAATTAATGTTTTTCATTTATTTTATTTATTGTATTTAGTATGTTTAGAAATTGCCCATCTCCCTCACAGACGGACTCTGGACGCGGTACAATTAAAATGTTAAAAACATGAATATGGAATGTAACATTTAAAAATTTAGCTTGAGAAGCTTTAAAAATACTCTAAAGAGAAAAAAACACTTCTACCCAGAGTCCATTCACACAATGTCCATAATCTGCTTCTGAAGTCACCCATTTTTTGGCTTCACAAAATATGTTAAAGCATAAATAACCAACCAAGCCAGGTTTTCACAATATGCTAAGTTAGGAAACAAATGAAGGCTGACATTAACCAAGCTTAAATTGCGTGGATGCATCTGCTAAGTCTTTACATGTACTTTTCTTAAAAATTTTCTGTGAGTCTAGCAAATGCCAAATCACCAAATGCAAACCTTGTTAATAGTGACTCTTGGGGGGAATAATAATAATAACAATAACAACAGCAATAACAAGTCGATAGCTGAACAAAAATTCCAAATTCAGTCTAAACATCTGTGCACAATGAACCACAACAACAACGATAATAGTAATCATCATCTCTTTGGATGCAATCCTAAAATATCTGGAGCATCACTTGAATACCATAGGCATTAACACATTCACCACTGGTCAATTGCAAAAGGCAGCTTTATTTGGAACAGCTTACATTCTGCAATGATACATGTAACACCATCAGACACCCACATCTGCCTATCCCAGGTCCTTGGGAAGGACTCGATAGGTAGACAGCAATGTCAAATCCAGTCTGAATATCTGCCCTCATTTACAGCAGTCAGCAGCCCATTCTGTGCAAGGTGAGGGGCAGTTGTATCCCTTTAATATCTATATGAAACAACACAAAACAACTTTTTAAAATATGTTAGAAAAACACAGAAGGGTATTGTAGTTATTCTTCCTCTCCCCCTCCCCCCAAAGGAGTTTGGAGTACTACAAGCTAAATGAAGAAAGGAAACCATCAGAAATCTTTTGACAGTCAATATAAATCACTCTGGACTGGAGGATGAAGCTGATGCAGAAAATCTCCATTTTTTTCAGGCTGCACAAAGTCTGACCATATTCAGTTTCACAAAGCCAACTGAAGGCTTGAAAGGTGTTTTCAAACATTATGCCATTTTTATGCTTACTATTGTCCATAATGCAAATGAATTGTTATTTATACATTAAATGTCACTCACAAACGGATAGAACTTTTACATTTGATTGCTATGTGGAAATTAACCTAACAAAAGATTCAATTTCCTAGCTTACCAAAACTTTGTTTTTAAATATTATTTGCAGCATCACTGTTGCTCTTCTAGCAAAACAGAAAATTGCTTTAGCATAAGCTTGTATTTGTGACCATGAAAATTATGACATAAATATAAAATGCCATTTTTATTTATAATTTCATAAAACATAAAACTCAGATTTAAAATAAAAAGCAAAGGAGGCTTATTATTTTTTTAATAATACAATTAAACACCATTCAGGAGAAGAAAGGGAATCTTGAGATTTTCATGTGAAAATAAAGAACCATTTAAAATAAGTTGAAGGGAACGTCATTTTATTTCAATAGATCGTCCAAATTGCTATTTCTAGCACAGACCAACACATCCCAGGTTTGGAGCTTGTCATGTGCAACATAAAATGAGCTGCACAAGCAGTCTGGCACAACTGTAATCAGCACATTTTACAGCACAGGTCATGCTCTATTATTTTGGCTACAAAAATTACACAACATATATCAAATGAATGAAACAACTCAGCAAGGAAAATACTAGAGATTTCGTCTCTTGCTGACAGATGAAATGGTAGTATTTCATTCAATCTATTGATTTGATTTCCAGTGTAACTATATTCCAAGGATTCATAAAGATGATTTTAATTTTATAGTGATTGTAATTAATTATCACTAATCACTCTCGGACTGATGTTTTATCAATAAAAGTGCATAGGGGGAGAGAGAGAGAGAAAGAGAGAGAGAATAAGATCATAAAATAAATCCATTTATTAAATTAACAATTTAATTAACCACTAAAAGACTAGAAATATTTGAGAAACTCAGATTGTTGGGGGCAATATGCTGTAAACCGCTTAGAGAGGGCTGTAAAGCACTATGAAGCGGTATGTAAGTCTTAAGTGCTATTGCTATAATTGTTGCTACCCTTAGAAATTAAAAGACATTATTGGATTTTAATGAATTCTCAAGCAGACTATTTAATTACTTTTACAGGTATCTTCAATCTCATAATCAGATACTCAGCCTGCTTGAATGGGGAAAAATATTCAAGTACCAACAGAGGAAAAGTATTCAAGTATCAATAGGGGAAATTTGTAGCTTAGAGTTGAAATAAGTGTTCCATGGTGCTTTTTGAGCTTCTTGTTTTCTTGCAGATGTTTCATTACCCAAACTAGGTAACTTCATCAGTGCTAGTAGGAAGTGGGATTTGCTCTCAATTTATAGTCTAGTGCAGGGGTAGGCAACCCAAAACACTCAAAGAGCCACTTGGACCCGTTTCCCACCAAAAACAAAACACCGGGAGCCGCAAAACCCTTTTGATATCTAAAATGAAGATAACACTGCATATATCCTTTTTTACCTTTATTATAGGTGTGTGTGTGTGTGTGTGTGTGTGTGTTTGTGTATGTATGTGTGTGTATGTATGTATGTATGTATACATACATACATACATACATACATACATACACGCATACATTAAAAATAAAAGTAAAAATATCACTCTTGGGAATATCCATACTATTAAAACAATGATCACCAAGAGAATGCTTTAAGAGAATAAAATTACATACACATACAGGTAAAAAAGGATATATGCAGTGTTATCTTCATTTTAGATGTCAAAAGGGTCTCTCTCTCTCTCTGTCTCTCTTCCTCCCTCCCTCCCTCTCTATCTGCCCTTGGTCTGCCGCTCCTCTTCCCCCACTCTCTTTCTTTCTCTCTCTCTTTCCTCTCTCTCTCTCTCTCCCCCCCCCTCTCTCTCTCTCTTTCTCCCCCCCCCCATCTGCTGCTCACCTGGCAAGCTTCAAGCTGTTTCCAACAAGATCAGGGGTAGGCAACCTCGTCTCTTTTATGACTCATGGACTTCAACTCCCAGAATTCCTGAGTCAGCCTAGCTGGGCTAGCTAGCTCTCTCCTGCCCTTCCTGCTTCCTGCAGAGACGCAGAAAAGGGAGGAGCTCCGCCCAGTAAGCTTTTCAGCTCCTCGGAGAACACTGTGAGTACACTCTCTTTTACACACACACACACACACACACACAAACACACACACGGGGGGGGAGAGAGAGAGAGAGAGAGAAGCAGGGAAGCGCAATTGCCTCTCTCTGTCTCTGTCTCTCTCTGCAAAGGCAGAGGAGGCTGGGAGCCACGGGGGAAGGCTCAAAGAGCTGCATGCGGCTCCGGAGCCGCAGGTTGCCGACCTGTGGTCTAGTGGCTTGCCCTGTCAGTGTTGGTAGGAATTCCTGGAAGCCTGGCACTCTGACAAATTGATCATCAACAGGCACATAGACATCAACAGCATTTACTACCATTCAAAAGAGAAAATCAAGCCAAAAAGAGGAGAAAAAGACCCCAAAACCTCCCACCAGCAATCAACACTCAGACAACCAGAGATTAACACCAGGATTAATATCAGATTAATAAGCAGTAAACAATACCCCATTCAAGGAACTGCTAACCAAGCTAACAGTAAACAGCCCAATCTAGGACCACTCCAACCAACACTGATAGGCAAGTC
The DNA here is from genome assembly GCF_016545835.1 of Crotalus tigris. Taxonomy (NCBI): domain Eukaryota; kingdom Metazoa; phylum Chordata; class Lepidosauria; order Squamata; family Viperidae; genus Crotalus; species Crotalus tigris. Next base: position 1,149,341 of record NW_024100213.1, on the reverse strand, counting down.
ACTGAAATATGCAAGGAGAGCAACCTCACTCTCTACTGGTGATGTTACCTAGTTTGAGTAATGAAACATCTGCAAGAAAACATCCAAGCTCAGAGAGCACCAAGGACCCCCCATACTCAGAATAGAGAAGTAGAAGAGGAGATAGAACCAAGAAAACTTCAAAACACATCCTAGTTGACCCCCAGATTCAAGATACAGCACTAATGAGTCACACCATCTGTTGTTGTCTCACTGAAACTGGCTTCCAGGGTAGAAGAACCCACTTCTGAAAGACAGCCACCAAAAAGCCAGACTGGAGTTTACTAAAATTCTTCTTTGCTGAAGAAAAGTGAGAGAAATTGCCACCTGAGAAGTCTTTTTAAGTGTTATTCAGAGATTGCTGTTACTGCCTCAAAAAAAGGTGTGCTGCCTTTCAACTTCTTTTAATAGTAATATTATTAAAAGTTGCAATCACAACAATAAAACTAATACAAATAAAAAATTAGAAAGGGCAGGAAAGAAAAAATAATATAGTAAAGAAAAGAAGATATATATCAAGAAATGATGACGCTTTCATCAAAAGTATAAAACATTTAGTAACTTATGACTTTTTCCTAAAATAACACAAAATGCTCTCTTCTTCATACATCCCCTTATCTATAAAAAAAAATTCTTAAAACCTCATTTCAGTCCTGGCAATTAAAAGTTATCAGAGATGGCATTTTAACCTTGATCAAATAAAGCAGCTTTATATCCTTTTAACAGACTTGATCTTTAGTCTTATTTAAATAATTTCCTAGAACTTGCATTTTCATTTGGGGGGGGGGTTCCTTTTTAAGGTGCCAACTTTGATATGAGCAATATGTCTATTCCCTCATCTCTGAGCTCTAAACCCACTGGTCTTGCTACCTCCTCGTGAGGAACAACTATCTGGAAGACTTATGGGTAATCTGAAGTCTTCTCATTGTCTGGAGAGGAAACTACAAAAAGCCAGTCTTTCTATTTTTCATTGTACCGTGGTTTGCTTTGCTTTTAGAACTATTTTTGGCCATCTATGAAATCACATGAACTTGGCCATACTATCATTGTAGTAAATTATGATCAAGAAACATAGTAATGAAAGAAACGCTCATGGTTATGTTAAAGATATGTTACTCCTAGCCTTGGAAATGATGCAATTTGAAAGCTCAGAGCATCTAATAAATTCTCTTTGATTTATTCCATGAGTAGCTAATATCCACAAGGTTCTTTTCATTACAGCTAGATTCCTTGGACCATCTAATTCAATGTTCTCTTTTATACATACTCTTAATTAGTTAATAACGTTAAAAATGTGAACCCTGGGAATATTCATATCCAAAATAAAATGAACACCAAGGTATTGATTAAAACTATAAAAGTTTAATTTAAAAACGCCAAGCTTTCGCCGTCATCTGCCGGCATCATCAGGGCTGGGCCGCCAGGGTGAGAGAGTCATTTTTATAGGCAAGCCGAAGTCTGCACACGGCTCCTCGATCTCGTCACCGGACCCAATTGACTAAATTGTGCTCCGGTGATTCGTTTCTTTCTGTCCTTCCTAGCTGCGTGTATATCTTCATCTACCTTCTTCTTTTTAAATTCTGAGGTGGGTAATGTGAAATCTCTATCTCTCCAATTGTTTCTATCCCTCAATTCATTCTCCCTTTTGGGTTCGAGTGGTAATCCACATTTGTCCTTTCCGTCTCCCCAATCACGCTTTACCCAGTCACTTTTTCCATGAGTGTCTTTCCTTCCGTCCTTAATCCCCTTCCCTCGTGCCCAACTGTCATCAAGCTGATCACACATGGTGTTCCGAGCCAGTTGGGATAGTTCAATAGATTGTTTTTCTATGGGGGTGATCCCACAATTGTGGTTGTCTTTAATTATCACACCTTTCCCCTCCTTTTTACCCTCTGCGCTCTTATCGTGCATGCTGTAATCCAAGGTATTAGTCTGGAGGGGGGTGGAGTTGCGATCTTCCTGAGCGTCATAACTCCCCTTCCTTGCTCTCTTCTTCGTTCCGACGTCTCTCGCTCCTGCGCATGTATGACAGGAGTCTTTGGAGTCCATAGGTATTGCCGGTACAGGGCGCGGTGAATTGGTCTCATTAGCTCCGCCCTCTTGCACGCCTCTCCGTCTGGGCTCGTTCTTCTCCGTATTTTCCGGGGTGTCTGTAAGCTTGCTTTTGTGCCCGGCGCCGTCCTGCGCTCTATATGTTTTTGAGTCGGCTAGCAGTGCGGAGTAGGGGGGTCATTTCTTCCTCCTTAAATTGGCCGTCTTGTTCCTTTCCGAGCGTCGGTGGGGTGTCAGGTTTAACGATCTCTCCCCATTTTTGTCTGCCGTGTATCCTTGCATGCCGGCTGGGATATCTCCGTTGTTCGTGGTGCCAGGGTTCTGGGCTGTAATTTCTATTGCTCTCTTAGCCTTTTGTAAGCGTGTTAACATTATGGGGGTGGTGGGAATTCTCGGTCGTTGTTCCTCCTCTTCTAGATTACATCGAACTGGCTGGGGGGTTGGCACATCTTCCATGGCTCTCTCGCTAGATTTGCTGTCAGGCCAGCAGTAGCGAGGTGAGTGGTTGGTCATACTCCAAGATTTAAGTGCCAAATGTGCTGGACAGAGGTCAATATGCCGATTGATAGAGCTACTGTCGGATAGCCATGCTTCCTTGAGCAGTCGGCCTCCCTTGGTACTGTCACTGGCCAGGACGTCTACCTCATTGAAATTAAAGCGGTGACCCAATTCCGCCATATGGGTCCATATCTGGGAGTGTTGTTCGCCCCTTTTCACAGCTAGTCTGTGTTCATGGACCCTAGTCTTCACACGTTTGGAAGTCTCCCCAACATAGTTGCACGGGCAGTCCATACAGTTGATCTTATATATGGCTGCCGACCTTTCCATGTTGGGGAGCGGGTCCTTGGGGCGCATGATGGCTGCCCGTAGCGTTTGGCTGGGTCTATGTGCTACCTGTATATTGTGTGGCGCCAAGATCCTTGCTGTGGCCTCTGATACATTACAGATATAGGGGAGGGCAATGCGTGTTGTCTGTGGTGTCAACTCATTAGATATAGGGTTAATCCGGGGTTCAGATGGTATACTAAATCGATTGATAAATCTTGCCGGATATCCATTGCGTTTACACACTTGGAAGAGGTAGTTTCTTTCCTCTCTCTTAGCTTTGACAGTGCTGCTGTGTGACTCCACCCGTTTGAATAGGGTCTTAACACAACTGACTTTATGGGCTATCGGATGATTGCTCTCAAAGTGCAAGATCCTGTCCGTGCAGGTTGCTTTTTTGTATACCTTGGTGGTCAAAAACCCATCCAGTTGGCGTTGCACTAATACGTCTAGAAATGCTAGTGTGCCCTGATTTTCCTCTTCCATGGTGAACTGGATGTCCGGGTATACCAAATTCAAAATGCCCATAAAGTCAGTCTTAAATTGCTTCTTGATGACCACAAACGTATCGTCCACATAGCGGGCCCAAAATTTTGGTTGGTATTGGGCCATCGCTATGTGTTCCAGACGTTGGAGCACCACCTCTGCAATTACACTTGAGATCGGCGATCCCATTGGAGTTCCCTTGATCTGCTCGAATATAGTGCCCTGAAAGGTGAAGTAGGTCTTCAAACAGACTCCCACCAGTTTTATGAGGTCTTCCGTCTGGAGGGAGTCCTGATGTGGTTCCTGTTCTCCTTGATTCAATCGGTCTCTTAATACTGAGATCGCAAGATTTTGCGGAATAGAAGTGAATAAGGAGACCACATAGAAAGACACCATAAGTTCGTCTTCCTCCACCTTCAGGGCTTTAATCCTATTAAGGAACTCGTCTGCCGATCTCACGGTGGTGCCATTGTTATTACTGGTCAAGTGGCCGATGCGTACGCTCAGCCACTTGGCCAGTTCAGAGGTGGGCGTGCCCCTAAATGCAACGATAGGATGGAGGGGGACGTTGGGTTTGTGTATCTTGGGCAGGCCATAAAATCTGGCAAGGGCTGAATCGCCAGGGCGTACCCTTCTCAACACATCTTCCCCCATCCTCCTATTACGTTTTAAGTCATCAAGAAGCTTATTAACACGGTTCCTCAAAGTGGTGGAGGGATCTTCACTCACTATTTTGTATGCAGCACTGTCATTGAGCAGTTCCAGTGCCTTATTAATATACACCACTTTATCCATGACAACAGTTGCCCTCCCCTTATCTGCTGGGAGTATGACAATCGTGTCATCTCTTTTAAGTTGTATCAGGGCTTCTCTTTCACTCCCAGATAATGTTTGGTAGCGTCTATGGTTCATTATGAGGCCCGTGACTTGTTGCCTGATATGGTTCTTGGCCTCCTCCCCGCTCTAATATGATGTAAAGCGGGTTCTAATGCCGCTACAAAATCAAGAGCACCCGCATCGTGAGATTGTAACCCACGTCCCGTTTTAATAGGGCGAGTTGTGGCTGGGTGAGGGTTTTTGAGGACAAATTGCATACCACTCTTCCTGACGGATGGTTGTTGCTGGAGTCACGTAGCCGGTTCGTTCTCCTTGAGAATGTCTCGGTCGTATGTCGGGTTGTTTGTTCTGCGGCTTGTTGGATATGCTGGTCTAGTATCTGGAAATGGTGGTTTGTGAGCTCCATATTGCAGAAATTCTGGTGGTCTTGAATCCATGTTTTTAAATTCCTTATTCGCCTATGTTGGTGATTGATCAGCGCATACAGGGTGTGCCTCTGAAATTGGCGAACTGCTTGCCGGCATTCCAAGGAGTCAACTGTTGGTCTTCTTCGCAGTGAGTTTGGGACCAGGTTCTCTTTGATGCAGCCGTGCAGAAATGCTAGCTTGCAGTAGTCCGATGAAACACGACATGCAAGCCTCTCCCACTTCCTGGCCCTGAGCAAAACTGCTCTATCATATAAATAGTTAATAACGTTAAAAATGTGAGCCCTGGGAATATTCATATCCAAAATAAAATGAACACCAAGGTATTGATTAAAACTATAAAAGTTTAATTTAAAAACGCCAAGCTTTCGCCGTCATCTGCCGGCATCATCATCATCCGACGCTCGGAAAGAAACAAGACGGACGATTTAAGGAGGAAGAAACAACCCCCCTACTCCGCACTGCTAGCCGACTCAAAAAATATAGAGCGCAGGACGGCGCCGGGCACAAAAGCAAGCTTACAGACACCCTGGAAAATACGGAGAAGAACGAGCCCAGACGGAGAGGCGTGCAAGAGGGCGGAGCTAATGAGACCAATTCACCGCGCCCTGTACCGGCAATACCTATGGACTCCAAAGACTCCTGTCATACATGCGCAGGAGCGAGAGACGTCGGAACGAAGAAGAGAGCAAGGAAGGGGAGTTATGACGCTCAGGAAGATCGCAACTCCACCCCCCTCCAGACTAATACCTTGGATTACAGCATGCACGATAAGAGCGCAGAGGGTAAAAAGGAGGGGAAAGGTGTGATAATTAAAGACAACCACAATTGTGGGATCACCCCCATAGAAAAACAATCTATTGAACTATCCCAACTGGCTCGGAACACCGTGTGTGATCAGCTTGATGACAGTTGGGCACGAGGGAAGGGGGTTAAGGACGGAAGGAAAGACACTCATGGAAAAAGTGACTGGGTAAAGCGTGATTGGGGAGAAGGAAAGGACAAATGTGGATTACCACTCGAACCCAAAAGGGAGAATGAATTGAGGGATAGAAACAATTGGAGAGATAGAGATTTCACATTACCCACCTCAGAATTTAAAAAGAAGAAGGTAGATGAAGATATACACGCAGCTAGGAAGGACAGAAAGAAACGAATCACCGGAGCACAATTTAGTCAATTGGGTCCGGTGACGAGATCGAGGAGCCGTGTGCAGACTTCGGCTTGCCTATAAAAATGACTCTCTCACCCTGGCGGCCCAGCCCTGATGATGCCGGCAGATGATGGCGAAAGCTTGGCGTTTTTAAATTAAACTTTTATAGTTTTAATCAATACCTTGGTGTTCATTTTATTTTGGATACTCTTAATTATACATAAATGTATGATACAGTGCAAGGGATCTACTCCATTTTTGATTTACAAGAATAACTCAAGCATTCCCAGCATAGCAATTTGTTTAAAAGGTTAGCTACTTGCTCAGGAAAAAAATAGGCAAACGTGAAAATAATTATTTGGATAAAGGGAGCAGCAGGAAATATTAGATATACATCCCCAATGTGTATCTAATAAATGGATGCTTTTTGATTGGCCAAACCCTCTGGGACATCCGCAAAACACTCCCCGGATGCCATTCGTGCCTGTCCATTCACACACACACACACACAAAAGACAAGATGATGATGTTATCCATTCAGTTGTGTCCGACTCTTGGCGATTCTGTGGATCAGGTCTCTTCACATTTTCGGATCATGCGCTACTTCTTTGAGTTGTTCTATGCTCTGGCTGGTATCAGCTTTAATGGTGTCCAACCAACGTGTTCTTTAGAAGCCTGGTTTTCTTTTATCGCTAATTCTTCCAAACGTAATTGCTTTCGCCAGTAAATTTCCCTGCATGACATGGCCAAAATAAGCGAGATGCAGCTTTGTGATTTTTCCTTCTAGTGACATGTCTGGTGTTAACTTGTTCCAGTACTTGCTTGTTGGTTAACTGCTGTCCAAGGAATATGGAGGAAGCTTCTCCAGTACCACAGCTCAAACCAAGTCTATTTTTTTCCTGTCTTGCTTTTTCAAGGTCCAACTTTCACAACCAAAAAGGCAAGAACAGCAACTACAATGTGTGCATTCTGCTTCAAGGGCCACTTCATCATAATTACAGGAATGAAGGGGAACAGAGAGGAAAGCCCTGGTATCATTTCTGTAGACGTTTATTATCAACACAAAGTTACTACAGTTCCATGATTAAGCTATTGTTACATGTTTGTTGCTCTCTTTCCCTTCAAAATACGTATAGTCACCTCTAGGAATTTCGAACAAGCCCATAATGTTACAGTTATTAAGATTCTTCCTAGGAACCTGTTCTGCCCAGACGGAATTCATGACTCTGATTCCAATCTAAACAGACAGATAACTCAATAGAAATGAATTAAAACAAATATTTATTGTCCAGGAATTCTAAGCAGAGACTTACTATGCTGTAGATGCATCTGGTTTTCCATATTTGTTCATTCCTATAGGTAATTTAATATTGAATTTTCCCCTCTTCCTCTGCTGAGAGTCACATGTTGGCAAAACACATGTGGCTGGATGAACAAAGCTTGCATCTGGCTTGCATCTGACTTGTGACCCTTTTTGACTCCTCCCACTGACCCATCAACATACCCAGCATTTAACCCAATAGCTGCCAGATACTCTAACGTACTAACACATGCTCCCTAGTTAGAATTACGTAGGTCTATGCTAAGTCCAGAATAGAACCCATAGTAAACATATCAGTAGAAAAATAAATTAAATAAATTAAAATATAAGAGATTTAAAACATTACCAGGGACTTCCAAAGTGCTTAGAGTCATTCATGTAGTAATGAAATTGGTGAAGACTTAAAAAAAAAAATAACCTGTCCCCGAAGAGATATTCTCCAATTATTTCGAATGAACATTTGCTCCAAGACCATAGCTCTTCACACAACTGACCACGATAAAGTATTTTGAGTTTGTGATGGATAGTCTAAATCAGGAGTACCCAACCTGTGGGCCACGGCCCATTACTAGGCCGTGGCCTACTGGCCACCAGGCCACAGGAAGGCTGGCCAGTGCGCACACTCATCTCCACTCGTACTAGCTCTGCAGCTGCATGGCTTAAACGGGACATCATGTGACCTAAACGGGGCTCCACATGGTCTAAATGGGGTGCCACAGCATAAACGGGGCTCTGCATGGTGAAAACAGGCCAGTGCTAGCACCCGCGTGAAAACAGGGCAGGGCTAGCGAGTGTCACATGGGCACTAGCACCGCCGTTTGCATCACGCACATGCTCACGGCCCCATTTGCATGCACGTGTGCATAAAATGCTTCCCCTTCCCTTTCCCTCTGGTCCGCCAACTGAGAAAGGTTGGAGACCTTGGTCGAAATCACGGAAGTATGGAAAATAAGATTGAAGAACATCTAGTCTTGGTCAATATAGCAATATTGTCCATCCAGCATAGTGGTGCCATGAAGCAGACCTGGCTCTGTGGTGTGACTGGGAAAGGGTAGAAAAAGTCTGCGGAAAGATGGTCAGTGTGATCCAGAGACTGCAGCAATTTTCAAATGAGAAAATTAAAAGACATTAAGTCATATACCATAGAATAGAAGAGGAAGGAGAAAGAATGAGGGGAGTGTAAAACTGCATGTGACATGAAAGTGACAAAAGAATGACTTTCTTCATCTCATAACATTAAAACTTGGCTTCATTCAAGAAAACTGACAGGTGAGGAAATTCAGGATAAAGTGCTTCATATCAGACAAGTGGCCCCAGGGTGATTCACGTTCTTTTGAATTATGTCTGCCTTTAAAGCCATTATGTATTCAATTTGAAATAGGTAATTGCACAAAGTAGAGATCAGCACTAGTCAGAAGGTTTTCAACATTTCATCCCATTACAAAGACAATATTAAGGCAATGGAAAAATGTACAGATAGGCATATAGCCTTTTGCTTTGAAGTTCACTGAATCCTCCTTGTCTCCCTGTTTTGAAGGTAGGAACTATATACATTCTTCATTTGTTTATCAATTATCTATCCTCCTAGATTCCTCAAAATAAAGCCTCAATCAGACCATTAATTAGTAACTTCAATACTATGGGATTCAATTCATCTGGCCCAGGAGATTTAAATTCATTCAAGTAAAGACAATCTTGTCCCTTTACCCTGTTCTTCAGTTGGCTGATAGAACACATATTGTTTCTCAGACAGGACTGAGTGAGGCTGATCAGTCTGCTTTGTGGTTACCTATTAACATATATATATTAACTCATTTATCTTCCTTGTATCCTGGATCTTTTTGAAGAAGTTTTTCCTTAGCATCCCCTTGTTCTAGCTACAGAACTTACGTGCACTGGCAGTTGAACATTTACTTAACACTGTTTGGTTCTACAAATAGCCTTCAGTTTACGAAATTACTATGGCCTGAACAAAGGGGCCTATGATCCCTACCTGGAGTTATGGCTATTGCAGTGCCACGACAGTCATGAGGTAAAATTCAAGCATGTGGCTGTACACCTGTCCTTACAATCGTGGTGGCGGTCAACTCTCCCACCTATCTCCTCACCTATCCAGACTGGTCTGGACGGCAGCACTCAGCAGTGGCATCCCCAATTGCTCCTCATCGCCCAGGTGGTCTCCAATACCTGGAGCTGTTTTCCAAATTGGTGTCCCTTTCCCTCTACAACAATGGTTCTCAACCTGTGGGTCGGGACCCCATTTGGGGTCGAACGACCATTTCACGGGGGTCGCCAAACAACGCAGTCCGCCATTTTTTCCCCCTTTTCCTTAGCTGTGCTACTCCCTTTTATTCTATTGGCTTTTGAACCACTGCTCTACAAGCAAGCCTTCCTTAGCGTTCGACAGTGGGTGTTTCTTTTCCTCTGCATCTGAGCTTCCCTTATCTTCTCAAGCAGCCCTCCCTTATCTTCTGCAAGATCCCAGTAGAAATTGGTCTTTCCCAGATCTTGAAAGAATAGGACACACAACTTGGGAGAAAGCAGGAGTCTTGCTGTCATGATGATGATGTTATCCATTCAGTCGTATCAGACTCTTGATTCTGTGGGCCAGGTGTCTCCACACCTTCCGGTCTTGCCCTATTTCTTCTGAGTTATTCTGTGCTCTGGCTGGTGTCAGCTTTGATGGTGTCCGGTCACTGTGTTCTTTGGCAGCCTGGTTTCCTTTTACCGCTAACTCTTCCCAACATAATGGCTTTCTCCAATGAATTTCCCTGTGTGACGTGACCAAAGTAAGTGAGACGCAGTTTTGTGATTTGTCTTCTAATGACATGTCTGCTGTAATGCACTCCAATACTTGCTTGTTAGTCACCTATTCAGGGTGGCCAAAAGAGCATGCAGGTAGTGCTCAACTTACGATCACAACTGAGTCCAAATTTTATGTTGCTAAGTGAGACTGATATGCAGGTTCTGAGGTTTTGCTTGATAAAGAAATGCAGGGAACCAGAAGCTGCCTTCAAGCTTTATGTTTTTATTCAGCTGAATAGAGATGGACCCCTCTGAACGAGAGGAGCAACGAATGACAGGAAATCCTTGTATTTATTCTTTCTAATTACATTAGCAAGCCATCCAGCTAAGCTGACACACATAAGATAAAGATTTCACCCAGTAAGTCTGGCACACTGTACACAGGAAGGGAGAAAGCAGAAGTAGCTAAACATGTTCACTTTTCGGTCTTTCCCTAAAGATAACATATGTTCTCGGGTGGGTTAGGACAAGGCTTTTCAACCTTTATACCCATTCTACCACTTTTAGGATATGGCAATATCCGAGTGCCACCAGTCACCCAGCAAGGTGTCAAAAACTTGATGACCAAAAAAAAAAAAGGAAAAAAGTGATAAAGTACAGGTAGTCCTCGACTTACAACAGTTCGCTTAGTGACTGTCTGAAGTTACAATGGCACTGTAACTTCACATGTAACTTCACACCTGCCTGCCTGCCCACCCAGTGGCGCTCTTCCTTCTGTCCGAGGTTTTCATTGTTGTGAGCATTTCTGTTGAGGATTGGCAGCGGGGGTGGGGTGGGGGGTGTTTGGTTTTTATTCCCCCTGTCTGCTGGGTGGTTGCAGCAGGTTTTGGTCACTTCACATGACCCTGGGACACTGTGACCGTCATAAATATGAATCAGTTACCAAGCATCTGAATGTAAATCACAAGACCCTAGAGAGGCTGCAACATTCCAGCTGATTCTGGCGCATTCTTCTTGGCTCAGCGGAAGCACCAGGATCAGCGCCAAGCTCCAGCTGGAGCCTGGTGCTGATCCTGGCGCTTCTGCTGAGCCCTGACAGCCCTGCAGCTCCAGCCATCTCGCTCAGGTTTGTGCGGTGCTGTCACTGGTTCAGCTCATTCTCCTCCCCTGCTACCACTTTTCTAGGATGGTCGCGTACCATCTGCCAGGTGCCAATGTACCACAGGTGGTACCCGTACCACTGGTTGAAAAGCCCTGGATTAGGACATTGGGTGTCCTTGCTGTCCTTTCATGACCCTGCATCCAGTACTACAAGTGACCAAAGAGAAAGGAGCCATCTGTATGTATTCACAATTGATACTGTCCCCTAAGTCCTGGTCATCGAGACATGTGAGTTTTGCCCCATTTTGCAACTTTTCTCACCACGTTTGTTAAGTGAGTCACTGCAGTTCTTAAATTAGTAAATTAGTAATCTGACTCCCCTACTGAGTTTGGTTGTCAGAATGTTGCAAAAGAGGATCAAGTGGCCCCACGACACTGCAATCGTCATAAATGTGAATCATCAAGCATCCGAATGTAAATCATGTGACCATGGAGATGCTGCAACGGTCCTAAGTGTGAAAAATGGTCATCAGTCACTTTTTTCAGTGCTGTTGTAACTTCAAATGGTCACTAAATGAATTGTAAGTCAAGGACTACCTGAAGTTGGGGGAGAGTGTCGATTTAATACCCGTGCTATGGTTCCGGCTAATGAAACACTTCAAAGAACTTCCAGGCATTGATTTTCCTAAAAGTCATTTATTGTTACAAAATGTGGGCACAGGCATAACGGAGGCTTTTTGCTAAGATCTAAGTTCCTCTGAGCAGTTAAATTATCAGCATGTTCCCTCCCTAAATTAGCTGTCATATATCACATTATCCAATTAGTGTGAAGGTCAAAGGTATCCTTCCTCTTTCTCTCCCGGGCTTTACCCCGCCACCCCCCCTTCTGCTCTGTATTAACCCCCAAAATACCAGACAGTTCTGCATATTGTCAAAGCAAGAATATACAATATTTGCAGTGTTGACAACCCGGTGATTGCTTAATGACTGCAACCAGGAGTGCTGGGATTGTGGTTATTGGGTGTCTCATTTAACAATCACTTTGCTCAACGACCAAGATTTCAGTCCCAGTTGTGGCCATAAGTTGAGGACTGCCTGTATATTATCCTGAAAGATAGGACAGCTGCTACACAGCTTTATTTCCTAAGAGAAGGTTAATCTTGCAGAAATATACTTTTTTACCATGAGTTTCCTGAGTACTACCTAAGAACTAAAAGTAAGGCAGTAGTTAACAAATCAAGTTGGTTTAAAATATGCTTGTCGTTTTATTCTAAACAAGGACTTTCAGTGAAACAAATTGCCAAGTAGGTGGTAGGCTCCATTTGAATGTGTTGAAGGGAAATAAAATAGTGTTTATCTGTTAAGGATAAACACTGAGCATGAACTTGGATACACAAAGGTCTAAGCAGCACATTGAAAATATTATTATTGAATACTGAATAGAATAGAGCTGGAAGGGACCTTGGAGGTCTTCTAGTCCAGCCCCCTGCTCGAGCAGGAGAACCTATACTAGACATGTCAAACACAAGGCCCGGAGACCGGATGCGGCCCACGAAGTGGTTTCATGTGCAAAGCTATCCTGGAAACAGTGAGGCGATGGCCCCCGTTGCCTTGGCCCTGGCCCAGGCCGGCTGGGAGCCAGTGTACAATTTTATGGTGGCCATCTATGCTGAAACACATTCAGTCTTAGCTCCACAAGGCCATCTAGAAACAACGAGGAACCAGCCCCTGCCATATTGGCCCCGCCCCCTGGGTGCATGCTGGGGAGGTGTCACCCTTTGTGAGGAATGAAGAAATGCACCATGCCTTGGCACTTGCCCCAGTCCCAGCCCCTTCTGCCAGAGACCCTCAGATCTGTCCCATTCCTGACCAGGCCCCCACAGGCACCCTTGACGTGAACGATGTAGAGCTGGCCATGCCCACCCAGTAGGCCACACCCACTCCATCCACGTCCACCCAGTAGACCGCACCCACCCTGCCCCCCCAGGGCAACCGCCATGCTGATGTGGCCCTCAATGAAATTGAGTTTGACACCCCTGACAGTCAGACAAGTGACTGTCTAGTGGTCTCTTCTTAAAAATCTCCAATGATGGAGCGCCCATGGTTTCTGGAGGCCAGCTATTCCATTAATTAATTGTCCTCGCTGTTAGAAAGTTTCTCCTTAATTCCAGGTTGCTTGCTCAGTTACCATTTTTTCTTGTCCTGCCCTCTGGAGCTTTGGAGAATAGGTTGACCCCCTCTTCTTTGTGGCAGCCCCTCAAATACTGGAATACTGCTATCATGTCGCCCCTGTTTCTTCTCTCCTTTAGACTAGCCAAACCCAAGTCTTTGTATGTTTTAGTCTCCAGGCCTTTGATCATTTTAGTTGCTCTTCTCTGAACTTTTTCCAAGGTTTCAACATCTTTTTTTTTTTTTAAGTAGGGTGACTAAAATTGGTTGCAGTATTCCAGGTGTGGTCTTACTGGGGTTTCATAAAGCAGTACTAATCCCTTTGCGATTTGCAAGGGAAAGAGCGCGCGCAACAATCGGCATATTGAGAAAATTCGGGAAGGGGAAAAAAAAAAAAAGAATGTAGAAAGGAGGAGAAAACTAGGCAAGGAAGTAAAGTCCTGGAAGAAAGAAACGCAGCAGAAAAATAAAATAAAAATAAAATCGAGACGTTCTGATCGGCACGCGTTCAGACTTACCCGGGAGTAACCCTAGCTGACGGAGAGCCAAGTCACTGGAGGCGCGCTCGCGGCTTCAGTTCGATGGGGGGGGGGGGAGGGAGGGGAAAACGGGGGCTCACCTTCCGCGGGTCACCTCTCCCGCCCCCATTATACAGCCTTTATACGGGGAAGGAATGCAGGGGAGCCCTTGGGAATCGGCCGAATGCAACTCCAAAAAACGGGCGCCCGGCTTCAGAGGCAAAAAGCGGTGTTGCAATTCTGCCGGCGGCAAACGCCCAAGCGAAGCTGGCTTAGCTCGTTCTGCAGGAAGGAATCTCTCTGGGGAATCGCCAGGGAGGGCGATAACGGAGGCGGCGGCTTATGGGCCGTGAAAAGCCTCTCTGCTCCAGACGGGGGTACTGGCGGAGAGGCGGCTGGGCTTTTGACAGAGAGACAATGGGGGGGGGGGGAAAGCACCTGGAAGGGGGAACTCTTAGGGGGAGTCCGGGACCCCGACAGATCGGCGCGCTGCAAAACCAGGGATCCGCTTCCTCACGACGGGTCAAAACAACTTTTACGGCCTCGAAGTAGCCGAAGCCGGCAAGGGGAAAGGAACTTTTTCTTGGATAAAAGAGAAGAGAGCTTGGCGGAAGCTTTCTTCTTTGCCGGAGTTGGACAGTATCTTCACCTTCCGACGTGCTTCGCCTCCCCATCCTTGCAAACGCCCATCCCCGCTCGCGTCCAGCCCAGAAGTTAAACCTCGAGCTGCTGACCTCTGTCCGGCGTCTCCTGGGTCTTCCAGCCGAGCCTCCCCGGCCATTTAAGTTGGCCCGTTGGCCTCCACTGCAAAGTCAAGCGCCCCCCTCCCCAGTCCCGTTAAACCCGGGGAATTGACGCTGGTTCCGCGCGCCGGAGGGCTTCATTCAGCTTTTATTCTGGGCGGCTTCGGAGGGCGCTGATTGGCTAGACGGAGAGCGCCTCGTTTGCATCCCAGCCCGGCTCGCTACTTCGCAGCCCGCCTTATTTCCAGCCTCTGCGGGATGGGGTGGGGAGAGTGATGGGGGTTGTAGTCCGGCACATCTGGAATGCCCCTCAACCGGAAAGGCCGGCGCGGTGTCTCGACCCGTATGTCATAGACCGTCGAGGGTGGATTTGGATGTTAGAGGAAGATGGGCGAGTCACTCCCCTGGCGAATCTGTAAACCCCGATGGGGGAACCAAGAGTTGGCTGCGTGCAAATGAAGCCTGTGATGGCTTCATTTAACGCCTTGACTCGCATGCCAGGATTCCCAGAATATTGGACCGCAAGCTGGATAAGCCCCCATGTGATGTTCAGATCTGCAGTCCTTTCTGGATCCGTGAGAGAATATAAATCTGACCAGTTGCATGCAGTTGTGTGAATCTAGGTTTCTGTTCTTAATCGGGTTCGCATGCAGCAAGATTGTGCCACCAAGTATTTTCCGCAAGATTGTGCCACCAAGTATTTTCCGACTCTTAGCAACCACGTGTATTTGCTCCCTGAATACCGTGGTAAGCCTACATTTAGGTAAACTACATCGTAGTCATGATTTGTAGAATACTTTCTAGGGTAATGTCTGTGCAGATTCTCAATCATCCAGATCATGGTTGCCCCAAAGGTGCTTTTAAAAAGGTGACTGGACTTTTTTGGTTTTTTTCCTTAAAGACATTTCGCTTCTCATTCAAGAACAAATAAGGAACGGTTGCTGGAATTAAGTATGTCTAGTTTAACAAAGAGAAGGAGGAGGGGGGACATGATAGCAATATTCCAATATCTCAGGGGCTGCCACAAAGAAGAGGGAATCAAGCTATTCTCCAAAGCGCCTAAAGGCAGAACAAGAAGCAACGGGTGGAAACTAATCAAGGAGAGAAGCAACCTAGAACTAAGGAGAAACTTCCTAACAGTGAGAACAATTAATCAGTGGAACAACCTGCCTCCACAAGCGGTAAATGCTCCAACATTGGAAGTTTTTAAGAAGAGACTGGACAGCCATTTGTCCGAAATGGTATAGGGTTTCCTGCCTGAGCAGTGGGTTGGACTAGATGACATCCAAGGTCCCTTCCAACTTTACTACTACTGCTACTACTATTACTACTACTACTACTACTACTACTACTACTACTATTATTATTATTATTATTATTATTATTATTATTATTATTAGCTTCTTAAGTTCTGGCTTGTCCTTCTCAACCTCAGGCACTTTAAGATGGGTTAATTTCAACTCCTAAAATTTCAGGAATTGAAGTCCACCATTAGTTTGAGAAACACTACTTACTCTAGAGAAAGGAAACAATTAAGATTCACCATGAGATCCTTGGCTAAAATTTATGCAGCATTCTTAGCCATGATGAGCTAGAGACTAAACCATTAACTATGGCTTTCTTAATGTAATCCCTAGTTTCTGAGTTTGCACAGGACACAAACTGTTTAACAACTATATAAGCTGGGGGTGCTTGCTCAACTTTTGTTAAACTAAGGTGAGGATGGCTAATCTTTTGCTTTAGTATGTTGTGTGGCTTGGCAGTCTAACTTTCACCTTGTCTGGGCAAGACATTTGAAGAAAAGTACAATTTTCTCAGACTTTTCATCCTGGAACAGTGGTTCTCAACCTTTCTAATGCCGCGACCCCATAATACAGTTCCCCATGTTGTGGTGACCCCCAACCACTTATACATCACCGGATGCCAGGGGCGTGGCCAAAGAAAAGGGTGAAAAAATGGCGGACAGCCTTGTTTGGCGACCCCTGTGAAATGGTCGTTCGACCCCAAATGGGGTCCCGACCCACAGGTTGAGAACCACTGTCCTAGAAGATAGGGTGTTTTTTTTTTAAAAAAAAAAAACAAAACAAAACAATCTTTTCCATACACTTAAAGCAATAAATTTGCTGTGAAAAGTCTCAGTTGAGAAAACGATGATGTTTGAATCTCTAAAACAGTGATGGCGAACCTTTTAGAGACTGAGTGCCCAGAAACTGGCCCTGCCCCGCCCCTGCCCTGGCCCCGTCCCTGCCCCGCCCCTGCCCTGCCCCCGCTCCGCCCCACCCTGCCTGCCCGCAGGGCCACTCACCGCCTCCAGAGCCCGCCACAGATCGACCAGGCAGCCCAGCAGCACCATGGTGGCCACACCCTCTGCCCAGGCCCCGCAGCATCGACTGTGCGTTGGGGCGTGAGGGCAGAGTCTTGTCTACGCTGCCTGGCTGCCATGTTCTTGGCTGCGCTGCTCCATGTGGGCCACGCTCAGGGGCAACTCTCCTGCAAGGAGGCTGCTGGTGAGGAGGGGGTCACGAGCGGAGGCAATCCTGGGGCAATGGCATGTGTGCCCACAGAGAGGGCTCTGAGTGCCGCCTCTGGCACCTGTGCCATAGGTTCGCCACCATTGCCCTAAAATTTCTCTACATCCTTGAAAACTTTGGTACCAAGACATTGTGCTAAATCGGTGTGCTAAATTGGTTTTTGGCTATATGTATTCTGTGTATTCCAGATCTTTGTAGTTTTTGTCTAAACATTTGGTGGTAGTGTTCAGTTGCTAAGTCGTATCCAACTCTTTGTGGCCCCGTGGACCATAGCATACCAGCCCTCCCCCCACTGTCTCCCTGAATCTGACCAAACTCATGCCCCACTGTGTCAATGACACTAACCGTCTCATCCTCTGCCATCCCCTTCTCCTTTTGCCTTTCATCTTTCCCGACATCACTAAAACCGTCATAAATAAAAGTTGCCAAGCATTTGACTTTTGATCACATAATCATAGGGATGCTAAATGAATTGTTATAAGTCGAGGATTACCTGTACTAGTTGGGCTACAAATAAATTATGGCCTTCCGGCGGTTATTCAAATTAGGGCAGCCCCAGAGTTATTGCATATTAAATTTTACTGAACTAATGAACTTGAGCAATATGTTACATTGGTAGAGATGCGCTGTCTGAGTTTAAATAACTCTTTGAAAAGAAATATTTTTACATTGGGGCACCATTTATTTGAAACCTACTCCTGCTCAGCTCTCCCAAGAATTAATATGCTTTCCCCTTTTTCTCTTTCAATGCATGGTCTGTTCTCATATTTTAAAATATTAATAGGAAAGGAGAAAAAAGAACAGTGCTATGTTTTTGCCTTTGAGACAGATATACAATATAAAACCAAGAGCCTAGTGCAGTGCTTCTCAACGTTTGTGTGACGGTGACCCCCGTCACACAAACGTGCCGCGCATGCGCGGCGCAAATGCGCGGCGTCGCCCCCCAAGGGGGAAAAATGGCGGATCGCCTTGTTTGGCGACCCCCGAGAAATGGTCGATCGACCCCAAATGGGGTCGCGACCCATAGGTTGAGAACCGCTGGCCTAGTGGGAATATACTGTTCATTTTAATGTTTAATGTTTATTCTCTGTTTTTCTTCTTGAACCCTCCTGCTTTCTTTCCATCGAAGTTAATTGCCCAGTAATCAAGAATTTTGGGGAAAACCCAAAACACTGAAATAACTCTTGGCATTATATTTTAACAGATTAGCTTTGCTGCCTCAAAGGAGCAATACAAATTTACCTGAGCATTTAAAATACTACGGTAAACTGTATCATAGGGTTTCTCCCCATATGCACAGGTAGTCCTTGACTTATGACCACAATTGAGCCCAGAATTTCTATTGTTAAATGTGAGAAGTTTTATATCAAAATATATTTTACTTTTTATACTGTTTCCATCTTCCTTTAAAATATTAACAAAATCCACAATGGTCTGAGAATCAGTGTCTCCCCTAGATAATTGACAGTCAAGCCGAAAATAAATTAATCAAGTAAAAATAGTAACTGGGAAAATCCCTTGCTCAAACTTCCTCAGACCCCCAAATAAGTTACCCAGAGCTAATCCACTATCAAAGGTCTGGAAACACAGTTAATTAAATTAGGTCTCCCAGAGGAACTGCATGTTCACGAGAATAAACCCACATACGCACACATATACTCCTCAAGTGTCACCCAAGAATAAACACAGATATATACTCACACATGATCCTCAAGTGTCACTCTAGGCCTAGAATCAGCACGTAGAGACTTCAAGGTCCCCCTATAAAAAAATTGCTGCTGTACCCCATTTCTCAGCAGCCTGCCCTTAAAAGCAAACTGTTTTGCTTTTAGGAATAAATATTTCATCTTTCCTCACAGCTGTCTGGATCTTATTTTTATTCTTGTGCAATCCCAGCTTGAGCTGGAACCCCAAATTATTCTTCAGACATAAATGAGATAGTTGTTATGTGAACGTTGCCCCATTTTATGACCTTTCTCGGCACAGTTATTAAGTGAATCACTGCCTCTGTTAAATTAGTAGCACGGTTATTAAGTGAATCTGGCTTCCCCATTGATTTTGCTTGTCAGAAGGTCACAAAACCGACTCTGGGACACTGCAACCATCATAAATATGAGTCAGTCATCAAGTGCCTGAATTTTGATCATGGGGATTCTGTAATGGTCGCAAGTGTGAAAAATGATCATAAGTCACTTTTTTCAATTCCAATTGTAATGGTCACTAAATGAATTTTTGTAAGGTAATTGTTGTTATCAACTTATGACAACAACTGAGCCCAACATTTCTGTTGTTAGGTGAGACATTTTTTAAGTGAGTTTGCTAGAGTTTTTAAGTGAATCACTGTAGGTATTAAATTAGTAACACAGTTGTTAAATGACCTTGCTGGTCAGAAGGTTGTAAAAGGTGATCAGATGATCCCTGGACACTGCAATCGTCATAAATATGAGTCAGTTGCCAAGCGTCTGAGTTTTGATCATGTGACCATAGGGACGCTGAAATGGTCATAAGTGTAAAAACTGGTCATAAGTCACTTTTTTCAGTCCATTGTAATGGTCACTAAATGAATTGTTGTAAGTCGAGGACTACCTGTGTACTCAGACATGCAGCAGAAAATTTTATGGGCATCCATGGTGGGAATAGCAAGGACATTTTGTATACCACAGTGAGGGAACGCCCCTGCTGCCTTGGCCCTGGCCTAGGCCAGCCGGGAGCCAATGTACAATTTTGTGGTGGCTATCTATGCTGAATTGCATTCAGTCTTAGTTCACAAGGCCGTCTGGAAACAGCGAGGAACCAGCCCCTGCCGCATCAGCCTCACCCCCTGGGTGCATGCTGGGGAGGTGTCACCTTTTGTGAGGAATGAAGAAATGCACCATCACCTGGAAGTGGCAGCAAATGTCCCTTGCCTACTTCACATATCCGGCTTGATGGGCTTTGCCCTGGTCCCACCCCTTTCTGCCAGAGACCCTCAGATCTGTCCCACTCCTGCCCATGCCCCCACAGGCACCCTTGACGCGAATGATGTAGAGCTGGCCACGCCCACCCAGTAGGCTGCACCCACCCTGGCCACACCCACCCAGCCCCCCAAGAGCAACCGCAATGCTGATGCAGCCCTCAATGAAATTGAGTTTGACACCCCTGGTCTAGCATCATTGGAAAGCATCAGATGTGTGCTAGATCCTGTTTTCCTGTTTCCTTCTGCAGGTGTTGTAAAAAGGCTACTAGTCTTTTTATAACTAATCTGGTTAAAGGTGTTGTTGAACGGAGCCTACATGTTACAGGGAGATGAGTGGGCCTCTGAATAATGACAAGAGTGATGTTTTTGTCTCCTGCCTGTGAGCGCCGGGGAACATCTGGCTGGCCGCTGTGAAAAACTAAAGTAACCTGTGGTCTGATCCTCCAGGACTATTATATGGGTAGTCCTTGATTTATGTCCACAGTTGTGCCCAAAATTATTTGCCAAGCAAGACAAGATGTTAAGTGCGTTTTGCCCCATTTTACAACCTTTCTTGCCACAGTTGTTAAGTGAATCGTTGCAGTTGTTAAGTTAGTAATATGGTTGTAAAATGAATCTGGCTCCCTCTTTGACTTTGCTTGTCAGAAGGTCGCAAAAGGGGATCACATGGCGACCCCAGGACATTGCATCCATCATAAATATGAACCAATGGCCAAGCATCCGAATTTCGATCACGTGACCATGGGGATGCTGTAACAGTTGTAAGTGTGGAAAAACGGTCATCAGTAACCTTTTTCAGTGCCGATGTAACTTTGAATGATTGCTAAACAACCTGTTGTAAGTCAAGGACTACCTCAATGCATCTTACCGGTCATGTCTGTTTTTTGTTGTTGTTGTTTTGAAGTGTAATCACATTAGCTTCCTCCTACCCATTTTGCTTAAATAGCTGCTACCTGTCAAGAGGTTTGGTACATTTGTTTGTTATAAGAAAGAGATAGAAGAGAGATGGAGGTCAATAGCAACTCCTATTTTGATATAGTCATTTGGGGCAATAACAGGCACGGCTGCAAGGGATAATTGGTGAAGTAATGGGAAATGATGTAATTGCTGCTGTTATCACCGTTGGTAGGTCTGTTTTTATTGGGTTTTTTGCTTCCACGTTGGGCTGTTCAGTAACTTTTAGCTTTTCTGTGTAATATCTTTATTACATTCCAACATCAAACCTTAAAATACAAATGTTGAAAGGAAATGTCTTCATCATGGTTCAGTCCAAGCTGGGAATAAACATGGCGACTGCTTTAGAAAGAAGGTTGCAGTTTATTGAAGAGGAGAGCCAGCTCTGGCCGAAAAGAGAGGAAAAGGGCTGAGCACATGTAGGGAGTGGGTTTTTATACCCTCTGGAGCCTTTTGTTTTGAGTTGCTTCCTGTTCCTGTGGAATGAACTTTGACCTGAGTCTTAATGTGCTTTTCTGGTATTCTGATGGTGATGGGTTAATCCTATTATGACCAAAGGTCATATCCTGCTTCCCTGGGACTGGGGCTGATGACTCTTAGAGTTTGGATGGGGTATGTAGATTTTAGGTCTTTGTCTTCTTAATCTCCTAGCTCCCTGGATTTACATCTGCATCTCTATAGAGCTGGTTTCTGGGAATTTAAGTCCATGACGAGGTTGCCTACCCCTGGAATAGGTGTTCCTCAGCCTGGCCATTAGTTGTCTGTTACTGTTCTGTATTTTGGTCAGTGGTCACAAGCTCATTTTTGGCTACCAGTGAACGTTCATTTAGCTTAGGGGTCTTCAAACCTGGCCCTTTTATGACTTGTGGACTTCAACTCTGAACTATAGATCAGGTTGTCCAACCTTGGCAACTTTAAGACTTGAGGACTTCAACTCTCAGAAATGAGAGTTGGCTAAGAAATTCTGGGAGTTGAAGTTCACAAGTCATAAAAGGGCCAAGTTTAAGACCCCTGATCTAGCTCCTTCTCTGCTGTTGGCATGTTCTACAAAAGGATTCTGTTTCACTCTGTTGTCTAATGTTCCTAGTAATAGTAGCTTTCTGCGTACAACTAGATAATCAATCCAGACAGAAATGGAGCGTGGAAAGGAAGCTGTTTATAGGACGCTGCTTTAAAAATAGAAAAGATTTTTAAAGCATAACAAGAGTTGTTGATTGGTAATGCTTTTCTTCCATCTTGATAGGTTCAGTTTGCAATCCAAGAGTCACTGGAACAATTCCCAACCCAGAAGTGAACGGTCAGAGTTATCAGTTGTGTTAGAATTGATATGCAGAGAACTGATACACATGGTTTCATCTACAGCAGGGGTGTCCAACATTGACAACTTTAAGACCTGTGGACTTCAATTCCCAGAATTTCTCAGCCAACTCTCATTTCTGAGAGTTGAAATCCTCAAGTCTCAAAGTTGCCAAGGTTGGACAACCTGATCTATAGTTCAGAGCACACAATCTATATTAGCCATCGAAGATCAGGAGGTGGAGCAGTGAAGTATTGCCAGAACCAGGCGAGGTTCAGGACTTCTAGAGAGGGAAGGCCCCAAACATGGTTACATACAGTAAGTTCCAGGATGTACATGCTGTCAGCTGGAGATTTAAATACTGGAAGCTTCTGGCATCTATTCAAGTACATCTAGAGAAGGTCAAGATTAGCAAAACCATTTGGTTACTTGGAAACAATGATCTGTTCCTGAGTAGTCTTATTAGTTCCAAGTAGGCCACTACTTTTGATATGCTCTTCAAAAAATCTAGTGCTTTTCTCTTTCTCTGTCCTTTTGACTTCTTGTAGGTTGGCTGCTCAAATCTCAATATCCACATTAGGCTCGATGAGTGTAGAGCAGTGGTTCTCAACCTTTTATACCGGCGACCCTGGTCATAAGCACGCGCCGCGCATGCGCAGCGGCACCCCCTGCGTGGTGCGCATGTGTGGCACCACCCCTGCCTGCCCCATGCGCGGCCCCCACGCGCGGCGGTGGCCCGTCCACCCCATGTGCGCCCTATGCGTAGCGACACCCCCATGCGTGCCCTATGTGCAGTGGTGCCCGTATGCATGGCGCGCATGCATGGTGCGCATGCGCGGCACAGCGTGCATGCGTGGTGCTGCCCCCTGCGCCGGCTGAGGAAAAAAAATGGCGGGCAAAATGGCGGATCGCGTTGTTTGGCGACCCCAGTGAAATGGTCGTTCGACCCCAAATGGGGTCGCGACCCACAGGTTGAGAACCGCTGGTGTAGAGCAAACTATGGCCCCTTTACAATCTGTGGACTTCAACTCCCAGAATTCCTGGAAAGGGACCATAGTTGTCCAGCCCTGGTGTTGATAAGGTTCAATAGGGAGTTTGGTTCTGCCATGATTTGTTCTTAAGACCTGCTGCTTCCCCAAGGAGGAGATTGCCTGTTCCCTGCCCTCCTTTTTCAGATGTAGATCCAGATGGTGGCTTAGAGGGCCATTCAAGTCAACTTTAACTATTAAACAGGCAATCTTCGTAATCCTGTTTGTAAGAACTGTCAGAAGTAAGTTTTCATCCTGGTTCATCCAAGTCGGGGATAAATAAGCAACATGGCGACTGCTTTGGGAAGAAGGTTACAGTTTATTGAAGAAGCAGAAAGATGGTCCTTGCAAGAAAGAGCAGAGGAGAGGAAAGAGGAGTTGAGCACATGGGCAGTAGGTTTTTATACCCCCTCTAGCCTTGTTTGGAATAGTTTCCTGTTCCTGTGGCATGAACTTTGAGGCTATTTCTGAGTGTTTGTCTATATCTGTGGTTTAATCCTATTATCATATCCTGCTTCCCAGGTGATGGGGCTCATGACTCCTAGAGTTTGGGTGGGGCATGCAGATTTTCTCTTTGTCTTCTTGATTGCTCTGGCTTCAACTTTCTGATAGTTTTACATCTGCACTTGTATGGGGCTAGCTCTTGCTTGGGGCAGAGAGATAGATTTGGGGCCAGGTTTGGTTTTAAAAAAATCCTTTTGAGGAAAAATATATTTTTCTGCCCTTTTAATATTTCCTTCTCTGGGCTAACTTCCCTCAGAACACAAGAGCAGAATTCAGGAAGCAAGGCAGAGGCTGGATTTTTAACAAAGCAGTTCATATTATAAAATCAAGGAATTTTTTCCCTGTTTTTTTTTTTTTTAAGATAAACCCTTTTTCGGCAAGACTTGCTACTCTTGAACCTTAAGCAAGTTCTATCTGACTTTTCCACTTTGGTTTATTAGTCTTTGATTCTCTTTCCTGCCCATCAGAAAGAAGGAGAAATAAAGAAAGAAAAGACAATTTTCTGTGCAATCAGACAAAAGCTTTGCTACCTATAGGCAGTCCTTGACTTATGATCGCCATTGAGCCCAGAATTTATGTTGCTAAGCGAGACAGTTGTTAAGTGAGTTTTGCCCCATTTTATGGCCTTTCTTGGCACAGCTGTTAAGTGAATCACTGAAGTTATTAAGTGAGTAACACGGCTGTCCAGTGCATCTTACTTCTCCATTGACTTTGCTTATCCGAAGATCATATGACCCTGGGACACTGCAACTGTCATAAATATGAGCCAGTGGCCAAGCATCCAAATTCTGATAATGTGGCCACAGAATGCTGCAATGGTCATAAGTGTGAAAAATGGTCGTAAGTATTTTTTCAGAGCTGTTGTAATTTCAAACAGTCATTAAACAAATGTTTGTAAGTCAAGGACTACCAATATCTTTTTGGTAGGTTTGTGTGCTGGGAAAAAGCACAGGAGCAGGGCTGATAACAAGGATGTCTAGATGCAACACCCCTACGCATACACACATACACCCCTAATGATTGGGATCGTTCCTCTTTAAGGGAATGTATTCCTCAGGTTCCATAAAACAAGCATCTCTGCTTTCTTTTCTCAGTATTTAGAGCAGTGGTTCTCAACCTGTGGGTCGGGACCCCATTTGGGGTCGAACGACCATTTCACGGGGGTCGCCAAACAACGCAGTCCACCATTTTTCCCCCCCTTTTCCTTAGCTGTGCTACTCCCTTTTATTCTATTGGCTTTTGAAAGCCAATAGAATAGACTCTCTTGAATAGAGTCTAATTCTATTGGCTTTCAAAAGCCAATAGGAATTATCCAGGCTGTCTCTGCCCTGCTGAACCCGCCAAAAGCCCCATTCTGCAAACGGTGCTGCACCAGTTGAGTAGTCCTCGACTTACGACCGGTTGGGGGTCACAGCATTAAAAAGCTTGAGAACCACTGATTTAGAGGATTGTGCTCTTTCAAAACAGAGCCAGAAATACTTGCCTTACCAAGGCAATGTTGCAAAGCTTAGTTGGATGTTTGTGTAATAATTCTGAAGTTGAAACTCTTTTTTAAAATTGTTATTTACAGTGCACCTGGCTCACCACAACCTCAAGCACTCAGATACAATCTCTTTAAGGAATGCTGCAGTTATCTGATGCTTTCCACAACTAAGGGAAGGTAGAAGTCAAAGATTGATAGCAAAGTTACTCACCCTGAGTAGGAGACATACTGTAGTGAGTTCACGGTAACGAGCAGACTTTATAGTGAAGACTGAGAAAAAGAAAGTGGTGCTTGCAAGTCTTTTGGGGATTCTTGTGTATCATTCTGGCTAAAATTTATTATAAGTGGCCCCATTTCTCCCTAGCAATAAGGAAGCTATGGGACTTAGCTTGTGAGATGTAAGTTGGAGAAGAGGGCCATAAATGTCAGTCCTCTGCCAGGAATCTCAGTTTACATAAAAAATGTAATTTTTGTTGCAAAAATCCTGGTTAATCTAGGGGAATATGATTTCGCCTGGAAGTCAATGGTTGCTTGGGGTCTACCAGATGAGAAAGCATTTTCTATAGGATGGCCAAAATCTAAACCAAGTTTTTCCCACGTTGGCTACTTTAAGAGATGTGGAGTCCAACTCCCAGAATTCCCCAGCCTGTGAGTTAAAGTCCACATTTCTTAAAGTTGCCAAGGTGGGAAAATCCTGGCTAGTCTCAATGAAGTCCAGATTGCCTTACTTCACCCTTCCCCAACTGTGTTCTTGTCAGCCCTTCAAAGTAGAAAACAGAAAATTAGAAATCAAGTTAGGAAAGAAACTTCACTAAAATACTATTTTACTTTTTTCTTTCCTCTTTCTTACCTCAAAGAGAGTCAAGGTAGACTCACTTTAAGTTTCTAATACTTTTTTTTTTCTTTTCCAAGGCTTAATTCATGTTTTGCTAAGGGTCACATTCCTTCTCCAGAATCATCATTTATGATGATGATGACATCAGTGACATCGACAGTTCTCCAGATTTATCATAGTACAAGTCAGTGGTGGATTCAGCCGGTTCGGACCACTTTGGCAGAACTGATGGCTAATTTTTTGTTGCCCAGAATGGACTTCCAGAAGCGGCATCCACACAGAGAACCGGTTGTTCACATATTTGAATCCCACCACTGGTACAAGTTCCCAGAATTCCTAAACTTTATGGCCTATTTCTAGACAGGAATTTGGGGAGCAAAGATCTGATATTCTGGAAGGCATTATTTGGATATATGAGGTTGTTGTTGTTGTTATTAGTTGTGAAGTCGTGTCCAACCCATTGCGACCCCATGGACAACATTCGTCCAGGCCTTCCTGTCCTCTACCATCTTCTGGAGTCCATTGAAGCTCACTGCTTCAGTGACTCCGTCCAGCTACCTCATTTTCTGTCATCCCCTTCTTCTATTGCCCTCCATCTTTCCCAGCATTAGGCTCTTCTCCAGTGAGTCCTTCCTTCTCATTAGGTGGCCAAAGTACTTGAGTTTCAACTTCAGGATCTGGCCTTTTAAAGAGCAGTCGGGGTTGATCTCCTCTATAGGACTGACTGGTATGATCGCCTTGCAGTCCAGGGGACTCGCAGGAGTCTTTTCCAGCATCATAATTCAGAGGCCTCAATTCTTTGGCGCTCAGCCTTTCTTATGGTCCAACTTTCACAGCCATACATTGCAACTGGGAAAACCATGGCCTGGACTATACGTACTTTTGATGGCAGGGTGATCTCTCTGCTTTTTAGCATGCTGTCTAGATTTGCCATAGCTTTCCTCCCCAGAAACAAGCGTCTTTTAATTTCTTGGCTGCAGTCCGCATCTACGGTGATCTTGGAGCCCAGGAAGATAAAATCTGTCACTACCTCCGTTTCTTCCCCATCTATTTGCCAGGAATTAAGAGGGCCGGATGCCATGATCTTGGTTTTCTTAATGTTGAGTTTCAAGCCGACTTTTGCTCTCTATATATGAGTTAGATTAAGGTAGATCAAAAATGGATGGAATATATGAGTCAGTGGTTTTAGGGGTTCTATGCCTATGTCTATCTCTTTCTCTGTCCATCATCTCTCTATATATATCTATATATATCTATCATCTGTCTGTCTGTCTGTCTGTCTGTCTGTCTATCTATCTATCTATTTATCTAATCTGTCCAATTTTTAAAGCTGCTCTACTCAACCAATTCTTGGTTTTAAGTGGCTTGTACATACCAGTAATATTATGAGTTATTCCTTTGCAATAGGTATGGACATTCAGCAACAAAACTGTCCAGCCTTTTATTGCAAAATAAGAATGTTAAGTTTCTATTACGTCAGTGCACCTTTTTTTAAACAGAAAAACCAAACTTCTCTAATGTAATTAATAAAGGAAACGTGATGCAAGCTCACAGGGGCACTGCCACAGGCCTCATGTTCCCTGGAAACTATTTTGCTTTTAAATATGGCTTCCTTTCCCTCCCCCCCCCTTATTTTGGATACCTTCAAGTAAATTTTGTCTCCCAACCTAGAGAAAATCCTTGTAGTTTTCTTGGCAAGATTTCAGAAGTTGTTATTCTATTCTATTCTATTCTATTCTATTCTATTCTATTCTATTCTATTCTATTCTATTCTATTCTATTCTATTCTATTCTATTCTATTCTATTTCATTCCATTCCATTCTATTCTATTCTATTCTATTCTATTCTATTCTATTCCATTCCATTCCATTCCATTCCATTCTATTCTATTCCATTCCATTCCATTCCATTCCATTCCATTCTTTTTTCTTAATAGGGCTGAGAGAGAGGGGCTGGCCAAAGGTCACCTAGATAGGTTCAAGCTTAAAATTGTGATTAGAACTCATAATCACATGAGCTCTAGCCTGGTGCCTACACCAAACAGGATCTTCCTGCCATTGCCAACGCCCTGCTAAATCAGCTTCTATACTTACAGCATTGAAAATGGGACAATCAAGTGGTTAAGCAATATTAGGTAAAAACCCATGAAGAGTCTAACTGAAATCTGCCCTCAACTATCTAAAAGTGACTTCAGGTCACTAATTTCTCAACCCAACTTAGTCACAGTTTATTCTTAGTGGACATCAAATTGGGAAAGAGAGTTCCTGGAGAGAAAGCAGAACATAAATTTGCTGAAAGGCCTCCTAATTTTCTAAATCATTCAGGGATTTATTCAAAGTGTTTCACTACCACACCTATATACTAATCTTCACTGGGTTTTCCCCCTATAATTTGCTGTTCTAATGCTTTTATTGAAGAAATTATAAAGTCAGCAGGGATACCAGACAACTTGTTCCTGTCTTTGCCCAATTTGGAAGTTTTCTGATCCGGCCAATCTTCTATAAGGCTGTCCTATCTTCTTAAAGTCTCCATTTGTTGTCTTCAGTCTTGGATGTTCTCCAGAACGTGTTATGTGACATAGCCTTCACTTGTAGATTTGGGATAAATTCCGAAGATTTAGTAACGTTGATTGTGACATGAAACTGTTCATTTGATCAGATGCAAGATGAAGTCATTCTGATGAAACAACATTTGATGCCCCAAAGAAGGATATTCTACCCATAAGTTGTCAATAGCATCAAGATACCATGATTTTTGAAGTTAGGTTTCAGGTGGTAGAGTTTGAGTAAGTGGACCAATTTATTGAACCACAGCCCCCTCATCCCTTATAGTTCCACTCTTGATTTTTGCTGATCTTGGCTAAGTAAAAACTAGCAGGGAAAAATAAACACTTTATTATCTTAGGAAACACTGCTAGATGTCTTAAACATGGTCTTCTTTGAAAAGTAATAGTAAAAGCTTCCCCTGTCTATTTGTGTCTGATACTAGAAGGCGGGGCTTATCTCCATTTCCTAGCCGCGGGAGCCAGTGTTACTCAAAGACACTTATGTAGTCATGTGACCAGACAGAACGCTGTTACCTTCCCGTTGAAGTGACACCTATTTATCTACTCTCATTTGCATGCTTTCCAACTGTGAGGTTGGCAGGAGCTGGGGCAAAGAACGGGAGCTCGCTCCCTTGCGCAGCACTCGAGTCTGGAACACAGGCTGTCAGCTTTCCAGCTGACAAGCTCAGCATCTTTAGCCACTGAGCATCCCATCCCTCCTTTGAAAAGTACCCCAAGAGAAATGAAAATTCTACCCTAGGCACTAAGATCAGCCTGATTTTGCCCCAAGGATTGTTAAAAGCAGGCGCTGGACAACTCTGGAAAAGAAAATGTGAAAAAAGATCTTTTAAAAAAATTAGCCCTAACCCTTCCAATACTATCATTTCACCAACCAACAGCATTTGTAGAAGGATCAGAACATGAAGGATGGTAGTACAGCATTGTTGTTGAAGAACCTCCTCTTTTTTTTTTTTTTTGCACACACACGAATTTTGCGCATAGAAAAAGGTGTGTGTATGGGGAGGAATTCTACAATGGAAGCTCTGCCCCCATCTTGCAGATTTTGATTGCTCCCTGTAGACATCTGCATCTTCAGCCATGAATCTTGTGGCCCTGAGGAACTATAACATCTGTAGGACACAGGATACCCCTTTATGGATTACTGCCTTGTCGTGGCGAAGGGGCTTGCGTAACTCAATGAAGCTATAAGCTATGCCGTGCAGGGCCACCCAAGACGGACAGGTTATAGCAGAGAGTTCTGACAAAATGTGATCCACTGGAGAAGGAAATGGCAAACCACTCCAGTATCTTTGCCATGAAAACCCCATGGACAGTACTAAAAGGAAAAAAGATATGACGCTGGAAGATGAGCCCCTCAGGTCGGAAGGTGTCCAATATGCTACTGGGGAAGAGCAGAGGGCTAGTACTAGTAGCGCCAGAAAGAATGAAGCGACTGGGCCAAAGCCGAAAGGACGCTCAGCTGTGGATATATCTGGTGGTGAAAGGAAAGTCCGATGCTGTAAAGATTTTTTCTCCATAGGAACCTGGAATGTAAGATCCATGAATCAAGGCAAGCTAGACGTAGTCAAAAAAGAGATGACAAGACTGAACATCGACATCTTAGGAATCAGCGAACTAAAATGGACAGGAATGGGTGAATTTAACTCAGATGACCATCAGGTATACTACTGTGGGCAAGAATCCTTCAGAAGAAATGGAGTAGCCTTCATAGTCAATAAAAGAATAGGAAAAGCAATACTGGGATACAATCCCCAAAATGACAGAATGATCTCAATTCGAATCCAAGGCAAACCATTCAATATCACAGTAGTCCAAATCTATGCCCCAACCACTGGTGCTGAAGAGGATGAAATTGACCGGTTCTATGAAGCCCTACAGCACCTTATAGAATTAACACCAAAAAATGATGTCCTTATCATCATGGGGGATTGGAATGCTAAGGTAGGAAGCCAAAAGATAACCGGAATAACAGGCAAGTTTGGCCTTGGAGTACAAAATGAAGCAGGGCACAGGCTAATAGAATTTTGTCAAGAGAATACGATGGTCATAACAAACACTCTTTTCCAACAACCCAAGAGACGACTCTACACATGGACATCACCAGACGGTCAATATAGAAATCAGATTGACTATGTGCTCTGCAGCCAAAGATGGAGAAGCTCTATACAGTCAGTAAAAACAAGACCAGGAGCTGACTGTGGTTCAGATCATGAGCTTCTCGTTGCAAAATTTAGGCTTAAATTGAAAAAAGTAGGGAAAAGCACTAGGCCACTCAGGTATGAACTAAATCATATTCCTGATGAATATACAGTAGAGGTGACAAATAGATTTAAGGAATTGGATCTGATAGACAGAGTGCCTGAAGAACTATGGATGGAAGTTCGCAACATTGTACAAGAGGTAGCAACTAAAACCATCCCAAAGAAAAAGAAATGCAAGAAAGCAAAATGGCTGTCTGAGGAAGCTTTGCAAATAGCTGAGGAAAGAAGGGAAGCGAAAGGCAAAGGAGAAAGAGAAAGATACACCCAATTGAATGCAGAATTCCAGAGAGTAGCTAGAAGAGATAAGAATGCCTTCTTAAATGAACAGTGCAAAGAAATAGAAGAAAACAACAGAATAGGGAGGACCAGAGATCTCTTCAAGAAAATTGGAGATATGAAGGGAACGTTTCATGCAAAGATGGGCATGATAAAGGACCAAAATGGCAGAGACCTAACAGAGGCAGAAGAGATTAAGAAGAGATGGCAAAACTACACAGAAGAACTATACAAGAATGAGCTTAACATCCCAGATAACCACAATGAGATGGTCACTGACCTCGAACCAGACATCCTAGAATGTGAAGTGAAATGGGCCTTAGAAAATCTGAGCAACAACAAAGCTAGTGGAGGTGACAGTATTCCAGCTGAGCTATTCAAAATCTTAAAAGACGATGCAGTAAAAGTGCTACACTCAATTTGCCAGCAAATTTGGAAAACTCAACAGTGGCCACAGGATTGGAAAAGGTCAGTTTACATTCCAATTCCAAAGAAAGGCAATGCCAAAGAATGTTCAAACTATCGCACCATTGCACTCATTTCACATGCTAGTAAAGTTATGCTTAAAATCCTACAAGCTAGACTCCAGCAGTATGTGGATCGAGAACTACCAGAAGTACAGGCAGGATTTCGAAGAGGCAGAGGAACTAGAGATCAAATTGCCAACATACGCTGGATCATGGAGAAAGCTAGGGAGTTCCAGAAAAACATCTACTTCTGCTTCATTGACTATGCAAAAGCCTTTGATTGTGTGGATCACAACAAATTGTGGCAAGTTCTTAAAGAGATGGGAGTACCAGACCATCTCATTTGTCTCTTGAGAAACCTATATGCGGGTCAAGAAGCAACAGTGAGAACCGAACACGGAACCACTGATTGGTTCAAAATTGGAAAAGGAGTCCGGCAAGGCTGTATACTGTCGCCCTGCCTATTTAACTTATATGCAGAGCACATCATGAGAAAGGCAGGGCTAGATGAATCAAAAGTTGGAATTAAGATTGCCGGGAGAAATATCAACAACCTAAGATATGCAGATGATACCACTCTAATGGCAGAAAGTGAAGAGGAACTAAAGAGCCTCTTGATGCGGGTGAAGAAAGAGAGTGCAAAAGTTGGCTTGAAACTCAACATTAAGAAAACCAAAATCATGGCATCCGGCCCTCTCAATTCCTGGCAAATAGATGGGGAAGAAATGGAGGTAGTGACAGATTTTATTTTTCTGGGCTCCAAGATCACCTCAGATGGGGACTGCAGCCAAGAAATTAAAAGACGCTTGCTCCTGGGGAGGAAAGCTATGGCAAATCTAGACAACATTCTAAAAAGCAGAGACATCACCCTGCCAACAAAAGTGCGTATAGTCCAGGCCATGGTTTTCCCAGTTGCAATGTATGGCTGTGAAAGCTGGACCATAAGAAAGGCTGAGCGCAAAAGAATTGAGGCCTTTGAACTATGGTGCTGGAGAAGACTCCTGCGAGTCCCTTGGACTGCAAGGCGTTCAAACCGGTCAGTCCTAGAAGAGGTCAACCCCGACTGCTCTTTAGAAGGCCAGATCCTGAAGTTGAAACTCAAGTACTTTGGCCACCTAATGAGAAGGAAGGACTCACTGGAGAAGGGCCTAATGCTGGGAAAGATTGAGGGCAATAGAAGAAGGGGACGACAGAGAATGAGATGGCTGGATGGAGTCACTGAAGCAGTAGGTGTGAATTTGAATGGACTCCACAAGATGGTAGAGGACAGGAAGACCTGGAGGAACGTTGTCCATGGGGTCGCGATGGGTCGGACACGACTTCGCAAGTAACAACAACAACAACAACAGGACACAGGAAAGGCCTTCTAAGCCCGTGGTGGCGAACCTATGGCACGTGTGCCACAGGTAGCACGCAGAGCCTTCTCTGCGTGCTGTCGCCCCAGTCCTAGGCCTTCACCTGGGTTTTATAAAACCTTTTCACTTTAGGCCTCTGCCGCCGTGTGCAAACAAAAAAAAAGGTTTAATCCATCAATCAATTTCAACTTCTCATGGGAAAAAAAAAAGATCTCGCAAAGTCAGAATTGATTGATTGAACTTTTTAGTCCCACCCAGTCTGCCGTTACCACCGCAGCCATGCCCAACCAATGGGCCACGTGCACTCATTTGGCCACACCCACCCAATGGGCCACGCCCACCCGGCACCCGACGATACATAAGTGAGTTTTGGGTTGCAGTTTGGGCACCCGGTCTCTAAAAGGTTCGCCATCACTGTTCTAAGCTGTCCCCTTGGTGCTAACACTAGAGGTAATTCTCGACTTATAACAGTTCATTTAGCGACCATTTGAAGTTAACAACGGCACTGAAAAAAAGTGACTTATGACCGTTTTTCACTGAATTGTTGCAGCATCCTTATGGTCATGTGATCAAAATTCAGGCAAGTGACTCGTATTTACGATGGTTGCAATGCCCTGGGGTCATGTGATCACTTTTTGTGGCCTTCTGACAAGCAAAGTCAATGGGGAAGCCAGTTTCACTTAACGACCATGTTACTAACTTAATAACTGCAGCGATTGACTTAACAGCTGTGGCAAGAAAGGTCGTAAAATGGGGCAAAATTCACTTAACAACTGTCTCACTTAGCAACAGAAATTTTGTGCTCAGTTGCGGTCGTAAGTTGAGGACCACCTGAACCACATCAGATTCAGACCTCACTATTTTCAGATTTGCCACCTTAGTTGGAGTGCTGTTTTCATTTCATCCATTGGGGTGAATTTTTTGTACACTCCTTTGGCTGAATCTTTTGTCGTTATTGTAGCAAGTGTTTTGCAGAGGCTGGTGTTCCAGCTCACGTCGTTTTTCTGCCTTTGCTCAAAGCTATTTCCCTTAAGGCCTTGTTCTCTCAGACCGCACGTTTTGTAAGAGTCTCTTTATCTGTTTTGCAAATGTCTTAGTTTATTTTGCATTGAATTCTGCAAGTGAATGAAAAATTGCCTTTGGTGATTTCCTTGAGTTTTTTTTTCCCCCTTAAAAATAATATTTAATTTCATCTATTCTATTTATATTTTCCATCCAGCTTCTTGGCTAAAACAAAGGGACAAAGGTTTTCCTAATTTACAATATACCTCATGGGTCAATTTGTGTGCACCATGGAGGGAGGGGAGTGGGTCTGACCAGAACTGGGTGTAACCAGAATAAAATATTTTTTCTTAAAGCCCTTCAATTTTTTTTCCATTAGATGTTCCTACTAGATTCTCCTATTGCAGTGGTGGCGAACCTATGGCACGGATGCCAGAGGTGGCACTCAGAGCCCTCTCTGTGGGCACACGCACCATGCCCTGGAGATGGCAACTGTCCCTCTTCAACCAGCCGCCTACTAACTCGCTGAGGTCCCACGTGGCCGGATGCATCCTGGCATGGTTTCCCTCCCCCCCCCCGTCCCATCCCTCCTAGCCTCGCATGCTCTCCTTTTCCTGGGCATGACCCATTGCATCACCTCCTTAGCTGTCCACCGGCCATCCAGCTCAGAAGCAGCTTCTCTGAACTGCTGGTGGCGGGCTGCAGAGCCCCAGAGTGCACCAGTCAAGGGGCCGGCAAGCTGTGGACAGACACCGTCGGCCCCCATGCGCTCGCTGGCCTCTGTGTGCAGGGGCCGATGGTGTCAGGCAGCAGCTGCCTTGGCCCCTGCCTCGCCTTGCCTTTGTGACAATGGCACCCCACCCTGCCTCGCCTTGCTTCACCTCACCCCACAGGACGAGCCTCCTGCCCACCGCCCCACCTGCCAGAGACACCCAGGATCTCCCCCAACCCTGCCCAGTCTCCATAGGCGTCCCTCCCCACGAGCAACATTGAGATGACCATGACCACCTTAGCCACACCCACCCAGTCTACCATGACCACATCCACGCCTATCCAGTGGGCCACACCCACCTGGCATCTGGCGATAAATAAGTGGGTTTTGGGTTGCAGTTTGGGCACTTGGTCTCTAAAAGGTTCGCCATCACTGTCTTACTGCATCTACGGGTAGTCCTCGACTTACAATCTTTGTTTACTGACCATTCAAAGTTACAATGACACTGAAAAAAGTGGCTTACGAACATTTTTCACAGTTATGACTGTTGCAACACCCTCATGGTCACGTGATCAAAATTCGGACACTTGGCAACTGGTTCCTATTTATGACAGTTGCAGTGTCCTGGGGTCATGTGATCCCCTTTTGCGACCTTCTGACAAGCAAAGTCAATAGGGAAGCCAGATTCATTTTACAACTATGTTACTAACTTAACAACGGCAGTGATTCTCTTACCAGCTATGGCAAAAAAGGTTGTGAAATGTCACTTAAATGTCTCGCTTAGCAGCAGAAATTTTGGGCTCAATTATGGCTGTAAGTCAAAGACTACCTGTACTCATAAAGCCACTGAGTTTAATTTTAGATTTCCAATTATCAGCAGTTGAAGAAGGTGCTCTGAGGTCCATGCAAGATACACATAACCTCTGCAAATTAGGAAAGCGTTATTCACTTCTACCTCATACACCGTGTTTCCCTGAAAGTAAGACCTGATCTTACTTCCTTTTGGGCTCTGAAGTAAGCACTAGGATTTTCTTTTGGGGAGGGCTTACTTTTTGCCACTACTATGGTAGTAGGCCACGAGTTTGCAGGGGTGGGGCAGGGCCTATGCATGTGGTGGAGAAGCAACATGGCAAGAGCGTAGTGGCGGACCAGGTACGATATCGGGAAGGGCGGGGCGCATGCCCTTCCCATGCCAGGCCAGCCCCTGCAGCCCTAGGGCAGCTGTGCTGGGCAGCGGCGGGAAGGGCGCCAAGGTGGGGCCCACCAGGCTGGCCAAAGTGGCAGGTGGAGTGCCTGAGACTCAGGGAGGGAGGTTGGTGAAGCGGGCGGGCGGGCCACACTTCACCCAGGGCAAGCATAATGCATCCACACTCCACCCAGGGCAAGCACAATGCCTAACCCCAACTCTAACGGTCAAGGAAATCAAGTTTGACACCTTTGGTTTAATGGTGATTTAAATTAATGGCAGATTTTAAGGGGATACTGCAATACCGTACCATATTTTGCCCCCCCCAGACAAGATGAGTTCAAAAAGAATGAGCTATTTTGTTGAATTCAAGAAAGGGATCGTGGACGACTCTCAGGGCAAGAATCTTACAGCTTTCTCCAAAGAGAACAAGTTGGAGCAGGGGTTCTCAACCTTTTTAATGCCACGACCCCCAACCGGTCGTAAGTCGAGGACTACTCAACCAGTCGTAAGTCGAGGACTACTCAACCTGTGCAGCACCGTTTGCAGAATGGGACTTTTGGCAGGCTCAGCAGGGCAGAGACAGCCTGGACAATTCCTATTGGCTTTTGAAAGCCAATAGAATTAGACTCTATTCAAGAGAGTCTATTCTCTTGGCTTTCAAAAGCCAATAGAATAAAAGGGAGTAGCACAGCTAAGGAAAAGGGGGAAAAAATGGTGGACTGCATTGTTTGGCGACCCCCGTGAAATGGTTGTTCGACCCCAAATGGGGTCCCGACCCACAGATTTGAGAACCACTAAGTTGGATCTTCGTATGGTCCGTAAATGGTGAGCAGAGTACAATAAACACAGCCAACAGATGGACGAGGGAAATGCCAAGAAGCAAAAGTGTGGAGCAGGCAGGCAGCCATTATTTCTTGAACTTGAACACAACATCTGTGACTGGATTGCTGACAGGAGAGCAAAGGCTTTGGTTGTGCGCAAGGCTGACATTCAAGCATTTGCCATTGTACTGGCACCACAATTGGAAATAACCCCAGAATAATTCAAAGCATCACAACACTGGCTGGATGGCTTCCTTCAACAGTATGAACTTTCTCTAAGAAGATCAACAACACTGTTCAAGCTTCAGGATGCTGAACTTATTAAATGTACACTTTCATTCAAGTCCTTTGTTGATGGCATCGACTTTTCAAAGCACCAGCTGTCAAACATGATTGCCATGGATGAAACTGCAGTGTTTATGGGCCAAGCATCTCAAACAACAATTGATCAGAGGGGTGCCTCATCAATCTACATTCCCTCCACTGGTTACGAAAGTACACGTGTTACCTGCATTTTGGCAATTTGTCTCGATGGGTCAAAAGTCCCACCTCTAATCATTTCCAAGGGTAAGAGAGATAAAATTGAACGTGTTTCAGGCATTTATGTTCTTGAAACTGAAAAGCCTGGTGCACACAAGCAGTGATTAGGAAGTGGGTTGATTTAATGCTGCCACTTGCTTTGTGAGGTGGGCAAAGAGGCCTGCTAGTCTGGGATTCAGCCAGACTCACCGCACTAAAGACACGAAGAAGTTCCTTACAGAGAGAAGAATAGATCAAATAATGATTCCTGCAGGAATGACTGCCTATCTCCAGACTCTGGATATCACATCAACAAACCATTAAAGGACCACTTGCACAGGGAAATCGGTGACTACACTAAACACAGAATGGAGAGAAATAAGCGTGGGAACTTTGTGAAGTCTAGCCTGGCAGAGATCGTGACTTGGGTGAAGCATTCGTGAGACCAAATCACTGACAGTTGTGTTGCCAATGCACTATGAGCTGGCTACATGGACAAGAAGTGCTCATTTGGGGAGACTGCTATTGCTGGACATGAAAGATTGGGGCCAATGGTTCTACAGGAACTGGAGTCCCTAGAGGTGAAGGCCGGAAATTGGGGTTTGGTAGAAGTGTGAGTTGTGTGCTAATTGGTGAGTGTGATTTATGACAGCTCTTGTGGGGTGGGAATTGCAATTTGTTACTTTGTATCTGGGAGGAGAGAATCTCATTCTTGGGTTCAGCTATGTAAGTGCCAATACTTTGTTTTCTAAATAAAATGTTCTTTAAGGAAGAATTCTTACCTTGAAGTTCTTTTACTGGTTTCATCTTTCGGAACCATGACACTTTTATTTAAAACTTATTCTAAGAGATGACCAGGCAGAACCGAAAGGCGGGGTCAAGCAAGTCATCAGTTTGGAATCTTTACATAATCATAAGAGTTCTGAGCCCAGCCCCCCCATCCCATGAATTCTGTTGACTCTTATATAGCATCAATTTGCCTTGATAGTAGACCAGATTCTTGTGTATAAGTTGCATTTAATAAACATTTAGTACTTTGGACTCAACTACTGTTTACTTGCGCCTGACATATATTTCACTAAGGATTGAAGGAAATACATCTTATGCTGTGAAGAAAATGTATCAATTTTAAGGTTTCTAATAACTGAAAAGCAGTTAACGGAATATCCAGAAGTGATTAGAAAAGAAAATATGCAAATCCAGGATCCATAAAATGCCATATTTTGGGGTAAGATGGTTTTCCCTCATCTCTTAGAGCTCTAAATCCACCAGAGACTGCTAGTCTTCTTGTGAGGAGCGACTGTATGAAGCACTTGTGGGCAATCTCAAGTCCTCTCCTTGTCCAGAGGGGAATTGCAAAGAACCCAGTCCATTCATTTGCTCTTCATTTCACTGCAGTTGTCAGTTCTACTCTGTTTCTCTCAGCAAAGCCATCTTTGTTCTCCATTTGTTCCCCAAAAGTCCAATGGCTCTACTTTGTGAAATCTATCTGTAACGCAACATTTTGGATTGTGGTTTCTGTACAGCAATGTTTCTCAATTTTGCCAACTTTAAGATTCGTAGTCTACAATTCTCAGAATTCCCCCAATTAGTATTCTGGCTAGGGAATTCTGGGAATTAAAGTCCGTATATCTTAAAGTGGCTAAGGTTGAGAACACTGCTATACATGAAAGGAGAAAAAAAAATCAGTATATTGGCATTTTGTGTTCTGTGTATGTGGGCAGGGAGTATATGGACTGGATTTTTGCTTTCCAGCAAGTCATGTGAGAAAGAAAAATTATTGTTCCTTTGTTGCTTTAGAGACAGTTATTCACAAGTTGACCTACCATATGCAGTTGGAGATTGGTTATTGAATGTGATAAGAACAGTATATGATTAATGTGAAGGATGTATGAGAATAAATGGAATGCGAAGTGAAAATTTCAAAACTGAGCAAAGAGTAATACAAGGGGTATGGTGTTCCCAGGGTTGTGTAATGCATTTATGGGCAAAGCTACAAAAGAACTTGTGGGGAAGTTAAAGGTCTATCAAAATGGAACATTGTGTGCAGAAAATGTCATGGTTTAACTTGCAGTCAAGTCATATATATAACTATCTCTGCTGGGTGTAAAAGCAGTGAAGTCCAATCAAATAAGGTGAGGATCTCATTATGCCAAGGCCTTTGTTCAGCATCTAGGTTGCAGATTTTATAGCAAGTAATCCTCTTAGATTGTTCTTTGCTGGACGTGATAAATGCTTCTCTGTTCCAGTAGGCACTTCTCTTGCTGTGTGTGTAACCAGGCTATTCTTGCTGCATTGTGTTGTTCTGGACGGTCAGGTGCTTTGACCTCATCCTTACATGATTTCTTTACCATGATTTATGCATATTTAAGGTATAAACTGTAGCTTAGACACCACAGTGGCTGGTTTCTGCTACTCTACAACTGACCAAACTTCATTATGACTTTATTATCTCATTACAATACACCTTAACAAATATTATCCCCCCCCTTCTCTCTTTTTTCTTCTCACAGCCATATAATAAATGAATTGATAGAAACTGAACGTGCTTATGTTGAGGAACTTCAGAGCATAATCAAGGTACGTTCAGTGTCTTTCGAAACAGGAGCAATGAAGTTGAAATCAACAGCAGCAGAGAGATTTTTTGGCAGCTGCCTTCCTGTTCCTCAGAAGCTTCAGATAGATAGATAGATAGATAGATAGATAGATAGATAGATAGATAGATAGATAGATAGATAGATAGATAGATAGATAGATAGATAACCTTTATTGTCATTTTTTTAATGTGGGCACAATGATACACATTAAAAATGAAATTTAGTTGCTTGCTCTCAAAGTGTAGACATACATAACACACATTCCGTAGAACTGTCTTGATTTTATTGGTGAAAGTATGTGAACCTACATACGGTATTTGCTTTTTAAAAGCGGCACCTAATTGTTCATATGTTTATACTTTCATCTATCACATGATTCATTGCTTGGTGAGATTAACCTCCCAAACCACCCCAACATGGTTAGGACAAGCTCTGCTTCAGAATTGTAAAATAAACGTCTTAAGTAGATATATTTATTTATGGAATCAACGCTTCTGGTGGCCCAGGTTAAAAGGACTGAATTTTGGGAGTTGAAG
This sequence comes from Crotalus tigris, assembly GCF_016545835.1. Taxonomy (NCBI): domain Eukaryota; kingdom Metazoa; phylum Chordata; class Lepidosauria; order Squamata; family Viperidae; genus Crotalus; species Crotalus tigris. The sequence goes on along the minus strand of NW_024100213.1, from coordinate 1,109,058 downwards.
CCCACCCGTCTAAAAATTGCTGACGTTAAGAAAGACTGACCTAGGCAATGTCTGGAATTCAAAGCCAGTAGGTTGATAGGGAATACATTATAAAAAATGAGAAAACCAGGCAAATTTGCTTATATTATGAAATGAGTACAGGTGGTGGAATTCATATCTTTGAGTTGCAAAATCTGGATTCCTTTGGTCCAGAATTTATCTACTTTGAGTTAAAACAGAAAGTCCAGGTTTAATATTTCTAAGCTATCTTAGAATGGAAAAGCTGACTGAAAGCGCAGGAAGATGGCATTTCTCTGCTTCTGATATTTTACTCGTTACTCAGTTTTGTTCTCTCAATGTTCTCTCTCTTTCTCTCTCTCTCTCTCTCTCTCTCTCTCTCTCTCTCTCTCTCTCTCTCTCTCTCTCTCTCTTTCTTTCTTTCTTTCTCTTAAATAGGGCTATGCCTCAGAAATGGACAACCCTGATTTAATTCACTTGATCCCAGCTGTAGTTTTGAACAAGAAAGAAGTTCTTTTTGGAAACCTCTCAGAAATCTATGAATTTCACAACAGGTTTGTGGTGGCACTCCAAAAGTAGATATAAAGCGTTTCTTTGAAGGAGATGTCATTTAGAGGCCATAAAACATCAGTCCTAAACCAACTACACTGACTGCAATCCATTGGCAGCAATAATTGGCTGCCTGCAATATTTTTAATATAAGGAAATAATATAGCTGAATATTTTAAATCTCACATGGGTTCTGCGTAACATCTACATATGGTCATTATGGCTTTCCAACTCTAGTTCTTAGGTTCCTTTCTGCAATCATATAGACACGAAGGGTCATCCGACAAAGCTTTTTGCATGGAAATAAATTTTGCCAGATGTATTTTGAGAGGTCCAGGCAACCCGTGTTTTCCTTTATAACTAAATCAAATATAAAATAATACATCATTTATAACCAGTGTGCACATACACGACTAACTTTCTGGGCCTGCCAATGCATGCTGGAGCGAGAATAACGCTAGCATTGCTGCCCTAGAGAACTTTACCTGTTGAAAAGAATATTTGTAGCTCAGGTGCACTGATGATGTTACCTAGTTTGGTAATAAAACATCTGCACGAAAACAACCAAGGACCCCACAGAACAGTGGTGGCGAACCTATGGCATGTGTGCCAGAGGTGGCACTCAGAGCCCTATCTGTGGGCACGCGCACCATGCCCTGGAGATGGCAAGCATCCCTCTTCAATCAGCCGCCCGCTAACTCGCCGAGGTGCCATGTGGCCGGATGCATCCTGGCACAGCTGGTTTCCCTCTCCTTCATCCCATCCCTCCTGGCCTTGCATGCTCTCCTTTTCCCTGGCACGACCCACTGCATCGCCTCCTCAGCTGTCGGCTATCTGTCCAACTCAGAGGTGGCTTCTCTGAACTGCTGATGGCAGGCTGCAGAGCCCCAGAGTGCGCTGGTCAAGGGGCCGGCAGGCTGTGGCTGCTGACGGACACTGTCAGCCCCCATGTGCTCACTGGCTTCTGTGTGCAGGGGCCGATGGTGTTGGACAGCAGCCGCCCCGGCCCCTACCTCACCTTGCCCTGTGACAATGGCACCCCTGCCCTGCCTTGCCTCGCCTTGCCTCACCCCGCAGGATGAGCCTCCTGCCCACCATCCCACCTGCCAGAGACCCCCTGGATCTCCTTCAACCCTGCCTGGCCCCCCACAGGCGTCCCTCCCCACGAGCAACATTGAGGTGATCATGCCTCCTTGGCCACGCACACCCAGTTTGACATGACCACCACAGCCATGCCCACCAAGTAGGCCACGCCCACCTGGCACCCGGCGATAAATAAGTGGGTTTTGGGTTGCAGTTTGGGCACTTGGTCTCTAAAAGGTTCGCCATCACTGCCATAGAACTTTATCTAAATGAGACAACAGCAACCTGCCATCTTCACAGCATCTCTGTCTTTCTCATCCACATGACTTTGCTTGGCTGGAAGCAGCTGGGTTTGCTAAATGAGGATTGCCTATATTCTCCGAAGTGATGCAAAAATTATTGAAATTATACTTCTCAGACCTTCGTTAATCTTTCTTGCTAGGGGACCTTGTAATTTAAATTCAGTTGAAGACCTCACCTGAAAAGCCTCTTTTAAACTTTTGCTTTCATTTTTATGTCCATTCCAGAATCTTCCTCAAAGAACTGGAAAACTGCATAGAAAAACCTGAGCTTCTGGGTCGGTGCTTTTTAAAAAGAGTAAGTGAATCACAGTGTTTCATTTAATCTGGCTTCTTGATGGTGTTCAGACCAATTTCCTTTTGCATCTAATGCTCTTTTCAGGCTGGGGTTTCAGTGAGCAATCAAATGGGAAGGCATGTGAAGTTAAGAAACTTTCTTGGGCAGTTAACAAATAACCGAAGAGAGAAAAAAGATCACCTTTCTTTCTTTCAGTTAGTTGGCAGGACGATGCTAGAGTTTTTCATTGTCCCACGTCTTTCAATTTTCATTTTTTATTCTCTCCCCCCGCCCCATGCTTTTTCTTACTGCACAACTTGAGAAACAAAAGCACATAGTCCTTGATTTACAACCGATTGCTTAATGAAAAAAGGGACTCACAACCCAGATTCAAACTTCTAATGTTTGGGCCATCTCCACAGTCATAGGTGTTTAACATTTGGCCTGCATTTACGGCCATTTGTTGTATCTTGCAATCATGTAACTGTGATTTATTATTATTATTATTTTATTTATTAAATTTATTCATCTCCCATCTCATATTTAAACGACTGTTTTTAAGACATTTTGACCAGAAACTGGCATTTACTTCCAGCTTGTAGCAAAAGAAGCGCCCCATAGTGCAGGAGACCCCAACCTCTGGATTGCAGCCTACTATGGGCCATGAGGTGTTTGCAACCGGGCCGTAGAAATGGCTCGTGCAGAACCATACCCTCCCCCATCCTTGCCGGTTGATAAAGCCAAAAAGGTTGGGGAACTCTGCCATAGTGAATAATAAGTTTGCTTAACAACTGAGGTATTTCTTTATGGCTGCCATATTTGCTTAAGTATCTCCACAAAAAAAGATTGTAAAATTGTGCACGGTTCTGCGATGATCCACTTTATGACAGTCATGACTTACAGCTGAAATTGAGGGCTCCATTATGGTCATAAGTGTAGGACCACCTGTACCAGAATAGGAAAAAGAGAAAACATTTTGAAATTAAAAAAATGTATAAGGAGAAATGTGATAACTGAATACATTCACTGTAAACAAATGAAAAAATAGTGCAAAATAATTTGTATGTAAGAAGATCCGGGCAGTTCAAATGGGTATAAAGATTTATTGCAAGGTTAAGCTTTCTACAAGAATCTGAACTACTAACGGCCAAAGTGAATTGGCGGTAGATAAGAGTCAAAGAAATTCAAGGTGGGCTGGAGTTAGATCTCTTGTGGGCGCAAAGAGATTCGAGACTGATGATGCATTTGACCCCTCCCTCGGGCTCAGCCTGTTCATCTCCTACAAGTACATTTTTTGCTTTCTTGAACTTAGAACATTCCACTGAGTTCAGCTGCTTCAATGCAGTACCAAGAGTTCCCCTTTGTAGAACTATCACAAATTGATCTGAGCTATCTGCTTAGAGTCTAGTAACCTATGAGAAAAGAAAAATCCATAAACATTCAACAGAAGAAAAAAACACTTAAATTAAGGGCATATGGGAATGTTTTAATGGATTGCAATCCACTAAGCAATTAAAGAGCCATGATGGCGCAGTGGTTTGAATGCAATATTGTAGGCTAACTCTGCCCACAGCCAGGGGTTTGATCCTGACCAGCTCATGCTTGACTCAACCTTCCATTCTTCTGAGCTCAGTAAGATGAGGACCCAGATTGTTGGGGACAAATATGCTGACTTTGTAAACTGCTCAGAGAGTGCTATGAAGCGGTTTATAAATCTAAGTGCTATTGCTAAACAACTTCAACAGAAAAGTTGAAAGATTCCACTACTAAACAACTAAAGAAGTTGCTTAGTGGAGGAATCTTTCAACTTTTCTTTTAATGTATGCAAGTCAATATTTACCAATAAAGTGAAAAAAATCTGTTATTGTAATTATTATTAACAATATTTTCTATCTTCTATTGTTATTACAGAATCAGTAATTTCACATGTTTATCCCTTAACAGAGTAGTCAAGATTAATTAAATCAATATCTTTAAACTTGGCCATTTTAAAATGTGTGGACTTCAATTCCTATAATGGCTGGGGAATTCTGGGAGTTTAAAACCACACATCTTAAAATGGCTGAGTTTGAAAAACACTGTTCTACATCATGATTTCTTGACCGATATTGTCTGCTTATCAGTACATTTGGTCTCACAATTTTGATTTTTAAAAGTGCTCTTAGAAATATTCAGCATATGTTTTACAAGCTAACTTCTGTATTGAGCTACGGAAGGTGTATAAGTTCAAGTATTTAATTATTCAGTCAAAAAAAAATCAAGTTTATACAAATTTATACAAAACAAATGTCCAAGTTGGTTAAAAAGAAATACTAGCAAAGAATAAATATCTGAACTATAATTGCATATTTCACAAATGTTTAAAGTCAAAAGGTTTTACAGAGCAATTTATGATTTGTCAGTGGAAAAAAAAGAACTTTGAATGGTTAATGAATGTATTTGAATCAAGGCCAGGATTGTGTTTTTGGGTATGTGTCTTTTCTTGCTTTTATTTTCTTTATTTTGTTTGTTGCTCAGGTTACAGTCATGGTTAATCAAAACTCCTTTAATTTTACTTTAATCGGGCCATTAAGTTTTATGTTGCCTTTACCTAAAACCACAGTATGTGTTCTTAATCCAGCTAGTAAAAATTGTGATGCAATCATTTGCACAATGCATTCCCTATCTTGCCAGAAATAATCTATAAATATTGCAAAGGTTGTGAGACTTGCTCATTTTTTACAAATTATGGCATTTTTAAAGAGAAATGACTTTCTATTGTTGGATTTCATAATCTTTGAAGCATTAAACTTTGGTGGGACAGACATGTCAGCTCCTCCAGATTTCACATGGAGCCATAATTCAAGGGGGGGGGGGTTCAAGCAAGATGAGTTTTCTGCTTCCCATGAGAAAGTGGACAGAATTATTCTTTTGAATCCTTGGACTTTTCTTCCTAGAAGAATATTTCAGGCAGGTGTCTATAGAGATTCTCAATCATTCAGGTGATGGTTGTCCCAAAGATGTTTTTTTTTCTAAAAGGCAAATGGAAGAAGTGAACTGAAGAAGCTTCTTGGATGAGAAGTAAAATATTTTCAAAGAAAAAAAACACAAGGAAATCCAGTTGCCTTTTGGGAAAAAAGCCACTTTTGTTTCAGGCAGATGGAGACTCATCAGCACGTGAAAAATGTTGCTTCTCTTGAAAGAGAGAAAGACAAAGTTTTTAGGAATGCCTTTCTTGGCTCATGTGACTGGGCTGGCCTTTGGACCAGGTGTGATGTTTCAAGAAACAAGAAAATGTGTTGATGGGATGATCTGGAGTAAGAAAATGTCCCATCTGCTGCTCAGCAAGGTCAACCGAGCTTGGACTGAAACTATATGTGTGTGTGTGTGTGTGTGTGTGTGTGTGTGTGTGTGTGTGCGCGTGTTTTGTATTTGTTTGTGAAACATTTCATGAAGGTTGCCTATAGATTGAGAATAACAGAACAGAGTTGGAAGGGACCTTGGAGGTCTTCTAGTCAAACACCCTGCTCAAGCAGGAGACCCTACACCATTTCAGACAAATGGTTGCCCAATCTCTTCTTAAAAACCTTCAGTGTTGGAGCATCCACAACTTCTGGAGGCAAGTTGTTTCACTGGTTAATTGTTCTGACTGTCAGAAAATTTCTCCTTAGTTCTAGGATGATTCTCTCCTTGGTTAGTTTCCATCCATTGCTTCCTGTCCTGCCCTCAGGTGCTTTGGAGAATAGGTTGGTCCCTCTTTTTTGTAGCAGCCCTTTAGATATTGGAAGATGGCTATCATGTTATCCCTAGTCCTTCTTTTCATTAAACCAGGGGTCCCAAACCCCCAGTCCGTGGATATGCCAGAAAGTGGTCTGTGCAAACAAGCGAAGACCCATCTGCAGGATGCAGGCAACACGTAAAACCATACCCCCTCTGGTCCATGAAAAAAACTCTCTCCACGGAACCAGTCCCTGGTGCCCAAAAGGTTGGGGACCTCTGCATTAAACTAAATATACTCAATTCCTGCAACCGTTCTTCATATGTTTTATCCTCCAGAACCCTAATCATCTTTGTTGCTCTTCTCCACACTCTTTCCAGGGTCTCAAGATCTTTTTTATATTGTGGCAAACAAAACTAGATATAATATTCCAAGTGTGGTCTTACCAGGGCATTATAAAGTAGTATTAACATTCATATGATCTACCCAGCTCATGACATTGTCTTCACTTCCAACAATCTGTGAGACAACTAAAATCAGTTCAGAGTAATGTGAATGGACAAAGACAGTCAAGTCAAGTGGATTCTGAAGTTGTGCTTTTGGGAGTTGTCAACAAAGCGCCAGGCATAAGGGCTTCAGAGGAGGTGGTGAAGATGCAGTTAAATCACTAGAGCAGGCAAGGGTAAACTCTTAGCTATTTTGGAGACTGGAGAAGTTTCAATGAAGCTCCAGATGTGGTACCTAAATATCATAGAAGTTGTGGAAAGAAATGCACATTCCTCAGATTATATTCTGTTTGGTTTTGGCTTCTTAATGGCTTTATAACGTCCTGGTTTAGCATGACTCATAAGCCTAAACCTAAGCTTGCTTTTAAAATATGAAGTCTGCGATAGACGATATGCAAATTTACAAAAGAAGAGGTTTGTGCATTCTGGCACATTTATTTGGGGAGAAAGTTTCTCCTTTGGGGATATTGATTTACATGGTTCAGCACTGACATCCTTTGTATTGCAGAAAGAAGATCTCCAGATCTATGAAAAATATTGCCAAAACAAGCCTAAGTCAGAAGCTCTTTGGAGGCAGTGTGGAGACAGCCTTTTTTTCCAGGTAGGCTCAATAAAGCAAACCAACTGAGGGACCATTATTCTCGTGTGTTAGAAGATCCCACACCAGGCAACGGGTTGGGCTAAATTAGTGTTTCTCAGTTCTGGACACTTTAAGGCAGGGGTCTTCAAACCTGGCCCTTTTATGACTTGTGGACCTCAACTCCCAGAATTCCTCAGCCAGGCATGTATGCCTGGCTGAGGAATTCTGGGAGTTGAAGTCCACAAGTCATAAAAGGGCTGGAGAATTCTGAGAATTGAAGTCCATGCATCTTAAAGTAGCCAAAGTTGATTAACAGTGGTGATTTCTGTGCTCCTTTTCAACTTTGTGGTTCTGTTCGATCTGCTGAGTTAATATGCCTGCCGACTCACCAAAACACCCAGCTGCCAAATGCTTGGATTGATTGCAAGCATCGCTACTTTCCTCTTAGTGAAAGCACTTCTGCACAAGTGCAGACCTCTGTCTTTTAATCTTTATTTAAATTACTAGTTTGCTTAGATTTATTTATTAATTTTCCACCTTATTTCCAGTAGCTCAAGCAAGCTTGCATGCATGCATGCATGCCTGCATGTATGTACAGTATGTATGTATATGTGTATGAGGTTGCCCTAAAATTAGCCAATCCTCCATGGCTGAAGGAGTTGGAAAATCAACACTTCTGCCATTGCCCCACTCCACTTGTTTCCCCACTGTACAGACACTTCTCAACTTACGACCATAACTGACCCCAAAATTTCTGTTGCTAATCAAGACAGTTGTTAAATGAGTTTTGCCCCATTTTATGACCTTTCTTGTCACAATTGTGAAGTGAATCACTGCAGTTTTTAGTAACACGGTCGTTAAGTGGCTTCCCCATTGACTTTGCTTGTCAGAAAGTCGCAAAAGGGGATCCCGTGACCCTGGGACACGGCAGCCATGATAAATTTGAGTCAGTTGCTAAGCATCTCAGTTTTGATCATGTGACCACGGGGGATGCTGCAGTGGTCATAAGTCCCTTTTTTCAGTACTGTTGTAACTTTGAATGGTCACTAAACAAGTGATTGTAAGTCAAGGACTACCTGTATGGCCCTTCAGATCCAAAGCACACAACCCCCACTATTCTTTCAGAATATCCTGTCACGATATGGGGTCTGAATCCCCGAATCATTTCTTTCTATTTCGAATTTAATGTGTCTCCTTAAAATAAATTAGGAATGTCCATCCCCTGAAAGTGCTGCTTCAAGATGCAAAATTCAAGTTATGCCAGGACTGACTTAGGTGTTCCTTGAGGAAGAAAATGACATGTCTCAAACAAGATTGTTATGATTTATGACAGGCTCCATTGCTGTTTTGGCAGGTTCTACTACATTCATAACTACCTGTAAACGAGAAGGGTAGAGACTGAATTGCAGGATTCAATCTTGGTTGGTAATAATAATAATACCACCATCACCACCACCACCACCAACAATAATAATAGTAATAAAATTGGAAGGGACCTTGGAGGTCATCTAGCCCAACCCCCTGCTCAGGCAGGAAACCCTATACTAGGGGTAGGCAACCTTGGCTCTTTTATGACTCGTGGACTTCAACTCCCAGAATTCCTGAGCCAGCATGGCTGGCTCAGGAATTCTGGGAGTTGAAGTCCACGAGTCATAAAAGAGCCAAGGTTGCCTACCCCTGCCCGATACCATTTCAGACAAATGGCTGTCCAGTCTCCTCTTAAAAACTTCCAGTGTTGGAGCATTCACCGCTTCTGGAGGCAGGTTGTTCCACTGGTTAATTGTTCTAACTGTTAGGAAGTTTCTCCTTAGTTCTAGGTTGCTTCTCTCCTTGGTTGGTCACTGGGAGCAGAGGTGTAGTTTTCTGAGCTTTCAGACTCGTGCTGGAGCCCATCCTCAGGGAATTTCTCTCTACCAGAAAGTTCCACATATTCTGGTAGAGAGCAGTTCCCTGAGGATGGGCTCCAGCATGAGTCAAAAAATCAAAGGTTAAACTTCTGAGCGACCCAGATTGGATCCTGCAATGTTATCCTTCAATTTGCCTTCAATTCACGAGGGGTTAAATTGCTAATGACACCAAGACTGTACAATAGCTGTCTGAACTATCCTCTGGCAAACACACTATACATCTCTGTGGCTGGAACAATGGAAGTTCTAGAAGAAGGGAACAAAGGCAGTCTGCGTGTCAGCAAAATGAATGCTCTTTGCAAGTTAGCATCCAAATCTCTTGGCAGGAAAGGAATGGCAATTGAACATTTACTGTGCTGAAAGAGACAGATCACTCAGATGAACTGCTGCACACTTTTCCTTCTTGTAGCAAGTCAGTCTTAACTTCTGGTGACTGCCTGGACAAACCTCTGCAGTTTTCTCGGCAACCTTTTCAAACTTGGTTCACTCTTACCTTCCTCTTAGGACTGACAGGAAACGACTCGCCCAGAGGTGTCAAACTCAATTTCATTGAGGGCCACATCAGCATTGCGGTTGCCCTCGGGGGGCCGGGTGGGTGCGGCCAGGGTGGATGTGGCCTACTGGGTGGGCATGGATGGAGTGGGTGTGGCCTACTGGGTGGGCATGGCCAGCTCTACTTCGTTCGCGTCAAGGGTGCCTGTGGGGGTCTGGGCAGGAGTGGGACAGATCTGTGGGTCTCTGGCAGAAGGGGCTGGGACCGGGGCAAGTGCCAAGGCATGGTCCATTTCTTTATTCCTTACAAAGGGTGACACCTTCCCAGCATGCACCCAGGGGGGCAGGGCCAACATGGCAGAGGCTGGTTCCTCGCTGTTTCTCGACGGCCTTGTGGAGCTAAGACTGAATGCATTTCAGCATAGATGGCCACCACAAAATTGTACATTGGCTCCCAGCCGGCCTGGGCCAGGGCCAAGGCAGCGGGGCCGTTCCCTCACTGTTTCCAGGATGGCTTCGCGGGCCACATGAAACCACTTCGTGGGCCGCATCTGGCCCCCGAGCCTTGTGTTTGACATGACTAGCACAAGGTCACCCAGCTGACTTTGAATCTAAGTTAGGATTAGAACTAAAGTTCTCCTGGTTCTAGTCTGATTACCTTTAACTTCTACATCAACCTGACTCTCATATTACACATTAATATATATATTTTTGTACCAGTGTGCTATTTGTCTCTGGAGATTCTTGCTTAGTCATCCAGGTCATGGTTGTCCCAAAGGTGCTTTTTCAAAAGACAACTGGACTTTTTCTTGAAGACGTTTCGCTTTTCATACAAGAAGCATCTTCAGTTCTGACTGAATGCTGGAGAATGGAAGGATTTATATCCTTTGCAGTCATCTGGTTGTTAGCACTTGAAAGGTGGGTCATTAGCTCTTTAATTCCCCAGCATTCAGTCAGACCTGAGAATGCTTCTTGGATGAGAAGCGAAACATCTTCAAGAAAAAAAAACAAAGAAAGTCCAGTTGCTTTTTGAAAAAGCCCCCTTGGGCCAGTGTGCTATTTGTTTCCTAATATTGTCTAATCTCCCTAAGATACACAAAACTGCTCTTCTGTAAGACAGAATTATCTTTTTTTATAATCGACCATGGGAATATCCCAAGACATTGGGCTTATAAAACCAAAAGAGTATTAGCTTTTAAAAAATTAAATTTGTAATTTATTTCTTAGTGTAGCCAGTTAGATCAGTAGCATTTCATTCTCTCTTTTCCTTACGTTTTTTGCAGGAGTGTCAGAGGAAATTAGATCATAAGCTTTCCCTTGATGCTTATCTTTTAAAACCAGTCCAGAGGATTACCAAATATCAGTTGCTTCTGAAGGTAAGACTCCTCAGAAGGGGTTTATCTGCTAATAAAAGCACATATTTTTGCAGTATTTGATTGCACAAAAGGGGGAGTAATTATTCAGTCCATTCTAAAAGTGTGTTGATGCTGAATGAGGGAAAAAATGGTTTTCAAATGAATAAAACAGAATAATAGAGTTGGAAGGGATCTTAGAGGTCATCTAATCAAACCCCCTGCTCTATATCATTCAGACAAGTGGCTGTCCTGTCTCTTCTTAAAAACCTCCAATGATGGAGCACCCACAACTTCTGAAAGCAAATCGTTCCAGTGGTTAATTGTTTTCTCTGCCAGGAAATTTCTCCTTAGTTCTGTCCTTGATTAGTTTCCATTCATTGTTTCTTGTCTTGCCTTCTAGTGCTTCGGAGGCTAAGTTCATCTCCTCTTCTTTGTGGCAGCTCCTCAAATATTGGATTTATTTTATTTTATATTATTGAGTGGATTTACAAATGATCAGGCCCAAGGAACCAAGAGCAACATGGGGAATTGCTTTGGAGTGGTTTCTTTATTGTTGCTTGCAAAAATATACAGGAATAAAGAAACGGAAATAAACAAATACAGATACCTAACTTTTACCAGACTAAAGCGCTTATATTCATAATCAATAGATCAGTGGTGGGGAACCTATGGCACAGATGCCAGAGGTGGCACTCGGAGCCCTCTCTGTGGGCACATGTGCCGTTGCTCCAGCCTTGCCTCCCCCCACGACCCCCTCCTCACCAGCAGCCTCCCCAGAGGAGAGTCTCCCCTGAGCGTGGCCCACACGGAGCAGTGCAGCCAAGGACATGGCTGCCAGGCAGTGTAGACAAGACTCTGCCCTCATGTCCCAACGCATTGATGCTGCGGGGGGGCAGAGGGCGTGGCCCCCATGGCGTTGCTGGGCTGCTTGGGTGATCTGCGGCGGGCCCTGCGGGCAGGCAGGGTGGGGCGGAGTGGGGGCGGAGCAGGGAGTGGAGCGGCGGTAGGGCAGGGGGTGGGGCAGGGGCAGGGCGGGGCCAGTTTTGGGGCACTCGGTCTCTAAAAGGTATCACTGCACTAGATATACCCGGCGGAGACCTGGTGTCAGGCACCAAAGATCAGATCCACACATGAAGGTCAAATTAAACTTATGTATTGCTACTCATGCTTATGCACAGGAATATTCTCAGCTAATGGTTAGCACTTGGTAATTCATTGGGGGAGGGATGGATTTGGATTCTTTGTGGCAACACAAGAATTCTAAACTGATGATGAGTTTAACTCTGCCACTCAGCTCTGCTTACTCTTCTCCTTCTCCTATTCAAAGGACAATAGGCAGTGTTTGAGACTACTGTATATAAGGATGTGGTGAAAGCTAGGAGGGTTTTGCAAGGGTAGAAAAATATGCAGAGGTATAGTGAATACCATTAGAGTAAACAAAGTTTAATTGTATTTTCTTTTTTATCTAAAGTTTAGCTTATTCCTTCTTGTATCTGCGCTCTGCACATTTTTTGTGTGTACATGTGTGCATGCAAGTACGCCTTTGAGTCAGTGTTGACTCCTGGTGACTGGCTGACAAATCCCTCCCATTTTCTTGGCAACATTTTCAGACGTGGTTTGCCATTGCTTCCTTCCTACGGCTTAAAAAAAAAAAGACTGCCCCAAGTTTACCCAGCTGGCTTTGTGCCTAACATAGGACTAGAACTGTACAGTAGCTTGCCCTGCCAATGTTTGTGGGAGTGTGGTTTTTCTCTTGATTGTCTCTTGATTAGGATATTGTTTTCCCCTTGCTTGTTTGTCTGGTATTAATCCCTGGGTGTAGGCTGCTGAAGAGGATGTGTTTCTTTTTGCTTCCTCCTTAACATGTTTAAATGCCTCTTTTGAATGGCGTGTAAATAAATCTCTGTGTGTGTATTGATGGCTGATTTGTCTGAATGCAGTGATTCCAGAAATTCCCTAGCGTTTTTTGATTTGGCTTGGTCTAGAACAGTGGTTCTCAACCTGTCATTCACGGATCCTTGGGGGTGTTTGTCGCAATATCATTTTAATGTATGCTGATAGTGTACATTTAAAGTAACAATAAAGTTTCTATTCTATTCTATTCTATTCTATTCTATTCTATTCTATTCTATTCTATTCTATTCTATTCTATTCTATTCTCCAAACATAGAAGAAATTAAACAGGGAAATAAAAAACTGGTCCTGGCAATTTAGAATCTGTAACAGATTGTGAATAGGAGGAGAGATTGGATAAACTATTTCCTATTTCAGAAATGTCGGGTCTTTAAAACTGTTCACAATGGAAAATAGAAAATGGAAGATTCCCCACAGGGGGGGGGGGTTCCCACCTCTTCTCCAAAGCACCTGAAGGGAGGACAAGAAGCAATGGATGGAAACTCATTCTACGTCATGCTATGATTCTGTAAGGGTCTCCTGCTCGAGCAGGGAGTTGGACCAGAACAGGGCTTTTCAACCAGTGGTACGGGTACCACCTGTGGTACATTGGCACCTGGCAGGTGGTACGCGACCATCCTAGAAAAGTGGCAGCGGGGGAGGGGGCTGAACCGGTGACAGCACCGCACAAGCCTGAGCGAGAGATGGCTGGAGTTGCAGGGCTGTCAGGGCTCAGTGGAAGCGCCAGGATCAGCGCCAGGCTCCAGCTGGAGCTCGGCGCTACTCCTGGCGCTTCTGCTGAGCCCAGAAGCAGCACCGATCACCTGGAATGTTGCAGCATCTCCAGGGTCTTGTGATTTACATTCAGATGCTTGGCAACTGATTCATATTTATGACAGTCACAGTGTCCCAGGGTCATGTGAAGTGACCAAAACCTGCTGCAACCACCCAACAGACGGGGGGAATAAAAACCAAACACCCCCCCATCCCACCCCCGCTGCCAATCCTCAACAGAAATGCTCACATCAATGAAAACCTCGGACAGGAGGAAGAGCACCGCCGGGTGGCAGGCAAGTGTCTTGCTCGGCTGTGGCTTGGGGGGCACTTTTTTCAGTGCCATTGTAACTTGGAACAGTCACTAAGCGAACTGTTGTAATATCTGTACTTTATCACTTTTTTCCTTTTTGGGGGGGGGTCATCAAGTTTTTGACACCTTACTAAGCGACTGGTGGTACTCGGATGTTGCCATATCCTAAAAGTGATACAGTGGGTGAAAAGGTTGAAAAGCCCTGGACTAGATGACCTCCAGGGTCCCTTCCAACTCTGTCATTCCATGATTCTGTAAGCGTCTCCTGCGGGAGCAGGGGGTTGGACTAGAAGACCTCCAGGGTCCCTCTCAACTCTGTCATTCTATGATTCTATGATATCTGAAGTCTTGCTTTTTTACAACCAGGAAATGATAAAATGCAGCAAGAATTCTGAAGGCACTGCTGAACTTGAAGAAGCTCTTGCAACAGTTCTTGATATCATCAAGTCGGCGAACGATTCCATGCACCAAATAGCAATTACAGGCTATGAGGTAGGCCTTGCCGAAATTTAAAAAACAACAACAGTGTTTCTCAACCTTAGCAACTTTAAGATGTGTGGATTCCAACTCCCAGAATTCCAAATGCTGGCTGGGGAAAAATTGGGAACGTTGATGGCAGCGAGACTACTCCATGCACAAAAATGAAAGGACACTTTAATCCCCACAATGGATGAATGGCTGCAAAAGCTGATGGAGTTAGCAGACATGGCTAAATTGACTGCTTCAATTAAAAAAAACACAAACAAAATAGCAAGTACTTTTGTTTCTACTTGGAAACCGCTTCTGGACTTTGTGCTTGAGGTGGGAAAAAAAATGAAACTTTGATTTTGGGTTTTACTGATAGAGCTGTTGTTATAGAAATGGCTAGTTTATACTACTAGATCAGGGGTAGGCAACCTTGGCTCTTTTATGACTCGTGGACTTCAACTCCCAGAATTCCTGAGCCAGCATCGCTGGCTCAGGAATTCTGGGAGTTGAAGTCCACGAGTCATAAAAGAGCCCAGGTTGCCTCCCCTGCACTAGATAAAAGTAAAAAATTGAGGTTTGATGTTACTTCTTATTCTACTGCACCAAAAGGAGTTGGAAATCAGTGCCTTTTTTTTTCTTTGTCCCTTCTTCTCTACACTTTTCTCTTCCCTTTTTCCTCCCCTACTTTTCCTATTATTTCCTTTTGTATTTTTATATCTTATATTAGAAATTAATTTAAAAAAAGAGGTTTCTCTTTTTCTGAAATATCTTATTCTTGCTTTTAAAATGTAAACTGTCCCGAGTCGTTCGAAGCTGGAGTCTCCAAAATAAATAAATAAAAATCTATAGGGACAAGACTTCTTTTTTTGCTAGCAATAGAGTACAAGTAATCCTTGACTCACAACCACTTCTTAGTGGTTGTAATGGTGCAAAGGTGCTTATAACCCAGTTTTGATGTTTTGGTGGTCTCTCTTCAAGTCCTGTGACCTCATTTTGGGTGCTTGGCAACTGCCCTGCGTTTATGGCTGTTTGCAGCATCCCGCGATTACATGACCCCCGTTTATAAGTTTTTCGCTGAAAAGTTGCCCCATACTGAACAGTGGGTGTGCTTAACAACTATAGCAAACAAAAGGTCATTAAATCAGGCTGATCATGGGACGGCCCACTTTACAATCGTCATGACTTACAACCGTAATTGGCAGGCTCCATTACGGTTGTAAGACCAGGACTTCTTGCACGGCTATCCATCTGGAAACCGAGTATGAAATTGTATTGAGACTAAGATAGTTGAGGTGTGGATGTAGCGAAAGGCTAGAATTAAATCCTTGTTTTATGCGTGTTATTTCTCCTGTCCCGTTTCTCTTTTTCTCTAGGGAGATGTGGCTGAGCTGGGTAAATTGCTCCTGCAGGGCTCCTTCAATATCTGGACCGATCACAAAAAGGGACACAACAAAGTGAAAGATTTGGCCAGGTTCAAGCCGATGCAGAGGCATCTCTTCTTATATGCCAAAATCCTACTTTTTTGCAAGAAACGGGAAGAGAACACAGATGCTCACGAGAAGTCTCCTTCCTACAGCTTTAAAAATTCCTTGAAGGTGAGCCATTTCTTACAGTGGAAGGGAGAGATGTTTGAAATTAAAGGACGGACGAACATCAAGCACTTATCCCAGAATTTCAGGCGTGTTCATTTGTCAACGGTAGACAAGGCTAGATCTTTTCAAGCAGGTTCAAAGGAATCGTGACAACGGTAACTTCAACCTATTGCCCTTGTGGAACAATTTCTGCGTCGAGAGGAAAAAGCTTTATACCAAACATAAAAACGAGTTTTTCCAAAAACTAGAAAAAAAATGCAGTGCTACAGGTTGCAGATTATATGGCTTGAAACAAAATTGCAGATGGATTCAAAATAAATTGAGCATGAATACCTTAGAAACGCAAGCTGAAAATAATAGAGTAGCATTTATTACAGACAAAGACCAACTTATGCAGACACAGCATAGATTGGCAAGAGCATATGTGAAAAAGGTCTTGGGATAGCAAGCTGAATACGAGTCAGAAATGTGATGCCATTTCAAAAAAAAAAAAAAGCAAATTTAAATTTAGGCTTCATCAACACAATATCGTTTCCAAATGTTGGGATGATTCCATTTAACTGATCAGATTTCCCCCCTTCAGAATTGTGTCCATTGCTACCATCACACTTTAAGATCTTCTTCTTCTTGTGCCATATCCATTATTGGACGTTGGCGATCATGTTGGCGATCCTGTTTTTATCAGCAGCCGCACGAAAAAGTGCTGCTGAGTTTTGTCCAAACCAGTCCCTTAGATTTTGAAGCCACGATGTTCTTCTTCTGCCTGGACCTCGTTTGCCTTCAGTCTTTCCCTGGAGGATTAAATGGAGTATGCCGTATTTTTCTGGGTGTCGCATCACATGTCCGAAATATTCTAACTTTCGTTTTTTAATTGTTTTGATGATTTCCCTTGGCTTTCCCAGGTGGCTTATCACCTCCTCATTTTTGATCTTGTCAACCCAGCTTATACGTAACATCCGCCTGTAAATCCACATTTCAAATGCTTCTAGTCTCTTCAGGTGGCCTTCTGTCAGAGGCCAACTCTCTACTCCATAGAGCAGGATAGAAAAAATATAGCATCTGACAAGCCGGATTTTCAGTCTGAGGCTTATGTTGTGACTGCAGAAGACCTTTTTTCATTTTGAAGAATGCTGTTCGAGCTTTCTCTATCCTTGCCTTTACTTCAGTGGTCATGTCCCAGCTTTCATGTAAATTAGAACCGAGGTGCGTGATCCTTTCAACTTTTTCTAGTGGTATTCTTTCCTTAAAGTAATCCACTTTAAGATGGATTCAGACAAACAGAAAGAGCTTCAGAGAATGGCAGTGAAGATGATCACTAAACTAAACTAAAAAGTAGGATCTATGAAGAAACGTTGAAGGAATTAGGAAGGATGAGAGAAGATGGGGTTAGATATAACACAATTCTGGTCAGGATTAGACAGCTGCAAGATTATACTTCAAATAGAATCCAGAATAAACATATTACTCTTTACTTTTCATCTTTTTTTTTAAGGTGGGATCATCCTTAACACTCTTCCAGGCTCCCACCACATACTAGTTTTAACTTATTTGACTCTTTATTGCATTTATATTGCTACCAAACATTTTTTTTAACCTTCCATGAGTCTCTTCTCACAGAAACTTCATAGGTTTTGTGGTTTGTGATTTATATCATCATGGGCTTTGAACTCTAGATATACAGAACAAGAGAATGTCTGCATAAGGCAGGGGTCTTCAAACTTGGCCCTTTTATGACTTGTGGACTTCAACTCCCAGAATTCCTCAGCCAGGCACGTGTGCCTGGCTGAGGAATTCTGGGAGTTGAAGTCCACAAGTCATAAAAGGGCCAAGTTTGAAGACCCCTGGCATAAGGATTCCATGGCATAGACTGTAATGAAGTGAAAATCAAAGCAATCCACATTGAGAGGATTGTCATCTTCTTAAATTTTAGTGGATTCAACATTTTGTTCAGTTGTTATTCATGTCCGACTCTTTACGATCCCCTGTCCTCCACTGTCTCCCGGAGTTTGCCCAAATTCCTGTTCATGGCATCTCACCCTCTGCCATCCTCTTCTCCTTTTGCCTTCCATCTGTCTCAACAACAGACCTTTTCCCAGTGAGTCCTCTCTTCTCATTTGGTGGCCAAAGTATTTGAGCTTCAGCTTCAGTATCTGTCCTTCCAAAGAACAAGATTGATGGACTTGATCTCCTTGCAGTCCAAGGGACTCTCGATTTGAAAGCAGGATTCAACTTTCTTCTCTTTTATTGTATCCTCCTAACATGAGCAAGGTTGAACCTATGCTTTGTAGGTGCTTGGAAATTTAGCATCTTTGTGACTTTTGTAGTGCTTCTGTATTACCTGTGGCATAGAAGAAACATTCCCTGTGCCTTCTCTCTGCTATACTTGTACCTCCCATCCGGCCACCCCAGGGCTGAATGTTAATGCAACCTTTAACTCTAGGCCAGTGGTGGCAAACCTATGGCACGCGTGCCAGAAGCGGCACTCAGAGCCCTCTCTGTGGGCACACGTGCCATACCCTGGAGATTGCAGCCGTCCCTTTTCAACCAACCACCCGCTAACTCGCTGAGGTCCCATGTGGCCGGATGCATCCCAGCATGGGTGGTTTCCGTTTCCCCCCTCCCATCCCTCCTGGCCTCGCATGCTCTCCTTTTCCCGGGCACAACCCACTGCATTGCCTCCTCAGCTGTTGGCCAGCCGTCCAGTTCAGAGGCGGCTTCTCTGAACTGCTGGCGGCAGGCTGCGGAGCCCCAGAGTGCGCTGCTGATGGATCCTGTCAGCCCCCATGCACTCGCTGGCCTCTGTGTGCAGGGGCTGATGGTGTCAGGCAGCAACCACCCGGCCCCTGCCTCGCCTTGCCCTTTGACAATGGCACCCCCACCCTGCCTTGCTTTGCCTTGCCTCACCCTGCAGGACGAGCTTCCTGCCCACCACCCCACTGCCAGAGACGCCCTGGATCTCCCTCAACCCTGCCCAGCCCCCACAGGCATCCCTTCCCACAAGCAACATTGAGGTGACCACGCCCACCTTGGCCACACCCACCCAGTCTGCCATGACCACCACAGCCACGCCCACCTGGCATCCGGCGATAAATAAGTGGGTTTTGGGTTGCAGTTTGGGCACTCGGTCTCTAAAAGGTTCTCCATCACTGCTCTAGACCAAGTTAAAATATCACCCTGCCTTGCTGCCACACCATAAATCCTCATTGTTGTAATGTCGGATACCGTTGCTACAACTGAGGAACTGTGTCCTTCATGGAAGACAGCTTCTGAAGTGGGGCTTGGTGCAAAATCCCCATTAAAGGCTTTTTCTTGTGTCGTCAGTACTCTAAATGACCTTGCACTTATTTAGGAGAAATCAAACTGCATGAACATTCCATGCATCCATTGAACCTGGCAATGCCAAGACAAAAGTTCTGGGCCACTCATAGGCTGGAAACAGATTTCCATCTGAGTGGACTTGGTTTCATCCTACAACTGAAGGTCTTCTTGTTTTCTGCATGGTTATTGTTTACTTGTTTATTAGATTTTTATCCTTCCCCCCCCCATATTACTTTATAAGTAACTCAAAGCGGTGAACATACATAATGTCCTTCGTCCTCCTATTTTCTCCATATCAATACCCGTGAGGAGGGTTGGGTTGAAAGAGAGGGACTGGTCCAAAGTCACCAAGTCGGTTTTCATGCCTAATGCGGGACTAGAACTCACACTCGTGATTGGTCCAAAGTCACCCAGCTGGCTTTCCTGCCTAAGGCAAGACTAGAACTCACAGTCTCCTAGTGATTCGCTCAAAGTCACCCAACTGGCTTTCATGCCTAAGGTGGGACTAAAAAACTCACAATCTCCTGGTTTCTAGGCCAGCATCTTAACCACTATCGCAAACTGCTTCGTGTGCTTTTAAGGTAAACTAAAGAGAACAAAGTGTCTTGCAATGACCAATGATCATGTCCTGTTATTCAAACTTCTCTTTCAAACAGATGAGCACTGTTGGTATTACTGAAAATGTCAAAGGTGATCATAAGAAATTTGAGATCTGGTACAATGGCAGAGAAGAGGTCTATATTATTCAGGTATTGCAGTTATAGATTTTTCTTTTCCTGCTCATATATTAATTCACATTCTTGATTATTCAGAATTACCGGAGAAAATAAACCTTGGGGCCATAGCGAGACTAAAAAAAAAAAAAAACAAACCAAGATTTTGCTTCCTCCCTTTTTAAGATTAATGTTTGTTTCCTAGCCAGCAAGTCCTGGTTCACAATTTGTTGCAATCGCTAATTCATTGAACAGCTTTTACAAGTTACTCTGCAGTAAGTGTCCTTACGAGCAGAAAATGGAAAGAGTTCTTAGATTTCCAGAATTAAGGAGAAATTTCCTGGCAGTCAGAGCAATTAATCAGTGGAACAATTTGCCTTCAGAAATCGTGGGTGCTCCATCCCTGGAGGTTTTGAAGAAGAGATTGGACAACCATTTGTCTGAAATGGTATAGGTTCTCCTGCTTGAGCAAGGGGTTGGTCTAGAACAGCGGTTCTCAACCTGTGGGTCGCGACCCTTTTGGGGGGTCGAACAACCCTTTCACAGGGGTCACC
This sequence comes from Crotalus tigris, assembly GCF_016545835.1. Classification (NCBI taxonomy): domain Eukaryota; kingdom Metazoa; phylum Chordata; class Lepidosauria; order Squamata; family Viperidae; genus Crotalus; species Crotalus tigris. The sequence goes on along the minus strand of NW_024100213.1, from coordinate 1,088,691 downwards.
AAGCCCCCTCCCCGTTGTCCAGACTACACTGGGGCAGGAGCTTCTCGCCGACCGCTGGAGGGCAGGTGGGGCAACTCTGCCCCCAAGCGCTCCCAGTCGTGCCAATCCAAAGGCAGGATATGGGGGGGGCTCCCACCCCATCCCGTTGCAGCCCTCGAGTCTCTCTGCCTGAGCGGTCCTTGGTAGCTCACCGCTCCCGCAGGTTTCAAGGGGGGACCGCAATGCCCTCCAACTGATCCGGGACCCCGTCGGTGCCCGCCTCCCCACTAACTTTGCTAGTCAGAAGGTTGCAAAAGATGATCACATGACCCTGGAAAATGTGTTTGTGTATGTGTGTGTGTTGTAGGGCAAGGGGAGAAGAGAAAAAGTCAGATCTCCTTCAGAGTCATAGGTGGAGCAGCTGAAGGTGTGATTAGGCACCCATGCTTCAAGACAAAATTTCATTTATTTGTAATTAGAAATAAATATTTCGCAATATATAATTACATATTGTTTTTGTGATTAATCACTATGCTTTAATTATGTTCAATATGTAACAATGAAAATACATCCTTCATATCCAGATAGTTACATTATGATTCATAACAGTAGCAAAATTACAGTTATGAAGTAGCAACAAAAATAATTTTATGGTTGGGGGTCACCACAACATGAGGAACTGTATTAAAGGGTCGCAGCATTAGGAAGGTTGAGAACCACTGGTCTAGAAGATCTTCAAGATCTTCCAACTCTGCTGTTCTGTAGGTGAAGATATTTAGATCTCCAAAGGGATAAAAATGGTCAAACACATAGGAAGGGAAGGAATGGCAGATCTATTAGATGCAAAACTGTTTAGCTGAACCCTTGCCTGAATTTCTTGCCGTTGCTAAGTATGAGGGTGGAGGTTTGTTCTCCGAGGTTGTGGGTTGGTTTCCGAATATTTTGTTACCAGACCAGGTAACACCTTCAGTGGAATTTAGGGAATGTCATTGTTGGTGTTCTTCTGCTTATAAGGACTTCATGTGGTCAGTAGGTCTTGTGATGGGAGGATCATGTCAGGTAAAGGTCTTTTGATGGCTCTAGTTATGGGTCTTGTGAGGGGACAGTGTGGGTCACGACAGGTGAGGGTCTTGTGATGGCTCAGATGTGGGTCACATCTTGTGATGGATGGGTCTTGTGAGGGGTCAGGTGTTGGTCACATCGGATGAGAGTGTTGTGATGGGAAGATCATGTCAAGTGAGGATCATTGGGAGGTGAAATGCTAGTTTGGGAGATGAGTGTTTGGGTTGGTTGAAGGTCGGTTGAGCCCTTATAAGCAGAAGAACACGGACATCCCCTAAACTCCGCTGAAGATGTTACTTAGCCTGGTAACAAAACGTTCGGAAACCAACCCACAAGCTCCGAGAACGAACCTCCACCCTCATCTTACACCTGAGCTACAGATGTTCACCACTACCGCATTGCTAAGTATCCTGTTGCAACTGTAACTGTAACTGCAATTGTACCCTGTTTTTCAGGCAGCATCTATGGAACTGAAGAACACATGGGTGTCAGAGATCAGGAAAGTCCTAACAGGACAACTGGAAGCTTGCAGAGGTAGGACTGTAGCTGGGAGACACATCAACATTGCACATTCTTTCCCTCTCTGAAAGGTTGTAGAAACATGTCCCAAACAAATGTCACTGGAGTGCATCGAGGTACCTCAAGAGAACCGCTAAGTATGCCTAAGATATATATAAATCAGTTGTGTTCTTAATTATCCCACCGAAGGAGCACAGAGGGATCAGCCCCTCTCTCCTTATATGAGAGAGATGCAGAAGATAAAATAGGGTAGTGTAGGATAGGATAGGATAGGATAGGATAGGATAGGATAACATTTATTGTCATTTTGCCTTCTTTATTGTCAGAAGACAAATGACCCCCGGTCTTGTGTCCTCACCACACTGGTATGCCATGGCAGTGCTGCAACCGGCCAGGAAGTAAGTAGGCAGCTACATTTTGTGAAGCTGATCTTTCCGGATAGTCTTCAAGGACAGGCCTGTGTAAAAGAAATATAGAAGTCTAACTATGAGATGACAAACGTGTGAGGGGCTATCTTCAGTATATCTTGAGATGAGGCTCCCAGCCCTGCCCTCTGACCCTAGCTTCCACCAACTCATAAATACCTGCATACATACATACACACTGATACAGTTGAAGTATAGGAAAATTAGAATATAAAAGACAAGAAAGATACAAAAAGAAAGATGAAAAGCGTTAGAAAAACATACTATTATCACTTCCGCCCTTCTTTCCTTCAAAGGCTTGCCCTCTTAACTTTCCCTCTTTAACCTTTTTTAACCCCCAGATCCATAAATCTTCAGTCTTTTCTTCTTTCACCAAAAAAGTCATAATCTTCCACCAACTGTTCCAGGTGATTGTTGTTGTTAGTTGCGAAGTCGTGTCTGACCCATCACAACCCCATGGACAACGTTCCTCCAGGCCTTCCTGTCCTCCACCATCTTCTGGAGTCCATTTAAGCTCACGCCTACTGCTTCAGTGACTCCATCCAGCCACCTCATTCTCTGTCGTCCCCTTCTTCTCTTGCCCTCCCTCTTTCCCAGCATCAGGCCCTTCTCCAATGAGTCTTTGCTTCTCATTAGGTGGACAAAGTACTTGAATTTCAACTTCAGGATCTGGCCTTCTAAAGAGCAGTCGGGGTTGATCTCCTCTAGTGATTGCTGCTATGTGTGGGGCATCACATCTAGCAGCATTTTTTTTTTTTTTTTGGCTTGCTTCCTCCACCTTAGACTACCTTCTCCACTGCACTCTTCCTCTGAGGCAATAAGAATTTGTGATGCTGCCGAGTTGACTTTTCCCTCCCCCTGTAAATATTTCTATTGTGTGGAGTACAAGATGCTGATCTGTCCCCTGTGTTTCCTTCTCTCCTTTCTTTTGAGACCAGGCAGCCTTTGGGACCTATGTTTAGCCAAGATGCAGCTGCTCAGATATTCTGCATTGCGCTGACTGTTATCCTGATCCTGTACCAGCTGTGACAAAGTGGGAGGAGGGTCCTCTCTGCCCTTCCCTCCTACATCCGTCCCCTAGGAATAAATGCTAAGGCAACCTTAGAAGTCACAGGCAAGGGATCCTTATTGTGAAGACATCCCTCTCCGTGGGATCCTTGGCACTCTCTGAGCTTGGTTGTTTTCTTTCAGGCATTACACTACCAAACTAGATAACATTATCAGTGCTAAAGGGAGTGGTGTCTGCTCTCTTTTTATATACTAGTCTAGTGGCTTGCCCAACACACCTCCCTGCCAGAAATCAACACCCAGATTAGCAGAGATTAACATCAAGATTAACATCCCTAGACTAACAATCAAGAAGTAAACAATATCCCAGTTAAGGAACTACCAGCGCAGACAAACAAGCTAACAGGAAACAACCGCCTAATCAAGGAACTATCAAGATGACTCCCATCAACACTGACAGGGCAAGTTATTGTACAGCAGGGGTCTTCAAACTTGGCCCTTTTAGGACTTGTGGACTTCAACTCCCAGAATTCCTCAGCCAGGCACGCCTGCCTTTTTTTTTTAACCCATGGCAGAGGAGGGAAATCTTTCAGGCTTTTAAGATTCTGTTATAAAGCAGAATTCCTGTAATTCTTGCAGTGCCTTTTTCATGACTATCAACCTCAACGGACTGACATATGGCACTGCATCAGTTACTAAATTTTCCTAGGAACTGTTTGCTCTAGTGATTAAGGCACTCTAGGCTGGAAACCAGGAAACTAGTCCCGCCTCAGGCATGAAAGACAGCTGGTTGACTTTGGACCAATCACCAAGAGATAGTGAGTTCTAGTCCCGCCTTAGGTATGAAAGCTAGGTGGGTGTATGTGGATCAGTCACCAAGAGACAGTGAGTTCTAGTCCCGCCTTAGGCATGAAAGCTTGCTGGGTGACTTTGGGTCAGTGACTCTCAGATAGGAGAAGGAATGAGTGTTAGTATGTTCTCGCTTCCCTGTTCATCGTTTCAATTCATGCTAAAGTTGCAATAGGATAGGGCAGGGGTAGGCAACCTTGGCTCTTTTATGACTCGTGGACTTCAACTCCCAGAATTCCTGAGCCAGCCATGCTGAGGGGAAAGGGAGAGGTTTCCAAGCTGAGCCATGCTGGCTCAGGAATTCTGGGAGTTGAAGTCCACGAGTCATAAAAGAGCCAAGGTTGCCTACCCCTGGGATAGGGTATGCCATGTATTTATTTACTTAACCAATGTATAAAGCCCCATGTATAAAAATGGAATTATGGGTGGTGAATAAAAAATAAATAAAAACATAACTAAGGAATCTATTTTTTAAAAAAAAGTCTACAAAGATCTTATCAACAAGCTTATTTGTTCCAGTAAGTGTAGAAATGAAATATTCATTTTGTTTTTCCTTCTTTTTCTGTAACAGAAGCAAGTCAGCTTCACCAAAGAATCACAGAGAGCGTTTATCACGCACCAATGAATTCAGCCAACTCCTCCAGGTATGGAACACCCAAACTGGGTGGCCTAGAACAGAGGTGTCCAACCTTGGCATCTTTAAGACTTGTGGACTTCAATTCCCAGAATTCCCCAGCCAGCATGGCCTAGGGCAGTGGTTCTCAACCTTTAAATACCTTTTGTGGCCACGGACCATGGCCACGGACCCCCAAGGCTTAACTCAAGATTTATAGTAAATCATGACATTCAAGCATTCGTGGACCCTCTGTGATGACATCGTGGCCCCCAAGGGGGGTCCATGGACCATGGACCACAGGTTGAGAACCACTGGCCTAGAATCTTCCTATGATTTCTCAGCAGTTCTGGTGGCTTCTGAGATGGGAAACCAGAATGTGACTCCTAGTTTCTCAGAGGTTCCAACAGGGAAATTCACATAGTTGTAGATGCCATCTTGACAATTTGTGACCCTGACTCTCAATTTCTGTCATAAGTCAAGGACTACTGTATAGAGACCTAATCTAAAGCTAATATCCGGAACCTCTTTGGGTTTCTCCTAAAGCAGTGGTTCTCAACCTGTGGGTCGGGACCCCATTTGGGGTCGAACGACCATTTCATGGGGGTCGCCAAACAACGCAGTCTGCCATTTTTTCCCCCCTTTTCCTTAGCTGTGCTACTCCCTTTTATTCTATTGGCTTTTGAAAGCCAATAGAACAGACTCTCTTGAATAGAGTCTAATTCTATTGGCTTTCAAAAGCCAATAGGAATTGTCCAGGCTGTCTCTGCCCTGCTGAGCCCGCCAAAAGTCCCATTCTGCAAACGGTGCTGCACCAGTTGAGTAGTCCTCGACTTACGACCGGTTGAGTAGTCCTCGACTTACAACCCATTGGGGGTCACAGCATTAAAAAAGTTGAGAACCACTGTCCTAAAGCAAGGGTCCCCAATCCCCAGTCTGTAGGACCAGTATCAGGCCACAGCATGCCAGCAACCAGTCCGCACAAACAAGCAAAGCCCCATCCACGAATTGCAGGCAGCACACAAAACCACGCTCCCTCTGGTCCACGGAAAAACCTCTCTCCATGGAACCGGTCCCTGGCGCCCAAAAGATTGGGGATCTCTCCCCTAAAGAATAACACAGTAGAATAGTCTAAAATAAATAGAAAAGTTCTGGAGGAAAGATGAGGCCAGCAAAGCTATAGAAAGTTGCATGCAGGGATTAAAGCAGGTTTAAAATTTGCTGGGTTTTGATTTGTTACAGACAAGAGAAGAAATTCAGAGAGGAAAAATCCACTGCATCCAAAGACAGCCTTAAGGAAAAACTATCCTACATGACATGACTTTCATGTCTTGTTTTTAAAGAGTTATGGTATTGCAAAGTGAATGACACCACAGTTTTGTCCTCAAGGCGATGCATTAACAACAGGGGCTGACAAGGGTGTGGGAACAGATAGCCAAGAGCATGTTCTGTGTGTGGCATTTGCTAAACTTTAGCATTTGGGTTGTTTCCTGATTAAGATGCCCAGAGGTATAAACTGATAGATACAGAAATATAAATACAGAATTACGGAACTTTATTTGCAACTGTTTTAAAGGTGAACCAGATAAACTAAAAAAATACACTAATCTATGCATACACAAACATGCAGAGAGTTGAGGACTTTCCTTGCTGTCCAGGTCAGTAGTAATAGACCCTCTCTAATCAAACATGACAAGAAATGAATGTGGGGCATGTTGTTTGAAGATTACATTTCACCTAATAGGTCTAAATAGAATTTCCCAGGAGATGGTACATAGATGTTATGTCTAGTCAGCAGCTGAATTATACAGGTAGTCCTCGACTTACAACCATTCATTTAGCAACTGTTTGAAGTTACAACAGCACTGAAAAATGTGACTTGTGACTTGTCCTTGCGCTTACGACCATTACAGCATCCGCACGGTCGTGTGATCAGCATTAGGGCACTTGGCAACCGGCATGTATTTATAATGGTTGCAGCGTACAGGTGATCATCATTTGCGACTTTCCCAGGGAGATTCCAACAACTGTGGCAAGAGCAGTCATAAAGCAGGGCAAAACTTACTAATAACTGCCTCGCTTAGCCACAGAAATTTGGGGCTCTCCGTTGCGGTCGTAAGTCAAGGACTTCCTTGTAGCTCTCTGGAGCTCAACCGCGGGTTGGCAATAGGTTAAATGCAACGACGTGAAGACTTGGCAGAAGAAAGAGGTTGCCAGGCATGGTGGCACTTGAGTTAGGGGGATGTGAGAAAGAACATTCCAGGCCTCATCTCATTGCTTCAACTTCTTAGTCTAGTCCAGGGGTAGGCAACCTTGGCTCTTTTATGACTCGTGGACTTCAACTCCCAGAATTCCTGACCAGCCATGCTGAGGGGAAAGGGAGAGATTTCCAAGCTGAGCCAAGCTGGCTCAGGAATTCTGGGAGTTGAAGTCCACGGGTCATAAAGCAGCCTAGGCCAGAGGTAGGCAACCTTGGCTCTTTTATGACTCGTGGACTTCAACTCCCAGAATTCCTGAGCCAGCCATGCTGAGGGGAAAGGGAGAGTTCCCAAGCTGAGCCAGGCTGGCTCAGGAATTCTGGGAGTTGAAGTCGACGAGTCATAAAAGAGCCAAGGTTGCCTACCTCTGGTCTAGTCTATCTAGTGAAAAGGAGGAGCAGGGGTGACATGATAGCAGTCTTCCAATATTTGAAGGGCTGCCACAAAGAAGAGGGGATCAAGCTATTCTCCAAAGCACCAAAGGCAGGAGAAGAAGCAGCGGATGGCAACTAATCAAGGAGTGAACCAACCTAGAACTAAGGAGGAATTTTCTGACTGTTAGAACGACTTGCCTCCAGAAGTTGTGGGTGCTCATCACTGAAGGCTTTGAAGAAAAGACCGGAAGCCATTTGTCTGTAATGTTGTAGAATTTCCTGCTTGAGCAAGGGTTGGACTAGAAGACCTCCAAGGCCCCTTCCAACTCTGTTATTCTCTTATTCTGTTAAATGCAACTTCAACTTGTCCTTGGCACCTTTCAGGTGTAATTGTTGTCCCTCTCTTCCTGGAACCATTTCTGCCATGGATATAATCTAGTATGCTTCAATGAAAAAGAACGATTGCCATCTGCCCAGCTCCTATTGGACTGTTGGATTACTGGTGGCCTCTTATGAAGAACTAGGAGCCCAGATGAAAAAGATTTTTTTAAAAAAAATGTCATGGGGTTGTGGGAACCAAATGTATATTTTGCAAAGAGGACTAGTTGCTGGCAATCTGTTACCAATGAAGATGTTCCCCCTCCCCTTTCTGATCTCTGGAATTGCCCTCCATGGTCATTTTGGCTTAGCTACAGGAAAGGTCGGGCATCCAGCTGCCTTTTTGATGCCTGACTGGTGCTTCCCGTAGAGCAGTGGTTCTCAACCTTTTTAATGCCGCGACCCCCGCCACCCGGTCATAAGTTGAGGACTACTCAACCGGTTGTAAGTCGAGGACTACTCAACTAGTGCAGCACCGTTTGCAGAATGGGACTTTTGGCGGGCTCAGCAGGGCAGAGACAGCCTGGACAATTCCTACTGGCTTTTGAAGCCAATAGAATTAGACTCTATTCAAGAGAGTCTATTCTATTGGCTTTCAAAAGCCGATAGAATAAAAGGGAGTAGCACAGCTAAGGAAAAGGGGGAAAAAATGGCAGACTGCATTGTTTGGCGACCCCCGTGAAATGCCGTTCGACCCCAAATGGGGTCCCGACCCACAGGTTGAGAACCACTGCCGTAGAGTTTGTCAGATTTTACACAGCTTGAAAGGGGAATGGGATAATGTGCCACAGACGTGGGACAACTCACTGCGGAACAGTTTAAAATTCTATTCAGTTATTTAAAATAAATAAAAAATTATTTTATTTGTTGTTGATTACATTTCATTCTGTCCCTCCTTTTGCAGCCTTTAATGATTCAATTCCATCATTTCTTTGTTATTAGTGTAACTTTTGTCCAGCAATGAGTTGTCCATGGTGAGTTGGCCGTGGTGAGTAGGCCATGGTGAGTTGGCCATGGTGAATTGACCGTGGAAAGTGTTTCAACTGTTGATCAGTATTTTTCAAACTCTGCAACTTTAAGATGCGTGGACTACAACTCCCAGAATTCCCCAGAAAGAATTCTGCAAGTTCCTCTCCACAGATCTCCAAGTTGCCAACTCCCAGAGATCTCAAGTTGACAGACTGGTGATGTAGTTCTTTCCATTTGGTTCTTCAGTGTGGGTTGTTAAGCGAAACATCACGCGATTTTACTGCCAGCTTCTCCGCTGACTCTGCTTGTCGGGAGCCAACTGAAGTGCACAAATGGTAATCACATGACTGAGGGGATGCTGCTGTGGTCATAAATGCGAGGACCGGTGGGAAGTTTACTTTTTCAACACTGCTGTAACTTTGAATGGTTGCTAAACAAGGCAGTTGCTAAGCGAGGTACACATACACACTCAGATCCATGTTGAGAAGAATGTCTGTCCCAGTAAGAACAGACTGAGATGCTCTGCTTGTTGCAACAGATCTCTGTCAATGTATTAACAGTCACCTAACCATGTTTGTTTCATCTCTTTTGACTCCACAAGGTATGGCAGAAAATCCATGAGTTTGTGCGAAAATAAATCTGAACTTTCAAGGTTGGAAACATCAAACAACCGGAACATGAGCCCCAGCACCAGGCAGAAAAGAGGTAGGCTGTGCAGAAGACCCTCTTGTTGAAAGGCTAGAAGACAAGGGGTCATGGGGCAGAGGCGCTTGGGCTGTTGGGCTATCAAAATAGGAATTAATACAGTGAAATTGTTGACTCTGTCTTTCTCAGCGACTTCCCTGTTATAGGCCTTGTATTCAGTTGGGACACAACTCATATGGGCAATTGGAACATGGAAAGGATCAACTTTGATTTTTTAAAAAAAGCTTTGATATAAAGCCTCAATAGAAAGAAGACATTGAGACCCTAAAAAAGAGTGCAGAGAAGAGCAACGAAGATGATTAGGGGACTGGAGGCTAAAACATATGAGGAACAATTGCAGGAATTGGGTATGGCTTGTCTAGAGAAAAGAAGGAATAGGGGGTGACATGATAGCAGTCTTCCAATATCTCAGGGGTTGCCACAAAGAAGAGGGGGTCAGCCTATTGTCCAGAGCACCAGAAGGCAGGACAAAAAGCAACGGATGGAAACTAATCAAGGAGAGAACCAATCTAGAACTAAGGATAAATTTCCTGATAGTTAGAACAAATAATCAGTGGAATGACTTGCCTCCAGAAGTTGTGGGTGGTCCATCATTGGAAGCTTTTAAGTAGAGATTGGGCAGCCATTTGTCTGAAATGGTACAGAGTCTCTTGCTTGAGCAAGGGGCTAGACTAGAAGACCTCTAAGGTCCCTTCCAACTCTGTTATTTTGTATTCTGTACTGATCTCTCCTCGTATGATGTGCTGAATGCTTAAGCTGGCTAAGGATAGGGGAATCCGGTGATGCAGTGATCAATATCTGTAGGCAGGTACAGCACAATTTTTGTATTATCTGCAACTTGACTACTTGCTGAAGATGGAATATGGGGCCTTTGGTATGAAAAGCAGGCACCAAGAGTGGAGATCACCCAAGAGTGATTGATTGATGATAGGCCATCATCGTGTTTACTCTTAGCAACCACACAGATATTCTCCTGGTGATCGTTTCCTAAGCCAGACTGGCAGTTCTTAGCCTGATTGAATAATTACTAAAATAATTTTAAAATGGAAATTTAAGAGTGATGGAGAACATGGCAACATCACCATCCCTGGAGAGAGTTTAGCTTTCTGGTTTGAGATATGAGAGATTGCAGAGGAAAAAAAATGCTGATAACTTTATTCTAGGAGAGGCTGTTGTGATCTAAGCATCAGCCAAGATTGTACAGTGCCACTCAGACTGAAGCGATCACCAATTGCTAATGTAAACAGCCAATTGAGAAAAATATGAAGCTATCCACTGCTGTCAGCTATTGATTTTGTAGATTGTATGACTCCCCCACAGAATGTTTTTCCCAGTGAAGTAAATACACAGCGCACTCTTGAGTTGCTTGGTTGCTGTTGTATACTTCAGCTGAAAATGAAGCCTGAATAGGAAATTACTTTCTTGATTTCAATCGCTTCCTCTCTGGGCTGTGGTGATGATGGGTGATATTCTGTCTGCCTGATTGGGGAATCTCTCTGCTTGTTGATCCCCTATTACAGGGCTCTTCAAACCTGGCCCTTTTATGACTTGTGGACTTCAACTCCCAGAATTCCTCAGCCAGGCATGCTGGCTGAGGAATTCTGGGAGTTGAAGTCCACAAGTCATAAAAGGGCCAAGGTTGAAGACTCCTGTCATATTAGGAGAGCAAGTACCAGTCGCTTTACTTTAAGAGGTGGCCTTAGAATGGGATTTGTAATATAGACCTTTTGTGCTAGCCCAGCTGCTGATCTGCCCTTGTACTTGGCTGGGTGGGTGGATGGATGGATGGATGGAAGATTAGCAGAACTTTTGTCAATTTTACCTGGATGATATTAATAGACAAAAGATCCATCGTTTCACCATTCTAACATAAACAAAAAACCCTCAAGACGTCCACCAGTGACAAGGAAAACAACAACTGCAACTATAACAATCACTGAGGTTCATCCTCAACATTCTTTCAGAAGAGGCAGCCAGCCTAGCAGCCCAGAATACATCACCATGGAGGGCAGCAACTGGTGACACAAGGGAGAAAGCATGTCTACCACAATGTAGATTTGCCACCTGGAGAGGACACATTGCTTCTACCTCACCAGGTCAAAAAAACCCGCTATCTCTGATGCACAACAGGAAGAGAGGAAGGTTATTTTTGCCGTAGGCCTAGTGGCAGGTAAAGGCAGTTAGGCTAGTGGCCTTGGGAAACAGTTGATCTGAACTCACGCTGGGACAACCTGTTCAGGCAGATCCGCCTGGAGTCAATTTCATTAAGCTAAAACATCCTCTAAATCAGGTGTGTCCAACCTTGGCAGCTTTAAGACATGCGGACCTCAAACTCCCAGAATTCTCCAGCCAGGATGGATGGCTGGCTGGGGAATTCTGGGAATTGAAGTCCACGTGTCTTAAAGTTGCCAAGGTTGGAGACCCCTGTTCTAAATGGGAAAATAGGAGTATCTTTTTCAGGTCTCCCAGCTCCTCATCTTGAAAGTCTAGAAAGCTGCGGTTAGAACAAAATGAAACAGCAGAACCCAGCTAGATAGCTTCTTCCCTAACTTTTCATGGGCTTCAGTTGGACTCTTTTTTTTACAAATACTGTATAACTAACAAGCAAGTCCTGGAGCGCATAACACCAGACATGTCACCAGGAGGCAAAATCACAGAACCGCGTTTCACTAACTTTGACCATGTCATACTGGGGAATTCACCGGAGAAAGCAATTATGTTGGGAAGAGTTAGCGATAATAGGAAACCAGGCTGTCCAAGAACATGGTGGCTGGATACCATCAAAGCTGACACCAGCCAGAACATAGACAAGCTCAAAGAAGTAGTGCAAAATCAGAAGAGGTGCAGAAATCTGGCCCACGGAATCGCCAAGAGTTGGACACGACTGAATGGATAACATTACCACAGCATCTCTTGTGCACCCCCTGCTGGCTGAGGAGAAATTCTACTATGGTTTAATGTTAAGTCTTTTCAATCACCACCTAACACAAGGATCCCCACCCACCCCCACCCCGTTCGTGGATTGGTCCGGGCCATGGCCTACCAGCAACCGGGCCGTGCAAACAAGTGAAGCCCCATTCACTGGATGGAAGCAGCACACGAAACCATGCCCCCTCTGGTCCACGGAAAAAACTCTCTCCACAGAACCGGTCCCTGGTGCTCAAAAGGTTGGGGGCCTCTGACCTACGGCACGCCTGCTCATATTTCAGCAATAGAAATGGGGATATATATTTCCCAGAATCCGGTGCACAAACATTTCTGCCCTTCCTTTTCCTTACCCAATGCATCTTTCAGCTCCTGTATAATTCCAGCCAAATAAGCCATCCAGACAAGGATATATTTCATGATGCTTATAGAAGGACAGAAAATCTTAACATCTCCCAGTTCCAGGAGAGGTTTCAAGGACCACATTCCAGTTGAGATGGGGACAAAGTTAAAAGTGATCAGAACAAGAATTTAAAAATAAAAAGACTATCGAAGTTAGCAGAGGCATCAGTTGCTTGTGTCTTTCTACTGTGTCTCCTCTGAAGTAAGCAAGGGCCAGACATTTGGAGGAACAGTATGAAACTGAACAAAGTAAATTTATTCCTTTCACCTGTTTTGGAATCTGGTATTCTTTAGGAAGGGTTTTCTGGCATGATTGCAACTCTCCTTGGTAAATACATCAGAAGCGAGAAACAAATAGTTTGTACCGGAGTGACTCAGTTTGCAGGTGTGAAATGAGGATAAACAAGATTGTTGGGGCTTTTTTTAGAATGATGATTACTAGGTACATGAGAATAATAGCGAGCCTGGGATGAGTTGCCTAAGTGACATTATTGAATTCCTTCCATCCTTCAGAAACTCTTGTCTTAATTGTATGATGAATACCGAATAGCTAAATTGGTTTGGCAGGACTAATCTCATTGTTTGACCCTCAACAAGCTAAAGCAGGATTTTTAGATATAAAAGCTTATATCTTATAACAGGAAAACCTTTTTCCTTTTTCCTTCCTTCCTATTTCTAATCTGGAGTACATGTGTCATTGAAGAGGAGTCAGTAGAACCAGGGATTTTTTTGTCATAGAATGCCCAGAACGGAGTTCCGGCACCTTTTTTGGATGGAACCTTGTAGGATAGGCAAGGTGGGTTGTATGAGGTGTGTGAGTTCCGGCATCTTTTTTTTTTTAACAAAAAAAGCACCGATAGAGCAAATTAACAGAAAAACACAGCAACAAAGCCATGTTACTTTGAAGACGAGAAGGACAAGGGGTGACACGATAGCAGTGTTCCAATATCTCAGGGGCTGCCACAAAGAAGAGGGAGTTGTTGTGATTCCGTGCCAGCCTGTGCTCCCACCAGCTGAGTCGGAGGAATCTGAGGAGGAGGTGGAGGAGGCATTGGAAGGGCCATCAGAGCCAGAGGGAGGCTCTGATGAAGTACAGGACTCACAGTTGGATGCAGAGCCTGGGCCCTCCAGTCGTGTTTCTGAAGAAGCTCAGCTGTGTGAGGAGCATGAGTCAGACTTGGAAGAATCACAACTGACGGACTTGCTAATTGACGCATGCAGACGGCGTCAATTAGCAAGAGTAAATCAACAGAGATCAATGAGGCACCTCCAAAGTAAGAAGAAACAGCAAGGAGAGGCACCGCCTTAGGACTGCTAAATAAAGGGAGGAGGTGTGGGTGGTGCTGGTTGCTGAAGGCAACCGTTTGAAAACTGCGTCTTGTAATCTTGGTCTGTGACTTTTCTTGTGACTTTGCGTCTGCTTTTCATCGTGTTCTTTTGGACTTGAGTTTTCTGTATTTGACAGGTTTGTCAACAAAATTAAAAAGGGGTTTTGTTTTTGTTTGCAAGTCTCCAGCCTATTGTAGTAGCAGGGTTTTTGTCCTTGTGCAGTTAACAAGGACGGCAATGGGATAGAACAGGAGTCAAGCTATTCTCCAAAGCGCCTGAAGGCAGGACAAGAAGCAATGGATGGAAACTCATCAAGAAGAGAAGCAACCTAGAACTAAGGAGAAACTTCCTGACAGTCAGAACAATTAACCAGTGGAATGACTTGCCTCCAGAAGTTGTGGATGCTCCAACACTGGAAGTTTTTAAGAAGAGACTGGACAGCCATTTGTCTGAAATGGTATAGGGTTTCCTGCCTGAGCATGGGGTTGGATTAGATGACCTCCAAGGTCCCTTCCAACTTTATTATTATTATTATTTCCTTAATTTTCTTTAATCTCAGTTTCAGTTCCTGCACTTAATCACTTTACAAAAAGTGAGGTGTTTAATTTTTTAATGTAATGAATTAAAGTCCAAACATGTTTAATTTTTTTCCAGAAACATATTTTTAACGTGCTCAAAGTTCAAATCCCTTCCTTTGAGTCTGGATTGCAAATTAATCTAGCCCTTGTCCAAGATACTGTGGGGTTTACTGAAGTTGTTGTGCATGCAAAACATGAATTTATTGGGGATAAAAAAAAATCTTGTTTGCTTCCCAGCTGACAAATTTGGCAGATTTAAGAAAGCTAATTGAGACCACCAGGGAAGCCTCTAGGCTGGGGTAGAAGTCAAAAAAAGTATCTCAGGAGGTGAAATTAATAGAAAACTTCCAAGAAAGGTGCCTAGAGAAGTCCATGTAGTAGTCCTCAGGAACTGAGCTCAACTCAAAGGAGACTTTTCTGTAAAATCGTTCGCCTTTGTGTTTTGTTATTTTTCTGCTAGCATTAGCACAACTACTAACTGAAACGTGTACTTTTTCTACTAGACCACGGTTGTCAAACTCGCAATGTCACGTGACGTGTCGCAGCGTATCATGACTTTTTTTCCATTGCCGGCAATGGGGTGGGCACGGTTTTGCCATGACACATCCGGCCGCGGGCTGGCAGTTTGATACCCCTGCACTAGACTAACATTATGTTCAACAAAATGCTTTGTATTTGTTATTTTAAGCGATCTTTAATAACATTTTGGGAGGGTGCAGTGGCCTAGTGGTTAAAATGCTTGTTGACTGGAAGGTTGGAGACCCAAGTAGTGCACGATTGGGTGAGCTCCCGTTACTTGCTCTACCTCCAGCCAACATAGCAGTTCGAAAGCATGCAGATGCGAGTAGATAAATAGGTACCACTTCGGTGGAAAGGTACCAGCATTCTGTGTACCTTTGCCGTATAGTCATGCTGGCCATATGACCACGGAAGTGTCTTCACTGGCTCCCTTGGCTCGGAAACAGAGATGAGCATTGCCCCCCCCCCCTCAGAGTTGGATTTGACTGGACAGGGGAAACCTTTACCTTTAAGAACATTTCACTATTTTTGAGAAAACTGTTGTTGTTCCAGTCTGCCATGTTTGTTTTCTTAAGCTGAAAAGTTATTCTCATATTTAGTAAATGAATGGGTGCTGCGGAAGTCCTGTCACAGGACTATTGTCAGCCAGCAGCTTCGACTACATTGTGAAGATTCAATATTCATGCCTTTTTTGTTCCACTAGTGGTCCTCTTTAAACCAAAAACTCTCGTATACAAACTAACAATAATTGCGTGACGGCTGCCGTGTAAAACCTGACTGCATGTAATTCCCATGTCCGCACTGGGATATTTTGTGGGCACGGACGTTCGCTTTTTTTTAAATTACTTTGCACTGAGTTGTCCTTTGAAGATTGCAAATCCCCCCCCCTTTCCATTTTGCTCACTAACGAAGCCCAGCTACTAAAACCCATTATCCTGTGCATGAGAACACCAGTTTGGCTCAGCTGGTTTGACTCCTTGATTCCGCAGTTCCTTTCCTTCCTGATTCCCTGTTCCACAGCCATGGGCTCAAACTGCCCAGCCGTTCTCGGTCTCTTCCCTGGCTTCCTCAAGCTTGAACCTTGGGCTGTCTTCCTGAGCTGCCAGATTAACCCCTTCTGCCTTTCCTTCTCTCCTCCTTCTGCCTTCTCTCCTAGCCGATTCTTCCACCAGCCTTAACCTTGAGCGCTCAGCTCTTGCTCGGAAGCGGTTTACATTGCAAGGGCTTTCCAACCGCAGAGCTCTACCCAAAGGTAAAACGCCTCTCCAGCTGTCTCCATTCCATTCTGCCATCCGCCATCACCGCTGTGGCTTCATTCCCACATTGTTTGGTTTGTCTCATGCCCACATCCCTTCGTGCACTGCAGTAAGGCTTTCTTTCCGACAGCCATCTCTTCCGTTTTGGCTGGCTGTGCATCCGTGCCTTTCACAGCAGGCTGATACACATGCACGGATCCAACAAGGAGTGTTTCCCCATGCGGGCAGGTAAGCAGTGGAAAAGCTACACCCATTTCAAGCCTGGAATGAAATCAAGACCCCTTTTAGACAATACAGGTAGTCCTCGACTTACAACAGTTTGTTTAGTGACCATTCAAAGTTACTACAGCACTGAAAAAAGTGACTTATGACCGTTTTTCACACTTACGACCCACTGCAGCATCCCCATGGTCACGTGATAAAAATTCAGACCCTTGGCAACTGGTTCATGATGGTTGCAGTGTCCTGGGGTCCTGTGATCCCCTTTTGTGATCCTCTGACAATGGGGAGGCCAGATTCACTTAACAACTGTGTTAGTAACCTAACAGCTGCAGTGATTCACTCAACAACTGAGGCAAAATTGACTGAATTGTTGGACTCAATTGTGACTGTAAGTCGAGGACTATCTGTATTTCTAAAAGGAGTGAAATATGGAGAAATGGACTTCCTGGATGAGCTTAGCTGTAGATAGGCCTCCAGCCGAGACAGTGAACAATATTCTCCGTTCAGTGTAAGGCAACTAAAGGAAGCAGATGTCGTCTGCTCCACTTGTAGACTGTGTTGTTACAATATGTCTTCTTGAATTGTAAAGCTTTGTAAGTCAGGGGTCCCCAACCCCTAGGCCAGGGATAGGCAACCTTGGCTCTTTTATGACTTGTGGACTTCAACTCCCAGAATTCCTGAGCCAGCATGGCTCAGCTTGGAAACCTCTCCCTTTCCCCTCAGCATGGCTGGCTCAGGAATTCTGGGAGTTGAAGTCCACGAGTCATAAAAGAGCCAAGGTTGCCTACCCCTGCCCATTCGGAACCGGGCTGTGCAAGGGGCAGGTGCTCGTGCTTGAAGCTCTACTTGTGCGAATGACGGGCACGCATAGAACCATCCCTTCTTACCCCACCCCTCCCGCCAGTCCACCAAGCTGGAAAGGTTGGGGACCACTGTTGTAAGTCACATCTCTATATGTAACATTGGAGAGCCAGAAAGTCTCATATAGCAAAGTCTCATATGACATGATAGCAGAGTTCCAATATCTCAGGGGCTGCCACAAAGAAGAGGGGGTGAAGCTATTCTCCAAAGCACCTGAAGGCAGGACAAGAAGCAACGGATGGAAACTAATCAAGGAGAGAAGCAACCTAGAACTAAGGAGAAATTTTCTGACAGAACAATTAACTTACCTCCAGAAGTTGTGAGTGCTCCAACACTGGAAGTTTTTAAGAAGAGCCATTTGTCTGAAATGGTATAGGGTTTCCTTTCTGAGTGGGCGGTTGGACTAGATGGCCTCCAAGGTCCCTTCTATTATGATGATGATGATGATGATGATGATGATTGTTATTATCTGTTCATTGCTGGCTATGACCTAATACTGAGATTGATATGAATTTGAACTAGTACAGAACGAGAACCACTAGAAGTTACAACTAAGACTTGATGAGAGAAATTCTAGGATTAGAATAGAGCAACTGAAGAATATAGTTATATTTTCAAACAATAGGAAACAATAGAAATGGAGGGGAACTGGGCTGTATCTTCGAAGTACTCGCAACTTCTTAGAGACAAGAGAACATCCGGATTAAAATCAGTAAAGGAATTAATAAAAAAAAAAACCCTGTTATTGGTGTTTACTAATGTCCAACTAACCAAGAAGAGGATTTAATGGAAGCTTTCCAGCAGCAAAAGAGATATAATTCAAAGTGTAACATAGCAATGATAGGAGATATTGTATTACTTCAACAGCTGCTAGAAAATAAACCTTCCAAATATGGTCCTTTCAGGATATTCCTGACTGTCTCGCCAACATCTTTTTTCTTCAAAGATGGAGGAGATACAAGAGACCTGGCTATTTTTGATTTGGGACTAATCGATAGAGAATATTAAAGATGAAGAAATGAAAATAGCAGGAACATTGAGAGGGCAACCATATAAAGCTGAAATTCTTAAGTGGAACGAAAACTAAAATTAAGTGTGGTTGAAAAACTCTAATTTGGACTTCACAAAATGGATTATAATAAATTCTGACAATTCATTAAGCAGAAAGAGCTAATAGGAGAATATACACAAGATACTCTGTATTCAGACAACACATTTAACTTGGTTATAATTTAGAAATACATTAACCCATAAACTTACCAAACAGTTTGGATTTGCATGATGAATTAAGCCCTCCACCACTTATAAACTAACTACGGCTGAGAACCAAGCATGTGTTCGCTAGATTTTTTTATCAATTATCTTATGGAAACATTACCATATCTGGGCTGTAAAACTCTATATAACCACTAGATGGCAGCAACTAATTCCACATTTAAGGAGCTCATTGCTACCTGTTAGTGAGATTCTGGCGTATTGCAGCTAAGGTTTAGTTGTTCTAGTGAACACTTTTATAGGCAATAAAATGTGTCTTTATTAGTGATTTGGCATCACAGCAATTGGTGGAGATGCTATAAGATATTGTGAATCAAAAATGAGGAAAATTCTACTTGAAGCCCACATCATCCGAAGGGCACGAAGGCTGGGCAGATTTTCTTTCAATTTATTTATTCCTTTTTGCATGTTTTTACCTCATCTTTAACCTGCATCTATCTGCTCTCCCAGATCCAGACTCTAAAGAGAGAGATGTTCCCCGTCGCTTTTCCTTAGCTTCCTCCATCAACAACACAACTAACACATCTTCTCTAACCAAAGGTATGGACACACTAACCCGTTAGCTGCTTAACTTCCTCTACATACATTGCTGCAAATACTGTGAAAATTATAAGCAGAGCCAGTGTCCCGCCTTGTAAGGCAGAGAAATGGGTTACTGTAGTAGCAAGAGTTTTATTTCCTGACAGTGAGAACAATTAACCAGTGGAACAACCTGCCTCCAGAAGTGGTGAATGGTCCAACACTGGAAGTTTTTAAGAAGAGATTGGACAGCCATTTGTCCGAAATGGTATAGGGTTTCCTGCCTGAGCAGGGGGTTGGACTAGATGACCCCCAAGGTCCCTTCCAACCTTATTATTGTTATTGTTATTTATTATTATTATTATTATTATTATTATTATTATTATTATTATTACTACTACTACTATTACTTGGGGACCCCTGCATTAAATGATTCAGGTGCAGAAGACCAAGTCAGGATGGGGAGAAAGCTGGCAGTTTATGGGAGTCATTGGGTGGGTATAAAGTCTCCTGCCTTGAGCAGGGGGTTGGACTAGATGACCTCCAAGGTCTCTTCCAACTCTGTTGTTGTTGTTGTTATCTTTTATTCATTAGACATGAATCTCAGTCAACTGAACATTCAAATTTAATAATAATAATAATATAATAATAATAATAATGATAATGGCATAACACTGCCAACTGTGTAGTTGCACCAGCAGATTAATACTCCAATGAAGCAACTCTATTTGCTAAACAACTAGTCTTTGACTTACAACTACAACCGGAACCAGATTATTTTGTTGCTAAGCATGACGCTTGTTAAGTGAGCTGTGTCCTTTTTGCCACAGTTGTCCCAAAGATGCTTTTTTTTTCACGAGACAACTGGACTGTCTTCTTTTTCTTTGAAGACCTTTCACTTCTCACCCAAGACAGCAAAGTCCACATTTTGGACAGGGAGGACCGCTGGTTTGAAAAGGGTCAAACAGGTCATCTATTCTGTGTCAAAACTGAACAGACCTCCCTCAACAGAGGGGGAGGGATACGATATCATTGATCTCCAGCCTACAACTCCTTTAAGCAGTTCCAAGAAGGCTCCACACCCATTTGCACCACTCAGGTGACCCTGAGGACACACCTCCAAGTGGCCTCAACGACTCTTTCAAAGAATGCAAATAACTAGCTGTCTGCAAGGAGTATAAATCCTTCCATTCCCCACCATCCAGTCAGAGCTGATGAAGCTTCTTGGATGAGAAGCGAAACGTCTTCAGAGGAAAACAAGAAAGTCCAGTTGCCTCCTAAAAAAAGCATCTGTGGGACAACCATGACCTGGATGACGGGAGAATCTCCATATAGACATTTTACCCCAGTTATTAAGTGAATCGCTGCAATGTGGTTGTTAAGCAAATCTGACTTTCCCCATTGGCTTGCTTCTGGGAAGCCTCCTAAAACGGTCACAAATAGCAACCACACGACTGACCGTTGTAAACACATGCCTGTTGCCAAGTGTCCGAATTTTGATCACATGACCGTGGGAATGCTCTGGTAGTTGTAAATGCAAGGTTGCATGTCGCTTCTTACTATGTGTTTTAACGTCGAACGGTCACTGAACAAATGGATGTAAGTCGAGGACTACCTGTAATGCTGTGATATGATCTTCCGATACGAATCAAGTCTGGGAGAAAAGAGAGCAACTCTTTGATTTTGATGCAGAATCCTGTATTTGCACAGTGTTGATTGGTTGGGTCTTATGACAGTCGTAAGAGTACAGAGAAGAGCAACAAAGATGATTAGGGGACTGGAGGCTAAAACATATAAGGAACGGTTGCTAGAATTGGGTATGTCTAGTTTAACGAAGAGAAGGACGAGGGGGGACATGATAGCAGTATTCCAGTATCTCAGGGGCTGCCACAAAGAAGAGGGAGTCAAGCTATTTTCCAAAGCCCCTGAAGGCAAGACAAGAAGCAACAGGTGGAAACTAATCAAGGAGAGAAGCAACCTAGAACTGAGGAGAAACTTCCTGACAGTGAGAACAATTAACCAGTGGAACAGCCTGCCTCCAGAAGCAGTAAATGCTCCAACACTGAAAGTTTTTAAGAAGAGACTGGACAGCCACTTGTCCGAAATGGTGTAAGGTTTCCTGCCCGAGCAGGGGGTTGGACTAGATGACCTCCAAGGTCCCTTTCAACTTTACTACTATTACTATTACTATAATGCTTCCTCCTCCAGAACTCAGCTTTGCAAATGGTTGATCCGTTTTCTATGCCACTCCCGCCTCTTGTGATATGTCAGTCAGTTAGAAAAGCCAAAGGAAAGTGGCACCGTAAGCCTACCAATTAATATTCTAGATACACAGAAAGGCAATGAAGCTACAGTATTACAATCCAGCTTTGTAATACTGTATGGAAAACCTTTGGATTTCCAAAATATTAGTTTCTCCTGGAAACCTATGATTCAGTTTCTATCATGATATTCAGCCTGTTATCAATGCTTAACTGAGTTTAATGGGTCTCTGAAGTTAAGTGGGGTCAGCCTGGTTAACCCTTGGATGGGAAAGTTCCAGAAAACACCAGGGCTGTTAGCTAGACTGGGAAATAAAAAACGCATCCTAGAACAGATATGTCAAACACAAGACCCGCAGGACTCAGCAGCCCGCGCACCACAGGTGGGTCCGAGCACCGCAACCACTGGGCCGGCTCTCCAACACCAGGTGGAGGCAGAGGCGTGGGGGGAGGCACGCGATCCAGCCTGCTGGATGCACCTGGCGGCTGTGCAGCCTTCTTCCCCATCCCAGCCATGGTAGCAAAGACAGATGGGGCTGTGGCTATCCGGCCCAGCCTGTCTCTGCCATACCACAGCCCCTTGCATGCTCAGCCCCCGTTGTCCAACCTCTTCTTCCAGCGAGCGCCCGGGGAGCTCAAGGGCCGACCAGGGCATCTGCTGCTGTCCAGGGGCTCCCCGCGTGGTCCGAGAGGGTTGGCGAGGCTCCTCCAGTGGATCAGACCCCAGCACCATCTTGGTCATGACTCCCATCTCCAGACAACCCTGGATCCCCCCCCAGGCCCCCAGGCGCCCCCCAACACAGGCGATGTCAAGCTGGCCACGCCCATCCAGTCGGCTGTGACCTTCCGGCCACACCCACCCGGTTTTTTTCAGAAGAGTTGCTGAGATAATTGCATGAAATTACCAGGTGTGAGATGGATGCAGTTAACCAAGAGCTGAGTTTGACTTAAGGACATCTTTACCATCTTAGGTTATATCTGATTAGAAACATGATAATGCAATATATTATATGTGAACAAACTTTAATGCAGGGGTCCTCAAACTTGGCCCTTTTATGAGTTGTGGACTTCAACTCCCAGAATTCCTCAGCCAGGCACGCTGGCTGAGGAATTCTGGGAGTTGAAGTCCACAAGTCATAAAAGGGCCAAGTTTGAAGACCCCTGCTTTAATGGCTAAGGGGAAAAAAAAACAACTAAGGGGAAATGTAATATTTGTCAATACAAAATGTGTTCTTACAGTCAACATAATAGTAGAGGCCCTGTTGTCCTACCCATCTTTAGTTTCAGTTGTCTACCATCAAAGAGAATACAGGGACAGAGTTTCACTGTTAGTTGATTAAAGTTTCATGCAAACAGAAACTTATATATATGGGCACGAAATGTAATAATTCTTAAAACATTAAGACAGTGGTTCTCAACCTTTCTAATGCCGTGACCCCATAATACAGTTCCCCATGTTGTGGTGACCCCCAAGTGGGTGTGGCCACCAATAAGAGGGATTAGGACAGCTAGGGAAAAGGGAAAAAAATGGCGGACAGCATGGTTTGGTGACCCCCGTGAAATGGTCATTCGACCCCAAATGGGGTCCCGACCCACTGGTTGAGAACCACTGCATTAAGAGAAGAGATCTAGAGCAGGGCTTTTCAACCTTTCACCCATTGTACCACTTTTAGGATATGGCAACATCCAAGTACCACCAGTCGCCTAGCAAGGTGTGAAAAACTTGATGACCAAAAAAAAAAAAAAAAAGGAAAAAAGTGATAAAGTACAGGTAGTCCTCGACTTACAACAGTTCACTTAGTGACTGTTCGAAGTTACAATGGCACTGGAAAAAAGTGCCCCCCAAGCCATAGCCGAGCAAGACACCTGCCTGCCCACCCGGTGGCGCTCTTCCTCCTGTCCAAGGCTTTCATTGTTGTGAGCATTTCTGTTGAGGATTGGCATCGGGGGTGGGGTTGGGGGGTGTTTGGTTTTTATTCCCCCCGTCTGCTGGGTGGTTGCAGCAGGTTCTGGTCACTTCACATGACCCTGGGACACTGTGACCGTCATAAATATGAATCAGTTGCCAAGCATCTGAATGTAAATCACAAGACCCTGGAGATGCTGCAACATTCCAGCTGATCGACGCTTCTTCTGGGCTCAGCAGAAGCACCAGGATCAGTGCTGCTTTTCAGCTGATTGGTGCTTCTTCAGGGCTCAGCAGAAGCACCAGGATCAGCACCGAGCTCCAGCTGGAGCCTGGCACTTCCGCTGAGCCCTGACAGCCCCAAAGAAGCGCCGATCAGCTGGAAAGTGGCACTGATCCTGGCGCTTCTGCTGAGCCTGGCAGCCCTGCAGCTCCATCCATCTCTCACTCAGGCTTGTGTGGTGCTGCCACTGGTTCAGCTCATTCCCCTCCCCTGCTCCCACTTTTCTAGGATGGTTGCGTACCACCTGCCAGGTGCCAATGTACCACAAGTGGTACCCGTACCACTGGTTGAAAAGCCCTGATCTAGAGATCTGGGCCCAAGTCCCTTGGTAGGAATCCTATAGTTCTTTTGATAAGCAGAAATAATTTATAAAAACAAGCCACTGAGTGGTTTGTTGCTGCTCTCACAAAATATTTCTTCCATCGACTGCTAAACCCTTTGCCATGCCAAGCGAGCAGGTCTGGCATCTAACTGTATTTCCATTCTGTCTCTCTGCAAATTTCACACAGGTCCCCTTGTTCCTGGGGTTAAAGTCAAGAGGCATGAAATCAAAAGTGACCCAACTCCTCTAGGTTTTGAAGGTACAGCTCCTGAGTTCATGCATGCATGCTGTTGACTTGTAGATTGTCCTTTCTCACATCACCACTAACATTTCAAACCATTCTCTGAAACACCGTATTGGATGAGATTTGTTGATTGTCAGTTGATGTGTTTTACCTGTTGTATCTATCGCTGAAGACTCAAAGGTGTTTTCTCAAGAGTGCAGAGAAGAACAACAAAGATGATCAGGGGACTGGAGGCTAAAACATATAAGGAACAGCTGCTGGAATTGGGTATGTCTAGTTTAATGAAGAGAAGGACGAGGGTGGACATGATAGCAGTGTTCCAATATCTCAGGGGTTGCCACAAAGAAGAGGGAGTCAATCTATTCTCCAAAGGACCTGAAGGCAGGACAAGAAGCAATGGGTGGAAACTGATCAAAGAGAGAAGCAACCTAGAACTAAGGATAAATGTCCTGAAAGTTAGAACAATTAACCAGTGGAACAACCTGCCTCCAGAAGTTGTGAATGCTCCAACACTGGAAATTTTTAAGAAGAGACTGGACAACCATTTGTCTGAAATGGTATAGAGTTTCCTGCCTGATCAGGGGGTTGGACTAGAAGATCTCCAAGGTCCCTTCCCACAACAACAACAACTTCTTCTTCTTCTTCTTCTTCTTCTTCTTCTTCTTCTTCTTCTTCTTCTTCTTCTTCTTCTTCTTCTTCTTATTATTATTATTATTATTATTATTATTATTATTATTATTATTATTATTATTATTATTATAATCATCCAACTGGACTTTCTTTGTTTTTCCCTAAGTGAGCATATCAATTAGTTAAATTTATGGGTTTTTTAAAAAAAGCAATCACATTTCTTCTTGTGCGGTCTCCATATCTCTCATTGTTTTGACATAAAACCCTGTAATGACATGATCAAAAGCAGCCTTAGCCTAAAAGAAATATCTACTTTTGTTCGTGGTTCAATTCATTCTACTTTTATCTGTTCCTAATCTTCTCCATCCGTCATATTTGAATGAATACAGCTCTGTCCTCATTTGTCTTTGAGATTGCTAACTCCTGGTGATTTTGACCGCGTGCTTCCCCTGTCTGATTTGAGTAGGGCCAATCTTTTTACCTGTGCTGTGGTTGATTAATGCTCATCTTGTTTAATTTGCTAGTCAGTAATCAGGCTACATGTGTTGGCAGTCTTTTGATTACATATCATCAGATATAAAACGGAAATAATTCTGAGGAACCTGATTGATTCTAAATGGTGCCCTATTGGACTGCACTTTTGGACTGCATGCTTTCCACATCCAAATAACATTGGCATCTAACCTCTGACATGCTCTATATTCTCTTTTAAAGCCAAAAATGTAAAATTACAGCATTCACTTAGCGTGGAAGAGCGTAGATCAGTGGTTCTCAACCTGTGGGTCGGGACCCCATTTGGGGTCGAATGACCATTTCACCGGGGTCGCCAAACCACGCTGTCCGCCATTTTTTTCCCTTTTCCCTAGCTGTCCTACTCCCTCTTATTGGTGGCCACACCCACTTGGGGGTCACCACAACATGGGGAACTGTATTATGGGGTCACGGCATTAGAAAGGTTGAGAACCACTGGCGTAGATATAAAATTACTTTCGGCATAGGAGAGTTTTAATATCACTACTCCCTCTAGTGGTAGGAAAGTTCTGCTGGTGACACCTCAAGTTATCCATGAAAATGTCAAGTGCCTTTCTCAAGTCTGTCCCTCTAGAACAGTGGTTCTCAACCTTTTTAATGCCGTGACCCCCAACCGATCATAAGTTGAGGACTACTCAACCAGTCGTAAGTCGAGGACTACTCAACTGGTGCAGCACCGTTTGCAGAATGGGACTTTTGGCGGGCTCAGCAGGGCAGAGACAGCTTGGACAATTCCTATTGGCTTTTGAAAGCCAATAGAATTAGACTCTATTCAAGAGAGTCTATTCTATTGGCTTTCAAAAGCCAATAGAATAAAAGGGAGTAGCACAGCTAAGGAAAAGGGAAAAAAATGGCAGACAGCCTTGTTTGGCGACCCCCTTGAAATGGTTGTTCGACCCCAAATGGGGTCCCGACCCACAGGTTGAGAACCACTGCTCTAGAATCTCAGTGTTTCTCAACCTTGACAATTTTAAGGCATGTGGACTTCAACTCCCAGAATTCAACAGCCAGCAATGCTGGCTGTGGAATTCTGGGAGTTGAAGTCCACATGCCTTAAAATTGTCAAGGTTGAGAAACACTGCTCTAGATTTTTTGCGACGCCTGGCCTCTCCGTAGTTTGACTTAGCCATGGCACCATTTCCAGACAAGAGGAGTAAGTAGTCCTGAAGTTGCCTGTTTTCCTTAACACAATCTTTGAAATTTGTCAAGGAAGGTTTGCATGCTCACCATTTCATCTTTTAAGATGGATGCCAACCAGCATTTTTAAAAGTATAGAATACTCTGCTTCCTATCCCAGATGCCTTTGAAAACACCTTCTTGGCTCAAGCTAACTCCAACGCTGTTTCCTCTACAAGAATGGTACCCAGATCAGCTTCACAGACAGGTAAAAAGAAATCAGAGTATTCTTTTTAAGATCAGATGTGCATGCTATTAAGAACATCTTTGGTGTGTGGGGGGGGGGAAGATCTGGTACAGAGGAAATTTATCTGGGTTAGCCCCATGAAATGGACTGGAACTCGTTTACACAAGAAGAAGCCTTCGTTTCTTAGATGTGCTCTCAGCACTTGACGGGGGTTGTGCCAGAAGCCTCCAGATTGATTAAAGCATGAAAATCATTTTTATTTCCTATTGACCATCTAAACTCTCTTTTCTACCATCGACTTCAGTTGTATTCTATTTATCCTTCCTTTTTTTTCTCTCCCCACTTTGAAAATCATAAACTCTTCAGAGTGTTGATTTATCTGTGTCGCTTCATGAGTCCAGTTGATTCCTGGTGACTTCATGAATTCCATGCAGTTTTCTTGACAATGCTGTTGAAATAGTTTGCTATTGTTTTCTTCTGGAATGTTTTTTTCTAACTTCCCAGTGTTGCTCACAGCCTCTGGGATCCTCTGAGGTCTCCCATCCAAATATTAACAACTGGCTAAACCCAAGAAAGTTCAAGCAGAGGTTGTCATTTTCAGAATACACCTCATGCATTGCTGATATTCTCATTATGCTGTCATGATTAAAAGACGCCAGTTGCTTGAGTCCTACCACCATGAGTCGGAGTGAGCTCCCATCACTTGCCTGAGCTTCTGCCAACCTAGCAGTTTGAAAGCATGTAAATGCAAGTAGATAAATAGGTACCACTTCAGTGGGAAGATAACAGTGTTCTGTATTCCACCATATGCTTTGTGCTGCAGCATGATGATATGCTAGCCACATGACTGCGGAAATGTCTGAACAGTGCTGGCTCAATGGCTTAAAGAAACAGAGATGAGAACTGCCCCCTAAAGTTGGCTACGACTAGTGAAATAAAACCTACAGGGACACCTTTATGTTTTGTCACGATTATGACTTTCAGAAGAAATACCTGTTTTGATTCAGACACAAGGCCTTCAATAAGGTGATGTTCTCCAGGTGTGTTTAACTGCCTGACTGAGTCAATACAGGATGGGACACAACTCCACTTTTAAATCATCTCCTCTTCCAAAAATTCCTAAATATTATATGTCACATGTTTTAGAAGCTGGCTGACAAATCAACTGTCTAACTTTGATGAACTGGTGTTGGTTTTTTTTAAAAAAAAAAAATCTTCTAAACAAAAGCAACAAATTAGCACTATATAAGATCTCTACGTTCTCTATTATTTTTAAAGTGAAGAGGCTATTATGACATTTACCTTGCTATAATTTTGTTCTGCATCGCTTCTTTTCTTGTGTTCGTCTTTCTTTTCTTTCAGTTTTTAGTTCAGATAATCTTATAATTTGATGGCTAGAAATCAAACAGGTAATTAAAATGTGGTGTAAATTGTGGGAATATAAAATATATTTCAATGGGTTGTTTAAAAAAAAGTGAATTTATCCTTGGCGGAAAATGAACAGAATCTGTTCCCTTTTAATAAACTGGGATGCATTTTGTCACCTCAAGGCCTTCTGGCAATAGGAATTGTCTCCAAAGTTCTCCGTTGATTTGCATTCCAATGTTTTTTTGACATCTTTATCAAGAGAAAGATTCAGTTGGCTTCTTTCCATTTCCTTGACACATGAATAAACTTAATCTGCCACCTATATAATCTGTGAGGAAAAGGATTTGTATCGTTCACCAAAATAGCTGCTAAATCAATCTAGAAATAGTGCCCCTTGTTAACAATATTACTCAGGCGATAGGCAGTTTGAATTTTTTGTGAGTGCAAATGAGTCATAGCTTTCCTCCCACGAAAATGATATTATTTTGTGCTCCTCTGATTCTACAAGTAAGCCTTGAGTAAGACATCGTCACTTTGGATGCTTTTGTGCAAATGAGTGTGCAGACTAAGAATGCTGTGATTCAAAATGTTGGTTACTGGCAATCAACACACAGTATACCGTGTCAACAGACAGGCCTTCTTTTGCAGGGCTTCTCGGCTGTAGGATACACTTCCTAATCCTCTCCACCCATTGTTGGGAAAGATCACCCCCCCCCCCAAAAAAAACAGATCTTCCACTGAGATACTAATTTCTCTTATCTCAATGTTATAATTGAATTCTGATTTGAATTATATTAAGATTGGGTCAATTGATATTTTGTAGTGTATGGTGATTAAGGTGCTGGCCTAGAAACCTGGAGACTTGAGTTCTAGTCCTGCCTTAGGCATGAAAGCTGGCTGGGCGACTTTGGGCCAATCACCAGAAGACTGAGAGTTCTAGTCCCGCCTTTGGCATGTAAGCCAGCTGGGTGACTTTAGGCCAATCACCAGGAGACTGGGAGTTCTAGTCCCGCCTTTGGCATGTAAGCCAGCTGGGTGACTTTAGGCCAATCACCAGGAGACTGGGAGTTCTAGTCCCGCCTTTGGCATGTAAGCTAGCTGGGTGACTTTGGACCAATCATTAGGAGACTGGGAATTTCAGCCCCGCCTTGGACACAAAAGCCAGCTGGGTGACTTTAGGACAGTCACTTTCTCTCAGCCCAACCCACCTCACATGGTTATTGTGGGGAAAATAGGAGGCGGAACAAGTATCATACATTATACTTTAAGTTGCTTATAAAATAATAAAGGCAGGATTTTTAAAAAATCTAATAAATAAATAAACCCACCTTGGCTGTGGAAGAAACAGGCTAGAAATTAAGTCAGTCAATTATTTAAAAAAGGTGAAAAGCCAAAAAATGTCCACTGGGAAAGACATTTCACTTCCTTTTATGATAGAGAATACCTTATCCTCTGGATTCATCCCTTCCTGATTTGCATGGACAGAAGCTCTCATTTTTTTAATTGTTGGGTTTTAAGGCTTGTGCATCAGCCAGAGTCACTGCTGTGACACGGGCAACCATAGGAATTATTTCAGTAAAGAAAGAATCAAATTACTTTCATAAATGAATGCATATTATTAAGCACCCCTAGAGTCAGAGGAGAACGTTGGCTAATCTCGTTCATCAAGAATGGAAGAAATAAAAACAGGAATGTAGCCAGACTTAGACACTAAGGCTGAGCAGCACAGAAACCCCAGCAGCAACCCAAGAAGCTCTGAGCAACACAAGGCATGCAAGACTGATTTGGGGAATTGAATTTGGGGCTGCAGTTATCGTTATTTTTACAAGACTCCTTCTATCTTATCTAAAACACAACAGGAGACAATGCCAACTGTTGTGTTTTGTTTTTTAATGAAGGTTGGCCTAGCAGACAGATGCCATCGCTAGATACATTTGAAGACTTTGAAGCCATTCCATCCAGCACTGAGGACCTCTCAAACTCTTCAGATCTGGAGGAATACAGCCACCCTTCCAATGTAGGTAACATCCTTCTGACCGTCGCGCAAGGTCTAGACCAGGGGTCTTCAAACTTAGCAACTTTAAGACTTGTGGACTCAGCCCTAGTTGGCTGAGGAACTCTGGGAGTTGAAGTCCACAAGTCTTAAAGTTGCCAAGTTTGGAGACCCCAGATCTAGACATGTCAGAAAAACTAGTTTTGCACACTCAGTGCTACAGGGCTGTTTCCAAGATCATTTTGGGTTGGGTACTTCAGGGACTTTTATTAATAGAGGCAGTTCTCGCTTTCACTGGAAAAAGCAATTATGTTTGGAAGAGTTAGCGGTAAAAGGAAAGTAGGCCGCCAAAAAACACAGTGGTTGGACACCAGCAAATATTCTTATATAAGGTGACCAACATTTTTACAATAAAAAGGAGGACACAAATAAATTGAAGAAAAAAATATCGTAAAAGCTGGCCTGGCCCATGGAAGGTTGACCGCCCCCCGCCCATAGCCACCCTGCCAGCACCGCTGCCCTGCCGTGTAGAGCAGGTCCCACGGCTCCCAAAGCACCAGCCGCACCGGCTCCAGGGGGCATCCTGCTGTCGACACACCCCGCCTGCAGCCGCCCCGGCAGTACCTCTGCCCACCCTGCGCAGCCCCGTGTAGAGAGGGCCCCGCGGCTCCCACAGCACGGGGGGCAGCTGGCCGCTGCCGCCCCTCACACCCCCGCCACCCCTGCCTCTGGTGCCCACAGCCATTATTGCCCTAGCAGAGCCGAAGATCAAGAGAAACTGACCGCTCCAGTCTCCTCCAGGTATCTTCGGAACTAACTAGGAGATGGTGTCGTTGGGTAGCAGGGAGGGGTGCAAAGTTCCTGCCAATTCGCCTTTACTGCAGACAACTTACATGTGCAAAGTTTGCCGGCCGGGTGTTTTGGTGCGCTCAGCAGCAATTCCTATTGGCTTTCGAAAGCCAATAGGGGGAGTAGCACAGCTCATGCAAAAGTTGAAAAAAAAAACCATCCAAAAAAGGTGTCAGAACACCGTTCTGAGCGTTCTATGAGAAAAAAAAAGCCCTGCAGATTAGTCTTCAAATATCAAAAAGGAGGACATGTAGGAGGAAACTTTTTGAGGGAGGACAGAACTCACAAAAGGAGGACTGTCCTCCCTAAAGGAGGACGATTGGTCACCTTATTCTTATAGTCCCTTCTATTTTTCTTATATTAATGAACATTTGCAGTGCAACAATAAAATACCACTGGCTACTTTTGGGAATAATGATCTGTGGCTTGGTTTTATTCATTTTTAGGGATCAAATCTATACCGGGTAGAAGGAAGCTTTGACACCTGTTTCCCAGACTCTCTTACTTTGGAGGAGGGAGATCTAGTGGAGTTTATTCAAGAAGGAGAGAATGGGCAATGGTAAGTAAATGGCACACCTGCTCGTAGAATTTTTAAATCATAATTAAAAGGGAAAAAGTACTTTCCTCTGGGTTCTTGGCTGAATCTTGGAAAAAACACAAATTGAAAGAGAAGGTAGGAAGGAATGATTATTTTATCTGGAAGAAAAGTTTCTTTAATGATATTAGATGAATTTATCATTAATTTTGGACGTGTCTCTGAACATTTCCCAACCTCTGATTGCTTTCTGCAACAAGTATTTTTATGTGGACTAACTTTATAATCCTATATAACTCAGAAAGATTGCATGCTATACAGTACCAGCAGTGGGTGACGTGTTTAAAAAAAAAAGGAAATTGTTTTTTCTTCTTCTCTAAACTCAGGTTAGTAAAGAAGCTAGTTTCGGAAAAAACAGACTGGATACCTTCCAGTCTGTTACAACCAGCAGAAGCTGAAGCCAACAGCACTTGTAGAATCAGCAATTCAGGTAACCCATAGGAAAGTTTGAAAAGTTTTATATTTCTTATTTAATTGTGAGCACTCGACTTCCTATGCAGTAAAAAATTCTGGCATATTGTTTCTTGGGGAAGGCAGAACATTGGTGACTGGACTATTCTTATCATATTAATGTGCTTATTATCCCCAAACTGAGGGGATACATATAGGCACCTCAAATTAACAAACTAGTAGCAACATCTGTAAGCCACAGAGCTTTCCTCATTCATCCTCATCCAGGTCCCCTCAACAAAATTGCTTTTTGAAGCCAAATCCAAAATCTTAACCTGTCTTGCCATCTTCACTCAATAATCTATCGTTTTCAAATTCTACCTTCCAAGTTAATAGACCTAAAATGTCCTTCAGCTTTTTGGAGAAGTAAATTATGTTGGTAGACCTTTACTAATCATGAAGAACATGTAAGGATTTAAGAAAGGAAGGTACAGAACTCTTTCGCTGCAGGTGAGATACGAATGGGAGGGAAGAAAGAGGCAATGCGATGGAATATTAATGAAAAATGCAACTTTATGCAGGTAGTCCTTGACTTACAACTGCAGGCCACTTTAGCTGACTGTGTTCAGCAGGTCAGCGGTTCAAATCTCACCGGCTCAAGGTTGACTCAGCCTTCCATCCTTCCGGGGTAGGTAAAATGAGGACCCAGATTGTTGGGGGCAATGTAAATATATATATATACATTGCTTACTGGTGTACACCGCTTAGAGAGTGCTTGCATTTAAAGCGGTATATAAGTCTCATAAATAAATAAATTCATTTAATGAAACGAACAGCACTGAAAAAAGTGACTTATGATCATTTCCCAGCCTTATGACCTTTACAGCAAGCCCATGGCCATGTGATCAGAATTCAGATGCTTGGCAACAGGTTCATATTTACGACTATTGCAGTGTCCTGGGATCATGCGATCCCCTTTTGTGACTTTCTACAAAATCAGTCGGGAAGCTAGATTCACTAAACAACTGTGTTACCAACTTAACAGCTGCAGTGATTCACTTAACAAAATTGACAAGAAAGGTCATACAATGGGGCAAAGCCCACTTAACAACTGTCTGACTCAGCAACATAATTTTTGAGCTCAGTTGTGGTTGTAAGTCAAGGACTACCTGTCTTGTGAGCGTCTTTCAGTTGAAGAAGAATTTCAAGATTGTGTTTTGGTGATTTATTATCTAGAACAGTGTTTCTCAACCTTGACCATTTTAAGGCATGTGGACTTCAACTCCCAGAATTCCACAGCCAGCAATGCTGGCTGTGGAATTCTGGGAGTTGAAGTCCACATGCCTTAAAATGGTCAAGGTTGAGAAACACTGATCTAGAAGGAATCTCTGGCAGAAAATTGACACCAGGGACAGCTTCCACATAGGTGTCTTTAAAAATTAAATCAGTATTATTGATACTGTTGGTGCATTCCCTTTCCAGATGTCTACAGCGATACCCACAGCTCTGCATCCACAAACTCAGATATGAAGGTGGGAGAGCTGAACAGAAGCTTAACAGCTGGACAGAAAGCTGGAAGCTGAGCAGACCAGGGAACATCTCCTCAGGGCTCAATCTTCTCTGTTTACCTGCAGATGCTGGACCAAATTGCCTTTTCCCAAAACTCCGGATTTCACAATTCAATATTTTGTCAACGTGAAATAGATTAAAAGAAAATTAAAAAAAAAAAGAAGTCTTGCCGAGCTAGTAAATTTCAAAATACGTTAAACTTCAAAGATGTCCGAGTTACCTTAGTATTCGACAAAAGACACCCATTGTATGCTTTTCTTTTTGCACTGCATTTCTGAACGTCGAAAGTAGGCTCAATTAGATGGACAACAACAGATCGTTATACACCCACAGCCTCGGGGCGGGAGTGCTGGATTCTTGAAACTCGGATCACCAACGATCCTCAAGATGATGATGCTCTGTTGGGCGGAATGCCTTGCGTTCCTTCGCCAGTTTGGATCAGCTGCCCGGCCAGCTTTCCGTGGCTCGATCTACTTACGTGGCTATTATTTCAAGACAATCAGAAACAGGGCAGGGCCAAAAAGAGGAAGCTGAGCAACAATGAAGAAAGTGCAATTCCTGAAGCTGAGCCAAAGGTTACACTTTTGCACCAACAGCGAAAGGTGTAACTCGCTTTGGGTTATGTGTAATCTTTTTGTCTACAGGGTGTTTTGGATGCTAACCGGAAGCAAATAAGTAGCTTGAAACTCCAAAAAGGGGACGAGGAAAGGGCTTTCATGAAGGCAATTATGGGATGTGGCATCAACAAAGCAGCTTTGTCCCCTCCAGAGGTTTTGCATCCAATGCTGAGAGTTCTGTCTAATGCTGCATTTCAGTGTTTTACACTTGTGTAGAATGCATTCGGGCATTTTCTTATGCTGGGCTCTGGATTAGAATACAGAGTTCCTTCCCCATCTCACCCCACCCCAATATTTAATGCACCCCAGATAATGTTTCCCCTCCCCCCAACATTGAGGTACTTGCAAAGGGAATGATTGCTAAGGAGAATATGTTGTCTTTTGAAAGTTTCTGGTCATATTTTAGGGCGGGGGGAAAGCATTGCAGCCGTCTGAACAATATCATGAGTTGCCATAGGCATACAATGAAATCAGCCTGGTCCACTTTAAAGCTTCAGAGGCTGTCATCTTGCTTGAAGAATACAGAACAATAGAGTTGGCAGGGGCCTTCGAGGTCTTCTAGTCCAACCCCCTATAGAGGACTCTATCCAGTGTTTCTCAATCTTGGCTGGCTGTAGAATTCTGGGAATTGAAGTCCACACATCTTCAAGCAGCCAAGGTTGAGAAAAATGGCTGTCCGACCTCTTCTTGAAAACCTCCAGTTTTTCATTTAAACCTCTAGGCCAGGGGTCTTCAAACTTGGCCCTTTTATGACTTGTGGACCTCAACTCCCAGAATTCCTCAGTCAGCGTGCTTGGCTGAAGAATTCTGGGAGTTGAAGTCCACAAGTCATAAAAGGGCCAAGTTTGAAGACCCTTGCTCTAGGCCAGACATGTCAAACTCACAACGTCCTGTGACGTAGTGCATATCGGAGCTTTTTCCCCATTGCCGGCAATGGGGTGGACGCAGTTTCCCGGTGACGCGTCCGGTGTGGGCCAGCAGTTTGACACCCCTGCTCTAGGCATTGCAGTTTGCAGAATTCAAGGCACGTGTCAGCACCAGAGGGAGGAAATTACATGTGAAAGTGTTTTATATGAAGACTTTAGTTTGACGGCAAAGGGGAAAATTAGGTTCTACAAATCAGCTGGTAGCGTCATGTTCAAAACATTTTTTTTAAACATAGGAGTGGGGTGACTTGAGTCTGGTCAATCAAGAGAAATGCAAAGATTCTTATCCAATCTTGGAATGTGACAACCCCACATAATCTGAAAGTTGCGTTTCTGGGCTCTTAGCAATGGCCCAAGCGATGTGCCTTTCAGATTGCATGCCTCTTGATAGGTTTGGCTGATTGTGGAATCCCACCATAAACGCTCAAGAACTTCCCTGGAATAATGCTTTGTCCTACAAGGCTATGCTGAAACGTTAGGCCATTTTCCTGCTAACAAAATAATAGAGTTGGAAGGGACCTTGGTGGTCTTCTAGTCCAACCCCCTGCTCAAGTAGGAAACCCTATACCGTTTCAGAAAAATGGTTGTCCAATTTCTTCTTAACATTTTCCAATGTTGGAGCACCCATAACTTCTGGAGGCAACTCCTTCCACTGCTTAACTGTTCTCACTGTCAGGAAATTTCTCCTTAGTTCTAGGTTGCTTCCCTCTTTGATTATTTTCTCAAGTCACTCATGCCCTAATCACCTCATATCTTGATTATTACGATGTGCTCTACATGGGGCTGCCTTTGAACAGGGCTTTTCAACCTTTTCACCCATTGTACCACTTTTAGGATATGACAACATCCGAGGACCACCAGTCGCCTAGCAAGGTGTCAAAAACTTGATGACCAACAAAAAAAAAAGGAAAAAAGTGATAAAGTACAGGTAGTCCTCGACTTACAACAGTTCTCTTAGTGACTGTTCGAAGTTACAATGGCACTGAAAAAGTACCCCCCAAGCCACAGCCGAGCAAGACACCGCCCTGCCCACCTGGTGGCGCTCTTCCTCCTGTCCGAGGTTTTCATTGTTGTGAGCATTTCTGTTGAAGATTGGCAGTGGGGGTGGGGTGGGGGTGTTTGGTTTTTATTCCCCCCGTCTGCTGGTGGTTGCAGCAGTTTTGGTCACTTCACATGACCCTCGGACACTGTGACTGTCATAAATATGAATCAGTTGCCAAGCATCTGAATGTAAATCACAAGACCCTGGAGATGCTGCAACATTCCAGCTGGTCGGGGCTTCTGGGCTCAGCAGAAGCACCAGGGTCAGTGCTGCTTTCCAGCTGATTGGTGCTTCTTCAGGGCTCAGCAGAAGCACCAGGATCAACACCGAGCTCCAGCTGGAGGCTGGCGCTTCCACTGAGCCCTGACAGCCCTGAAGAAGCGCCGAACAGCTTGAAAGCAGCAC
This sequence comes from Crotalus tigris, assembly GCF_016545835.1. Classification (NCBI taxonomy): domain Eukaryota; kingdom Metazoa; phylum Chordata; class Lepidosauria; order Squamata; family Viperidae; genus Crotalus; species Crotalus tigris. The sequence goes on along the minus strand of NW_024100213.1, from coordinate 1,052,372 downwards.
TGATCCTGGTGCTTCCGCTGAGCCCTGACAGCCCTGCAGCTTCAGCCATCTCTTGCTCAGGCTTGTGCGATGCTGCCACTGATTCAGCTCATTCTCCTCCCCCACTACCACTTTTCTAGGATGGTCATGTACCACCTGCCAGGTGCCAATGTACCACAGGTGGTACCCATACCACTGGTTGAAAAGCCCTGCGTTTGAAAACTACTGACTACCCCATAGCTGCTGCTTCAGAATAACAGAGATGGAAGGGGCCTTGAAGGTGTTCTAGTCCAATCCTCTGTTGGAGCAGGAAACCCTATACCAGTGATGGCGAACCTTTTAGAGACCGAGTGCCCAAAAACTGGCCCCGCCCACTCCACCCCCTGCCCACCCGCCCCCGCTTGCCTGCAGGGCCACTCACCACTTCCAGGGCCCGCCGCAGATCGCTCAGGCAGCCCAGCAGCGCCATGGTGGCCACGCCCTCTGCCCGCACCCCACAGCATCAACTGTGCACGATGGGGCGTGAAGGCAGAGTCTTGTCTACACTGCCTGGCTGCCATGTCCTTGGCTGTGCTGCTCCGTGTAGGCCACGCTCAGGGGTGACTCTCCTCTCCTCAACAGGAGGCTGCTGGTGAGGGGGTCGCAGGGGGAGGCAAGACTGGGACAACGGCACTTGTGCCCAAAGAGAGGGCTCCGAGTGCCACCTCTGGCACCCGTGACATAGGTTCGTCGCCACCATTTTAGACAAATAGTTGTCCAATCTCTTCTTAAAGAGCACTCACAACTTCTGCAGGCAGGTCATTCCACAGATGGATTGTTCTCAGTGTCGGGAAATTTCTCCTTAGTGCTCGGTTGGCTCTGTCCTTGATTACATCCATTGTCCTGCCTTCAGGAGCTTTGGAGAATAGCTTGACCCCCTCTTCTTTCTGCTAAACTTAGTTTAAGGCAGTGGTCCTCAAACCCTTCAGCTCATCGACCCCTTCATGAAGTTTATGATCATTTATCAATCCCCAAACATTTATTATATGAAAATAATGAATACAGCTTTAATTAGTAGTGCTACAAATAATAATAATAATAATAGTAGCTACGGCAGCAATTCTCTGGATAATTCCATCAATCCTTGGAGGTGAATGCTGACCACTTTGGAACCTTGGTTTAGGGCAGGGATTTCCAACTTGTTAACTTTAAGACCTGAGGGGCTTAGAGTAGAATTCCTCAGCCAGCCACGTTGCTGCAAGAATTCTGGGAGTTGAAGTTCACAGGTCGTAAAGGGGCCATATTTGCCCACTCCTGGGCTAGTGGTACAGGGAAGCCTTGCTAATGCTTGCCTGGTGCAAGGGTTCATGGGATACCAGATGTTCCTGGAGAAAGAAGGTGGGGACTTTGTCATCCTAAAGTGGGTGCTGGAGACAAAGAGAAGCTGAGAAATACTAACTGGGCAATTCTGTGAGTTGAAGTCTATGAGTCTTAAAAGTTGCCAAGGTTGGTCACCTCTGTTTTAGGAGTTTTAAGATCCAGATGGTCACTGGTATTTCCTTCAAGCAAACTGAGCCAAACAGTATGAGACAACAATGTAGTCTTGTGATATAAACTGGTTCTTTAAACTAAGGGTCTCCAACCTTGGCAACTTTTAAGATTTGTGGACTTCAACTCCCAGAATTCCTCAGCGAACTATGCTGGCTGAGGACTTCTGGGATTTGAAGTCCAGAAGTCTTAAAGTTGGAGACTCCTGCTTTAAATCAGGCATGTATGATAAGACTTGTAATGATAGATAATGTAACTTTAAAGCAGTGCTTGTCAACCTCAAAAACTTTAAGATAACCCAGCAAGAGGGAATTATGGGAGTTGGAGTCCACCCATCTTAAATTCGTTGAGGTTGAACAAACACTGATCTAAACAATGGGAATTCCCAATGGGGTATCTTTCAACTTCTGATCTGCTTTCCCAACTACTACACCAATTGATCAGGATTCACACCGACAACAATCTTGAGGCATGTGAAAAGCAAAGAAAAGAAAAAGATTGCTTGCATCGCAATTCGGCAAGAGAAGCTTGTGTGCAAAGGCCTGGTTTTCTGTGTGTTTGCATTTGTAAGAGGATGCCTGTTACACACATACATTCCACGGCCCTTTTGTGTTTCCTGGATCAGGAGACTCTTTGTCATATTGGTTTTTAAAAAAAAAAAAAAAAAAAACCCTTATACTGCCCACTTTTTGTGACATGATTAGGAGGTTTTCAATTTGCAAAAATTGGCAATGAAATTGAACCCGGTGTTCATTACAGGGCCTATTTCTGCCCTTACAGAAGGGAGACAGTATTCAGACACAACGGATAGATTCAGGTAGAACAGACTTTAGCACTTTCTAGCTAGATTTGCATTACAATCCCTACCTTTCTCTTTCTTTCCTTAAACACACCGAACAGCTCCAAAAAACATCTGGGGATTAGATACCACGCTACAGGTGATCCTCTACCTCAGGGGTCTTCAAACTTGACCCTTTTATGACTTGTGGACTTCAACTTCCAGAATTCCTCAGCCAGGCACGTGCGCCTGGCTGAGGAATTCTGGGAGTTGAAGTCCACAAGTCATAAAAGGGCCAAGTTTGAAGACCCCTGCTCTACTTACAACTATGTGTTTAGCAGCCATTCAAAGTTACAACAGTACTGAAAAATGTGACTTCCGACCAGGCCTCACACTTACGACCATTGCAAACATCCCCACATCACATGGTCAAAATTTGGATGCTAGGCAACCTGCATATATATTTATAATAGTTGTAGCCTCCTGGAATCACTTAAAGTCAATAAGAGAAGACGGATTAACTTAACAACTGCATGATTCCCTTAACAAGTGCAGTGATTCACTTAACAACCATGGGAAAAAATGGTAAAATCGGGGCAGGACTCGCGTAACAACCACTCTGCTTATCAATGGAACTTCCAGTCCCAATTATGCTCACAAGCTGAGAACTACCTGTATTTAAAATCCTCTTCTATACTGCGAGTGTTAGTCCCAGAGCTGCTAAATTCTGCTGCTAAAACTCTTTCTGCAAATGTTATTTTCAGGGGCTTTCTGTGGGAAAGGAGGATTTAAAAAAAAAGAAAGACCAAGATGGCGGCCATGGCCCCCTGATCAAAGCCCCACCCCCTTTTTAGACATATCCCATATAAAAGGGGCGGAGCTTTGGTTGCATCCTCTGGATGGCCACCCTCTTGACTTAGTTATCTCTTCTCTGCAGATGCCCTTGATTACGTGGCCCGGGATTTGTAATTTTTAAATTTGTTTTCCACGTTGAAGATAATGTTGTTTGTGGTTCATCACTGCTGGAAGAGAGGCAGGGAGATTCTGCTTTCTTCTCTCATTTCTTGTATCAGGACTGAATGTATGAATGTACTTCGAAAATGTGTGTTTGTGTGAAGCTGAACTTTCTGTAAATAGACCATTACGAACTGTGTCAAACCAGTCCTTGTTTTGACTTTCTAAGAATTATAAATACCATGTTACAAAATCCCTTGTGATCTTTTTCCTTACTTTTAAGTGTGACATGAAGCGAAGATCAATCCACCTCAGAAGATAAAATCAAAACATAAAGAAGCAAAGGAGATTGGTGTTAATCAACCGAATCCGTCGTTTCTTTTTTTCCTTTTGTTAACTGCAACAGCAAGCTTATTGGGAGGGTAGGCAGGTACCTTGCCCTTTTGCCCGTTTTTGAAAGAAAAATCTTTCTGAAAGCTAAACTTTGATTAGGAGAAACCTATTTAACAAAAAATACGTAAATACCGCTGTCATTATGAAAACATGACAGCAACAAATTACATCCCAGAGTTTTGAAGGAGTTGGCAGATGTTATCTCAGAACCGTTGCACCACATCTTTGAAAAATCCTGGAGCACCAGGGAAATACCTGAGGATTAGAAAAGGATGATGTGGTTCCCATCTTCAAGAAAGGAAATAAAACAGACCCAGGAAATACAGACCAATCAGTTTAACATCAATACCTGGGAAGATCCTAGAAAAGATAATCAAAAAACAGATCTGCGAACTGCTAGAAGCAAGCAAAGTTATAGCTAGTAGCCAGCATAGGTTTGTTAAAAACAGATCATGCCAAACCAACCTTATTTCATTCTGCGATAAAGTGACTAAACTGGTAGACCAGCGAAATGCTGTGGACATAGTATACTTAGATTTCAGTAAGGCATTTGATAAAGTAGACCTTGGTAAGCTGGAAAAAGGTGGAATACACAACATCACCACCAGATGGCTCTGTAGCTGGCTGGCAAACCATACTCAAGGAGTAGTCCTCAATGGTACTACATTCACATGGAGAGAAGTAAACAGTGGGGTACCCCAAGGTTCCGTCTTAGGCCCAGTACTCTTCAATATCTTCATAAATGACTTAAATGAGGGAATTTGAAGGGGAACTCATCAAATTTGCAGATGACATCAAATTGACAGGAGTAGCCAATACCCCAGAAGACATACTCAGGATCCAAAAAGATTTTGACAACTTGAACAATGGGCCTTATCCAACAAAATGAGTTTCAATGTGGAGAAAAGCAAAGTTTTAGGCAGGAAAAATCAAAGGTACAAGTACAGATTAGGTGAGACCTGGCTTAAAAAACAGTAACTGTGAGAGGGACCTTGGACTCCTAGTGGATGATCACTAGACTATGAGCCAGCAGTGTGCAGCAGCAACCAAAAAAGCTGTATAAACAGAGGCATAGAATCAAGATCATGCAAAGTATTAGTTCCGCTCTATAAAATCCTAGTAAGACCACACCTGGAATACTGCAGCCAATTTTAATCACCATATCACAAAAAAAGATTTGAGAGTTTGGAAAAAATTCAGAGAAGAGCAACTAAGATGGTCAAAGGCCTAGAGACTAAAACATACAAAGAACAACTGCAGGACTTGGGTTTGGCTAGTCTAAAGAAAGAAGAAATAGGGGAGACATGATAGCAGTATTCCAGTATTTGAGGGGCTATCAAAAAAAAGAATGGGTCACATTATTCTCCAAAGCACCAGAGGGCAGGACAAGAAACAATGGTTGGAAACTGATCAAAGAGAGGAACAACCTGGAATTAAGAAAAAACTTCCTGACAGTGAGGACAATTAACCAGTGGAACAGCTTGCCTCCAGAAATCATGGGCGCTCCATCACTGGAGATTTTCAAGAAGAGGCTAGACAGACACTTGTCTGAGATGGTATAGGTTGTCCTGCTTGAGCAGGGGGCTGGACTAGACCTCCAAGGTCCCTTCCAGCTCTATTCTATTCGATTCTATTGCAGTTTAGCATGTAAAATTAGTCAGAAGTATGCTATGATCCATTGTTCTGCCAAGTGTCAGGGCAGTGATCAGATCCCCAGGCAATTGGTTCTTTTGGATCCAGAGACAATGAACTTTCCAATAATTAAAGGGATTTTAAGCTTTATTAGTTCTAGTAAATAGATTTAAAAGCAAAACATATAAAACATATACGCAAGCAAGATAATAACCAAATTTCATACAACATGTCAGGAGCTCCTTAATAAGGTGACCAACTTTTTACAATGAAAAGGAGGACACAAATAAATTGAAGAAAAAAATATCGCAAATAAAAGAAACATTTTATTCATTGCAACAATAATACAGACAACTTGCATGTGCAAAGTTTGCAAGCCAGGTGTTTTGGCGCACTCAGCAGCAATTCCTATTGGCTTTCAAAAGCCAATAGGGGAAGTAGCACAGCTCATGCAAAAGTTGAAAAAAAAAAATCAAAAAAGATGCGGGAACGCCGTTCTGAGCGTTCTATGAGGGAAAAAAAGGCCTGCAGATTAGTCTTCAAATATCAAAAAGGAGGATGTTATGTCCCGAGCCTTTGCAAACGGCTCGGGCGTTTGCAGGCAGTCCCGGGCAGGTGCAAAGCTGCCCGGGACCAGACAGACTGTCGCCAGCGCCGTGCGCATGCGCGGGTGCTGGCGCGGGAAAAGTAACCCATTTACCCGGGAGTTGCCTATATAAGAGGCTGCGAGGCGTTTGGGCGAGGCTGAAGCCATCTTCATGTAAGCTGAACGCTGAATAAATGAAACTGAGAACTCCAGCTGCTTCTCGTGTCTGTTTCCCGCCACGGACTCAACACTGGCGATGAGGATGGGATGCCTTGCACTACCTGGAAAGGAAGAAGTGTAAGCTTACCCAAGGAGTCCTGAGCGGCGAAAGAGGAACGGCGTCGACTCGGCAGCTGCCCGCCAATCCGGTGCGCATTCGGGGGTAGGCTGGCTGATAGACCCGTCTCCTGAAGATCCGAAGATGGCGAAAATCGGAAGGCTTTCGGAATTCGACGTCTCACATCCAGAGCGGTGGGAGTCCTACGTATCCAGAATGGAGAACTACTTCAAGGCAAACCAAGTGAGGGAAGATAGCTTGAAGGCGGCCACCCTGCTTTGCGTTTGCGGCCAAGACGCCTTCGAAATCGCAGAAAACCTTGCAGCACCTGTCCCAGTAGAGTCTGTAAGCTACGCAGACCTGAAGAAGCTGCTGAAGGAGCACTTCAACCCCAAGGTGTCCGTTATCTCATGGCGCCACACCTTCGAACAGAGGGATCAACGGTCCGGTGAGTCAGCCAAGGAATACATCGCCGCGTTACGGAAGGCCGCCAAGCCCTGCGAGTTCAAGGACCTCGAGGAACGACTGAGGGACCGATTCGTGTGCGGGTTAAGGCATCGCGAGCTACAACAGAGACTTTTCGCAAAGGAAGAATTATCCTTCCAAGACGCCTTAAGGGAAGTCACCGCAGAAGAAGCAGCAGGCGGCGCCATCAAAAACATGCGGCCGATCAGAAACAGTGCAGAGGGTGCGTCCGTGCACCAGGAAGACGTCCGACGAAACTCCGAGGAGGATCCGGACGAGGAAGTCGACCGTCTACACCCCGCGAGGGAAGAGAACCAGAAGGGAAGCTCTTCGGCTCCGCTCAAGTGCATCGGCTGTGGAGGTCGCCACAGGAGAACCGACTGCAAGTTCCGCTCCGCTACCTGCCGGGCATGCGGTAAACAAGGGCATATTGCAGCTGTGTGCCTGGGCCGACGAAAGGCACAACCCCAAGAAGAACGCCTGAAGGGCACCAGATTCCCCAGCCAGAATAGGGTAGTTTTTTGCGCTTCGCGAAGGAGCATCTGTAGAACAGGCACACACAAGCCCATGAAGAAAAAGCTGTCACTCAACGTGAAGCTACAAGGGGTTCCATTATCTATGGAACTAGACACAGGGTCTGCCCTGTCCATCATTTCATTGCATACATTTAGGAAGATTTGTTCCAGAAGTGGGTCTAAGGCCAAGTTAAGGCCTTCTGATATTGTATTAACAGATTTTCAGAACTCAAGAGTGTGTGTTAAGGGGGAGGCCACCCTTAACGTGCAATACAAGAGTTTTGAAGGTCCACTAGACTTATTAGTAGTAGGGGGTGAACGAACGAGTCTCATAGGACTCGATTGGTTTGAGGCCCTGGGATACACGTCACAGGACTCAACAGCTTACAAACACTCGACCTACAGGAAGTCTGCAAAGAATTTGCAGATGTTTTCAGCCCCCAGCTGGGCACATTCAAAGGACCACCTGTGTCCTTAAAGCTAGACCCCACTGTCACTCCCATTAGGATTAAAGCAAGAAGGGTCCCTTTTGCTTTAAAAAGTAGATTGCCTCTGCCAGTAGTAGAAGCTGACCCCGCGCCAGCTGTCAACATTCTATCAATCCAAGCCTTGCCCGAGCTCCCTCTTAGTGCCAGGGATGTTACCGCTGAAACAGGTACAGATCACACACTTTCACGTGTCCGCTCCTGGGTCCTGTCCGGGTGGCCTGAGCACTGCCCTAGTCCTGAGTTTCAGAGTTTCTGGTCCAAAAGGAAACGAACTGTCCCTTTCTCAGGGTTGTCTGCTTTGGGGAAACAGAGTTGTCATTCCCACCTCAATGAGGACTAGGGTCTTAGAATCCCTCCACGAGGGTCATCCTGGCATTGTTCGTATGAAGGCTCTTGCACGCAGCCACTTGTGGTGGCCTGCTTTAGATAAAGATATTGAGGCTAAGGTACACGCATGCCACCTGTGCCAACGATCTCGCCCAGAGATGCCCCAAGCTCCTGTGCATAGATGGGAGGAAACACAGTCCCCATGGTCTAGGGTGCACATTGACTACGCTGGGCCCTTTCAGGGCCAGTTCTTCTTGGTCCTTGTTGACAGCCATTCAAAATGGCTTGAGGTTGTGCCTGTCTCATCCACCACCACTGCAAAGACTATTCAGGTACTGAGGGGGATTTTTGCTGCACACGGGCTGCCAGATGTCATTGTGTCCGACAACGGCCCTCAATTCACCTCCTCCGAATTCCAAGCTTTCTTACAGGCAAACCTGATTCGTCATGCCACGTCTGCGCCTTTTCACCCGTCCACCAACGGTATGGCTGAACGCATGGTGCGCATCGCAAAGGACGCCTTGAAGAGACTCACCTACGGGGACTGGCATCACAGGTTGGCTGACTTTCTCCTTTCTTATCGCACCACACCGTCCACTTCTACAGGGAGAAGTCCAGCTGAACTTCGTTGGGGGCGCCAACTTACTACTAGACTTGACCGGTTGCATCCGGACAGACTGCCTTCATCTACCTCACATCCTAGGGCACCTAGACAACTACTTGTGGGTGCCCCGGTTTGGGCTCGCAATTACGGGCCTGGTCATACATGGGTCCCCGCTTCTGTGTCCAGGATCACAGGTCCTCTCTCCTACGAGGTTGCCCTGGACAACGGTCGTGTCCTGCGTCGGCACATCGACCAACTTCGCTCTAGGCGAGACTTTTCTGCTGAGACTCCTGGGTCTTTTCCAGGGGGGGAGGGGGACCCTTTGGAGCAAAGGGAAGGGCAAGAGCTACTGCCCATCTCCACTGAGGGAGCCACAAACGGCCCGTCCCAAGGTTCTGCAATTGCTCCGAAAAGAAAGTCATGGAGCTTACCCACACAACAGGCACTCACGCCTACTCCAGCCAGGGAGTCACCCCGGGGGCATACTCACTTTCCACACACATCACACAGCACTCCAGCAACGGAGGATACCCGGGGGCATCCCAACAAATCATTCCCCGCAAGAGAACTGGCACACAATTCCCAAGGTTGGCCTGACCTTACCCCAAATCCTACAGGGGGTCAAACATACACAGAGTTAGTCGAGGAACCAAGTCCCGACTACAACAACCCTAGCACAAATCAGGGAACACCTGAGTTTTGGGAAAGTACAGAAACCCACACGAGCCCGAACACAGAATGGGGTTCAGGGAATGGACAGCCTCCTGACAGGTCTTGGACTGACCTAGGAGGTTCTACAGAGACGCCCAGCATCGGCTATCACTTCAAGGGGCCTGAGGGTCTAAAGCTAGGTAGGTCAACCAGGTCACAAAGTAACAGAAGCCCTGGCCTGACGAGCCCGGTGGGAAAGCAAGCAGGCCAGGCATCGGGGCACAGTCCTTGGAAGACACCAGGGCACAATAGAGAGAACAGGCTCACGCCTCCCTCCAGTCAGGGGACTTATGCCAGTAACCCAGAGCTAAGAAGGTCACAGAGAGCAAAGAAATCTCCTAAGTATCTAGAAGATTACATAACATTGCTGGCAAGGCAAAAGCCAGTAATCAGTGGGAGCACTGGGGAGCAAAATGTCATATAAAATAAATGTTGTATGTTGGTAGTAGTTTTAGCCCGGGGGAAAGGGGTGTTATGTCCCGAGCCTTTGCAAACGGCTCGGGCGTTTGCAGGCAGTCCCGGGCAGGTGCAAAGCTGCCCGGGACCAGACAGGCTGTCGCCAGCGCCGTGCGCATGCGCGGGTGCTGGCGCGGGAAAAGTAACCCATTTACCCGGGAGTTGCCTATATAAGAGGCTGCGAGGCGTTTGGGCGAGGCTGAAGCCATCTTCATGTAAGCTGAACGCTGAATAAATGAAACTGAGAACTCCAGCTGCTTCTCGTGTCTGTTTTCCCGCCACGGACTCAACAGAGGACATGAAGGAGGACACTTTTTGAGGGAGGACAGAACTTACAAAAGGAGGACTGTTCTCCCTAAAAGACTCACCTTATCCTTAATAACAACAACAGAGATACCCCGAAGGGGGTCAGTTTCCACAACCCAGGGCTCGGTTCTGTGCAGAAGTTCCCAATCATCAACAATAACCTCAAAGTTTTATCAAAACTTGACAGAATGACTTCAGGACCCTGCTTTTATAGTCACAGGACTGCAAGACTTGATTGACCTTGACTGGGTAGCATGTGACAATGGGGTGGGAATTTAAAGTGTGAGATTTTCACAGGTTTTATCCAACAAGCAAAAGTGAAAAACAAGCAGAAATGTTTCTTAACAGGAAGGAGCAGTAAAAATTGTCACTAATCTTCTTGCGATAACAATGGTGTTTGGCACTGCCACTACATCAATCCATTTAAAAAATAATAATTTTAGTTATTGAAAAATCATATCAGAACCCAAAGCCGGTGACTAGATTAGAATTATATTACTATCTTCTTGAGTAAGATACTGTATGTAACTCCAGTAGTATAAACTCACATTAATTTTTTGTTATTGTCCAGTCAATAAAACTCAGAACATATTTATTACGGCTTTTTTATTATGTTGGAATGACCGTAGCTAACATGCTACAAAAGTGTGAACATTAAATATCAAGCTGTACAACAAAGAACCTAGTCAAAAGATTATTTCTTTTTTTTATCCTCAATAGATTTTTCTGGTCAGAAATAAGTAAAAAGAAGCATTGCTAGGAAATGCATGAATGTTAAAAATGGGAGGCAATGACTATGAATAGCCTCTAAAATTCAGTGAATTAAGCAAGGAAATGGCAAGAGCAAAGCTTTGGAAGCCTTTAAAGAAATCAACCAAGTAAAATAGAGTTACCATAAAGTGCTAAAACTTCATGCAATGCTAATTTTGCCCACAAGGAGGCAAGACGGTTTTAGGAAAGATTTAATGTAAATTTGGGTGTATTATTTCACTCAAGGAAGCTTCCGCATGTTGCCACAACAGAAATTGTTCACAAGAGGTAGTATGTGGCAACTATCTTCTCTCCATTCTAGAAATTTTATCTCTTCAGTTACTCTGATTGGAAATTGAAAAGTTCCACAAATTGTGGAAAATTTCCATGTCTGGGGGAAAAAAAAAATGTGATTCTGTGCTGAACATTTATCAGGTCTATAAGGAAAAATACTAATATTGGGAGAGTTTTAAAAAAAACTCAAGATAAAATGCAGCCTTTTATACCGGCAAAATATATTTCTTTCAATATGGCTGTGAAGAATGCCATTAATGAATCTTATTCCTTTTACAAGTCAAGACTTCTTAAGTAAAGACAAGCAATTAATGAAATCAAATGTCAATACCTTTTTTTTTAAAAAAAAAAATCTTGTTTCTGGTAACTAGTTAAAAACTAAACTAATGCTGTTGTGTCATTTTTTTTCTGCTTGGTAACCTCGCCCATGATTAGAGGCAAGGAATACTTTTTTATTATTATTCAAATTCTGCAGGAATCCATCCTTGGTTTCAATTGATCAGTATTGGAAAGAAAGTTCCCCTAATCCAGTGGTGGCGAACCTATGGCACGGGTGCCAGAGGTGGCACTCGGAGCCCTCTCTGTGGGCACACGTGCCGTTGCCCCAGCCTCGCCTCCCCCTGCGACATCTTCCTTTCCAGCAGCCCCCCCTGAAGGAGAGTCACCCCTGAGCATGGCCCACACAGAGCAGTGCAGCCAAGGACATGGCAGCCAGGCAGCGTAGACAAGACTCTGCCCTCACACCCCATCATGCACAGTTGATGCTGCAGGGCATGGGCAGAGGGCGTGACCGTCATAGCGCTGCTGGGCTGCCTGGCGATCTGCAGCGGGCCCTGGAGGTGGTGAGTGGCCCTGCGGGCAGGCGGGGCAGAGGATGGAGGGTGGGGCAGGGGCAGGGCAGGGGGTGGCGCAGGGGTGCGGCCAGTTTTTGGGCACTCGGTCTCTAAAAGGTTCGCCATCACTGCCCTAATCTCAAAGGATTTGAGTGGGATGGGGAATACCACAAGGCCTTTTATACTTTTCTTTCTGCTTCTGAGAATCAGCAAGATGGTTTTTGATTAATGTTGCTCAATCTTAACAACTTTAAGATATGTGGACTTCAACTCCCAGAATTCACTAGCCAGCCATGCGGGCTGGGGAATTTTGGGAACTGAAGTTTACATATCTTAAAAATGATTAAGATTGAATAACACTGTCCTAGATCAAGGGAAGGCAACCTTGGCTCTTTTATGACTCGTGGACTTCAACTCCCAGAATTCCTGAACCAGCCATGCTGAGGGGAAAGGGAGAGTTTCCAAGCTGAGCCATGCTGGCTCAGGAATTCTGGGAGTTGAAGTCCACGAGTCATAAAAGAGCCAAGGTTGCCTACCCCTGTCCTAGCTCATCTAGATGGATCCATTTGTCTCTGGAATCCATTCTTCTGCTCAGATTGAAATGCCTATTGCAGAATTTTAACAAAGAAAGTGAAAGTAACTGGCCATAGCATCTGCAATCTTGCTCTTAATTTCAGTTCCACACTAACTTTTCAAAAAGCACCCTCACATGTTTCAAAGATGCTTTTTCTCCACCCTTTCCTTTTCACATGTGACTTACCAACTGCCTATATAACTCAGAGATTTCACTCTTCTTGAGCACTACTTCCTCTTTGCTCAAAACTCTTCATCAGGGAACAGTAGACTTCTTGTTCGCCAGAGAAGTGGCTGAATGAACCTGCTAGTAGGGAAGAAAAACCACTAGGATCATTGTGGCTTCTTAAGGACCAAAACGTGGCATTAATCCAATCCCTCTTCTACCACAATAATTCAGTTTAAAGTGGTTGCATCATGAGTCGGTGGAAGCCATTAATTGAATTTCTTCTAATCACAGCTGGAGGTGAGTAGACATCTACAGAGCTGGCTACATGCTACACTTTATTTGCCCGTGTTAGAATTATGTTTGCATGCAAGTGAAGGTTCAGTTTTGGCTATCCGGGAAGTAGCTTGTTAGTGATTAAGGTAAACAACTGGTGGGGAAAAAAAAAATCTGCTGTGAAATAACTTTTATCCAACCTTTTGTTCTTGACTTGCAACCATTTGTTTAGTGACCCTTCTAAGTTCCATCACTGAAAAAAGTGACTTATGACCATTTTTCATGTTGCAGCATCCCCATGGTCATGTAATCATGATTCAGATGCTTGGCAACTGGCTCATATTTATGACGGTTGTAGTGTCCTGGGGTCATGTGATCCCCTTTTGCGACCTTCTGACAAGCAGAGTCAATGGAGAAGCCAGATTCACTTCACAACTGTGTTACTAACTTAAAAGCTGCAGTGATTCACTTAACAACTCTGGCAAGAAAGGTCGTAAAATGGGAGAAAACTCTGTCTCGTTTAACAATGGAAATTGTTGTGATCATAAGTCGAGGACTGCCTGTATTTAAACCAAAGATGTTGGGACTGAGAACAACATACCCATTTTCCCCTCTTTGGATTTTTGTAATGAGTGTTGCAGTTCTTAAGCAATCTTGGGATCCTAAGTGGTGCAAAAGAGAGAGCTCATTTTAGATCCAAGATTCAGTGCTTTTTTTCTATTAAAAAAAAAAGGTGCCAGAATTCACACACATCATACAACCCACCTTGCCTACCCTTCAAGGTTCCATCCAAAAAAGGTGCCGGAACTCCGTTCTGGGCATTATATGAGAAAAAAAGTCCTGCCAAGATTAATCAAATCCACCGTGGCAAAGGGTCACTGACTGTGGCCCCACTTGACCAAACTATGGCACAGTTAAATTCTGGTAAACCTCAACGCCCTCATCCTGTGCTTGCCCTCTCATCCCCAGTCCAAGAGCAAAACAAACTGGCCTTTAGTGGTAATAACATGAACACTTTCTTTTATTTTATATTGTCCCAGGGCACCCTCAGCTGGTGCATCTTCTATTAATGCTGGTTAGCCAGAATCTTAGAGAGAAATCGGGGGCTTGCAATGAGTAAATATAGATGTCATTGCAGCAGGATAGCCAATGGCAATAGGCACAGCACATTTCAAGGTAGTTTTTCATTCTATGCAAAAACGAGCAGGCAAATGCTTTCAACATGGAAAAACCCTATGATGGGAGAGTGAGAAACAGGAAATTGAAGACTCTTGTGTATTTTGCAATTGAAACAAATACCCCAAAGAAATAGAGTTAGCATGAAATTGATTCATAAAACTGTATGTTTGAGACATTCTGAAAGGAGTTCAAGATGCTAACTCTAAAGCAATCTCCTCCTCCTCCTCTTCTTCTCAGTAGAAGAAACTCTAACAGAATAACAAAGAGGTCTAGTCCAGGGGTAATCAACCTTGGCTCTTTTATGACTCATGGACTTCAACTCCCAGAATTCCTGAGCCAGCCTGGCTCAGCTTGGAAACCTCTCCCTTCCCTCCCCCCCCCAGCATGGCTGGCTCAGGAATTCTGGGAGTTGAAGTCCACGAGTCATAAAAGAGCCAAGGTTGCCTACCTCTGGTCTAGTCCAACCCTCTGCTCAAGCACCATTTCAGACAAACGGTTGTCCAATCATTTCTTAAAACTTCCAGTGATGGAGCACTCAAAACGTCTGGAGGCACGTTGTTCCACTGGTTAATTGTTCTCACTGTCAGGAAATGTCTCCTTAGTTCTAGGTTGCTTCTCTCCTTGATTAGTTTCCATCTATTGCGTCTTGTCCTGCCTTCAGGTGCTTTGGAGAACAGGTTGACCCCCTCTTCTTTGTGGCAGCCCCTTAGATATTGGAACTCTGCTATCATGTCGCCCCTAGTCCTTCTTTTCACTAGACCGCACATACCCAATTCCTGCAATCGTTCTTCATATGTTTTAGTCTCCAGGCTCCTGTTCATCTTTGTTGCTCTTCTCTGCACTCTTTCCAAAGTCTCAACATCTTTTTTATGTTGCAGTGACCAGAACTAGATGCAGTATTCCACGTATGGTCTTAGTAAGGCTTTGCAAAGCAGTAATAATAAAGATTATAAACTTCCATAATTACAGTTCCATAATGGTGAGCAAATTCAGAACGTACACCAAGAACTTAGGCTAAGGAGAAAGGACTTCATTTTTTTCTTGAGGTACATAAAGAAGTTCAGGGACATGCATAATAACGAAAGCTGGTTAAAAACAAGACTAACTCTCTTTTCTGTGCACAGCAGTTTTTTCTTGCGCTGGTAACATGCTGGATAAAGAGGCATCAAATAGGACAAACCTACGACCCACCTCATCTCTGCAGGCATTTCCTGACAGCTCCACTCCTTCCAATTCCCAAGCCATGATTCGTCCATATAGTCATTCACAAGCATTGGCTAATCGATTAGGCCATGGAATAGCACAAGGAATTTCTTCAGCGCCTACAGCTAAGGCAGAATCCATCCCATTGACAGAATTACAGGCTTTGTGGGAATCCATAGCGGCTGCAGGGACAACAGTTTTGCCATCTGACACACAAACTGATTGGACCGAAACCCACAAAGCTTTAAAAACAAGAACGGTGTCTCAAGAAACAACCTCAAAACTGCGACTATCAGCTAGTCGAAAAAAAGTGACTCCTGTTTTGAGCACAACTAAGGAAAATGTATATAAGACTCTCTCCAGGGCTACTGACCAGCACACCACAAAGCTGAGGAAACACACAACCACTGAGAAAACAAGTTCTGCAGCACACAAGAGCATGACATCTGTTCAGGCCACTTCGCCTGTACCAACAAGTCAAACTGGACCAAGATTGGCACTTCAACCATCACCAGCTATTACGGGCACTTACAGTGTTTCCAACGGAACTGCAGATTGCATTAAAGCCTTAACTGGCTTGACGATGATTGTTACGAACACAAAAACGGTAAGTGGCTAGTGTAGCTCTCCCACCCCCTTTCCTTGTTTTTGTTCCTTGTATGGTCAGAAAGGGTTTAATCCAGCCTTCCCCAATCTGGTTCCATGAGCCTAAAAATGAAGTTTTTTTACAGATTTATTGCTCTAAATTTGTAAGCAATAATAATTTCTCAGTCTTTGTTGAAATTAACACACTGGTGTCTTGCCTATTTCACAGGGCGAACTAGAATATTTTAATATTGATCCCAACGCCACACAGACTGCAGGATATTGCGGATATAGCCAATCAATGCTCAACATCTCGTTTGATGGTGGCTTCATAAAATTTATTTTTACTAAGGTAAGTTTTTCTTTAGAGATGGTACAGGTAGCCAGTGGTGGGATTCAAATATGTGAACAACCGGTTCTCTGTGTGGATGCCTCTTCCGGAAGTCCATTCTGGGCCTGGGCAACAAAAAATTAGCTACCGGTCCTGCTGAAGTGGTGCGAACCGGCTGGATCCCACCGCTGCAGGTAGCCCTTGAACTTACAACAGTTCATTTAGTGATTATTAAAGTTACAGCGGCACTGAAAAAGTAACTTATGACCATTTTTCACACTTATGACTGTTGCAGCATCCCCCATGGGTTACGTGATCAAAATTCAGACACTTAGCAATTGACTCATATTTATGACGGTTGCAGCGTGCTGGATCATCTTTTGCGACCTTCTGACAAGCAAAGTCAATGGGGAAGCCAGATGCACCTAACAACCCTGTTCCTAACCTAACAACTGCAGTGATTCACTTAACAACTGTGGCAAGAAAGGTCGTGAAATAGGGCAAAACTCACTTAACAAATGTTACACTTAACAACAGAAATTTTGGGCTCAAACTGTGGTCGTAAGTCAAGGACTACCTGTATATTGGAGAATTGAGGGCTTTGGAATCCTCTTCAAAGAAATGACTCAATGAGCATGTCACAATCCATGATTAACAAAATCATGACTAATACAATTGATACTTCTATAGGTCTCAGTCATTATCTTTGCTTTGCTGAAGTTAGGTCAAGTTTCCTATGACACCAAATGGTGTATCCAGCAGGCAGAAAATGCAACACACACACACACACAATGAACTAGCCAAACTAACCACAAGGGTTATATTCATATTGACTTTCTACTTCTTACTTTAGTGTTGTGAAATGCTTGGCTTTAGTTTTATGTTCTTTCATGTTCTTTCAAGAGAAGAATGTTCTTTCAAGAGAAGTACTCAGATCATGGTTATCTACACACGTATATCACCTTGCATATGCCAACAGCCCCAGTGAAGGGGCTAAAATAAATGCAGACATCATATTTAATTTAAAAAGTCCAAACCATTGCAAATTCAGCCTTCTCAAACAGAAAATTGATCATAGCTAGCTTCCCCAAGTCTTGCTTTGAACATTTGTGAATTGGTTACAAGTTTAGGCACAGAATAAAAACAAAGTAAGAATAAGCCATAAAGCTTTCACTTCTTGGAATTAAACCAACATTAAACAGGTTTCTAAGCTGAGGTTTCCTTCCCTTAACCAAGCCATGTTTTTTATTCACTGAATCAGTTCTGCATATCACATAAAACTGGGAAGAATATGATACGGAAAACCAGAATACATACAAAGTGAAATATAGCCACACAATATATCTCTTTAATAGAAAGGTAGCTTATAAATTTCTGGGAAGGAAAAATATGTTGTGTCATTGGGGAATGGTAAGACAAAACGTGTAAATAAAACAATGCAATACATCTTCATTGCAAGTAATTACTAGTTGTGTTGCTCTGACTTTAACCTTTTCTCCTTCCAATTTGCCCTCATGTGATTTCTTTTCAATTTTTAATGTGGCAATTCCACCTACTATTTTAATTTCTCATGCTTCATGGATTATGCCGAATCATAATGCCTTTCTTTAGTTCTGGGAGTGTAGGGATGTAATCTATGATTTGTGGCTTGTTGAAATGCATCCACTCTGGAATATCTGCAGAGAAGATAAAAATAACACATGAGCAGACAAGGGGCTTCAATTATAGTTGTGTGTAGCATGTTTACTTTACGATAGTTAGCCCCACAGATTAGACTATCTACATGTATGTCAGTCCAACTAGTTCTGGCTTACTTAGCTTGTTATAGCTTAGCACTGCCCGTTGACCCACTCTTTGCACTCTTTGAGATTTGGGCAGCCTTGAAACTAAGAGAAAACACAAGTAATGAATTAGTAAATAATTATTTTTGCTTTACTGAAGTTAGGTCAGTTTCTAAGGCACAAAATTGGCGTGTATGCAACACACATGCATACAACCTGATAACAAAGCTACAAATAGCCCTTGACTTATGACTGCAATTGGGACCAAATTTTCTTTTGCTAAGCAAGGCAGTTGTTAAGTCAGCCGCACCCAATTTTGCAATCTTTTTTACCCATGGTTATTAAGTGAATCTTTGCAGTTTTTAAGTGACTCGCGTAGTTGTTAAACTTTCCCCCATTGGCTCTGCTTTTGCCGGAACGCGGTTGGGAAGGTCGCAAATGGCGATCACATGATCCCTGGACACGGCAACCATTTGTAAATACATCCTAGTTGCCAAGCCCCTGAATTTTGATCATGTAATCATAGGGATGCTGCAACAGTTGTAAGCGTGAGGACCGGTTATAGCAGGGGTCCCCAACCTCCGATCCGTGGACCAGTACTGGTCCACGCCATGCCAGAAACCAGTCCACGCAAACAAGCGAAGCTCCCATCCGCAGGATGTAGGCAGCATGCGAAACCACGTCCCCACCAATCTGTGGGAAAACCTCTCTCCACAGAACCCATCCCTGGGGCCCAAAAGGTTGGGGGCTGCCTTTGTACCTTTGTACAGTCGCTAAATGAGTGGTTATAAGTCAAGGACTACCTGTATCAGACAGTTCCAGATTTCACGACAGATCGGAGAAAAATGAAAAGGCTGTCTCTGTCTTTCACACAGACCTAAATTACTGCACAGCATACGCTCTGTAAGCCCCTCCCCATCTCTCCAACCCCCTTTCAAATAAAGCAGGGGTGTCAAACTGCCGGCCGGTTGCATCACACATAGGCTGCGCCCACCCCAGCTCCGGCAGTGCAAAAAAAGGCACGATACGTCGCGACATGTCACCTGACGTGGCCAGTTTGACAACTGGGAAATAAAGGCTCAGCTTCTAGTGTTTGTTCTATCTCTTTGCTTCTCTGCAAGTGAAGTATTATTTCACTCAAGTAAGCTCTGAGAAAGGGCTGTGCAGTTGAGAGGCACATTAATGGCTGTGGCGAAACAATGGTGCAAATTGTTTCTTCTTAGTTCTAGGTTGCTTTTCTCCTTGATTAGTTTCCATCCCTTGCTTCTTGTGCTGCCTTCTCCGAAGCACCTGAGGGCAGGTCAAGAAGCAAGGGATGGAAACTCATCAAGCAGAGAAACAGCCTAGAACTAAGAAGAAACTTCCTGACAGTTAGAACAATTAGTGGAACAACCTGCCTCCAGAGGTTTTGAATGCTCCCACACTGGAAGTTTTAAAGAAGAGACTGGACAACCATTTGTCTGAAATGGTATAGGATTTCCTGCCTGAGCAGGGGGTAGGACTAGAAGACCTCCAAGGTTCTATTCTATTCTATTCTATTCTATTCTATTCTATTCTATTCTATTCTATTCTATTCTATTCTATTCTATTCTATTCCACTCCACTCCACTCCACTCCATTCTAAATTTTGAGTTGCCTAATCCTTCTATTCTATTCTATTCTATTCTATTCTATTCTATTCTATTCTATTCCATTCCACTCCACTCCACTCCACTCTATTCTAAATTTTGAGTTGCCTAAACCTTCCCACTGCCTTCCATGGCCAGTATTGCTAAAGATACTGCATTGCATAATCCGATCCTTTCATGATACAAGAGGAAGGTCAAATCTGCTCCTTGAAATATGAGTAGATATGAAGTTTCTCTCCCATTTCCTCAAGAAGCATGTTTACCAACCAGAATCCAAGTTACTGGATTCCTAGTATTTAGGTGCTGTTTAATTTTCCTTCTTTATTGGCACTCAAAAAAGGAAAAAAAAAAACACTAGAAAAGGTTTGGAAAGAGAAAGAGCTGGCCATACCATAAATATTCTTACCTGGTGGCATGCACACAATGGGGGGTAATAACCATAACAATGATAATAATTTTTTTTATTTTTTTCCTATATTCTGTTTTATTTTCTGTAAATTGTGAGCGAGTAGGTGGCTATATCAATTTTCCAAAATAAATAAATAAATACATAAATATCTATAATCAGACTGCTGAATTAACCTTGGTTCTGAGTTGTGTGAAACTTGGAATCATAAACCCATCAAATGGATTGGTTTTATACAAAGAAGGCGGAGAGAAAAAGATTGGTCTTTGTTATGTCCCGAGCCTTTGCAAACGGCTCGGGCGTTTGCAGGCAGTCCCGGGCAGGTGCAAAGCTGCCCGGGACCAGACAGGCTGTCGCCAGCGCCGTGCGCATGCGCGGGTGCTGGCGCGGGAAAAGTAACCCATTTACCCGGGAGTTGCCTATATAAGAGGCTGCGAGGCGTTTGGGCGAGGCTGAAGCCATCTTCCTGTAAGCTGAACGCTGAATAAAAGAAACTGAGAACTCCAGCTGCTTCTCGTGTCTGTTTTCCCGCCACGGACTCAACACTGGCGACGAAGGTGGGATGCCTTGCACTACCTGGAAAGGAAGAAGTGTAAGCTTACCCAAGGAGTCCTGAGCGGCGGAAGAGGAACGGCGTCGACTCGGCAGCTGCCCGCCAATCCGGTGCGCATTCGGGGGTAGGCTGGCTGATAGACCCGTCTCCTGAAGATCCGAAGATGGCGAAAATCGGAAGGCTTTCGGAATTCGACGTCTCACATCCAGAGCGGTGGGAGTCCTACGTATCCAGAATGGAGAACTACTTCAAGGCAAACCAAGTGAGGGAAGATAGCTTGAAGGCGGCCACCCTGCTTTGCGTTTGCGGCCAAGACGCCTTCGAAATCGCAGAAAACCTTGCAGCACCTGTCCCAGTAGAGTCTGTAAGCTACGCAGACCTGAAGAAGCTGCTGAAGGAGCACTTCAACCCCAGGGTGTCCGTTATCTCATGGCGCCACACCTTCGAACAAAGAGATCAACGGTCCGGTGAGTCAGCCAAGGAATACATCGCCGCGTTACGGAAGGCCGCCAAGCCCTGCGAGTTCAAGGACCTCGAGGAACGACTGAGGGACCGATTCGTGTGCGGGTTAAGGCATCGCGAGCTACAACAGAGACTTTTCGCAAAGGAAGAATTATCCTTCCAAGACGCCTTAAGGGAAGTCACCGCAGAAGAAGCAGCAGGCGGCGCCGTCAAAAACATGCGGCCGATCAGAAACAGTGCAGAGGGTGCGTCCGTGCACCAGGAAGACGTCCGACGAAACTCCGAGGAGGATCCGGACGAGGAAGTCGACCGTCTACACCCCGCGAGGGAAGAGAACCAGAAGGGAAGTTCTTCGGCTCCGCTCAAGTGCATCGGCTGTGGAGGTCGCCACAGGAGAACCGACTGCAAGTTCCGCTCCGCTACCTGCCGGGCATGCGGTAAACAAGGGCATATTGCAGCTGTGTGCCTGGGCCGACGAAAGGCACAACCCCAAGAAGAACGCCTGAAGGGTACCAGATTCCCCAGCCAGAATAGGGTAGGTTTTTGCGCTTCGCGAAGAAGCATCTGTAGAACAGGCACACACAAGCCCATGAAGAAAAAGCTGTCACTCAACGTGAAGCTACAAGGGGTTCCATTATCTATGGAACTAGACACAGGGTCTGCCCTGTCCATCATTTCATTGCATACATTTAGGAAGATTTGTTCCAGAAGTGGGTCTAAGGCCAAGTTAAGGCCTTCTGATATTGTATTAACAGATTTTCAGAACTCAAGAGTGTGTGTTAAGGGGGAGGCCACCCTTAACGTGCAATACAAGAGTTTTGAAGGTCCACTAGACTTATTAGTAGTAGGGGGTGAACGAACGAGTCTCATAGGACTCGATTGGTTTGAGGCCCTGGGGATACACGTCACAGGACTCAATAGCTTACAAACACTCGACCTACAGGAAGTCTGCAAAGAATTTGCAGATGTTTTCAGCCCCCAGCTGGGCACATTCAAAGGACCACCTGTGTCCTTAAAGCTAGACCCCACTGTCACTCCCATTAGGATTAAAGCAAGAAGGGTCCCTTTTGCTTTAAAAAGTAAGATTGACACTGAATTAGACAAACTAATCCAACAGGGAATCCTAGAACCTGTTGATTCCAGCCCGTGGGAGACCCCCATTGTCACGCCTCTAAAGGCAAATGGGGACATTCGCATTTGTGCTGATTACAAATGCACACTCAATAAGGCATTGCAGCAACATGCCTATCCTGTTCCTGTGGTCAGTCACATCTGGCCTCTCTCAAGGGGGGGCGTGTTTTTGCAAAGCTTGACCTAGCTCAAGCATATCAACAGCTGCCTGTTGATGATGATGCTGCCATAGCTCAGACCATTGTGACCCACAGGGGAGCCTTTAAAGGTAAAAAGGCTACAGTTTGGAGTAAATGTCGCTCCTGGGATTTTCCAAAGCGTAATGGAAAACACACTACGAGGTATACCAGGGGTCTGCCCCTACTTTGACGATGTCTTGATTGCAGGAGACTCCACACACATTCTAGCTGAAAGGCTTAGGGCTGTCCTGTTAAGATTCAGGAAATCAGGCCTCAAGCTCAGAAAAGACAAATGCAGATTGGGGTGCCTTCTACTGAATTTCTGGGATTCAAAATTGATGCTGCTGGGATTCATCCTGCTGAATCCAAACTAACTGCTATTTTAGATGCACCCAGGCCAAAGTCTAAGGCCGAACTTCAGGCCTTCTAGGCCTCCTGAATTTCTACAATTCTTTTCTTCCACATAAAGCTAGTGTAGCTGAGCCTCTTCACAGGCTACTAGACAAACAGGCTGTGTGGCTGTGGTCACAAGCGCATGAGGCTTGCTTTAAAGAAGTCAAGGCCTTGCTCACTTCTAACAGTGTTCTTGCACATTTCAACGAGTCTCTCCCTGTGTGCATCGCTTGTGATGCGTCCCCCTACGGGGTTGGAGCTGTCCTGAGTCACCTCAGGTCTGATGGAACTCAGGTTCCTATTGCATACTACTCCAGAACACTGTCTTCTGCTGAGCGCAACTACGCTCAGATAGACAGGGAGGCTCTGGCTGTTGTTGCTGGAATTAAAAAATTCCACGATTTTTTATATGGCAGGCATTTCACGGTCTTCACTGACCATAAGCCTCTGCTGGGACTGTTTACCACACGTAAGCAGACTCCCCAAATCATTTCCCCTAGAATGCTTAGGTGGTCTATTTTTTGTCTGCATATGATTTTTCATTACTCCACAAGCCTGGAAAGAAATGGGCCATGCTGATGGCCTCAGTAGATTGCCTCTGCCAGTAGTAGAAGCTGACCCCGCGCCAGCTGTCAACATTCTATCAATCCAAGCCTTGCCCGAGCTCCCTCTTAGTGCCAGGGATGTTACCGCTGAAACAGGTACAGATCACACACTTTCACGTGTCCGCTCCTGGGTCCTGTCCGGGTGGCCTGAGCACTGCCCTAGTCCTGAGTTTCAGAGTTTCTGGTCCAAAAGAAACGAACTGTCCCTTTCTCAGGGTTGTCTGCTTTGGGGAAACAGAGTTGTCATTCCCACCTCAATGAGGACTAGGGTCTTAGAATCCCTCCACGAGGGTCATCCTGGCATTGTTCGTATGAAGGCTCTTGCACGCAGCCACTTGTGGTGGCCTGCTTTAGATAAAGATATTGAGGCTAAGGTACACGCATGCCACCTGTGCCAACGATCTCGCCCAGAGATGCCCCAAGCTCCTGTGCATAGATGGGAGGAGACACAGTCCCCATGGTCTAGGGTGCACATTGACTACGCTGGGCCCTTTCAGGGCCAGTTCTTCTTGGTCCTTGTTGACAGCCATTCAAAATGGCTTGAGGTTGTGCCTGTCTCATCCACCACCACTGCAAAGACTATTCAGGTACTGAGGGGGATTTTTGCTGCACACGGGCTGCCAGATGTCATGTGTCCGACAACGGCCCTCAATTCACCTCCTCCGAATTCCAAGCTTTCTTACAGGCAAACCTGATTCGTCATGCCACGTCTGCGCCCTTTCACCCGTCCACCAACGGTATGGCTGAACGCATGGTGCGCATCGCAAAGGACGCCTTGAAGAGACTCACCTACGGGGACTGGCATCACAGGTTGGCTGACTTTCTCCTTTCTTATCGCACCACACCGTCCACTTCTACAGGGAGAAGTCCAGCTGAACTTCGTTGGGGGCGCCAACTTACTACTAGACTTGACCGGTTGCATCCGGACAGACTGCCTTCATCTACCTCACATCCTAGGGCACCTAGACAACTACTTGTGGGTGCCCCGGTTTGGGCTCGCAATTACGGGCCTGGTCATACATGGGTCCCCGCTTCTGTGTCCAGGATCACAGGTCCTCTCTCCTACGAGGTTGCCCTGGACAACGGTCGTGTCCTGCGTCGGCACATCGACCAACTTCGCTCTAGGCGAGACTTTTCTGCTGAGACTCCTGGGTCTTTTCCAGGGGGGGAGGGGGACCCTTTGGAGCAAAGGGAAGGGCAAGAGCTACTGCCCATCTCCACTGAGGGAGCCACAAACGGCTCGTCCCAGGTTCTGCAATTGCTCCGAAAAGAAAGTCATGGAGCTTACCCACACAACAGGCACTCACGCCTACTCCAGCCAGGGAGTCACCCCGGGGGCATACTCACTTTCCACACACATCACACAGCACTCCAGCAACGGAGGATACCCGGGGGCATCCCAACAAATCATTCCCCGCAAGAGAACTGGCACACAATTCCCAAGGTTGGCCTGACCTTACCCCAAATCCTACAGGGGGTCAAACATACACAGAGTTAGTCGAGGAACCAAGTCCCGACTACAACAACCCTAGCACAAATCAGGGAACACCTGAGTTTTGGGAAAGTACAGAAACCCACACGAGCCCGAACACAGAATGGGGTTCAGGGAATGGACAGCCTCCTGACAGGTCTTGGACTGACCTAGGAGGTTCTACAGAGACGCCCAGCAGCGGCTATCACTTCAAGGGGCCTGAGGGTCTACAGCTAGGTAGGTCAACCAGGTCACAAAGTAACAGAAGCCCTGGCCTGACGAGCCCGGTGGGCAAGCAAGCAGGCCAGGCATCGGGGCACAGTCCTTGGAAGACACCAGGACACAATAGAGAGAACAGGCTCACGCCTCCCTCCAGTCAGGGGACTTATGCCAGTAACCCAGAGCTAAGAAGGTCACAGAGAGCAAAGAAATCTCCTAAGTATCTAGAAGATTACATAACATTGCTGGCAAGGCAAAAGCCAGTAATCAGTGGGAGCACTGGGGAGCAAAATGTCATATAAAATAAATGTTGTATGTTGGTAGTAGTTTTAGCCCGGGGGAAAGGGGTGTTATGTCCCGAGCCTTGCAAACGGCTCGGGCGTTTGCAGGCAGTCCCGGGCAGGTGCAAAGCTGCCCGGGACCAGACAGGCTGTCGCCAGCGCCGTGCGCATGCGCGGGTGCTGGCGCGGGAAAAGTAACCCATTTACCCGGGAGTTGCCTATATAAGAGGCTGCGAGGCGTTTGGGCGAGGCTGAAGCCATCTTCATGTAAGCTGAATGCTGAATAAATGAAACTGAGAACTCCAGCTGCTTCTCGTGTCTGTTTTCCCGCCACGGACTCAACAGTCTTAATCATGCTTAGCCAAAGCATTTGAAAAGACCTTCCCCAATCTGGTGAAGGATGTGATATGAATGCAGCCGTCGATTTAAGAAAAAGACTCAAATTCACTCTCACGTTAAGCTCTAATATGGTGGTTTACTTTGGGCTTTCTTTATTACAGGTGTGCAATCCTGGGTGTGCAACCCTGGTTGTGCCAGGTATGGAGGCCATGTATGCTGTATTTTGAATTTGCAGAAATGCCATAATTTATGTATCTGCTTCACACATCAGAAACACAATAGCGGCATTTGCTTCAGGATGTCACCTTGTAGAGGTGAATCTGTTCCTTATCTTCAGTCTGTATGAGGCTCAGCGTGATATGTGACTCTAGTCACTGTGGACTATAAGCCAATTTATGACCACAACTGAGTTCAAAACTTCTGTTGAGTGAGACAACTGTTAAGTGAATTTTGCCCCATTTTAGGACCTTTCTTGCTCCAGTTGTTAAGTGAATCACTGCAATTGTTAATTTAGTAACACGATTGTTAAGTGAATCTTTCTTCTCCATTGATTTTACTTGTCAGAAGGTCACAAAAGGGGATCACCTGACCCCGGGACCCTGCAACCGTCATAAATATGGACTGATTGCCAAACGGCTGAATTTTGATCATGTGACCACGGGGGTGCTGTAACGGTCATAAGTGAGAAAGATGATCATAAGCCACTTTTTTCAGTGCCATTGTAACTTTGAACGGTCACTAAATGAATTGTTGTAAATTGAGGATTACCTGTAGCTTGTTGAATCTGATGAATAGGTGGCATAAAGAATTTGCCATAAAGAAATAATAAACTGGTGTAAATAAATAGTAAAACACATTTTGCTTATCTGTAATTTGCAGAGTAAAGCACCATCAGTTGGGTTCACGCAGACTTCTACATTCCTATAGTTTATAAATTACATTGGCTGGAGATTCAAATAACATGCTAAGCTTGAATGAAACTAGCCATATGAAGCCAACATGAGGTAGCAATGAAAGTGCTGGGCACACAAGATCAGCCTTGAAAAATATAAAGGCATAATGTGATGCATGAATCCAAGCTAATTCCCTAAAAAGTCATTGGGATTTAAAATGCTACAAAACCTTTCTCTCTCCTTCCATTACTACTTGCAGAAAGAAATGGTCTATTATATCAGCGTGACTGAAGCTTCTTTGACAGTTCTCTCACAAGGTAGGTATTACGGTGTCTACATTCAGATGATTGCTAAAGAGGCATCCATCTCTCCCTGAGATACTGGCACAACTAAATGCTGGGTTACAAATAGAACATGGAATCAGAGGACTGGAAGGGACCTCGTTCTCACTATCAGAAAATTTCTCCTAACTTCTCTATTGGATTTCTCTTTAACAAGCTTCCACCCGTTATTTCTTTTCTTGCTCTCTGGTGCTTTGAAGAATAAGTCAATCCCTTCTTCTCTGTGACAGCCCCGCAAGTACTGGAAGGCAGCTATCATGCCCCCCCCCCCATCTTTGATAGATTAGACCAGTGTTTCTCAACCTTGACAATTTTAAGGCATGTGGACTTCAACTCCCAGAATTCCACAGCCAGCAATGCTGGCTGTGGAATTCTGGGAGTTGAAGTCCACATGCCTTAAAATTGTCAAGGTTGAGAAACACTGGGTTAGACATACCTAACTGTCCTCAACCCTTCATCATATGATTTAGCCTCTAGCGTCTAGACCCTTCATCATCTTGGTTGCTTTTCTCTGCACATTTTCTAGAGTCTTAGCATCTCTTGTATCGTGGTGACCAGAACTGAAGCAGAAAGGCTCTAAAGAACTAAACTCTAGAGACAACTAGCTGATCTTTTCAGATTAACCCAAATCCAGCAACTTCAAAACATATCTCTTCCCCTAGTCCACAGTCCACCTCTGCAAGGAAGTTGAGGGTTTGGTGAACTGGTGTAAGGAAAACAGCCTAGTTTTAAATACTGCAAAAACCAAAGAGAGCATTGTCAATTTCAGAAAAGGCAGGCACAGCTACACTTCTCTGTTCATTAATGATTCACCTGTGGAGATGGTTACCTGCATCCAATTCCTGAGTGTGCAGTTAACATGTAGGCTAGCTTGGTCACTCTACAGTGAGACACTGGTGAAGCGGGCACAGCAGCGCCTGCATTTTCTGCATTGCGTGAGAAAAGCACATCTTCCTTCCTCTGTCCTGACCACTTTCTACAGAGGGACGATCGAGAGCATCCTGTCATACAGCATCACCATCTGGTTTAGAAGCATCCCTGCTTCAGACAGGAAGGCAGTGCAGAGAGTGGTGAGGATGGCAGAAAGGATCATTGGCAATTTCCTCCCTCCCATCCAGGACATAGAACAGAAGCGTTGCTTGAGCAGGGTCCATAAGATTGTCTGGGACGCTACACATCCTCCTCATGACTTGTTTTCCTTGTTACCTTCTGGGAGGAGGGGGCTCCGTGATATCCGAAGCAGAACATCCAGATTCAGTCACAGTTTTGTTCCATACAGTATTAACCTTGTGAACTCTCAAGCTTCCTCCTTCCGCTATGTATTCAAGTTGGACAGTGATTAGTATTTATACGTTGCTTATATGTAAGGGTATAGATCAGTGGTTCTCAACCTGTGGGTCGGGACCCCATTTGGGGTCGAATGACCATTTCACGGGGGTCGCCAAACCACGTGGTCCGCCATTTTTTTCCCCTTTTCCCTAGCTGTCCTACTCCCTCTTATTGGTGGCCACACCCACTTGGGGGTCACCAAAACATGGGGAACTATATTATGGGGTCATGGCATTAGAAAGGTTGAGAACCACTGGTGTAGATCTATACCAGTGGTGGCGAACCTATGGCACGGGTGCCAGAGGCGGCACTCAGAGCCCTCTCTGTGGGCACGCGCACCGTCGCCCCAGTCCTAGGCCTTCAGCTGGGTTTTATAAAACCTTTTTGCTTTAGGCCTCCGCTGCTGTGTGCAATCAATCAATCAATCAATTTCAACTTCTCGCGGGGGAAAGAAAAGATCTTGCAAAGTTGGAATTGATTGATTGAACCTTTTAGTCCCACCCAGTCTGCCGTTACCACTGCAGCCACACCCAGCCAATGGGCCACACCCACCCGGCACTTGACAATGCATAAGTGGGTTTTGGGTTGCAGTTTGGGCACTCGGTCTCTAAAAGGTTCGCTATCACTGGTCTATACATATGTTGTATATAGTATGTTTAAATGTGTGTTATGTATGTGTACACTTTGAGAGCAAGCAACTAAATTTCATTTTTAATGTGTGCCACTGTGCCCACAGTAAAAAAATGACAAAGGTTATTTATCTATCTATTAGCGGGGATTGTTTTTCTCACTGGCATGAAACACTTTTATGGAACTTTTTTAGGAATTCCACTAATTTATCCTGCATTAAAGCTGTAAGGATATTACCCTCAATACTAAAGCAGAACAGAGTTCAGGCATTGAGATCCCTCCCTGTTGATACCAGCTCAAGATCTGGAAGACTGCAGATTAACTTAGCCTGGAACCATAGCCAAACCAACTGTATCTTAGAATCACCCAATGTTTCTCAGCCTTGACCACTTTTAAGATGTGTGGACTTCAACCTTCATGCTGGCAGGGGAATTCTGGGAGTTGAAGTCCACATATCCTAAAGTGGCCACGGTTGAGAAACATTGGCCTAGTCCAGGAGTCTCCAAAGTTGGCAACTTTAAGAGTTGTGGACTTCAACTCCCAGAATCCCCCATGCTGGCTGGGTAATTCTGAGAGTTGAAGTCCACAAGTCTTAAAATTGCCAACTCTGGAGACCCCTGGATTAGTCTATCATATCAGAAGTCCCCAACCTTTTGGGCACCAGGGGCCAGTTCCGTGGATAAAGGTTTTTCCACGGACTGGAGAGTGCCTGGTTTTGTGTGCTGCCTGCATCCCACAGATGGGGCTTTGCTTGTTTGTGCCAACCGGTTGCTGGCATGCCACGGCCCAGTACAGGTCCACGGATCGGGGGTTGGGAACCCCTGTATTATATGACTCCAACCAGGACATCTAAAGCACAGCTCAGTGTTGGGCAAAAAACAGGGCATTAGTTTTAGGGTTTAGTATTACACAGACCCAGAGATATCCCAGAGAGAAAATTAGCCACAAAAATCAGCAATGATGTGTCTTTCTCTGCAAATTTCAGGTTTTGTGTACAACGGAATTAAAAACGAGCAGCTCTTTTCCACAGCTGTGGGAAACTCCTTCAAATGTCTCAGTAAGCAAACGGTGAGCTTGGCCAGCAACTTTCAACTGCAGGTTGCCAATTCCCAGCTTCAAGCTTTTGATATCGTAAACAACCAATTTGGAAAAGGTTAGTAAATTCAACCCTGGGGGGGGGGGTCCTATGAGTAAGAGTTTTCCTGCTGAGGGTACAAAGAGACATTTTCACACCATAGGTCTTGGGCTAGATGCCAAGCGATGAAGATTTCACCGATTCTCTCTCAGTGTGCTGCATTTAATCCAAGCCAATTGATATGCATGCATATAAATATGTGCATAGGACTCCTGCCTTTAATAAATTCCCCAGTAGCCCCCCCCAAAGAACAAATGCTTTTATAATTTTCAGATGTACTGACTACCAGGAGGCAGCACACGACCAATTTCAATCTTATTGGGATTGTCAAGACATTCATAGCATTATTTATTCATTATTTTTATCATGCCTTTATGGTTTATATAAATAACTGAAGGGAACATATCCAACACACCTTCCTCCTCCTATTTTCATCACAACAACAACCTTGGGAGGCGGGTTGGGCTAAGAGAGAGTGACTGGCTGAAAGTCACCCAACCAGCATTCATCCCTAAGGTGGAACTCATGGTCTACTGCAGGGGTCTTCAAACTTGGCCCTTTTATGACTTGTGGACTTCAACTCCCAGAATTCCTCAGCCAGCATGCCTGGCTGGCTGAGGAATTCTGGGAGTTGAAGTCCACAAGTCATAAAAGGGCCAAGTTTGAAGACCTCTGGTGTACTGGCTTTCTAGTTTGGTGCCTTAACCACTAAACCAAACTGCCTCTTTAAAGATTTCCCATAGTTCAGATGATTTCAACTCATACAAAGATAACTTTTACATAGGGTGCTCACAAGGTCTGGGATAATTCTCTATAGCTTTATTTGACTATGATGAAAATCACCGTGGAATCATATGATGCTTCTTTATTGAAGTCTAATGTTCTTTTTTTCCAAATTGCAGAAGAGGAGTGCACTTTGGATAGAAACAAGAGGCTGATCCCAGCAACAATTGGCTTCAGTCTGTCGGGATTAATCATCATCATCCTGTTCTCCTGTGTGCTTTATAGAAGGAATACTCACTCTGGATACAGCCGTATCTGAATCCCGAAGTTTATTTATGAATGGGTATAGAGCAGGGGCCTTCCAACTTGGCCCTTTTATGACTTGTGGACTTCAACTCCCAGAATTCCTCAGCCAGCCAGGCTGGCTGAGGAATTCTGGGAGTTGAAGTCCACAAGTCATAAAAGGCCCAAGTTGGAAGACCCCTGGTATAGAGCAACAAATGATAAGAACAGCAAGAATGGGAGATTCTACTTGCTTTGCGGTGTCAATCAGATATGCCAATAGCAGTTGAGCATCTTTAAATGATTTTTAAATTTCTGACACTTTTAACACTTAATCAGAAATTAATCAGCTCAATGCATGAGCCAACATGTCTATTATCTATATACAACAGCAGCAAAGTATTTATTTGCTTGGGCGCTATTGGGTTTTTTTTAATTCATCTGCATGTATTTGCAATTGTAATCCATGAATTCAATTAAGATTAATACTGTAGTAATAATGTGTGTGTCCCTTTATCGCAATTTATCAGACAGATCTGTCTGCAGTAGACACATTGTAAGGGATGCTTAGGCAAAAACTTCAACAAGCATTATGCTCTGCATTTTAATAACAGTTTTGTCACGCATTGAGGGCAGGACAGGAAGCAATGGGTGGAGGTTTATCAGAGGATAATTCAACCTGGAACTAAGGAGGAATTTCCTGCCAGCAAGAACAATTAATCAGTGGAACAGCTTGCCGCTCAGAATTGTGGGTGCTCCAACACTGGAAGTTTTTAAGAAGAGACTGGAGAGCTATTTCTCTAGGATGAGATAAAGACTACTGTCTTGAGCAGGGGGTTGGACTAGAACAGTGTTTCCCAAACTTGACAATTTTAAGGCATGAGGACGTCAACTCCCAGAATTCCACAGCCAGCAACGCTGACTGTGGAATTCTGGGAGTTGAAGTCCACATGCCTTAAAATTGTCAAGTTTGGGAAACACTGGACTAGAAGACTCTCTTCCAGTCCTATATTTCAATGGTTCTATGACTGAAATTAATTATTTTACATTACTCCTTAGTTTAGGGATAGGATGTCAGCCCTTCTCTAGTTTCTGAATGTAGGATATTTTCAAAATTAACCCCATGCCAACTAATCACTCAGAGATCATTATTTCATACCTGCTGCCAACTTCAAGTTTACAATAATGAGTGGATACACCCTTTATACTAAGCCATGACTTCATCATGGCTTATTGAGAAGCCATTAACTGGCTTGGTAATAAATAATGGTTTATGAAACACTCAGGCTGGTTTTTTTTTCCACATTGTGCTGAGGTAAAACCAAGCCATGTTATGGCATATCATAGCACAGTAGTGGTGAACCTATGGCACAAGTGCCAGAGGCGGCACTTGGAGCCCTCTCTGTGGGCATGCACGCCATTACCCCAGCCCCGCCTCCCCTGCAGCCCCCTCCTCCCCAGCAGCCCCCCCCCAGAGGAGAGTCACCCCCGGGTGCGGCCTGCGCGGAGCAGCACAACCAAGCACATGGCAGCTGGGCAGCAGATGATGCTGTGGGGTATGGGCAGAGGGCGTGGACACCATGGCGCTGCAGGGCTGCCTGGGTGATCTGTGGCGGGCCGTGGATAGCCCTGAGAGCGGGCGGGCTGAGGGCAGAGCGGGGGCAAGCCGGGGATGGGGCAGTTTTGGGGCACTCGGTCTCTAAAAGGTTCGCCATCACTGTCATAGCATGTGAATTCAACCAGCTCTGCAGGCTTTCTCACATACAGATTGTTGCTTCACAATATGCTTGGCCAGAATGCTTAAATTTGTAGCTCACTGCATTGTACAAACCCAGGAATCTGAAATACTTAAATAAGCCATGTTTCAGTTAACCACAGATTGGTTCAAAATGCATTATCTGTCTCATGCAATTCAAGCTACCTAATCTAATTTTCAAACTGATGAAACAGAATGGAAAAAGCCAAGCAAATTCTGCTAAATCAGTTGACGTTGAGGTTACACAGCCTTGTATTTACTGGTATTTTATCAATTATTCCTTAGTTATTCAATAAAAAGCATAACCTTCCTGGAGCTCAGCCTAAATTTTCTTGGCAGAGAATAGAAGTGATCTGCCACTCCTTTGTTTAGAGATGTGTTTTGGACTTCTGACGCTCAGAAAAAACACTGCAATGCAAGACAATGATTTTCCAAGTCAACTTTTTCTGCACAAAATATTCCTCTTTAGGCAAATTTTAGCTTTCAAAAGTTGTGAGATGCTTGTTTTTCAGGTGATTTGTCTAAACCAGGGGTCTTCAAACTTGGCCCTTTTATGCCTTGTGGACTTCAACTCCCAGAATTCCTCAACCAGCGTACCTTTTGAGTTGTTTCCTGTTCCTGTGGCATGAACTTTGATCTGGGTCTGAGTGTGCTTTTCTGGTATTCTGATGGTGATGGGTTAATCCTATTATGTCCCAAAGGTCATATCCTGCTTCCCTGGTGCTGGCTGAGGAATTCTGGGAGTTGAAGTCCACAAGTCATAAAAGGGCCAGGACTTGCTATATATAAGTCTAGGACTTCCTATATATAAGTCCATACAGTTCAGGGCTGGGTGGTTCACCCAATCCATCAATTTCAAGCCTGTTGCTGATACCCATGCAAAGGATGCGAAGTATGGCACCCTTAACTCCATCCTCAACTTTGCCAAAGGGCATCCTTGACTTATGAACTCAACTGAGCCCAACATTTCTGTTGCAAAGTGAGACAGTGGTTAAGTGAGCTTTGCCCCACTTTACAACTTTTCTTGCCACAGTTGTTATGTAAATCACTGCAGCTGTCAATTTAGTACACAGTTGTTAAGTGAATCTGGCTTCCCCATTGACTTTGCCTATCAGAAGGTCACAAAAGGGGATCACCTGATGATCCCAGGACACTGCAACCCCTCATAAATATGAACCAGTTTTCAAGCTTCTGAATCTTGATCACGTGACCGTGGGACTATGTGTGAAAAAAATGGTCATAAGTCACTTTTTCCCCCAGTGCCTTCTAACTTTGAATGATCACTAAGCAAATAGGGTGTAAGTTGAGGTCTACCTGTGTTGTTTCTCTGGGCCACATATGTGGGCATATGCATAACTGATTTTATTTATTTTTGTTAAGTTTATGCAGTGTATATTGGAAGTGGTTACCCTTTGAGAGCTGTACGCAATGAAATCTCATTTTAATATATGCGGATTAGTGTACATTTAAACTGACAATATTCTATTCTATTCTATTCTATTCTATTCTATTCTATTCTATTCTATTCTATTCTATTCTATATTCTCTCTGCTCTTCTAATATTCTATTTTCTATTCTAAAGTCCATACATCTCGGGAACTGGGTTCACCCAAGCCATCGATTTCAGGCCTCTCGCCAACGCCGGTGCAAGGAGAGCGAATCTTGCTTGGCCGGGAGGGGGGCGGCTGCTTTAGAAGCGCCCCCAACTCCTTCCTCGCCTTTGCCAAAGCCCTGCACAAATCCAGTTAGAAAACTGGCTAACCAGACCAAGTTTCAATGGGAACGAAGCCATGAGGGGCTGGGCTAGGTAAACACGGGGCTGGGCTGGGCAGGGTAAGGCGGGGCAGCGGCAGCTGGAAAAGCCCCGGACGGGGCGCGCCCTGCCCTTCTCCTTGGCGAAGGTTGAGAAGTTTTCCTCCGCCCGGGAAGCTACCTGGCAGCTCCGCCGCTTGCTCCGCCCGAGTCCGGCCTCCTTTCCAAAGTCGCTGATAGGCCCGAACGCCGCCGCTAGCCCGGCTCTAGTCCCCGCCTGTCTTCAGCTCGGGCGCACGATGGCGGCGTCGGCCTTGGCGCTGGCCGGCGAGGGGCCACGCCAGCTCCGGCAGAGCCTGTGAGTGCGCCGGGCGAGGAAGAGGGGCGCGGGCGGGAAGCCCCCCCCCTTCCGTTCGGGGTTCCCACGGGAGGCCGGGAGAGGAGAAGGCCGCTTTTCCCCTTCGGGTGGGGAGCTCTGCGCCGAGCCGCCCACTTGCAGAGCCCCACCGTTTGGCTGGCGGTCTCGAATTAAAGGGGGACCCCGCCGTCTCCCTTCCTGGAGTGGGAGGAATGTTTTTGAGGTCGCCCTTTGTAACTGCTGCTGGAGATCAACCTGCACGTATGGATTGGGTCTGACGCGCGTCTAAGCTTTCACACGGCCTCTCCCCCACATAACATGGAGTAACTGGAGCATAGCTAAATGTCTGTGGAGATTCTCCGTCATCCAGGCCATGGTTGTGCCAAAGGTACTTTTTCAAGAGGCAACTGGACTTTCTTGTTTTTCTTTGAAGACGTTTCGCTTCTCATCCAAGAAGCTTCTTCACCTCACAGCTGAAGAAGCTTCTTAGATGAGAAGCGAAATGTCTTCAAACGAGGAAGTCCAGTTGCCTCCTAAAAAAAGCACTTTTGGGACAACTGAAGCATTAGTGGTAATAGGTGATTTGTCAGCCGTTTGTCCCCGACATATGGCACAAATTGCCTCCACCATATTGCAGAAGGGGATCTTGTCCAACCCCCTGTTCAAGGGGGAGATATACCATTTCAGACAAGGATTGTCTAATCTCCTTTTAACAAGCATTGTTGTTCTTTGAGAACGGCTGTATCAGGCCTGGGGAATTGTGTTCACACAATACACTGAACTACAAAGTGAATCCTCTCTAGAAGCAAGCTTGAATTTCCCCCAGGAAGTACGGGTTGGATCCAGGTTGTTCCCTTGTCAACAGTATAGAATGGATTTGCCAAAGCTGCTTTTGGGATTTTGTCAAATCTCCTGGTGGTCTCCCATTCAGGTTTGAACAAGCTCTCATCCTTGCTTAGCTGTTCCAAGTTCACACAAGGTTGCTTTTTTTTAGTGTATCTTCTGCAAGCTGATTTAGGAATTGGGTCAAAATGTTATTTGAGCTCCAAGAATGTGTTTATTGAGAAAAACAGTGGTAGAACTAACAATGGGAAAGTATATTACACAAACCAGAGTTAATGGTTGGAGCTGCTGGCAAGGGGTGGAGTCTTTGAATGTTTCTGGAATATCTTATGCCTAGAAAATGTTTGTAAATCATTCATTCGGTACTTTTTGGAATGTCAGTGGGCTAACTTAGGAATGCAGCTAGTCCTCAACTTACGACTGCAGTTGAGACTAAAATTTCCATTGTTAAGCAAAAGTGATTGTTAAATTAATCACACCCAGTTTTATGATCATTGGCTTCCCATATTGATTTTGCTTGTCAGAAGCCGGCTTGGAAGGTCACAAATGGCAATGGTGCAATTTATACCAATTACAATGGTGTAAATACATGCCACTTGCCAAGTGTGCAAATAATCATCACATGGCTGTGGGGATGCTACAATAGTCATAAGTGCAAGGACTGGTTATAAATCATTTTTTTTCAGTTCTGTTGTAACTTTAAATGGTCGCTAAATGAATATTAAATTCCTGTTTGGATTTTTGACAATGTTCTTTTCCTTTCACAGAAAATGGCTTTGGGCTTTGTGTACCAGAGAATATTCTTTTGTAACAGGTAAATTATTTAGCTTATTTTCTTTATGGGAAATTTTCTAGATTTTTTTTTAAATGATAACATATTTATAATACCTAGAAAATGAACTTGCAGTCAGATAAAAATAATGACATTATTCTGGCATTCTGTTCTGCAAGTTAGTAGTAATAGGATATTGGCATAATTATTGCGGACCTTGAAATGCTTTTTATTTGAAAAACAGGTCAAAGGAATATCGAGAAAGTCCTCGTGGCAAACCGAGGAGAGATTGCCTGCAGGGTGATGCGGACAGCCCGAAAGATGGGGGTGAAGTCGGTGGCAGTTTATAGTGAGGCTGACCGGAATTCAATGCATGTAGCCATGGTAAAACTCATCAGCTGACACTCTTAAGGACTGATCTTAAAGGAGGCAAATTATGGAGCCAAATAATCTTGAATGAATAATACATTCACTTATCATACTTGGTGATATTGTGGTTGGCTTGCTTTAGAATGATCACAATACAGGTAGTCCTCAACTTAAAGCCATTTGTTTAGTGACTGTTCAAAGTAACAACAGCACTGAAAAAAGTAACATGACTGTTTTTAATCCAAATGATCTTTGCAGGATCCCCATGGGCATGTAATTAAAATTTGGGCACTTGGCAATTGGTTCATATTTATGACAGTTGCAGTGTCCTGGGTCATGGGATCACCTTTTGTGGCCTTCTGACAAGCGAAATCAATAGGGAAACCAGATTCACTTAACAACCATGTTTTTAACAACTACAGTGATTCATTAACAGCTGGGGCAAGAAAGATTATAAAATGGGGCAAAACTCATTTAACAACCACCTTAGTGATATACATTTTGGATTCAGTTGTGGTCGTAAGTTGAAGACTAACCTATATGCAAACTTAACCATGGTGGTTTGCACAATGTTTAGAAGACAATATGTTCAGGCTTTAAAATAATCATGGCTTAGCTCAGTGTTTTTCAACCTTGGCAATTTAAAGATATGTGGACTATCACTCCCAGAATTCCTGCATTGCTGGCTGGGGAATTCTGGGAGTTGAAATCCACATATCATTTAAGTTGCTAAGGTTGAAAAATACTGTAATTCAGTGCATAGGGTTTAATCACATTTCAGGTCTAAATAAAGCAATGTTTATAATCAGTATTCAAACTTTAATGTGAAGTCCTATGCATGGGGTGTCCACAGCAGTGGTCAAAAAAATCAAGATGGTGGCTTTGAAGAATTGAAGCCCTGTCTCTTTTTTTTTAACCAGGGTTACCTCACAAATTATAAAGGGTTGGGCCTTTATTAGCATGGTTCAGCTGCCATTTTGTTAAGCTACCTTCTAACTAATCCAGCTCAACCCTCTACTGCCTGAGTTTGTACTTCAAAGATGCATCAAAATATTGTGGAAAAGTTAGCCTGAAACATAACACAATAATAAAATGATGGTGTTTTCTTGTAGGCTGATGAAGCCTATTGCATTGGCCCAGCACCAGCTCAGCAGAGTTACTTATCCATGGAAAAAATAATACAAGTGGCCAGAAAGTCTGCAGCACAGGTACAGATTTGCTTTATATCAACTAATTTTTTACCTAAAATTGGGTTAGTGCAACATAACATAAGAGTCTGTGTGTAAGCTCACACATTGCAATCTTTGATATTCTGATTTTTTAAAAAAAAAGCAGTTTAATTTTAATCAGCAATTCTCCTATTTTAAATGCTCTCATTTCCCACAAATTTCGTTAAATATTCTGCTAATGCCCCAGCTCTTTCTGTGGTTAAACTCTGTGCCGTAATATGCCTGCTAATTGTAGAGGTTCAGCCATCCTAACAACATGTAACTATGCTACTATTCCATAGGTATTTTAAATGCAGCAGAAGGATAGTTCCTGGATGGCTTTGCAGATCAGTCATAGCAATTGATCAGATTTTTTACTGGTCACATACAGTGGTAATTGTTAGGTGGGAGGAGTGGGCACTAACTAACCTTTGCATTCTCCTATTGGTCAGCTGAAGAAACGACCAATTGATGATAGTATTCTGAAGTCGGTGGCAATGGAAAAGATTGCAAGTAGCTTCAATCTGCTTTTGAGAGTTTGGCAAACAGAAACAGCAGTGCAGAAATTTCTGCATTTTGGAGGTCAGATGCAGCTTCTGTAGACCTGCTAGAACAGCAGAAGCATCAAGAAGCCTTAAAGCCTCACACTATGCCCTTGATATTTCCTGTTTTAGGCCATCCATCCAGGCTATGGTTTCCTATCCGAAAACACAGAATTTGCTGAACTCTGTAACCAAGAAGGGATAATTTTCGTAGGTCCTCCTTCATCTGCAATCAGAGATATGGGCATTAAGAGGTATTCTGTGTTATTTCATTTGCTAAATTTATTATGAAGAGATTCTTTTGTTGGAACTACTAGATTCTTCCTTGTATTTGACTTGGGTTTCCCTCTTAGATAAATGCAGTGAATTGACCCTTTGATTCTTTAGTATTCTGAAAATTATGGTCTCAAATGAAATAGGGTCAGCGCAGAGCACCCAAATGCAATACAGGTAGTCCTTGACTTACAACAGTTCATTCAGTGACCATTCAATGTTACAACAGCACTGAAAAAAGTGACTTATGACCATTTTTCACACTTGGGACCATTGCAGTATCCCCATGGTCATGTGATCAAAATTCAGATACTTGGCGGGAAGATAACCTTGCTCCATGATGTCATGTTGGCCACATGACTGTAGAAATTTCTTCGGACAGCCCTGGCTCAATAGCTTTGAAATGGAGATGAGCACTGTCCCCTAGAATCAGCAACGATCAGCAGAGTAAAATCCACAGGGGACTGCTTTATATAATTTAATTGAGGTTAAATTAGAGATGGAAAGGGAAGGAATCTAGATGTAGTATTGGTTGATTTACAGGCATCAATCAGTCTTGACACTTGGTGGAGCCCTAGATTTTCCCCTTGATCAAAATGGAATGTGGTTTTCTTTCTCAATACTGTAAGGCAGGGGTCTTCAAACTTGGCCCTGGCTGGCTGAGGAATTCTGGGAGTTGAAGTCCACAAGTCCTAAAGGCCTAGTTTGAAGACCCCTGCTGTAAGTAAAGTGCATCAGTTGAAAGAGAGGTGGGTTGTGGGAGTGAAAAGCTTTCTTGCACAGTTCCTTTTATTGTTGACACTGAACATGAAGGTGTGTTCCCTTGAAGTACTTCTAAGGCCATCATGTCGGTGGCTGGAGTTCCTGTGGTGGAAGGTTACCACGGTGAAGACCAATCGGATAGGTTTCTGGAAGAGCAAGCCAGAAGGATCGGCTACCCAGTTATGATCAAAGCTGTCCGTGGAGGTGGAGGAAAGGTAGCATCCATTGGATGATATTTCATCAATTACTTCGCAGTTTGTTGCATCTCTGCTTAGGAGAGAGGTAGGCAACTTTGGATCTTTTAGGACTCCTGGACCAACTCCCAGAATTCCTCAGCCAGGCTCAGGAATTCTGGGAGTTGAAGTCCACGAGTCATAAAAGAGCCAAGGTTGCCTACCCCTGGCTTAGGATATAATCTCCTACCTCTGTATTGGTGCAGGAGTTAATCTGTGTGCTCACAGTACATTCATGCTGGCTTAGGAAATCTGGGATTGTAGTCCACAAGCCTTAAAGTTGCCAAGTTGGGAGATCCCCCCCTACAATAAACATGTTTAAATACAGGTAGTCCTCAACTTAAAACAGTTCATTTAGTGACCATTCAAAGTTACAATGGCACTGAAAAAAAGTGGCTTATGACTCTTTTTCATACTTACAAGCATTGCAGCATCCCCATGGTTATGTGATCAAAATTCCGCTTGGCAACTGACCCATATTTATGAGGGTTGCAGGGTCCCGGGGTCATGTGACCCCCTTTTGCAACCTTCTGACAAAGTCAGTGAAAAAACCAGATTCACGTAACAACTTGTTATTAACTTAACAATTGCTGTGATTCACTTAACAACTGTGGCAAGATATGTTGTAAATGGAGCAAAATTCACTTAAATGTCTTGCTTAGCACAGAAATTTTGGGCTCAGTTGTGGTCATAAGTCAAGGACTACCTGACCATTTGTTAAACAAACTGGACTTGGATAAGCAATCACAGTATATAATTTATTTTGTTAACATGATGCTAACCCAAAACTGATTTAAGGGTTCCTGTTGCTTGTGTGAACTGAGTGTAGATTGTTGTGAAAGAACACACTCGTGTGCAACAATGGACTATAAATAAGCCTGGGGGAACCAAGTTGTAGACTGCAAAGTTGCATTGCATTTTATCACGTGGTTTTTATTTTTATATATGTTGCCATCTATTTTTAATAAGTTTAGAAAGCCAAAGATGAATTGATTTTGCAGTCTCATCTCAAGTGCCCTACATAGCCCTTAAAGAATCTTTATAAAATATAGGCACCAGGTCAATCCTTTTTTATGGCTATCAAGAATATATAGGTCTTGGTGTATTCAGGTCTTTTCCCATGTAAGATTGAGAGTATCTTGGCGACGTTTCGACGAGGTCTCACTCATCATCTTCAGGCTGGGGTCTTCGGCTTCGTGCTTGTGCGAGCAAAGTGTGATTGGAGCTGCCGTCTCTCTATATATATTGGGGGGGGGGTGTGGAGTGCTGGCTTAGTTGCTGTAGGTGGATTGGTTGGCTGTGTTGGAGTTATTGTTTGTGGATTGTTTGGCTGTTAAGTAACATCCTGAGTAGTTGAGGTGCTGGCTGTGTGCTCATTAGTCTTTTGTGTTGTAACGACCTGGGTAATGGGTTGTGTGATGACATCCTGAGGTTTAGTGTAGTGATATCCTGAGTTCTGTGTTGCACCATCCTGGGTGGTTGGCTCTGTTGTAACATCCTGAACTTTGGCGTTGTAGCCTCCTGAATTCTGTGATGTGATGTCCAGGGCTGAAGGCCTTCAACTACTCAGGATGTTACGAAACAGCCAAACAATCCACAAACAATAGCTCCTACACAGCCAACCAATCCACCTACAGCAACTAAGCCAGCACTCTACACACCCCCACCAATATATATAGAGAGACGGCAGCTCCGATCAAACTTTGCTCACACAAGCACGACGCCGAAGACCCCAGCCTGAAGATGACGAGTGGGACCTCGTCGAAACGTGGTTATTCGGGTTTTCTCCCACGTAAAATTGGAAGTGTCTTGGCGACGTTTCGACGAAGTCTCATTCATCATCTTCAGGCTGGTGCTTTTGGCTTCGTGCTCCTCGAAGCATGAAGCCGAAAGCACCAGCCTGAAGATGACGAATGAGACTTCGTCGAAACGTCGCCAAGACACTTCCAATTTTACTGTTTAAGCTAGTGATTGTGCAAATGAGCTGCCTCTGTTGTTGTTAATGTAACAAAAAACATTTCTTACTTTTTTTTCAGAGTAATTTATTTAATTCTTTTGCTAATATTAGTTTTATCATTTATTCCCCCTAGGGAATGAGAATAGCATTTACTGAGAAAGAATTTCAGGAGCAATTGGAATCAGCTCGAAGAGAAGCAAAGAAGTCCTTTAACGATGATGCCATGTTGATAGAGAAGTTTGTTGACAATCCAAGGTAACGCAACAATCTGTTGGGCAGCTCTTTATCACCCCCTTTGATAGCTCCACTACTGCGCAGGATGTACATTGTAGATCAGTGGTTCTCAACCTGTGGGTTGGGACCCCATTTGGGGTCGAACGACCATTTCACGGGGGTCGCCAAACAAGGCAGTCCGCCATTTCCCCCCCCCCCACCTTTTCCTCAGCTGTGCTACTCCCTTTTATTCTATTGGCTTTTGAAAGCCAATAGGAATTGTCCAGGCTGTCTCTGCCCTGCTGAGCCCGCCAAAAGTCCCATTCTGCAAACGGTGCTGCACCAGTTGATTAGTCCTTGACTTACGACCGGTTGAGTAGTCCTCGACTTACGACCGGTTGGGGGTCGCGGCATTAAAAAGGTTGAGAACCACTGTTGTAGATGATCTTGAAGAAAATATGCAGCAACCGTTTATAGAACGTAAGCAATGTCAGCCATACAAGATAGGCCAGACAGGAAACAGAACAACAGATTAATGGAGTTGGAAGGGACTTTGGAGGAGTTCTAGTCCAGCCCACTGATCAAGCAAGAAACCCTATACCATTTCAGACAAATGGTTGTCCAGTCTCTTCTT
This sequence comes from Crotalus tigris, assembly GCF_016545835.1. NCBI lineage: Eukaryota > Metazoa > Chordata > Lepidosauria > Squamata > Viperidae > Crotalus > Crotalus tigris. The sequence continues at coordinate 1,009,731 of NW_024100213.1, read as the reverse complement.
AAAAACCTCCAGTGTTGGAGCATTCACAACTTCTGGAGGCAAGCCGTTCCACTGATTAATTGTTCCAACTGTCAGGAAATTTCGCCTTAGTTCTAAGCTGGTTCTCTCCTTGATTAGTTTCCATCCACTGCTTTTCGTTCTGCCTTCAGGTACTTTGGAAAATAGATTGACCCCCTCTTTTTTGTGTCGGTCCCTTAGATATTGGAACATTGCTATCATGTCAGCCCTAGTCCTTCTTTTCATTAGACTAGGCCAGGGGTAGGCAACCTTGGCTCTTTTATGACTCGTGGACCTGAACTCCCAGAATTCCTGAGCCAGCCATGCTGAGGGGAAAGGGAGAGGTTTCCAAGCTGAGCCATGCTGGCTCAGGAATTCTGGGAGTTGAAGTCCACAAGTCATAAAAGAGCCAAGGTTGCCTACCCCTGGACTAGACATACCCAATTCCTGCAACCGTTATTCATATGTTTTATCCTCTGGGCCCCTAATCATCTTTGTTGCTCTTCTCTGCATGGCTAGATGAGCCAATTCTACTTTATTGAAGGTTACATTAATAGAATCTTTCAAGTTTGAAAATATCTCTCCCTGGGAACAATTTACAACCCCCAAACTAAGTATGGTTTCTTCTGAGCTTTTGCCCTCCCTACATTCTTGCTGTGGACTTAGCTGCCTTTTATCTAACTGTTCTCTTGATGGTGTCTCATTGCCCTGCCTGCTTAGGTCATTCCCACAAAGCATTGCAGCTTACCCCTGGAAAATAAGAAAGCATGAGAAAGAAACATGGTATTGCCAGCCTTGGTTCTCTTTCATATTAAAAGGGAAGAAAAAAGAAATATCTTTGGGATGTCAGGATTCCATTTTTACAGTAATATTGATAACGTTCTAGATTCTTGTGCCTTTTTTTCTGACTTGGCCTTCCTTGGAAGGGCTGACATAAATATCTATGCGATAAGCTGTAAAACGCATGAAGGCAATTGAAAAAGAAACAAAAAAAGAAAATTGTTCCACATCCTCTCATCCAAATAGCAAACTGAAAATCCCAGTTTTGCCACATTTGAGGTATGGATTCCTTCCCTCCTCATAATATATTTAACGCCATGAGGCTTATTTCTGCTATCTTCATTTCTATATCTAAAAAATTAAAATACCTCCAAAGTATCTGATGGATTTTGTTAGTCATGTTAAAAATTCAAAAAATTGGGATTAGGTATAAGCATCGATGGACAATATTATAGTCCCACTTACAAATTTTAAAATGTGAAACAGGCACGTAGAAGTTCAGGTATTTGGAGACCAACATGGCAATGCCGTCTACCTGTTTGAAAGAGATTGCAGTGTACAAAGAAGACATCAAAAAATTATTGAGGAAGCCCCAGGGGTAAGTAGTCAGCTCTTGAAAGACAATTCAAATAGCCATGATTCTTGTGTTTACTATGTTAGTGTAATATTTGTTTTTATGCATGCTGTTAAGGCAGTCTCAGTCCAGTATTTCTGCAGAAAATAGTATCTTTTTCAAGGTCCTGAAATTCTCAAAGCATATTAATTTTCTTTGTATTGTATTGAACAGAATGCAGTTCTACAAATGCAGCTATCCTTCCTTTGATTTGAGCATGGAAGGACTTACCGTACTTTTTTTTTAGAAAGTTCTTACTGGCTTTATTTTCTGCCTCATGTGTTCCTAACATCCATTTAAATGGTTATGATGTCTCAGCATAAGTTGGGCTAAACTATGTTGCCCATTATTTGCAACTCATTTGTATATTTTGAATGTTTCATATATGTTAAGCTTTCTGTCAACATATACTACTTCAGTTAAAAGAATTTAACGTTGCTCTTTCCAAAATGCTGGAAAGTTGATGAAGTTGAGTTAATTGGGACTATAATGGGATTTAAATGGATATTAAGAAATACAGGTAGTCCTCAGCTTAACCTGCTGTTTAGCAACTGTTCAAAGTTACAATGGGCGTACCTTGGGGCTACTTAAAATTTGAATTTCCAACAGTTACCCCCCCCCAACAGTCACATGACTGAGCTTTGGGCACTCAGCTACCAGCCCACTTTTATGGCTGTTTGCAACATGGTCATGTGACCACATTTATTTATTTATTAAATGTATTTTCCTCCCATCTCGCTGCCAGGTGACTGTGCTTTGCAGAAAACCTGCATTTGCTTTGAGTTTTTGGCAAAATTGCACCGTATTGGTTTGCTTAAGGTCCACAGCATTTCCTTAATGACTGTGGCATTTGCATAACAATCGCTGCCCCCCCCCCCAAAAGGTAAAATTGACTTGTTTTTACGACCATCACAACTTACAGCCCTGATCAGCAGGCTCCATTATGTTCATAAGTTGCAGACTACCTGTAAGGACAAACTTTAATACCAGTTGTCCAGAGTGAATGTGCAGTCAATAAAAATGCAAGGGTGTCTTGATGCATTGTGTGACCCTAACATAATATTATTGCTATCCTTGTTAGCCAGGAATTAAGCCTGAAGTGAGAAGGAAGCTTGGAGAAGCTGCTGTTAGAGCAGCAAAAGCCGTGAACTACGTAGGAGCAGGTATTGCAAACCCAACTTCCTTTTAATGTTGAACACAGGTTCATAGGGAAAGGTATTTCTCCTTTTTATTCTTTCCATGCTTGGAAAGAAATTACGTAAAGAATCTTGGGACTCTTTCTAGCCATCAGCAGGTTAACTCCCCTGACAACTGAATAGGATCGGACCAAATTTAGCATATAGGGGGAAAGAAATCTCAGGTTCAAAAATGACCAAGTTCAGCCTTGGGACTCCAAAGAAAAACATTTTAGGAGAAATTTCCCAGTGTGTCTCCAGCAGGAGCAGCAGTTTGATTGACAGCTCAGAAGGATAGATGGACACATTCCAAGTCTCCCTCCTGCTCCTCCCACCACCTCCTGGTCACATGACTTTGTGTGGTGCTGCTGATAGGAGCTGAAAAGAAGTCAAGTCTTAGCTCTATAGGTCAAGTACTTCTCAACCTTGGTGGCTTTAAGAAGTGTGGACTTCAGCTCCCAGAATACCCCAGGCAGCATAGCTAGCCGGAGAATTCTAGGAATTGAAGTCCATGCATCTTAAATTGCCAAGGTTGGGAAACCCTGTTTTAGCCTCTCACACATAGATCAGGTTCCCAAAAAAGAATTAAAAGGTATCAGCAGGGTGTGATGAAAAAAGTCAAAATGGCACCCACAACAGACTAATCCAGTGTTTCTCAACCTTGACAATTTTAAGGCATGTGGACTTCAACTCCCAGAATTCCACAGCCAGCAATGCTGGCTGTGGAATTCTGGGAGTTGAAGTCCACATGCCTTAAAATTGTCAAGGTTGAGAAACACTGGACTAATCAAAGCACATAAATGCACATAAAACCAGACAGAGCTTTAACTGCACTGTCATGGCCACCGTATTGACTTCTTTTTTTGACACTCCTGACTGAAATCAACAGTCTGCTATAAAATAAGATACTTGGCTGCTGTAACCTCAGTTTAACTCAGCTTAAAGGAGGGCATACCCATGCTGGCTAAGTAATTCTGGGAGTTGAAGTTCCTACATTTTAAAGCGACCAAGGTTGAGAAACACTGCTAAAGGTTTTTTTCTACCTTATTTGCATTTTGGAGAGCTCAGATTCCAATTCAACAAAACACGTTGCAATATATCTGAGCCTAATAGCTTTTAAGGCTTCTTTTGAAGGATCTACATGTTAATTAAACTGAGAAATGTTGCTTTCTGAAGGATTTCTCAGGTATACATAGAGATAAATAATGTTAACCATTAGTTTGATTTACAATGCTTACTTAGAGAGTGAATCGCAGGGACAAAGAAGCTATACTGGGATTGTATTCATTTGTAGTTTTAATATTCCGACCTTTGTATACTATGCCTTTGTTAAATGTTTTAGGAACTGTGGAGTTTATCATGGACGGTGCACATAATTTTTATTTCATGGAAATGAATACCAGGCTGCAGGTAGAGCATCCAGTTACAGAGATGATCACAGGGACTGACTTGGTGGAATGGCAATTGAAGGTAAGAAGTAGTAAAGCATAGGAGTTCTGTTGGATTCTCAAGAAGCAAGACTGTTCTTTCACTTGGGACCATTAATTATATTATTTCTGTAGAAATATTCAGAGAAGGAGTTTGGGAATGATTTTTTTTCTTGTTAGACTTGGGCAGAGGGTGGCACCGTGCAGATCCATTCTCCCCCATTTAATTATACTGTCATAGTTCTGACAGATAAAACTCTTCAAAAGAACTTCGAGGCATTGTTTACCTTAAAGAATTTTTTATTTGAGTAACACAGTGGTTCTCAACCTGTGGGTCGGGACCCCATTTGGGGTCGAACGACCATTTCACGGAGGTCGCCAAACAATGCAGTTCGCCATTTTTTTCCCCTTTTCCTTAGCTGTGCTACTCCCTTTTAATCTATTGGCTTTTGAAAGCCAATATAATAGACTCTCTTGGATAGAGTCTAATTCTATTGGCTTTCAAAAGCCAAGAGGAATTGTCCAGGCTGTCTCTGCCCTGCTGAGCCCGCCAAAAGTCCCATTCTGCAAATGGTGCTGCACCAGTTGAGTAGTCCTCGACTTACGACCGGTTGGGGGTCGCGGCATTAAAAAGGTTGAGAACCACTGGAGTAACATAATATCAGCACTGCATAATCGAAGCCAAAAACTGAATTCCCCTCCCCTGGGCACATAGTATGAAAGGACAATTCCTTCCTCCAATTAACAATCATAAATCACATTCCCCAGTTAGCTTGAAGCACAGGCTTCCTCTCCAGCTCTCCAGCCCGCCAATTCTTTATCAGCTCTGGGCTCAATAACCTTGATTCTCACACTAAGTTTAGTGTTGCTATGTCTAGCTAGATTCTCATTCACATCCCCCCCCCCTCCCAGCATCATCTAACTCTAAAAGCAAAAGGTGAAAGATGGCTACATTTCCATCTGTCGTCAATGCAAAAACATCCGGTGTTAGCAGCGTTGATATATACACTCTCACATGTGCATTTTGTGAGGTTCGGGGCTTTGAAAATGAAAGATGGAAAGTTTAGCTGGTTTACAGTATCTTTGGGACAGAATTCCGCTCGTAGTCCTTGAGAGGCACAGATTCCCAACTGGAAAAGCAAAATTTGAGAGAGCACCAGAGGTTTTGGAAACGTTTAATGGTTAGAGATTGTCAGCAGATAAGGAATTCACAAATGTATTTATGAGAGCAGGGTTTTTTTCAGCAGCAGCTAGCGCCTTCGTACCTACGCAAACAGGGCCGCTAGTGTTGTGAGGGTGCACGTGGCCCTGTTTCGGCTGCTCCCTCTCCCTCTGGGATCCCAGCATGAAAAGGTTGGTGACCTCTGGCTTAGAGAGTGCCGTAAAGCGGTATATAAGTCTAAGTGCTATTGCTATTAAGCTATGGGTTGTGTTTGAAGAGTTGTCTTTAATTTTTTGGAATTCTGTCTAAGCATCAAACAAGAAATTTGTGACTTGATTATTCCTTTCAGCTCTACGTTCTATTATAAAGGCTGTCGTTAAATTATGGACAGAGTTAGAGGGAACAATTTCATGCAGCTTGCTTTCTATCAATTAGCTTTTTTCCAGAAGCTTTTTCATTTCCTCGGCCTGTGATCAAATATTTTTTCTTGAAGTTTTTTTTTTTAATATTCTGATTGCCTAATAACCTACTCCAAATTTTGCAGGTTTCAATTCTTCAATCTCATATTAGGTAAACTTTTCTGGGGTGTTCCCTTCTTTGTTTATCTTATTATTTGTGATTATGATTTTTTTTAATGTTTTAATTATATTTTGACACTGTTGTAAGCCCGCCAGAGTCACTTGACAATGCGATGGACAGCATATACATTTCATAAATAAAAATAAATCAGTCTGTGTGTGCAGAGAAAATGAGCAGTGCTGTTCTTTACAGGTTGCTGCAGGAGAGAAGGTTCCTCTGACTCAGGAAGAGATTGTCCTCAAAGGACATGCATTTGAAGCTAGGATCTACGCTGAAGATCCCAACAACAACTTCATGCCAGGAGCTGGGCCCTTACTGCATCTGTCCACGCCATCTGCTGACAGCTGCACCAGGATAGAAACTGGGGTAAGACAAGGTAAAATGAAGCCCTCTCACTAGGATTGGCAGAAATGTCTTTGTTGTGGTTCTGGCTAATGAAACATTCCAAAGAACTTCCAGGCATTTATTTTCCTAAAAGTCTTTTATTGTTACAAAATGTCGGCACAGGCACAACGGAGGGATGCTAGGATCTAAGTTCTCTTCCTCCGAGCAGTTAAATTATCAGCATGTTCCCTCCCTAAATTAGCCGTCATATCTCACACTATCCAATTAGTGTGAAGGTCAAATGTTTTCTTCCTCTTTCTTTCCCGGGCTTTACCCCCAACGCCCCTTCTGCTCTTTATTAACCCCATATTTACCAGACAATTCTGCATATTGTCAAAAGCAAGAATATACAATATTTGCAGCGTTGACAGTCTTCTGGTTTTAAAAGGCAACCTGCTGACGGTTGCCTTTGTTGAAACACGGGACGGGTGACCAAAGTTGTTGGTTTCCTGCTACAGTACCAAATCAAGGGTCTACCACAGTGATGGCGCACCTTTTAGAGACCGAGTGCCCCAAAATCGCCCTGCTCTGCCTGCTCGCAGGACCACCCACTGCCTCCACACCCACCACAGATTGCCCAGACGGCCCAGCAACGGCATGGCTGCCACACCCTCTGCCCACGTCCTGCAGCATTATCTGTACGCAATGAGGCACGAGGGCAAAGTCTTGTCCCCACTTCCCAGCTGCCATGATCTTGGCTGCGCTGCTCTGCGCAGACTGTGCCCGGGAGTGACTCTCCTCCGGGGGGGGGCTGCTGGTGAAGAGTGGGCTGCAGGAGGAGGCGGGGCCGAGGCGACAGCGCACGTGCCCACAGAGAGGGCTCTGAGTGCTGCCTATGGCACGTGTGCCATAGGTTCGCCCCCACTGGTCTATGCCAACTCGCTGCAGCCAACTCGTCGCAACGAACTTGCGGCAGGAGAATCCGCCGTGGACAACTCACCGTGGGGCAAGAGTTACACTAATATCAAAGAAATAGTGGAATAGAATCATTAAAGGAAGGATGCCAAAGGAGGGACAAAATGAAAGGTGAATGACAAAAATTAAAATATTTTTAAAATTATTTTAAATAATTAAACTGAAATGTTGAATTGTCCCGTGGTGGCCATGTTGAGTTGTCCTGCAGTGAGTTGACTGTGGTGAATTGGCCAAGACAAACTGTCCCATTCCCCCAAATCCAAGTTCTCTTTTATTCAGATGTTGAGGTTAAGCTTCATGTCTCTCCTTGCCACCAATTTCAATAATACCTTCTCCAAGAGTTTGATTCTGAAACATTCTGCAATTTTTCAGTAGAATCTCAGTACGGGTAATCCTCGAATTACGACCACAATTGAGCCCAAAATTTCTATTGCTAAGTGAGACAGGTGTTAATTGAATTTTGCCTCATTTTACGACCTTTCTTGCCACGGTTGTTAAGTGAATCTTTGGAGTTGTTAAGTTAGTTACACGGTTGTTAAGTGAATCTGGCTTCCCCATTGACTTTGCTTGTCAGAAGGTTGCAAAAGACGATCACGTGAGCCTGGGACATGGCAACCGTCATAAATGTGAGTCAGTTGCTAAGGGTCTGAATTTTGATCACGTGATGCTGCAATGGCTTAGGTGTGAAAAAAGGTCATGAGACATTTTTTTTCAGTGACATTGCAACTATGAACAGTCATTAAATGAACTGTTGTTATAAGTCGAAGACTACCTATAACATGCTTCTGTGGGGTAGAAGTACTTCATGGCTAATCTAGAATGATTCTTTCTAGTGTCAACATTACAGTTGATATTGTTGATCTAGAATAGTTTCTAGACCTGTTCTTCCAAGCTGCAAAACATTCATACAGAACTGTGAGTAGCTTGCCTGAAAAGTGTTGTTTAGTTTACTGCAAATGTCTTAAGCTGTGACAACGTGGAAAATCCAGTAGCTCCTTCCTGAGGGAGATGGGCAGTTCAAAAATGTGAAATATAAATAAATATTTATTCTGGCAAATCATTTTTTCTCTGTGTTTCTATTTCAGGGGATGAGGTTTCTATACACTATGATCCGATGATTGCTAAATTAGTTGTTTGGGCAGAAGATCGCCCAGCTGCTTTAAGGAAATTAAGATACTGCCTTCAACAATATAACGTAAGTGTAAAACTCTGTTAGGTGTTTAAAATGATACCCCTGATAAAAACATTTTCCAGATTTCCCTTCTCTGATGCTATCAGGCCTGCAGAGATTATGACTCCCAGAATCATCAGCCAAGATAGCTAAAGGTCCAATGGTATGTTGGAAAACAGCAAATTGGGGAAGATTGTTGTACATAGTATTATATTGTGTCTTCAGGCATTGACAGATGTACGTGTGTGTCTATCTGTCTGTCTGTCTATCTGTCTATCTGTCTATATATCTATATCTGGTTGATAATATCAGTAAAAATTCGACTCCTGGGTATATTCATATTGTAAAATAAATAAATAACGATCACCAGGAGAATCAATGAGAAAAATATTTAATAAAACCTAGCTTTCGTTGGAAAAAAAAACACCCACTCAGCCCCAGAATTAGTGATGGAGGAGTGAATAAGAGTATATGGAATAGAAACAGGAAGGGGCTGGGCGCTGGCGCTAAGGGTATGTTCAGAGTGCAATTTGATCAGCTGGGACCAATGACGCGGTCCAGAAGCCGGATGCAGGCGTTTGGTGATCCTATATAAGTTTCTTCCCATCAACTGCTTTTAACCCTGATGATGTTGGAAGTTCCCAACGAAAGCTAGGTTTTATTAAATATTTTTCTCGTTGATTCTCCTGGTGATCGTTATTTATTTATTTTGCAATATATCTATATCTATCTATCTATCTATCTATCTCAGTGGTTCTCAACCTGTGGGTCGGGACCCCATTTGGTGTCGAACGACCATTTCACGGGGGTCGCCAAACAACACAGTCTGCCATTTTTCCCCCCTTTTCCTTAGCTGTGCTACTCCCTTTTATTCTATTGACTTTTGAAAGCCAATAGAATAGACTCTCTTGAATAGAGTCTAATTCTATCGGCTTTCAAAAGCCAATAGGAATTGTCCAGGCTGTCTCTGCCCTGCTGAGCCCGCCAAAAGTCCCATTCTGCAAACGGTGCTGCACCAGTTGAGTAGTTTTCGACTTACGACTGGTTGAGTAGTCCTCGACTTACGACCGGTTGGGGGGTCACGGCATTAAAAAGGTTGAGACCCACTGGGATAGATAGATAGATAGATAGATAGATAGATAGATAGATAGATAGATAGATAGATAGATAGATAGATAGATAGATAGATAGATAGATAGATGTGCCTTTAAGACAGTTTTGACTGGACTAATCTCTGCAGTTTTCTTGGCAAGATTTCAAAAATGGTTTGCTATTGCCTCCTTCCTAAGGCTGAGAGAGAGTGATGGCCCAAGATCACCCAGCTGGTTTTGTGCCTGAGACAGGACTAGAATTGATGGTTTCTTGGTTTCTAGCCTGGTGCCTGAACCACTACACCAAAGTGACTCTTCAGATGTAGTTACACAAAATCTCACCACTACAACAGGTGAAAGCCAGCAATTGGGTTGATGGAAACCATCCTGAGACATTGTTAGTTGATTGCTCAGGGACGCAAGTCATACTCTGTAGATTTTGATTAGTCTCCTTCCTCCCCTCCCCCACCCTTGCAATCTAGACATTGGCTACTGTTCTTCTCTGCTACCTGCTACTCAAGTGTTGAGCACACCTTCAGAATATGCATCCTTGAGAGATTTCCACAAAATACGGAAGGCTATGGAATATACTATCAGTCCTTGGCGTTGAGATTTCCCCCCATTCATTTTAATGTTCCAAAAGTTGCTTAAGACCAAAAGTTTTCTGTCCATTGGAGAATAGGTTACTGTCACCATCTTAGCACATTTACATTTTCAAGTTCATTCCTTTGTTTTGCTTTTGTAGTTTGGTGGTATACTTGTACCTCTTCATTAGCATTAGAATATATTTTCTGGAACTATTGCTTTATTTTTTTTCATGGTAGATATTTTAGTTGAATGGTGGTGCACATGTATAGTTATAAACGACCACGAGGCTTTGCCGACATAGCAATATGCAAGCTGAATTGATGAATTAATCTTTTGGTCTTCCATACCTTGCTGCAGATTTTTGAATTTATTAGTTAGGACCAAAGAGCATCTGTTGGCTGATTTGCCTTTTTCTGGTGCATTTCTTCCTCCCATGACAGATTGTTGGACTGAGCACCAATGTGGATTTCTTATTGAATCTCTCAGCCCATCCAGATTTTGAGGCTGGGAAGGTTCACACCAATTTTATCCCTCAACACCACGGTGAGCTCTTTCCACCCAAACGATCAATTTCAAAAGTGACTTTGTGCCAGGCAGCTCTTGGGCTCATTTTGAAAGAGAAGCTGATGACTAATACCTTTAGACTCCAGACAGAAGGTAAGAAAGCTGCAGCTTTTCCTGTTTTATTGCTGAAAAATGTGCTTTACATATTACTTGCATACAGTGTATATCAGCGTTTCTCAATCTTGGCAACTGGGGACTTCAACTCATTCTTCCTGGGGAATTCTGGGAATTGAAATCCACGTATCTTAAAAGCTGCCCCAGTTGAGAAACATTCATGTGCTTTAAAAACTGCCGGTGTTTCTGTGCATCCTGTTTAATTATTTTTCATTTGATTATCTTGGGGTAGCTGCTAAACAAAACAGAACACATAACCTCATAAGCATACCATCAAATTGCAAGATTTGATTGTATGTTGACTTGCTGGGATTCAGAATCTGTTTTGCAAGCATTTGAGTGATTCATTAACAGATGTTCTGGTCCAGTGTTGATTCTCATCGATGGAGACTTTGAGCAATGTGCATAAAAAAGGTTCCCAGTTTCGTTGCATGGAAAATTCTAGTTTGAACAGTTGTCCACAAATAACAAATTTGTACTGAGACGTTCCTGTGTACATGGTCTCCATGCGTGCAGCGTTACGCAAAGTAATGTATCAAATTGCAAGCAGGTTTCGATATTGCTAGCATTGTCCAATTCAGCAGAAATATGTATTAAATATCTATCTTTTTCTGTATACATTTAATATTCTAGATAAGTTCTCTCCATTTGCATCCAGCAGTGGCAAGAGAATAAATATCCCTTACGTTAGAAACATCACTCTTCTGGATAATGAAAAAAGTAAGTGGATGAACTGTAAATAAATAATTGAAAATTACTTACAAAATGATAATGAAAGTTTCTTAACTGTACTATTGTGTAGCTGAAAAGGACAAAAAGATATAAAATGTGTGATTAGGTTGGATGTGAAGTAGCCTATTGTGCAAACTGGCTGGGATATTTTGGGAACTGAAGCCCACCAGTCTTAAAGTTGTTGAGATTGATTATGAGTTACTGGGTTTTGTATTGGGGTTTCATTTCTCTGCTATGAGTTGAGTGACCATATAATTTTATGAATGAATAAATGAATACAAAAATCAGCAAATGAAATAGGAGAGACAGTGGGTAATGAGAGAGACTGAGACTTCTTTACTGTTGATGTGTCAGGTTAACTATATATGCTTCGTGTTGGATTTATAATGTTCTCTAATTAATTGAATTAATTTAAATCTTTATTTTTACACCAGATGTGAATATTGCCATACAGTACAATCACAATGGATCTTATGACATGCGGGTAAACCTCTTCATAATAATGTATTTAACAACTTAAGCCCTGTGTTATTCGGCCCATTCAATCTACTGTATAAAAAATGTAACAGCACATATTTATTGGGCCCAGTCTCATTTCTGGACAGAATTAAGAGGGAAAAACAGTTCAGTGACTGTGAAATAATGTTACTATTTTGTGCTGTTTTTACTGAGTGTCATTATTGATTAATGTTGTCAGTTACCCAACTTGCTTGCAGAGAAAAATGGGAGTATGGGGGAAAAAAAGTCTCTCTCTCTCTCTCTCTCTCTCTTTTTTTTTTTTTTTTTTGCTTTCCAGTTTTTTTCTTCTTTCCCATGAAAGATATCCAGAGTTTATTCTATTTTTTCCTTCTCTGCCCTGTCTTGAAACCTTTTAAGCTTTACAACTGTGCATTTTTTGAGCAAGGAAGCTTATGATAAGTCCAAATATGCTGGCTTCCAAAGATAGTAGTATGAAGAGAGAAACATGTCGTCCTTGTTGATTTATAAAACTTAGCTTCTTCTTTTTTTTTTAAATACGTCACTGTTTCTCAAAGTTAATTTTGTACAAAGTTGTGGATAGGAAAAACATCGGAAGACTTATGACATAGTTTGAACAGATGGACATGTTTTTAACATAGAAAGCTGATTGACTCCATTGCAGCTGCCAAGATACATTAAAAAATAAATTGAGTGGGATTCTCCTAAAATACAAGTTATTTTTGATATTTTCTTGAGTTTCAGAAAAAAAGGGAAGAGAAAACAAGACTTGAGAAGGTTCTGATTTCTAAGAAACACGGATTTTTGTCCTTGTTTTTAAATTCTTTTCAGTTTTTTTTTCCCCTCAAAAACATTCCCTTAGAAAACTGTGTGATTTTTTCTCTCTCAGGTTGATTTTCCTCTGGAATGGTGTATAAACCCTTGTAAATCTATTTCAGATAGAAGATCAGCTTTTCCATGTTTCTGGCTGCCTGATGATGAATGATGGCATAGAATATATAAGATGTTCAGTGAATGGAGTTGTATCCCAGTGCAAATTAGTAGTCCTGGATACTGCCATCCACCTTTTCTCGTCGGTAATATGTTCTATTTTATTTGCACGGGGAATAAAATTAATAAAAAACTGTTAAAAAAGGAGCATTGACGTCTAACCTATTATTTCTGTAAATATTAGGGCAGGGCTTTTCAATCAGTGGTACAGGTGGTACATTGGCACCTGGCAGGTGGTATGCGATCATCCTAGAAAAGTGGTAGTGGGGGAGGGGAATGAGCTGAACTGATGGCAGCACCTCACTAGCCTGAGTGAGAGATGGCTGGAGCTGCAGGACTGTCAGGGCTCAGCGGAAGCGCCAGGATCAGCGCCAGGCTGCAGCTGGAGCTCGGCGCTGATCCTGGTGCTTCTGCTGAGCCCAGAAGAAGCACCGATCAACTGGAATGTTGCAGCATCTCCAGGGTCTTGTGATTTACATTCAGATGCTTGGCAACTGATTTATATTTATGACGGTCACAGTATCCCAGGGTCATGTGAAGTGACCAAAGCCTGCTGCAACCACCCAGCAGATGGGGGGAATAAAAACCAAACACCCCCCACCCTACCCCCGCTGCCAATCCTCAACGGAAATGCTCACAACAACGAAAACCTCAGACAGGAGGAAGAGCACCCGGGCGGGCAGGCAGGTGTCTTGCTCAGCTGTGGCTTGGGGGGCACTTTTTCAGTGCCATTGTAACTTTGAACAGTCACTATGCAAACTGTTGTAAGTTGAGGACTACCTGTACTTTATCACTTTTTTCCTTTTTTTTTTTTTTTGGTCATCAAGTTTTTAACACCTTGCTAGGCGACTGGTAGTACTCGGATGTTGCCATATCCTAAAAGCGGTACAATGGGTGAAAAGGTTGAAAAGCTCTGTATTAGGGAAAGGGAATCTCTGGCTGTGGCTAGTATGCAGGTTGTCAGGCTCAAAAAGATCAGGACCAAATGTTAACTTGCAATTCAGATTATTGCTCATGCCTGTACACAAGAATTTAATCAATTAATGGTCAGCTCTAAATCATGCTTGATAAGAGTCAACTGAATTCAAAGAGAGCGGGACTTGGATGGCTTGTGGATACATAATGACTCTAAGCTGATGACGCCCTTAATTCCACCCCCCGTTCTGCCTGCTCTTCGCCTACAGTCCTTTTTATACTTCCTGAAGCCACCTGAAATCTCAGTTCTAAATTTTAATGACAAATGTTTTAATATTAATTTTTTGACATTGTTTTACTTATCAGTTGTACAGGTAATCATCAGCTTGCAACAGCTGATTTAGAGACCGTTCAAAGTTACAACATCAGTGAAAAAGGAGGCTTATGACCATTTTTCACACTTACGATCATTGCAGCGTCTCCGTGGTAACATGATCAAAATCTGGATGCTTGGCAACTGGCTCATATTTAGGATGGTTGTCATGTCCTGGGATCATGTGATCCCCTTTTGTGACCTTTGGCGAGCAAAGTCAATGGGGAAGCCAGATTCACTTAACAACCGTGTTACTAACTTAACAACTGCAGTGATTCACTTAAAAACTGTGTCAGGAAAGATCGTAAAATGGGGCAAAAAAATCACTTAAGAACCGTCTCATTTAGCAACAAATGTTGGGCTCAATTGTGGTCATAAATCGAGGACTGTCTGTATTATATTGTATACCACCCAGAGCTCCTCTTTGAAAGAGATGGGAAGTTTAGAAATATGAATTATCAATAAATACATACATAAACCAGCAAAACTTAAATTTCCTCCACATCTTCTTTATGCATCATACCCAAAATATGTGTCCAGTTAGGGAGGGTGGCTTAGAGGCCATATTCAACCCCAGGGATTCCATTGTCAGAATTTGGCTGTAAAAATGGCAATTTAGATGGATAAATGTCTTTTTGGTCGAATTAAACTGTAAAATAAGTGCAGTCAGCCTCGGATGGCTTAGGGTACTCATCTTGTTTAAATACTTCCAAGCTACCTCTTTTGGTAAAAGAGCCAAAAATCTAATCTCTGGCTGTACTGTTGAAATAACTTCCACATTTCTTGCAACTTTTAGCAGACTGGATATAAAACTAGGCAAACTGGCCTGCTGCCCACCTCTTGATTCTTCTTTTATATTACTGTTTCCACCATTTGCAGATCAATAAACCTAAGCAGGCTTGGAAATAAGTTATTCTGAAGTTAGCACGTTGTCTTGGCAGTTTTTACATTACAGGTAGTCCTCAACATATGACTGCAGCTGAGCCCAATATTCATGTTGCTAAGTGAGACATTTGTTAATTGAGCTTTGCCCCATTTTACGTTAAGTGAATCATTGCAGTTGTTAAGTTAGAAACACAGTTGACTTTGCTTGTCAGAAACTTACCAAAGGGGATCACAAGACACCAGGACCCTGGAACTGTCATAAATATGAATCAGTTGCCGAGCATCTGAATTTTGATCACATGACCGTGGGGATGCGGCAGCTCTGGTTAGTGTGAAAAATGGTCATAGAGCCCTATTTTCAGTGCCACTGTAACTTGAAACCATCACTAAACCAACGGTTGTAAGTCAACTATCTGTATACAGTATCAGCAATTTTTATTTATATGAACAAAAGGAATACTATGACGGTCCTAGAATGCAATTGGAGATCAGTGGCTACTATTTTTATCCTAAGAAGTCACCCATTAAATTATTGTAAGATATTTTTTTTATGGTTGGTGGAATTATTTAGGCTTTTAAATAGTTGCAAATGGAAACTTCATATTACATGGTTGATTTTGTTTTCTCTAGGAAAGTCATGAGCAGATTGGTCTTCCGGTGCCAAAATATTTAACCAGCAAGAGTTCAGGTGGGGACCACATTGGGCCTGTCGCTCCCATGACAGGCACAGTAGAAAAGGTAATTCTGAGCATGACCCTTATGAAACATTTGTTAAAGGACATTTTTTTTTAAAAAAAATGAGTATGGAAGACATGAAAATGATTCAGAAAGGCTAGTATATCACCACTTATTTCAGGCTGTTTACCATTTCTTATCTCACTACCTGGATAGTTTTCAGATACGTGAAGTTCAATTCCCAGAATTTCCCCATCCAACATGGCTGCCGGTGAGCTTCTGGGAGTTGAAGACCATTCATTTGTAAGTGGCTCATATTGGGAAACACTGCATTCATTTGTAAGTGGCTCATATTGGGAAACACTGCATTCCTGACATTCATTTACCTGCTTTTGTTTTCTCCATTGTAATTTTGATTTTAAGTGAGTTTTTAATTAGATTTTTAAAGGGAGTTATGGTATTTTACTGAATTTTGGATTTCTTTTTGTTCATTATAATTATGTGAGCTGCTCAGAGTCACAAGCATGACGTGGGCGACTGTACAAATTGAATAAAAGAATGAAAAATATATTTAAGTTGACAATCGAACAGGCATTATCTTTAAATAGCTTGCTGGGGAAAAAAGCTCCAAAAATAAAAGCAACAGGTTTCCATTCTTCGGTTTTTGACCAGAGAATAATTTCGTTTTCTTTTGCTATCTGTGAGTCTAAAGAAAATGCAATCCTAATGAAGTTCGTTGGGGAGGAATGGAACACCCTAGTCCGTTCTCCTTTGCTTTTCCATTTTTAGGTGTTTGTGAAACCTGGAGATACAGTTCAAAAGGGAGACGCCCTTGTGGTGATGACAGCTATGAAAATGGAGGTATCTTTAGAAAATATGTTTTTGTACTGGCAAAGGAATCTCATGCTTATTGGGATCTGGTTTAATATCATTAGCATACCATCTAAAATGTTTAGATAAAATGTTTCAGAATGTTGCTCTGTTTTTCAGATAATTTGTTGATTGTAACTGTACTTACGTTGTCCAGAAGTGAATATTCCATTATGGCTCCATAAAAGATAGGATGGGATGGGATGGAATATGGAATGGATATGGAATGGAATAGAATATGGAATGGAATAAGAATAGAATGGAATGGAATGTGGAATATGGAATATAGAATATGGAATAGAATAGGATATGGAATGGAATGGAATAGAAGAGAAGAGAACACAACAGAACAGAACAGAATAGAATAGAATAGCAGAGTTGGAAGGTCTTCTACTCCAACCCCCTGCTTCTCTAGATTGCTTCTCCCCTTGATTAGTTTCCATCCATTGCTTCTTGTCCTGCCCTCGGGTGCTTTGGAGAAAAGCTTGACTCCCTCTTCTTTGTGGCAGTCCATGAGATATTGGAAACGTTGGATGATCTTTCAAAATATACTGTAGCTTTCTCCATAGGTTGGAGAAAAGTTCTACTACACTAGTGTTTCCCAACCTTAACCATTTTATGATGTGTGAACTTCAAGTCCCAGAATACCTGTCAACAATGCTGGTTGGTATATTCTGGGAGTTGAAGTCCACACCTCGTGAAATAGGCAATATTGGGAAACACTGCACTGTATCAAGTCAGGACAGGCTGCCCTTGACTTAGGACCACACTTGAGCCCCATTTTTTTGTCGCTAAGTGAAACATTCGTTAAGTGTCTTTTTCCTTTTTGCTCCATTTTAACGACCTTTCGTGCCACAGTTGTTAAGTGGATCACTGCACATGTTAAGTTAGTAACAGAGCTGTTAAGTGAATTTGGCTTCCCCATTGACTTTGCTTGTCAGAAGGATCACAAAAGGGGATCACATGACCCCGAGACACTGCAACCATCATAAATATGAACCAGCTGCCAAACGTCTGAATTTTGATCACGTGACCCACGGGGATGCTGCAGCAATCGTATGAAAAGCAGCCTTAAGTCCCTTTTTTTCAGTGCCATTGTAACTTTGAACGGTCACTGAACAAATGGTTATAAGCCGAGGAGTATCTGTATTTTTTCTTTTTGGTACTCTTCTGACATTTTCGGCTTACTGTCTTGTAAGCTAAAGACTACTTGTAGAAGAGAATTATGCCAGCTGTAGTCTAAGACATGACAAAATTGCATTGGAAATGAAATCATGTAGTCTCAAAACAAGCAGGGGATGAATTCCGTGTGAGTTTTCGACAGTCAGGACCTTCTTTGCCATTGGAGTGATAATATCCATCCATGTAGTCCTTGACATGACATCCGGCCCTCTCAATCCCTCGCAAATAGATGGGGAAGAAATGGAGGTAGTGACAGATTTTATCTTCCTGGGCTCCAAGATCACCGCAGATGGGGACTGCAGCCAAGAAATTAAAAGACGCTTGCTCCTGGGGAGGAAAACTATGGCAAATCTAGACAGCACACTAAAAAGCAGAGACATCACCCTGCCAACAAAAGTACGTATAGTCAAGGCCATGGTTTTCCTAGTTGCAATGTATGGCTGTGAAAGTTGGACCATAAGAAAGGCTGAGCACAAAAGAATTGAGGCCTTTGAACTATGGTGCTGGAGAAGACTCCTGCGAGTCCCCTGGACTGCAAGGCGTTCAAACTGGTCAGTCCTAGAGGAGATTCAACCCTGACTGCTCTTTAGAAGGCCAGATCCTGAAGTTAAAACTCAAGTACTTTGGCCACCTAATGAGAAGGAAGGACTCACTGGAGAAGAGCCTAATGCTGGGAAAGATGGAGGGCAATAGAAGAAGGAGACGACAGAGAACGACGTGGCTGGATGGAGTCACTGAAGCAGTAGGTGTGAACTTAAATGGACTCCAGAAGATGGTAGAGGACAGGAAGACCTGGAGGAACATTGTCCATGGGGTCGCAGTAGGTGTGAGCTTAAATGGACTCCAGGAGATGATAGAGGACAGGAAGGTCTGGAGGAAGGTTGTCCATGGGGTCGCAATGGGTTGGACGTGACTTCGCAACTAACAACAACCAAGTCCTTGGCTTATCATTGTACTTAAGCTTGGTAATCATGGTTGTAAGTCATGACGGTGATAAGATAGGTGACCATGTGACCAGACCCAATTTTACAACCTTTTTTTTTTTGCTGTGGTCATTAAGTGAATGCCACAGCTGTTAAGTAAACCCATTACTTGCTACGGACTGGTTTTTGTCAGAAACCAGTCGCAAATGCTGCAAAATCATGGTAAATCATGGTGACTTGACTGGTGTGCTGCAAACGGCCATAAATGACTGTGTGATAAATGATTTGTGTGATTGCATGACATGACTGCAGGGGAGGGCCAACCTCAATAATTTGAAACTGGGTTACAAATGGGGGTCCATTGTAGCTTTGAGTGGTCGCAAGTCAAGAAGTACTTACAGATGAGTGTTTCTCAACCTTGCCAACTTCAAGATGGGTAAGAATCTGAGAATTGGAGGACCTTAAAGTGGTTGAGGTGGAGGAACTCTGCTACGGATGATGTTCCAATATACATTGGGATGGCAGCCTCACAAAGCATGTCTTAATTTCAAATGAAAACTTCTCTTGAAAGCTTCACATTTTTATTAGAGAAAATAGCCGTCGGTTTAGCACAGGGATCTTCAAACTTGCCAGCTTTAAGACTTGTGGACTTCAGCTAACAGAATTCATCAGCCAGCGTGAGGTCCACGTCTTAAAGCTGGCAAATTTGGACACCCCTGGTTTAGGACGTGGATTCTGTTGGGTTCGATCCTGAAGTCATTTCAAATTTGGAATTAAGATGTATATAATGTGCCTTTGAAACTATGTGGACTAAACCAGTAGCATATCTTTTGTCTGCAGCATATCATCCGGGCTACCAACGCAGGGATAATAAAGAAAGTTCTTTATCAGGAAGGTTCCCAGGTCAAGAGAAACGCTCTGCTTGTTGAGTTAGCAGAGGAAGACTGATTCAGAATAATCCCCAGCGATTGGAGGTAAGGCATTTTGCCTCTCAGCTGTTCTTTTTCCCATTTCTCAAGAATCCATATTTATTTCTTATTTACTGACTAGATTGTTAATGTATCTTTTCTACAGGTAGTTCTGGACTTACAATCACAACTGAGCCCAAAATTTCCATTGCTAAGCGAAACAGTTGTTTTTATGACCTTTCTTGGCACTCTTGTTAAGTGAGCTACTGCAGTTGTTAATAACATGGTTGTAAAGTGAATCCCCGTTAACTTTGCTTGCCAGAAGGGTCACAAAAGGGAATCACATGACCCCGAGACACTGCAACCATCATAAATATGAACCAGTTGTCAAACATCCGAATTTTGATCACCTGAACCCATGGGGATGCTGCAACAGTCGTATGAAAAACAGTCTTAAGTCACTTTTTTCAGCGCCATTGTAACTTTGAACGGTCATTGAGCAAATGGTTATAAGTCGAGGACTATCTGTATTTTGTGTTTTTTGGTACTCTTCTGATGTTTTCTCAGTTTCAGGAAGAACTGCCTCCAAATTCTTTACTCATGAGAACGAAAGAGAAGAGTCCAAGGATTTACCTCAGCACAGCCATATTTGATGGTCCTCATTGTTTAAAACAATTGCTGGATTTCTTAGCAGCTGCTGATTCTCCATGAAAGCAAAAATGGTCTCCACTGAAAAATATTTTAAACCGCCACCTGAGAGGCTGCCTGTTACCGTAGAAACTGTGATGCCTGCCTGGGTACTTGAAAAGTTTGTGATTACATTTTCATTTAGCCAGCAGTGTAATCTGATAGTCCTGGACAAGCTGAATTCTCACATCTCCATTGGTATAATAATAGCTTGACCCAGGGAGGTCAGCGTGGATGAAAAAATTCTGGATTGAGTGCACTAAAGAACAGAAGACAAGAGAAGTAATATACCTTTCCAGCCTCCGTACTCAATCGAGGGATCAATGGTAGCCAGAAAAATAATAGAAAAAAACACTGTACGAACACTTTTTGTCCCTCGTCTTCCTTAGCATGTGTTGTCTCTTTGGAAAACAGCTGCAGTGACTACAGCTTCTGGTCTGATTCAATTGTTGCATTGTTTTAAAATATTTTGAGAGCTGTGGTTGGGAATGACAAAATTTTAATTTGTCATTCTCAACAGGCACGGTTTGTTCTGATCTCCTTTTGTCCCACGTTTGGTTGTCTGATTATGGAATTTCTAATACCAGATGTCCACATTTTATACAGTACATTTAAAAAGGCTAACTAATATGTGGTAATAATACAGCTCTCCCAAGTATTTTTCCTATAGTTTCATTGTCTTATTTTAATTTGTAGAATTCTTGAGTGGAAATAAGCATTTGCATATGAGTTCCTGCAACTTAGATTGGATGTATATTTGAATGTGGAAGCCATTTTTCCAATAATTTCAGCAGTTTGAACAAACAGATGAACTTTGGTTTGAGAACAATTCTGTGGGAAAAGAGGACTGTTGAAGTTAGAGGTACATTGACCTGGGCCTGATCTGTTTTTTCCTCTCCCCAACTCAGATCAGAGAAATGGCCTAAACAAACTATCACTTTCTGAGCTGCTTTTCTAACAACCCTAAAGCACTAACTGCATTTACAAGCTCAGTTCTATGATTTAGATTAATTAATAGAACTTCCCAACCAGCTTGTGCTGCTATATGAAACTAACTAGACCCTAATCAGTTTCACACAAAAGGCTTATTTTTGTCTCCTAAGTGCAACCAATGCTTGCCATTCCTTTTGATGTATGTTCCTCATTGACTACTTACTCTCTTACAATCCCTTCCTCTCCAATGAATGTAAATACAAATATCAATTCTCTTCTGGTTAATGATCACATCTTTCATGATCACATTATCATGAGCATTTCAAAGGACAAGAGCTTAGAGAAAGAGGACTATAGTATTTGCCCTTTTACCCAGTTATCTTGTGAGTTGAGTTAGAGTAGAGTATAGAATAGAGTAGAGTAGAATAGAAACTTTATTGTTACTTGAAATGTACTCTATCAGCATACATTAAAATGAAATTTTGTTGCATTCAGCTCTCAAAAAAATACCCCCCCACACACACATATATGACACAGAGAAACATCACAGTCTAATTTGGATGTATACATATACATGGCGGGAAAAAAAAGAATCCTGAAAATTTTCAAGATGGATAGTATAAGGAACAAAGCTATTGCAGAACCTAGTAGTTCTGCTATAAATACTTCGAAACCTCCTCCCAGAAGAGAGCAACAGAAACAGACCATAAAGTGAGTATGTGGGGTCTCTAACAATACTTCGAGCTCTAAGCACATAGTCCTTATAAGCAGTATCCTCTCTGTATGGACCTTCTGTCTGAGGCACTGCTACCACCAAACCAGACAGTGATGCAGTTTGTTAAAAGGCTGTCAGTCGTACCTCTGTAAAAATTTCCTGGAAACCTTCCATAACATTTGAGTTCCCCTGAGGTTGTATCTTTTTGATGCTGTAAAGCAGTGGTTCTCAACCTTTCTAATGCCGCGACCCCATAATACAGTTCCCCATGTTGTGGTGATCCCCAACCACTTGTACATCACCGGGTGCCAGGGGCATGGCCAAAGAAAAGGGGGGAAAAATGGCGGACAGCCTTGTTTGGCGACCTCCGTGAAATGGTCGTTCGACCCCAAATGGGGTCCCGACCCACAGGTTGAGAACCACTGCTGTAAAGCAAAGCAAAGCTGAAGTAAAACCTTAAGCACTGTGATGTTTATGTGATTTTTCACTTAGCAGCTGCTTCATTCAATGACCAGGTCATCAAAACCAATTATTGCTAAATGAGGACCAGCTGTATATGCATCATACCGAACACAGACTTTGCTCAACAAGGAATTATCCACTGAGGGAAGAGTATGAAATAGATGGGTAAAAAATAATGAGCTGTCTGTATACTTGACTGCTGACTTCAAAATCCACAGACTAAAAGACAATATGTTAATAAAAGTGCTCATCTTATTTTATTCCCAAACTCCTGGCTATTTGCACAACTTGTCCTATGAATTTTAATGACATTTAAATTTAGGTAGCCTAGTTTCTACAGGACATTTGTTTGTCCCTGGATGTTTTCCAGGAAGTATTGACCATGTTTTTGGAGACAAGTGCATCATCCTTAACTATTCGCAATCCAATCAGATCTAATACTGATTTAAAGCACTTATACTCTACCTATTAATCTCAAAGCGGGAAGAACCAATCACAGTATAATAAAAACCAAGATTGTTCCTGCCCTGAAGCATATAAGTCAGTTAAAACAACTTCCCAAATGATAAAACAGGAGACTATATCTGCATACATAATATAGGCTCCTGCTCCTCTCTGAATTACTTGAATATTTACGGACAAGAAATAAATGATGGAAACGTATCAAGGAGTGGAACAATTAATCAGTGGAACAACTTGCCTCCACAAGTTGAGGGTGCTCCATTGCTGGATGTTTATAAGAAGAGATTGGAAAGCCACTTGTCCAGAACGGTTTAGGGCAGGGGTAGGCAACCTTGGCTCTTTTTTGACTTGTGGACTTCAACTCCCAGAATTCCTGAGCCAGCATGGCTCAGCTTGGAAACCTCTCCCTTTCCCCTCAGCCTAGCTGGCTCAGGAATTCTGGGAGTTGAAGTCCACGAATCATAAAAGAGCCAAGGTTGCCTACCCCTGGTTTAGGGTCTCCTGCTTGAGCAGGGGGTTGGACTAGGTTGAACTAGAAGACCTCAAAGGTCCCTTCAGCTCTGTTGTTCTGTTATTTTTCTTGGGAGAAGCGTCCCAGTTCCCAGCAAGACATCCACCCATTATTTTTATTTTAATCCTTTCACCTAAGGATATCATTGATAAATATTCAGAGAGACTGTCTTGGAAATAAAAATGATGGCAATTTATTTTGTTATGTGTGGGTGTGTATAAATACACAGATACACAGGCATACATACCCTTTCTACAAGCAACCAAGAAGCTAAATAGAGTCAGGGTTCTTTTATTTATTTTTTTAAAAAGAAAATCAAACTGAGTTTGATCCCTGGTGACTTCATGGACAGTTACAATTTTTGAAAACAATATGGAAATAATTTGTCTTTTTAAGGATTTCCCCCAACTTTCCAATCTAGCACTTTGGGTAGAGGTAGTCCTCGACTTATGACCACTATGGACCCCACAATTTCTATTCCTCAGTGTACATTTATTGAGGGAGTTTTGCTCCATTTCTTGCCACTGTTGTTAAGTGAACGACTGCAGTTGTTAAGTTAGTGACACGGTTGTTAAGAGAATTTGGCTTCCCCATTGACTTTGTCAGAAGGTTGCAAAAGGGATCATGTGACACCGGGGTGCTGCAACCGTCATAAATATGAACCAGTTGTCAAACTTTGAATTTTGATCACGTGACCATGGAGATGCTGCAATGGTCATAAGTGAGAAAGATGGTCATAAGTCACCTGTCATGGTTCTGACTGATGAAACTCTTCAAAGAACTTCAAGGCATTGTTTATCTTAAAGAATCTTTATTTGAGTGGCATGGCATCTGCACGTATATAGTCAAAACCAAAATCTGGATTCCCCTCCCCTGAACACACAGTATCAAAGCATAATTCCCTCCTCTAATTTACGGTCATAAATCACATTCTCCAATTAATTTGAAATGCAGACTTTCCCTCCAGATCTCCAACCCGCCACTTCTTATCATCTCTTATTTCAAACAAGCTTGAATCACACACTACTACCATCTTGTTATGTCTAACTAATTCCCATACACATTCTTCCTCCTCCTCCCCCCCCCCACAGTATCATCTAATTCTAACTCTAAGAGTAATACACAAGTTAAGGAAAATGGCTGCATCTCCATATGTTGTCAAAGCAAGAACATTCGATGTTAGCAGCGTTGACATCACCTTTTTTTCAGTGCCATTGTAACTTCAGTCACTAAATGGACTGTTGAAAGTTGAGGACTGCCCTGTATTTCCTGTTGGATTTCCCCTCACAATTTAACCTGGTTTATCGTTTTTCCGTTTTAGCTGAAGTCATTGGATACTCAGAGACTCTTCTGAAGAAACTAGGGATTGTAAGAAATAAACAAAAACAGCTCTCGCAACATTCGTCAGGAAGTGACGAGAATAATTACGCAGCCATGCCCAGAGGCAACCAAGATGATTACAACTCAGGAACACAAATGTGATGAAATTGAGGATGCGTGTCCTCACCAAATGACTTGTGGCTTTCTAAAAACCTCTGCTCCCGGTGACTGACCCGATGACATGGTTCCGAAAGAAAGCAGATTTTCAAAGAACTTTGAGGCTTTTTCCTCTAAAAGAATCTTTTATTATTCTGCATAGCTTCGGCACTAACAAAGTTAAGCCAGAAACTGAATCCTCCCTCTCCCAAACATCTGTAACAAAGCATAACTCACTCCTTCATTTTACAGTCATCAATCACATTCTCCAATTAATGTGAAGCGTGAGGTGCCCCTCCCGTTGCAGCTGAGCTGACCTTGGCCACACTGTGCCCAGACATTGTTATGGTTAACTTGCATACTTTCCCATCCCTTAACTACTACTATCTGCCTTAACTCTAGAAATGCTATACGGCTAAATCAAACAGGTTTGCTTCTTCATATATGGCAAGCAAGAACATCCGATGTTAGCAGTCTTGACACCCAGATTGGATCCTGCAATAAGAATACTAAATATGAAGTATAAAATCTAAAATACAGGTAGTCCTCGACTTATGGCCCCAATTGAGCCCAGAATTTGCGTTGCTAAGTGAGAAATTTGTTAAGTGAGTTTTGTCCCATTTTCTTGCCACAGTTGTTAAGTAAATCATTGCAGTTGTTAAGTTAGTAACCCGGTTGCTAAGCAAATCTGGCTTCCCCATTGACTTTGCTTGTCAGAAGGTCACGAAAGGGGATCACGTGACCCCGGGATGCTGCAACCGTCATAAATATGAACCCAGTTGTCAAACATCTGAATTTTGATCACTTGACCTTGGGGATGCTGCAATGGTCATAAGTGAGAAAGATGGTCATAAGTCACCTTTTTTTCAGTGCCATTGTAACTTCAAATGGTCACTAAGCGATTTGCTGTAAGTTGAGGACTACCTGTATTATAAATGTATTCCTAGATTACAGATATAAATTTTTGCTTCATTTGTCACAGCCAAGAAATCATAGGCTGTGTTTTAGCACTCTGACACTAAATGTTGGATAGTTTGTTTTTCAGTCATAATTTGGTGATATTTCATCCCACTTATAGAGGCTTTTCCAAATGCAAACAAATGTATCTATCACACTATTCCATTTCAGAATAAGAAATATTATGCAAAGTTGAGAAAAGGGATAAGAAACAAAGGCCGGAAGTAAAAAAAAAAAAAAAAGGGGACAAACTTGGTTTGATATTCATCATACTGCTCCGTAGATTTCCATCCTTGCAAACTGCCACGTCCATAGAGACTTGGATGCTGCATTTGATTTGCAAGATGGCATCTGTCAATCTAAAAAAAATGGACCTTGCAACTGTGGGAATAATGCTAGGAAGATGGTGATGATGGTTAGCACAAATGCCAGGTTTTGCCCATGCTATAAGAAGAGTTGAATACATCAGAAGAAACATAAAAGGGGGGGGGAAGGATCGTTAAGAAGGGTGTGTGCAAAATTAAAAGAGCTGTTGTGAATGATTGGATGCTGAAGGAATGGGGAAGAAATGCTTGGCTTACTGAATCACAGAACTATGAGCAGCCAGGAAAGGCAGATTAAGAATCACTTGGCTGGATCTCTTCCGGACTATATGGCCCTGTTATGTCATAAGTGTCCTTAAACATTGTTTTCCAGAACCATAAGCTTGGAAGGGCCACTGTGGTTATCGTGTCCATGTGGCTCAATGCAGGAATCGAACTGGATGCATTTCAGATAGAACGGTCTCCTGGCTCTACCCAAATGCCAGCAGGGAAGAAGACTTCAATGCCGGATTACATATTAAGTAAGCCACAGATTCCTGGGTTCACACACTAAGCCACCAAAAAACAGAAAACATCTGGTGTGAGAATTCGATCATATCTTTATTCCTATATTCCATGCAGGCTGTGTGATATGTATAAACCCAATCAGTCGAATGGTTTGCCTTCAGAAGTTATGGGACCTCCATCACAGGAAGTTTTTAAGAGCTACTTATCCAAAATGGTGTAGGACAGTGGTGGCGAACCTATGGCACGCGTGCCAGAGGCGGCACTCAAAGCCGCTTCTGTGGGCACGCGCACTATAGCCCCAGCCCCGCCTCCCCAGTGGCCCCCTCCTCCCCAGCAGCCCACCTGGAGGAGAGTCTCCCCCGGGCATGGCCCACACGGAGCAGTGCAGCCAAGGACATAGACAGGCAGCAGGGACAAGACTTCACCCTCGCGCCCCATACTGTGCAGATGATGCTGCGGGGTGCGGGCGGAGAGCGTGGCTGCCATGGCGCTACAGGACTGCCTGGGCCAGGGGTAGGCAACCTTGGCTCTTTTATGACTTGTGGACTTCAACTCCCAGAATTCCTGAGCCAGCAAGGCTCAGCTTGGGGACCTCTCCCTTTCCCCTCAGCATGGCTGGCTCAGGAATTCTGGGAGTTGAAGTCCACGAGTCATAAAAGAGCCAAGGTTGCCTACCCCTGGCCTGGGCAATCTGCTGCGGCAGGCTATGGAGGCGGTGTGTGGCCCTTTGGGTGGGCGGGGCAGGGTGTGGGCAGGGGCGGAGCAGGCAGGGCAGGAGGCGGAGTGGAGGTGGGGGGCGGTTTTTGGGCACTCAATCTCTACAAGGTTTGCCATCACTGGTGTAGGATCTTCTGTTTGAGCAGGGGGTTGGACTAGAAGACCTTCAAGGTCCCTTCCAACTCTTATTTTTCTGTTATAGGTATATATTGTACTTGACATGTTTTTGTGATATTCACGTAACTAAGTTGTTGATTAATAAAGCTTTGCAAAACCTGCCTGTGCTCTTCAATTTCTAGGGTAGGCAAAAAAAAATTTGACAAAAGATTTTATCACTAAGGTCAGGCAAAAAAGGAACAAGAGCTGCACAAAGGAGTGAAGGCGCAGAAAGTTGTCGGTGTGATACCGCATTTGATTCCTAATTCTATTTGGGGAGCCTAAGGGGTAAAGACAAGAGGAAATACAAGTGGTCCTCACTCCTAACAGCCACTTGTTCAGCAACTGTTCAAAGTAGCACTGAACCACCAGACTAATTATTGTCCTTGTGGTTGCAGCTGGTGAAGCATCAACCACAATCTGCAATCACATGATCATGATTAGGCTTTTGACAACCAGTTTGCAATTACAGCACTCCTTAGATCAGTGGTGGCGAACCTATGGCACGGGTGCCAGAGGCGGCACTCAAGCCCTCTCTGTGGGCACGCACGCTGTTGCCCCAGTCCTAGGCCTTCAGCTGGGTTTTATAAAACCTTTTCGCTTTAGGCCTCCGCCGCTGTGTGGGAAAAAAAAAAAGGTTCAGTCAATTTCAACTTCTCGTGGGAAAAAAATAGATCTTGCAAAGTTGGAATTGATTGATTGAACTTTTTAGTCCCACCCAGTCTGCCGTTACCACCGCAGCCACACCCAGCCAATGGGCCACACCCATCCGGCACTCGACGATGCATAAGTGGGTTTTGGACTGCAGTTTGGGCACTCGGTCTCTAAAAGGTTCGCCATCACTGCCTTAGATGAATCCCATGCAATCATTAGGTGCAATGTCCCAGGATCCCCATTTGTGACCTTCATGCCTATCTTCCCACAAGCAGTTAATGGGGAAGCCGGCAGGAGTTGCACGTGGTGATCATGTGACATTGTATCTTAACAACTGTGTGAGATTCAGTTAACAAACACAACTAGTACTGCTGCAATTTCCACCGTAAGTCAGTGCAGGCAGGTAAATGTGCTTTATGGCCGTTTATGCTTAGAATGGAGCAGTTGGTTCTAATTACAATTGTTAAGTGAGGAGCTCTATAATGCAATTCCTACTCATGTTTCTTTACTTGATACCCTTCCTTTCTCTCTGCCTTATTGAAATGTGCATCCACACCCCACAGGCGCCCAAATTTTAGTCAACAGGGGATTGCTTTTCTGAATAGAACAATCTTCTCCAACCTAGGGCAAGTCAGACATGTTGGACTTAATCAGCTTAGGACGAGAGTTGAAGCATAACAAAGGTTTGTAAAAGCTACATCAGCATTGCTCAACCTAGGCAATTTCCAGATGTATGGACTTCAGCTCCCAGAAATATAAACAATGGCCATGCTAGTTGGGGAATTATGGGAACTGAATCCCTTGCATCTTGCAGGTTGCCCATTTGGAACTCACTGGAATCTACCGCTTCCAGGGGAATACTTTTCTTCTTTATTTGCAGGAAACAAAAACCTGATAGAATCTCGACACTTACCATTTAATGCTTCAAACCAAAATACTGTGTTTGTCACTGAATTTAAATCCTAGACTGGGAGACAGGGATAACAAAGAATAGAGATTATCCTATTGTTCCATTACAAACCTGAGAGATACTGTACATTAAATGAGATATGTGTAATTATCCCAAGGCTAATAAGAAAATGAGACTGATGACAGCATTTGGAACTTAGTGTCCTTGAGTGTCATACTCATTCACTAGTACAGTGTGCCTCAGTCTCAGCAACTTTAAGGTGCGGCTTCAATTCCCAAAATGCTGGATGGGGAATTCTGGGAGTTGAAGTCCACCTAGTTCAGTGGTTCTCAAACTTTTTAATGCCGCGACCCCAACCAGTCGTAAGTCGAGGACTACCCAACTGGTTGGAAGTCAAGGACTACCCAACCGGTCGTAAGTCGAGGACTTTCCCTGCCCGGGAGCGCCGCGCATGCGTGGTGCTGCCCCCTGCGCCGGTTGAGGTGTAGCTGGCAAGGGGCAGCGACGGCACAGGGCGACCACCGGCTGGGCCACCAGCTGGCCCAGCCCAAGGGAGGTAAGGCACCCACCGGGCCCCACGCGTGCCAGCAACCCTCCCTGCGCCCGCTGGTCTCCCACCTCCCACCCCTGGCCCTCTTTTACTTACATTTTTAGTAGTTGCTCAGCAGGGAGGGATGGAAACTTCCAGACAGTTCGCCTTCGCTGCAGACAACTTGCAGCACCATTTGCAGAATGGGACTTTTGGTGGGCTCAGCAGGGCAGAGACAGCCTGGACAATTCCTATTGGCTTTTGAAAGCCAATAGAATTAGACTCTATTCAAGAAAGTCTATTCTATTGGCTTTCAAAAGCCAATAGAATAAAAGGGAGTAGCACAGCTAAGGAAAAGAGGAAAAAAATGGTGGACTGCGTTGTTTGGCGACCCCCGTGAAATGGTCGTTCGACCCCAAATGGGGTCCCGACCCACAGGTTGAGAACCACTGACTTAGTTTAAACTTGATGAGGTTAAGGAACATTAATGCACTCTTTTTCTGCCCTCCCAAACCAGGAGGATCTGTAGCTAGCAAATCGCAATCCGACGACTGCAGGACACCACAACTGGTCACAATTGGAAGCCAGTTGCCAAGTGCACATGACTGTGGAATCACATGACTGTGGAGGATATTTGACAGTTGTGTCAGTACAGGTCATAATTGACTTTTTCCAAGGTCATGATAACTTTGAACCACTGTTAAACAAACGGTTATAAGTTGAGGACCACCTGCATAGTGAGAAGGGGGTTCTTTGCTATTGTTATGTTAATGAAAATTACAACATCTTGCCATACAGCAAAAAAAGGTCATTTATCTTACCATCTTAAGGATGAGGATCTAATAGTGAAGGGATAATGGAATGTGTACTGTTGCAGGTAGTTCTCTTACAATCGTATGAAGTGACCACAGCACTGAAAAAAAAGTGACTTATAACCATTTTTCACACTTACGACCATTGCAGCATCCCCATGGTCACGTGATCAAAATTTGAATGCTTAGCAACTTGCTCATATTTATGACGGTTGCAATGTCCTGGGGTCTTGCAATCACCTTTTGCAACTTTCTGATTGGCAAAGTCAATGGGGAGGCCAGATTGACTTAACAACCACGTTACTAATTTAACAACGGCAGTGATTCACTTAACAACTGCAAAAAGGGTTGTAAAATGGGGGGAAACTCACTTAAACAATTGTCTCACTCAGCAACAGAAATTTTGGGCTCAATTGTGTTTGTACGTCAAGGACTAGTTATATACATCTACACAGAGTTCTCGGACTCCCTCAAGCAGGGGTCCCTGTGCCCCTTTTCTCTACATAACTGGAGAAGGGGGTCTTGCTCCAGTGGTGGGATCCAACAACTTCCAAAGTCCTTTCTGGGCCTGGGCAACAAAAAATTAGCTACCGGTTCTGTCAAAGTGGTGCGAACCGGCTGAATCCCACCACTGTCTTGCTCTGAAGGCTTCCACCCACACTTTCATTTTTGCTGGGTTTCATTCAGAAGAAAGTGAAACAACTTTCTGCTTTTCTTCCTTTTCTTCTCTGTAGTGCAGTGGTTCTCAACCTTTTTATACAGCGACCCCGGTCATAAGGACGTGCCGGGCATGCACGTCGTGCATGCGCAGTGCCGCCCCCATGCACGCTGCAGTGCGCATGCGTGGCGCCGCCCATGTGCGGCGTGATGTGTATGCGCGTCACCACCCCTATGCGCGGCGGCACCCCCTGAGGGAAAAAATGGCAGGTCGCGTTGTTTGGCGACCCCCGTAAAATGGTCGTTCGACCCCAAATGGGGTCGCGACCCACAGGTTGAGAAACCCTGCTGTAGTGTCAGAGCTGTAAGGCACGTTAGATTACTTCCCCATCAGAATGAGCCTACCGTTTTCAAAAAAGATACGAGCCACTTAGTATGCAGATTAAGATTAAAGAACCAGTTTAGTAATAAAAACACAATGGGAAAGAAAAATAAAGGAAGTCAATGATTTCTACCAGTAGCACACTCTACCCATACATATATGGGTCAAATACAGCAGTGCACATGAAGAACAGCCTAGTACAGTGGTGGCGAAGCTATGGCACGGGTGCCAGAGGTGGCACTCAGAGCCCTCTCTGTAGGCATGCGCGCCGTCGCCCCAGTCCTAGGCTTTCAGCTTGGTTTTATAAAACATTTTTGCTTTAGGCCTCCGCCGCTGTGTGCAAAAAAAAAAAAAAAGGTTCAATCAGTCAATTTCAACTTCTCACGGGAAAAAAAAAGATCTTGCAAAGTTGGGATTGACTGAACTTTTTAGTCCCACCCAGTCTGCCATTACCACTGCAGCCACACCCACCCAATGGGCCATGCCCACCCATTGGGCCATGCCCACCCATTGGGCCACACCCACCCAATGGGCCACACCCGCCCGGCACCCGACAATGCATAAGTGGGTTTTGGGTTGCAGTTTGGGCACTCAGTCTCTAAAAGGTTTGCCATCACTGGCCTAGTATCTAGTTCTGGATTTCCATAGGTCTTTCTTATGCTTTTGTTCTCTAAGGACCTCTTCCCACTTTTAAAAATTATGGAGGACCTCTAAAGAATTATTTTTTGTTGATAATTATTGTATTAAAAATTAAAACAGATGCATTCGCTGCCACGACCACTTCTCATAATCATTTGATGAGATTTTAATATTTTATTGTTTTTCAGCATAGACTGGGAAATAATTTTGATTTTGTGGACCTTTGAGAGGGTCTTGGGGGAACTCCTGGGTCCTCAGTCACACTTTATGAAATGCTGTCCTAGATAACTTAATTTCTTCTGATTTGCCAATCCTTTTTCATGATGGTCCTTCCCTGGCAGAAGCTATGATGGATGATCAAGAACAGCAAAATCCATCCTGCTTGTTTCAAGGACACTGGTGGGATTAGAGAAAAGGACCCTCCCCAGAAGCATAGCACATCAGAGCCAGATTTTCTTTTTAATTAATTAGTTTTTAATTATTGTTATATTTTATTTTAATTTATTTTTTAATTTTGGTTGGATGATGTTTATCCCAAGCACGTTTAAACTCAGTTACTGAGGATTGACCTTTGCTGGAAGTTGGTTCCAAGCTTCCACTTTCTTTTTAACATTACATATTTGAACCTCGCTCCTGTCAGTTTGAGGCAACATCCCCATGTTCTTGATGTAGTAAGCCTGACCTGTTTAATTTTGGGAGACTGGCAGCCTGGAGTGTGGGTAGCTGCTGATAACTGGCTGGGCCACTTGTGAATTGCAGTTTAAAAAAAAATGCTGCCCCAAACACTGATAAGACCAGAAGTTTAGGGAATGGTCCAGATGTGTAGAGACAGGAGGAACATCTCTGGCCAAGCATCCATCTTGCAGAAATCTCCTTGGGGTGCAATACAACTTCATGGACACTTTGTAAAGCTTTCTGAGCAACAAAAGGAAAGAGGGTTGCATCGTATTCTTCCATCTTTCCAGTTGGGGCACTTGTCCCCTGTCCCACAACACCCCTAACCCAGAGGTCCGTGCAATTCCAATCTTGCAAGAGTTTTGCACATCCTGATCGTGAGATCAGTCAGGCTGTTTCTGGTATGTGTGGGTTTTATTTTGTTTTATTTAGCTAGTTAGCAACTGATGGGGGATTTTAACCCTACAGTTGCTCTGTAACTGCAGCTAATCCTCGACTTACAACAGTTCATTTAGTGACTGTTACATCACTGAAAAAAGTGACTTATGATCATTTTTCACACAACCCTTGCAGCATTCCCATGGTCACGTGATCAAAATTCAGACTGTTGGCAACTATCTCACATTTATGACGGTTGCAGTGTCCTGGGATCATGTGATCCCCTTTTGTGACCTTCTGACAAGCAAAATCAATGGATAAACCAGATTCATTTAACAACCGTGTTACTAACAACTGCAGTGATTCACTTTAACAAAATGTGGCAAGAAAGGTCATAAAATGGGGCAAACCTCACTGAACAAATGTCTCGGTTAGCAACATAAACTCTGGGCTCAATTGTGGTTCGTAAGTCGAGGACTACTTGTATTTTTTCCTTCTCTCCCCCCCCCCCCCTTTTTCCCATTGAACTAGGCCAACCGCCCCCAGTCCTGGGCCAACTGGCCGGCTTCCCCAGCTGATTAAAAGCCTCGGTGCAAGCAACACTTCCCGGCCTGCCTGCCCGCCGCCGGGGTCTTCCGTTCGAACAGCCAGGAGGCGTTTCTGAGGTGGGGGCCCAGCCAGAGTCGGGTGGCCGCAGGCGGCGGGAATGGGCGACCCAGCCTCGCCGTCCTTCCTTCCCTCCCCGCCGACAGGCTCAACGCGACCCCCGTGCGCCGCCGGGCTGAGGGCCTGGGGCGGACCAAGTCCTCACGAAAGAGGGCCCAGCCCGGCAGCCGGGGCCGCTCGAGGTCCGCCGGCAGGGCCGGCCCGGCGAGCGCGGCCTGGGCGCAGTGCGCATGAGCGGCGGAAGGCAGGGCCCGCGAGGAGGAGCCCCGGGAGCCGCTGCCGCTGCCGCCGCCGCCGCCAACACCAACCTCGGTCCGCCTCCTCCTGCTCCTCCTCAGAGTCCTCCTGAGCCGGCCCGGCGGGGAGCGAGGCCCGCGCGCAGCCCCACCATGGTGAGAGCCCGCCCGCTGAGGGGGAACCGCCGCCGCCATCGCCTGGCAACGCGCGGCCTAGCCGGCGGCGGGAGGGCGCGACCCCACAGGCCTCGCAGGGGGCCCAAACCCGCGGCCGGGAGGGCAGGCCCGGTGGGAAACGGGGACCTCCGGCGGTGGGGAGATGGGCCATCGCTTGGCTGAGGGCGAAAGGGCCGCCCTTCTTTCCGGCGCCCGGCTCTGGCCGCCGGGGTCGTGCCCTTGCGGGAGGGCGTGTGGGGGCCTTTGGGGTCGGGGGTCTCTTACTCTCCCCCCCCCCGAACCAGGCCAGGCGTGAATTCCGGAGCCCAAAAGTATTTGGGTTGTGTATGAGGTGTAGGGGGAGATTCCTTTTGCACTTCATCCAACAAGGGGTTGGGGTACTCCCCCTCTTTCAGGTTTTGGGTAAAGGGGTGTCGGTGAAGTGATGGCTCTTCCCTCCCCCTCCCGCAGAAGGGATGGAAGCGGGTGGGAAAGAGAGGGAATCGGAGGAGAAAAGTCCGACAATGGTTTGGTCTTCATTGCAGGAGGAGAGAGAACTGGGTTAATCCGTGGTAGCCAAACATCAGGAGTCTCCCCTTTTCCCCATCCTCTTAACCCCCCCCCCCGCCATTTCACACACACAAAAAAAGGCTCTCACTTTCCCGAGCTGTCCAGGATCTTGTGCCCAACATCCCAGGAGTGTTTTTGTGTGTGCTTACAAAACTGGGTGCGCAAGATTCCCATAGACACGTTTTTTTGTGTATTTGTGGGAAAAGGTGCTGTCCGATTTGGGATGGCTTGATTTTCAGAAAGGAGAGGGATTCCTGCTAGCTGATATGGACTGACGGATTAGGAGTTGATTCAACTCCAGTTTAAGCTCTGGTATCTGGGAGTCAATCCATTCTTTCTCAGCCCAATTTATCTCTTGTTGGAGTATAAATTTAACACACACACTAATTTCTTCATCCACTGAGTCCCCGATAGAGATTCTGATGGCAGGTTTCATCAGAAAGATGAAGCTACAGTATAGTGTGGATAGGTAGGGGATAAGAGTAGTCTGTGAAGCCAAGAATTATGCTTTGTAAACATTAGGTGTATGAAGCCAAGCAACTAGAATATGAATGAAACCATGACTTAGTTTATTGGATAGGTCATATAAAAAAACATAGATACAGCAGCAAATGTAAATGCAAAGTTTTGTCCCAACATCTTCTCAAGAATGTTCTTGCAGGATCTAATAATTTAATAATAAGGATATCAATTTAATACAATATCAATAACAACCCCAAGGTTTGTTTGTTTATTTATTTCTTATAAAAGGAACAGTTTTCTGCAAAAAGAAGAAACTAGACCAAAATCTGACACCAACTTTCAGAGGATGACGAGGCAGTATTTGAAACATCTTGCCAGTTTATTTAATCTCACAGATTTCTGTGAGAATCTGGTTTGAAATGGCAGAACTAGCATTTAATGGCAGATTTAGTTCAGTTTGGTCCAAATTTAATTCAGACTGTTAATTTGTTTTCCACTCTTGGTGTAAACTAGTATTACACATCTTTAAAAGGCAGTGACCTCATCATTAATTACTGTTGGAATGCATTATGCTATGTAGGTCTTGTTTACTTGAATAGTGTGTTGACCTGTTGATACAGTGTCATAACCCTGGAAAATTGAGGAATATTTTTAATTAATTTGATGGAAATGTCTATGTTCCGCAAAATCTTAGTATTATATTTTGTTGGTCAGTATTTGAGGCAGGGATGAGAACATGGGCCTTATTCAAATGTTGGCTTTCAGCTCATAGCATCCATATGCTTAAGTTAACAATTTAAGAATCCAGCATATCATATTTATTTATTTATTTATTTATTTATTTATGAGACTTATATACTGCTTTAAGTGCAAGCACTCTCTAAGCGGTGTACACCAGTAAGCAATGTATATATATATATATTTACATTGCCCCCAACAATCTGGGTCCTCATTTTACCTACCCCGGAAAGATGGAAGGCTGAGTCAACCTTGAGCCGGTGAGATTTGAACCGCTGATTTTGAAATACATTGAGGTTTTCACCTGTTTTCCTAAATGGCTAGGTTTCATGCGGAAAGACACTTTAGTTCCCAATTTTTTATTTTTGCTATTAGGAATTCTTAAACGTTCTTTGGGGATTTAAACATCTGTATATCTAGGTTAAAATCTTCATATTTCCTTTATAGTGCATTCTTCAAATGATTTGTATTGAAGCATATAGTCTGCAAATTGCTTTATAATTTAGAGCAGATTAATATTGCAAATGAGTTTATATTATTTGGCAACCTTTTCCTGAATATATGTATATATAAATACATATATATTTGTTTTCTGAGGTTTTTGCAGGTGTTTGTATGTAGGTCTTTGGTTATTTGGGTTTTCTCCCGCGTAAAATTGGAAGTGTCTTGGTGATGTTTCGACAAAGTCCCATTCGTCATCTTCAGGCTGGTGTTTTCGGTTTCGTGCTTCTTGATCCTAGAAGCATGAAGCTGAAAACACCAGCCTGAAGGTGACAAATGGGACTTCGTTGAAACATCACCAAGACACTTTCAATTTTATGCGGGAGAAAACCCGAATAACCAAAGACATATATATATATATATATATATATATATATATATATATATATATGCATATATATGTACATATCCATATACAATATACATATACAATATACATATGTGTGTGTACACACACACACACACAACACTTTATAGATACTTGTTACCTCAGTGATGTGCTGCCCAAAACAGCATGTAAAATTCTTCAGGAAATATAGTAAGTTGTACCCAGGGCTCTTTTAGTACTTACAATTGTGTTTAGGGGCAGTTTACTTTCAGGGTACACACCCAGGATGTTTCTCCTTAGACTAATTTAATATCTCTGCATTTAGCTTCCTAGGAAGAGATGTGATAGGCTGTTTCTCTATCTCTGCCAAACTGTATTTGAACTGTAGCCAGCATCTGGTTAACCTTAGTTGAACTCAGAAAGTAAGAGGAGTTAGTACTGGAAGAGGAGTACAATTTAGAATAACAACTAATTACTTTAATACTACCAAGAAAACTGTACTGATATGTCATCTGGATTAAATTTATGGTTCACATTTTTACTCCTATAGTTATAAGGGGCTCCTGTCCCCCATTTTTTGTGCCCACTCCACCAGGTCTAGTAGGGAAGACATGCTGTGGATCCCTTCCATCAAACAATGACACCCACAGCCCTAATCCTGATGGCCCCAAGCATGTTAGTCTTTTGTAAAACTTGGAAGACCTGGCTGGCATTTGGACCAGGAGCCAGGCAAACTCTACTGGTGATGTATTTTTTTATTATTATTTGGCTCCTGCTGATTTAACCTTGGGTTCCATTGTTTGTATGTTTTTGTTTTTAGTCCTTGTACCCTTCTCCCCAAATCACTGTTGTGTGGTGGACGGTTATATAAATCATTTAAATGAACCTATTTTTTAAAAAATAGGGGTGCAATGGCTCGGTAGATGCTGGGCTTGTTGGCTGGAAAGTTCGACAAGGTTCGAGATCTGACCGCTGCTCGACAGAGTGAACTCCTGTTACTTGCCCCAGCTGCTGCTGTTCGAAAGCATGCAAATGTGAGAAGATGAATAGATACCATTTTGGTGGGACAGTAACGGCATTCCGTGTACCTCGCTGTATAGTCATGGTGGACACATGACCACGGAAGAGTCTTTGGACAACTCTGGCTCCCTCAGCTAAGAAACGGAGATAAACACACACACACACACACACACACACACACACAAAAGTCAGAAGAGACTGGACAGGGGAAACCCTTAGCCTTAGCCTATTTTAAAAATGTGAATTTATATAAAAGGAATATCTTATTAAAAATAGGCTAAATTGGATTGATTCCCTTATAAAAAGTTAAATGTTGGTTGCAAAATTGGGCACATTATAATCCAAAATAATGTAAGATGACAATCTACGATAACCACATAGCACTTCCACAGCAGTGTTCCAATATCTCAGGGGCTGCCACAAAGAAGAGGGAGTTAGGCTATTCTCCAAAGTACCTGAAGACGGGACAAGAAGCAACAGATGGAAACTAATCAAGGAGAGAAACAACTTAGAACTAAGGAGAAACTTCCTGACAGTTAGAACAATTAACCAGTGGAACAACCTGCCTCCAGAAGTGGTGAATGCTCCAACACTGGAAGTTTTTAAGAAGAGACTGGACAGCCATTTGTCCAAAATGGTATAGGGTTTCCTGCCTGAGCAGGGGGTTGGACTAGATGACCTCCAAGGCCCCTTCCAACTTTATTATTATTATTGTAATTTTCAGACAAATCTTTTGCTTTATATTCCCAGAGCAGGGGTAAAAGAAGCAGCTCTACTTTCTCAGGCACATTTTTCTGTCATCCTGTTCTCTGTTGCTGTTTTGTACACTTTGCGCCATCAACTTATGCTAGCTGGCCAAAGATAGAGCTAGCTAAGAGACAGAGGTAGATATTACGTAGATGTAACTGCTGTTTCAAGTACTGTTCTGGGAAAGTAAAAAGTTTACATCTGTTGCTTGCTAATATTTTTTGTTTCATTAATAGACAATAACTGGTTTTGTACAATGCTAAAATGGGAAGGGGTATTTGTGTCTTGGTGTGTTGTGTGTACCAGGCTATCATGATAGGCCATAATATTTAATAGTCGTAGTTTTATTTATAGTCATTGAAGAGTCAGATGTAGCATATACAAATTCAGCAGAAACAATATAAAAAAGTTAACTGCTAAATCAAAACTAAGATAGCAAAATGACTCAAGGGAAAAAGAAAAATTACATTAAACTGACAATGCGATATAAAGAAAGAAATTTGGGCATATGGGCTTTCACCCCTGAACCTCAAATGTGGGTGCCATAAAATGGTTCATTTGTATTTGTTTGGAATAGCATATTACATGGCCATAGCAGTTGTGTCTTGTTAGTTGACTTGAAGATTTAAATAGGTTGGTAAGAGATAAACCAATAATAAAATGTAGACCTCTGATCATTACTTATGAATAGGAAAAATGAAAAGAAATAACCTTTTACTAAATAAATGTGACACCTCAACCGGTCTCCTATCACTAGTGTATATTAAGAACTGTGACGAACATTTTTTTTAAAGGGCATAGATTTCTACACTTGCCTTCTTAAACCAGGGAAAAATGGGTTACCATAGATGAATATAGCTAAATGCTTGCTTCGTCATACGTATGCTTTTTATAGGAAAGTTTACCCACCAGATGATCATATTGAATGTCTTAATTGATGATATTGAGCGGGGGGGGGGGGCTGGACTAGAAGACATCCAATGTCCCTTTCAGCTCTGTTCTATTCTATTCTATTCTATTCTATTCTATTCTATTCTATTCTATTCTATTCTATTCTTATTTCCTATTCCTACTCTACTCTATACTCTACTCTACTCTACTCTACTCTACTCTACTCTACTCTACTCTATACTCTACTCTACTCTACTCTATTCTATTCTATTCTATTCTATTCTATTATTTCCAGTCAGGGTATACAATTAACAGTTGTTACTATGATGCCTTTCCACAATCACATTGTCTGGAGAATTGTGTTTATAGCTGGACTGCAAAGGTAGAACAATACGACTTCAGTTAAAGTGTAATCGTAAAAGTCATACAGGTTGTCCCCGATTTATGGTTGGTTGCTCAGTGACCGCTTGAAATTATGACAGACCTCGAAAAAGAGACTTGCAACCCAAATTTGAATTCAAAGTTCAAACACAATTTATGCTGTTTGTGCCAGAAACTGTCAAAAAAATACCCCATAGCCAATAGTGGGTTCACCCAACAACTGCGGTGTTTG
This sequence comes from Crotalus tigris, assembly GCF_016545835.1. Classification (NCBI taxonomy): domain Eukaryota; kingdom Metazoa; phylum Chordata; class Lepidosauria; order Squamata; family Viperidae; genus Crotalus; species Crotalus tigris. The sequence goes on along the minus strand of NW_024100213.1, from coordinate 969,771 downwards.
CTTTATACAATGCTGCATTCACTTAATGATCACTGCAACTTATGACCAAAATTGCAGACTCATAAGTCGAGGACTACATAGGTATGTATCACTGTGGATGGTGCTGAATTTTGATACTGCTACTTTTTTTATTCTTCCATATTTAACCGTCAGTCAAAACTTTTTTCCCTTGCTCTCCTGAGTTCAGTTGATGTCTTGTTGGATTTCATATAAGAATAATTTAGAGGGAAATTAGGAGTGATATATTAGCTTTCTCATTAAGTTGTTGTGTCATATTCCCAAATCAATTAGCTTTCATATGCTAATGAATTACTTTGGATATGTGATCGTCAGGAGCATCCATGGGTATGCTTTAAAAAACAAATCAAACAAGTGGCACTTCAATCACACCATTGCAGCTGCCATCTTGACTTTTTTGGCCATATTTTGCAGACTCTCCTGGTAAATAACCTTAGAGTCTGTTATTGTCCTTTTTAAAGCCCTCCATTTTCTGGTGTCTTTGGCGGATATTGTGAAGGATGCTGCTTCTATCTTGAATAATCTGGATGAGCCCATAAATCACGTTATTGGTAATACACTTAGGGATGAGAAATAGCTCAGAGTATTTCACTGGGTTAATTCCACCGTGTAGTAAGCTTATTTGACTTGTGAGATGCCTGGAGCAGTGGTGAACAACATGGCTTGCAAGTAACTTTTTAACTTATCTGTGCAAAATTAAGAAATCAATATCCTAATCAGAATGTCTGCCTTACTTCTTCCACAACTGGTATTTATCATCTCTGGAGTTTTCCTTTGAGATACTGCCTCTTAGGGCAAAACAGATGTGAAGTTTTACTGCTCTTCTTTTCAAACTTTTTTTAGAACAAGTTGAAGTCATCGCAAAAAGATAAAGTTCGGCAGTTTATGATCTTCACACAATCTAGTGAAAAAACAGCAGTGAATTGTCTGTCCCAGAATGACTGGAAGCTAGATGTTGCAACAGATAATTTTTTTCAAAATCCTGAACTGTATATACGAGAAAACATTAAGGGATCACTGGATCGAAAGAAATTAGAGCAACTATATAATAGATACAAAGGTGAGTAAAAAAGTTTTTGGTTAACATTTTGAATGCTTGAACTTTGCTATAGTTGTTGGTTTCAGCGGAGGAAAACTGTGACTGGGAAGGATAGTTATTTAGCCCTTACATATTGCAACAAGGTTTATTTATTTACCTACCAATTTAAAGTAGTCCTTGACCCATTCTTCCCCTAAGGAGCTTGGAGGGAGGGCAGCAAACATATTTATCAAGTGTTAAATTATAGGTAGTTCTTGGCTTATGTTCATACCTGAGCCCAAAATTTCTGTTGCTAAGTGAAACAATTGTTAATGGGGTTGTGCCCCACTTTATGACTTTTCTTGCCACAGTTGTTAAGTGAATCACTTCAGTTAACAGGGTTCTTAAGTGAATCCGACTTCCCCATTGACTTTACTTGTCAGAAGGTTGCAAACGTTGACCCTGGGAGCAGTTCCCAAGCGTCCAAATTTTGATCACGTGACCATGGGGATGCTGCAACAGTCATACGTGTGAAAAACGGTCATAAGTCACTTTTTTCAGTGCTGTTACAACTTTGAATAGTCACTAAGCAAATGTTTGTAAGTCATAGACCACCTGTATTACCACACATGTGGAAAATATTTCATTCATTCATTTTATACAACAACCCTTCTCATGTACATGACTCTGGATGGGCTAAAGTTGGTGGGTAACTTCACCCAATGACCTACTTGATTGAGGGTGAGTTTGAGGGTGAGTTTGAGATTGAAAAGGGTTCCTACGTAGCTAGGTTCAGATAACTAAATTAGGGGTATACATCTCATGAGATACCAATAACTCCTAAGACTCAAAAATCACGTCTCTGAAGTTCAGCCAAAATAATAAACCTCCTGAAGCATATTCTCCCCTTCATTTTTTTCTTTGAGAAAAATAAGGATGGGAATGGGAGAGGAATTGCTCTCATTTTCACCCTTAACCCCCAACCCCAATCCCAAATTTCTAGAACAGTGGTTCTCAATCTTTTTAATGCCGTGACCCCCCAACCGGTTGTAAGTCGAGGACTACTCAACCGGTCGTAAGTCGAGGACTACTCAACCGGTCGTAAGTTGAGGACTACTCAACCGGTCGTAAGTCGAGGACTACTCAACTGGTGCAGCACCGTTTGCAGAATGGGACTTTTGGCGGGCTCAGCAGGGCAGAGACAGCCTGGACAATTCCTACTGGATTTTGAAAGCCAATAGAATTAGACTCTATTCAAGAGAGTCTATTCTATTGGCTTTCAAAAGCCAATAGAATAAAAGTGAGTAGCACAGCTAAGGAGAAGGGGAAAAAAATGGCGGACTGCGTTGTTTGGCGACCCCCGTGAAATGGTCGTTCGACCCCAAATGGGGTCCCGACCCACAGGTTGAGAACCACTGATTTAGAAAGATTAGTCTCAGACAATGCTTGCCTCTTCCACTTGTATCTCTGGAAGGCCACCTTTCCCTTGGTTAGGAAACTAGATTGAAGTTTCCTCTTTGAAGACATTGCTCATTTCTTTCTAGAAATTGTGGGGAGGAAAGGCTTTGATAAAGCATGCTGTCTGAATTCAACCATTTTGGGTTTATACAATAACCACAGTTTTAGCAGATTATAACTCTTTCCAATGTGTAAATATTGTAGCTGACTCGGAGCAAAAGATTGGGGACCTTCTAACATCAAAAGCCACGTTTGTTCTTATGTTTGATCCAGTTACCTGATCTTGCCCATATTTCTTCTGTGACTTTCCTGATAATTATTTGTCAAGCCATTGCTTTTTCTTCTATCCGGAGCCTCCTATTCTGAGCTGCCTCTTAACCTGGACTTGCAGGGAAATGGATTTTAAAAAAAAAAAGTCCTTCGTGAGAGTGAATTGCGATTTATTCTCTCTCCTTTGTGAAACCAGGGAACTGACCCATTTTAAATTGCAGTTGTGATTCCAGGCAAGAGACGGACTGAGAGACGCTTCTTACACATTTTAAATTGCAAAGAGGGCTGTTAAATGGCACCTGCCAGCAGTCAATGTCCCTTGAATCAGAAATTAGTTTCTCGGGCACATGGTTTGCTTTGAAGTCGCACCTACCAGTTCCATTCTTGCTGGAGTGCTTATTTCTAGGAATTTTTAAATATTCATTCATTTATTTATTTTCTCCTTTAAACCTTAAGATCCTCAAGATGAGAATAAAATTGGCATAGACGGCATACAGCAGTTTTGCGATGACTTGGCACTAGACCCTGCCAGCATTAGTGTCTTGATAATTGCCTGGAAGTTCAGAGCGGCGACGCAGTGTGAATTCTTAAGGATGGAATTTATGGACGGGATGACAGAACTTGGGTAAGTGCTGGGGCCCATCCTGTGATAATGCATGCAGAGCCCGTTGGGCTAAAGCGGCACTAAAACTCTGCCCATGGACTGTTTTATTTACAGAAAGACACTCTTAATTTCCTGCCAAACCAGTCTCTGGCCTAGTTGCGCATTGATTCTGGTGCATAACAAGGCTTATAAGCTCTGCACTTACAAGCTCTTTTGTGGCCTGGAGGTGTGTATATGTATGCATGTATATTTGGACTATTATATTGTCTTTTTTAATCATCAAGAGTAAGGAGCAAAGTGGCTTGAGTGGCTGGAACGGTGGGCAGGAGGTTAGCAAGCCCAAGTTTGAGACCCAAGAATTGCCATTGGGGTGGGGTGGAGCTCTCGTTCTTGACTCCAGCTCCTGCTGGGGACATAAAAGGAGCCCCCAACTGGGTGTCCCCAGGTCACCGGCGATGTCACCAGCTAATGCTAATCCTTTCAACCCAGGAGTCGTCTGATACGGTGATTCTGACAGAAGTGCAAAACGATTAAAGAAAAAATCAAGTGTTTTACAGCAATGTTTTCCAAACTTGGGCTTCTTTTAAGATGTGTGGACTTCAGCACCCAGAATTCCCCAACCAGCATAGGCTGGTGGGCTGGGGAATTCTGGGAGTTGAAATCCACACCTCTTCAAATGCCCATGCTTGAAAAACACAGAGTCACAGAGTAATGGCAGTGGTGTGGTGACAGAATTAAGAGGAACAACATTGTCAGTCTCTTTTTTTAAATTGTGTTTTTGAAGACTTGTGTTTAGCTTTCGTCTTTTAATTGTCGTAAGGATAGTAAGATCATTGAAAACATTTATTTTCACTATGCACAGTGGGAAATCATTGTATTTTTGTTGCATTGTCTGTTGGGCCATGGAGACTCTACTGCTTTTCCTCTGGAATATTCGTACCTGGAAGTGTAGAAGAAAATGCTCCTTACAGATATATTAGTACTAGAACTGCACTTGTGTATTTGTTTACTCCTTTGGCATGTGTGTCGATGCAAGGTGTGAGAAAACTGTGAAGCAACATAGATGATAGTGTTCCATATGGCAGTTTTTATACTCCCGATGTTTTCTGAAATGAATTATTTATTGGAAGGAGCAGGCAAATACACAGACTATCACATAATTGACTTTAATTTCTAAGAAATTCCTTTAAGATGTAACCTTTCCCTGGTATATATTTTTGTCTTGGTTGCCATATTCACTTATTTGAAAACAAATAAATTATTGGAGAGGACCTGAAAGGGAAGCTGTGATAATTCTTGCAGAATTGTTCTAAACCTCTGCTTCGTGTGGAAATTTCGTCCGTAAGTGATTTGCAAATGTATAGATTAAATTGGTATTGTAATAAAGCAAATGATAGAGAACTTCAGAGATCATCCATTCTAAAAGCAGCTATCGGTTGCCCTTGACTTGCAACCTTTTGTTTAACAACTGTTTGAAGTTACAATGATGTTGGAAAAAGTGACTTATGACCTGTTCTCACATTTATAATTGTTGTACTACCTCAAAGTCATGTGATAGCAATTTGGGAATTCGGCAACCAGCTCAGATTTATGACCAGTTGCAGCATCTTGCAGTCACACGATTGATTTGCTACCTTTTTTTTTTTGCCAATTTCCAGCAAAAAAGGGAGCCATGGTGGCACGGTGGTTAGAATGCAGTACTGCAAGCTAACTCTGGCCACAGCCTGCAGTTTGATCCTGACAGGTGCAAGGTTTTCTCGGCCTGCCATCCTTCCGAGGTCGGTAAAATGAGGACCCAGATTGTTGGGGGCAAAATGCTGACTCTGTAAGCTGCTTAGAGAGGGCTGTAAAGCACTGTGAAGCGGCATATAAGTCTAAGTGCTACTGCTCTTGCTGAAAACACCCACAGAGGACCAGGATTTGCTTCATGACCACATGATTCGCTTAATGGCCATGCGTTTCTCCTAATGACCCCAGTAAAAAATGGCATAAAGTTAGGTCCAACTTCACCTACAACTGCAACAACTTGTGACAGAAATTCCTGTCCCAATTGTGACCCTAAGTCAGGGGTAGGCAACCTTGGCTCTTTTATGAATCGTGGGCTTCAACTCCCAGAATTCCTGACCAGCCATGCTGAAGGGAAAGGGAGAGGTTTCCAAGCTGAGCCATGCTGGCTCAGGAATTCTGGGAGTTGAAGTCCAAGAGTCATAAAAGAGTCAAGGTTGCCTACCCCTGCCCTAAGTCAAAGACTACCTGTATATGGGATACGGAGAGCCCTCGACTTATAACCACAATTGAGTCCAACATTTCCATTGCTAAGCAAGGCAATTGTGAAATGACTTCTGCCCCAGTTTGCTCACTTTTTTTGGCCACGGTTGTTAAGCGAAGCATCGCAATTGTTAAGCGAATCGCGTAGACGTTAAGCGAATCTGACTTCCCCCACTGACTTTGCGCCCAAGCTTCGATCACGGGACCACGGGGGAGGCTGCTGCGATTCTAAGTGAGAAAAACCTGGTCAAAGTCACTTTTTTTCCCAGTGCCGTTGTGACTTCGAATGGTCACCAAACAAAAAGGTGGCAAGCCTACGACTGCCCGTGTCAGTACAGTTCGTAGAACAGTGTTTCTCAACCTTGGCAATTTTAAGGCATGTGGACTTCAACTCCCAGAATTCCACAGCCAGCAATGCTGGCTGTGGAATTCTGGGAGTTGAAGTCCACATGCCTTAAAATTGTCAAGGTTGAGAAACACTGTTGTAGAAGGATTTAAAAACACGCAGCATGATGTGCTGACTGGAGGAGGAGGAGGAGAAAAAAACAACCCCACCTTTTTATGTGTTGATACAGATGTGACAGCATAGAAAAACTAAAGGCCCAGCTTCCTAAAATGGAACAAGAATTGAAAGAGCCGGGAAGATTTAAAGACTTTTACCAGTTTACTTTCAACTTTGCAAAGAATCCAGGACAGAAAGGTTTAGGTATGTATGCCAGCGTTTCCTAGCTCAGGGAGGAATGACTCATCTCAGGCACCGGAAAACCGATTCCTCAGCAGTCACCGGGGCTGAACAGGATGATGGAAACTGCCTTTTCCTCTCCGGCGTGATGCCGATCGATTGAGACAAGCCCATTAAGGTCCCTCAGCAAAGTTTCAAAGGTGCCCTTCCCAAAAAAAGGCAACTGGGTTTTTCGGTTTCAGTTCACTTCAGAACTGAAGACGTTTCTTGGATGAGAAGTGAAACAAAACACACACAAAAAAACCAGTTGCCTTTTTTTGGGAAAAACACCTTTGGGACAACCATGATCTGGATGATTGAGAATCTCCATAGACCTTCCCTCAGCAAGTGTCATTTCACAAAGTTGTAGTTTGCCAGACACGAAGCCCTGCTGCCAAAGCTTTACAGTTGTTTAGTGGCGTTTCTAGCTTTTTCCTCCCTCCCCGAAGGGCTCTGTTGCTGATCAAGACAACAAGGCACCCCTGAAATTTTAGGGTAGGGTTAGAAGCAAACTCTGGTGACTGTGAAGAGCTCAGCAAGGGACACAAGGGAAAAGAGAAAACCCACTGCAAATGTTTGTTTCCTTTAGCCTAGTGCAGGGGTAGGCAACCTCGGCTCTTTTATGACTCGTGGACTTCAACTCCCAGAATTCCTGAGCCAGCCACGCTGAGGGGAAAGGGGGAGGTTTCCAAGCTGAGCCATGCTGGCTCAGGAATTCTGGGAGTTGAAGTCCACGAGTCATAAAAGACCCAAGGTTGCCTATCTCTGGCCTAGTGTCTAGTTGGGATAGTCTGAGAAGTCTTTGCTAGGGGTAAAGGTGGAAAAATCCTGAAATCCAGGAACATTTGAAGCATCCTTGTGCTACAGAATGTTTGTTTTACTTTGTTAATTAACTGTGCATTCCAGAAATGATTGTTCTGGATCATAATGCTTTAAAGAATAAATTATTTAATGTTACAGATTTAGAAATGGCCATTGCCTATTGGAACTTAGTACTTCATGGAAGATTTAAATTCCTAGACTTGTGGAACAGATTTTTATTGGTAAGTTCAAATATTAATTGTGTCTTAACAAATACATACATGTCGAGCGTGTGTGTGTGTGTGTGTGTGTGTGTGTGTGTGTGTGTGTGTGTGTGTGTGTGTATGGTATAATCAATACCATTATGAAACTGGGTCTAGATCAAGAATTTTTGCCTGTGAACATAATAGGTCAGATTGATGTTAGAGTGAACTGGCGGATTTTCTTGTCTCTACCGATAGTCCTTGATTTACAACAGGTGGCTTAGTGATCATTCAGTTACAACAGACTTTTCCAAAGCTACTTAACACCCAGATGTGAAGTTTTGACAGTCAGGCTTAAACCCTCCCCCCATAATCACCTGATCACATTTTGAACGCTTGGCATTCGGCCCACGTTTATAGCTGTTTGTAGCATCCTTCAGTCGTGTGGCCATAATATATGATGTCAAAATTTATGCAATCAAAACACCCATTGCTGGATTCACTTTATGACTGCCGCAAAAAAGATCGTGAACTCTGGAATGGTCATATGGAGACCCGCTTACTAATTGGCGTGTCTTACAACTGTAATTCCAGGCACAATTATGGTCATAAATTGAGGATTACCTGTATTTGTAAGGCACCAGAATTACTTGGTTGAGTTGGACGGCTATGGAAATGAATGAAGGGAGGGAGGGAGGGAGGGAGGAAGGAAGGAAGGAAGGAAGGAAGGAAGGAAGGAAGGAAGGAAGGAAAAAGAAAAATAGCAAAAGACAATGTTTAAAGTTTTAATTGCAGATTGATGACTGAGCAAAGGAATGTGTGAATTCTCAGTGGTTTTAAACACAGCCTGTCCTTGGCCTTGAAAGGGTTGTCTAGGAATTGCTGACCGGACCATTTCTGCTTTTGTGGATTCTGCATGAGCATCTACAGCCCATTAAATCTGGCGCAGAGCCTAGAGAAGGCACTCTATTTTAACTGAGCCTCCAGCCAGGGCCTCCTTTGATGGCCCTCCCCAAAGCAGAGCAAAGCCTTACTTCTGAGCACTGCCCGGGAGCTTCAGCACAGTAGCAGCCCCCTCACTGGAAGTGAAACAGTCTCTCTCAGTGCTTTGAAAGTGTGGAAGCTGAATGCCTTCCCAGTCCTACTTTACTCCATCAAGCGAATGAAGCTGCTCTGAGAAGCAAAGCTAGGTCGCCATGCAGAACCATGGTGCTCAGCAAATGATTAAAATACCATGATGCTGAGATCTGAGATACAGATCATTTCAGCCTGGCTGTCCCAAGAAATGTGAAGAGGGATTCTCCAGTCTTGGAACCACAACCTGTTAAGCATAGAGTCCTGTTGGAGGAATCAATAGATAAGTAACATCTTGAATTATGACGGTGGGATTTTTCTCTCAAATAGGAACATCATAAAAGATCTATACCGAAGGACACTTGGAACCTTCTTTTAGACTTCAGCGCAATGATAGCAGACGATATGTCAAATTACGACGAGGAAGGTAATGATGCCTCTTTTATTAAAAGTTTTACAAATTTAATACAATATAACCCAAACCCCTCCCACCCCTTCCCCCACTTCCCAGAGCTGATTACAGGGTAAAAAATAAACAAACATAATCTAACATTACCCGACTATACTATCAGTCGAATCCATAACACACTTTAATTCCTTTTCAAAACAAGGTTAACAAATTAAAAACAAAAATGATAATATAATTAAACCAAAATACTAAAAATAATATAAATTCAACCATATTGGACTATTAAAAATAATCTAAAATCTACTCATAAGCAAGATAATACTTTTAAAAACTAAAAATTAATCATAATCTAAATAATACTTTGTAATCCCATAACAAGTCTAATCATAATTTATCCATTAAATCCCATATTTACTCTCTATATAATTTATCCATCTTCTCCACGCCGAGGTGCATATTTCTTTTAAAAAATCATTCATCCACAATAAACACAAAATTTTCCCTCCAATATAACCCTACCAATAAATGTAATGATGCTTCTTGATGCTGTTGCAACTCTTTGTCCAAGCACATTTTTTTTAACCAACGTTCCCCGGTTTAAATTTTTTACCCCCTGCCTTTATTATTTTTAAAAATAGTTCAAGGTGGTGAACATACCTAATACTCTTTCTTTCTCCTGTTTTCCCCACAAAGACAGCCATGTGAGGTTGGTTGGGCTGGGAGAGAATGACTGACCCAAAGTCACCCAGCCAGTGTTCATGCCTAAGGTGGGACTAGAACTCAGGGTCTCCTGGTCATTGGCTCAAAGTCACTCAGCTGGCTTTCATGCCTAAGGTGGGACTAGAACTCATAGTCGCCTGGCTTCTAGCTGGTGCCTAAAGTGCGAGACCGAACTCTCTTCTGCATGTGCCACTGATGCTGCTCAAATGCAGTAGTTATTTTCTTCAACCCTTATCTACCATCTGATTTGTTCATCAGTTCTCAGAGGGGTTTTTTTTTTTTAATTATGAAGAACCCAGAGAGTAAACAAAGATCTGCTTGTCCAACATCTGAAAATAAGGCTGATTGGTCATTGCCATAGAGACCATGATCTTAATCCCAGAGAGCAGCCTTAAGCAAGCTACAGTATAAAACCTGGCTTTAAAATGAATGATGCTCACAGGCATTTCCCTGCTATGAGGTTTTTTCCCCTTATTTCAACAAAACCAGCTTGCCAAACCCGCTACTGCTGAGTCACTAATCCTGCCGTGTTTCCCTTCTGCAACTCACCAGGGCATTGACTGGGCAAATTTTAACAATCCGTCACACCTTTTCCTGTGTATGTTTTTTCTCTGATTGCTTGAAAGGCCTACTGACATATGTCGGTGTTGACTTAGGCTCTTTAAATCCTGGGAAGCGTGTTTATGGAAACCTACTTGGTACAGGAAAAAACCTAGAATTAGACTTAAAAGAGAAATTTAAAATTGTGTAATGGAATAAAAGGCAATACTGGATTTATGGATTGTTTTAAGGACTAAGATTCAGAGTTAGAAGCAACTAAATATATATATATATATATATAAATATAGGAGCGTGATTATTAGAGTAGATATTTCAAATAGATTAAGAATGTATTGGATTGTACCTATGTAGCGTTTGGGAAATATATGAAATTTATTGTTTACTGGAATTGCAAAAATGATGACTGCTTAGATTGGGATGCTTTTAATAAATTTATGGAATGTTTTAAATTACTAGGGTAGATTTCTTGTATGACAACAAAGACATGATAAGGCATGATAAGCTGGAGAAAATTTGAACTTTATTTAATGAATATGAATGAATCAAGGTTTAGTATTATTTTGTTATTTTAAAGATATGGATTGACTTTGGGATTACATATATATAGGGCTGATCAATATTTTATTGCTATTAAGATATCTGTTGTGTAGTGGAAGAAGAAATAAATGAGTTTGGTATAAAATGAGGAATCTGAGATTAAGAATTAGAGTTGATAATTTTTTGATTTAAATTTAAACTATTGTATTTGTAAACTAATAAAGTTATAACACAGGTTTAATAGTGATAGAAATTTAAAATAGAAATGGAATATTTAAATGTATTATGTTAACTGAGGGGAATAGAGAGGGGATAGTGAAATTTATTGAGTTGTGTTGTTTATATATATTTTCACTTTTGAATGTTTGACCACCTAACCATCATGGTGGGTCTTGAGTACTTTTTGTTTAAGAATGTTAAAAAACCAATAAAACGTCTTAAAATAAAAAAGGCCCTTTAAATCCTGTAACAATTTAGGGCCTGGTTCTTTGACGGTTCATGTCTCTTACAACTTACCTTTCTGGTTGTTTAGATCAGTGGGGTTTTTTTTTAAGTGGTTCTGGGACCCCTGGGGGTCACTCAAGACCCTCTCAGGCGCCCGTCAAATCAAAACTATTTGCTAGATGCCGAAGTTATTTGCAAAAATTTAAATTAGTGTCACCCTTATTATTGTTTGGGTTTACTATTGCCATTTCTACACGATTCAAGAAATAATTAGTGTGTGAGCGTGTCCATTTTAACTTTTCATATGGTAAATATTGATAGATACAACCTTCTTTATAGCTCCCAAGACCATGGAATACACTCCCCAGCCAAGGTTCATAGGTTCAAGTCCCACCTTAGCCATGAAAGCCAGCTGGGTGACTTTGGGCCAGACACCGTCTCTCAGCCCAAAGCACCTTCCAGGGTGATTGTTGTGGGGAAAATAGGAGAAAGGAGTATTTATGTGTGTTCACAGTCTTGAGTTATTTGTAAAGATAATAAAGGCAGGATACAAATAAATAAACTGTTAAATTGTCTCGATTTTGATTTTAATGCCTTACGTTTAAATCAGTGTTTCTCAACCTTGACAATTTTAAGGCATGTGGACTTCAACTCCCAATTCTGGGAGTTGAAGTCCACATGCCTTAAAATTGTCAAGGTTGAGAAACACTGGTTTAAATTGTATTTTGTTGTCAAAAGCCATCTTCAGGGCTTATGTATAGGAGAATAATCATCATCTGAAGAGATGGCATTTGTTGTTGTTTTCTTTTCTTTGTGAGAGAAAAGGGTAAACTAGTCTGGCTTGCCTCTTACGGAGTCATTGCCTACGCTTCCCTGGGGCTGATGGCAAACACGCTCTCTGGGAGCAGGCGCAAAGATGCCCAGGATGGGAAAGCCTGGTTTAGCTGAATTCTGAAATTCTTGGGCCAGAGTGAAAAGAAAACCAAGGAAAGCTTTGTTCAAGGAAGGAAAGAAAACGTGGGTGGATTTCAGTGGGAGAAAAAAACACACCGATCCTTTCATTTTATAAATGAAAGGTCGCTTGGACTGTGTTTAGCAGAGGCTTAATGGCTGTGTGGCCTCAAGTAGGAAGAGGAGAGCTCTTCTAAAGCCTGTTTCTTGAAGAGCTTCAGTAAGAAGGGTTTTCTTGGAAGAACTTTTGATGGAAATTAGGAAAAAAGTCTCTGAACTGCTTTATTGTGGAACACTAGGCCTTGTTTGTCAGTCCTAGAGGAGATCAACCCCGACTGCTCTTTAGAAGGCCAGATCCTGAAGTTGAAACTCAAGTACTTTGGCCACCTAATGAGAAGGAAGGACTCACTGGAGAAGAGCCTAATGCTGGGAAAGATGGAGGGCAATAGAAGAAGGGGACGACAGAGAATGAGGTAGCTGGATGGAGTCACTGAAGCAGTAGGCGTGAGCTTAAATGGACTCCACAAGATGGTAGAGGACAGGAAGGCCTGGAGGAACGTTGTCCATGGGGTTGCGATGGGTCGGACACGACTTCGCAACTAACAACAAACAACAAGGCCTTGTTTATGATATCCCTGCCAGCACGATGGAATACTGTTTAATATATCTGAAAAGCATTACAGGAAGTCCTTGATTTACAACCGTTCGTTTAGTGACCAAGTTGCAGCGGCACTGAAAAAAAGTCCCTGTGATGGTTTTTCACAGTTACGACCTTTGCAGCATCCCCATGGGTCACGTGATCAAAATTCGGATGCTTGGCAACTGGCCTGTATTTATGACGGATGCAGCGTCCCAGGGTCAGGTGATCCCCCTTTTGCAACTTTCTGACAAGCAAAAGTCAACGGGGAAGCCAGAGTCACTTAAGAACGGTGTTACTAATTTAATGACTGCTGGGACTCACTTAACAACTGTGGCAAGAAAGGTCATAAAATGGGGGCAAGACTCACTTAACAACTGTCTCACTTAGCAGCAGAAATTTTGGGCTCCGTTTTGGTCACAAGTTGAGGACTGCCTGTATAGGGGACACTATAAAAGAAGTAGCACAGAGGTTGCACTTCTGCGTTCATAGACACTTTTAATATAGTTCCTGGCGAGTGAAGTCTTTATCATTTGTCATCACGTCAAATCCTAATCCATTGATTTCTGGGTCAGTGTATACACACATTTCTTATCAGAAGGAGAACTTGACAGACTTGTATTTGTTGTTGCAATATATCACAAGAAACACCTGTCTATGCTTGACATAATGAGTGGATTTTGAGGCGGTCTTCCTCAGCTCCCTTCTATGATCTAAAACAGAGTTCCCCAAACTTTCTGGCTTTACACACACACACACACACACACACACACACACACACACGTCCATTTACGTGAGTGGCAGACATGTGCGCCCATCATTCGCGCGAGTGGAGATGTGCACGCTTGCCCGCCACTTCGGTGGCCCGGTTCTGAACAGCTCAAGGCCCTGTAGTTGGCCACAGCCCAGAGGTTGGGGACCCTTCCTCTGAAAGGGGGTGTGTGTGTGTGTGGGGGGAAAGCCACAGTCTTCCACTAAAATTTTGGGAAGATGTAATCCCTTGTCTTTTCCTGTTCTCTTTTCCCTAGGTGCCTGGCCTGTTCTTATCGACGACTTTGTGGAATTTGCACGACCTCAGATTGCTGGAATAAAAAGTACGACAGTGTAGTGCTAACTGAACCTTCTAACATTGTACCTAGTCTGTACAAATAAACATAATGGGGAAAAAAATTGCAGTCACTTTCTGCCAATGACTGAACTGGACCGAAGACCAACCCTCAAGAGATAAAAAGCTGAGGGTGGCTGCAAAAGTGTAAGGATATACCTTGGACCATATCAGACTACAGGTGGCTTGGGCCCCTCTCCCAGCCTGGGCTGCCCTTAACCCCTTGGAAACTCCAGCATTGTGGATATCATCTTTTTCCCTCCCCCCCTTTTTTTTATCGGAGCCTCCTAATGCTTTCCATAGATCTTTCATGTTTTTGGATGACTCTTTTTGACATTTCCGGTTCCACCTAAAGTACATTCTGTTTTTTTCACCAAGCAAACTCTTTGGTATTCCTGTTTCACAGTTCAGTCTCACAATCCACTTGTCCTATTTCTAAAATGCCGAAAGAGAAAGAGAGAGAGAGAGAGAGAAAGAGAAAAGTTATCTTCAGCTAACATATTTTGGCGCTATCTGCAAAGACTGTGCTGAGACTATCCCTAAAACAGTGTGTTTGGATCCATTTTTTTTTTTTGGGGGGGGAAATGGTCGATTTACAGCGGTTGTCAGTGTGAGTGGCAAGGGCTTGTTGTTGTGGTTTGCTTGTGTGCTTGAAAGCAGGTGTTGAAATGACCCAGCAAAAACTTGGATCGTTGTCCGTCTCTGGAACAGGCTTGCCGGCTGCATTGGTGCGAGATTCAGGGCCATTAAAACATAGGTTGGTTAATGACTTTGCAGTATCCTTGATGTCAGATGTATTGGGTGTCTCATGTCGACAGAGGAAGCTTCCTTTAGCATCCCGCTTCTGATGGGTGGCTTTGCTTGCTGATGAACACAACAGCCTTTTGCCACCTTGTTTCTGCACCATGTTGTGTGTGCAGCATCAAAAGAAGGAAGGATGATATTGAGTGTGCTTGTTTGCATCTGATCATCAATAGCTGTCCTGCTAACTTAACTGGGTCGCACTGTTTCTCAGGCAGATGTGGGCAGCTTCTTCTGGGAATTGGATCATTATCCCATATTCCCAAAGTGAGAGAAAGTGTCCCTATTTGATCACCTAACTGTTTATTTCTGTCTCTTCTATTTTTTGTTTTTATATGGAGTGGTTGAAATTGGAGTATTATTGAGCCTGGCTATTGCTAAGTTTCAATAGGCTTTACTCAGCAAGGACAGTGGGCACTCTAACGCAGGAATAAAATATTGCTCATCATTGCTCTTAGACTTACCCAGTTTTACTAGTCTTGAAATATCTCCAGTTACCCAGTCTTATTAGTCATTCATTAATTGCCCAGTTTTATTAGCCTCGAAATGCTCATTGTCTTCTCCTTCTTCCCCAGCCACTAAGTTCTACTGAATTGTTAAGACTTGAATGCAATACGCAACTTGTAATACTTGCTACATTTTATAAAATTCTTGATTTGGGCCCAGGAAAGTTTTTGAAAATAACAATGAATGTAATGCAGATTTATCTGAGGCTGAGTAGCATAAGCCAAACCCGCTGGAGCATGAATAGAACTACCACGAAGGTGGTGGGTTGACTTGGTTCTTGTTTTATAGCTGCAGTTCACTGTGATCATCATGCAGAGACATCAGTGCCCAGAACAAGCTTTTTCTGTGAGCCCATGCAAACCTCATCAGCCTGATGCCTGCAGGTATTTAGAATTTCAGATTTGACAGTGGGAGTAGATGGTTTGCAGGTCTGATAGCCTCCAGATGAGGGAAGGGTGTTAGATAGCAACTGCGTGAACAGTAACCCCCTCTCCTTTTCGCATTGACCATAGTGGGAGTAATTGTATGGAGTAATTGTTTAGTAACTGGAGTTCCTACTTATTGCTGGGCCTTCTCTGTTTGGTTATCCATCTTTAACATGCCACTCCAAATTGTATCGGAGGTAACCCACCCGAATAGGTTCAGCACTTTCAATGGAAGAAAGAGAATCCTTTTAATTTGATTCTGCCATTGTATGCAGTGGAGATTAGCTATGTGCTTTACCGTGGCTGGATCATAACTGAGACTAACGCAGATGTAATGTTTTTGGTGGTAAAGAAAAAAAAAACCCAAAATTGTCCTTTTGGGTACCAGCCAGGGGATGGGGCAGGTGACAATATGCATGATGCCCTAATCATATCAATGCTGCAGCTTGCACCAGACATGCATATAATTGTAGCATTGGCATGAAAGCATCATGACACACATATAATAATTTAGTGGTCACTGCAACTTGCTGCAGATACCATTAAGTGCCCCGGAAACGTATGTTGTTCCTTTCTCATCTACTTACATTGCTCTCTTCTCTTTTCCAGCATAAAGCACATTTAGCTTTAAATTTCAATGAAGGTGGACGCTAACAATAAGGTAGTTGAAAACTGGAACGTGTACTTTAGGTCAAGAGCTAGCTCAAGACTGCAGATTGCCATTACTGCAAAGTTCACAGTTTTGAAACACGCTGAAATGGAAAGAATTTACGCAGGCAAGAGAGATAGAGGGAAGTCCAGCATTTTCATGTTTTTCAATCATGATGAGAGATTGAAAATGCTACACCCACTGTGGTCCCACTATGTTTGGCTTGCCACTTTTTTTTTTTTTTTTTTTGGTCCAACAGGAGACATTTTTTTAACTTAACACTTGTGGTTTTATTCTTTGTGTTTTTATATGATAGCAGCACTTGAAATACCTCCTGGCTTTTTTAATCATTTAACACCACTTTGCTCTTTTCTGGAAAAAAAAAATAATCATTTGATAGAACAATATTGGAAACATGGATTTGAGGTATTTAAAACTCCTTTGTAATATTTAAGACCGAGAAGGGCCGGTTTGATGTAAGTTCATGATGTTTTCTTGCTAATGTCTCTTGTATCCATGACATTAGAATGCACTTTTATGCAGATGCTAAAATAATAGGAGGAAAAATCTTGCTTTTTTTTTTTTTTTTAAAGAAACAACTCTTGTCAGGATCCTATAGCCACTCCCTCAGTAACGTTTTGGAAAAGTTTAAGGAAACCATTGAATAAAATTGGAAATCTTTTAGCTGCTGGAATTGACAAAGTCAAGTATGTTATTTACTCTTTTATTGTTTCTTGTGTAAATATCAGCGAAGACTTGAATTATGAAAACTCTACAAAGTGTGCGTGTGCTGTTTTAAAATTTGGGTACAGCTTTCTCAGAATGAGTCATTGATGTATGCTATGTATTTTTTTTGTGTTCCAATGTTTTGTTTTTAATTTTAATGAGATGTACTGAATTCTATCCCTGTGCTGAAGATTAGGGCATAAATGCCATGCTGTTCTTGTTTTTTAAGATGATTCCTTTTGCAATGTTGAGGCCTTTTCAACAAAATGGAATTTGCCATCAGTTTGGTACTACACAATTTATAATTACTGTGTAATTATAAAACTGCATTACATAAAGCATTGCTGTCTTAAGTAGCAGAGAAACTGAGGTTGTTTGTGTGATAGCATTCTTGAATTTTAAAAAATGGTTTTAAATCCAGAGGCAAAAATTGGTCACCTGCTTTTCAGTGGGATGTGTATTGTTAAAGTGGTGCTAGGGTTTGACTGTGTTTAGTGGCAGAAATATTTGGCTTAATTATTTGTTTCTGAGTGTAAATGCCTGGCTCTAGCAAAGACTAAAAATGTTCAGACGTATCCCCATGTATGTGTGCATGCTTTTTTTTTTAAGTTTTAAAAATGTAAACTGAATTTCTACTTGGGTTGATTTAATTAATAAAAACAACCCATACGTGCATCCAACGGTAACTTGACCCTAAATCATTTTCCTTTTGCCAAATACTAGACAAGCAGTAAATGCTTAATCTTATCTACTTTTGGAGTTTTATTGTATGTAAGACTAGATCTTCTCAGCCATACAGATAATTTGGTAATTTTATTTCAGTCACGTGATCAACATTTTTTCTGTAATTTGAATTGTAATTACTGAGAAAAATACTTGCTGCAATCCAGAGTCAATAAAATACTAGCCCAGTTGTCATGGCAAACCTTCACATGAATTATGCCATTGGAGAAGAAGCAAAAATGACTTTGTTTCTTGATTTTTTTTTTTTTTTAAATCATGGTGAGAGGAATAAGAGAATATTGCAAATTAATATTGTGCTTGCCATAAAAATGTAGATTACGGTTGCACAAAGGAGGGTCTCTTGTTCCCAAACATGGTTTGAAGTTCCTAATTTGGGGGGGGGGGGGAGAAAAAAAATGGTACCTTGATGTTTTATTTGGTTGGTCCAAAGCTATGAATTGTGAACCTGCTAAATAAAGTAACTTATTTCTTGAAAACTACCCTGTGATACCCCTCTGAAGGACTTTTTATTTTAAAAAAAATAACTTTTAAGTTAAACACAATGAAGAACTGAACTGAAGAATTCTGGCCAAAACTGAAGAAGCTTCTTGGATGAGAAGCGAAACGTCTTTGAAGAAAAAAAAACAGGAGTCCAGTTGCCTTTTGGAAAGCACCTTTGGGTCTCAACTGAATATTGCTTGCAAATCATGTATGTCAGTTGCTAAGAGTTGTAGTTTTCAGATATCCACTGGCAAAAAAAAAAAAAAAAAAAAAGCCCTGTCAGCGAATTGCAGAATAAAGCAGGTATCTGTCATTGAAAAAAGAAAGTCTTACCTGCAACAGGTGATGGATTCTGAGACAGTGCCAAATCTGTTATTACAATAAAAAAGGAACAGGTGTTTCAGGTGCTATGAAATGTTCATCCTCAGGTATCTAAAAATGACCTTGAGTCTAGCCCAGTGCCTGGTGGTGGTGAGGCAGTTTTCTGGGCAGTGTCCTAGACATGTGCATTGCTTTTTTTTTTTTTTGTAACAGAGTCAACAGCCCAAGGATTGATGCCACCAATTAAAGCCAGGTGTCAAAATAATCTCCATCATTAAGAGGAACAACAGGCAATGACCTTTCTTTAATACTATGGCTGCATTCATAAAACCTGATTAACCAGTTCACTGAGTTTTATTTTGTGAGTTCAGGTAACACATTGGCTAGTTTATGACTCAAGGTTTGTGCTCCAGGTGAGGCAACTCTTTAAAAAGTGTAGCACATTCTGCAAATGTTATCTGCCAAATCTTCATCTGATCAGATTGTGTGTGTCTCTGTGTGTGTGTGTGGAGGGACAACGTAGTGAAGGCATTTACTCTGAGGCAAATACAAGAAAGAAACATTTCAAACCTCATGTCAAATTATTCTCATGTTATTCAAATGTGGGTTGAATTAGATTCAATGTTGGTAATTAGATGTTTTGAAGGCCAATGGAAGGAAAGTATGTGGAAGTAACATGCATTCAAATATGTAAAAGTTTGAAAATAAAACTGGATGAATTGAGGCTTGTGCTTTGTTCAAAAACTCTTGTTCCTTTCTGTAACACTGTCCATGCACTGCAATTCAACCTGCAATTCATCATCCCCGACCTGTTCAGAAATAAAGTCAAGGCAGTTAAAAGTCAAATATTTTATTCAATAAATATAATTTCCATAAAGTTTTGTATAACAACATATTGACCTAGCAGTACAGGAAGCTGCATTCGACTGTCTTGCCACAAAGCATCTTAACATGTTAGCGGGTGGCCACAGTGACTGATGTCCAGAATCCTTTGGACTACAGATTGCTCTGGCTTCCAGTTGCTCTGCTCTGTCCACTGCATATGACTGAAGCAACTCGGGATGACTTCTGTCCTCCCAATTGGAATATTCCGTGCCTTTCCAAAATTTAAGGCCAGTAAACCCCCATCATCCATCATACTTGTTTAAAACAGATCACCATTAAGGTTCATTCTTCACGAGCATAAGCGCAGAATCAGTCAAGCACATTTTAGGAAGCCATCTTTGGCATAGTGGGAATAACATTTCTTTTGCAATCTAAAATTCAAAAAATATAGCATTTTACAAAGGGGAGTGTACATCTCTCAATCTACTACTAAAATAAAACGAGACGGGTTTCTCCTAAACAATGGCCGTTCATTTGGAAAGTACAAAAATTATGTCGATTATGTTGGGTTTCTTTAAAACCGGACATTTGGCTCTAATCTCGTGATAGTTATTTCTTGCTGAAATCAATTCATTAATTGAAGCATAGTCCTTTATGTTCCGCTTCCCCCACAATTACGCATGATTATGTTTAATGGAAGCTACTCCCAGATTAAATACATATAGGACAACAAACTCAAGTGTGTTACAGTTTATAGAGGACAAAGCTTTAAAACATTTAAGCCCACTTCCAGAACCTCAGAATTTATCTCAAGAACCTCTAAAATACGGAACAAGACAGAAGACCAAATGTGCGAAGTAGCTGCATTCTCTACATTACTGCTAGCATTTTTTATTTAAATTGTGACAGCATCAACTTAGCCAGTAGCTTTTTCTAGCACTAGGATATACCTTTAATTCCATCCACCCCTAAGAACTAAAAGCAGCTTTAACAATTATACGTTCTACTTCGGCTGCTCTAGTAGATCTGTCCTAGGATGGCTGGTGATCTTTAGTAAGTGCTTAAGTTATGTTGAAGAAACTGCAATCTCCATATTGCAACAATGACAGTTTCGTTAGTAGTTTTACTACAATGACAATACATATTAAAAGAAACTGTCCTATATCAAATTTCAGTAGTCCTCAGTTAACAACTGTCCTGTTTTGCAACCAGTTATGACAGTGCTGAAAAACTGATTTTATAACCAGCCCTCCCACTTACAACTTTTTACAGCCTCTCTGATTCATACGGCAACTGCTGTGCATTTATGATCAGTGTCCTGCTGTCAGAAGATCCTTCGTGATCACCACAGCCAGCTTCCAACAAGCACAATGGACAAGCAAGGAGTGCAGTGAAGTCACTGGTCAGTCACACAATGACTCGTTTCGTGACCCTGGGCAATGACCGTGCCTCACTTAGAAATATAGTTGCCAATCCCAATTGTGGTTGTTGAGGACTACCTATATCACGGGTGTCAAACTCACCGTGTCACTTGACGTGTTGTGCTGTATTGCAACTTTTTTCACATTGCTGGAGCTGTGGGCGCGGCCTCCGCATGATGCAACCGGCCTGCAGCCTGGCAATTTTGACACTCCTGACCTTTATCATAACATTTCAGCCCTTGAATTCCTAAGTTTCAGCAGAGTCTACTTCAACAGTACCTGCTGATGCCGGTATTGGAGCAGTTTGTTTCGTCATGCAACATATAGTTTGGATCACTGACCTCATCCAACTGCAGGTCTAAATCTATTTGTAGACCAAGACCGAAGGCTCCCCTATTAAGTCAATGGCATACCATAGGAAGAATTCCGTAAAGCAGGACGGTTGCATGGCTTAGGACAGGGGTGTCCAACCTGGGCAACTTTAAGACTTGTGGACTTCAGCTCCCAGAATTCCCCATCCAGCATGGCTGGCTAGGGAATTCTGGGAGTTAAAGTCCTCAAGTCTTAAAACTTGCCAAGGTTGGACACTCCTGGCTTAGAGCATCAAGTACTCAGCCACAGTATGGTTACATCTATGTCTTGTTCGGCAAAACTAGCATGCTGCGGGTTAGCTTGAGGCATGCTCAAGATCGCTCGTAGACAGTTTATCTGTGCCTACACAAGACCAAACCAAGCAGTTCAACCAATCCATTTTTCAGATAGTAACCCATGTTATTTAGCTAATGTTAATCACTGAAAGACACAATTTTTAACAACCAAGAAAGCAATCTTTCCAATAACCCTTTGCACAAAATTGAACAAGAAATATAATACTTAAAAACAAAATGGAAGTGCAGGTAGTCCTCAACTTACAATTCATTTAGTGACCATTCAGAGTTACAACAGCACTGACAACAAGTGACTTATGACCATTTTTCATACTTAAACGACCTTTGAGGCATCCCCCTGGTCACGTGATCAAAATTTTGTGACTTCTGACAAGCGAAGTCAATGGGGCAGCCAGATTCATTTAACAACTGTGTTACTGACTTATCAATTGCAATGATTCATTTAACAACTGTGGCAAGAAAGGTTGTATAATGGGGCAAAGCTCACTTAGCAACATAAATCCTAGGCTTAATTGTGGTCGTAAGTCGAGGACTACCTGGCATGTATAAACAAATCTGCCCCGTCACATTTTTGTTAGAGGTTTAGTCTGCTTTTATTACTTTACAAGTAACTCAAGGCAGGGAACATACACAATACTCCTTCCGCCGTCTATTTTCTGTACATAGAAACCCAGTATTGGAACGACAAATTGTGACTGAACTTTGCAGTTTTACAGTGAAGTTTCTGATCACTTGTTAAAAACACAGACAATCCAGACATCATTTCCCAACAAATACTAATTCCTTTTATCCTGAGAAAAGTTCGAACTTAAAAAAGGGTAAATTTATGATTCTTTGGATCGCTGGGCAATGTTTAGCGATTTAAAATGCATCTTTCTCCCTGAGTGTGATTGATTTACTGAGTGAGTTTATACAAATTCAGCTGCACTTCCATCAACTTGCAAGCTAATCAAAATTCATAACAGCACACCCTTTCTTAATAGGACGTACTGGAATAAAATAATAGAATTCTAGAGTTGGAAGGGATCTCTAAGATCATTTAATTCAGGCCCTTATGCAGTGCAGGAACTGCTAAAGCCTTTCGGACAGATGATTGGCTGGCAGTTCTTACCATTAGGGAATTCCTGCACTGGAAATCTCCTTTACTGTAGTTTTAAGTTCACGTGGAAAAAAAAAATCAACCTGGCATCTATCTCACAGGTGGAAAGTTAGTACTTTTTAGTTGCAAAGACAATGGACTGAATTTGAGGAGGCATCTCTCTTTATAGGATCATCAAGAACCAAGTCCCTTAACTGAATGGTTTGTAACGTGGGTTTTGTGTTCCTGTGGTGGCTGAATGTGAATGTCAATCCTAGGTTATTTCTTTTCAACAGCCATATTGAGAGATGGTCGGTCAACTCTATTGTCAACTTGTGTGTCATATGATGCCATGCCTCACTGGGGGAATTAAACCTAGGCCAGGGGTAGGCAACTTTGGCTCTTTTATGACTCGTGGACTTCAACTCCTAGAATTCCTGAGCCAGCCATGCTGAGGGGACAGGGAGAGTAATAGTAATAGTAGTAAAGTTGGAAGGGACCTTGGAGGTCATCTAGTCCAACCCCCTGCTCAGGCAGGAAACCCTACACCATTTCAGACAAATGGCTGTCCAGTCTCTTCTTAAAAACTTCCAGTGTTGGAGCATTTACTGCTTCTGGAGGCAGGCTGTTCCACTGATTAATTGTTCTCACTGTCAGGAAGTTTCTCCTTAGTTCTAGGTTGCTTCTCTCCTTGATTAGTTTCCACCCGTTGCTTCTTGTCCTGCCTTCAGGTGCTTTGGAAAATAGCTTAATTCCCTCTTCTTTATGGCAGCCCCTGAGATATTGGAATACTGCTATCATGTCCCCCCTTGTCCTTCTCTTCGTTAAACTAGACATACCCAATTCTAGCAACCGTTCCTTATATGTTTTAGCCTCCAGTCCCCTAATCATCTTTGTTGCTCTTCTCTGTACTCTTTCTAGAGTCTCAACATCTTTTTTACATCGTGGTGACCAAAACTGGATGCAGTATTCCAAGTGTGGCCTTACCAAGGCATTGAAGAGTGGTATTAATACTTCACGTGATCTTGATTCTATCCCTCTGTTAATGCAGCCTAGCACTGTGTTGGCCTTTTTGGCAGCTGCAGCACACTGCTGGCTCATATTTAAGTGATTGTCTACTAGGACTCCGAGGTCCCTCTCACAGTTACTACTATTGAGCATGGTGCCACCTATGCTGTACTTGTGCATTTGATTTTTCTTGCCTAAATGTAGAACCTTGCTTTTTTCACCATTGAATTTCATTTTGTTAGTTAGTGCCCAGTGTTCAAGTCTTTCCAGATCCTTCTATATCTTAAGCCTGTCTTCTGGAATGTTGGCTATTCCTGCCAGCTTGGTGTCGCCTGCAAATTTGATGAGTTCCCCAGCTGAGCTGTGCTGGCTCAGGAATTCTGGGAGTTGAAGTCCACGAGTCATAAAAGAGCCAAAGTTGCCTATCCATGACCTAGACCATCCTGTGGCGGAAAGACAAACGGGACTTGCTTCATTTTCAATGAGCATAGAGAAGATGGCTTTCCAAACCACTTAGCTACTCATCCTGCAACTGATGTAGAAATTCCTGAAGCCAACACGGATCCAAAGCTCTTTTGGAGTCCTGTCATTTGAGCTCCTCCTGCCCCGAATCCTTTACCCTACCGTTGCGCTACGAGTGAGTTGTTCCACTCTGTTCATCAGGACCAAGACTGAACACGTCATCAGTGGCATCTTGATTTGGAACAGGGGACTCTGCAACTTAGTGGAAAGCAGTGGAGCCAAAATACTAAGAAGGTGTTACCAGAGCGGTAGCCTCATCTGGGAAGTTGAAAACTATTCCACAAAATGCAACAATCCATTTCAGTATAGCTGCCAAGAAAAATGACATGATCATGTCCGTCCGTGGAGTTATTGGTCTTGAGGGGGAAAAAAAAAATGCCTTTCTTTTCGTGTTCTGCAGACCCTCAAAAGACTTAATAGAATTGATCCCATCATCCCCCAAAATATAATGAAAAATCAGCCGGGTTCCTTCCTTTGGCTTAACTCATACTCTTGCTTAATCTGTTGTAACTCAATTTGACGTGAGTTTCCACGTTTGCTTTTTCTTTGTTCTTCAATGTATTTTGCCTAATCCTCAACCTAGAAGGAAACGTGAGTTACTATAACACGCAAACATTCAGAGAAAGAAATGACGAAACTTAATCGTGATCCGGTGTAAAATACATTTGCTTTCCTTCCATTTGACCCAACTTGCTGGTCACAGATCAAACAACAGGAGAAGGAAACAGGTCTTCACTCGGTTGTTACTTTTGCCCCTTAGTTAGAAACTGATACCAGGCTTGGACAGATGGAGTCTTAAACTCTTCCTGAATTTGTTTAAATGCATGCTTCTTCTGCACCCTTACACACACTGAGGAGGGACGAGAAAGAAATGGGAATTTAAAAAACAAAAACAAAAACACGGAAGTCAGTTCCAGTAAGAATTGTACATCTGTGGAGAAAAAGAATTAAATTCTAAACGTCATACAAAACCGAAGTGGAAATATTAATCGCATGATGACGTGGATTTAAATAAATGCTTGGAGTTTTGATAATTCTTTCAATTTTGGATTTTTCTCAAAATTATTATTTTGGGGGGGGGGGGAAGGAGAAGACAAACCAGAATGGAAAGGATGGATATGAGTGATCTGTGACAACGATGAAATGGTGCTCCTTTAAATGAGAACTTGGGGTAGAAAGGCAGGATAGAAATAAAACGAGTAAATGATATTTGGAATAAGGGGAGCACATTAAAGATGTTGGAATAAGCGCGGGCTGATTGCGAGGGGCCATTTCCCTGAAAAGCTTTGCTTTGTCTACTCCCTTGAAATGAATAGCATTCTGCCAGAAGGCTACTAACCTAGGGAACTTTAAGATGAGTGGACTTCAACTCCCAGAATTCTGGGAGTTGAAATCCACACATCTTAAAAGTTCTCTGGTTTGAAAACCACTGCCACACTGAATCAATCTCTTGGCTCGTAACGGGGGGGGGGGGGGAAATAATCAGCAAAATAAAAGGAACTGATATTCCTAAAAGCTATGCAAGTATATGGCCAATTCAGAGAGTTTAAACAAGTGGGCTTTCTGATAATTGCTTAATTTTGGAATCGGGGGCCCAGCCCAAATCTTGGAACGGGGAAGATGACCCTGTAATTGATCTGGAATGGACCCAGAGAGGCATTCTGAAATTTGCTGCTGGCAGAAAGAAAAAGAACCCCGCCCCCGATAATTTATGATGGGTTTTCTGCAGCCACAGAGGTGTGACTGGAGTAGCAAAAGCAAATGCCAAACTTTTTCAGCTCAACCCCCTCTCCCCCACACAGCTTATCGGGAAAATGTGGGAAGAGGATGTGGGGAGCTAATGCTTTCAATGATCCTTTTGTGGCATTTGGGTCCACCAACCTGTTTGAGATCAAGAATTCACAGACACAATTTCTTTATGCTAAGGCCATCATCTCGTTTCTTGTCCTGAACAGCATGCAGCTTCATGTGATATAAACTATGTACAAGCGCCACTGTGTATTTTTGCCGCCCCTGCAAAATCAGGGAGAATTCTTAAGTGCTCTCAACAAGAGTATAACATCTCTACATAAACAGATTTGGGGGGGGGGGCGGAGGGAAGAAGAAAAATAATGCCTCAAAAAGCATCCCTTCCCCCAGATTTAAATCAAAAATGTCCAGAAATAAAGCTAATTTATTTAACAGCTTCCTTTTCCCCCCCTGCAAATGAAAATAAATATATGTGTCCCAGGATAATGTTGCAGGATCCAATCTGAGTCGGTCACTGGGACCAAAGGTTTATTCTTCCAAGCTTTTGGGCTTGTGCTGGAGCTCATTCTCCCTCTCCGGAATATGCATTCCCACCCCCCTCAATGTTCAAAATCTTTCAGAATTAAGCTAAGACAATTTATGAAGGACGAGCTTTTTAGCTCATGGAGAAGAATTCCATTTCCCAGTTTTAATAATTAGTTGTGGATATTTGGGAGCCAAAGCAATCGCTTTTCTAAAGGGTTTTTAGCATTATTATTATTAATAATAATAACGTGACCATGGAAAATTAAAAGCATCCATCAAAACAATGCTAACGGTACAATTTTTCAACAGTATTTGTTGCAAATACCAGGCTTAAATCTTTTTCCCCCTCCTAATATATGAACTTGGCCATGACATTTAAAAAGGATGCCATAAGGGGCTGGTAGATTGGTTACAACCCAGTTGTCATATGGATTTCCACAAGGCATTGAGAAAAGTCTCAAGTAATGGATTCCATTGTGGATAACGTCAAGAAGCTTCGGTCGCTGGTACAGAAAGGTTCCGTAGAGCTCCATGATCTAAAGTAATAACAAGAAAGAAACGTTGCTGATGGGAAGCCCGAGTTTTGGTCCCATGCGTTTTCAGAAACATTTATCCAAAATGACCAAGATAAGATCTAAAGTTGGTGGCAAATTAGGCACAAAGATGCAGGAAACTCCCAGGACCATGATCAAAAATGTTAGGGTTGTATACGTTCTTGGGAACGTGTTATTGTTAGATCAGAGTTACGACTTGTTTTCATACAGTTACTCTAATCCAGAGTTCCGTATGCGTGAAGGTTTTATGTAAACACAGGCACGCTCTAAAGCAGAGGTGAGGAGCTATGGCCCCTTTATGACTTGTGGACTTCAATTCCCAGAATTCCCCAGCCAGCAAAGGCCACAGTCCCCCACCTCTGCTCTAAAGCTTTTCCCTCTCATAGAAGACAGGGCCAAACCATTGTATTCTAGGAGGTTTATGCCCCCAGACTGCTGATTATGCACATAAGCAGAGCTACGAAGGAACAGAAGGAATCCTATAATTAGCGTCCAACCCCCAAATGAGAGATAATAATAACAATGATGATGATAAAGTTGGAAGGGACCTTAGAGGTCATCTAGTCCAACCCCCTGCTCAGGCAGGAAACCCTATACCATTTCGGACAAATGGCTGTCCAGTCTCTTCTTAAAAACTTCCAGTGAATATTTACCCCAGCCGCCCAAAATCAGCTGAGCAAAACACTGCAAATGGATATGTTTAAATAACACAACGCTGAATTTGGAGCAATCAATGCAGGGACAGTTGGATGGAAGAGAAACGAAGAACAGAGTTGGATGATTTGGAGAAAACTGTGCACAATGAAAACAAGAAATGGAACTAAGGTTCTATTAAGCGATTTAATAGATGTTCATTCTGTTAAAGAGAATGTTAGGCACTGTATTGCTTTCCTTTATACTCCAAGCATTTAAGCACACAATTAGATGAAATGTGAGATCACTCGTCCAAATTATTCAATAGGTTTGATTTCATACTCTGATCCTCATATTTGACAGAATATTAAGTACGAAGAAGATATGGTTGGTAACGCAACTTTCCTTAAAGACTACAGAAATCAGTTTAGATTTGTAGACACTGGGAGACTGTACATCTGCCAATTGGATAGGAGACCTGGACTCTCCACCTGAGATGTATCTTAATGGGCTTCAGATGAGACCGATCCTCTCCCCAAAGTCAGAAGTGAAGGGCTGGCTAATGCAGCACAGATGATTTCCATCTGTTCCATCTATACTAATTATGTTACGATGGAACAAATAAAGAAGAGATGGCCTGCAGAATACATTTTATTTGGATCACTTCTGTAAAGTATTATGGATCATTGCTGTAAACCATTGTGCAAATGTTTTTAACTTATATCCAGGTCAGCTACTATTGCAAGGAAAGTGACTAATACGTTTTCCAAATCAAAATATAAGGCTAAGTCCACTTTGCATCTCTGCCTACTCATAAGGAAGGGTTACAAAGTGTGTGAAAATTTTGCACCTTGAAAATATGCCTTTCTTGGAATTGTGCTTAGGGAACTAAATACTGTCCAGATAATTCTGGGAAATGACTGTATTCTCCCAGATTGTCATTACTGTTAAATCCTTGATTTTAACGAATCAAGTTGTATACAAATAAGATCAATTGCTGCATTATGAAATACTCCAGTCTAGACCCCAGTGTCAAAGTGCCTGGAAGGCAGTACGGTTTTAAATCTTGTATTGCAAAATATAAATTAAAGACAATTTAGAAGTTTGTTCTAATTGGCAGAATTTCAAAGTACTCTTTTGGCAATCCGTCTTCCACATGTCAGCTGCAGATTAGATGAGTGAGTACTTCATCTTCTATCAAACATGAGAGTCAAATCATATCCTTGTGTGTGTCAAGATGATAAAACAGAGAAAAACATTTTGAAAAAAATCACAAGATGTATTTATTCAAAGTTGATTTCGAAGCTGGCAGTACCTACCTTTTGCAAGAACCATAGCTAGGACTTATGACCTTCTGTCTTAGTGACATTTTTACATTAAACTTACAATGTACAAGATAGCACAGACTTCTGAATATAACACTTGCTTCATTTCCAACGTAGCATCACATTGTACGACTAAAATGGGGCTAATGAGATAGGAGTAAACTCCTCCAAAATAATTTCAATTTCTGATCCAAGGCTGCATTCAGACATTAATTATTAAACCACTTTTGTGGATTTGTGCAATCCCTCATGCCATCATTGGTCATAGTCTGCACATCATGCTAAACCAGAGAAAAAGACTAGCCAAGGTTACACCAACTAAGCTTAGCATATAATGAAGATGAATCTGCTATGTTTTTGCCTGAATGGGCTACACCTGTTGCATACATACAACCCAACAGTGACTGCAAACATAACTCTCTCTCGTGGAAGAATGACGTGGATAACAATCATTTTAAAGGGTGGACATGAAAGAGCTTGATATGAAAATTCTGGTGCAATCAAGGTTGCTCTCCTTGACCATAGGGCTGAAGAGGGACTATCCACAGGGAGTGGTTAAAAAATCAAGACAGCAACCATGATGGTTTGATCAAGGCTCTGTTAACCTCTGGGTGGAAGTAATCCTGAAATTTGCAGAGGAATGAGTTCGAAGTACCTCTGCATGGTGAATTATAGAGACACACTGTATACCCTCCTGACGGGTAACCTTGACACTGACAAGACCTCATTCCATACACATTCCAATCATAAGTAGTGGCAGGCAGGCATTCTAATGGTAGAGAATATCCAAGAGGTGCAAAGATACCTTATCAGAAATCGTTACCCAGGGAGAGAAAAAAAGCTAATCTGAGATCAATCAGATACTGCTCCCGTTTTAAAAATGTCTAGGAAATATTTTATTTTATACACCTTGCCTTCTTTTCTTTACACAGAGAGACAGGTTACTATTTTATTTTTTTTAATCCGGCTTGTAACAGTTCCCATTTTATGAAGGAAAAATAATCGTTTGAGTAAAAAACTTAAAATGGAGCTCCACCAGGGATAAATAGACTTGAGGATATTATTTAAAAAAACAAAAATAAAACAAAACAAAACAAAAAAACAATAAGAGAAAGTAACATTCAGGAGAGCTGAGCACTGAAAATTACAATTTAGAAGTGACCATAGTTAAGTTTTCCAACATTTTTTTTTAAAGTAACCAGCTACTAATAAAAAAACTACTGCATCCTTAGATTAGGACTGCAAACATCCAGCTGACCAATAGATGGCAGCAAACAAACATAGAAAACTAATACTCTAGTCCAGAGGTAGGCAACCTTGGCTCTTTTATGACTAGTGGACTTCAACTCCCAGAATTCCTGAGCCAGCATAGCTGGCTCAGGAATTCTGGGAGTTGAAGTCCACAAGTCATAAAAAAACCAAGGTTGCCTACCTCTCTGCTCTAGTCTATGCCATCCAATGGTTGTCTGTCCTTTTTTGCCATAGAGACCTGATACCTGTACTACTAACTTGTGTGGGCCCTTTGCAAGCTCTCCAGATCTTTCTACTGATCTTTTGAAAGCCGTATCCTACTTTTCTTGCCATCCAAAGAGGACTGTAAGACACCCATGCCCTCTCTTTGTTCAAGTCTGTCTCGCCCAAACTGGGAATCTTAGCCTAATAGCTTGCTTGATCTCAACATATCTCCACTCAAACTGCTGTTTGATTGTGACCAAGGCTGAACAAAGTGCTCTCATTTGATGCTTGAGAAAGATGGCTAATATCAAGGAAAGTAGAAAACAATCTTAACCTGGCACTTAGACAAGCATATAAAAACATTGGGCAAAAGCTCCTGACCTTCTCGTTCTACAACATCTTTGTAGAGTTTTCACCTGTTCTTTCTAAGATGCAACAGATAGAACCTTCTGTAAATTAAGAAATGGTCCTCATTGATCTTCCTGGTGAGGATCTTTTCAAAATTTACAAAACAGACCTGTATAAATTAGCGAACATATAAATAGGTTTAGCATTTATTTCTGAATGGCAGAAATCATAATTTGGGGTGGCTTTAGATTATTATTATTTTTTACTCAGATGTGAGCTTTGTTTCACATTGTTAAAAATAATTGATTTTCGCACAGTCGATGAACGAGAATTTGAGGAGACCTGCCAAATTTTCCTTTTTTTTTTCCTGAAGTGAAAATTTCTGGGGAGAAAATGCAAACCTTGCAGAGCTAAAAGGAAACTTGGCTGCATGCCTAGAAGCGGAGACACAGGTTGATCAAACACAGGACAAGCCTTCTGATTTCAAAAGGCGAAGCAGCTAGATCAGTGTTTCTCAACCTTGACAATTTTAAGGCGTGTGGACTTCAACTCCCAGAATTCCACAGCCAGCATTGCTGGCTGTGGAATTCTGGGAGTTGAAGTCCACACGCCTTAAAATTGTCAAGGTTGAGAAACACTGAGCTAGATCATGGGAAGGGAAAAGAGGACAGTGGTCTGATTTTAAGAAAAGGACATAGAAGGGAAGGGGAGAAACTACACTGAAATGCGCAGATAAGTAGACAGGCAAAAACGATGCACACAGGGAGCTCAGAGCAAGAAAAAGCCTCCTTGGACACTTCTGAATCACTGGCCGGTGCTCAAAAAGAACAGGGAAATGGTCCCGAGACAGCTTATTACGCCAAAGCCACTAAAGGCACAACAGCAGTTGCAGGATCTGAGAAAAGACGGCATAATAATAATAAAAAAATTCAACCAGTTTTTCAACAACAACCAGTAACGCAACGATCTCTCATCCCCCCACATTAAAAGCACAAACTTGGATCTTCTCTAAGATCCCAAACTGAACCTAGGAAGATGGTTTCCTGTCTTGGACTGGACTAGACATCTATAGTTGTCGGTTCATCGTGTTCCAGTTTATAGGAGAACTGTCTGCAGCAAAGGCATTTCAGAGAAATTCCACACCTGGTGACTCGGGTGGGGCTGCATCGTCCCATTATTCGCTCCAGCATTCTTCTAAAAGATGTGCAGGCTGGTTCCCCATCGGAGAAGCAACACATGGACTCCAAGCAGTTGACACCTGGATCTGTCTTAGTAAGCTGTGTGGGGGGGGGGACAGGGAAACCAAGCAGGAGAGAAGTTAGCAAACCCTCACCGGATCTTTGTTTTTTTTTTGCTAGTATAGTTACAGACGTTTTAGAAGCAGAGATGCAGTTCTGATTTAGCTTGCATGCATCTTCTGTGTATTTCCCGTAAACGCTGGGAAGCTTAATTCTATAAAAAGTCTGAGAGTTATGATAGTAGTAACGATTCATTTGTCTATTTGACAACTGAAGGCCAGAAGATCTGAGAAGTAGGTTCCAGTCTACCAATCACTTGTCTCTCTACCACTAATTAACAAAACCAGCACTCAGGAATCTATTTGCAAAGTCTGGCTGACTTCAAGGGAAGTCAACGGACAGATATTCTGAGAGAAAAGAGACTGAAGTTGGATCATTCATAGCTGCTTGCCAATGTTTTCTACTTCCTGCACAGTAAATCAGATTCACTGAGAATACACTGATCCAAGCAATACTGTGGCTGCCCTTTCTCGGTGCCTATAGGCTATGTGGGCCTGGATGGAGAATAATAGGCTTCAGCTGCACCCTGGCAAGACGATGGCTGTGGGTGCAAGGGGCCTCAGGGTCCAGTTGTTTATCACCTTTAGTTCTGGATAGGGGTTGCACTAATCCAGGGTGTTCTCCTGGACTCACGACTCCTGCTCTGTGAGGCAGCTGTGGGTAGGAGGGCCTTTGTGTAACTTCATGTTATGCACCAATTTTGTCCTTATCTGGATTTGGCAGCCCTTTGCATGGTCACTCATACCTTAGTTACGTCTCGGTTTCATTACTGCAATGCACTCTACATGGGGCTACCCTTGAAGAATAGTCCAAAGCTATAGCTCGTGCAGAATTGATGGGTTAAGATGATCTTATCCCTGTGCCATCCATCTAATTCTTCTTAACTTTTTGCAGAATTTTGAAATTTTAATGTGCATAGTTTTTAACATGATCGCCAACGTCCGATAACGGATATGGCACAAGAAGAAGAAGTAGAACAGTTTTTAAATTTTAATTGCATTCTATTTATTTTTTATGTTCTGCCCAGAGTTACCCTATTGAGCAATGGGCGGCATATAAAATAAATAATTAAAAGAAAGTATCCAATATCCATTGTCTTATTTATGTTAATATGGTTAGCATAAATCAGTGGTTCTCAACCTGTGGGTCGGGACCCCATTTGGGGTCGAATGACCATTTCACGGGGGTTGCCAAACAAGGCTGTCTGCCATTTTTCCCCCTTTTCTTTGGCCACGCCCCTGGCACCTGGTGATGTATAAGTGGTTGGGGGTCACCACAACATGGGGAACGCGGCATTAGAAAGGTTGAGAACCACTGGCATAAATAATATAGTCTTAGATATTTTATTTTTATGTACAATGGCTGCAATTTGACATACATAGTTCAGAGTTCAGAATACAATTTGTGACCCTACTGCAGAGGTTCCCAACTTTTCTGGTTTGGGGGCCCGGAGGGAAAGGGAGGGGGAGGCACCTTTACGCGCGCATGTGAACAGGGCCGCAAGTGCAATGCTCACGGTGACATTAGCATGCACAACACTCACAGCAACACTCACAGCGACACTCGTGCATGCGTGTATCACAGCAACGCTATTGCGAGGGAGAGGCGAGTGCACCCACACACGTGCATGCACTGGCCAGCCACTCACGTGGCCCAGTGGTCAACAGGCCACAGCCCGGAAGTGAGCTGTGGCCCACAGGTTGGGGACCCCTGCTCTAACGTGCATGAAGACAAATGCAAAACCAGTTACACTTCTTTTTCTTTCTTTTTTTTTTTTTAAATAATAGATGCCTATTTTAGGAACCCCAGTTCTGAAATATATGCTTTGACTTAACATTTTTGCTAGGGCTACATTAGGGTCAAAAATACATCTCTGTGCTGAGAATGTTTCATGAGATGGTTTTAAGCAAATCAACTATGCCTGCACTGTTATTGGGAAAGGCGTGTGAAGCAGTTGAACAGTTATAAATGTAGCAAATGGTTTAAATATTCAAAGATTGAATACAGGTATGCCTTGACTTACAACAATGAATTTAGTGACCGTTTGAAGTTACAATGGCAGTGTGACTTATGACCAGCTTTCCACTTATGACCGTTGTAGTATTCCTGTGGTCACATGATCAAAATTCAGAAGCTCAGCAACTGACTCATATTTATGATGCTGCCATGTGTCCCAGGATCATGTGATCCCGTTGCGACCTTCTTACAAGAAAAATCAATGGGGACACACGATTCACTTAACAACCGAGTTACTAACTTAACAACCTTAGTGATTCACTTAACAACATAGCAAGAAAGGTCATAAAATGGGTCAAAACTCACTTAACAACCATCTTGCTTAGCAGCAGAAATTTTGGGCTTAATTGTGGTCCTAAGTTGAGGGCTACTTGTATTGCTATGGGATCAGAAGCAAGAAGGCGAGAATGATGGATTTATGTTCCAAATGCTGCACAATATATTTTTAATCATTTGATTATACTCATTCTATCATACACTGGATGAATAAATAATGAAACCAGCTTTTTCCCACCGGATGTTCTGAGACATCATCATTAAAACATAAACATCATTTTTTTAATGTCATGACACTCATGGAGATGCTAACATTCACAGCAGTGAGATTTTTTTGAGGCACTCCACTCAGTTGCTGGCCTGCCACTTTGCTGTGGTTGTAAAATGTGGGTTGAAATAAAGGTTTTTGCGAAGTTTTCATACCTTTTGCAATAAGAAAGGGAAAAAGCTGTACATACAATAATGTTTTATGAAAGAGTTCCCTGAGGTCTGAAAATTGTTTCAAGGATCCCTCTGTTAAAAAAAATACTGAGAAAGACTGAAAGAGAAGAGCAAATCCGTTCTTATTCACATAGCAAAAAATGATTTTTCAACATTTGTTTACAATTAGATTTATGAACAAATCTCTATTCATATCTATGTAGTAGTAATAGTAGTAGTAGTAGTAGTACTACTAGTAGTAGTGGTGTAGTAGTAGTAGTAACAACAACAACAATATCTCCACATCTCACTGGATGTGGCAGTGCCTGGAGACAGCAGAACAGACAAGAAAAAACTGGAGAAGATAACAAAATATAAAGACCTACAAATATAAATAGAAAGACTGTGGCAAAAACAAGCAAGGGTAGTACCAATAGTAATAGGCGCCTTGGGTGCAATCCCAAAACAACTGGAGCACCACTTGAACACCACTGGCATTGACAAAATTGCCATTAATCAATTGGAAAAGGGGGCCTTACTAGGAACAGCTTCCATTCTGCGACGATATCTGTAATACCATCAAACATCCACATCTGCCTATCCCAGGTCCTGGGTAAGGACTCAATAGGTTGACAAAATGCCAAATCCAGTCTGAACATCTGGCTGACTGTGCGATGATCAATAATAATAATAATAATAATAATAATAATAATAATAATAATAATAAATAATAATAATAGTTGGAAGGGACCTTGGAGATCATCTAGTCCAACCCCCTGCTCAGGTAGGAAACCCTATACCATTTCAGACAAATGGCTGTCCAGTCTCTTCTTAAAAACTTCCAGTGTTGGAGCATTCTAAGCTTCTGGAGGCAGGTTGTTCCACTGGTTAATTGTTCTAAGTGTCATGAAGTTTCTGCCTAGTTCTAGGTTACCCTCTTTGGTTAGTTTCCATCCATTGCTTCTCTCTCTCTCTCTCTCTTTCTTTTTATGACCCTTTTAATCCCTTGCTTCAGGTTGGGGTTGGAATGACTGAATGGAGCTGAGCATTTACTGGCCAAATGTCCTTCCTAACACCTATGTGGAGTTCACAGCAGATATTTTCTCTTTACGCCCTGATAGAGAAACATCTGCTTCTACCTAGGATTGAACTCTCAGCCTCCTGAGCGTGAGGTGAGCATCTTCACCTCTAGGCCACCGTGCCACTACCTTTTTTCTCTCTATTCATACCTAGTTTTTTCCCCTTCCACTATAAAATGGCCTACAGTATACCATCAAAGCTCGAAGAAAGTGGTGATTAAATACCATGACACCAGTTCTTAAAAAGAGTTGGGAATAATTTTCATCTTGCATAAAGTGGCCACAAGAAGCTCTAAAGAGAGAACAAAGCAAAGCAAAATAGATTATTTATCTGAGAGAAGAATCAATGTCATCAAGGAAAAACAAGGAAAAAAGCAGGACATTCAGCTGAAATTACAAAACGTTGCCTCATCATCAGAATGACTTAAAATTAATATGGAAACTCATTATTAGAAAAAATGGCACTGAGGATTGAAAAGTGAGAGGTTAGTGAGGCATTTAGGACTAAAAACAAGAGGCAGCAATTACTTACTGTACATAGTAAGTAATTTACTTACTAAATACCTTTTAAAATTAGTTTTAAAATCTATGCCAGAAATATCGTAACGCTGCTCAGAAACACTTGAAAAATTCCCTTTTCTCAAAGGAAAATATTTACTTGTTCCATTACAGTTTGAACTTAAGAGGTTTACTAACAATTAATTGCTCATTTGCTGTTGCAAATATTAGCAGAAGTGGCATAATTTGCCACCTGGTCAGAGCTGGAAAAATCCAGCTGGACTCACAGATATTGTAGAGGAATCAAAATTAAAAAAAGACAAGACGATGCTGGCTTTGAAATATTTACTTGCAGTTAACCATGAATGGAATTTGTGGAAAAGACAGATCCTGGTAAATCTGTAATTCTTTAAACTGCTGGACCCAATTACCCCCTTTCCCAGTTTCGAATAAAGTTATTATCCCTCCCTCCAAAAAACCCCAGGATTCTGTTCTTTTACAGGCGTCTTGGCAACAGGACATCCAAACGGGATCCCTGACTCACAAACAAGCAATTACAAATTGCTCTATTATATCCAATATGTGCCCAAGTCTCTCCCCCCTTGCACCCAATTTAACAGCCACAGTGATAGAAGAACAGATGAAGTGCTCTACTCAGTATCACATTATGTGAAAAAAAAAAACCCAAGGAAAAAGATCACACCGGGTCAAACATTCAAGTAAAACAGCCTTATCCTACATTCATGTTAATCTACATTTTCAGCAAAGATAGTGTGTTCTCTGAATTAGTAAGCATTTCCTTTCCCCCAAACAGCCTGTTAGAACCAAGATTGTCTGAATCTGTCCCTTTCCCTTTTTTGTAGATAATATAAATGCACGTTGTAGCACATGTTATATTTGAAGACCTAATACAATTAATTTGTTGTTGTTGTTAGTTGCAAAGTCGTGTCCGACCCATCACGACCCCATGGACAACATTCCTCCAGGTCTTCCTGTCCTCCACCATCTTCTGGAGTCAATTGAAGTTCACACCTACTGCTTCAGTGACTCCATCCAGCCACCTCATTCTCTGTCGTCCCCTTCTTCTATTGCCCTCAATCTTTCCCAGCATGAGGCCCTTCTCCAGTGAGTCCTTCCTTCTCATTAGGTGGCCAAAGTATTTGAGTTTCAAAATACAATTAATACCTCAGGCCAATTAAGATATAAAGCTATTGCTTGAAATAGAATCTATGGAGATTCTCAATCCTCCAAGTCATGGTTGTCCAAATGGTACTTTTCCAAAAAGCAACTCGACTTTCTTGAGTTTCTTCCTTTGAAAGTGTTTCACTTCTCATCCAAGAAGCTTGTTCAGTTGAACTGGATGAGAAATGAAACATTTTCAAAGAAAAAAACCCCAAGAAAATCCAGTTGCCTTTCGGAAAAGCACCGTTGGGACTTGTAAACTGTTTCCGTAGTGTGCTTCATAACTGGAAACAAGGTATTATATAACCAATTTTAAAAAGAGCAGTTGGTGAGAACTCTCCCAGCCACCCAATCAATCTCCAAAGCTTTTTGCCCAATATGTGGAAAACTGGATGACTGGAAGGAAGTCACAAACTTTTGACATCTGTAACAGTCCAAATTTTAAAAAGGCCACCGGATGGTAGATCACTCTATTACGCTGAAAGGCTCAGTTCAAAACTTTCAGCTCAATGGATTCAAAAGAAAACTTTACACAGCACTTACTGAGTTCACCTTTCACTCTGATTCAGGAGATAGGCCCTGATTATGGAAGAAATGGAGACAGATATCGAAAGAAATCTACTAAGTCTAATATTAATAATAGCCATTCCAATACAAAGCTCAAATCAGAGTAGACCCCGAGGGTCTCTATCAGACATATCAATGGAGGGAAGTGTTAAAACAGGATTTTCTACCTGTTAATTAGAGGAGAACTTGACATGTTAACCTGTAACCCAGCATTTATTAACCTTAACAACTTGAAGATGTGTGGCCTTCAATTCCAGGAATTCTCCAGCCAGCATAGTGGCTGGGAATCTCTGGAAGTTGAAGCCCACAAATGTTCAAATTGTCACTGTTAGGATACTCTGCAGTAACCAAGAACAGAAAATTGGCATTTTCGAGTCTAGGGTGTATCTTGATTGCAGTAGAACAAACAAGATACCTGCAGACCTTTAAAATAGTCACAACTATTTTCAAATGAACATACAGATTCAAGTGGAACTGGATTTGAGGCAGTGATAGCAAAGGATAAAATTTACAAAGATAAAAAGGAAACCTAGGAATGTTTATTAGGAAGCCTACGGAACCTATGAAAATACTCCCTTCACCATTCTAATCTTCTACTTACCAAGACAGGTTGGGAAAGATTGACAATTGCGAAGTATCTCCAAACAACCCCAGCAAATATATTTTTACTCTTGTTATTCAAAAATATTTGACTTAATTAAGACCACAGTTCCAGAATTACTAACAGAAGACACCCTTTAAATCTAAGGGCTATTACCCATGAACGAAACTATCTATGATTAATCTTAGTTTTTTTCATTAATTTCACAGCAGACAAACTGCATCTTGCATAGCCCTTAAAAGTAAGAGAAAATGGACAATTTACTAGGGAATGTCAAAACAAATTTGGTATGAATTTGAACTAGAAGACCTCCGAGGTCTCTTCCAGTTCTATGATTTATGATTATGTGATATGCAAATTCACTACTACCTTGGGAAATGCTGTCCAAAAGTATATGCTTAATCTCTACTATTTAATATATTTGGCTCTCTCGTTTTGTATTTCCAATAACAAAGCCACTACCAGTATTTATTAGTTCACACTGGCCTTCAACATAGTAGACAGGAAAGAGGATTGACAGTTGGATAGACTTTGTGAATCCTACTGCACATCCCCTTAAGGCTTTCCTCTTGCCATCAACAGATTGGCCAAATTTGGAGGGACACATTAATGCTGGATGTCTTAATGCTCCTTATTCACCGAGTCTTCTTTTGAAGCACAGAATGACTATCGGTTTGTTATTTCTAGAGCAGTTACCATGGTTAAACCACCATTTGGTGCTGATGGAAGGAAAGAGGGGGTGACACAAGTTGAGACACACACGCAGAATGACTGGATAAAACTTGGCTAGTTAAGCAGAACTAGACCATGCTCTAGTCTTTACATTTTAAAGACACACGACCTTTTGTGCCATCTCTCCCTAACTTGGGCACCTGCAAAATAGAGACACTTCAACTGCTAGACTTTCCAGATAGTCACAGATGGAAATTCTGGAAGCTAAAGTCCACATACCTGGACATTTCCCTGATAGGGAACATTTGGTTCCCAATGTTAACAATAGATCTGGAAACTAAGAACAAGGTCTTGCATATTGGTGCAAATTACTTCTATATTTAGCAATAACAATAGTGCTTAGACTTACAGTATATACCACATCACAGTGTTTTACAGCCCTCTCTAAGTGATTTATAGTGTCAGCATATTTGCCCCCCAACAATCTGGGTCCTCACTTTACCAACCTCGAAAGGATGGAAGGCTGAGTCAACCTTGAGCTGGTCAGGCTGGCAGTCAGCAGAATTAGCCTGCAATACTGCATTCACTGCCTCACCATGGCTCTATCTTAATTGCCCAGAGATGGGATGCTTAGTCTCTAGCATCCCATCTCTGGGCAAATTTAATCCTGACCCAATGAATCAGCTATGGGTTTCAACTGCAAAAGTCCTCACCCAGCCCATTCCCTTTCCATCAACTGTCCTGTTAAGTAGACATACCCATAATACACTTAGATGCAAAACATAAACATACAGCTACGTAAACAGTAAGAGGAAAAAGAATCTAGTTAGCAA
This sequence comes from Crotalus tigris, assembly GCF_016545835.1. NCBI lineage: Eukaryota > Metazoa > Chordata > Lepidosauria > Squamata > Viperidae > Crotalus > Crotalus tigris. The sequence continues at coordinate 929,766 of NW_024100213.1, read as the reverse complement.
AAGGCACAATGATCTACAAAGGAGAGACTCTTGCTGCAGCTGTTTCTATTCGACAGTGCATGCCACATGCACCGTTAACATCATGGATAGTTGAGTTAGGCAGAAGCGCTCAGACCATGCTTGATTTTTTTTTAAAGTGTTATTTTTATCACAGAACATGGAGTAGACTGGGATTCTGCACTCGATCATCATGCTTGCAATTTTCCCCTTGCCCCTCCACCCCAAGAAGTATAAGGGAAGAAATGAAACACATGCTAGAGTTGGCCTGCGAACATACGTAGCAAAGCTAAGGGGAAGGCAGAAAGATACCAACTTGTGCTGCTGTGACTGCCCCCTCTTAGTTCACACTAGAGTCCAACATGCCATTTCCCCTTCTCTTAGTGCTGGTTAGCTGACCTTCATCATGCATAAAATTGGATGGAGAACTGCCCCTCCTACTCTACCTAATTTTGCTCAGCTGACTCGTTGCCCTGGACAAAGGCTGTAGTGCGATGCATTCCTCACTTAAAGCAACTCTGCTGGAGTACATCTACAAGTGGATAAAGAAGGGATGGAACACACAGATCAGTGAGAAGTAGTCACATTGTTCAATAAGGCAGATACAGGACAAAGGTCTCAAAAAGACACAACTTTCATTTGCAAAGCACATATGTGCAGAGACACTGGTTTCTGAACGATTAAGGGTGGGGAAACCACATGATCAATGCAGAGAAGAATTTTGGTTTGCAGTTTAATTCAGTATTTATATCCATCTGCATTGTTTAAGGGGAATTTGTACTAAATTTACTTCCTGGTTACAATTCGACTTTAGCTGTTGGCTGTTGCAAACCAGTGTTCCTTACACATAGGAGACTTAATATAAGTAAGCCATTTTCTAAAACCATCTATGTCATTCAGTCTTAGCTGCCGAATTTTAAAGCTGCTGTTTGCATTTAGAGACGCGGGTTGGGATGGACAGATAACCACATTCTATTTTTTAAAAAGGGAAAAAGGGGGATTTCTTACAGAGGTGTTTTCCTTAGAGGTAGTTTTTTTCCTTCTATATACTACATAATGGCATAGAACAGTGATGGCGAACCTTTTAGAGACCGAGTGCCCAAACTGCAACCCAAAACCCACTTATGTATCGTCAGGTGCCGGGTGTGTGTGGCCCATTGGGTGGGCATGGCTGCGGTGGTAACGGCAGACTGGGCGGGACTAAAAAGTTCAATCAATTCCAACTTTGTGAGATCTTTTTTTTCCTCGTGAGAAGTTGAAATTGATTGATTGAACCTTTTTTTTTTTTTGCACATAGTGGCGGAGGCCTAAAGCGAAAAGGTTTTATAAAATCCAGCTGAAGGCCTAGGACTGGGGTGACAGCGTGCGTGCCCATAGAGAGGGCTCTGCGTGCCACCTGTGGCACACGTGCCATAGGTTCGCCACCACGGGCATAGAAGATGAGAGCAAGATACAAAATAGTAAAGTCAAATCAAAACTGCATTTCCACTTCCAATTAGATTGAGAAACAGCCATCACACGGTAAACAAAACAGGCCTTCAGGAACTTCCCCACAATTAAGTACAAATTTAAAATAGATACTAGATGCAAATAAATTTGGTGTTCAAGGGCTTCTTAAATGCTTGTGTGACTCATTGTTGTATTTACAATGCAAAGTAATTTAAAAGGTTGTCTTGAAAACACAGGTTTTTATTGTCAATAGAGTAGGACTTCCATTTAACTGGGATTTCTTAGCAAAATAAATAAATCAAATCTTGTTATTTCTTAAACACTTTAAAAAAAACCTTGATTTTTATATGAGTACATGATTCTAACTTGGCTTTTTCCAATCTTGTTCCCTCCAGATAAAGTAGTAGTATAATCAGATGATCACAGATTTGCTGTTTGAATGTAATTTAATTAGGCAGAGAATTGTTTCTTTTGCTCTAAAGTTAAAAATTGATCATTTACATATAGCTAATTTTTAAAAGGAATACAACTACTTCTGCATGGTACCTTTCATCCCCACTCAGACTTTCAGTATCAATTTCAACAAGAAATGCCATGGCTTTCTAAATCAAGTAATAGCCTTTAAAAAGCCAGACTCCTAGTTCACCATGAAGGTCAAGTTAATTACATAAAAATAATCTGAAGATATAACAGGCTTACTCAATAGGAACTTTGTATTATCACCATTAATGATTGTGAACGTTAGCACAGAAACTTCTCAGCAAATCTTGAGAATAGCAGTTATTAGCTGGGTACATGCAAGATGCTTAAGGTGGTTAATAATTAAATCAGCTGAGTTCACACAACGGATTGAGCTACTCCACCATCACACCCTGCCCCTTTAGAATGTTGTGCAAGTAGTCCTCGATTTACAACAGTTCATTCAGTGATCGTTTGGAGTTACAACAGCACTGAAAAAAAGTGAGTCATGACTGATTTCACACTTATGACCATGGAAGTATCCCCATAGTCAACTATTGCAACAATGGCAACTATTTGTGACAGTCACTTTTTGCGACCTTCTGACAAGCAAAGTCAATGGGGAAGCCAGATTTACTTAACAACTGCAGCAATTCATTTAACAACTGTGGCAAGAAAGGCGTAAAGGGAGGAGGCAAAACTCACTTAACAACCGTCTCACCCAGCAACGAAAATTTTGGGTTCAATTGTGGTTGTAAATTGAGGATTACCTGTATAAATGCAGCTGAAGGTTTTTACACTAACCTGGTTAAGGGTGTTATTCTGCTTCATAAGCAGATTCTCACATATTGTATATGTACTGAAATCATTTTGCAAGAAGTGTTTAAGGTAGCACGTCAAAAAGAAAGATTTTGACCTTGCTTTTTCTCAAGATACCAGTCAGATCAGTTATATGGACCTAGATTTTTCTTGGATCATTTTCTCTACTAAAGTGGGCAATCTAGATTTTTTTCTACCTGGATTTTTCATCTCAACTAGCCCTTTATCATCAAAATTGGAGTTCTTATTACTTAAAAATAAAACTCCAATGAAAGTGAGTGAAAAGTAGAAGTTGTTTGTTCAGCAGAACCATAAAATATATATGGCAAAATACTTTTGCTTAAAGAAGCAGAAAAGCTACAATAACAAATATTCATTTCATTTTCTTAAAAATGAAGCTATATTCAGGAGCTGCACACAGTTATATAGGTAGACACAACATGGGGATTTTCCTCAGATTTGATCCAACTAGAAACAGGGACTCATTTCAGTACAGCCGACATCTGTCAAATGAGACATGAATGGAGAACATGGAATATTCCAGATTTTGCTGAAGTACAGCTTGCAACAGCCCTGATTTCGACTGGCCAACTGAAGAGGAGGTTCTAGTTCAGCAACATTTAGGAACCTACAACATCTTCAGTCAAGTAAGAAGACAGAAGTTTTCAGATACAGATTAATCAATTTATTCCATTACTGCACATATATTTGATTAACTTCCCAACATGATCCAGTCCTACGACGTGGACAAGTTAATGAGCTGCACATCATAGAGAGGATGAAGAAAATAAAACGCTTACAAGCATACAGAAACACCTTCCTGAAAGAAACAGGAAAAACAATCTTGCTTTATCTCTAAGTGCAAGTGCCCTCTTCAGATCCATGCTTTCAAGAGATGTCATTATGGGTCCCATTCTCTAAAGCAGTACTCTTATGTTATCCCATACCAGTGATATTCAATCTGGCACCCTCTGGATGTATTCAGACTGTACTCCCACCCCACTCATCTATTAATTTCAATTTTGTTGGGGGAGGCTGTTCTATGTTACAGAAATTCCTGATTTTTTTTTTTTTTTAAAAAAGGTATTAACTGCACAGGGTTGATTGGGAAGGAGATTTAAACACAGATTAGGATTGCCATGTTATTTAAATAGCTACATTTAAAACATAGGAACAGGAGATAACGAGCAGGTAATCTAACCTAGGCCTTTTATTTGTGTCCATTTGTCTCTTCATAACTATTTGCTTAATATAAGCCACTGTGGTTTTGGTCAAGATAAACAAAGCACACACCACATCAATTGTCTGTGGGAGTAATAGTGGGTACTGCAACTGCCTAATGTTGCTAGGAAGTCTTAAGCACAGCTAACAGCATCCTGCACAGATCCAAGGACATTCAACGTATCACATAGGCCACGGGTTGGCAACCCGCGGCTCTGGAGCCACATGTGGCTCTTTGAGCCTTCTCCTGTGGCTCCCAGCCTCCTCTGCCATTTGCAGAGAGAGACCAAGACCAAGACCGAGAGAGGCACTTAAGCTTCCCCCCTCCCTCCCTCCCTCCCTCCCTCCCTGTGTGTGTGTGTGTGTGCGTGTGTAAAAAAAGAGAGTGGCCTCACGCTATTCTCCGACAAGCTGACAAGCTTATTGGGCGGGACTCCTCCCTTTGCTGCGTCTCTGCAAGAAGCAGGAAGGGCAGGAGAGAGCCAGCCCAATAATCTGTGTCAGCTTGTTGGAGAACAGCCTGAAGCCACCTTGCTAGGTGAGCAGAAGATCGGAGAGAGGGAGAGGGGAGGGAAGAGAGAGAGAGAAAGAGAGAGAGGAAAGAGAGAGAGAGAAAGAGAGAGGGAGAGAAAGAGAGGGAGAGAGACATAGAAAAAGAGAGAGGGAGAGAGAGGAGGGAGAGGAAAGAGAGAGAGAGAAAGAGAGAGAGAGGAAAGAGAGAAAGGGAGGGAGAGGAAAGAGAGTTTTGCGGCTCCAAGTGTTTTCTTTTCTCTTGGAAACAGGTCCAAGTGGCTCTTTGAGTGTTTAAGGTTGCAGAACCCTGGCATAGGCTTTCCTAATAAGTGGATTTCAAAGGAAAAATCAACTGCCATTTAAAAAAACAAGAGACGCTTCACTTTCACTCATTAACTACAGTATGTGAAAAAAGGAAGAATGACCGAGCACAGAGATCTCTAAACTTGGCGATTTTAAAACTTTTGGACTTCAACTCCCAGAATTCCTCAGCCAGCATTGAAGTTGAAGTCCACAAGTCTTAAAGTTGTCAGGTTTGGGGATCCCTGATCTAGCATATTCATTCTGCTGAATGAATTTATGATTACTGCATGTCCAACTAAGTGATGGTTAATATTACCATAATGTTAGCTTGTAAGGAAGCATATGATTCTAATAATGGTCATTTTTCATAAAGTAGCATAAAGTGATGAAGAATGCTTTGCTCTCATGAAACATACAGGATGCATTGCAAAGATTATACTCTGAGGCTATTGTGAACCACAGAGAAAGCTGAATTTTCTCATTCCAGAAATGCCAGTTTCTACTGTATTTGAAATGATTCTGTAATGGAAACCAAATGTCCATCAGCACTCTCGTAACATCTCCCAGAAAATGCACTACAGTGCAGCTCAATGAGACTGTGGAAAAGTGTTTTTCTCCAAACAAGAGATGACCAATAAGTGATCATACGATAAACTCAAATATGGGAAAGCAGAACTATAGAGCAGTTTTTAAGATACTCCGCTCCCCAAAGTTTAAAAAAGAACCTACGATCAGCAGGATCTAATCTCTGTCAATATACATTTATTAATCAGTCCCATTCCTTGAAGTATTTTTACCTGCTGCGTTTTCAAACATTTACCAGCCCCTTTTCTAAGCAATTGTCAAAAGCAAAGAAATGTTGGGAATGGTATCTGTTCTCCAGATGTGTAGACTTTTCTGGAATTCCACAGGCAGCTGGGAATTTGGGGAATTATAGTTCATCCATCTGCTGGGAGTCTAGGTTGGGGAAGGCTATTCTAGGTTATGTTACAGTAAATATTAAATATTGTCCATGCAAGAAATCTATGTATCTTGGAAAAAAATAGCTACCCCAAAACCCAAGGTCATTTGATAACAGTAATTACATGTATTATTAAATCATTACAATAGATGTTAAGTTAATATTTACTCATTACTAATAAATAAGCAATTGAGTGGCAAGAATGGAATTAGTTCACGACTGAATCATTGGATATTTACTATCTCACCATGTCTTAGTTAAATTTTTTTAGAAATCTTACTTCCTTAGCTTTATTAATACTTTCATTACACTGCAATATGACCAAGAGGAAAACAAAAAATTTACATTTTAAAAGCTGGAAAATAGATTTTTTTAAAAAATTACTCACCATAGAATTATAGTAAATTAAGAACTGAAGGCAAAATAGCAACAAAGATCCAGAGAAACGCTCAAAAATTTAATCTTTCCAATAACTCAAATGTTAATCAAACAACTCATAAGCATAAGTTACCTGGACTTTTTCTGTACTTGTGGGCTGTAAATGTCTGTAAAACACTTTTTTCACGACGTCAAGAAATAAGCAAGTGACAACTATGACGATTATGGCAAACCAAGCAGAACCGCTGGACAGCAACTGAACAAATACAAAGTACATGTCTTGGGTATGCAAAAACGGCCTGGAAGGATAAAGGACACAAGAAAATGGACATTAACAAGCAGCAAAGGAAAACATTTAGATCAGCAGTCCACAACCTTTGTGACTTGGCTGGGGGGGGAGGGGAAGCGGGCCACGTGAGTGGTGGGCTACCGTGTGCACATATGCACACCAGCGAGCAACTTGTGAGTGGACTGCGTGTGCGCATCAGCCCGCCTTTCGTGCAGCCCGGTTCCGAATAGGCCGTAACCTAGTGGTGGGCCACGGCCTGGGGATTGGGGACCCCTGATTTAGATGACACTATTAAGAGCAGTGGGAAATATTAAATATTAAAAAGTGATGAAATTATAGTACAGGTAGTCCTCAGTTTACAACCATTCATTTAGTGACTGTTTGAAGTTACAACAGCATTTTACAAAGTGACCTATGACTGTTTTTCCACACTTATGACCAATGCAGCATCCCCGTGGTCAGGTGATCAAAATTCAGACACTTGGCAATTGGTTCATATTTATGACGGTTGCAGTGACCCAGGGTCACGTGATCATCTTTTGTGACCTTCTAGCAAGCAAAGTCAATGGGGGAAAGCCAGATTCACTTTACTACTGTGTTACTGACTTAACAACAGCAATGGTTCACTTAACCACTGGTCATAAAATGGGGTTGTAAAATGGGGCAAAACTCACTTAACTGTCTTGCTTAGCAATGGAAATTCTGGCTCAATTGTGGTCATTAATCTAGGGCAGGGGTTGGCAACCTTGGCTCTTTTATGACTCGTGGACTTCAACTCCCAGAATTCCTGAGCCAGCATGGCTCAGCTTGGAAACCTCTCCCTTTCCCCTCAGCATGGCTGGCTCAGGAATTCTGGGAGTTGAAGTCCACGAGTCATAAAAGAGCCAAGGTTGCCTACCCCTGATCTAGGGCTACTTGTATTTCCCAGGGACTGAATTCCAAAGATATAAAATCTGTAATAGAGAAAGCCCTGTTCCTACTACTAGTATCCACCAGCCTCATGGCTTTGGAGCTAGAGAATATCACTTCTAACATTGATCTTAAGGTCTGGGCAGGTTCACAACTGCACATATTCAACTTTGGCTGGTCATGTGAAACTGTGTAGAGACAGATCTCCTTAGAACATTGAAGGAGATAATGAGGAAATTTAGGGATATGGATAGTGATAATAATAAAAATCAGCACTCAGCTTCTCTAATGAAGGCTGTGGCATATGACATTTTGAACTTAAAGAGATGTAAGTTTGCATTCCTAAGTAATCAATGAATGAATGTAGCTCCAAACTTTTGAAGTTTAAAAGGCTGACTGTGGTTTAGAAATAAATGAGGCAAAACCTAGGGGCTGAGAATCTAAAGTAAAAAAAGGAGAAGTACATTCCAAATACATTATTATTTTTAATACTGTCCACTAGTAAATTGATAATTGTATTTTGCGTTTTGAAAGCTATGTCAGCATGTACAGTTAAGCTCTAAAATTCTGGAGGCATCAGCTTTTTATCCATTTCTCTAAAAATTAATCTGGCAGAAGTTTTGGCTTTCATAGATTTGAAAAATGGGACATTGAAATAATCAATTATTTATTTGTTCCTTTAAGATTTATTTCCTGCCTTTCCTCCAAAAAGAGAAAACATGTAACTCAAGGTTGAATTCTGGGGTGCTTGGTACGTTGTGACTTGGTTCTTTGCTTGTAGACGTTTCATTACCCAACTAGGTAATATCATTAGTGCTAGCGAATGTGGAGTTTGTTCCCTCTTTATAAACATAGTAGATTGCCTGTGTAAAAGCTACCGCTGTTTGATGTGATCATCCATCTCTGATACTATGTCAAATTCTATTTTGAAGTAGAATTAAAACTGCATCTTCAAGTTTGGGCAACAAAGAAGGGCCACTACAGAACAACAAAGCCCTGCTAAATGAACAACACATGGGTAACACGACAGTATTTCTATTTTTTATTATTCTTTTCATCTTGTGTGCCGGATTGTTAGTCTAGCTGCTCAGAAAAATGCAGCAATACAAGTTTTGTGTGCATACGTATGCACCATGTGTGTACACACAAACACATGCGTCACTGGTCACAGCCTGCTTACAGGTCCAAACATGGTTTTGTTGATGGCAAGAATTTAAGGCAGCAATATTTCGCTACTCTTCTGTTTGGGTACACTAACTACTTACCAGATTATTCCACCATAGAATAAGGAAAAGATGAAGTAAAACACAATGGATCCCCAAGTAACAAAATGATTTATCCAAGTCCAAAAGTGGGTTTCTATTGCCATCTATGCACACACACACAAAAAGAAAATTGTATCTCTTAATAAACAAGTAATTACAAAGTTAAGGCCTGTGAAAACATTGCATGTTTTATTATTTTTGTTTGTTTGTACTTTTAAGTCAGTGCTGACTGCTGGCAACTGTCTGGACAAGTCTTGCAGTTTCCTGGGCGAGATTTCAGCAGTGGTTTGCCACTGGCTGCTTCCCAGGGCTGAGAAAGGACTGGCCCAAGGTTACATAGCTAGTTTGGTGCCTAAGGTGACACTAGAACTCAGAGCATCCCAGTTTCTGGCCTGTCTCCTGGTTTCTAGCCTGATGTCTTAACTGCTACACCAAATTAACTTTATATGTTTTATTGAGAACTGGTATTCTAAATCCAAGCTGTGCACAACCTTAGTTCTGAAACCCCTAACACAATTTTGGTTCTGCACGTGAATGGCTTCTTCCCTGTAGCTGACTTTTACGCTGGTCAACTGAAAAAAAAAGGGCAGTTCTTGATCAAACGATCATGGTGGAATATAGCTGACTCTGTCCTTGGGAAGGACTCAGTAGGTGTATAACAATGCAAAATTCAATCTAAACATCTGGTTTTATTCAATTATATATATATAAAAAACCATCCACCTCAGCAAATAACTCTCAGTGGATCACGGTTCAAAACATATATTACAATTAAAACAGTAAAAACGTTGTTGATTGTGTGATCAACAATAATAAGGCATCTGTTCAGGCATCAAAGTATTCTCTTGGCACTAACTTCTGGACTTTCTTGAGCCTATGTTTTTTTTCTCCAGATGAGGAGTTCTTCATAGCTGGGTTTAAAGACAAAGAAGCTTCTTTTGACCTCGCTTGAATAAATAATTTGGTCTCAGAAAACTTGAGTTTGGAAGAATACAACCTCACTGACATTGGGAGTTTTCAGTTAGGAAAATCCCAACACAAACAAAACTGATGGGTTTCAATATTAATTGAACTCTTCCAGTTAAATATAGTCAAATCGCTCCAGCATTGATCTCAGACTGTTGTTAAAGACAATTAAAAATAGCTTAGAAAGCAAAATCATAAATGCACTGCAGTACCTTCATTGTAACCGTTATAACCATAACTGTGAAGACCAGAGTACCAAAGGTCCAATTTCCAAACATCTAAAAAGGAAAACAAGAAATTTAATTAGATGGAAGACACCTAAGAGGCAACACAGTTAGCTAACAAGCTAGACCACGGGTTGGTAACCCGCAGCTCCGGAGCCGCATGTGGCTCTTTGAGCCTTCTCCTGTGGCTCCCAGCCTCCTGGGAGAGACAGAGACAGAGAGAGGCACTTAAGCTTCCCCCCTCCCTCCCTCCCTCCCTCCCTCTCTCTCTGTGTGTGCGTGTGTGTGTGTAAAAAAAGAGAGTGGCAAAAGAGAGTGGCCTCACGCTGTTCTCCGACAAGCTGACAAGCTTATTGGGCGGGACTCCTCCCTTTGCTGTGTCTCTGCAAGAAGCAGGAAGGGCAGGAGAGAGCCAGCCCAATAATGTGTGTCAGCTTGTTGGAGAACAGCCTGAAGCCACCTTGCTAGGTGAGCAGAAGATCGGAGAGAGGAAGAGGGGAGGGAAGAGAGAGAGAGAAAGAGAGAGAGAGAAAGGAAAGAGAGAGAGAGAAAGAGGAAAGAGAGTGAGAGAGAAAAAAAGAGAGGGAGAGAGAGAGGGAGAAAGACATAAAAAAAGAGAGAGGGAGAGAGGAGGGAGAGGAAAGAGAGAGAGAGAAAGAGAGAGAGAGGAAAGAGAGAAAGGGAGGGAGAGGAAAGAGAGAAAGAGAGTTTTGCGGCTCCACGTGTTTTCTTTTCTCTTGGAAACAGGTCCAAGTGGCTCTTTGAGTGTTTAAGGTTGCAGACCCCTGAGCTAGACCTATCAGATGCTCAAATGAACACTTGCCCATTTAGAACAACTTAGTAAAATCAGTAGGGCAAAAGACAAAACAAGCCAATAAATAAATGAATTTCTACTTCTTCGGTAAAAAAAAAATGCAGTTGTCCCTGTTAGATTTCTGTGTAATTTTTCAGCTCATGTCTCATTTTGAATCTAATTGCTTTCTTTCTAGAGTACTGGTTATCTCACCCAATTTAGTGTCACCCACAAAAATCTGGTATTTCCTTTACCCCATTTCATGGAAAATCTAGACCAGCGATTCTCAATCTTCGTGTGACGGCGACCCCGTCACACGAACGCGACGCGCATGCGTGGCGCCACCCCCTGGGGGGAAAAATGGCGGATTGCGTTGTTCCGCGACCCCCGTAAAATGGTCGATCAACCCCAAATGGGGTCGCGACCCATAGGTTGAGAACCGCTGATCTAGACTTATGCACTTATTTCTTGAAAGAGCTAGACTGTGTTAAATATTGTTTCTCCTCATTTCATGAATTATTTTTAGTTTACGGGTGATTAAAATGTAGTTATTCTGCTTGTTTGTGTTGTAATGGTATAGGAAGCCTCAACTTGATAAATACAGATCCTACAGAAAAAAAATCCAGTATAAGTATGGTTGTGGGGAAAAGAGCATCCACTAACTGTATTACATTCATTTATTGCACTACATTCTAAAGAAGACATTTTAAAACTGAAATTATTCCACGCCAGAAAAGGGATTTTGATACACAGCTCAACAGAAAGGTTATCCGAGTTTCCCTGCAAAAGAGCCCAGCCCAGCCCACAAGGAAGAAGCAAATTCCATCCTCAATAGCAGTGCTGTCCTCTCACTTTGTACCTATTAACAGCATGTTGATCCTTTTTTAATTCTCTTTTTCTTGGACAGCTATCTGCAACCAGGCAATTGAAAATCCTGAGAACTGGGAAAAATCTAGGCTTGGTGAACAGCTGAGGATGCAAGTCCCCTTCACGTAAAGATGGGTTGTCTGCAAAGAGCTTTCTTTAAGCTGGCAGAAAGCAACACTATTAATTAGTAGGTGTTTGCCATGGAGACTGCTAGAGGTGGAAGAGGAGAAGATTCTGGTAAACACCCCAAACCACCCACAATCTGCATGAAGATTGTGTTTGTAGAAAGGCGGGCGGGGGGGGGGGAAGAGACTGAAGACAAAAAGCACGTAACTTGGCAACATTTCACTAATACACAAGAACCTTTCCTTGAACACTATTAGTTGTCCACTTAGAACGAGAAGGACTGGAAAGCTCTTCCAATCAGTTTCTCCTAATGTGTTCAAGGAGAATGAGCGATACATTCTTGAACACGGCTACAAAGGTACTGCATTTAGCGTCTGCATGTCTTTTATCCTACAACATAAAATCTTACCATTTGCCTGTTAGGTTTGAGTAGCTGATGACATGCACAGCATGAAAAAAAGGGGTAGGTTAGAAGGAAACTAAAAGTGCAAAATTGTAGTATACAGCCATTACAGTGCAAAGCTAAACCAACCCACAGAATTCACACATAACAATGTGGATTCTTTCTTCCTGCATGCCAGCTATGCTGAAATTAAGAGTTAACCCATGGTGTACTTTTGTACTCCAGCTAAAAATAGCAGACTGTGGTTAGACTATCCCAGATTCCTGACTGTGCCCACACAATGAGACAAAACCAGGTCCACCCAGGATATGTTAGATAGTTGTGTAACTGAAGTATAACAGATTACAAGTAAGTCAAATAAGGGATGTGGGAAACAGGTTTTTGCTCAGTTCTGGTCATTTTCAGAAGATGCTTATTCATAAACTGTCAATAAATAACTAGGGCACCCAATCCTCTGGTTGCAAATTTGTGTGGAGAAATCCAGAGGAAGTACACCACACAGAATATAAAACAGAAATATGAGCAGTTGACAGTCAGTTCCTGAAACCTCAGAGTTAATATCCAACTTTTTGGTATTTCAATTTACATAATACTTAGTTTTTCTCCAGGTAATTAAAGTTCAGTTCTTTTTCAAGGAAATTTGGATCTCAATAGCTATGTTAAGAAGATATTAAGAAAGCACAAACACTTCTGGCTGATATATGTTTTACAATGATTTAGTTTACATAGCACATTACATTCCCCACAATACAGTTTTCATAATAGATTAGCATTCTACTTTACCTGGCCATTTCCTAACAATGAAGTGTCTTTTCCCATTAGAAGATAGGAACCAAAGAAGAAAGCAAATGCATGAAAAAATCCCAAGAAGGTCCAGTAGAGGAAAGGCTGAAAGCCCAAGTGGGCATTTTTACTAATATCTCTGTAGAAAGAAATGAAAAAAAGATACATTGCTCTGGCAGCTATTTTCAAAGGAATGGAAATTACTGTGATGCACCATCTGGTCAAAACCTATCCTTTCATTCCCCTACCATCCCGGTCCCAACTGTTAGTACCTAGCCTTCCAGTCCCACCCCCCTCACCATTACAACTGAAGCTTTTGGGATGAGGAATGAAATGTTTGGTTCTTCTTCCTCAAGGAAAGAAACAATCCAGTTGCCTTTTGAAAAAGCACGTTTGAGACAACTACGACCTGGATGACTGAGAATCTCCACAGACATCTTTCCTCAGAGTGTTAAGCTAACTGCTTGCAAAGGGCCTCTAAAATTATGTGAACAACCAGTTTGAACGCCCCCTGCTTTCTATACTCTGATCCTTAGTATAGTGTCTTCTTCTCTACCTTGTAAGGGTTATCCATATCCCAGCCAGAGCAATTTCTGGCTCTGCTTCCAGAAACTCTTTGGAACATCTTGCCTCCTGAGGTAAAATTGCCTCCCATCTTTCTATCCTCCTGCAGGGGCCTGAAGACCTGGCTCTGCCAGATGGTGGGGGCCCTAATGGAGGACCATCACACTGGAGATGGTTATTGGATTAAGAGGCAATCCCACCCCTGCATCCTCTTCCCTGCCTCCACTTTATTTTAACTATGTTTTACCTTGATTGGGATTTCTATTTCTATTTTTTTAAGGTATTTGTTAGGATTTTACTGTTTTAATTCTGGAAGCCACCCATAGTCGTTTTGCTATGAGATGGGTGAGGAGGAAAATAAAATAAAATAATAAAATAAAATAACAAACTCATTAACTGAAGATGGTAGAACCGACCCTAAATACTTACGATATAAAGAATATGCTCCATCATGGCTTAGCACAGTGGTTCTCAACCTTTCTAATGCCGTGACCCCATAATACAGTTCCCCATGTTGTGGTGACCCCCAAGTGGGTGTGGCCACCAATAAGAGGGAGTAGGACAGCTAGGGAAAAGGGAAAAAATGGCGGACAGCGTGGTTTGGCGACCCCCGTGAAATGGTCATTCGACCCCAATGGGGTCCCAACCCACTGGTTGAGAACCACTGGCTTAGCAGCACAGGGACTCCTCTAATATATCAAATTAGTATTAGTTTTTCTATAAACAACCTAGACCAGAGGTAGGCAACCTTGGCTCTTTTATGACTTGTGGACTTCAACTCCCAGAATTCCTGAGCCAGCATGGCTCAGCTTGGAAACCTCTCCCTTTCCCCTCAGCATGGCTGGCTCAGGAATTCTGGGAGTTGAAGTCCACGAGTATAAAAGAGGCAAAGTTGCCTACCCCTGACCTAGACTTTAAAACCCAGCACCCTTTGGGTCTCTAACAAGTGGTTTTTGAGTAGGAGGAGCCATACAACTTGTGTCTTACCAAGCAAAACCCTCCCTTGAAAAGACTTATGCTTACCGGTAGAGTGTTGGCTTGCTGTGCAATACATGAGGATGCACATGCTGTTCAAAAAGACTATACATGAGGACTGGAAGGGATGTGAAACAAATGTTGTACAAAGTTAGGTACACGCTGTCATACAGAGTCTGAAAGGTGAGAAAGGGGGAGAATTGTTTTAAAACCCATATACGGAGAATTCAGCAAAAAAACAACAACCAGATCTAAATGTCTGTTTTATTATGGTAACATTAACAAAGGAATGCAAGAAAGCCAGTTTCTGTGACTTGAAGCTGTACAACTATAAAGAATTATTACAAACTCCTTCCATACCGTACTTAAATTTCTTTTTCTCCCTCTCAAACGCGAATAGTCTTAACATTCTTTTTTAAAAAAATATCAGTGTAGAGAAGTCTTGAAAGAACAGGAAATGTTGTGTTTAATTCTAGCTAAGTATGGGTTAACAGAAGTTCTTTGGTGCAACATCCAAAAAGGTATAAAAAAGAACATCAACTTGGAAAATGCTCTCTCTCTCTCTGTGTGTATGTATCAGGGAGGAGAAGAGGCTTTAACATTGGGCAAGGCTATCATAATAGTCACTTTATGTCTGTGTTTCTCAACCTGGACAACTTTTAAGGTGTGTGGGCTTCCATTCCCAGCATTGCTGGCTGAGGAATGCTGGGAACTGAACTCCCTACATCTTAAAGCTGCCCAGACTGAGAAACGCTGCATTAGATGATAGATGCTGAGTGGTCAAGAAAAGGTCTGTGTCCTTATTGGTTAAAGGTTTTTTTCCTTATTGAAGCAGGAAGCGACTTGTCACCAAATTCAGTGCAGACCATCCCACGATCCATGTAGAAGAAAAATAAGAACTGAAGTAGTTTGCAAGGAAGGTGGGGTGGGCATTTGCTATCATCTTATTCTTCACTTGAGACAAAAACTCCTTCTGCTTGAGTGTTGCCCAACTTCTTTTCAGTCAGCCCACTTTTTAATTTCATATTATTATTGCCTGTTTAGAATAATACTTAAAATACTGAATTTGGAGGTAGGAAAATCAGCCTGCGATAGGACTCAATCACTAATCATTCTTAAATGGGGCCAATCAGGATTATCAATAGTCTTTACTAGGTTTTATTTGCTCTTACTATATATATAGTAAGAGCAATTAATTTCAGAAATGCAAGAAAGGACAAACATTACTGGCTATGGATAATCTGAGTACAGCGCATCTTAAATTTAAATCTTAAATTTAAACTGATATACATTTAAATATACCTAGCTATAACTGTCACTTGTCTCCCAGATATAAAATGAAACCCATTTTTAAAAGTGCTTTTGGCTTTGTAACATAGAAAAAAATTAGCAACTAATCAGCATTATCCAAAGGTAAATATTACTTTGACTAAATTCTTATTCCGCATGGAACTCTTTAACACAACTTTCAATTTTTATCTTTATGACTTCCTAACAATAAAATGCTTCCCCACAAGAAATGGGATTGCTCTTAGATCCATTTTTGCAGACAGAATAGGGATGGAGAAACAGATGCTAATGAAACACCATCTAGCTCAGCCTGTCAAACTGCTGGCCCGCAGGTCGGATGCGTCACGCCAAAACTGCGCCCACCCCATTGCCAGCAATGGGGAAAAAGTTGCCATACGTCGCGCGACGTCACGAGTTTGACATGCCTGATCTAGCTGTTAGTAATGGTTGCCTACAAATCAGACTATGAAGACAGAAAGAGGAGTAGAATAAAAAAAACCCAGTTGACTACTCACTTGTTGTGAAAATAAACAGAAGAATTGATATAAAAACTGTGGCGTAATAAAACACACATTCTGGAAAACAAGATGTGATGCAACCAGTTAAGAAACATAAAACACCAAATTCTGTCATACTCATCCAAACATATCTTGAATATCAGAAAAAGTAAAGAAGTAAAACAGGGGTCTTCAAACTTGGCCTTTTTATGACTTGTGGACTACAACTCCCAGAATTCCTCAGCCAGGCACGCATGCCTGGCTGAGGAATTCTGGGAGTTGAAGTCCACAAGTCATAAAAGGGCCAAGTTTGAAGACCCCTGAAGTAAAACAATCCTGTCTACTGAGACTCATCTTCCTGATGGATAATGATATCACTGACTGGAATTAAACTCTCTGAAGGAAGCAGTGGAGAGAAAATTCTCCCACAAGGCACCTCAGCTTCCATCACTGTCACAACCAATGAAGCAGTCTTCACTAATACCATCACCCTAATCCACTTCAGACTTAGAAGCTCCGTGACTCCTTGCCTGAAATGGAAATCGTGTCCTTTTTTTTTTCCTGACACCTCGCCAGACTGCTCTCATCTCACTTTGCCTTTAAACTACGATCTGGATGACGTGCACATCAAAAGAGATCACAACCTGTTTATAATCTAGATTGCAACCATGATTAAAAGTTGGTTTACAAGAAAATAGTTTTACTGCAGATGTGTTTGGCTTGGAAGTGAAGAAATGAGCAGCAAGTTAGCGGAAGGCGATAAGAGCTCCTACTGAATATTATCAAGCAAAAACTTTACAGGTAGTCCTTGTGTTACAGCCATCCATGTAGCAACTGTTCCAAGTTACAATGGCATTAAAAAGTGATATATGACTGGACCTCACACGTATGACCATTGCAGCATCCCCGTGATCATGTGATTAAAATCCAGATGCTTGGCAACTAGCATTTAGGATGGTTGCAGCATCTCAGTGTCATATGATGGCCATTTGGAATCTTCCCAGTTTCTGACAAGCAAACTCAGCAGGGGAAGCTAGATGTGCCTAATGACCAGAAGCTTCACTTAACAACTGCAGTGATTCGTTTAGCAACCATGGCAAAAAAAAAGTGAGTTGTGCAAAATTGGGCACAACTCACTTAACAACTGCCTTGCCTAGCAATTGAAATTCTAGTCCCAATTGTAGTCAAAAGCTGAGGACTACGCGTCTACATTCAAAGGTTGTTTTTCCTAGAGACCAAGTCTCCATGTTTATAGTTCACTTTAAAAAGTACTTTGTAGAATGCTATAATATATCTCTAGAACAGTGTTTCCCAAACTTGACAATTTTAAGGCGTGAGGACTTCAACTCCCAGAATTCCACAGCCAGCAACGCTGGCTGTGGAATTCTGAGAGTTGAAGTCCTCACGCCTTAAAATTGTCAAGTTTGGGAAACACTGCTCTAGAACAATAAGGAAAGATGGGGTGAAATGTTAGATACAGAATTCCACCTGGATTCTTTTGTTTGTGTCACCTACATTCAATATAATTAAGGGAATCAGGAAAATGAATAGGATGGAGACATTTGTGCATGCATTCCTGCATAAGCAGATGCATAGAACATGTAGGCTACCCATAATGTCTTAGTATGGTTAATATGCTGTCATTGTTAATGCTGGGGCTTGAAATAAAATTTGGGAAAATGCTGGTATCAACAATGAGATAGAAGTAGATTCAGTTTCTACAATACCTCTTTTTAAATATCACCCTTGTAAACATTAGAAAAAAAAAGAAAAAGTTCTGAGCTAAAAGAATCCCCAATTATAGGCTACAGATACTTACCTTGTAAAAAAAGTACTGTACAAGGGTTGCTATCCTAACATAATAAAGGTGGCCATGGACAAAAAGTAACTTGGAGAGGAATTTAAATCTTGCTATTGCATAGTCACTGTTTCTTACAGCTTGTCTGCCTTCTTTGCCCATGATACCTGCAATTTGGATAAGCAAAAATAACAAAAATAACTTGTCTTTCTAAGTGACACATGTAAGTCAAAGTGAAACAACATGTACAACAATAACAGAAGATTCAGCCTTTTAGTATGCTGTTTGGAGATTTAAAGGAGACCTGAGCAGATAAGAGCACACCTTTTATTCCACAACTAAAAAAAGATTGTAAACATGAGTAAATATTTTCTATTGCCGAAGTACATAACCAATTTCTTTTTTCATGAAAGAAATATTTTTTTGGGGGAGGGAACATACTTCTACCAATAGCCATCCTCACCATCTACTATCCTGCTCCAGATTAGTGGTTCTCAAACATTTTGGTCTCAGAACCAATTTTCTTTATTAAAAATGACTGAGAGTCACAGAGAGCTTTGGTTTATGTGGATCAGTATGTACCGATATTATATTCGAAATTAAAACTGAGAAATATTAGCATATTTACTTGATTTTGCAGACACTTGAAAGGATCTCGAGGACCCCATGCTACATTTTCTCTGCTCTAGAGAAAGCTGCTTGGAAGCAGTGGCAAGCCACCAATTCCCATAGAAAAAATAACAATTATTCCTACTTTCTTTACTAACTTAGGTTCCTTCAAATAGGCTATTAGTATATACTTAGCCAGCATTAACACTCACAGCATATTTAGAGGACATCAAGTTGCAGAATGTGTGGTGTTATTAATTTATTTACTTACTTGGCTTATAATTCTAATGAATCTGAAAAGATTTCGAGTGGCCTGCATTTCCATCTGACATTAAGACGATTAAAAGAAAAACAAAATTATAATCTAAGAATTAACAATTACAACTAAATTTCAAAGAAAATGTTTGCAACTGAGAAGATGCAATCATAAAGCCATTCCTGGTTGGCAAGCTGGATGTAAAGATGCTTTGTTTATTTAAATATCTTTTACTTATTATTTTATTTAACTGAAAGGCTCCTGTATACACAGAACTTAGTTTATTACTTTTTCATTTGTAGAGATGATACCCATTGTAATCCCAATTAATGAAGTTTAAATACAGTGAGACTCTGACCATCACCTAAATATTACCTATGCCAACATGTGCTTCTTGTATCATGCTCACATCATTAGCTCCATCACCGATAGCTAATGTGATAGGCTTCTCTGGAGATGTTTTCAGCAGCCGTACAACCTGTAAAAGGAAGACAGACTTCTTTAAAACAAAACTGACATTATTTGGGAATCAGTGATTTGAGACATTGAGGTTTCTCAACAAACTCAAGAGAAGGCAATGCTTAAAATTCAAACATTTAACCAAAACATTTTCTAATGGATAGAAAACAATTCAGAGATTAAAACTGTCTCTTTCCAACAAGTTGAGAATTTATTTCCACTGAAAACTGATTGAAGGAACATTGGCTTTGATCTAGACTTAGTGTTTCCTGATCTAAAACGCCATCCAAATACAGCTAGATTTTTTTTCCCCCTCAAAGCAAATATGGCGCATAACTAAAATGCTAGTTTACTTGGCTTCTTCTCTTAAAATCCCAGGAAAGCTATTTTAGAGAAAAGGACGGCACATCTTCTGTATCAGAGATAGGGAGCTTCTCCCCTTCTGCTAAATTTTAGCTCCCAGCATTTCTCACATGCTCACTGTATGGAATCAAATGCAGGACCCCAAAGCAAATAATTAAGGCTCACTGCAGTGTTTATTAAACAGTACATACTGGCTGAAAGGAATTGCTACACCAATTGCTGACTAGCTGGGAAATGTTGGCGTACTTTGGGTACAGATAGTCTTCAACTTATAATGACAGTTGAACCCAAAATTTATGTTGCTAAGTGAGACAGTTTTTAAGTGAGTTTTGCCCCACTTTATAACCTTGCTTGCCGCAGTTCTTAAGAGAATCACTGCCGCTATTAGGTTAGTAACATGGTTGTTAAGTGAATCTGGCTTCCCAACTGACTTGTCAGAATTTCCCAAAAGGGGATCACATGACCCCGGGACATTACAATTTTCATAAATATGAACCAGTTGCCAAATGTCTGAATTCTGATCACGTGACCATAGGCATGCTGCAACGGTCATAAGTGTGAAAACCAGTCATAAGTCACTTTCTTCAGTGCTGTTGTAACTTTGAACTGTCACTAAACCGTTCAAAGTTGAGGACAGCCTGTACACCTAAGAGCACATGCTAGTCATAGAACAAGGCAGTCAATAGCAAGCCCTACTGCCTGTCTATTTTGTAGTCAGGTAGACAGATGTCATTAGGCAGAACCCTCAATCCTTCTAAACCAGCGGTTCTCAACCTTTGTGTGATGGCGACCCCCGTCACACGGACACGGCGCACATGCGCGGCACGGCACGCATGCGCAGCGCGCATGCGTGGTGCCACTCCCATGCATGGTGTGCATGCGCGGCGCCGGCCCCATGCGCGGCGCCGGCCCCTGAGGGGGAAAAATGGCGGATCGCGTTGTTTGGCGACCCCCGTAAAATGGTCGTTCGACCCCAAATGGGGTCGCGACCCATAGGTTGAGAACCGCTGTTCTAAACTCAGCTTGAAACAGGAAGGTTGAGAGAGGCTGTGGCAGGTTATAACAGCCAAACACGGCTGACGCACAACCTCCATGAGCTCCTGTTCATTCACACCTTGGCTTTCTGCAGAGGTGCCATACGACAGCAGAGCACAGCAGAGCAATTTCGGCAGACCTCCATGAAGAGTTTCTCATGTTGCCTGAGGGCCAGGGAGAGGCTGGTCCCATCCACTACCAGCCCGTGCTGGATTACGTGGTCGTCCTTTATTCTAACAAAGGAGGGAGAAAAACGGGAGAAACAAATCCGTTATTGTTTCATGAAGGCCACCAGTCAAGACACATCAAGTGCTTTAAGAACAACTACAGACAATGAGAACGGGCTGAACTAGGAGCCCTTCCCACCTGCTAAGCAGCAGGCTCATTAGCATCTTGTATGCTCATTTTGTAGCGAAGATGATGATGGAATAGGATTGCTTTATTTTCATACTGGAAAATTCTGCTAGTAATGCGAAACAACATTTCGAGTTGGAAGTGCTTTGTTTTTGTTGTTCTGAGCTGATCACAAGTATCCTCGATGTTGTTTTCAACCATTCTAGAAGTGCTCCAAGTTCAAAATGGGGCCAGGTTGAGCTTAGAGTATTGTTGCTAATGCCAACACAACTTATTTGTAGTTCAAAACCAAGTTTTTCCTAGCTTAAAGTCAGGTCTCTATTGAAAAACAAAAAAGAATGTTGGAATCTTTTAGAACAGTGTTTCTTAACTGTTTTTTCTCTCAGGACTCCAATGCTAGAACTGTGTTGGTTATTTTGGAATATTTTGAACAACAGAAAAATTATGGAGGGCCCCAAAAGAGCTTTTCATTGTATGGGTTACATTTATCGATGTCTGCCATATTAAAAATTAAAACGGATGCATTTACTGCTGCTGCCATTTCTCACAATTGCTTGATAGGATTTTAATACTGTATCATTTTTAAATATAGGCTGGCACATAATTTTGATTTTGAGCTCCCCTGACAGTTTCTTGGGGGAACTATTTTAGAAACCTCGGTTCCCCATCAGAGGCGGTTGACATCACCAGAAATGTGCAAGGTTTTACCTCTTAGCAAGCTGTCTCAGTTGCTCTGCACACGTGCTATCTGATTTGTGTTGCACTAGTTCCAGGATATTCATGGTTCTGTGGAAGTGTCCACATGATAAGCTGACGCTTACTGCTGTTTCATGTTTGTCTCCCGTGAGCACCCACACTTTAATCCCTGCCAAGCGAAGAGCTTCTATGGTTTCCTGGACTTTATCTTGCAGCCTGAAAGTGAACAAATTGCATTGGTGAACAATATCAGAATTCATTGGTCAGGATCATAAACGTCTCTGCTTGGACATTGTAGCATACCCGTTAGTCCAAAATCAGAAAGATTCTGATAGCTTCTTTCCAGACTAACAAATTTTACTCAAAGATGATTACAGCTGATGAAGATGGATGTGATGATGTGAACTGTAGTTCAGGAAAGCTTATCCCTTAGAATAAATTATGTTTGTCAGAAAGGGAGCTACAGGTTCCTTCTGATTTTTGATTTTGTGGAGGTTACCTGTTTTTACTATTAATGGAGAAGATCGAAAGGTATGCCTTCCGACCACTGGATATTTATATTCAAGCACTATTTCAGCTTTGGATATTTCATGTCTAAGCATCCAATGCTTTTCTCAAACTTGGTGTTTACATCAAGCTATTTCCATATTCAGGCTTATTCCAAGAAGCAACAACTGAAGAAACTACGTTCATTTTTAACAAGCCCAACAGTGGGAAGTGACATCTAGTGACTTTGGTTGATTTTGAAGAAAAGAAAAGTAGGAAGGACCTAGGACACGGGTGGGCAACCTTGGCTCTTTTATGACTCGTGGACTTCAACTCCCAGAATTCCTGAGCCAGCATGGCTCAGCTTGGAAACCTTTCCCTTTCCCCTCAGCATGGCTGGCTCAGGAATTCTGGGAGTTGAAGTCCACGAGTCATGAAAGAGCCAAGGTTGCCTACCCCTGACTAGGAGATCACCAGGAAACCCTACAGTATAAGCTAGACTAGGTAGCTACAAAAAAAGTATTCCCAAAGAATGCTGGGGCAAACTACTTGCACACTGTGGTGAAGAAAATGTCACCGAGAATTGAATTTTACTCACACTGTTACTTTATGTAGTATAAAACACATCTAGGCCACCAATAGGAGTTGAAGTCCACAAGTCATGAAAGAGCCAAGGTTGCCTACCCCTGACTAGGAGATCACCAGGAAACCCTACAGTATAAGCTAGACTAGGTAGCTACAAAAAAAGTATTCCCAAAGAATACTGGGGCAAACTACTTGCACACTGTGGTGAAGAAAATGTCACCGAGAATTGAATTTTACTCACACTGTTACTTTATGTAGTATAAAACACATCTAGGCCACCAATAGGATGGTCACCCCTGCTACAGGTCAGATTTCATGTCACAGGGAACACGCTGGTTAATGCAAGCTAAACCTTAATAGTCTCAATTCCCAGTAGAGTCCTAGTTGCCTTCTGAGCTTGGCTGTTTTCTCGCAGAGGTTCCACTCAGACATCTAAACTTAGAAAGCAACAAGGACTCCACAGTCCCAACTCTGAGCTACAAATATTATTTTCTATCTGTATCAATTCCCAGTCTCACCACACTAATCCTTTTTAAACAGTAATCACATACTGGGCCTGTTAAATACTAATTGCCACCTTCCTAATTCATCTTATGGTTGTGGGGTGGCAACTACAAAGCTTTTCCTCTTTGAAGTGCAACATGTTCAATAGGATACGGGTAGTCCTTGACTTATGACCACAATTGAGCCCCAAATTTCTGTTGTTAAGCAAGACAGTTAAGTGAGTTTTGCCCCATTTTACCACTTTTCTTCCCATAGTTGTTAAGTGAATTGGTAACATGAATGTTGAGTGAATCCTGGATTTCTCACTGATTGGCTTGTCAGAAAGTTGCAAAAAGTGATCACCTGACCTCTGGGATACTGCAACTGTCATAAATATAAGCCAGTTTCCAAGCATCCGAATTTTGATCATGTGACCACGGGGATGTTGCCGGGGTCACAGGTGTGAAAAATGGTCATAAGTTCCTTTTTTCAGTGCTGTTGTAATTTCGAATGATCATTAAACGCGTGGTTGTTAAGCTGAGGACTATCTGTACTAATTCACACAAGGCTGGGCGCTGTGGCTCCAATTGCCATCTTCCTTCTTTATGCTGATGGGAAAAATTATATGTATCACACACACTGCTATTTATGGAGAAAAGAACGAGCATCGAGCTAGTCTGTGCCAGAATTTCTTTCCCAAATAAACCAAACAGGAAGTATATACTTGTCTTCTACTCCTGTAGCTCCAAGTAATTCCAAGTCTTTTTCAATAAAGTTATATGCCTCTGCCACCCGTTCTTCTCGTTGCTGTAAGGCAGTTTTTGCTTCAAAAAGACGCTGCTGCACCTCTTTATACTCCTCCTCTGTGAATTTTCTGTAAGCTACACAAAGAATTCTTAATCCTTTCTGTGAAAAGAATAGAAAGTGATTATTAGATAGGACACTGACAAAAATGTTTGCTTACTGATGGAGTGTACTGCTTCATGAAATGAAAGTCCTGACAGTTTAGATCTCCCCAAAAGTGCCTTTTTTGACAAGGCATCTTCAGTTTTACTCCCATTAATGGAAGAGGATGGAACCAAGCAAAACAGACCAAAGTTCAAGGACAGATGTGGTCTGTAGCTTGTCAAATAATGCTAATTTTGGAAGGCGATGAAGAGATTCTCCTCTCTGGGAGAAAAAGGCGCTACTTGAATCAGAGGCAACTGGTTATAGGGAGAAATAGAAGGAAGAGAGGGAAGTAGAGAAAGGCTCATGGTCTGAAGAAGCTGAAATGGTTTATTTTTCCAAATGCCATTCTCTCAAGATGTTTTGACCACAGTTCCTATGATCCCTGAACATAAAAGCTGGGGCTGATGGGAAAGTCTGTGGTAAAATCAAGACACTCCCATCAGCCCTAGCTTTATAAACAAAATCCATAAATAGGGTCGGCGTCAGGTAGCTATCCCAGGATCTCAAGCCAAAGCACTCTGAATAAAATTGCCCATCGATGCCCAACACATACTTCAACCAGTTCTTAACCCACACACTTAAAGGATCTGAAATATTATACATTGTACTGTTTATTATAGTATCATTATATTTGTTACAGTAATAATTGCTTCTTAATTTAGCACAAGGGTGAGGAACTATGGCCCTTCAATTCAACTATGGACTTCAATTCTGGGAGTTGAAGCCCACAGGCCATAAAAGGGCCGTAGTTCCCCACCCCTGATTTAGCAGCACCTCTACCACGATCTATCACAGTGTTTCTCAACCTTGACAATTTTAAGGCATGTGGACTTCAACTCCCAGAATTCCACAGCCAGCAATGCTGGCTGTGGAATTCTGGGAGTTGAAGTCCACATGCCTTAAAATTGTCAAGGTTGAGAAACACTGATTTTCTATCAAAAAGTTTGAAAACAGGCTCTGACATACCAATGCAAATTCATCCACATGGATTCTTGTTTTTTCTACCTCACCATTTTTACTGGAAGGAAGAATAACAGATTCTGCTCCTTTGGTAAATAAAAGCTTTTCACCTATCCATGAAAACAAAAAAAATACAAGTTAGTAGTGCTTATCTGAGGCTATTCATGTTCCTTTTATAGAACTGGTTTTAGGGGGTCGGAGAATACATAACATCAAAAGCATCATTTTTTTTAAAAAAAAAAAAATCTTACCTGATGGACTTTCTACGATCACACTCATTCTCCTACGATTGGCATCAAAGTCCAGGACATGTAGTAATTTGTACCTTTAAAGGAGAAGAGGCTCATGCTTAGTTTGGGTATGAAATAAAGGCCATGCTCGTGAAATGCAGAACGTTATGAAAACTGCATGCCTGACATTGCACGCATAGGTTATACTTGATGGGCATGCTGGGCCTGGAGAAGAGGACTCCTCTCAACTGAGAGGCTCATGAGAGCCATTTCTGTAATTGATGGAGGGACAGAAAAAGGAAGGAACAAAGGTGAAGGGACACCATTTCCCCAAAGCCATGTGCCGTTCACTTGATCTTCACATCTCATTTCACCAAGTGGCTTACTTATAGCGATTCATTTTAAGTAGAGTTCTATTTCTTCCGTGTAACCAAATGCAGCCTGTACTTAGGAAAACAAAATGCTCAGGGCAGGCAAGTTTTAAAGCTGACATGATATTTAAGAAGAGGAGTTTCTGGTGTGTAGCTTAGGAGGAATGCCATTATGGTAAGGTCACATTCGTGGAAGATACAATGTTAAGAAGCTACTAAGCCTGGACCAGATGAGTTATTGAGGCGGCATTATAAGGGTTTCAAGGATAAATGTTTACAACCTCAACAAAGCACTGAGAACTCTATTTTACAGGGAAGAAAAATGACAAGAGAGTTGGAAAGAAGCTAATATAATATTAATGCCTGAAGAGGGATAAATTTGACTTTGGCAACAAACTACAATCAATACTATAATGTTGATTACTACAAAGTTGATTACGATTTTAGCTGAAAGACTGAAAATAATTTTGCAAAAATTTAGATAGACAGACAAATAGACAGACAGACAGATAGATAACCTTTATTGTCATTTTTTACTGTGGGCGCAATGGCACACATTAAAAATGAAATTTAGTTGCTTGCTCTCAAAGTGTACACATACATAACACACATTTAAACATACTATATACAACATATGTATAGACCCACACACTTACATATAACATATAAATATTAATCACTGTCCATCTTGAATACATAACGGTAGGAGGAAGCTTTAGAGTTTACAAGGTTAGTACTTAATTTATTCATGAGAATCAGGGTGGATTTTATTTCAAATCTTTCCTGTAAATGTGAAGAACTTGAAGGGATATTTTATCATATATGGTAGATCGGTAAAAAAGCCAAACAATTTTGGATATAAATAAATGCACTAATTCAGAAAAAAGTTAAAGACTAATGTATACTCAGAGACTTTTCTTTTGGGGATTCTTTTGGGATTAACAGACAAACAGCTAGAAAAAAGCCATGGAACTTTGTTTTTATATATGACAACTGCAGGGAGATTACTATATGTTCAAAAGTGGGAAAGTTTGAATATTACCCGCAATAGAATAATGGTTGGTGAAGATGATAGAACTCGCAGAAATGGCTAAATTAATTTTTTTATATTAAGAGAAAACACAGCATCTACATTTATGGTTCGCTAGAAACCTTTTGTAGACTTTTTGCATGTAACAGAAAAATGCATTTATGACTTGTGGTTTAGAAGATTAGAAAAAAAATAGGGAATAGAAAAGTGAGTTTTTTTGTAATCAGAGTAATAGATCACTTCAAAATCATGCTTTAATATTTGCTACAAAGGAAAAATGCAGCATTGGAAACATTTTTTAAATTTATTTTTATCTTTTCTTTCCAAACTTTTGTCTTTTTTCCCCTTCTATTCTGTATTAGTTTGTCTTAGGTTTTATGTTCTCTTTAAAACTTTTAATAACCTTTATATTATAAAAAAAGAATACAAAGCTACCTTGCAAAGCAGTTACGATAGCAGAATAATCACAACAAATAATAATGGTGATTTATTTTATTTTATTATATTTATTTCAAACATTTATATAGCCGCCTATCCTTCAACCAATTCTGGGTGGCTCCTAATCAAAATTAAAAGACATATATCATCACTTTAAAATTGTAAGACTGATTAAAACATTAAAAATAACAAAAACCTGGCATTCATCTCTTTTAATGTGCAATTATTGCTTGAGGGAAAAGCCAGGTCTTTTGCACAATGCAGGAGACCAAGCCTTAAGAACAAAATGCAAGCTGACAAGACAGTAACAGACAGTAAGTGCTGCTTCTGCAAAGAAGCTGAAGAAATAGTGGACCACCTGGTTAGCTACTGCAAGAAGACTGTACAGACTGACCACAAACAACGGCATGACAAAGTAGCAACAATGGTGCATTGGAAAATCTGCAAGAAATACCATTTGCCTGCAAGCAAAAACTGATGGCACCATAAAATAGAGAAAGGAATAGGAAATGAAGAAGCTAAAGCACTCCGGGACTTTAGAATTCAAATAGTCAATCACCTGGCACAAAGCACTCAGTCTAACAACTGTCTATAAGAAAGACAAAAAAAAGTCTGGATAGTGGATATGGCAGACAGCATAATAGAAAAGATAAATCTAATAACAACAACAATAACAACACCTCATATATATGATCATCAAGTTACTTGGAGGAAAGCCTGGATGAAAAATGATAAAAGCTAACCTAATCTATAGCCTATTTAATTGCTTCCTTCAATTGGGAGGGAACCATCTTTTTCTTAACTCCAACAAACATATAACTGGTGATCCCAAGATCTGAAGAAACACTTTGAAACAAATATGTTCCTTAAGTTATTATTTCTTTCTATATTGCTTCTTCTACACAGAGGGAGTGAGATGAAGATGTGCGAAGATTCCTTATATCAAAATGTGCTAAGATTCCTTATATCAAAAATTAAAGGTAAAGTTTTCTCCTGTTCAGTCTAGGTGCTCATCTTCTTAGCTGTGGGAGCCAGCATTGTCCAAAGATGCTTCCGTGGCCATGTGGCCAACTTGACTATACACCAAGAATCATGAAACGCTGTTACCTTCCCACTCAAATTTGAATGTGTTTAAACTGCTAAGAGGGCAGGAGATATGCAAGTGTCAAGAGCTCACCTCATCATGTGGTGCTCGGGTTTTGAACTCGGGCTGTCAGCTTTCCAACTGACAAGTTTAGATCTTCAACCACTGGGCCATCATGTCCCCCCCTCCATATCAGAAATTAGGATCTTTTTAATGCATTTTGGCTGAAGTTGATGGTAGTTGCATTCAGCAACATTTCTAGGACTGTAAGTTTTACTCCTACACTACAGAATTTCAGTATTTTTTTTAAAAAAACAAGGAAACGTATTCTTTACCTTTCTGGCTTTCCACAGCTTTTCAGCTCCATGCTTTCTGCATTTGCCCCAGTAAACACAACACCAACCCTAAAAGTTCAAAAGAAAGTGAAATAAGTGGATAACCTTATGAACATTAAAAACAGTGTCTTACGTAGAAAAGTAATATTGCTCCCAATTATCCATGCATAGCAGTAAAATGCTTTTAGAAAGAATCTTGAATAATTCTTCCATGAAGGTGCTTTCAGATTTCATAATAGACTCCTAATTAAGGATGGTTGAACTTAACAGTAACAAGTTGTATTAAAGCCAGTTAATTTAATCAAAAATGAAAATTTGAAATTGACATCTAGACTCCAATCCATTTTTGCTAATCTCTATGCAACTCTATTAAAGAACAACAATTAAAATGTATGCCATATAACTTTAGTTACACTGGGAGAAGGAACAAGATTGCACCAGTGCCGCAATGCAAAATCCCTACCACTCTGCACTCTGCAAGCCCTGGCGTGACCAGCTGATGTTCACCATCTTCCTCCTGCCACTGACAAGGCACACTAAGGTCTGTCCCTATGCAAGGCAAATGCTGAAAGTCCTAGGCCAGACATGTCAAACACAAGGCCCGGGGGCCAGATGCGGCCCGCGAAGTGGTTTCATGTGGCCCACGAAGCCATCCTGGAAACAGTGAGGGAACGGCCCCTGCTGCCTTGGCCCCGGCCCTGGCCGCCCGGGAGTCAATGTACAATTTTGTGGTGGGCATCTATGCTGAAATGCATTCAGTTTTAGCTCCACAAGGCCATCGAGAAACAGCGAGGAACCAGCCCCTGCTGCGTTGGCCCCACCCCCTGGGTGCATGCTGAGGAGGTGTCACCTTTTCTGAGGAATGAAGAAATGCACCATGCCTTGGCACTTGCCCCGGTCCCACCCCCTTCTGCCAGAGACCCTCAGATCTGTCCCACTCCTGACCAGGCCCCCCCAGGCACCCTTGATGCGAACGATGTAGAGCTGGCCACGCCCACCCAGTAGGCTGCACCCACTCTGGCCACACCCACCAGCCCCCCAAGGGCAATCGCAATGCTGATGTGGCCCTCAATGAAATTGAGTTTGACACACCTGTCCTAGGCCTTCTTCCAGAGGCCACACACTCAGTTCTCCAAATTACAGGGGCCATCCCTGTGTTGCTCTGGAAAACATCACAAGTTTTCTGAAGGCTTTCCGAAGCACTGGAGAATAATGAGTATGGCCTTCATGACAAAAACAGTAGGAGCAATTTTGGTGGCTTTCCCTCAAGGGATGTGTACAAGCTGATGCCAGGTTAAGTGTCTGTTGTAGACCCCTTATTTGGGTTTCTACAGTAAGAAGGGACACTGTGGCCTAAATGCCATTCTCAGTGTCACACTTCTCCATCCCTTCCAATTCTCAATCATGTCAATCAATCATTAACGAAGAGAAGGACAAGGGGGGACATGATAGCAGTATTCCAATATCTCAGGGGCTGCCATAAAGAAGAGGGAATTAAGCTATTTTCCAAAGCACCTGAAGGCAGGACAAGAAGCAACGGGTGGAAACTAATCAAGGAGAGAAGCAACCTAGAACTAAGGAGAAACTTCCTGACAGTGAGAACAATTAATCAGTGGAACAGCTTGCCTCCAGAAGCAGTAAATGCTCCAACACTGGCAGTTTTTAAGAAGAGACTGGGCAGCCATTTGTCCGAAATGGTGTAGGGTTTCCTGCCCGAGCAGGGGGTTGGACTAGATGACCTCCAAGGTCCCTTCCAACTTTACTACTATTACTATTCTCAATCAGTAAATCATGCTGGGAGTAATCAGTGAAAAAGGAGAAAGGGCCACCCTAGTACCTGCTGGCTGGACACTATAAAATATGACACCAGGATGACCATGGCAGATCTGAATGCTGATTGATAGAGTGGTCAAGGGTCGGACATGACTGAATGGCTGATAATGATGTCTGATTCTCAAGGGCCTGCAATTCTGTTGAGACTCATCAGCTGAATTTACTAAATGGAAGAGCGAGGCAGGATAACTCTAGCAGAGGGCCCAGAGATAATCAGTTTGGTATTATGGCTGTTATTTTACTAACCAACCATAGTTGTGTTATAAAAAGCAATGCAATGCCCTCATTCCTGGTCATTCATCCCTGGTATTCTAGAAATAATACAAGAGCACATCTAGTAAGGGTTAAAGGAAGGCTGGACAACACATCTGGACCTCTCTTCTCCTTGCTTGCTCTAATTGGACCCCAGACAAAGATTGAACTGGTATTGCCTTTTATAATGCAGAGCCTGGCTTTATGATCCTTACCTGCGAGCTGCTTCAACTAAAGCTTTTTCATCTGGAGACGAGGCATAGTACTCCAATTCAGATGGTAGACCATTGCTACGCCACGGGCTGTCGCAAATGCCATCAGTTTGGTCATTATTAATCTGCACTGTATGACAGAGACAAAGAGCTTTCAGGAAGAGTTCTTCCTCATGTGTCTGTTAAAAAAAAATTAAAGACAAAACACTGCGATGAATCTGATTTATTAATTTTATCTTTATCCTATGAAGCAAACTCCTACCAAAATAAAAAGTTAGGAGTAGCCACAACAATGTATGCCTATGTATTTTCATAGTGAATATCTGGGCTATCATAGCTAGAGAACATTTTTTCCCTCTTAACTAAAAATACAACACACAATACTGTCCAAAGTAGTGAACAAGGTCTCACAATGTTTTATGAAAATTTTGGACAGGGTT
This sequence comes from Crotalus tigris, assembly GCF_016545835.1. NCBI lineage: Eukaryota > Metazoa > Chordata > Lepidosauria > Squamata > Viperidae > Crotalus > Crotalus tigris. The sequence continues at coordinate 898,455 of NW_024100213.1, read as the reverse complement.
TTTACATTTTTCACAAATGGACTTGTCTACGACTTTATTAAGATTATTATTTTATTAACAATTGACAATCTACAGATGTTCCACAACTTATCAACATAACATGAGCCCGCAATTCAGTTATAAGTTGTGAGGTCATAAAATGGCTCATTACATGACTGTGCCTGATTTTACAAGCTGGTTTTGTGTGTGTGTGTGTGTGTGTGTGTGAGTTATTAAGCAAATGCAGTGGTTGTAAAGCAAATGTGATGGTTGTAAAATGAACCCATATTCACTACAGAGCATTGGGAAGTAAATGCCAGTTTCTGGTAAAACATTGTGAACTGTGGGATGCCACAAATGGCTATAAATGTGGGCTGCTTACTGAGTGCCCCAAATATGGTCATTTGACAATGGATGTTGGAATTTCAAATTCAATTTTTAAGTCCTTTTTTAAGGGTCTGTTGTAACTTTAGTGATAAGTTGAGGAGCACTTGTATATAGACAGGCTACCAAATTTTTCTACTATTATTTCATGCAGTATCTAAACATGGGCCTTATAATGAACATATTATTGTACATATAGATATTATGTATGTAGGAAGTCTAGTTTGTCAAACCTTTCTTTTTCATTTTATAATCTAAGAGACAGAATTAGGAATACCCAATCTCACATAGGTTTCCCAGCCATAGGAGTTTTTATGTAATAAGTTTAAATTTTGAATATGTTTTAGTTTAATTCGAAGAATGGCTGCAGGACTTGGGTTTGGCTAGTCTAAAGAAAAGAAGAAATAGGGGAGACATGATAGCAGTGTTCCAATATCTGAGGGGCTGCCACAAAGAAGAGGGGGTCATGTTATTCACCAAAGCACCAGAGGGAAGGACGAGAAACAATGGTTGGAAACTGATCAAAGAGAGAATTAAGGAGAAACTTCCTGACAGTGAGGACAATTAACCAGTGGAATAGCTTGCCCCCAGAAATCGTGGGCGCTCCATCACTGGAGATTTTTAAAAAGAGGTTAGACAAGTCACTTGTCTGAGATGGTATAGGTTCTTTTGCTTGCGCAAGGGGCTAGACTAGAAGACTTCCAAGGTCCCTTCCAGTTCTGTCCTGTCCTGTCCTGTCCTATTCTAATTAAAATTTCGTTAAAAGCTATTAGATACAGCCAGTCAAAATAAAATTTGTATTTTTTATTATTAAATTCATATCCTGCCTTTGTTTTGTGCATCTTAAGGCAGAATACATAATTCTCCAACCTGCTGGCCAAAACATTCAATACTTTTCCTACTTTAAGATCAATTTGAATTTCTTTTCCTCAAAATATAGAAGAGTTTTAATAACGTATTACACTAAATGTGCTAAAACTGCATTAGCATTGCTGCCATTATATTCTGAATTTGACAGAGTAAAAATACATTTTTAAAAAATAAGAGTTGGAGATGGGATTTGAAAGTAATTCTTTTGGATAATTGATACATTATACTCAAACAGTAATAAGGATCAGTGTTTTGAATGCAAGGTTTTTAAATATAGGATTCCAAACACAGATGCTCATTCTCAATTAGCACAGAACATTAGGAAAAATAAGAACATTAACATAAAAAATGGAGCATCGTGCAATTGATCTCCTGCAGACAATATCTAATTGCTCTTAGAAACCTAAATAATAACAGATTTTAGTTGCAGTCAGAATTAAAGAAAATTCATATAGCGGAAAGTTTAGAAGTTACTTTTGAAAAACACTCATAAAAAAACCTTCAAGAAGGATGTTTATAGAGATTCTTAGTCATCCAGATGAGAGTTATCCCAAAGATGCTTTTTCACGAGGCAACTGGACTTTGTTTTTTCTTTGAAGATGTTTCGCTTCTCATCCAAGAAACTTCTTCGACTCTCACTGGATGGTGAAAGTCCAATTGCCTCGTGAAAGAGCATCTTTGGGATAACGTCAAGAAGGACCTGAACTTTAGACTGTAGAAAGCTCAAAATTAATTTCAAGAAATTAATTTTAGAAAGAACTTACAAAACTGGGCGGTACTCCACTTGGAAAGTCTTCTATCAATCCCTCAGGAACTAATCTGCCATTGATTTCTTGATATTTGAGACCATTAATGGAACATTCCCGAAACTGCATCACATTTTCTGTCAATGTACCAGTTTTATCTGTAAATACATACTCCACCTACAGTGAGTTAAGAAGTTACGTCAGTCAAATAAGTTTAAGAATTAAAAAAGGCAGCAAGTCTCCCTCATATCCACTAGTGGGACATTCATTATGGTCTGCAGATATACTGCACTCATTTCAACTTGTGCATATTTATTGTACTTATCTGAAATAGGTGTAATTGGTTTATTATAAATACATGGAAAATAAGCATTCAATAAACTTTTCAAATAATTACACAATGTACAGGGCAACAATGCTCATTTAAAATCTCAGACTGTGGTCCACTACTGAACCACTTCCAAATTACAATTTTTTTAGTGAGACAAAAGGGGAAAAAATTATAAAATCTATAGGGAATATTAACTATGCAAAAAGAACAACTATGCATTTAATCACTTTTATTAATTAAATCAAAATTAGCTTCATCTTGTTTCAAACACTATTTTGAATTATTTTATACCTGTCCCAGTTCTTCATTGAGGTCTGAAGTATTTACTTGGGCCTTTTCATTTGTTTCTTCATGATAGAGATCAAGGTCCCAACCAATAAAAAAAGACCCAAGAAATTTCTGCATCTCCACAGTCACATAAAGTGAAATGGGTATAATGAAGTTGTAAAGTACCAGGAAAGCAAGAAAATCTGAAATGAAGCGCAAGATCTAAAAGAAGAAAGGGAACAGTATTATTAAACTAAAAAATAAGAGAGAAAGCATTTGAGGACAAGATTATAACAGATACAATCAAAATGCAATTCTATAGAACAGTGATATTGAGATAACGAGGGCATATTCTGTAACAGCCTAACTAACAGGTAGTCCTTGACTTACAGCCATAATTGAGCCAAGAATTGTGCTGGTCATTAAGGTGGTCATCCTGTAACTGACCCGATTTATGATGTTTTGTGGCAGTTAAACAAGTCACTATGGTTGTTAAACAAATCAACAGTCATTACGCAAATGCCATGGTTGTTAAACTGGAAATAAACGCTGGTTATGGCAAAAAGCTGTAAATCACAGTTATGTATCTTTGGGATACTGTTATAAATGTGGGCTGGTTGCCCAATGCCCAAAATGGAATGGGACAACCTGCCACAGCCAACTCGCTATGGCCACCTCTCTATGGCCAACTTGCCGCAGCTAACTCACCACAGTCAACTTGCCACAGCCAACACTCTGCAGGCCAACTCATTGTAGGACAATTTATCAGTTCAATTTAATTATTTAAAATAAATAAAATGTTTTAATTTTTTGTCATTTAGATTTCATTTTGTCCCTCCTTTTGCATCCTTTCTTTAATGATTCCATTCCATCATTTCTTTTGTCCTGCAGTGAGTTGGCCTATGGCAAGTTAGCTGCAGCAAGTTGGCCACGGCAAGTTAGGCATAGCGAATTGTCATAGAGCCCACCCAAAATGCAATCATGTTGCATTATGGGGAAAGGGATGACTATCAACATTTCAAATCTGGGTCGCACGTACTTTTGGGAGTGTTGTAACTTTGAAAGATGCTAAATGCCTGGTAGTTAAGTCAAGGACTACCTGTATATCATCTAAGAACTACTAAACCAAGCTTATGTTTCTTCCAAAAGTAGTGTCTTTTCTGTTTGTGATCAAATAAGTTTAATCTGGAACAGGAATCTTACCCCATATTTGATATACTTTTGTCTCATCCCTTTTCCAACTGAGCTGAAATTAGTGTAGGTCAGTGGTTCTCAACCTGTGGGTCGGGACCCCATTTGGGGTCAAACGACCATTTCACGGGGGTCGCCAAACAAGGCTGTCCGCCATTTTTCCCCCTTTTCTTTGGCCACGCCCCTGGCACCCGGTGATGTATAAGTGGTTGGGGGTCACCACAACATGGAGAACTGTATTATGGGGTCGCGGCATTAGAAAGGTTGAGAACCACTGGTGTAGGTAGTGCTTGACTTACAACAGTTCATTTAATGACTATTGAAAGTTATAATGGCACTGAAAAAAAGTGATTTATGACCATTTTTCACATTACGACTATAGCAGTATCCCCATGATCAAAATTCAGACACTTGACAAATAATTCATATTTATAACAGTTGCAGTGTCCTGGGTCATGTGATCACCTTCTGACAAGCAAAGTCAATGGGGAAGCTAGATTCACTTAACAGGCATGTTACTAACTTAACAAGTGCAGTGACACTTAATTCTTGCAAGAAAAGTTGTAAAATGAGGCAAAACTCACTTAACAAATGTCTTACATAGCAACAGAACCTTTGGGCTCAAACGTGATCATATGTTGAGGACTATCTGTATACAAAAGCCACTCATTCCATTTGCCTCTGTTGGCAAATAGTGTTATAGCTAAAGGGAGACAGGGAAGCCTTAATCATAATATCAGTCCAAGAGTAGATTCAGATAACATACTAAATCTAATCTCAGTTTGACCAATGTGACATGTGAATGTATCTATTTTCTTCTCTTAAGACTGCTGGTTAATATGTAAAGATAGGTTTTCTTTGCTGCATAGAGGCATTATTTTGGTCTTCTTGCTTGAGACGAGAATATAGAAACAACTTCTAAGCATGTGAGTTTTTTTAAAAAAACATCCCTTTAAGCAGAAAAGTAAGTCACAATAGTCACATATTATCAGCTACAATAATGGGGCAAGAAATTAACTGAAGAGAATTCTTGTCTCCCTTTAGTTATTTTTATAAGTCAAATCAAAACTTCCGATACAGGAAAAAAACACCTAAATCAGACATATCATTTACATTTTACCTTACTGCTGTTTCTTTCATGATCCGTTTGCTGGTTATACCAAGGTTCATTCCACTTCTCTTCATTCTGCCAGGCATACTTCAGTATTGTACTTAAAACAGCTTCACAAAGGAGGATTATTAGGTAGATAATCAAAAAAGAATTCATAGACCTGGAGGGGAGACAATTGAATACCCAAATGCTACTGAATTAAAACTGTCCTATAGCTAAAAAAACTAAGAGGAGCACTGAAGACCAAGGGAGCTCTGGGCAATTCAAACTATATCTGCACATTACTTAAAAAAAAAACTACAGCAACAATAATTCTAACAATCTTTGTGTTGTATTCAACCAACTTAAACTTTTGCATACGGGGAAGGGTGGAGATTGAAAAAGGAAGCGTTTGATAGAATCATTAGGTTGGAGATGACTTAGAGGTCTTCTAGTTCAAATCCCTGTCCTACCATCCTGGACCAATGGACGTCCAAATTTTTCTTGAAAACCACCAGCTTTGCTTTTTCTCTCTTAACCCTTGATTGCAAAAAAAAGAAAAAAAAAGAGTTCTCTATTAAAGGCAGAAAATGGAAAATCACGAGAAGTTTCTAGCTTCAAGGTATTGTTCTATCCCAGCCTATAGCCGTCTTTGTTAAAGGCACAAGGACCAAACCCGTTGATAAAATAGGCTAGAGACTTTAAAACAAAACAAACCCCTTTTAATATGGGTGACAAACCTGCCAAATAGTCCAAAACACAAACAGCAAAACTCAAATCCAAATGAAGGAAATAGTCCACAGGAAACACGATGCAAACAAAAGAGTAGTCACAAGCAAGACGAACAGACCAGGATTCAAAGAAGTACTTTGCAAACGGTTGCCTTCAGCAACCAGCACCGCCCACACCTCCTCTTTTTATACAGCAGTCCCAAGGTGTTGCCTCTCAGTGCCTTCTCCTTTTACCCTGGAGTTGCCGTACTGACTGCTGCTGATTTATTCTCACTAATTGACGACGTGTGCGTGCATCAATTAGCATGTCCATCAGGTGTGAGTCCTCTGAGTCTGACTCATTCTCCTCACACAGCTGAGCTTCATCAGGAACGCAACTGGAGGGTCTAGGCTCTGCATCAAACTGTGAGTCCTGTAATTCATCAGAGCCTCCCTCTGTCCCTGATGGCCCTTCAAATGCCTCCTCCTCCTCAGATTCCTCAGACTCAGCTGTTGGGAGCACAGGCTGGCACAGAATCACAACAGGTATGGTAGGACAAGATTTGGGGAAAAGATACAGGCTGGTTCATTTAGAAGTGAAGCATGTAAAACAGAGGTCCCCAACCTTTTGGGCACCAGGGACCGGTTCCGTGGAGAAAGATTTTTCCATGGACCAAAGAGTGTGTGGTTTTGTGTGTTGCCTGCATCCCACGGATGGGGCTTTGCTTGTTTGTGTGGACTGGCTGTTGGCATGCCGTGGACTGGTTCCGGTCCACAGACCGGGGGTTGGGCACCCCTGATATAAAACACTTAAGGGCAAACCGATATGCAGAATGAATTCAATATTTCTAGGACTGTGCTTTGTCATACATTGATTGCCTATCAGAATAGTTCTCAAAAAAAGAACTTTGATCTGACTACATCCCATTTCACGCGGTGATTTATTTCCAAGTTCCCTTGAGGAACAAAGTCCACATTCAATACATTTGAATATTCCAAAAGCGAATATTAATTTCGCTAAAGTAGAACGTGAGAACATTAGCCTAATAATACTTATCAAATGGTTCAAGCTACAGAGATGTTCAAAAAATGTTTTTACAACATGTTCCTTTGTTTTTTAACTTACGTGTCTTTTGTATTTTTTAGCTTTTAAAATTATTCTTTGTATTCCATCCTGCTAGTCTATGACCATAAAAAATAATTGAAGTGTTCCCTTGCGCGTTGCATCCCTTCTTCTGAATTCCTCTTGCTTTACAATTTAAATTAATACATTAATCTTTAACAGAGTGAAATACTGCCCACCACATACTTCTCTACTGCTGATCGTTTCTGTGATTTGCTCTTATAATTCAATGCCATCTTTGTCTCCATTCCTGTATACACAGCAACACCTATAAAGAGTAAAAGAACGTTCAGCATGGCAGCAAGACTGTGTATTACTGTAGGTCAGGGGTAGGCAACCTTGGCTCTTTTATGACTCGTGGACTTCAACTCCCAGAATTCCTGAGCCAGCATGGCTCAGCTTAAAAACTCTCCCTTTCCCCTCAGCGTGGCTGACTCAGGAATTCTGGGAGTTGAAGTCCACAAGTCATAAAAGAGCCAAGGTTGCTTACCCCTGTTCTAGGCTCATTCTTGTCCCTTTCTTTTGAGGAGCCAGACACAGAGGGATTCCTTCAATTTTTGGCTGATCACTCTACTGGGTTTCTAAATCCACTCTATGATTGCAGTCGTGATTTTTTTTTAAGTGAGTAGTTTTTTTGTCCAGATTTTTAAATTGGAAAGATATTCTAATATTTAACCAAATCAAATGGACCAGGAGGCAACAGATAGAAACTTTTAAGGAGAGGTCTTAAGTGGTCTAGGTTCCTGGAACAACAGAGGGAACAAAGCACTAATAGGACTTTAAAAAGGTGAAAGACAGACAGACATAGAATCCAGATTCTCTGGGTTACACCAGCATCAACTACAGTTAGTCCTCGACTTACAACCACAATTTCTTGCCACGTTTGTTAAGCGAATCACTGCAGTTGTTAAGTGAATCTTGCTTCCCCATTGATTTTGCTTGTCAACAGATTGCAAAAGAGGATCGTGTGACACCCCCCGGACATTGGAACTGTCATAAATAGGAGTCAGTTGCCAAGCATCTAAATGTCAATCACGTGACTATGGGGATGTTGCAATGTGTGAAAAACAGTCATAAGTCACTTTTTTCAAGGCTGTTGTAACTTCGGCCACTAAACAAACTGTTGCAAGTCGAAGACTTCCTGTATTTCTTGGTGCAAGTTATTATAATCAACACGGGTACACTTCCTCTTAATTAGGAAAAGTCTCCTAACCTGGATGATTTGCCAGCGATTAGCTACTCTAACAGAAAGCTCTGCAATTTCATCCATTCAAGAAATATTAACCAGTTAGTGAAACTTTACTGTCACACACCAAAAATTTCTTTAGTGTTTTTCAACCTTGCTCCACGAAGTAGAAGACTTTCGGGTCCAAGGGGTCTGCAAAAGAAAGATCACTGTTTGTTCACATTGTTGGATAAAGTGAGCCAATCCCTCTTTCTCAGCCCTGGAAAGAAGACAATGGCAAACCACTTCTGAAAATCTTGCCAAGAAAACTGAAGGGACTAGTCCAGGCAAATCGTCAGGCATCAAAAACTGACTTGACGGCACACACACGAACAGTTTGAAATAGTTTGTCAAAGATGAAATGGCTATAGGACTAACAAGAGGATTCTCTGGGACAGGGGTAGGGAACCTTGGCTCTTTTATGACTTGTGGACTTCCTGAATCAGCCATGCTAACTCAGGAATTCTGGGAGTTGAAGCCCACAAGTCATAAAAGAGCCAAGGTTCCTTACCCCTGCTCTAGGATAAAGAGTGAATAATTTTGTCTTTGGGAATCAAAATCGTTTTGAACTAACTACCCCTCTCTGGAATGCAGCAATTTTATTGGACCTATCAGTAAGCAACTTCCTAAAAAAGGAAGAGATAAATTCATAGAATAGTGTCACTAAAACCCAATTAATTTACACATATAGTTTGGAGACGCCATAAAGAGCATGTCATGTAATGCCCATCTCATTCTACTTGTGAACTTCATGGGGGCATCAGCAGGTCATAAGACACAACAGATCCTACATGAATCCTTTTTTTCAATCCAGTAAAGCTCTTAAGGTTTTTTTTTTTTAATTCTGTTGTGCTATCAAAGAAGTATACATTGAAACTAAACAACCTCAACAAAAGTTAAGTATTTTACAAGTAATTCAAAAATTCCTTTAGTATTTCAGGTCATTTGATATTGTTTGTTATTCATGCTGCTCAGCTACTGTTCGCTTTGCTGTTTTTTACCACAACTCCTTCTCTAAGGAGTTCTGGATTCATCTGAATGTGCCACTTAAGAACAACTCCCTCATGCCACAAGCAAACAATACTTTGAATTCCTCCTTACAGAGAAGATACTTGATTTATGAAATGCTCTGTTGTTGTTATCGGAGAAACAAGGGTGATAATTTCAACTCCACCTGTTTCTCTTAAGGTTTTCTGCAATGACTAGAACCTTGGACCAGCAATAATTCTTATAATATTTATATAGATGTTTACAAAGGGTGAGCAAAGACCCTGAATCAAATAAAATTGTCAGCCACGCTGACCCAATGTTCAATTTTAAGACAAACCTGTTGGGCACCTGTCTATTATGGCTTGAAATGTCTGAGTAATTATTAGAAGAAATAGCAAGTTTAACAGGTACATAGGGACTGAACTGTTCTATACAAATCCAGAATGAACTGTTACAAGAAAACTAGTTTTACACGGTTTCTTTTATATAACAGAAAAAAACAACTGGCTGTATGAATTAGTCCAAGCTGGTCAAATTACTAACTGGCAGTTTGCAACATCACTCAAACCAGGAAGGAATAATAGCTTATAACCACAAATTACAATAACTTGCAATAGCTTGTATTCGTCACAGTTTAAGATACTTCCACTACAATTTATTATTTATGCAGCAGTAGTTCTCTAAAAGCATTCTAGTCAAAAAAAAAAAAAAAAAGATCCACAGAATAGGGCAACAAAAAACAAGGAACAGAAAAAGCTGCAAAGTGATCACAAAACTAGTGTAGGAACATCTTGTCAGTGTACTTAATCTTCCCTGTGCCTGATGTATATAAAGGCATTTTATTTCATTTTATTTACAGAAGTTGGACTGCCTGGATATAGAATTGGTCACAAATCACATTCACTGAGATTGAGGGCATTTGGCTTACCGCACTATTTCCTCAATTTGATGACTTATGGTTATACGCCCAACAAATCTGTAAAACAATATTAATGTGTTACCATTCAAGAAATAAAAGGAAAATTTAATTTTTCAATATGCCACTAAACCCTGACCATAACAGCACAGGAAATGAGTTAAAGAAACTGACCTGGTTTGCATGTAATGGTAAGCCCAATTCCTGGCATGCCATGATCAACAAAGCCAGGAATCTGAAGCCAAGAACAAACCAGGAAGCAACAATCAGAAATCCCAGTTCAGACATAGTGCTAAACAAACCATAGATGGAGGCTTCCTGGTTAGCTTAATTCAAAGCCACATTCTTTAACTTTCTTCCATTTAAATACAATAGTTTAACGTAGGACTTTTCCTTCCTTAGCTATAAAATAATACAGGTAGTCCTTGACTTACAACCCCAATTGAGCCCAAAATTTTTGTTGCTAAGCAAGACAGTTAAGTGAGTTTTGCCTGAGTTTACAATCTTTCTTGCCACAGTTGTTAAGTGAATCACTGCAGTTGTTAAATTAGTAACACGGTTGCTACTTTGCTTGTGAAGAGATCACAAAAGGTGATCAACATGACCCCGGGACACTGCAAATGTCATAAACATGAGCATCCAAATTTTGATCATGTGATCATGGGGATGCTGCAATGGTAATAAGTCATTTTTTTCATTGTAACTTCGAACGGTTACATGAAAGGTTGTGAGTCGAGAACTACCTGTAACAATTTTTCTACAGCAAATCTGCATTGTCTTGGAGAGTTGTTGGCAGACCTCTCAGTGTTAGGATGACAGAGAATCAAATGCTTCATCCTGGTTTTTTTTTCCCTGGGGAGTGGGGAGTTGAATGCTTGAACATTGGGAGAATTTTCCAAACTCAGGGAAACTCCCAAATGAAATTAACAGAGCATTCCCAGTAAGTCATGCCCTTGTTCTCCCTAAGCAACATAGGCATTTAACGACACCATCACAAGAATTTCCAGAGCAGTTTTAGCCTAATTTTTAATAGCCATAACTTTCTTTCCCAAATCCTTAAAAAAAAAAGAGAGAGTAATAAAAAACAGAAACCTGTAAAGATCTGCTTCTGGTTGCTGGCATTCAATAACAGCTACAAGTTTGTCCAGATTGGCAACAGACTGCAACACAGCAGTTTCTGGGACTGCAATGTGTGTCTAAAAAAAAAAAAGCAAGAAAAAAAAGCAATGAATTGACAAGTCTCGGTTAATACTTTCGACAGATCCCCAAAGGTCCAAAGCCCTGGTTTTTTTTTTTTTTTTTAAAAAAACCCTTGTGAGATCTTAAAACTGCATTCCTAATTTGCCAATAAGTTGTCAGTGTTACAGAAAATGCTGAGTTAAAACAAGCCACGATTTGGTAAACTGGTCATCTGTCAATAGGAAAACTATACATTTCTTCCATCTGGTGTTGCATTCATAAATTTCAGGCCTGGCAAAATGATCTGTGAGGGCTCTTTGTTCATCCTAATGAGTGCAAGACTCCCTCACATGATGATCACCACTTGACAAGTAGAAAAAACAAAAAACCAGATCATAAATTGGATGAAGCTCTGTATTCTTGTAGAATATTTACTAAAAAGGGGGAAATAGTTGGAGAAATATTAAGGTATATGGATGCCAGTAAAAAAGGATTGTGGGTAGTTATGTCTGTGACAAGAAATAAATAGTTGAAAATAAACAACCAATGAGAAAGAAAAACATAGAAGTGAGGATTTGGTTATCTGGAAAAAATTAATGAGCATTAAATGACAGGACAAATAAAGGAAGGAAGCATGAATGTCTTAACAGGAAAGGAAAAAAGAAAGCTCCTACTGCTGGCTATTTTGGACAGGTATATAAACCTCTCACATTCTAAATATTTTAAAATATAATGTCACATGTTGAACTCAACATTTGTTTACTTAAGTAGAAACAGGTATTTCAAGCTCAAATATTTTAAATTTGAGACATTATGCATACCTTACTGTCTTGTTATACCAGTTCACAAAATAGGACAAAAATTGGGCAAACTAGGGGAAAATAACATAGAAAACAGAAGTATCTGTCCTTAAAGAGCTTTCTAGCATATCCATAACCTTCTCTATTACATTTGCTAGTCCCTTGATTATAATCAGAACTAACTACACAACACATTCCAATGAATCATATTAACTGTGCCTAAGAAACTCGTTCTAATATTTTTCCTTAAATTCATAAAAATTAATACAACATGGCCTTTGGCTATAAAAAAAATCTAAAGCTTTGATATGAACTCAAAAAAATTCAAAATAAATTAAATACTCTTTTCTACATAAAGGTAATAAAATACCCTAGCCACAATTTCAAAGAAACAAAAAAATAATTCATGTTAACAGTATGAACCACAGACCTTAAGATTAGTTTCTCCATCCAAACTTGCAGTGGTAACATAGCAACAGCCATGTTCTCTATCAGAGGACAGAAGTACGAGATCAGCAGGGAAAGTTTCATCTTTGGCTACTCTCACAATATCTCCTACCTGGAGAGACAGAAGAACGTATGGAAAAACTGATTTGCAAAATTACTGGATTAAAACAGTCCAACGAAACCTTATTTGGTCTAATTAAATTCTTTGTAAAACTGAATACATGGCTATGACTGTTTTGTTTAAACCCCACAATTACCGAAGACATTCGTTTTATGTTTCCGTGTTTCCCTGAAATTAAGACCCGGTCTTATATTTTTTTGCCTCCAAAAGAGGCACTAGGTTTTAATTTCGGAGAATGTCTTACCTTAGGACCACCACAGCCAGGCCTCTCACACTCCGACACCTGTTGTGCTGCTGCTTGACTTCTTCTGTGGTCGCTTGCCGCCACTTGCGGCCTAATGCCATATGGTGCATTGCGTCGTTGCCGCTCCTCCCGGCAGGACGCTGCATGGTGCTTTGCATCATTTCTGCTGGTTGTGGCAGGACGCTGCATGGCTCTTTGGGCCATTTCCACAGTAGAAATGGCCCGATGTGCCACGTGGCCTCCTGCCGCAAGCAACAGAAGCAGCCCAAAGCGTATGAGCAACGGAAGCGCCCCAAAGCGCCATGCTGCTGGGAGGAGCGGCAACGGCACAATGTGCCACATGGTGGCTGGCCACAAGTGAAGCCAAGCGGCCACAGAAGAAATCAAGTAGCGGCGTGACAGATGTGCGGGTGTGGGAGACCTGGCTATGGTGGTCCACCGGTAAGGAAAGCGGGTGCGGGGTGCGCATGGGGCAGCTTCAACCCCCTACCCTCGCTTGATTTTTAGGGGTGTGCCTTGCCCCCAAACTAGGGCTTAGTTTTGGAGTAGGGCTTATATTAGGCCCACCCCCAAATATCAAGGTAGAGCTTACTATAGGGTTGGGTCTAACTTTTGGGGAAACACGGCAGTAAGACACATACCCGAATGTTCTTTGATCTTGTTTTTACAAGGCCACCACTACGAACAACATACACTGGAGCTCCATTCACTTCATTGTCTGCTTTGTGCCGTAACCAATCTTCATAACCCTGAAAAAAAAAAAAAGCAAAGGAAGTCACTAATATATCTTGCCTGCTACTTGGCTGCCATCTCAAATTTTATCAGAGGACCAAACTAGAGCCTCAGAAAAGGGAAACAGTATTTTTCCATTTTTCCCAAATGGAAATGCTCTGGACTACGGTCTCAATATTCCTTAATGGCCCATACCAATTAAAACTACAACTCTGATCAGCTCCAAAAACTTGGAAGGGATCAAGTTGGGGGAGATGGAGCCAAGCCAAAGCAGACAATCTTCTTCTAACATGATATTCCTGCCACTTTAGGTGAGGGAGATGACAACATATATCTCTCTTTTAAAAACATATATAATAGGAGTGATAAATTCAAGCAAGTGTGCTAATGGCAATTCTGCTGTCTGATTGTGGTTATGTTACAGAAGAGTTTTCAAAACAGATATAGGTTGCCTGAGAAGTCTTGCACGTATACTTCAAGAAAAGAGGAAAAAAGTGCAATTGCATGGTCATTCCTACTCAGATGGGAGTTGGGATGTATATAGATTTAATAAAATGTGATTGGTTGCATAGTCAGCCATATGTTTAGACTGGATATGTCATTTCTGTTCACCTATTAAGTCCTTCCCAAGGACCTGGAACAGGCAGATATTGTTTAATGATGAAAGGTACTATTGCAGGATGTAAGCTGTTTCAAAGTAAAGTTGCCTTTTGCAATTGACTGATAAGTGATTTTGTCAATGCTGATGGTGTTCAAGCATTGCTCCAGATATTTTGGAATTGTATTCAAGGTACATACTGCTATTGGCACTATGTTTGCTTTCTTTTGCCACAGTTTCTATTTACAGGTCATTATGATTTTCTCCAGTTGTTTTTTTCCCTATTCTGCTGCCTTCAAGTCTTGTAATGTTTAGTATCCAGACTTTTTTGTCTTTGTTATCAACAACTGTTAAAAGTCTGGGGTACTGTGTGGCAGATGCTTGTCCATTTAAATTCTTAAGTCCCAGAGGACTTTATTTTCTATTACTTTGTCTCTTTTGTGGTCCCACCCGTTCTTGCTAGTATGCTAAGTAATAGAAAATGAAGAACTGAACAGACAAACATCTGCCACTCAATATATGAATTAAGGTTGGTCACACAGTCAGCCAGATGTTTAGACTGGATTTAGCATTTTTGTCTACCTATTGGTCCTTCCCAAGGTCATGTTTGTAGAAAGTTATGTTTATACAGGACACAGTCTTGACAAAAACAACAAAACAAAATTTCATCAACTATAAAGAATGATAGGTAAAACTGAACTGACGGTAATTTCATTTAAAGCAGACAGTGGAAGTTCTATAGTAAACAAGAGCCAGCCTGTGCTGCTTCAATGTATTATGCAGACTAATTTTGAATTGTTGTTCTTTAAACAAATAAACAAGTGAATAAGTCTTTTCTATCCACAGGTATTATGGAAGCACTGGGGGAAAAAATCAGGACCCATCAACTTCCAGGAGCCAGAATACTGGCTCTAGAAACAAGTGAACAATGCAACATCTTATTGTGTAAATCAATTTTAGAAGATTTCTTTGCAAAATCTCATTCCTTTAAGACAGCAGGAAAAAAGGGTATATATACTGTAATACAAATTGAGATACAAAACTCCACCACAACTATTATGTGTCATTAGTATCCACTGAAGGCTTTTCTTGTGAATCACAAAAACATGTCAGCTATATAAATCCCAGGTAAAAACATATTTTGTGCTTTAATGCCTAACACCAAAATATATTTTCTTATTTCAATTGATGCTCAAACCCTTACAAAATACTGTTGCTGTCATGGTTCCAACAGATGAACCTCTTCAAAAGAACTTTGAGGCATTGTTTATCTCAAATAATCTTTTATTCGAGAAACAACGTATCGGCACTACATAGTCGAAACCAAAACTAAATTCCCCTCCCCTGGATACAAAGTAACAAAGCACATTTCCCTCCTCCAATAAACAGTCATAAATCACATTCCCCAATTAGCTTGAAGCACAGGCTTTCTCCCCAGCTCTCCAAAACTCTATCAACTCAGGGCCCAATGACCTTGGGTTCCCACGGCTGAGTTATTACTGTTATGACTAGCTGGACTCTCATCCACATTCCCCCTCCCAGCATCAACTAACTCTAAAAGCAATAGACAAAAATGGCTGCATTTCTATCTGTTCTCAAAGCAAGAACATCTGATGTTAGCAGCGTTGACAGTTACATTTCAATGCAAGGAAGTGCAAAAAAAATATAGAATAGCAATGATTTAAGATACAAGGTATTTTTAGGGACAAAATAATTTAAGTTACCTCCTTCATATCACAGTTGGACCAAAAAGGTAAAAGGTCCACCCAGTATCTATAGGATTCTTCCCTCACTACGTATAAATATTCATGTTTAAAATGCAGAATGGTTGCATCAAACATTATTCTGTACAAAAAGATCCCACTAAAAACACATTCTCCTTTTTTGGTTCAATATTTCAGATTGCATATTTAGTGTTTTGGAACCATGCCTTGCTTTTGCTGGCATGGCTTCTGAAGAAATACACCATGTGCGGATATCGCTAAACACATTAGCACATTGTGAGCTAACAATGATGGCCTACTGATAATTGTATTGTATTGAACATAATGTGTATGTTCTGTGCTAAGCAACTTACCAAAAAAAGGCACATTTTCTTACCTGCTTTATGGCCGTCACAGTTATAACAAAAAACAATGGCAATCCACTAGTAATTGGACTAGTAGGAGTATCTATCATAAGCTGGAAGAGAAAACAGACAGAAATAATATGCATATGAGTCAAATTTTGGAAAATCTATGTTTACATTTGTAGATTATATTTAGAAAACTGTAAATAGTGGTTTGTGGTTGCTACTATAATACTGCACACTGAATATACTACAATATTTTATTACTCTTTGGAAATGGTTTGCAGCTTCCAAAAATTACCAAAACCAGCCTAATGTTAGTGGATAGACTTTTGATGTTATTTATATTTTATGGTGTAACAGAATACAGCATTAACCACTTTTTTATTTTCAATACTCATGCTGCTGCTTCTTGCTGGGAGATCCTTGTGAGGTAATGTGTATTGGCTGTCTTTTGATGTGGCCTGTTGCTGATTACATAGAGGGAGTCCTCAACGTACGGCCAAACCTGAGCCTGGAATTATGATTGTAAATCATGCCATTCGTTAAGTGGGTCACCACATGACTGTTTTTGTAACAGTTCATAAAGTGAACCCATTTCAGCTGGAAATTGGAATTAAATACTAATATCTCGCAATACATATAAATCACGATCACATGACGCTGCAAACCGTCCTAATTGGGGGCTGGTTGCCAAGCACCCAAAATGCAATCACATGAGCTCAGTCTCTCTCTCTCTCTCTCTCTCTCTGTGTGTGTGTGTGTATGTAGCCACTAGTCATAAGTATCTTTTTGGGGGTCCGTTATAACTTCAATGGTTGCTAAGAGACCAGTCATAAGTCAAGGACTACCTACAAAGTACTTTAATGGCATTTGGAAAGCAGCCAGATTCTCACTGATTTTAAAATGCCCGAAAACTGAAAATGAACTTGGCAAAATTTCCCTTCTATACTTGGCAGATTAAAAGATGCTTGCGGGCAATCACACCAATGTGTTGTTAATAATTAAAAATACAGACTGTGCTAAGAATTGTTGCAGGATAACACGTGGTGGAAGTTCAGTTGCAAGATCTTGGTTAAACACACAGTGTGAACACAGCATTCCACTCAAAGTAGAAATGGAAGAAGATTGCGGACATTGTGACAAAACACAGACCTCTTTCATATAACCAGGTCTGGAAGGACCTTTGAAAGCTCAGAAGTAATGAGCTTTTCCTTCTCAGTATAAACAGGATAGGGATTTTGAAGGGGATGTGTGCATTATATTGTGGTGCTGAGGCAAAAGGAAAAAAAGCTCACGCCACTCTGTTTCTATTATTTGCCTGCTGTCAAATGTAAAGCCCCTTCCTGTAGAGAACACAGCATGAATTCAAGAAAAAACAAGTAAATATAATTACAGAGAATTAAGTTAGTTATCAGTCTAAGAGATTTACTTCCTACAAGGATAATTGACCATGCATGCTATAAAGCCAAAACCATAATTTTCTGAAAAAAATTAATATGCTTTCGTTAACCAAATAAATGCAAGATTAAATAAGTAAGTAAGGAAAGAAAGAAAGAAAGAAAGAAAGAAAGTAAGTAAGTTATATAATTTTAAAAAATTAGGTATGTACCCACTTTTGGAGAAGACAGATATGTAAAATAAGAATTGAGTGGCTCTGTATCATTTGGTTGCTTCACTGCTTTTTCGTTTTCATCTGAAGGTGGCCTTGTTGCTCTTACCATGTTTTGTCAACTTCAGTTCGCTCTGACTTCAATGTTTCTGAAATAATCTCTACTATTTCCAGATATCACTTCTCTTATGGCCTGATCCTCTTCCCAGATCTTATGTGTTCACTGTTTGTTTTCAGGTAGTCATTTACCTTCACGTACAGCTATACTGACATTTTCTGATTTCCATTTGTATTTCCTCAATGGAAATGTTCATGGTTGTGCTTTTGCCTCTATCCTTTCTATGAGCTTCCCTCTATCATAAGTCTCTTTTCCCATCAGGATCTGCTGCCATGAAATCCTACCTATCAAATAGGAAG
This sequence comes from Crotalus tigris, assembly GCF_016545835.1. NCBI lineage: Eukaryota > Metazoa > Chordata > Lepidosauria > Squamata > Viperidae > Crotalus > Crotalus tigris. The sequence goes on along the minus strand of NW_024100213.1, from coordinate 880,415 downwards.
CCATCTTTTCAAGCTCCGGACATCTGACTATAGTTTTAGCTTTTTTTAAAGTCAAGAATTTGAGCCTGCTAATCGATTTTTCTCAATGTTCCTGCTATTTCTACTTTTTAAACTCTACAAGAATAATTGATCATATTACTGTCCCCAGTTATACACTTCAAGAAAACCCTGGAACGACATACTAAATAGAATAGTCTCTCTACAGGTATGGTAGCTATTCCTCCTAGTAATTGTTTTTTTTTTAAATCATGAAATATGCTTATGCCTAAGCACCGTACAAGCAAAGCAATAAACATCACTGATAGGTGTCACTTAAGTCCCTCTCCACTAGTACTTCATTCCTCTTGAACAATCTTCAATTTGCTTTTTGGAAATAATGATCCACAATTGCTCCATGGATGGGTACTTGCAAATATAAAGAGCAGTATGGTTTGTGTTCATTCATTCACTTATTTAAACCAGGATGCTTTCTATGGTAGGAAGACTAGCACTCAGTAGAACAACCATGGAAGTCTTGGAAAAGGTATTCAGGTGTTTGAGATGTGGCAGAACTATGATCAGAATTGTATATAGGCAATGGCATTTCCTGTGACATTCTATGGAAGTGAAAGTATGAACACTGATGTTGGAAAAAATCCTTTGAGAATACCATGTACAACCAAAGAAACAAATAGGTAACAAATAAATAAAGAAATAAATAAATCAACCCAGAGTTCTCACTCAAGATACAACTGATCAGGCTCAAATGATCACACTCAGAACACATTTTGTGAAAGATCTAGCTACAATGCTGGAAAAGGTAGAAGGAAAGAGAGGAACAGGAATACCAAAGTGGAATTACAGAGGCAACAGGCACTATGTTGGAAGACCTAAAAGACCAGGTTAGGGATACTTTGTCATGGAGAACATTTATCCATGTTGCTAAGAAATGACATTGATCTAATGGCACATAATCAATCAATGCTGTTTACTTTATGAACTAATCCACAGGATATGTATACTGGTGACACAATAAAGAAATGCTATATGTCAACAGAAAGAGGAATCAATACAGAAAGCATAGCAAATTGTGTTGGAATCAAAGAGGAGTACTTTAAGGTGTTAAAGGGCAACAGATCTTCATTTTTGAATAAGGCCATCTATTCATTATCTGTTGAAGGATTATTTATGAAATATTGGCTATGATGGCTGCACAACTAATAGTAGATTGCTCTTTGTTTCTTAAAATCTGAGAAATGTTTCTCTTCTAAAAACAATACAAGTAATTTCACTCTGATTTCATTGAAGGAAAAGAGAGGTATAGTGAAATACAGAAATTGTAAACCATTTCATGACTAAATGCCTAGCATTACTATCCTATCACTATTGATGGTTCTCTTGCTCACAAAACAAATTTTCCAAATTAGATAGCTTTTCTGAATTTATTTCATAGCATAAATGTGAACAGTTCAAATGTAGGCCAGCCAAAATACTGATGAAGCTGGATGTAAAAAAAAAACCAAATTAAAACACATACTAGACTTACTGATTGAGCTTAGTACTTAACAGTTAACACTTAAACAAAGCTTAACCCATAGAACTTTTTTTTGCTAAATTTAGAATCCTTTCTATTAAAGTTTTTAGAAAAAAGAAGCTTTAGCACAACTTGTGAAAGCATAAGTACAAGTTGAGAAGAAAAACTTGGCAAAAACGAGTAACAACTATTTTCTGATTACATCGTCATATGAATAGGAGCACTGAATAATGAAAGGGGGGGGGAAGCATGCTTTACATGCAGTAGGTGGGAGATTTTTAACCGTTTTATTGAAACAGCCACAACCTGGATTTCATTGCAACTTAGGTCTGAGGCAGCATTTACAAAAGATATAAAATATAAGACATAAATGGAATCTAATACTATATTGGCTTATGAAATAGAGTATTTACAGGATACACAAAACACATCTGAGTAATACATTGTTCAGTCCATCCCTCACAACAAGGTTTTGCGTCACATTTAAAAAGAGTTGAGAACTGCAATCTTGTCACATGCAGAGAGAATTAAGACAGATATTCCCCTGAATAGCATAATTTCATATTTCTAGGGGGATTTTTTTGAGAGCCTGTTCTTTCTTCCCTCCTGTTAGCTTTGGACAACAATCAAGTCCATGAGTCAACCCTATGTATCCCACCTGTTGTTACAATGCTATTGATTGATTATGTGCCATCAAGGCACATAGATTTTTTTTTCAATGCTATGACAACATTTTAAATATCTGCTAAATCTTGTGATGGACCTGACAGCAAAAATCAATATAATTTCAACAGCACAAGCCCCAAATGATAGCTAAATTTCTGATTATATTACTGACCAGGTTCCAGGTAGGATGAAGGAGGTAAATGACCACCCATCTGGCCGGTTTTAAATAGAAAAATAGCTTTAACGCTTAAATTCCTCCAGGAACTCACATTCAGAGATTAAATATCAAATTAGGAAAGGTCTCTTTGACAATATTACTAATTCATATCACCATGCATTTGTTTTGCAAAACTAAAGCCAACTAATCTTTCCTCAGTCTGTATTTACATGTGGGAAGGATTAAGAGAGGCTATTCAATCAAGTGAAATGCCAATTTATGGATAACCAGGTTTCAAAATATATTATATATAATAACTAAACTGCATCAACATTTTAACATCCTCCTTTTAGAGTGAAGAAAACATGTTAGTCACTAGGAATAAACCTTACGAAGCAGATCAGCTAACGTCTTATGAAACCACAGAAAAATATGGACAAACGTCCGGATAATGGCAGTGCAACGTCACTAGATATAAATGAATTCTATCTCTGAGAGTAAGCTGCTAATTGTTGCAAAAGTCAATATACTAAGCTTTATGCTTTGTTATATTCAACAAGATTTTTTTTTCAAATCCCTCATTTCAATTGCACATGTTTAAGTAGTGTTAAATTATCCAACTTACCTGAACCAAAAATATTATAAGAAAATAAAAATTGGCCACTCTTCTAAACTGTTCAAATAGATTTTTGGGCACAAAATTCCACACAGTATACTGCAAGAGAAAAAAAAAAGTAACATTTAAAAACTGCTGAAGTAATTCATTTCAGCTTTAATCATTTTTTAAGAATTGTATATTCTGCATTCAAAATTCCACATATGTTAACAAGCTCTCTCTTAGAACATTCATATCAGCCAACTAAGTTCCATGTTTACCTTTATGTGTTAAATTTGCAACAAAATACTGAAATTCATAAAGAAAATGAATTAACCTACATCTGATAATGGGTTTTCTAGCATCTAAGCTTCATTCTGATTACAATATAGGTTATCCTCAACTTACAACCACAACTGAGTCCAAAATTGCTAAGCAAGGCAGTTGTTAAGAGAGTCATACCCCATTTTGCCATTTTTGCCATGGTTAAGTAAATCACTACAGTTAAGTGGATCATGCACTCATTATGGGAACCTGGCTTCCCCCATTGCAAGACACTCCCTAGGAAGGTTGCAGATAACAATTCCAGAACCCCAGAATGCTGCAACCATGCTGGTCGCAAAGCACCCCAAGTTTGATCGCAGCACCCCAAGTTTGATGGGGATGCTGCAATGGTCATAAGTGGTTATAAGTCACTTTTTTTCAGTGCCATTGTTAACTTTAAATAGTCATTAAACGGATGGACAACCTGTAAAGTGAATTGTCTATGAAGCTGCTTACCATATAAATGCACTGCAACTGCCTCCACCACAAGCACAACTAGGTGTGGGATATTGGTTGATGCCATGCAACCACTTCTATCAATGACTGCAATCACAGTCTCCCATTTGCAGTCACGAAGCGGAGCATTGGAGAGGGAGAGTCCTGCCCTCCCAGGTGTGGTGGGCTGGAGAGAATGCCTGCCTGGGCTTCCCACCACACCCAGCTTGTCCTGAGCCTTCTCCGCGCCCCACCAAGGAGAACAACTGTAAGAATGCTGGCTACTGGAAATCCCTCAGTGAAACAGGCCTCCCTCCCTCTGGCAAAAAAAGACAGCAAATGCCTTTCAAAATGCTGGTGTTCGCTACTTCCACAGGGGAAAATGCTAGCGAAAATCAGTGCTCTGAGCTTTATTGAGATTAATTTGTGAACTTGCATTGCTAATTTTAATTGTTTCAACATTTTTTGTTTTCAATTTTATAACAGCTAAGTGTCTTTGTGGAATCGGTGGTATTTAAACAATGTAAATAAATAAACTTTGTTTATATTAATAGGGAGGTTAACACAAACACCTACAGGTAATCCTCAACGTATAAGTGGTCATTTAATGATGATTTGAAGTTATGACAGCCTTAGAAAAAGTGGCTGAGGACTTGTCATCACAATTATAACCGTTGAACCACCCTGTAGTCACACGATTGCAATTTGAGTGCTTAGCAACTGGACCATCTTTGATAGTTGTAGCATCTTGTGGTCAACGTGATTGCAATTTGTGACATTCCCAGTCAATGTCTGACAAGCAAAGTCAATTGGGGAAGACAGATTCACTTAACAATTGTGTGATTCACCTATGCCACGTGACTTGCTTAACAATTTTGGTAAAAATGGTTATAAAATTGGGTCCTTCATGTGATGACTCCCTTAATTAGCACATCACTTCGTGACCAAAATTCCAGTCCAAATTGTGGTCAAAGTTGAGAACCTGAATATAATTAAGCCGAAATTAAGCCATTTGCTTAATTTGACTTTGTTTCTAATCAAAAATAAAAATCACAAACCTACAGTATGAATTCTTGATAAGTGATATCACATTTGGAATACATAAAATACATAAAATATCTGGAGAGTGTAATATTGATTCAAATCATACCTAGAACTGAAAATTGGAATCACGTTGCTTTTGTGCAAGTTGTTTATAAAGCCTAAAATATACTCACCTGTTACAGTTTTTAGAACTTTTTTAGTGAGGCAAGATTTTGAAATAAGATGCATCACAAAAAAAAATTCTGTAATGATATATGAATGGACCAGTTTGATAGTATGGCTCATAAAATGCCCTAATCCAGAGGTCCCCAACCTTTTTGGCACCAGGGACTGGCTTCATGGAAGACAGTTTTTCCATGGACCGGGGCGGGGTGGGGGGGGGAGGTTTCAGGATGATTCAAGTGCATTACATTTATTGTAAATTTTCTAAACAAACAAACAAATAAATAATCCACTTATTATTGTATTAGACTAGACCAGTTCTAAGGAAGTGGGGAGGAAAAGAGACAATCCTAAATTCAGCCTTCCAGCAATACAAACCAAAGACCCAGCATGTTGAGGAAGTACTGAGAAAATCATGAGGGAGAGGGGGGAGGGAGGGAGGGAGGGAGGGAGGGAGGGAGGGAGGGAGGGAGGGAGGGAGAGAGAGAGAGAGAGAGAGAGAGAGAGAGAGAGAGAGAGAGAAAGAGGAGAAGGAAAAAGTAGCAGCAGGAGGAAGAGGGAGCAGGACCAGGAAGAGGAGGAGGCAGAAGAAGCAGGAGGAGGGGCCAGAATGAAGGATGTGGAGCTCAGATATTGCAAACACATTGTAAGTGCACCCGTCGGGAGAACCTTGCACTGAGCAAGACGGCTTCTGCCCTGCCACTCTCCCGCCCCTGCCCAGACCGCTGCAGACTTTCAGCATTCCTGGAGGTGGAAGACGCGCTTTCAGCGCACCTCCGGCTGAACAGCCCAGTTCTTAAGTGGCCGCAGCCCAATACCGGTCTGCGGACCGGGGGTTGGGGAACCCTGCCCTAATCCTATTCAGATGCACATTTGAGAGTTGTTGTTGTTTTAAAAAAAATCTGATGTATCTAACTAAAATTTATCTTTAACTATGGCACTCTACCAAGCATACATATAGATGTTAAAATTTCCCATACCTTAGAGGAGATTATTCTGTTTTCTGCAAACTTCTGAGGAACATAATGGCCATGCTGGGGGAAACGATTTGCAATATAAATAGTTCGATTATCACTCTGATGTGGTGGGTCAAAACCCTGAAAAAAAAACCAAGAACATTATATTATTGATAGCTGTATCTCAATATTTATAATACATTTTAAACCGTCTTGATATTCTTCACAATAATTCTGAGAAATAATGTCTCCTTATTCAGAATACATATTCTTGGTGAAACACAGACGAAAAACAAATACAATAACTAAAAAGAAACAAAAAATAATATTTATTTATTTGTATCTTGCTTTTATTATTTTTAGAAATAACTTAAGGTGGTGAACATATCCAACACACCTTCTTTCTCCTGTTTTCCCCATAACAACAACAATCCTGTGAGGTGGGTTGATCTGAGAGAGTAACTGGCCCAAAGTCACTCAGCTGACTTTCATGGCTATGGCGGGACTTGAACTCATGTTCTCTTGTTTTTTAGCCTGGTGCCTTAACCACTCGACCAAACTGGCGCTCTCTCTCTATATGTGTGTGTGTGTGTGTGTGTGTGTGTGTGTGTGTGAGACCCAGGGCCATCCATTCAGTTGGAAATTTTGCCCTCAGTCAAATTGCCTACTAGATTCTCAGGAAAACAAAGGCTCCCTCTGAACCCCACTGGGAGCACTGGTCACCTGGGGTGGACTGATCAAATTGACACTACATCCTTGCAAGGGAAAGCAGAGGCAGCACCGGCATACTGAAAAGCAACCATAACATTTTATGACTCGGACTGAGGTTAATGTCCTCAACGTCATATCATGTTGCAAATGGCCTGAGAGAAGAACCAGGGTGTGACAACCCATTGGGGTTTCAATAACTTGGGTCAACCAAGGGGTGGCCAGAAGAAAGTCCTGAGCCATCCCAGGGTCTATGCCACAGGAAGGCAAGTTAAAATCTCAGAGAGCTGTTGTATCTTTCGATTGTATTGCAAATGCAGTTAACTGAGACAAGTAGCCTCTTTAGGAAAACTGATGTATCAGCTAAAAATCCAAATGGTCTCTAGAGTCCAACTTCACCATAGATGGTCCAACATCTGGAATGCAGACCATCAGCCTTACATCTGCTCTAAAACTGTGACTGGTGACAAACTAAAAAGCAAGTAAATATGTGTAAAGTTGGGATTCTGTAAATAACTACAGACTACTACACCGTAGCTTGGATGAAAACTTTACACATCACCTTATTATATCCCCACACACTCTCTCCAATGTAAAGCTTTTGCCTTGGCTGAGCAGGGTTAACTCCTTCCTCCTGGTCCTTATGAGTTGGCTTAGCCACATATAAACAAGTCTTTGGAGAGCAATCCTTACTGTTCTTGAAGTGACATAGAGTCCTCGTCTCCATCCAAAAATTCTTGCACTCATTGGATATGCTGCCTCAGCGTAGCGACACTTTTTGTAAATACAGTTGCATAGCAAACTCGCTGCCGAGTTCCTGGCTAGGTTTCAAGGTCTGTTCTAAGAAATGTTGCTGCTGAGCACTCAAGCTGAGCTCCAGGCAGAGAGATAAAGCAAGGTTGACTGCTTCCCCTGGTCCTGGTCCTGGCAGTTGGATGGCAGCCCTATTTATAACCTGTAGCTGTTGCCCAGATGTCACTTCCCATTTCCTCATCTATGTCATGCATCTTCTTCTTCTTCTGCTCGTCACGTATTCTCTGGGTTGATTCCCCTTTTCTAGGCTGAAGGCCTGAGAGGAGTAAGGTGTGCTAACCTGGCTACCTATGGGCATCAGCATGTTTTCGAAAAGGCCGGAGTGTCACTCAATTAGCCAGCTGTGGAGGCTGTTATGCCAGTCAAACAGCTTGGTGTGGACAACTGGCTAGCTGAAATATCATTGTGGGAGTCTGTAGGGCAGTGGTTCTCAACCTGTGGGTCGGGACCCCATTTGGGGTCGAACGACCATTTCACGGGGGTCGTCAAACAACGCAGTCCGCCATTTTTTTCCCCTTTTCCTTACCTGTGCTACTCTCTTTTATTCTATTGGCTTTTGAAAGCCAATAGAATAGACTCTCTTGAATAGAGTCTAATTCTATTGGCTTTCAAAAGCCAATAGGAATTGTCCAGGCTGCCTCTGCCCTGCTGAGCCCGCCAAAAGTCCCATTCTGCAAACGGTGCTGCACCAGTTGAGTAGTCCTCGACTTACGACCGGTTGAGTAATCCTCGACTTATGACCGGTTGGGGGTCGCGGTATTAAAAAGGTTGAGAACCACTGCTGTAGGGGAAAATCTCTGCTGGTCATTCTGCCTCGCTAAGCAGGCTGTAGGGGAGGGATAGATTAAGTGCTTCTCCCTCAGGTTTCCTGGTAGAGCCAGAACCTCATAACTAATTCTGATATGGAGGGGTGAGCTGAATGTAGCCTTGGAATGGGGTGGCTGTTTCTGCCTGGCAGAGTTAGTCCAATCAGTATTTTCCAAAGTGCAGCTACGCTCCTTTTTTCCTCATAGCACATCTCAGAGATGGGAACACTCACATCTGAGTTATCCAGATCTCGGACGAGGAGAGCCTTGCTATGGAACCCCTTGGCATTTAATAGCAGGGAATACTTGGTGGAAGTGCTGGGTGGAAGATAAGGTATATTGTTGTTATTAGGTGAAATTAGCCCCTGGCAAACAACTCATCTCAAACCAAAAATTGCTGGTTTCCCCCTCAAAGCTCATGAAAGGCAGGAACCATGGGAAATAGTGCAGGTGGTGTGTGATAAAAGTGAAGCTAAACGGAAGAAGGAAAATACATGTATAAAATTGAAATTTGCAGCTGGAGTGATAAGATGTCTAATACAGAGTACATAAAAGGAACTAAAAACAGAACTTTCAGATCTCTTGCTCAAATCTGAAACTTCTGGGAAAATATCACCAAGCCGCTAACACCATAGAATTTCCGGTGTGTGCTTTTCAAAACAACTTTTAGTATCTGATAGTATAAGGAAGGAGGGAGGAGAAAACTGTCCAAAAAGATGATCTCTCTTCCTCTTGCTTGCTTTTGTCAATGTACTGTACATAAAGACCAAACTATTCTTTCCCCTTACAGTGCACAGAAAAGAAGAAACTGTGACCAACTGGCTCTGGGTCTTCTATTGCTAGGACCCCCCCCCCCCAACAACATGGACAGGGTAGCCAATGTGACTGTAAATATCTCACTTGGTGTTTCCCAAGCTCTCTGCCCTACCTGAATCTACAACAATAAATAAAATGGGAAACTGTCATCTAGTGACAATTGAAGGGCCAAAGCAAAGTCCAATAACGGTTCTTTACATCAAACAGCTCTTATAAACTTTCCTAAAAAATAAAAACAATTGTAGTGATTGTAGAGTGACAAAGAGGGATGGTGGGTAGCATTAAGAGAAATCGGTACTGTACTTTATAATCAGTGTTTATTTCTAAAGTAAACTTCTATGGCTCCCTCTTCTTACCATAAGCTGAGTTGCCCCCAAAATAATGAAAAAACATAAAGCCACAGCAACTTCCAGTGAGTGCCCCAAAGGCAACACTCAAACACAAATCAGCATTCCACTTTACAAGGCCCCAGATTCACTCTAGCCCAGCACTTAGGCTTTATATTTGGTTAACAACCAAAACTTAAAGATGCTGACCGCAATCCAAGTTCTCCCATTCCTCAAGTTCTCCAATGGAAGAATTGGATTTGGCAGAGAAACACACTCCAAACAGCCAAAAGATAAAGTTATATAGTCTTTTCACTTTATCCTATGCTTCGAGAACTCATGATTTCCAACTTTCTTATAACGTAGAGCCAAATATCAAAATAACGCCACTCATCCGACCAAGAGCTCACTGCTTGTGCAGCCTTGTGCAACATAACTCATATAAAACTAGACAAAGTTATGTCCCTATGATTTTACAGGCATTTTCCAATCAATAACTCTTGATTGTTTCACCAGTACTAGTGTTAGCCCTAAAGAGCACCAATGGAGGCTGAAACACATTTCTCTCTTTCCAGCAAATGTACTTGTTTAGCAAGAGAATCCGTGGACGGACTGCCATCAGCCCCCCCCCCCCCCCCGAAGTCTGCTGCCCATACATTTGCACAAAGCTAAAAGTAATATCTAAGGTAGGGATTTATAGGCAGTAATACTAAAGAAGCTGCTTTTTCCTCCAGAGGTTGGAAACAGCAGTGAAAGTCTAGCTGAAGTGAAAGTGGGAAGAAGGATCAAATTCTCCTCTTTCCAAACCCTGCATATTTCCCCAATGTGATTGATGATGCTTTCTGGAGAATTAAGCCCTCACTGTCTTCTGTTTAATCTGATCCAATGACATCCAAGTTACAATTAGAGTAGATTTCTCCAACTGGGTAAAAGCCAAGAACACACATTGATAAAAGCAGAAGTCTGCACTCGTGCCACTGACTCCAACCTTCCCCTAAGTGCTGGAATCTAAATTAACACATTAATTACAAATTAATTACAAGCTCATTTGGCACTCTACTTGGTTTAGGAGCTGCTGCTGTGTTGCAGGGTGAATGAAACAAGTTAAAAGTTTCCTTAGATTTAATACAGTTAGAGGCAGAATATTTAGACTGTAATAACTTCTTTAAACTTTTTGTAACTCAGTAATGAATAAACTGACTATATAACAAAGCAGGAATGGCTCCTCTTATCCTATTTTAGACACATTATACAAAGACCCAACTCTTTGGAAAAGGCTCTAATGCTGGGAAAGGTGCAAGAAAAGAGAAGACGATAACCAGCAGCGAGGCAGATGAATTCATTTTAGAGTAGCAATCAGTGCACTGTTGGGAGATTTGAATTAAACAGGTTAGGGATACAGATAGTCCTCAACTTACAGCCACAATTAGGACCAGAATTCTGGGGCTAAGCAAGGTGGTTAAGTGAGTCACACCTAATTTTATGATCTTTTGCCACCGTAAGCAAATCATTGCAATTATTAAGCAAACCATGTGATTGTTAAAGGAATCTGGCTTTCCCGTAGTCTTTGCTTGTCAGAAGCTGGTTGGGAAGATCACAAATAATGATCACATGACCCCAAAACATGCAACTGTTGTAAATACATGTCCATTGCCAAGCATCTGAATTTTGATCATGTGGCCGTGGGGGGGGGGGGCTGCAAAGGTTGTAAATGTGAGGACAGTTCATAAGTCATTTCTTTCCAGCGCTGTTGTAAATTCTAACAGTTGCTAAATGAATGGCTGTAAGTCAAGGACTACTTGTAGATTATCCTAGAGAAAATATATCTGTATGGTTGCTAGGATGACACATAAGTCATCCATTAATCAACAAGACAATAAGTGCAGAGACATCTGTAGTGCAAAAAACTGAGGAAAACTGAAATTAATTTTTCCAGTCTAGACTCCCAGAGATTAAAAGATTCTTGGCCCATCAGACAAACAGGATAATAAAATCAGCATTATCTTAACTGGAAGATGTATGCTGTTGTTATCTTTATTGGCTCAATTCTCACACTGCACTAAACCACAGGGTGGTTTCATTGTTGGTTTTTTAAATCTTAAATACACTTAACTAATGATAGTTTGCAATGTATGAAAATAGTCAATTACAATGTTACACAGGTGCTATTATTCCACTTAGACCTCACTTAGACTGAATGTAACAAAATCTGTATAAGTTCCAGTTCTACTTCAGAAGAATTAATTCTGGAAATCACTAATCTCAAGAACAGCACAGTCTGGGAGCTGGTTCAGCCTGGCTAACAAAAGAATTTCTAGTAAATAGAAACAAGTCTACTTACAGATGTAATACAAGTAAGCTATGCGGATGTCAATTGACATAAACTGGATTACTCTAATAAAGCAAGCAACTATTATTCTAATTGGCATCTGGTCATAGAAAAGTAGAGTATAATTAACACCTTTTCCCCTTTTGATCTTTGTAACTAGTTCATAACATTATAGGGATGTTTGGAAAAATGTGCTGGTAGCAAAAAACGACTGCTGTAATCAGATGCCACAATTAAATTTCATATAATCTAGTCATTAAAACAGAAATTTTGTTTCTTATCTGAGAGACAGCTTTCTTTTAAAAAGTTTTTAAAGCTTCTAAGTAAGAGAGAGACAACAGACTGCAGGCTGTAGTAAGATGCTTACTCTACAAGTACAGTTCTGCCTAAAAGATATCTGCTGGGCTTCATATTTCAGCTTCAAGGACATAAGGAAAAGGAATCCTCATTTGTCTTCCTCACTTTCAGCACAAAAACATGATCTCATTCTTTTGTTTTTACTCAAGGAGATCTTTCTGTCAAATGAACCAGGAATTAAGCAAAGTGAAAGAAAGCACTGGATGGGGAGAAGAAAATTTAATTACAGCTAGGCTACACTCATATGTCAACCCATCCCCCTTTCAATCATAAATGCTCTTTATTTTTTAAATGGCAGCTCTTAAAAACAATTTCAGTGGAAAAAAGACAAAATTGACCTTATATTTCCCCAAATGCTTTGTCAAATCAATTTGGCTCACTGATATCTGCTGGCCCTCAGAGGACTTATACAAGCAATTTAAAAGGCACAGCTAGAGAAAGAAAGTTAATCAGAGGTATAAATTCAAAATCACATGTAAGGGCCAAAAGTACTTAACAGATTATTAGCCAAAGGTATGGACCAGATGCTCGGATGTTTTCAAATGTTCAAAAAGCCCTTTTTACTAGAACTCCAGACTTGTTAACCTGTTAGTCTCACTAAGTATTACTCAGACTTGCAGTCTCACTATTACCATCCTGCCATAAAAATCAAGCAAGATATTTAACAAAACTGATTTCTATCTGTAGGTACAGCTAATAAAAAGGATAATGTTAAATGAGAAACTCTCCTCAGCACTTTGGAACTCACTAATTCCCAATTTTGTTTTAGAGAGGCTCTTAACATTCATAAAGAAATGTATTTGTAAATATAATGAAGACTGTAAAAAGAAACTATTGAAAAGCTCACTCCTTCACGTTACAGAAAAAACTAATCCACCTTTCTCATATGTGTGCATTTGGCAAAAAAAAAAAAAAAGGTGAAATGTTGTTTCGTTACAGCAGCTGAAATGTTGTGACATGTTTTACACATAATCTCCTTTGCTTTTTCCTCTGGACTCATCAGATTGCAGCCCTAACAAACCAGCCAGAAGGGCCTTTCACCTGCTTTGGAGAAAACTGAAGCACAGCAGAGGTTCATCAACCAAGCAGCCCTTCTTGATTCTATCTGGCCCGCAAAGATAGATGGGGTGGCAGTGAGGTAGCCTATGAAGGAGTGCCCTAATGGGTATCTTGACCTTGAAAAAAGGATTCAAGATGCTTAAGAAAGGATCTGGTGGAACATTCAACAGATTTTCAAGAGAAAGATAAAGTTTACCCCACAATTATTTTTACTGGGTGTTATTACAGATTGTGATGCTAAAGAAATTAATTTGATGTTGAATCTGATAACAGCTGCAAGGTTATTAGTAGGGCAATATTGGAAGAAGGGTTGCTTGTTTACTATAGAAGAATGGACACTTAAAGTGTCAAATTTAGCAGAAATGGCTAAGAATTCTGCTTACTTAAAGGATCACTCACAAGAAAGATACATTTCGGTGTGGAGAAGATGGATAAATTATATTCAGAATAAATATGGGACTAAACATTTCATTTATCCTATGAGTCAATTTTAGAGTATTATTATGATATTATTATTTTTAGTATTAGTATTGTTTAACAATTTGGAGATTGTATTGTTCAATAATTAGGATATCAACTTGTTTGTTTTATTATGTTTATTTTCAATTTGTTTATATTTATGTTAAAGAGGAGTTAAAGCACATTATGGACTTGGTTATTTATATAGTTGGTTAATGTTAGTTAGATTATGATTATTATATTTGTAACCCTGTACTCAGCTCTGGGAAGTGGGGGAGGAAGAGGGGGGTTTTGGGTGGGTTCATTTTGGTTTATATTGTAATTTTTATAAAACTTTTTAATAAAAAAAAATTCTTAAGAAAGGATTAAAATGTGTCAGGATAAATGGGAGGCTTGTACACATGTTCCAGAAACAGAAGATACAGGATCTGGGGCAGCTCTTAAGAACTGGGTTACCTTATTATTCTGGCACAGACCCAGGTAGTTTTACCAGTTTGTCCACTCACTACTTGATGCTGTTGCTGAATGCTTTACATCAATGTTCTCATTAAGAACATGGGTTGGCTTATAACACTGAATCATGGGCAGAAGAAACGGACGTCCCAGATCCCATTAGGTATGCTTTTTATAGCTGGAATCTCCAAACGTGGCAACTTTAAGACTTGTGGACTTCCAACTCCCAGAATTCCCCAGCCAGTATAGCTGGCTGAGGAATTCTGGGAGTTAAAGTCCACAAGTTTTAAGTTGCCAAATTTGAAGACCCTTGCTTTATTAAAACATTAAAAAACATTATTTTAATGTTTAAATTTAGTTTACTGTTTGAAATTCTAATGTTATTTCAATTGAGATGTTATTGTTAGAAGCTGTAAAGAGCATCGTGAGGTGATAGGAATATCAGTGGAAAACATAGTATATTAGTGCTTAATTTTTAGAAGTTATATTGATTCTGGTTTCAGTTTTTTTTTTCTGAACTTCCAGGGTTTATTCTGAAAATGAGCTGGACCACACTGGAAAGAGTTTGCCTATGAGAAAATTTAAGATGCAAAGTTTCTGACCCACAAGATGATTGTACTCTGCAAAGTTCTAAATAAACACTTTGCCTTTCAACTTGACTGAAATAAAATGCAAAGCATGCATTTGGTAAGATAATAAACTGCACCACACCCAGATTTCTGGATAGCTCAAAATGATATTTTGAAGGAGCAAAGGATCAACAGCTGGAAGTCACGCAAAAACTAGAATTAATTATTGCTGAAAGTGTAGATTTTCAGTTGCAGTATTTAAGTGCTAAATTTTGAGATGTCTTTAGAAAGTTGATGATCTCGATAAATTTACCTACAGTCCAAAAGTTAGTACCAGGTGGAATAGCAGCTTTAGTTTCAGCTTCACATTACACAGTACAAGTGATATAACAGAGGACATCCTCCTGGGCACATTCCCAAAGCCCAGATGGAGCCAAATCCACTGAGAATGTTTCTGGGTAAATTACTAGATGTGCATTTTTATGCTGAAACTTGTCAAATAAATTTTGTAAATAATCAATTTTATCTAGGGTGCAAATTCCTAACTAATGATATTGTTTCACAGATCCAATATTTCACAGATCTTGCACTGTAGTGTGGGGGAAAATGCATGCGCAGCAAACTGCCATGCTTTCCCCCCCACAAACCTCATAACCTTTTGATACCCTTTGTCCTAATGAAGCAGCCAGAAGGTCATCCCCTTTTGACTTAATGCCTTATCTACCTAAATAGATAATATGCTTAAGTTACTTCCTATCTCTTCCTGCCTTTGTTAGTTCCTTCTCCTGTTTGCTCTTTACCTGATCTTTGACCATGTAATGTGTTACTAGAAAATAGTTGCTTACATGAAGACATTTTCCAATGAAGAAACCTTTGTCAACATTTAATGGTAAAGCCTATGTACAGTATGTAACAAGTATATAAGAAGCAATAAACTCAGAGTTTGTCAAGCTATGTCCTGCAGCTTAACCTCTGCTTAAGACATGCCTGTGTCTTTTTCTTAGCGTCTTACACCGTAGAACTGGCACTCAGTGTTAGCTATCCTGGGACTGCAGAGCTGACGAGGTAGCTGGGCTTTTATGACGTTATTTTCCAGATATTTTCATTTTTCAAATATATACCTTGCCTTGTTATGTGAGCCAAAATATGAAGCATATCTAATGCAGGTAGTTCTTGACTACCTTGTTTAGTGACTGTTCAAAGTTACTACAGCACAGAAAAATGTGACTTATGAACATTTTTCATAGTTACCTTTGCAGCATCTCCATAATCATGTGATCAAAATTCAGATGCTTGGCAACTGGTTCATATTTATGATCTTTGTTATATCTTAGGGTCATGTTATCACTTTTTATGAACTTATGACAAGCAAAGTCAATGGGAAGCCAGATTCACTTAACAACCAAGTTATTAACTTATTTGCTGTGGAGATTCACTTAACAACTGTGGCAAGAAAAGTCGTAAAATGGAGCAAAACTCAACAAATTTCTCACTTAACAACAAATGTTAGGGTTAATTGTGGTCGTAAGTCGAGGACTACCTGTACTGCTATCCCTGTTGTACTAAAGTATCTAGTTCAGCATCAGGATAAAAAAAGAATGTGTTTGGCTTAAAAGGTAATGTTCATTCTGGTCACATCAAAATGTATTACTTCTTTCTCTCAAAGATGGTCCCAACAGGTCATGGGTTGTCTAGTCAGATACAAAAATAATTCCCCTTTAAACCCACATCACACATTTGTTCAAACGTATGACAATTTGAAATGTGTGTTTCAAGAAGCTGATAAAACTGCTTGATTCTCAAATGATTCTGGTAGATGTAATGTTCCAATTACATGTTACTCTGAAGCTCCAGGGATCAGAGGCCACGGTGATTTATGGAGCCAAGCCAGGTTTAGCTGTTCATCATCCACACTCAGAAGCTCACCATCTGTTCCACATAAATGATGAAACAATGCTAGAATCTCCAACTGAGAAAAACATTGCCATCTGTAGATTGCCAGACATTAATAGGAAAATCTTAGGAGTCACTAGACATTTTAAAACTAATCTCCAGGACAGTTTTACATTCAAATACCTGTGATGTAACAATACACAGAGAGCATATCTTTAGAAAAAAGCACAATATGAAAGTTTGAATGTCACATGACATTCTGGAGAAGAAAACAGGAAAACCATAACACAATAGTTACACCACAGAACAGTTTCTCACACTTCTAGAAGGTAAGTCAGAAATGCAGCCAGTATCATGTGTGAATTTTAAAGTAAAGATAGAGGCAGAAACTGTTCCCAAAAGATGGAGGTGTTGCAAGATCTTTGATCTTTCCAGCTATCCAACAAGGTTCCTAATTACTCCCTTATGGAACATGGAGAGTTCTACAAAGCAAGACAATTGAATATATGTGATATATCTCTTTACGAACAATGGTCAAATGAGAATGCTTCTGATCCAACAATCTCAGTTTTCTCTCAATCTTTCTCTTTCTTCAGGTGACACAGAAGTTGTGTCCTCTTCTAGTTCTGCCTCCAGTTTGAAAAATGGGGGGGGGGGGGAAATCTGCTCAAACAGGCACTCATCAATGTTGAGATCAGGATGCCTGTTCAGAGTGGACAAGTCAAATTTAAAAGCACAGATACACAACCTCTGAAATTTCGGTAAACTGTAATGACTAAAACTGAATCATCAGTATGTTGTCCTCACAGAAAGAGCAGCTACTTTTCTATGCCTTATAATTTAAAACAAACATTCTTTAAATAGCACAATAGGCTGTGCGTTATTACACTGTTCTTCCCAGCAGATTGAGGAATCACCAAATAATAGCTGCAGAAACCAAGATACACCATCCTACGTATTCTAGGATTATCTAGAAAATCCAGTAATAACCACATCTAAATTCTGTAAGTTTTTAGATGCTTGAATATACGCCTTATCTTGTTTGGTATGACTCCCTTCCAAATGACTGACATATAGGATTTAGCTTTCAATTATATAAATACTCCTGACTAACTGGGTCAGTTTTCACAAAGAGAGGAATAGCTAACTGTTGATATTGTTCTCTAAATTTCTTCAGACACTGGTTTATTCCTCTCTCAGGGAAGCTGCTTTACAGAAGATGCCCAAGTTTTACTGCCCCCGAAACTATGAGTAGGTGTCCCCCATGAATTTGAAATCCTCAAATATATTAGGCATCTACATATTTAAATCATTAATTTAATTATTTTTTTAAAATATACATATATTTTTCCTTGCCCCTGAGACCCGGTTCTGTGTACTAAATTAACTGTACTAAATGGTGCCACTGAATACCAAATCGTGATCCTCAGACAAAAACTTGTGCACATTATGGACCAAGCAATCCAAAACCTGTTATCTACACCCAGACATATGAAAAACCTAGCGGGCACGGCCTGTGCCATTCACATTTTTACCTCAAAAATTGTATGTTGGCTTGCTGTGAGGTGCAAGCAAGACAGTGAATCTGTCTTTTGTTATCCAAGAAATACAGTTTTATAGGCTTTAAAACAAATATTTGAATTATGTTCCTAGATTATACAAGTTGCTTCTCAAGAATACATTTTATTATAGTCATAATGCACTACTGCTCAATGAACACTTTGTGTTAAGAAATGAAAGCTGGTGTATGACATTTGGCAATAAATATGGATGTGGGTAGTTTCACTTTATTATCCATCAGTGACTTTGACTAAGAGTCCAAATTACCCCTTTGTTTACTAAACATGCACTTGCCTATTAACCTATTAAAGGAATGCAGCAAATGCAGCAAGACAGGAAGCCAGTTTTGCTTCTTTGCTCTCACTTTTACAGTTATCACGTGGCTTGAATATATGTCTTATCTTGCTTGGTACGACTCCTCCTATCACCACTAATCTACTCTGTATGACAAATAAATTTATTACTTTTGTGGCAGGTTTTACTGTTCTGCTTCAAGAAAAAAAATAGTCTTAAATCTGTGCAAAAGATGGAATAGTGAGCCTTCCCATTTGTAATTCTTTCAGAAGCGAACATATAAGGAGTAACTACTGAAAATAGGAATGTAGATAGTATGTAATTTGCTTCTGACTCAATCTGATATATATTTTTAGTATATCTGCTCTTTAACAGCTAATGGGTATGGAAATTGATTCTAGATTCTGATAAGAGAATGGTCTTGCCTCCAGAAGCCCCTCTGGTCTTTTGATGAAGATAAAACAGGCTGGAGGGAAAACAAGCTCTGTTTGAGTGTTACAGTTCAAACTGGCCAGAATCATTAGCTATATTTTCTTACTGGTTTAAAAAGTGGCTGAGTTCCTGTGGTTTGAACCATAAACTGTGAAATCACAAATAGATGGGATTTATGCTACACTACAATAAAATTGAAATCTGTTTATCCCTAAACCAGGTAATTACAATTAAAATTATTCTGTGAACCCAGTCTTTGATAGTTTGCAAAGCAACAAATCAAAACCTATTTACATACAGTCACAAACCACTATAGCATTCCCATCTATAAAAAAAAAGCCAAGCTGCAGCATGCTGATCAAAGAGGATAAACTGAGAACTCCTGTAATCTGGATTACTGTGGATTTTTATCTGAATCACTGGGTATCTACATATGTATATCTCAAGTACTCTGTAGCTACTAAAGCAAATGTGTTTGTATGTGGGGGGGGGGGTATTTCCCCAAGGCAAACAAACAAGCAATTCTACAAGTGTCTGAATATTCAGTATTTCAAATCTTAGACCAGGGGTAGGCAACCCAAAACACTCAAAGAGCCACTTGGACCCGTTTCCCACCAAAAACAAAACACTGGGAGCCGCAAAACCCTTTTGATATCTAAAATGAAGATAACACTGCATATATCCTTTTTTACCTTTATTACAGGTGTGTGTATGTGTATGTGTGTGTGTGTATGTGTATACACACAGAGACACACACACATATACACATTAAAAATAAAAGTAAAAATATGACTCTTGGGAATATCCATACTATTAAAACAATGATCACCAAGAGAATGCTTTAAGAGAATAAAATTACATACACACACAGGTAAAAAAAGGATATATGCAGTGTTATCTTCATTTTAGATGTCAAAAGGGTCTCTCTCTCCCTCCCTCTCTATCTGCCCTTGGTCTGCCACTCCTCTTCCCCCACTCTCTCTCTCTCCCTCTCTCTCTCTCTCTCTTTCTCCCCCCCTCCTATCTGCTGCTCACCTGGCAAGCTTCAAGCTGTTGTCCAACAACCTCCGGGGTAGGCAACCTCATCTCTTTTATGACTCATGGACTTCAACTCCCAGAATTCCTGAGTCAGCCTAGCTGGGCTAGCTAGCTCTCTCCTGCCCTTCCTGCTTCCTGCTTCCTTCAGAGACGCAGCAAAGGGAGGAGCTCCACCCAGAAAGCTTTTCAGCTCCTCGGAGAACACTGTGAGTGCACTCTTTTACACTTTTACACACACACACACACACACCCAGACACACACACACACACACACAGAGAGAGAGAGAGAGAGAGAGAGAGAGAGAGAGAGAGAGAGAGAGAGAGAGAGAGAGAAGCAGGGAAGTGCAATTGCCTCTCTCTGTCTCTGTCTCTCTCTGCAAAGGCAGAGAGGCTGGGAGCCACAGGGGAAGGCTCAAAGAGCCGCATGCGGCTCCGGAGCCGCAGGTTGCTGACCTGTGTCTTAGACTATAAAGCTAACAAAATTGCCTTGGATTGTTGTTCTCAAACTATTTCATAGTGATTAAAAAGAGTTTCCTCTAGTTGAGCTCAACTCTGCTGATAACCTGATCATATCCTTGTTGTTTTTCTGAACTGAAAAAAAAAAAAAACACAACAGAATAATCCAAACTCTGTTAGCTGAACTTTGTAGAGGAAGGCGGGATAAAGATAATAGACATTTCAAACCCGTTTTACTAGTTTTAATATTATAATATCAGGCAATTGACTTACCAACAGCATCGATATGACCTGTAGGATTTTTCTGCTCCTATGGGTACACCTGTCCTAGCACATTATGAAACTCTCAAATCATAAGTAGTGGAATAAACTGGCTCCTTCACTGCTGATTAGCAAAACTTGATTTCAATTACACAGTGCTCCTTATCTCTGTTATCCTCTCAGTGGTACAAGGTAGCATTCTCCCTTCCAAGGGAGAAAAGGTGAAGTGCTGTATGACTTCATGTTTCTTATTTATGCTTACAGATAAGACTGCATTTGGAACTAAGAATCTGAACATTGTGCCTTTTAGCATTCCACCTCAGCTTCCAGGGGAACTCAATGGCAATGAAGAGGCTGGTTTGCATATAGATTTTGACTTAGTCTTTTGATGATATAATATTAGATTATATAACAAGTTTTATATAAAACTTGTGCTCATCCAGATATTACGGGACCATCCTAACTCAATCTACTAAGAACAAAACATGAAGAAATGCAAACTCTCTACCACTGGATTTTGAAACAATCTAACTTCCTCCTTCCCAGCCTATTAATGTTTTAGCAGCAGAAGTGCTCAAAATCATATCGGGTCTCTTCTCCAATTATCCTTCATGTTTATTTTATGACTCCATTACAATGTTAACTCGTAAATCCCCTTAGACTGGTCTTATGCATTGCATTAAAAAGAATAGCTTTTAATTTCAATGAAGGCATATATACATATTCTGCTCTGGGGAATATTAGGATTATTTAAGGTAACAGTTGGCATTTCAAATTGAGAAGGGAAGAATAGATTGGGGGATGCGTTTGCTTTTCCTTATTTTACTTCAGATTACTACACAGATTGCAATTTTGGCCCAATACAGATAGGAATAATGCCTTAATCAATTTTTTTTTTGGGGGGGGAACAGGGTGTTCTGCCAGACTTGTATGATCATAATGCAGGGATATTATATTGTAATAAAACAAAGGCCTGCACACATACACACAGGGATGTCATGGTTGGCTTTTGAGCATTCTCAAGGGGTCATTAAATTCTCCCCCATAATCCTATTATTGCAACTTCCCACACCGGGGAATAGGTGAATCAGTTTTAAGGTTGTCACCATACTTTTCATTTATTTACTTAGATTTTTATACTGCTTTACAAGTAACTCAAGATGGTAAACATATCTAATACTCTTTCCTCCTGTCTTCCCCACAATCAACAATTCTGTAAGAGGGGCTGGGCTGTGTGTGTGTGTGTGTGTGTGTGTGTGTGTGTGTGTGTGTGAATGACACAAAGTCACCCAGTTTTCATGTCTAAGGCAGAACTAGAACTCACGGTCTCCCAGTTTCTAGCCTGGTGCCTTAACCACTAGACCAGGGGTAGGCAACCTTGGCTCTTTTATGACTCGTGGACTTCAACTCCCAGAATTCCTGAACCAGCATGGGGGAACTTTGGCTCCTTCATGACTCGTGGACTTCAACTCCCAGAATTCCTGTGCCAACATGGGGGAACTATGGCCCCTTCATGACTTGTGGACTTCAACTCCCAGAATTCCTGAGCCAGCATGGGGGAACTATGGCCCCTTCATGACTTGTGGACTTCAACTCCCAGAATTCTTTCCCCTCAGCATGGCTGAGCAAGCATGGTTGGCTCAGGAATTCTGGGAGTTGAAGTCCATGAGTCATAAAAGAGCCAAGGTTGCCTACCCCTGCACTAGACTAAGTGAATTGTCATTCAGAAATAAATTCCATCTTCCCTGCGATTCTGGGCTGGTCCTTTACTCCAGAGAGAAAAATGAGAAGAATCTCTTGTTAATACTACACTGTTCTTTTCTCTAACATTGCAAGTGTAAGCCACATTAGACTACTTTTTTTGTCAGAACGAATATTCTAAAATATTCTAGAGCAATGATAAAAGTTATTCATTGTACATATTAACAATTAAAGAACCAGTTTAGCATTGAAAATACAATAAGGAATTTTGCCAGCGCCAAGTATATGTATGACATACATATACATGTACACAAACATAAGCATATACTACACAGTAGTAAGGAGAAAGAACAGCTCTATCTAATTCATAATAAACATTTACACTGGTTAATTTACCTAATTTGCACTAATTAAATATAGCTCTACACTTCATCTTATTAATCCTATGGAACAAAAAATGCTGCCTTCTACTTGAATTATAGCTATCAGATCTTGGTGTATGGCAATCTCAGCCTAGTGCCTTTGTTATTATATTTGGATATTGATAGAATATTCTTATTTGAAAAGAAACTGAGTTGCACTGTGCTCTGAAAGATTAAATCAAAGCTTATCTTTGTTCCACTGATAGCAGGGAAGGCTGAATGTGGCATGACTGTGACTTGCATTGTCTCAATCTTAATAACGAGTATAGGAAAACATGCATTGATCAAATTTTTCCCCTATTTTTCCCACTACAATAACGCGGTGGGGTGAGCTGGGCTCGAAGTGAACAGTTAATATGAATAGATTAAAGTGTTTATCACAAAAATATGATTTGGTAGCACCTAGATTTTTTATATAAAATTAGGCATTTGCAAGTTGCTGTTATCTCCATGTTACAGTCCAGTAAATGGTGAAAATGGAAGAACTACAGATAGATTTGTGGAAAAATTAGGTAACATGTTTGAATTAGTGAAAACACAATAGAAAGTTATTTGGCCATTTACAGGAACAAGCATGAATGAAAGTGATAACTATCTGTTTAAAGAGAAATCGGTTTCAAATACGGTTTATTCATAATTAAACAAGGAAAGCATGATTTTTTCACTATTTGTAAGGACAGATTGTTAGAATTAGAATAGAGGTCTCCAACCTTTTGGGCACCAGGGACTGATTCCGTGGAGAAAATTTTTTCCGTAGACCAGAGTGTGTGTGGGTTTGTGTGCTGCCTACATCCCACAGATGGGGCTTTGCTTATTTGTGCAGACCAACTGCAGGCATGTTGTGGCCTGGTACCGGTCCACGGACCATGGGTTGGGGACCCCTGAATTAGAGGATGCAAAAAAGTTGAAAAGTCCTTCATTATAGTCAGAAATGACTCTTCAGTGAATGTAAATATGGGAGAAAAATATTAAATAAATGAGAGTAAAAGTAGAAAGACTGTATGAAAAGTAAATACTATTCCCACTTGAGGAAGTAATAATAGATTAATATAACAACAGAATGAATGTTAAGTAGACATATGGAAAGAGGAAGTAAGTTATTTAGAAGAAAGTGAAAAGAATTATGTTACCATACAAGTGTTCATAGTTACTCTAATGAGAAATATGGAAAAGGATACTTAATAGAGTGACAAAATGGAAAAAAAAATGTCTGTAATATATGTAAGTCTAACTGCTGCAAAAATAGGGATGACAGAAAAATGATTTGTATACAGAGAAAATGATATTGGCAATAAGATCAAGGAACAATTTTAAAGAAAATAAAAACAGATCTGGACATGGGGGAAAAGGAATAAGCAACTTTCGAGTTTGTTTGGTCCACCTGAATTTGCTATTGAAAAAAGTAATGGATAGCATAATTTGGAGGAAACAAAATTAATTTAGAGAATAAAGTCACTTGGCAGTGAAATGGGCAGCATAAAATTTAATAAAAGCATTAGTTCCTTCCTGTTCATTTGCTATTCATTCAACTTCTCATTATAGAAAATACAAAATGTCCATATTCTTGCCAAGTGTGTTATTTGCTAAATCTTGGGTTTAACCCACCATGTGCAAAATCCAGACAGAGCTATATTGTGCTGACAAAAAATGTTGAAGGATTTATTAGCAAGATTTATAAGGCCACCCAACTCAGAGTGGGTGTACAGCATGAAAAACAAAAATAACCTCCCCCAACGATATAACAATTAAAATACAATGTATAAATATAAAATACAATAGAGACCCAGGAGCATAATATAAAGAAGGCACAGCTTGAGGATGCTACAGAGCTGATACTTTTTTTGAGACAGCCCCTCTCTGGCAGACTCACAAGGCCAGAGATCAAACAAAAGTCATTGAAACTGTACTAGTGCCAGAACTTTGCTTGGGGGTGGGGTGTGCGCAATGGAACAAATCTTGGCTGCAGTGGGTACCATTGCCTGATACTCCTAGAATACTTGCTATCTTTCCACTCAGTTGTTACAAACTATTTGACGTTTAGTGTTTGATCTCCAAACATGGGTAGGATTGGCTAGAACTAAAAGATTTACTTGCTTTAAGTAACAGCTGGCACCTAGCTGACCTTAGCTAATCTTGAAAAAAAAAAAAAAACCTTAAGCAGGATTGCTCTCGGCTAATACTTTGTTGTCGTTAGTTACGAAGTCGTGTCTGACCCATCACAACCCCATGGACAACGTTCCTCCAGGCCTTCCTATCCTCTACCATCTTCTGGAGTCCACTGAAGCTCAGGCCTACTGCTTCAGTGACTCCATCCAGCCACCTCATTCTCTGTCGTTCCCTTCTTCTATTGCCCTCAATCTTTCCCAGCATTAGGCTCTTCTCCAGTGAGTCCTTCCTTCTCATTAGGTAGCCAAAGTATGTGAGTTTCAACTTAGGATCTGGCCTTCTAAAGAGCAGTCAGGGCTGATCTCCTCTAGGACTGACCGGTTTGATCGCCTTGCAGTCCAGGGGACTTGCAGGAGTCTTCTCCAGCACCATAGTTCAAAGGCCTCAATTCCTTGGTGCTCCGCCTTTCTTAGGATCCAACTTTCACGGCCATACATTGCAACTGGGAAAACCATGGCCGTGACTATACAAACTTTTGTTGGCAGGGTGATGTCTCTGCTTTTTAATATGCTGTCTAGATTTGCCATAGCTTTCCTCCCCAGGAGCAAGCGTCTTTTAATTTCTTGGCTGCAGTCTCAGCCAAGGGACTGGGATGGGAGTAAAGTCCCATTAGCTATCAGCTCAATCATGTTACACTGATTTTTGTAAATTTAATCTCAGTTCATTGAGATTACACTAGTATAGCATGATAGCCTGCCTTGCCTACTATTACAAAACGAAGAGATCAAAGATGATTGAAGAGATCAAAGATGAATCAGCCCTTGAAAAAAATTTACAATACAATGGTGACATTGCTATAAAGGAAGAGCAGCCTGGAGAGCACTTACCATTCTAAATACACCTATTTTAACAATATATTTCCTTTTTTAAAATAATAATTTTGAGGATGAAGGTTCGTTTTCCGAGCTTGTGTGAACAGGCTAGGTAACATCTTCTACTCTGCTATAACGAAACGTTTGGAAACCAACCCACAAGCTCAGAGAACGAACCTTTACCCTCATCCTACACCCAAGCTACAGATATTCATCACTATTGCAAATAATAATTTTATTAACGTTTATAGGCATATAAAAACTAGTAGAAACTACAAAAAAGAAAATAAAAAAGAAAAATAGTGCAAAAAAGGAAAAAATGGTAAAATGCACCAAAGGAAAAGAAAATATATAAATAACTCCCCTTTTGTCACAACTATAAAAAATTTTAACAACTTATCACCTTAACTTAGAATACAACAAAAAAATCTCTTCATCCCATATCTCATCTATAAACTGATCCTTATAAACTCATCATTCAGTCCTAATCAGCAAAAAGTCCATTAAGAGATGCCAGAAATAACAATAAAACTATTTTAATCTTGATCAAATAAAGCCACTTTATATTCCTTCCTTTTATACAATTTAATTCCTTCAAATAATATCCTGGAGCTTGTTTTCTTTTCATTTTTTCTCTGTCCCTTCCTACTAAATCCTTCAGAACTTTAATAGATCTCTTTTGTAAATCCAATATAAAAAAGTCTTTTGGTTTGCAATTTGTACATTCCTTTCAGTTATTAAGACATCAGCTGGTTTTATTTGTATATCCAGGGTAACATTTTTTTCCATGTCAGTCTTGCAGCCTGGCATGTTTTTTTCAGATCAGTCCCAACCCTGTCCGGCAAAACTTGTTCCTCTTCCACAACATCTCTTAAAAGCCGTCTATCTATAATGGTAGATACTTTGAAGATTAACTTCTGGAACCACTGCTCACAAATAATTTAAAATATGTTCCATGTTATTTTGCTCCATTCTTTGTAAATAAGTCAAATTTAAGCGTTCTCCTTAAATCTTTAGTTGCCCCTGGCTCCCTCTAGTGTCCAATGTCAAAATTGTCATTCTATCATGTTTTCTTTAAAGAATGCAAAGCAGCGTTTTTCTACAGGAAAGGATTCCCATAAACAATTTCAAAATCTTTATTTCAAATATATCTGGACCCTAGTCTATTTAAAACTTTCAAAAAAATCAATGTTCCTTTTGCAGCTTATTCCAGAAACATTTTACAATGTCATTATACTTCTTTTTATAATATTTTTTGTGAACTTACCCAATGCATATTATTAGACAGGTCGATTGGAAAATTAATAGTTGAAAAGCAGCTAAAAAGCAATTCCGAAAAGTGATTTAAAAATTAGGTTTGACAGAGGTTTGTGTCCATAAGGCTACGTTGTGGTTGTGAGCTTGATGGAGTCCCTAGACTCTCAGCCGTTCCATTCATGAGCCAACTCAGTTCCTAACAGTTGACTCACAACGAACGGCTATCCGGAGTACAACTGGATGATCTCATGATCTCTCTTTTATCTGGAGAGGTTTCGCTGTCCAGAAAATGCTGTCTAGCTCACAGGCCCCCAACCTTTTGGGCAGCAGGGACCGGTTCTGTGGAGAAAGATTTTTCCATGAACTAGAGGGGGCATGGTTTCGTGTGCTGCCTGTATCCAGCGGATGGGCCTTCACTTGTTTGCGCGGCCCGGTTGCTGGTATGCCGCAGCCTGGTGCCAGTCCACGGACTGGGGGTTGGGGACCCCTGGTGTAGCTGAACTCATTGCAATGCCATCTCCACTTCCTCAGAGACATCTAGTTTACAACGAATCCTCATCATAAGTCCATTACCTTCCTACTTCCGTGAAATACTGAAAATTTTGTATAGATGATTAATAAATGAGCACATACAATTAATACTTAGGCGAGTGATGGCGAACCTTTTAGAGACTGAGTGCCCAAACTGCAACCCAAAACCCACTTATGCATAGTTGGGTGCCAGGTGGGTGTGGCCCATTGGGTGGACGTGGCTGCAGTGGTAACGGCAGACTGGGTGGGACTAAAAAGTTCAATCAATTCCAACTTTGCAACATCTTTTTTTCCCCACGAGAAGTTGAAATTGACTGATTTATTGAACCTTTTTTTTTTTTGCACACGGCGACGGAGGCCTAAAGTGAAAAAGGTTTTATAAAACCCAGCTGAAGGCCTAGGACTGGGGCGACAGCGTGCGTGCCCACAGAGAGGGCTCTGACTGCCGCCTCTGGCACCCGTGCCATAGGTTCGCCACCACTGACTTAGGCTAATATAACATTTTTTTAAAAAAAATAATTAAATATCTAGATTAATAGCCCCTTCTAGAATGAAGTTTCTCATTAATGAGACATAAACAGTCTTTCTACAAAGAGTGCTAAATATATCTAACAGCATACAAATGAAGGAAGAACGTATATGTCTATTTTTGGGTAATCAACATAGGGTATTTTCTTTTCTAGAATACATTATAAAGAGTAAAAAGTGCATCTTATAAAAATTACACAATTTCATTGTTCTGAACACAACTAATGAGAAAAGTAAAATCAAAACCCAGTGAATAATGCAGAGATACCTAAGATTATACTAGACAGCCTTCCTCAGCCAGGTCCTCTTTAAAAATGATGGGACCAAAAATGATCAGATCACTCAGTTAACTGCACATTCAGGATCTGCAGCAATCTGGAGAGCATCAGACTGAGGAAGCTATGTACCCGGCACATTTACTATTTTGTCATTTTTGTCTGACCCTTCTGGGAAATTTTTGGATTATCGTATTAGGGAGCTGTCAAGTGTTAAATCCTATCAGCAAATGTAATTAGCATATATGGAAGACGAAATACAAATCATCACAACCATTTCTCAGCTCTAATCAAACAGTGAAAACAATTTAATCTAAGACAGTCTCCTACAATGTATGAAGTGAATTACCAAGCCCCATGGGGAAAGAAAGCTCTTGCCCCTAGGTATGAAAAACCGTATTATACCAAAACTAGTTTAGCTTCAACACCAAAGCACTATATGCTGTCAAGAAAAATTAATGCTAACTGCATTTCAAATGAAATACTCTAGAGCCAATTTGTGAAAAGGACTCTTGAATTACTGCTAATAAAATTCCAGGAGATATTAAATCACTAAATGCTGTTTAGAAGTGTATTATATTTTTATTTATAATGAACCTTCTCTGAGGTGGTTATATAAGAAGGTTTAATCCTGCTATGAATACCAAGCCAGTGTTGTAAATGTAATCCGTTAAAAATAAACAAGCTATTAAAATTGATTAGATGGATCTTGAGTTATTTGAAGCATTTTTCTTCATTTAGTTGTAGTAGTTTACACCTTTCTGATGCATTATTAAATTATATTGCTCATTTTATGGTTGATCTAAAAGAGTGTTTCTTAAACTTTTTTTCTGAGAACCTCTTCCCACTTTTAAAAAAAATAGAAGTCATCCCCCTGCCCAGATTTTGTTTATACTAGTTATATTTGATATTTACTATATTAACAATTAAAATTGACGTATTGGCTATCACTGCCGCTCCTCATGAATCATTCAGGCAATTTTAATATTATTTTTCCCCATTAGCTGGCAAATAATTTTGATTACACAAACATAAGATGGTCTTGGGGATGGGAGAAGGCAATTAACATAAATGAATATTTACTTTTACTATGAGGTCCAGATATACGCTCTCATTTACTGTATTTTGTGTTACCAAAAAAACATGCCCCAAATTGTTTTATTAACATTTGTTCTAAAAAGCAGGAAATTTGAATCACACCTTATCTGTCTAAATGTTTTCTAGGCATTAGGAAACGAGATGGAGCTGGGAGTTAAAGCAAAAGATAAAACAACATTTAGAAAGAGACAGCCAAGAGGAAATGAGTATATTTTTCCCAGCTGATCCGCCCACCTTTATTCCTAAAAAATGTGCTGCTTCCTAACAAACCACAGCTTTGTTATGCCTTGAAAAGACACAATTCAGGATTTTAAAGTAAATCACCATGATTAATTATCACAGGAATGGGGCTAGAACAGATCTTAATTTCAATTCTGACATTTTTGTGGAAGGGAAAAAAACCAGAACAAAGCCCAGAAATCATAGATGTAGTGCTAACCTCTATGAAAGAAGTGGAAAAATGAAGAGCACCCATTCTGACATTACAGCACTGCAAATCCACTGCACTTTGGAAAAACACCTTGAACAAGCAAAGGGCTCAGCTGGCCACAGCTTGGCAACTTCCTTCTCCTCCCAGAAACCCAGCTGCTCCCAAGTGAACTTTCTGGCAATTATCAGAGTAACCTTTTTCACTCACCTGCCACCTCTAAACAGTACCAGAAAAAAAAAAAAAGTTTGGGTTGAAGCTAAGGGTTTACAGGTAGTCCTCGATTTACGACCACAATTGAGCCCAACATTTCTGTTGCCAAGACAGTTAAGGGAGTTTTGCCTCATTTTACAACCTTTCTTGCCCCAGTTAAGTGAATCACTGCAGTTGTTAATTAGTAAAACGGTGGTTAAGTGACTCTGCATTTCCCCATTGACTTTGCTTGTCAGGTGGTCGCAAAAGGGGATCATACAACACTGCGGGACGCTGCAACTGTCATAAATATGAGTCAGTTGCCAAGCAACGTTGCCCTGGTCATCAGTGTGAAAAATGGTCAGAAGCCACTTTTTTCAGTGCCATGGTAACTTCGAATGGCCATTAAATGAACTGTTGTTAAGTTGAGGACTACTTGCACAGGGGAGCTACAGAAAGAGGCGATCACAAATTACAAATATCCCAGCCAAGAGACCCGAATCCACGTTGGGTCAGCCAGCAGCACTTCCTTGACCTGCACCTCCTGCGACGAGGGACTTTTGCAAAGCAAAGGCAGCTCTTCTTGCTGCGCCGGGCCATGTGGGTTGGGACGAAATGACAATAAAAATTAAAAATTAAAAAAGAGGGAAAAGTCTGCAACGGGCCTCTCAAAACTGGCCTTTGGGGCGTGTGCTGGGCACTTGCGGGGCCGAGCAGCTGCTGGGAGGAGGAAAGCGCGGGAGTCCAAAGCCGCCCCGTCGGCAACCCTCGTGGGGCCCCCTGTGAGGGCCGGGGCCTCCTCAGTGGATGGGGGAGAAAGCTGAAGAAGAGGGGACGGGGCTTTCCTGCCGCTCCTGGAAGGCCGCCCCGCGCCCCGCTCCACCTACCAGCTGCTGCCGGATCCAGCGCAACATCCCCTCGTCCGGCGGGCGGCTCGGTGGCTCCCAGCCGGCGGCGGCGGGCGAACTTCCTTTCCCTCCCGACCCGAGAAGAAACACGCTCTGTCAGAAAGACCGGCGGTGCTGAGAAGAAGGAGGAGGAGGAGGCCGCCGCCCTCTTTCGCAACCGCCGCTCCCCATCCGCGCAGAGGCCGAGCGCTTCCCTTTTACCCGCGACGCGGACGTCCTTCCGCTAGCAGCGACCGTGGCACCCGCAGCGGCCGCCGCCACCACAAGAAACCTCGGAGCGGCCGCCGCCAGCCGCCCGCCATCACGCAGCCAGCCAGACCGACCGCGGCCTGTCACTGAGGGCCGGCCCCCTTACTCCCTCCCCCCCCTTTCCCCCCCCTTCGTGTGTGTGTGCGCGCGCGCGCGCCTGCGAGCCCAGGAAGTGATGGAAGGGCGGGGAAAAGAGAACAAGGGGAGCGGCCAACCGCCAATGGGAAGCGTCGCGGGAAATGGGTGGGAGGAGTCGGGCGAGGCGCGCGCTAGGGGTGGGGCCAGATGTGAGAAACGAGGGAGGGAGGGAGGGAGGGAGGGGGGAAAGGAGAGCGGCACGTGGCAGAGCGGGAGGGTGGGGCAGTCTTTGGAGGAGCGGAGCGGGCTGTACCACTTCGAGTCTGTCTCTTTCGAGAAGCGGCGGGGGGAGGGGAGAGCGGAAGCGGGAGCATCTTTTAGGGAGGGGTGGAACGTACCACTTTTAGGCTGCCTTTATAAGCGGCTCGGTTTCAGCGCTTCTCTTTCCTGCTGGTTGAAAGTGATCGGAGAGCGGGGTCTGCTAATGACGTGCCACCTCCTCCTTCCCCAAGCTGGCGCCCCCAGGACTGCGGAGCTGCAGCGCTCGCAATGATGGGTGAAGAAATCCGAGGAGTTGAAGTCTCACGGGCTGCGTTCATGCAACTTGCTTGAACTCAGCTTCCTGCATTTGCGGAATGTTTTCCAGGGGAGATCGTTTTCTTTCTGGGGGTGTGCGTGTGAGAGAGAAATTTAATATTCCAGATTTTTGCGCTGTCTGGGGAGTTCTGGGAGTTGAAGTATCACACTTCTTAAAATTTGTCAAATTTGAAAAACACGGTTACATCATTAAGACAACTCTAGTGTCTTAACAACAATCTGGAGGCAGGTTGTTCCACTGATTAATTGTTCTGACTGTCAGGAACTAAGGAGAAATTTCTTGACAGTCGGAACAATTAACCAGTGGAATGACTTGCCTCCAGAAGTTGCAAATGCTCCAAACACTAAGTTTTTAAGAAGAGACTGGACAGCCATTTGTCTGAAATGATATAGGGTTGCCTGCCTGAGCAGGGGGTTGGACTAGATGACCTCCAAGGCCCCTTCCAACTTTATTATTAGTATTACTAGTATTAGATCCCTGACATCTGTATATTTCAAATAGTTAAACTAGCTACCTTCTGAAGCAAAGTGCAGATGTTTGTTAAATTAGCTACAGATTTTCTTTTACAGTTTACAAACTTTGAGATAGATTACATAGTTGAACAGACTGGCTGACCAACTTTCCTTTTATCAGCCAGCAA
Organism: Crotalus tigris; assembly: GCF_016545835.1. Lineage (NCBI taxonomy): Eukaryota > Metazoa > Chordata > Lepidosauria > Squamata > Viperidae > Crotalus > Crotalus tigris. The sequence continues at coordinate 848,052 of NW_024100213.1, read as the reverse complement.
TATTATGTGTATTTTTCCAATGAAAATGGTTTTAGTGGCTTAATTTGCAGTTAAAGCCCTTCCCAGACATAACATAAGCTGTACTGTAGCCCAAGTAATTGCCATCTGTATCCAAATGTATGTAAGAAACAGATAATGACATAACTAGCAGTTTTATTCTTAGCTATGAAGAAAGCAGCCTAAGGGGAGGGAAAGTCAATATCAACCACTGTCTATAGCATTCTGTAAATATATACAGGTAGTCCTCTACTTAAAACCATTCATTTAGTGACTGAAATTACAATGGCACTGAAAAATGTGACTTATGGCCATTTTTCACACGACTGTTGCAGTTTCTCATCCCCAATTTGTTATTAACTCTTGTTGTTGTTAATTGCGAAGTCGTGTCCAACTCATTGCAACCCCATGGACAACGTTCCTCCAGGTCTTCCTGTCCTCTACCATCTTCTGGAGTCCATTTAAGTTCACACCTACTGCTTCAGTGACTCCATCCAGCCATCTTATTCTCTGTCGTCCCCTTCTTCTATTGCCCTCAATCTTTCCCAGCATTAGGCTCTTCTCCAGTGACTCCTTCCTTCTCATTAGGTGGCCAAAGTACTTGAGTTTCAACTTCAGGATCTGGCCTTCTAAAGAGCAGTCGGGGTTGATCTCTTCTAGGACTGACCGGTTTGAACGCCTTGAAGTCCAAGGGACTCGCAGGAGTCTTCTCCAGCACCATAGTTCAAAGGCCTCAATTCTTTGGCGCTCAGCCTTTCTTATGGTCCAACTTTCACAGCCATACATTGCAACCGGGAAAACCATGGCCTGGACTATACGCACTTTTGTTGGCAGGGTGATGTCTCTGCTTTTTAGTATGCTGTCTAGATTTGCCATAGCTTTCCTCCCCAGGAGCAAGCGTCTTTTAATTTCTTGGCTGCAGTCCCCATCTGAGGTAATCTTGGAGCCCAGAAAAATAAAATCTGTCACTACCTCCATTTCTTCCCCATCTACTTGCCAGGAATTGAGAGGACTGGATGCCATGATTTTGGTTTTCTTAATGTTGAGTTTCAAGCCAACTTTTGCACTCTCCTTCTTCACCTGCATCAAGAGGCTCTTTAGTTCCTCTTCACTTTCTGCCATTAGAGTGGTATCATCTGCATATCTGAGGTTGTTGATATTTCTCCCGGCAATCTTAATTTTGATTCATCTAGCCCTGCCTTTCTCATGATGTGCTCTGCATATAAGTAAGTTATTAACTCTAGCTTTGTGTAATCCATTTTAGGCTTTAAGGAGCACATTAGCAAACAAAATAGATGGTAGTGACACTCTATGGCTTAGCCTTTAGCCTAGGCTCTAGTTGTTAGCCCTACATCCAAAATGTCTATATTTTTATTATATTTCTATCCCATTTTCTCTTGATGGTCATTTTCCTGAAACAGACTTAATAGAATCTTCTACAGCAGGGATCTTCAAACTTGGCCCTTTTATGCCTTGTGGACTTCAACTCCCAGAATTCCTCAGCCAGAGTGCCTGCCTGAGGAATTCTGGGAGTTGAAGTCCACAAGTCATAAAAGGGCCACTTTTGAAGACCCATGTTCTAGAGCAGGGGTCCCCAACCCGTAGACTGGGACCAGTCCATGGCATGCCAGCAACTGGTCTACACAAATAATTGAAGCCCCATCTGTGGGATGCAGGCAGCATGCAAAACCACACACCCCTCCGGTACATCTTTCTCCACGGAACTGGTCCCTAGTGCCCAAAAGATTGGAAGTCGCTGATCTAGAGTCGTCCAACCATTTTGGAGCCAAAAGAACAATAAGAACGAGAGCCTTTTTATAATCAAACAATGGCTAGGTGATATTACAAAGAGCTTCAAAGTGGTGGTGTGCACGGGGGGGGGGAGGGTCTTCCTTCATTTTTTCTTGGCCAAAGCAGCCCTGTGAAGTAGGTTAGCCAGGTCCATGTTGGTGGATACATCATGTCCATTTAATCCACTGAATTGTTTGCTTCCTGGTGCAGAATATAGGAGGGTTGACCTTGTGTCCTACTTTCTTTATTCAGCTGCCATTATGTTCATTAAAAGGCTGGAATAACCAGAGGTCACTCCTTTTAGGACTGTCCATGCTACTCGATTTATTGATTATGTGCTATCAAGTCAGTATCAACTCTTAGTGACTAGATCAGTGTTTCTCAACCTTGACAATTTTAAGGCATGTGGACTTCAACTCCCAGAATTCCACAGCCAGCATTGCTGGCTGTGGAATTCTGGGAGTTGAAGTCCACATGCCTTAAAATTGTCAAGGTTGAGAAACACTGGACTAGATAAATAGATTTTTCTCCAGGAAGATCTATCTCCAGCCTGACCCTTCAGATTTTCCAAAGGTGCCTCTATCATTGATGTAGTTGAATCCATCCACCTTGTTGCCAGTGGTCCTTTTTTTCTTTCCATATTTGCTGTATTGTGGATTTCTCAATCCATAATGTGTCCAAAATAATGATAATTTGAGACTGGCCCTTTCTGCTGCACGCAAGAACTTTGGATGATTTAACCCAATTTGTTCAATATGATCAAACATTCATTCATCTAATATGGATCATCCAATGTGATCCAATTTTTGAAGTATCTAGGTATTCTCAGGAATCTTCTCCAATAGCAAAGTTGAAAAGCATCACTACTCCTTCTATCCTGCTTCTTCAGAGCCCACCATGCTAAATAATTAACTGAAGTGTTGTATCCAGTAGCTCTGATGGTTCTGTGCCTTTTGATATAAATATATGGATAAATCGTATGTGGACTTTAATTCCCATAATTCCCCAGCTAGCGTGTCTTAAAGCCAGTCCATGAATCTTAAAGTTGCCAAGATTGCAAACTCTAATATAAACTGTTTCCTGTGAGGTTTTTTTTTTTTTTTGCTTGCCTTTTATTCTGTTTGCCAATTACAGTAACTGTTTCTGATCTTTGCTGAAGTTTAACAAATAAACATCCAGGTATATTTTTGCTAGTTGAACTGAGTATGTGGGTACATGCTCTAATCTGAAAATATAGATTGACTCAGAGTATGCTCCACATGCCCTAAATTGGAAATCCCCCAGAATAGTTTTCTAATTCAGCAAGGAAACTCTTTGTGCTGTAGGTACTGCATAAGCCTGACATAACACTGGCTCACTTATATCTAAACACATGCTACAGAAAACCTGTGATTGCATGATCAGTCGGGAGTGAAAAACATTTACTCAAGGGATATCAACTGATATTATGGCATCCGTGTTCCCAGATGTCCAATTACTGCGCAATAGCATCATTTACAGTACGGAGAAAAATAACCATCTGATTTCCTGTCACAAGGCTTTGCATTTACACTGCAGCAACCAAACTGCCAAAGAAAACACAACTCTCTTGCTGTGCTTCCTGGTCTCCTGTTTTTCCTCTCTATCAAAAACTTCATATCAAAGGATCAAAGCTGTGCAAGTAAGATATGGATCATAGTGAAGCATTTCCATTTCCAGGCGGATTTCCAAATTTCACGAACTATGAGTTTTATAAAGGTGAATATGTCAGGATAGAGAAATAGGTATACCTGTAGTCAAATATTTATAAAGTAGATAGACTCAGTTACAGTGATGATGTGTGCAGTGCTAGAAGACCTGAAGGACAAACGGGGGGGGGGGGGGAGGGCAGATTGTCATGGAGAAATCTAGTTGCTAAAAGTTGACTCTTGGCAATAAAGATTAATTGGATATGCCAAATTTTGGTAGAATACCATACTTTCAAAATGTACAATAACGTTTTTCAAAGTTGGCTTGAGAATTCTGGGAGTTGAAGTCCACACATCTTATATCTGAAAAACACTGAGTTACACACTAAGTCGTGTCTGGTTCTGCAAGAAATTGCAGCAATATATTTATTGATATTTTTTTCCTTTTACAACCCTAGTTTAATCCCTTTTATTCAGGGTGGAGTCAGGGCAATTGAATGGAGCTGTGTGTTTACTGGCCAGATGCCCTTCCTGATGCCTACACAGAGTTCACAGCAGATATTTCCTCTTTGCATCCTGACAGAGAAACATCTGCAGCTGCCTAGGATTGAACTCTCAACTTTCCAAGTGGGAGGTAATAGTCTTCCCCTCTAGGCAATATTGCATCTATATCAATTCATTGAGAAAATGAATTTTTCTTTTAAATATCTTAGCATGTTGCATCATCCAAAACGTCACAATTTTAATACAGTTCATCTGACCTCTAGCATGTCCAATGAGCAAAGAAATGGCACTTTGTCAACAAGGTTAGGGTTTACCATGTTGGATTAAATCAGAGAAAATATTTATCATGGAAAATATTTATCTGAGCCACTCTCAGTTGATTCCTGTTGCATGCAGCAACTGATATTGTCCTATTTTCAAACTGAATCCTAATGTTTTAAATCAGTGGTTCTCAACCTTTTTAATGCCGTGACCCCCAACTGGTCGTAAGTCGAGGACTACTCAACTGGTGCAGCACCATTTGCAGAATGGGACTTTTGGCGGGCTCAGCAGGGCAGAGACAGCCTGGACAATTCCTATTGGCTTTTGAAAGCCACTAGAATTAGACTCTATTCAAGAGAGTCTATTCTATTGGCTTTCAAAAGCCAATAGAATAAAAGGGAGTAGCACAGCTAAGGAAAAGGGGGGAAAAAATGGCAGACTGCGTTGTTTGGCGACCCCCGTGAAATGGTCGTTCGACCCCAAATGGGATCCCGACCCACAGGTTGAGAACCACTGTTTTAGATTGTTTTGCAAGCAACATTTGTCTAGAGGGACTGTTTTCTTTTTAAATACTTCACTTTCTATTCATTGCTTTGTTTCCAATAAGAGCGAGAGCTCTGGGCCATAATCTAATGATAATAAGGCTTGTGATGGGAAATTAGCTATTGATTTCTCATTCACTGGTCCTTCTGCTGAATAATTCAGTGTTTTGGGAATTAGCAAGCCTTAAAATAATTATCTATGTCTTAAAACATTTTTCTTTGGATTGAGAGATCCAATTACTTTCTTCTTCAAATATCACACCCAACCATACTTTCCTTAACATGAGTACACTGCAGTTGGGTACATATTTTGGATTGCACAGGGTCACACAGCAATGAGGAACATGAGCCAAATATGGAAAAGCAAGGGAATCAGCCTGGACCTTAAAAAAGCAAGGGAGGAAGAAAATCAACTCATTTGAACTATGATGCTGGAGAAGGCTCCTGTGTATTCTTTGGACACCAACAATTAATTATTGGAGCACATAACACCAGACATGTCACTCGAAGGAAAAAAAACCCACAAAACTGTCTCGCTTATTTTGGTCATGATATACAAGAGAATTCATTGGAGAAAGCAATTGTTTGGAAATAATAGCGGTAAAAGGAAACCAGACCATCAAGGAACACGGTGGCTAGACACCATCAAAGCTGACACCAGCCAGAGCATAGAACAACTCAAAAATGTAGTGCAAGACCAGAAGATGAGACAAGACCTGGCCCATCCAATCGCCAAGAATCAGACACAACTGAATAGATATCATCATCATCACCATCGTGTACTACATATTAAACAATAAACCATGGTTTACAAGCAACAGTATCTGAGTATACTCAACCGCTAAGGCAAAAATAAAACAACAATGTGTTTATGTTTGGTAAAAAAGATGTTGAGACTCTAGAAAGAGTACAGAGAAGAGCAACAAAGATGATCAGGGGACTGGAGGCTAAAACATATAAGGAACAGTTGCTGGAATTGGATATGTCTAGTTTAACGAAGAGAAGGACGAGGAGGACATGATAGCAGTGTTCCAATATCTCAGGGACTGCCATAAAGAAGAGGGAGAGAAGCTATTCTCCAAGGCGCCTGAAGGCAGGACAAGAAGCAATGGACAGAAACTAACCAAGGAGAGAAACAACCTAGAACTAAGGAGAAACTTCCTGACAGAACAATTAACCAGTGGAACAACCTGCCTCCAGAGGTGGCGAATGCTCCAACACTGGAAGTTTTTAAGAAGAGACTGGACGGCCATTTGTCTGAAATGGTATAGGATTTTCTGCCTGAGCAGGGGGTTGGACCAGATGACCTCCAAGGTCCCTTCCAACTTTATTATTATTATTATTATTATTATTGTTGTTGTTGTTGTTGTTGCTGCTGCTGCTGCTGCTGCTACTGCTACTGCTACTTTTTTTCAGTGCCATTGTAACTTCAAATGGTCACTAAATGAACGATTGTAAGTCGAGGACTCTGTGTATAAGGGAAATAGTTTTCCTTTCCAATTGAGTACAAAATACACTGCTAATAGAAGGGCAAACCACCTGCAAAAAAAAAACAATAGTTACTTTATGATCTGGTGATAGCTTAGTGCATCATTTAATTAAAAAGTGGAATCTCACCATCTTGTGCTATTAACCTCTTATTAATTTATTTGAATACCTCAGGTTGCTGCAAACTGGCTTTTAATTTCAACCAATATCAGTCTTATATAGGTCTTCATATGCTCTCTCGAAGGAGAATAACTCAGATTAATGACACCCCAATGTTGACAGAGTCTGTAACTGTGTAGTGTTATTAAATTAAAAAAAAATCCTCTTGCTATCACAGCAATCTGTCAGATACTTCAAGGAATTTGGGAAAATGATGACCTTTTCATCTCCAACATCTGGGATTCATTGCTCAGCTGTCTTTCTGCATTGAGGTTCAAATTTTCAGCAAAAAACCCCCAAACCCTTCTTTGTGTAGAAAATCACAGAGTTTGACAGATTTCACCAAAGGCTACATTAAAAATTCTCTGGCATCTTCTGCTCTGTGCTGTTCTCCATAAGAAAGCTACAAGGCAGACAAGAATTAAGTTTTTTTGCACTGTCAAAAGTCATAAATTGCATTTCTGGCAGTCAAACTAGACGGAAGAAGAACAAATGTGCAAAATATTTGAACTTTGGAAAAAGCCATTTCAAGTGTGATGGAAATGGCCAGACTTTGGAAAATAAGTCATTCTAAGCGTTCCAGAAATTGTTTCCCCGTTTTCAAGTCTGACCACTCCTGGAACCCAAGGTCAGAAGAATATTTTTCCAAGGTTGGGATAGGCCCTTTTCAGGTTTGGAACATTCCATTCATCTCTGCCCATCATCCTGTTCACTTACAGGAAAGGAACTTGGTGGTGCAGTGGTTAGAATGCAGTATTGCAGGAAAACTCTGCCCACTACCGCAAGTTTGGCCCTGACTGCCTGAAGGTTGACTGAGTCTTCTATCCTTCTGAGGTCGGTAAAATGAGGACCCAGATTGTTAGGGGCAATATGCTGACTCTGTAAACTAGGGGTCCTCAACCTTGGCAACTTTAAGACTTGTGGATTTCAACTCCCAGAATTCCTCAGCCAGCTTTGCTGAAGTCCGCAAGTCTTAAGTTGCCAAGGTTGAGGACCTCTGCTGTAAACCACTTAGGGTTGTAAAGCAGGGGTGTCAAACTGCCGGCCTGCTGGCCGGTTTCATCATACCGGAGTCGCGCCCACCCCATTGCCGGCAATGGTGAAAAAGCTCCGATATGTTGTGCAATGTCACGTGACGTCGCGAGTTTGACATGTCTGCTGTAAAGCATTATGAAGTGGTACATAAGTCTAAGTGCTATTGCTATTTAAGTGCCCCAAGGAGTAAAAAAAAATGTAAGCCAAAGTAATTAAAGGCATGAGATAATAAAAGGAAGTGTAGCTAAATTTTTCCTTTGCCAGCAGTATACTTCTCCAGGTCTTTGTGTCTGCTTAGCCTTAAAAAGTCCACATTTCCATTATGTCCATAGATCTTCTTATGCTTTGCTTATAGATGTTCAATGATAGAATATTTTGCCTGTCCTTTGAGACAAGACCCTTGAAAGGGTTCTGGAACAAAGGCAAATTGTTTAGTCTAACTGTTGCTTTTTTGCTTTTTGTAATCAGCTTTTGCACTAGAGAAATTTCATGCAAGTGTAGGAAACATGTACATGGATATGATATACTGAAAGAAGGAATAAGGGAGTGTACAGGAATGATTGATGTCTTTCTTATGATGAAATGGCTCTGTTGTCTGATTTATTATAAAGCAATGCTACCAACTTTCTAAGGTGTGGCACTTCTGGACATAACTCTGCCAGCGTTCCAGATTGTTGGCCACCCAGCTGCTTAATTTGATCAAATAAAATGCTGCTTGATCAAGAAGTCTCCGCTTGGGTTTTCTGATTAGATTGATATGATATCTCAAGTTCACGTAAGGAACTGGGACCTTACACTCTGATCACATCTCAATCTCATGTGTATTAAAAATGACAGATGGGGGTGATTTTAAAGAATGATCTTGCAAAAGGGACTGAAGTTTCTATGTGATTGGACTTCCTTTCCTTCTATGTTAGGGGATCAATATATTTTTTTCCTTCCCAGCATCAGTACCAGTGCAAATGATGAAAGATTAGAGTCTCATGCGGTGGGTATTTAATGCAAATAGCCTATGTCTAAGTTCATCTATCTATTTGTCAGCCCTTTGAAGTAGACCAGATCAATATACTACAGCAGTGGTTCTCAACTTTTCTAATGCTGTGACCCCATAATACAGTTCCCCATGTTGTGGTGACCCCCAACCACTTATACATCACCGGGTGACAGGGGCGTGGCCAAAGGGGGAAAAAATGGCGGACAGCCTTGTTTGGCGACCCCCGTGAAATGGTCGTTCGACCCCAAATGGGGTCCCGACCCACAGGTTGAGAACCACTGCACTACAGGAAGACCTAAACTATACTTTATTGAGATAGCCCATAACAGATTTTTACACATTGTGTAAAATCATATTGTACTTCTTTTTCCCTCTTAGGCCCCAGTGAGCTGGCAAACGTTATCTCGAATCTTTTAATACTATTGCCCTACCCAGGACTGTGCAATATTATGCAATTTTGGATTTGCATAATATTTTAGGCAATCATGTCTATTTTGTGTAATTTGTTGTATTGCACCAACAACTTGGATCACAGGAGGAAGGGTAAATTATAGTCCCATCTTAAATGAAATTCCTAAGGCAGTTATTAGAAATATTAAATATGTTTACACATATTAAAACATATTTAAGCTTCAGGGAAATCAGAAGATCCAGGCAGTTCAAAAGGATATAAAGATTGCAAACTTATGGTAAGCTCTCTACAAGAATCTGAACTACTAACGGTCCAAGCAAATTAGCGGTAGATAGGAATTCAAAGTGGGTTGGACTTAGATGGCTTGTGGGTGCACATGGACTCATGGCTGATGACGAATTTGACTCCTCCCTCGGGCTCATCCTGACCTTCTCCTACACTTAGATTTTTATTGAAGTCTACCCCAGAGAGTTTGCACTTTCCTGAAGAGAATCAGCACAGATAACGGCAAATAACATATAAATTCTGAATATTCTGAGTACAGTAATTGCTTCAATGATCTTCTATTAATGTCCATACTGAAACTTTCAAAAAACGAGTTTACTTTAGTCAAGCTCAGCTTTTATGTGTGTTTTTTGGCAACAAAATGGAAGTGTTTGTCCATATCTTCCTTTGTAGGTTATTTTTCACTGTTACTGAGCCTAGCTCAGTGATGGCAAACCTATGGCACGGGTGCCAGAGGTGGCACTCAGAGCCCTCTCTGTGGGCACGTGTGCCGTCGCTCCAGTCCTAGGCCTTCAGCTGGGTTTTATAAAACCTTTTCGCTTTAGGCCTCCACTACCGTGTGCAAAAAAAAAACAAAAAACAGGTTCAATCAATCAGTCAATTTCAACTTCTCACAGGGAAAAAAAAAGATCTTGCAAAGTTGGAATTGATTGAACTTTTTAGTCCCACCCAGTCTGCTGTTACCACCACAGCCACGCCCACCCAATGGGCCACGCCCACCCAACGGGCCAAACCCACTCAGCACCTGATGATGCATAAGTAGGTTTTGAATTGCAGTTTAGGCACTTGGTCTCTAAAAGATTCACCATCACTGGCCTAGCTTATAGTGCTGGGATATCCTCAGGTACTAACTAGATCTAACTCTGTTTCATTTGCCAACTGCCAGCCACAGCTGCTAATGCTACTTTACCTGCTATGATCTCCTGCAGATCAAATGCAGTTGTGTCTGTCTCATCAAGATCTTCCAATTGCTTTTCTCTGATTGCCTTATTCCATCTTATTCATGGAATGAATCCAAGCAGCTGGTGTCGTAATCACGGAATCTTATTCAATAAGCCATTTCTTTTTTAAAAAATATATCAAGAATGTTGTGCATTAAGCAAATGACCAAATGTCTCGGCTGTTCTAAATTAATGGCCACGGTCATAATGGGTACATACTTCATTGCAGCCTCACCAAGAGTTGTGATGATATATTAATCTTGGTTGCAATTCAGTCCCCAACTAAACTCTTTTCTTCTCTGTGGGATAGTACCATAGCAAAATAAAATGGCTTTTGACAATCTTAAGACTCACAGCTGTCATCTACAGGAGAATGAAAAGCTATTCCTTATGAAATCAGGCTATTATGCAATCTGATTCAGTGTGTCTGAGTTGTTCTGGTTTCTTGCAGGCTTTGATCCCATAACACATTTCATTTGGTAACAAACCCCCATTCTGAAGCATCAGTGAGTCAAATGGGCTGTGTTTCCATTGTTCTCTAAACTAGGGTTTCTCAATCTTGAAATGTGCAATTTCAGTACTCAGAAATCCCCAACCAGCATGCTGGGAATCGAAGTCCACACATCTTGAGGGTGTCAGGCTTGAGATAACCCTGCTCCAAACCGTAAGTAATCTAACCTAGATTACCAGCAACCAAGCATATGTATCATGAAATGGAAGCACTTCTTTCCATCCCGGATCTGGTTAAATGTGTGGCGGAAATGTAACCAGGCTTGTTAAGCCCCTTTGTGTTTCAGTATAAAATGATTGGAATAAATGTAATATTGCATCCATGGAACGGGCTGAGAAATCAGATGCACTTGGTTGCATCTGAAGCTGTGAAGGAACTCAGGCAAGCATCACAGCTTGATCCCATGTCAAGCATTGGAGGAAGGAAGACCCAAGAAAGGGTGAGCTGATGCATTGCTACCCACTTTTATTAGACCAACGGTTCTCAACCTGTGGGTTGCGACCCCATTTGGGGTCGAATGACCATTTCACGGGAGTCGCCAAACAACGCGATCCGCCATTTTCTTGTCAGCTGGCGCCACCGCGCATGTGCGCCACACATGTGCGCCATGCACGGGGCGCGCCGCACATGTGCGCCACACACGGGGATGCCGCTGTGCATGCGTGCCACGCATGGGGCCACTGCCGCGGCATGTGCGCTGCACATGGGGCGCCGCCGCGCATGGGCGCCGCGCATGGGGGCGCTGCCGCGCATGGGCGCTGCACCGCGCATGCGCGGTGCATCCTTATGACGGGGTCACCACAAAAAAAAGGTTGAGAACCACTGTATTAGACCCTCTCCTGACTAACTTAGTTCTGAATGAAGAGACAAAACAAAATAGGATTTCTTTTTTTTTTTCTGGATCTGCATATTCCCATACACAAGTAGTTCTCGACTTACAACCACAACTGAGTCCAAAATTTCCGATACTAAACAAGGCAATTGTTAAGTGAGTTTTGCCCCATTTTATGACCTTTCCTACCCCAGTAGTTGAGTGATTCACTGCAGTTGTTAAATTGGTAACCTGGTTGTTAATCTGGCTTCCCCATTTACTTTGCTTGTCAGAAGGTTGCAAATGCTGATGACATAATCTTGGGACACTGCAATCGTCATAAATATGGGTCAGTTGCCAAGCATTTTAATTTTGACCATGTGACCCCCATGTGGGATGCTGCAACTGTCATAAGTGCGGAAAACTGGCCATAAATCACTTTTTTTCAGTGCAATTGTAATTTTGAATGATCATAAGGTCACCAACTGTCCTCCTTTAGGGAGGACAGTCCTCCTTTTGTAAGTTCTGTCCTCCCTCAAAAAGTGTCCTCCTTCATGTCCTCCTTTTCGATATTTGGAGACTAATCTGCAGGGCATTTTTTTTCCCTCATAGAATGCTCAGAACGCCGTTCCGGCACCTTTTTTTGATGTTTTTTTTTTCAACTTTTGCTTGAGCTGTGCTACTCCCCCTATTGGCTTTCGAAAGCCAATAGGAATTGCTGCTGAGCGCAGCCGGCAAACTTTGCACATGCAAGTTGTCTGTATTATTGTTGCAATGAATAAAATGTTTCTTTTATTTACGATATTTTTTTCTTCAGTTTATTTGTGTCCTCCTTTTCACTGTAAAAAAGTTGGTCACCTTAATGATCATTAAATAAGTGGTTGTAAATCAAGAACTATCTGTATCTCCATTTTTCTCACAAACCCCTCCTGTCTCAGCCTAGAGAGCCCTTTGTTAATGAACTGGCAGACCATCCTTGAACTCACCCCTATAATATTTGTGCACACTTTTAAAAAAGAAAGAAAAAGTTAGTTATTATAAAAGGGAATGCCTGGTTCCTTTTTCTGTTGTTTGTTTTCCAGTGCTTCAGATTCAGTATTAACTCCTTCCAGTTCCTTGGACTAGCCCCTGTAGCTTTTCTGGCAAGGTTTTCAGAAGTGGTTTGCCACTGCCTTTTCCCCAGGGCTGAGAAAAAGGGACTGGCTCACTTTAACCAACAATGTGAACAAACAGTGACCTTTCTTAAAATTTTACAAAAGTTTACAACAAAACAACCCCAACCCCCCCACCCCCTCCCACACTTCCCAGAGCTGGATACAGGGTTACAAATATGACAATCATAATCTAAATAACATTAACCAACTATATAAAAACCAAATCCATAATACACTTTAATTCCCTTTTAACATAAAACCGGTTAGTATTTCTTGAATGGGTGCAATTGCAGAGCTTTCTGTTAGAGCAGCTAATCGCTGTCAGATCATCCAGGTTAGGAGACTTTTCCTAATTAAGGGGAAGTGTACCCGTGTTGATTATAATAACTTACACCAATAAATACAGGTAGTCCTCGCCTTGCAACAGTTTGTTTAGTGGCCGAAGTTACAACGGCCTTGAAAAAAGGGATCCCCTTTTGCAAACTGTTGACAAGCAAAGTCAATGGGAAAGTCAGATTCACTTAAGAACTAACTTAACAACTTCAGCGATGCGCTTAACAAATGTGGCAAGAAAAGTTGTAAATTGCTTGCCCTTGCCTTCTGCTTTGTAGAGCTGAGAGAGAGGACAGGTGACTAGCTGGCATCGTGCCTAAGGATGGAGTAGAATAGAATAACAGAGCTGGAAGAGACCTTGGAGGTCTTCTAGTCCACCCCCCTGCTCAGGCAGGAAATTCTATACCATTTCAGACAAATGGCTGTCCAGTCTCTTCTTCAAGACTTTCAGTGTTGGAGCATTCACAACTTCTGGAGGCAGGTTGTTCCACTGATTAATTGTTCTCACTGTCAGGAAATTCCTCCTTCGTTCTAGGTTGTTTCGCTCCTTGGTTAGTTTCCATCCGTTGCTTCTTGTCCTGCCTTCTGGCGCTTTGCACAACTCTTGGTCTTCTGCTTCCTAGCCCGATGCCTTAACCTCTGTACCCAGCTGATTCCTTGCTAGAATCGAAACAATTATTGTATTCTATTGTATGTCACAAATGAACTTCTGGAGGGGTGATGAATGAGAATGAAGTTTTACAATATTCGCAAATATTATCCTGGGCTGGAGATACAATTCAGGTAGTCCTCAACTTACAACACTCAGTAGAGTGACCGCTCGAAGTTACAATGGCACTGAAAAAAGTGACTTCACTGTTTTTCACACTTTCGACCGATGCAACATCCCCACGGTCACAGGATCAAGATTCAGACATTTGGCCACCGACTCACATTTATGACGATTGCAGTGTCCCGGGGTCACGTGACAAGCAAAGTCAATGGGAAAGCCAGATTTATTGAACAGCTATGTTACTAACTTAAGAACTGCAGGGAGCCACTTAACAGCTGGTGTAAAATGGGGCAAAACTCACTCAACCACTGTCTTGCTTAGCAACATAAATTGTGGTTGTGAGTTGAGAACCACCTGTAGTCACCACTACCCAAGTGACCATGTCTCATGAAAATCGAATTGGCTTTTTTTTCTGAAATCAAATTGCAGTCAAATGTTATTTAATTGCCCGAGCGATGCTAACCTTAATCTTTCTCCGGATATTTCTCCCTCTCGTCCTGCTGCCAGTTCTGGAACTAAAAAGCTGCCTTGCATTTCTCAATGGTTTGGGGCATTTGCATTTTTCAGTTTGATTTGTTTCCTGGGGCAAGGGTGATAGATTGTGGAAGCAGAAGGACACAGTCCATTCTGCATTAATAAATGCCAAGACACTTGTGTATGTGCGCATGCACACAGTATACACATAAATTATACTGAATGCCAATAGCTATGGCCTGTCATTTTGCAAAGTACACTGTAATTTGTAGGCTAAAAGGCAATCTTTATCATGGATATCCAATTTTTTTCTAGCTGAGGAGTCACCCTTGGTTTTCAGCTCTGGTCTATATTCCCAAAAGGAGTTGGAGGGCTGGGACCAAAACTCGAGTTTTGTTTTATTTCATTTATATTGAATGAAAAACTAATTCAGTTAATGTGTATAACATTTTGGAAGTGTTTTCAAAAGGTGCTTTGGAGAGGGTGGTAGCAGGAAATATACCTCTGAATCTTTAAAGCACCAGTGTCTCTTTCTGGGATTATGGAGTTGCCTGTTCTGGCTGTCACATCATCCTGAGAATAGATACAGCTGTTTTAAAAAGTTGAAGAGGGCAGCTATGTTTGCCCTCCAATGTACTCTGAATCACGTTCTCGGAACTGGATCTAAAGCACTGTGCAGCCCTATCTCATAGAACTAATATTGTTCTGTTGTGTCTCATGAGCAAATGAGAATTTGTTAACAATTTCTTTGGGGTCTGGGAACTACAACCACGCTTTTCACATGTTGGGGTCTCTGCTGGCACACATCTTTAGGTTACAAAGACTTTAGAAACAGTTGAACAGCCATTGCAGGAATTGGTATGTCTGGTCTAATGAAAAGAAGCACTAGGGGTGACATGATAGCAGTCTTCCAATATCTCAGGGGCTGCCACAAAGAAGAGGGGGTCAATTTATTTTCCAAAGTGCCTGAAGGCAGGACAAGAAGCAACGGATGGAAACTAAGCAAGGAGAGAAGCAACCTAGAACTAAGGAGAAACTTCCTGACAGTGAGAATGATCTATCAGTGGAATGACTTGCCTCCAGAAGTTGTGGTTGCTCCAAAACTGGAGGTTTTTAAGAAGAGATTGGACAGTGTTTTGTCTGGAATGGTATAGGGTCTCTTGCTGAAGCTGGATTAGAAGACCTCTAAGGTCCCTTCCAATTCTGTTATTCTGTTTAGAAAGGCTGCTGGGTCTTGTGAATGATTTCCCCCATTTTAGGCAAGATCCTTCACCCTATAGTCAACTGGAGATTACCCTGTGATTGCTTTACCCAGAACATCTTATTTTATGTCCTAGCCTTTCCTAAATAACTCTCCAAGCTTCTTGGCTTTGGCTATTTTGTCCTGAAGAGGAATCTGTTCTGTAAAGAGCTAACCATTTCCCTGTCGTCAGGGAAATAGCCATATTTCCAAAACTGTCCACCAGCATGCCTTTAGGTCTGCCTCTTTCCAATGGTTTCCCTAGGGTCCCAGATTCTCGAGAACCAATTAGCAGAAGGTATTTTAGCTTTTCCCCAAGGGGAAAATGCAACATGAGCTGATAGTTCTTTGAGGTATGAAGAATTTTGTATGTCCCACAAAGACAAGGAGGTCAAACTATTTTCCAAAGCACCAAAAGGCAACACAAGAAATAATGGTTGGAAACTAACCCAGGAGAGAAGCAACATAGAACTAAGCACAACGGTGACAGCAATCAACCAATGGGACAGCTTGCCTTCAGAAGTTATGGGTGCTCCATCACTGAAGGCTTTCAAAAAGAGACTGGACAACCATTTGTCTGAAATAGTATGGGGTCTCCTGGTCAAGGGGGTTAGATTAGGAGATATTTGAGGTCCCTTCCAACTCTATTATTCTATGTTCTATGAGGTCATCTTTGGCCATTGAACGGTATTGTCTCCAGTAGGATTGGGATGCGTTTTTCAACCTCCTTTTTGTGATGGGGAATACTGAATCCCAAAGCAAGACTAAGGGGACATTCAGACTGTGAGTTGCCCACCCCACTTTTCTATTCACCCTCCTCTTATCTTGTGATTTTTGTCTATCAAGCAACAGATCCTCTTGCTTAACAGAAACTATTCCTATTTTGGAACTTGTCCAAGGAGATGTAAAACTACATCTTGCCAGGACTGCTGAATAACCTTAATTTTCCCACAGGGAAAACAGTAATGGCTCTGAAATCTTTCCAGAGTTTTAACTGAAGGTGACAACTGCAGTGCTTAGAAAGTGTCTTCATTGGACGCCAGTGGACAAGAGCATCAGAATTTGTCATGGAAAAGAAAAACTGACCTTCTATGGGCTTACTGGAGAACAGCTGGCCATTAAAGTTCAGAGATGCAAGATACCATTATAGCACAAAATTGCTGCTAAGCTGTTAATCAGGACAAGATTCATGGGCTTCCACAATTCTTTTCCTGGAACATCTGCAGTGGTTACCTTTCATCTACTAGGCATAATTTAGATGTTGGAGTTGACTGCTGAAGCCCTCAACAACTTAGAGCATAACAATCTGAGGAATTGTCTCACCTGCTCTGAACAACCCAGTTATTTAGATCAAAAACTTCCCTTTAGGATCTCCCCATTGATACAAGCTCAGCTGTCTTCTGGACAAGACAAAGCCTTCTCCTGTATCCCAGTTTAGGGAACAATGTCATCCTTAGAAATTTCAGCCCTCTCTTTTCCAAAATTTAAGGAAATGGTAACAATATGCCTTTCCCCCCAAGCTTTTAGTTTTGAACAGATTTTAAATAGATTGTTTTGAGCGTCACATTTTCTACTTTGGGTTTATTTTTTTAGTTGCAGTCAGTAGGCTTGAGTGCTAATATAAGCAGAAAGGGGAAGTATGAATTTGCAAAATAAAGAAATAGCAACTGGACATACAATAGGGAAAAACAGCTAGGTAGCTAGATAATAATGGAGTGCTTATTGGTCAAATGTTATGGCTTTAATTTGTAAAATGGTCTTTGTATGTGACAGAGAAGGGGGAGAGACGTTAAGGAAGCAGAAAAGGGAAGTATTATAAATCAAGAATATTTATTGCAGACTTTGTTGCAGGAAAAAAAAGGCCTTATTTGCAGAGCTAATTCTGGGCTGGACCTAATATCGGGGCGAATGGGGATTAGACCTTGGATATTCCACTCTGGGCTCTTTATACCTCTGGAGCTGTCCTGGAAAAAGGCAAAGAAAAAAGTTGTGATGCAGACTTCATCAGGGTGGCACAATGACAATTGCTCTTGCAATAAAGGATCACATTACATTGAATAAATTCTCCTCCAAAATATTGATGTATGATTGCAGATGGAGCACCAAGGGGAATTTAAAGATTAAATGCCATTTTCTCCAGCTATAATGCAATGTTTGTGCAAATGGGAAAACCACAGCTGCCAGTTGGAAAAGGAGTTGAATTCTTTCCAAACTCACATTAGGCTGTGTTTACAGCATCAAAAGAGAAAAGAACGCTGAATTTCAGACTCATCCTTTTCGTCCAAAAGAACAAGTAGCTTGAAAAAAAAATATTAAAACCTGTTTCAAAACATTGATCATAGTAGGACAATGCTTTTTTTAAATACAGAGTCATTAGATACAAGATGGGTAGCAAATAAATTTCTAAATAAATAAATAAGTAAATGTTTTAACTCAAAGAATGACCACCTTTCTGAATTGCAAATCAGTAGAAGAAGAACAATGGGAAAATATGGAGGAAATAAGATAAGAGTTTTTCAGATATTTGGGACTTGAGAAGTGGGACGCTTGTTTATGAAAACTAAAATGTCACCAATGGTTGGTTTTTCAACTACAAATCTTTGAAGCTCCTGCACAGATGTTTCCTATTTCAGTGTAATTCCTCCTTCTTTGATTTTGGGTGTAACGTGAGATCTGCCAAAATGCATAGTTACATTTAATGAATTGTCTGGCCTCAAATGTTCCGATTGCTATAAATTTTACAGTGAGAATGTCTGTATATGTTAATAGCTAAGCTCTAAACATCAATATTCTTTCTATCCAGCCTTTTCAAAGTCCAACTTCAGCTTTCATAGAGCGTCACAGAGAAAAACATGGCAAATATGGTTCTTATTTACGTACGACGAGAAAAGTCACAGCAGCTAGATATTTTTTTCATTGATTCTACCAAATGTTAGCCTGCAACATATTTTGGATGCCATAATATATAAAAGATGTTGAGACTCTAGAAAGAGTGCTGAGAAAAGCAACAAAGATGATTAGGCGACTGGAGGCTAAAACATATGAAGAACGGTTGCAGGAATTGGGTATGTCTAGTTTAATGAAGAGAAAGACTGGTAGCAGTGTTCCAATATCTTAAGGGCTGCCACAAAGAAGGGGGTAGTGTCAACCTATTCTCCAAAGCACCAGAGGACAGGACAAGAAGCAATGGACAGAAACTAATCAAGGAGGGAACCAACCTAGAAATAAGGAGAAATTTCCTGACAGAACAATTAATAAGTGGAATGACTTGCCTCCAGAAATTGTGGGTGCTCCAACACTGGAAGTTTTTAAGAAAAGGTTGGACAGCCATTTGTCTGAAATGGTAAAGGGTTTCCTGCTTGAGCAGAAGATTAGACTAGAAGACCTCCACGGTCCCTTCCACCTATGTTACCCTCTTATTCTGTTACATTTCTTGGCTTCTGCTTGTCCTAACCAAGAGGATCTTAGAAGTTTTTGAAATGGAAGACAGACTCATAAAATTATTTTACATAGGTTATCCTTTGGGTATCCAAAATCTAAATGTAGTTCTGTCCTGCAGATCATTTTCTGTTGGTGCTTTGCAAACATTCTGTATTCTTTCACCATTCAATTTAAGGTAAATGAACAGGCTTCTGAATAACATTTTGCTAACATTTTCAGAGAATGTGGCACAGAGTCTTTATGCTAAATGGTGTGTCCTTCCAATTGTGTACTCAGGAGTTTCCAACATCAATGAAGTCTGAAGCAAAGACATTATAAAAGTGCTTCTCCTGTCGGGCTATGGTCCCTCAGGAAGAGGGGTCATCATCTATGGAGGGGGCAGAAAAAAAAACTCATGGGATCTGACTGGGGAAAAGAATTCTTACGAATGAAGGCGAACTATAAATCTAGACAGCACACTAAAAAGCAGAAACATCACCCTGCCAACAAAAGTGCGTATAGTCCAGGCCATGGTTTCCCCAGTTGCAATGTATGGCTGTGAAAGTTGGACCATAAGAAAGGCTGAGTGCCAAAGAATGGAGGCCTTTGAACTATGGTGCTGGAGAAGACTTCTGCGAGTCCCTTGGACTGCAAGGCATTCAAACCGGTCAGTCCTAGAAGAGATCAACCCTGACTGCTCTTTAGAAAGCCAGATGTTGAAGTTGAAACTCAAATACTTTGGCCACCTAATGAGAAGGAAGGACTCACTGGAGAAGGGCCTAATGCTGGGAAAGATTGAGGGCAATAGAAGGGGATGACAGAGAATGAGATGGCTGGATGGAGTCACTGAAGCAGTAGGCGTGAACTTAAATGGACTCCAGAAGATGGTAGAGGACAGGAAGACCTGGAGGAACGTTGTCAATGGGGTCGCGATGGGTCGGACACGACTTCACAATTAACAACAACAACAATCCAATCTGGATCGGCCGCCGGGACCAGAGGTGTTTGTCTTCTGAGCTTTCCGACTCATTCTGGAGCCCGTCTTCTGGGAACTTCTCTCTAGCAGAGTGTGTGCTGTTCTGTGTGTGCTATTTATAGTGCCTGTTGTATGTGGCTTTTCAGATGTTGATTGGGGTGTGTTGATGGCTGGCTTTTAAGTCATTAGCTGTTGTTTGTTGTGTTGCCCAGCCCCTGCATGGACTGTCCCTATGACTATGTAGGACAGATGGGGAGGAAGCTAACCACCAGACTGCAAGAACAGAAGTGAGTGGTCATTGGTAGCCTCACACTGCAATGAACAAGGACACACTTTAAATTTTGCAGCTACTAAGATTGTTGGATAAGCAGGTACAAAAACAGCCAGGGACGTGATTGAAGCCTGGGAAACGGGCCTCTTGTCAGTGAACAGGAGTGCTGATTTACCACCAGCCTATCAAGTACTTAGAAAGCAAAGGCTGGGCAGCACAAGTAAATGGCAGCTAATGACTTAAAAGCCAACCATCAACACACCCCAAATAATATCTAAAAAGCCACATACAACAGGCACCATACAAATACCACACACAGAATAGCACACACTCTGCTAGATAGAAGTTCCCGGAAGTTGGGCTCCGGCACAACTTCAAAAGCTCGGAAGACAAAAATTCTGGTCCTGGTGATCAATCCAGATTGGATCCTATAAAAGAATCCTCACTGCTTTTCTACTGCTATAATGATCTGAAGAAATGTTACATACTTGGAGAATTAAGTAGAAAAACAGAAAAGTCTTTGGCAGGTATCAGCCCTTCAAGGAAAATCGGGTCAAGAAACAGACATGACAGTTCTCAGGAATGCTCTTTATTGGAGCAGAGTAGAATAACAGAAACTTAAAAGCTTGTCCAAGTTTCTCTCTGCTCCAAAAATTCAAGGTGGGGTTATTTTGATTTTTTTCTCTCTCTCTTTTCTCGTTTTCAGAACTAGGGTAATTTTTTCCCCTCAAAATGTCCTTTTATCAGCTCATTCCTTCCTGCCTTCCCCGTTCTCAAGGTCACCTCCATGTTGCTTCACAGCAAGTGAAGCCAAATTCTAGGAAACTGAAGGACAGAACTTGGCACAGTATTCCTCTAAAACAAAAACAAAAATTAAAAAAAAAACCCCAGTACAGGTAGTCTTCGACTTACAACAGTTCATTTAGTGACTGTTTGAAGTTACAGCGGCACTGAAAAAAGTAACATGGCCATTTTTCACACTTATGACCATTGCAGCATCCCCGTGGGCAGGTGAACCAAAAAGAGCCGAGGTGGCGCAGCAGTTAGGGTGCAGTACTGCAGGCCACTTTAGCTGACTGTGTTCAGCAGGTCAGCGGTTCAAATCTCACCGGCTCAAGGTTGACTCAGCCTTCCATCCTTCCGGGGTAGGTAAAATGAGGACCCAGATTGTTGGGGGCAATGTAAATATATATATACATTGCTTACTGGTGTACACCGCTTAGAGAGTGCTTGCACTTAAAGCGGTATATAAATCTCATAAATAAATAAATAAATAAATAAATTCGGACACGTGGCAACTGATTCATATTTATGACAGTTGCAGTGTCCTGGAGTCATGTGATCCCCTTTGGCGACCTTCTGCCAAGCTAAGTCCATGGGGAAGCCGGATTCACTTATCACCCATATTACTAACTTAACAAATGCAGTGATTCACTTAATAACTGTGCAAGAAAAGTTGTAAAATGGGGCAAAACCCACTGAACAAATGTTTGACTTAGCAACATAAACTTTGGGCTCAATTGTGGTCGTAACTTGAGAACTACCTGTATTAGAAGGCATATGTCTATTTGTATGTATGTACTGTGGTCACGTGATCAAAATTCAGATGCCTGGCAACTGACTCATATTTATGATGGTTGCAGTGTCCCGGGGTCATGTGATACCTTTTGGCGACCTTCTGGCAAGCAAAGTCAATGGGGAAGCCAGATCCACTTAACAACTGTGTTATTTTTTTTAATAAATTTTTATTTTTTAAAACAATGAAACATAACACACATACACACACAGTGTATACTCCTCCTTTTTTTTAACAGCAATTTCGTAACAGTAATCTTCTATTATTTACATTCTCCCCCTTATTCTTCTTTAGATATATTTGTCCTTGTTGTCCCGTTGTTTCTTGTTTGCATTTTTTTTCCTTCATACTATACTTCCTACTAAAAATAATACATATTATTACTATACATTATTATACACACATTTTCCATTTTTGACCTTTCCACATTTATTCTGATTTATTATTTCTAGTCTCCAACCAGTCATAGCACTTATTCCATATTAGATAGTACTCTGTGTCTTCCTTTTCTTTTATCTCTTTTGTTAATTTGTCCATCTCAGCACAGTCCAGGATTTTTCTTATCACTTCTTCCTTTGATGGTATATTCTCACTTTTCCAGAACTATGCGTATACTATTCTTGCTGCCGTTGTTATATGTAGAATTAAGTACTGTATTTCTTTACTATATTTTCTGTTTAAAATACTGGTTCTCTCTGGTTTCCAGTCTACGGGTTGGTCTATTACAGTGGTTCTCAACCTGTGGGTCGGGACCCCATTTGGGGTCAAACGACCATTTCACGGGGGTCGCCAAACAACGCAGTCTGCCATTTTTTCCCCTTTTCCTTAGCTCTGCTACTCTCTTTTATTCTATTGGCTTTTGAAAGCCAATAGAATAGACTCTCTTGAATAGACTACCGGTTGAGTAGTCCTCAACTTACAACCAGTTGGGGGTCGCGGCATTAAAAAGGTTGAGAACCACTGTTCTAGATCTCTATTTCTAAGAATCTTTCAATAACAAATGATGGATTCAGGAGGTGACAAGGGGAAATCAGATGCTTGAGAGCTACTTATTCCTAATTCCTACTCGTCTATGGAGATTCTCAGTCATCCAAGTCATGGTTGTCCCAAGGTGCTTTTTCTCAAAAGGTAACTGGACTTTGTTTTTTTCTTGTAGATGTTTTACTTCTTCTCCAAGAACTGCTTCTTGGAAGAGAAGCGAAACGTCTTCAAGGGAAAAACAAAATCCAGTTGCCTTTTGAGAAAGCACCTTTGGGGCTAATTCCTACTTATTCCTAATCCCTCTTAAGAGTTTATTCTGACTTTGGATCATACTGGCCTGGAATTCTTATAAAATCTAGTATGGCGTATATATCTGAACATCTCAATTTCTTCTCCCTTTGATATCAGAGACACTCAAGGATAACTCAG
Organism: Crotalus tigris; assembly: GCF_016545835.1. Classification (NCBI taxonomy): domain Eukaryota; kingdom Metazoa; phylum Chordata; class Lepidosauria; order Squamata; family Viperidae; genus Crotalus; species Crotalus tigris. Next base: position 825,028 of record NW_024100213.1, on the reverse strand, counting down.
CCACCTTCACCCATGTGGCCAGCTGTTGATGGGATTAGGTTGAAGACCACAAACCTCTTCTGACAATGAAGAATGTGTTGAGCCTCTGACTTTTGGCAGACGTAGATTTCCTGCAGATGTCAGATAGCTAACATCCAGTGTCCCCAACCTGTGCCCTTCAAAAGTCTGATCATCTGGCACAAAAAGACTTCATCCATCGCCTCTCCAGCCAATCTGTACCACCTCTCATCGTGATGTCACTTTTTTCCCCCTCTGTCTTTTTAATTCTCACTCAAAGTCTTTACCAGGATTTCTGTGCTTTGTGTCATGAATTTATGTGAATGGATATGAGGAATGACATCCCCTTTCCTTTTTTGCGCGTTCCTTTTGAGTAAGTTGTAGCCTTCCGGGCTAATGTATGTCCTCCCACCAAGTTTCAGTGATGTCATGGTCATCATATTTGTTAGGATTTCAAATTCTTCTTGTTTGGTTCTCAGATTCTGTGTGCTGGTGCAGGTATGTTTGATATTCTGTTTGATACCCTGCCTTTGTTCTTCTGCTGTAGTAGTCTGAGCAGTGGTGGGATTCAAATATATGAACAATCAGTTCTCTGTGTGGATGCCGCATCCGGAAGTCTGTTCTGGGCCTGGACAACAAAAAATTAGCTACCGGTTCTGCCAAAGTGGTGAGAACCGGCTGAATCCCACCACTGATTCTGAGGATATCTAAGTTCTTCTTCCATTTCTCCCTCTCTGTGTTACTAACAACAACTGCAGTGATTCACTGAACAACTGTGGCAAGAAATGTCGTAAAATGGGGCAAAACTCACTTAACCACTGACTTGCTTAGCAGCAGAAAATTTGGATTCAATTGTGGTTATAAGTCAAGGACTACGGTAGTTGGGTTCACTTCAGATGAGAGGAAAAAACATTGCATATACCTTACAGATTGTCATAAAGCTTCCTTTGCTCTCCATGCTGCATGAACGTGATTGGTTTTCCCCCTGCATACAAGTAGTCCTCGACTTACAACAGTTCATTTAGTGACCGTTCAAAGTTACAACGGCACCGGAAAAAGTGACTTATGACCATTTTCACACTTAAAACCGTTGCAGCATCCCCATGGTCACGTATTCAAAATTCAGATACTTAGCAACTGACTCATATTTATGACAGTTGTAGTGTCCTGGGGTCACGTGATCCCCATTGCTGACTTTCTGGCAAGCAAAGTCATTGGGGAAAAGCCAGATTTACTTTAATAACCGTAGTGATTTACTTAGCTCCTGTGGCCAGAAAGGTCATAAAAGCGAAAAAAAAATTACTTAACTGTCTTGCTTAACAAACAAAACATTGGGCTACCTGTATTCCTCTGACTGTTTGCTTCCATCTGCTTTCCTATTTGCTGGCTCAATAAATTCATTTTCTGGGGAACTTGTATCCTTGTATATCTTCTGAAGCAGCCTCGCCTAATGCAACAGCAAACAATGCTCCAATCTTACACAATGGACAAACTTACACACACTCAGCAAGCATCTCAGAGCAGTCAGGAGGCAGCAACAGCTATCCAGAGTCCATAGTCTCAACTTTTCTTAGCTCTTCCATTCTCTTTCTTCTCCTCTGACTTGTTCCTCTTCTCTGTCCTTAACTGCCCTCTCTTGTTTGTTTGCTTGCTCAGTCTCCGAGGAGCTGGCTTCCTTATGTGTCTCCCTCAATTAGGACAACATCAAGCAATGCTCCTTTAAGTCTCCTTCACGTCAACCTTCTTGTCCATCTAGTTTTCTAAGGAGACCTATTCTGACTCAGAAATAAAAAAACGCCTTCTTTTAAATCCAGTCAGATAGATAACTCAAAAGAAAAGATCTTATAATAAACAAAAAATATATTTATTAGAAAGATTATTTGCATTCATGCTGTGGTTGATACTCCTGGAAAATACATCCTTTGTCCATTTCTTTAGACTATCTCTTTAGGTAAAAGTATGATGCTCTTCCATGCCATCTTTATTTATTGTGTGACCTTCCATGGCCCATGCTTCTTACAGACAAAGAGATTCCCATGTGGCTTTTGTCCAGGAAGTCTCCCAATGACCCTTTGGAACTCCTCCCACTGACCCATCCACATACCTAGCATTTAACCCAATAACTGCCAGACATTCTAACATGCTGATATCTGCTCTCTAGTTAGGGTTACATAGATGTTCCAGAATAAAACCCGTTTCATGTGGTTGTTCTTTTTCCAATGTAGCCCTTAGCACTGAAATTTCCTTGTGGTTCTTCCCTCAAATAATAACCATGTTTGGATTGATGTCAAATAGTTAAATAGGAATTCAGAGAGAGGCATCTCAGAACTGGATGGATACCACAGAGAAATCCCATTTCTGGCTATTCAACTGTGGTAGACAATCTTAGGGTTCAAGTAGAAATTTGCAGGAATGGGGATTTCTTCAGATATTGTGGTTCCAAGCTGGGTGTCCCTACCTCGTCACATTAATTGATATTTGGTTTTGAGGTAAAAATATCTCCAATAAAATTCAGAATTCATCCAATGGTAAATTGTCAGCAAAGTGAAATTCAGCTTGCAAACTTAATATTTTGCCTAGATTTTCAACATTTCAGAATTTCCTGTCCACCTTGATTGCTTTGATGCTGGCAGGGAAAAATCAAAAGATGCCAGTTGCTAATAGATACCACTACCTCTGTGTATGTATGTATGTATGTGTATGTATGTATGTGTATGTATATGTGTGTGTATAGACACACACACACACATGCTTATTTAGACTCAAGTTTATTTCTTGTCACTTTTTTCTTATACAGTATCTACATAGGAGAGTTTTATAACTTCCTTCCTTCCTTCTTTCCTTCCTTCCTTCCTTCCTTCCTTCCTTCCTTCCTTCCTTCCTTCCTTCCTTCCTTCCTTCCCTCCCTCCCTCCTCCCTCCCTCTCTCCCTCCCTCCCTCTCCCCTCCCCCTTTCTCTTTCTCTCTTTGGCCCACCTGGAAATTTATCCAATTTTATACAAAAATTCTGAAGCACACTCCTTAATTTTCTGTGGCTTTGATGATTTAATGTGAAGTTATAATGTGCATCTGCAGGGAGCTGAGGGCATGGGATAAAACATGTGTCAGGAAGACAAATGCAAGGGTGAAGCTTGTGTCATATATCATTGCACACATTTTTGCCTGGGACTTCTCTCTATCTCGCCAAAGAAAAAAGGTTACACTCAGAAGGAGAGTCCAGACTCTTTTGAGTTTATCTTGAGAAATTTTGTGGTTCTCTTTGCACCTGTATCCACTGGGGATGATGATGTACAACTGCCCAGACCTGGATCATTCTATGGATAGCATAAAATTTATTGCCTTTTCATCTCATGCAGGAAAACTAATAAATTAAAATCAAATCCTTTCAGAGGCCCAAACCATTTGCAGACCTTTATCCATAATTGAGTGAGGGGGAAGAGATGGGGATGGTGGGAGGAAGAAACACACACACACACACACAAACACAAGAACAAGGCAGACATACGTTGGATTTTTTAAAAATTAAATCGAAGTGAACTTGGCCCTTGAGGTCCAAACTTTTTTCCTTCTCTGCTCTCCTAACTCTGATTGCTGTTGGTAACATATGACTCCCAAGAGTTATCTCCATATTTTGGGCCACTGGCATTAATGGAAAATGATAACGTTGTGTTTTTCTTGCGGATGATGTTGTTTGAGCAGCTTCTTCAGATCCCAGCAAATACAGGAAACCCCCTCTCTCCTTATTTACAGACAATAAAGGGGGGGGGGGTTTAAAAGAAAATTCATGTAGCTTCCCTCTGCAGTGGCCTTCCGCTTTGAAATACAGGTAGTCCTTGATTTACAACCATTCATTTACTGACTATTCGAAGTTACAATGGCAATGAAAAAAGTGACTTATGAACGTTTTTCACACTGATGACCGTCGCAGCATCCCCATGAGCATATGATCAAAATTCAGATGATTGGCAACTGGTTCATATTTATGATGGTTGCCGTATCCTGGGGTCATGTGATCACTTTTTGCGACCTTCTGACAAATGGTTGTTCAGTCTTTTCTTAAAAGCCTCCAATGTTGGAGCATTTACCGCTTCTGGAGGAAGGTTGTTCCGCTGATTAATTGTTCTAACTGTCAGGAAATTTCTCCTTAGTTCTAGGTTGCTTCTCACCTTGATTAGTTTCTGTCCGTTGCTTCTTGTCCTGCCTTCAGGGGCTTTGGAGAACAGCTTGACTCCTTCTTCTTTGGGGCAGCCCCTCAGATATTGGAAGACTGCTATCATGTCCCCCCTCGTCCTTCTCTTCATTAAACTAGACATATCCAATTCCAGCAACCGTTCCTTATATGTTTTAGCCTCCAGTCCCCTGATCATCTTTGTTGCTCTTCTCTGTACTCTTTCTAGAGTCTCAACATCTTTTTTACATCGTGGTGACCAAAACTGGATGCAGTATTCCAAGTGTGGCCTTACCAAGGCGTTGTAAAGTGGTATTAACCCTTCATGTGATTTTGATTCTATCCCACTGTTAATGAGTGGCTAATAAATTTTACACATAAATAAATAAATTTATCATAGATGTTGTTTTTATTTTACACTGAACCAAATATGACAACTGATTTACCTTTAAAACAATGGCAAATGGATATTTCTAAATTTGTGTGACAAGGGGAAAAAACCCCTAGAATTAAATATAAATTGCTTCAAGATGCTATGAAAAGAGGAAGATTAGCTCTGCCCAACCTAAAACGATACTTTGAGGTATGTTGTTTGAGTTGGATAAAAGAATAGATAACTTTTTTTAAAAAAAGCAACTAAAAGGCTATTGGAGTTAGAAGGTCGTGAATTGAGATTTGGGTGGTACGGTTATTTATGGTATGAGAAGTCAAAAATTAATGTAGCATTTGAGAATCATTTTGCAAATGTGCCATACTGAGAATTTGGAATAGATATAAAACAAGAGCATTTCCTAAATTGCTTTTACAGGTGTCACCTCAAAAGCTATTTTTAGGAGGGAAAGGATTGTCAAACAACCAGGGATGATATATGCTGATTGGGTGGTTTGTGATGATGCGAAATTCAGACCCAAAATGAGAAGAAAACTGGAAAAGGAAGGTTATACTTGCCACTGGTTTACCTATATGCAATTGTCTGAAAGATTTAAACTGGATAAAAAAACCATTGTTTTTGCAGATCAAGAAATGGAATTTGAAGAACAATAAAGATATTAGAAAAAAGATACAGCATCTGAGGATCAGATCCACTGGGGAAGGAGAAACTATGAATGCAGGTAGTCCTTGATTTGCAACCACAATTGAACCCAAAATTTCTGTTGCCAAGTGAGGTGTTGTTAAGTGACCTTTCCTGCCAAAGTTATTAAGTTATGAACCACTGCAGTTGTTAAGTTAGTAACACGGTTGTTAAGTGAAACTGACTTTGCTTGTTAGAAGGTCTCAAAAAGTGATCACATGACCCCTGGACACTGCCACCATCATAAATATGTCTGTCTAAATTTTGATCATCTGACCGTGGGGATGCTGCAACAGTCATAACTGTGAAAAACTATCATAAGTCAATTTTTTTCAGTGCCATTGTAACTTTGAATGTTCACTAAATGAACGGCTGTAAGTCGAGGATTACCTGTACTATAGCCAACTTCCTCGTCTGATGTCTATATTTACTACTGGCTGGTTGGGGGATTCTGAGTTGAAGTCCACACATCATCAAGCAGCCAGAGTTGAGAAATACTATCCTAACATTTCCAGTCTGCTCTAGACTGCAATACCAGAATGCAGAAAACAGCCCACAGTGACAAGAAAAGTGAATTAATACCACTTTATAATGCCTTGGTAAGGCTACACTTGGAATATTGCATCCAATGTAAAAAAGATGTTGAGACTCTAGAGTGCAGAGAAGAGCAACAAAGATGATCAGAGGACTGGAGGCTAAAACATATAAGGAACAGCTGCTGGAATTGGGTATGTCTAGTTTAATGAAGAGAAGGACGAGAGGGGACATGATAGCAGTCTTCCAATATCTCAGGGGCTGCCACAAAGAAGAGGCAATCAAGCTATTCTGCAAAGCATATGAAGGCAGGACAAGAAGCGAAGGATGGAAACTAATCAAGGAGAGAAGCAACCCAGAACTAAAAATAAATTTCCTGCAAGTTAGAACAATTAATTAGTGGAACAACCTGCCTCCAGAAGTTGTAAATGCTCCAACACTGGAGGTTTTTAAGAAGAGACTGGACAGCCATTTTTCTGAAATGGTATAGGGTTTCCTGCAAGGTCCCTTCCAACATTCTATTCTATTCTATTCTATTCTGTTCTGTTCTGTTCTGTTCTGCTCTGTGCTGCTCTGTGCTGCTCTGTTCTACTCTACTCTACTCTACTCTACTCTACACTCTACTCTACTCTACTCTACTCTACTCTACTCTACTCTACTCTACTCTATTCTATTCTATTCTATTCTATTCTATTCTATTCTATTCTATTCTATTCTATTCTATTCTATTCTATGAGTTTACTGGACAGAAGAAAGTCTCAATGTCCTTTACTGGATTCAAACAGATGAAGCAGTACAGTTTCAGTCTTTCTCACTGAGGACTGGGGAGACTGGCTGTGATATTACTACATAGTGATTCCATTGTACAATGCCACATCTGATTAAGTTACTTTTATCAATGGAGTGTCCCATAATAATCTAGGTCAGGCCGGGCTAAAAATAGAGTAGGCTAGTGGCATTAATTATATTGGATAGGAAGATTGAAGTTAATCCTGCAATCCTTAGACGTCATGAAATGTCCACGGAGAAGATAGGAACCTACAGAAGTAGGCTGGGTAATGTACTGTATACTATTCAGGTTGTCCCCCAAATATGAACATAGTTTGGTCTAGTGGTTAAGGTGCCGACCAGAAACTAGGAGACTGAGAATTCTAGTCCTGTTTTAGGCAAAAAAGTTAGCTGGATGACTTTGGACCAATCACCAGGAGACTGTGAGTTTTACTTTGGGAATTCTGAGAGTTGAAATCCACTCACCTTAAAGTTGCCACGCTTCAGAAACACTGTCCTGGTGTCTGGTTTAGTTTTAAACCTCCCAGTTTTTATACCTGCTCAGCTTTTTCAGTTCTCACTTAGAGATGAACAAATTTTTTTCTTCCGTCTAGCAAAGCCAATAATTAATGTCTAGTGAATAGACCTGTTCAAATAATCTTCGCAAGTAGGCAGCTTCTTCCCAGCTGTGCCCTAAATGGGAATGGGGCTGCTGTGATTTATTGCATCTTCCAAGACTGACACCACACTTTTTGGCTTCTTGCAATTCTCTTCGAGGAAAGGCTAATATGACAGTGCCACCTTGTGGCAATCCCTACAGCAGTGTTTCTCAACCTTGACAATTTTAAGGCATGTGGACTTCAACTCCCAGAATTCCACAGCCAGCATTGAATTCCAGCCAAGGAATTCTGCTATCCAAGGTCCTGAACGGTTCCTGATTTGTTTAGATCAGGGCTCTCCAAACTTGGCAACTTTTAAGATTTGTGGACTTTGATTCCAAGAATTCCCCAGCCAGCCATGCCATGCTGGCTGGGGAATTCTGGGACTTGAAGTCCACAAGTCTTAAAGTCGCCAGGTTTGGAGAGCCCTGGTTTAGCTATCATACCATTATGTATTTGAATTTCCCCACACCTCCTAGGTCTACAGCAGGTGAGGCAGCAGAGATCTTTACCTGATACAGGACTTCTGAGTACATGGAAGATTTATATGGATTTCCCTCACTTCTTCTTCAGACATTAGCAAACTCAAGGATTAAGTTGGACAAGCTGGCCAGGAGTCTGGACATGAAAGGAGGACAATCATCCATGTATTAATAGACACAATTCTATTTAGCTTCCAGGCTCAGACGAACTGGCAAAGTACTGCTGTGTGGTGTTACATAGAGCTTTTAAAATGTGTTTTGCTTTGTACACATGCTCACATTTACTAGTGCCCTCCTTCCTAGGTCTCCTTCCACTTGCAGGCACACACATACATGCACAAGCACACACACACACACACACACACACACACACACACACACACACACACACACCATGAATGCCCTCCTTCCCTCTTCTTGTGCTTGCACTCATCCTGAATCCTTTTGCTCTGGCCCTCCTGAATTCATGCATCTTGCAATGCGCTAATGTATCCTCTGTCTCAACATGTGCACCAGATCTTTCCCACCCACTCATTAGCCACTTTCCACAGCAACCCCATCCTCATTACTTGGGACTCCCTCCACATCGTATTTAACAGCCTTGGGTTATGGCAACCAGGCGTGCCTTGCTAAGCGATGCAGACATCTGACATTGCACTTCATTTATTTATTAGATTCTTATTTTGCCTTTATTACTTTATAAGTAACTCAGGGCAGCACACATACATAATACTTCCTTCCCCTCCTATTTTTCTCCACAGCAACAGCATTGTGAGGTACGTTGGGCTGAGAGAGAGTGATTGGCCCAAAGTCACCCAGCCCTTTTTCCTGCCTAAGGCGGGACTAAAACTCACAGTCTCCTGGTGATTAATTCAAAGTCATCCAGTTGGCTTTCATGTCTACGAAAGGATTAAAGCTCACAGTCTCCCATTTTCTATGCCTGATGTTTTAACCATTAGACCAAACTGTTCTTATGACTACATTACCAATGGCAATCCTTGTCCCAATTGCCAACCTTAAATCAAGGATTATCTGTACTATAATATCTAGTTCTGTGGAATTCCTGCTAAGAATGAAGTTTAAAGCCCCATGATTGAAATGAGATAAAAGCACTGTAAATAAATGTAGTTATGTGGTCAAAAAATGAATGAACCATTGATGTCATGTAATCAGTCAGTCAATGTCTGCTTTAGAGCAGTGTTTCTCAACCTTGACAATTTTAAGGCATGTGGACTTCAACTTCCAGAATTCCACAGCCAGCATTGCTGGCTGTGGAATTCTGGGAGTTGAAGTCCACATGCCTTAAAATTGTCAAGATTGAAAAACACTGCTTTAGAAAAATAACCTGATTTAGAATGAGCCCTAAACCTGTTATGTGATTGTATTGCACACTTCATAATTTGACTCAGCTGTTGGATAAGTATGAACTGAAGGAAAAGAATTCCTGAAGAACAGGATGGGCATGGAAAAACAAAGGAATATTCTGCCCAGTCATTTCAATATCAGCAGTTCGAAGTAGGCCACATCAGGATCAGATGCTACATTATAGTATTGGAACTCCAGTTTATTGTTATAGGGTACTAGGCAACCAGTGACTCATTGGATCTCTTTTCAGAGATATTTCCTTACCAAATTCCTCAATGCCTTCAACAATGGCAGAGCTTCCAATGAGTCTGGGACAATTCAGTGTGACCAACTCACTGTGGGACAACTCACCTTGGCCAGCTTGCTCTGGGACAACTCACTACAGCCAAATCTCCATGGGATAACTCTCTGCAGGACAAGAGTTACATGAGCGGTTCTCAACCTGTGGGTCGGGACCCCATTTGGGGTCGAACGACCATTTCACGGGGGTCGCCAAACAACGCAGTCCGCCATTTTTTCCCCCTTTTCCTTAGCTGTGCTACTCCCTTTTATTCTATGGGCTTTTGAAAGCCAATAAAATAGACTCTCTTGAATAGAGTCTAATTCTATTGGCTTTCAAAAGCCAATAGGAATTGTCCAGTCTGTCTCTGCCCTGCTGAGCCCGCCAAAAGTCCCATTCTGCAAACGGTTCTGCAAGTTGTCTGCAGCGAAGGCGAGCTGTCTGGAAGTTTCCACCCCTCCCTGCTGAGCAATTACTAAAAATATAAGGCCAGGGGTGGGAAGCCGGTGGGTGCAGGGAGGGTTGCTGGCACGCGTGGGGCCTGGCGAGTGCCTTACCTCCCTTGGGCTGGGCCAGCTGGTGGCCCAGCTGGTGGTCGGCCTGCTCTGTCTCTGCTGCTTGCCAGCTATGCCTCGGCCAGCGCAGGGGGCGGCACCACACATGTGTGGCGCTCCCGGACAGGGAAAGTCCTCGACTTACGACCAGTTGGGGGTTGCGGCATTAAAAAGGTTGAGAACCACTGAGTTACATTAATATCAAAGAAATGGTAAAATAGAACTATTAAAGAAAGGGTGCAAAAGGGGAGACCGAAGGAAATGTGAATGACAAAAGTTAAAGTATTTTATTAATTATTTTAAATATTTAAATTGAATTGTTGAATTTTCTCACAGCGAGTGAGTTGTGAGTTGGGCACGGTGAGTTGCACTGCCGTGAGTTGACCACGGCGAGTTGGCTGCAGTTAGTTGTCCCATTCTGGCTTCAGTTTCTAATGTACTTGTATGTTCTCAAAAATTCAGAGGGATATTCAGAAAATGCATCTGTCTTGAAAGTAGCCCATGTTGAACTACATAGCCGGGTCAAACATTAGAAGTTGAGCACAGGAAATGTTTTATGACCTTTTGTATCACGTCATCAAATGTCTTGTGATCATTTGTATGTAATAAAATGTTTTATAAAATCTACCACAGTGGTTCTCAACCTTTTTAATGCCGCGACCCCCAACCGATCGTAAGTCGAGGACTACTCAACCGGTCGTAAGTCGAGGACTACTCAACTGGTGCAGCACCGTTTGCAGAATGGGACTTTTAATGGGCTCAGCAGGGCAGAGACAGCCTGGACAATTCCTATTGGCTTTTGAAAGCCAATAGAATTAGACTCTATTCAAGAGAGTCTATTCTATTGCTTTCAAAAGCCAATAGAATAAAAGGGAGTAGCACAGCTAAGGAAAAGGGGGAAAAAAATGGCGGACTGCGTTGTTTGGCGACCCCCGTGAAATGGTCATTCGACCCCAAATGGGGTCCCGACCCACAGGTTGAGAACCACTGATCTACCAAATTTTAATTCCATGTGGGCTCCAGATTTTGGATACGTTCTTTAAATTAGCCCATTTGAGGCAACTTGGTTGAAAACATTTTGACCTAGGATACACCGTTTCACCCAGTTCATGGTAACAGACATGAGAGTTTTGGCAGTATATAGGTAATAACAGAATATTGAAAGCATGGCTGAGATTCTCTCTCTTCGTAGTCTAAAGGAAGTCAGGAGTATCTGGTGCTCTCTGAGCTTAGTTGTTTTCTTGCAGATGTGAAAGATGAGGTTAATTAGTTTGGGTAATGAAACATCTGCAAGGAAACAACCAAGCTCAGAAAGCACCAAAGACCCCCCATTTCAACCCCGAGTTTACAAAGATGCTTCTTTATCGGTAAAGAAAGTCAGTCTTGTTAAGGCAATCTTATGTTTTTTCCTTATCCCCTGATGTTTATATAATAGTCCTTGAGGTCCTTCTTCAAGCCTATCTCCATATTCCTGTAGACTCAGAGACATTAAAAAGACTTCCAGCATCCTATTCAGCCAAATAAATCTCTATTTACAGGCATTCCTGAAAATAGTGAACAGATGTTATGCTATCTCACATATGGGGAAATTATTTATAAAAACGTGAGATAGGAGGCCAAATGACAAACTGTGTGTATATTTTGATGCCCTTTTGTCTAGTGGTAGGTGAACGTATCTACCACTAGACAAAAGGGCATCAAAATATACACACAGTTTTTCATGCAAACTTTGAGTGAAATAAATCAATAAATCAAACTTGACCGATCTGTAATGATGAGAATCTAAGAGACACCAAAATGAATTGGCGCAGCAGTTAGAGTGCAGTACTGCAGGCCACTTTAGCTGACTGTGTTCAGCAGGTCAGCGGTTCAAATCTCACCGGCTCAAGGTTGACTCAGCCTTCCATCCTTCCGAGGTAGGTAAAATGAGGACCCATATTGTTGGGGGCAATGTAAATATATATATACATTGCTTACTGGTGTACACCGCTTAGAGAGTGCTTGCACTTAAAGCGGTATATAAGTCTCATAAATAAATAAATAAATAAATAAAATCCTGGACAAAGAGGCAATTCTCCAGGTGGTTTTTGTGATTTGTTTCTATTATTTAGACACCTAAAAGTAAATTGAAAGGCTTCCCTTGTCTAGTCATGTCTGACTCTAGAGGTAGTGCTCATCTCTGTTTCTTAGCTGAGAGACCCAGTGTTGATTGCTTCCGTGGTCATTTGGTCGTCATGACTATATGCGGAGGTGCACAGAATGCTGCTGCCTTCCCACCAAAATGGTACCTATTTATCTACTCACATTTGCATGTTTTCAAACTGCTAGGTGGGCAGGAGTTGGGGCAAGTAATGAGAGATCATCTTGTTGTGCAGCATTTGGGTCTTGAATGCAGGCTGTCACTTTAACCGCTGAGCCATCATGGCCCTTTGATATAGACCCCCCCTACCCATTATTATCACATGCAAATAAAAGGTAGACAATGGATTAACTTGCCTTCTGCATACGGCATGGGACAGCCCTGATAGGGAAGTGCTCTCTTTTACCTGTCCTTAGTCTCTCGCTGCTGCTATTGCTAAAAATCTAAATTATGACAGCTGCTCTTTAAAATGCCTGCCTAGCATTTTTATTTGTTATGCAATAACATGATTGGACTTGGAGCTGAATATGTAGATTCAGAAAGGCATTTTTGAAAGCGTGGCAGCAGCTCTCCAGAGCTACACTGGCTAATCCCATTATCTGATAACTGGATTTGCGAGCACACCTCCCACAGCCCCCATTAATCATGCACCTCTTAGCATCCCTGTGAAAAATGCAATTTCAATGCTCATGAAGAGTAGATAGAACACATATTTGGGCTGGAATTAAATAAAACAAGTTTGTCAGAAGTAGCAGTTTTGATGACATCATATCATCTCTTTTTTACCCGTTAAAATGGAGCACCTTAGGGACTTGAGGAGACACACGAGTTATAGGTCAACAGGACAATTCCAAAAGGTTTTGGAGATTTTTTTGGGGGAGTGGGGTGGATGAGAAGATATTCTTTATTGGGATGGGCTACCTTGGACTTAAAAGTAATACATCATGTTTCTGTTATGCTTTGGATTACCACTTTATAAAACCTTAGTAAGACCATACCTGGAATACTGCATCCAGTTTTGGCCACCACACGACAAAAAAGATGTTGAGACTGTAGAAAAACTGTAGAGAAGAGTAGCTAAGATGATCAAAGGCTGGAGATGAAAGCACATAAAGAACAGATGCAGGAACTGGGTCTGGCCAATCTAAAGAAAAGAAGTACTAGTGGTGACATGATAGCCGTGTTCCAATATCTCAGGGGTTGCCACAAAGTAGAGGGAGTCTAGCTATTCTGCAAAGCACCTGAAGGCAGGACAAGAAGCAATGGATGGAAATTAACCAAAGAGAGAAGCAACCTAGAACTAAGAATAAATTTCCTGACAGTTAGAACAATTAATCAGTGGAACAACCTGCCTCCAGAAGCTGTGAATGCTCAACACTGGAAGCTTTTAAGAAGAAACTGGACAGCATTTGTCTGAAATGGTATAGGATTTCCTGCCTGAGCAGGGGGTTGGACTAGATGACCTCCAAGGTCGCTTCCAACATCATCATCATCATCATCATCATCATCATCGTTATTATTATTATTATTATTATTATTATTATTATTATTATTATTATTCTCACATCCTGAGATGTTCTTCACAAGGATGGTCTTTAACTGGAGACTTTACAGCAAGGCCACTTTAAGACCTGTGGACTTCAACTCCCAGAATGCTGTCGGGGGAATTCTGGGAGTTGAAGTCCACAGGTCTTAAAGTGGTCAAAGTTAGACATCTCTGCTTTACAACATCTGATCTAGCTTTTCTCTTTGCTCCCTGGCATGCTGGCACTTGAAATGAGGAACTCCTGATTCAGGAGGCCATCTTGGCATCTTATTTCGTCTTTACAAGTTTCTAGTTTGATGTGGCCATTTTGGAACTCAATCTTCCTTTCATCTGCGTGTCACTCATATCAAATTTAGGCCTGTTCTATTTTGATTTCATAGAATTATCTACATGCTAGACAGAAGAATCCAAAACATTTCCTTTGCATTTTAGCACCCTTTTGAAACAGCTGGGTTTTTTTTTATAATTTAAAACCACTGATAACGTAATTGAAGCATGAAGAGAAACTGCAGTCCAGTTTTTATTTCAAGTACCTACTGTTCAGCTAACGATCTGGAATTCTTTAAAAATCTAACTTTCTGCATCCGCATGATGAAAGACGAAGGAATGAAGAACCTGCTGACATTTTGTTAGGCTTTCCTCATTGTACAGACAGTCCTGGACTTACGACCACAGTTGAGCCCAAAATTTCTGTTACTAAGCGAGACAGTTGTTAATTTCACCTCATTTTATGACCTTTCCTGCCACAATTGTTAAGTGAATCGCTGCAGTTGTTAAGTTAGTTGTTAACGGAATCTGGCTCCCCCATTGACCTTGCTTGTCAGAAAGCCCCAAAAGGTGACCGTATGATCTCAGGACACACCGCATCCGTCATAAATACCAGCCAGTTTCCAAGTGTTTGATTTTTGATCACATGACCATAGAGATGCTGGAAAGTCCTAAGTGTGGAAAACGGTCATAAGTCACCTTTTTTTCAGTGCCGTCGTAACTTCAAACAGTCACTAAACAAATGGTTGTAAGTTGAGAACTACTTGCAGTTCTTTCTTGAGTTTTAGACTAGCTTGAGCAAAATATCTATAGTGTAGCTCTAGCCACTAAGGGGAGCTCCAGACTCAGAACAAATCTACCTATTGAAGTGGACAAGATAGTAAAACAGGGAAGGAAAGAAACAGCTCTTTTACAACGTAAATGGGATTAATTAGTTGTTTCTGAGTGCAAGTAATTTTATGCATTATTTTTGAAGGATACTTGCACAATAAAGCACTGGAAAGTGAGAAAGAAGGCTGAGTATTTAAAGGTTTTAAAAAAAAGATGTAACAACAAATTTAATTTATAATTTCACTAACTTTAGCTTTCAAAATGCTCAACGTTGTAGCTGAATCTTTTCCCCTTGAAAGCAGGATGGGAAGAAAGAAAAGAAATGAACATATAAGTAGCTGATTGATTAATTCCATAAAGTTGTGTGCTGCCCAATTCATTATAAATTATAGGCAACACACTTAACCTGATTCTTGAATTAATTCACTTTCTGGTTCTGCTCAATAGATTGAACCATAAAGTAATCAACGAGGTTGGCTTTATACAACAGTTTAAGTCATAAAACAAAACTAAACCATCTTAATACTAATCCAGTTAGAATATTTAAGGTGCATCTGTACCTGGAATAATTAAGCACATTGTGTGAACGCAGTCTTTAGAGCAACAAGGATGATTAGAGGTTGAAGAACAATTGTAGGAATTGGATATGTCTGGTCTAGGGAAAAGAAGAACCAGGCAAGACATGATAGCAATGTTCCAATACTTGAGGGGCTGCTGCAAAGAAGAAGGGGGTCAACCTATTCTCCAAAGTACCAGAAGACAAGAAACAATGGTTGGAAATTAATCAAGGGGAGAAACAATCCAGATCAGGGATCTCCAACCTTGGCAACTTTACGACTTGTGGACTTCATCTCCCAGAATTCCTCAACTGGTTGAGGAATTCTGGGAGCTGAAGTCCATAAGTCATAAAGTTGCCAAGGTTGGAGACCCCTGATCTAGAACTAAGGAGATATTTCCTAATGGTGAGAACAATCAACCAGTGGAACAGCTTGCCTTCAGAAGTTGTGGGTGCTCCATCAGTGGAGGTTTTCAGGAAGAGACTGGACAACCTTTTGTCTGAAATGGTATAGGGTGTCCTGCTCGAGCAGGGGGTTGGACTAGAAAACCTCCAAGGTCCCTTCCAACTCTGTTATTCTATGTACTGTGTTCTGTGTGTTTGTGTGTGTGTGTGTGTGTGTGTGTGTGGGAGCTGTGCACACGTGTATAACTATCTGTATAATAAACTAATTTCCAGAATATTTGAGCAAGAATATGCTAATTAATATTTAAATATATTTAAAATATATTCTTAAAAAGAGAATGCAACAATCTAATTACTATGATCAAGCTTCAACTCGTAAACCTTGGGACTTATTTCCAAAACTCGTGGGAATGAAGTCTAAGGAAAATGATATATCACAACAGGGTACTTGAACATTCCTACTGAATTATATATATTGTAATTAGCAATGGTAAACAGTGGTAAACAAAAGACATACTTGCTTATATGTTGCCATTTTTATGTATAAGTGGAGAATAAATGTGTGTTTTAAAAAAAAAATTGGGAAAATCTAGAAACGTTTACAGCAATAAGGAAATGGGTTGCCTTCAGAAGTTGTGGTGCTCCATCACTGGAGGTTTTTAAAAAGAGATTGGACAACTCTTTGTCTGAAACGGTATAGGGTCTCCTGCTTGAGCAGGGGTTGGACTAGAAGACCTCCAAGGTCCTTCCAACTCTGTTATTCTGTTATTCTATTCTGTGACAAGTGAAAACTGAACTATTAGTTGAATCAAAGTGAGATATAAACAGGATAAGATAACTCTAGGGACAACCAAAATATGTCCATAGATTTGGAAAAGCAGTCGGATTTGGAAGTTTTTTTTAAAAAAAACATCCTAGAACAGTGATGGCAAACCTTTTAGAGACTGAGTGCCCAAACTGCAACCCCAAACCCACTTATGCATTGTCGAGTGCTGGGTGGGTGTGGCCCATTGGCTGGGTGTGGCCAATTGGGTGGGCATGGCCAATTGGGTGGGCGTGGCTGCAATGGTAATGGCAGACTGGGTGGGACTAAAAAGTTCAATCAATCAATTCCAACTTTGCAAGATCTTTTTTTTCCCCGTGAGAAGTTAAAATTGACTGATTGAACCTTTTTTTTTTTTTTGCACATGAGGTGGAGGCCAAAGCAAAAAGGTTTTATAAAACCCAGCCAAAGGCCTAGGACTGGGGGATGGCGCGTGTGTCCACAGAGAGGGCTCTGAGTGCCGCCTCTGGCACCCGTGCCATAGCTTCGCCACCACTGTCCTAGAAGAAAGCAATGGAAGATAACTTCCATACTGGTTGATAAATGTCTCAGGAAGATATTATGAGGTACAACCTCAGGGTAGAATCAAGTGAAGGTTCTCAGAAACTTCTTTTCAGCAGTAGCTGCTCTATCATGGATCAGCATCCCTGCTGCAGAAATTATGTTGTCTGCCAGTGGTCTGGCTTTCCAGAAAACCCAGTTGATCCAGAGGTTCTACCCTGAATGATAGGCACCTCAGTTTCCATGATCTTATACAATTTATGACTCTATGGCTTCATAATTATGATGATAAAATTTATGATTCTATGATCTTATAATTATGGTTATAAAATTTATGATTCTACAGTTTCATAATTATGAAGGTAAAATTTATGATTCTACAGTTTCATAATCTCCGCCCAGAGTCACTTGTTAGAGTTGGGTGGCTATAGAAATGAAGTAAATAAACATGAAGTAAATGTGTATGTTTTAGTCCTACGGTGAATGATTTATTTCAGACTTGTCTGCTTATGCACGTTGTAAACCATAGACAGTCTTGCAATTGCAGGGGGTATAAATCAGTTAAATAAAGAAATGTTGTGAGAAAGGATGATAAAACAGCAATGACATTCTGAAGAGAAGAGATTAATGGTGGCCAAGACAAGATGCTGTGCAGAACTATTGAAGTCAACCCCAGGCTCATGGAAACATGCTTAGTAGTGTTGTCCCAGGAAAGGGAGGGTGTCAAAACAGGTAAGATAGTATTACATAGTTCCATTGTAATGTTGTGGCCACATATTGCTTGTTTGACTCCCTTCCGTTGCCACATCACTGAATGGATCAAGTTTTTGGACAGGTAAGGAGGTGTAATCTGGAATAAAAGAGCTTTTATAGACACAGCACCCCCGTAATGCTCTGTTGAGCATTAGAAAGAATATTGATGTTTTTAAACTGTGATGTCAGGAAAGAGTCTTGAGAATGTCATGGACAAAATGTGGTCACCAATAATTAATCCAGTGTTGAATTATCCAGCCCAGTGGACTAAATTATAGGGGCAATGGGTGAACTGTGGAAGACTTAGAGGATGAGATTGGGGACAGATCATCCCTGGAGAAGGTTTATGTTCATGGTTCCTACAGCTGACAATGTATTAGTGGCACTTAATAAAAACGATCACAGCACGTGAAGTGTTAATATCACTTTATAATACCTTGATAAGACCACACTTAGAGCACTGCATCCAGCTTTTCGTTGCCACAATGTAAAAAAGATGTTGAGACTCTAGAAAGAGTACAGAGAAGAGCAACAAAGATGATTAGGGGACTGGAGGCTAAAACATATAAAGAATGGCTGCTGGAATTGGGTACATCTAGTTTAATGAAGATAAGGACGAGGGGGGACAGGATAGCAGTCTTCCAATATTTGAAGGACTGCCACAAAGAAGATTGTTGTATTCTCCAAAACACCTAGAGGCAGAACAAGAAGCAATGGATGGAAACTAGTGAAAGGAGACAACCAACCTAGAAATAAGGAGAAATTTCCTGACAGTTAGAACAATTATTATTAATAATAATAATAAAGTTGGAAGGGACCTTGGAGATCATCTAGTCCAACCCCCCTGCTCAGGCAGGAAACCCTATACCATTTCGGACAAATGGCTGTCCAGTCTCTTCTTAAAAACTTCCAGTGTTGGAGCATTCACCGCTTCTGGAGGCAGGTTGTTCCACTGGTTAATTGTTCTCACTATCAGGAAGTTTCTCCTTAGTTCCAGGTTGCTTCTCTCCTTGCTTAGTTTCCACCCGTTGCTTCTTGTCCTGCCTTCAGGTGTTTTGGAGAAGAGCTTGACTCCCTCTTCTTTGGGGCAGCCCCTGAGTAGAACAACTTGCATCCAGAAGTTGTGAATGCTCCAACACTGGAGGTTTTTAAGAAGAGATTGGACA
This sequence comes from Crotalus tigris, assembly GCF_016545835.1. Classification (NCBI taxonomy): domain Eukaryota; kingdom Metazoa; phylum Chordata; class Lepidosauria; order Squamata; family Viperidae; genus Crotalus; species Crotalus tigris. The sequence continues at coordinate 806,162 of NW_024100213.1, read as the reverse complement.
ACCATTTTTTCTGAAATGGTATCGGGTTTCCTGCCTGAGCAGGGGGGTGGACTAGAAGACCTCCAAGGTCTCTTCCAACTCTGTTATTCTGCATTCTGTATAATATCTACCAAAAGAGAAAGGTTCTTAGAAGATTCTAGGAAGTGACAAGGCAGGGACCTTTAAAAATTCTAGTCAGAGGGGAAGAGAAGATGATAGCATCTGTTACTGTGGGAGAGCTTGTGTGAATGCATAAGTGCTGTGACATGAAAAACCAACTGCTGACTTTGTGTTTAGAATGTTCAGTTTTATGAAAAGTTTTGTTCTTATCTGATGCCTTCTAATGGTATGGTTTATATCTTTAATTAGGCAAATTACAAAAAAAAGGGAAATAATCCAGATCAGTGTGATTGGACTGCTCTATCAATCTTGTTATGCAGATCCAACATGTTTAGGAATAAAAAGTTGCTTTTATAAATAATGAATCCATCTTACCAACATAGAGGATGGATCAAAAGCAGTCAGATTGTAAGGATCCATGTTCATTTAATTTATGAAACTTTAGCATTAAATGTTGGAATCCAGGGTCCAAATTTAACCATGATGAGTGATGGGGATGACCATAGGTGTTTAATATTCATAAGATTTCACCCCAATTTTACTTTATATCATTAGCTAACAAAAACTAATCTTTTAATGGCTATTACACACTTCCTTATAGCCCTTTATATATAACCAGGGCTTTTTTTCTCATAGAATGCCCAGAACGGAGTTCCGGCACCTTTTTTGGATGGAACTTTGTAGGGTAGGCAAGGCTGGTTGTATGACGTGTGTGAGTTCCAGCAACTTTTTTTTTTTTTTTTAGAAAAAAGCACTGTGTATAACCCTCACATACTTCGCATTTAAAAGACAGTCAAACATTTTGTTTAACTCTACATTGCAATGAGGACATTGGAAAACTCAATACTTTAAAATACCCACTAGATGGTAGTATTAAATCCCAAAGCGGCTTAATGCAAAATAAGATGGCAGAAAGACGGACTAGTAAGTATTAGAATATTTTGCTTCTCCAGTAAGATATCAACTAAGCTTTGATTTTCAAAAAAAGTACAATTTCTAGCTAGCAGTCATGTTTTTGATATCAGGCAAATATTAAATATGAATTCTAAGTACATTTTCCATCCATTTGTAGATACAGTTGTCAGATAACCACAAAAGTTATGGATTTTGACATTCAGATATTCAATTTCTGTAGGAACATGAAACTTAAGATTAGATGGTGGGATGGTTAAGGCATTAGAAAAACCCTGGTTCAGGTCCAAAACATATCGGCTGATTTGAAATCAGTCACACTTTCAGTTCAGCCAACCACTGATATTGTTGTTGTGGGAATAAAATGAAGAGTGATCTCTGGTTAGGTATCTTCAATATTTGGGTGAGAGGTGGATATAACTTGAATAAAGAAATGGGTGAAAAAACAATTTGAAAAACTCAACTAATTTTAGTCTTTAGGCAAAATTCTGTGGTGCGTCTCTTTGTTTCATTAGACGTCCAACTGTGTGAAACATGTTCTAAAACATTGTTTCTCGGCCCAGTCTCATCCAGATGTACTGAAATACCAAATCCCCAGGTAACCTGGAACATTCCCATTGGGTTGAATGCTATGGAATTACAGGTAGTCCCCATCTTACAACAGTTCATTTAGTGACTGTTTGAAGTTACAACGGCATTGAAAAAGGGGCACTTACAAGTGTTTTTCATACTTAAACCATTGCAGCATCCCCATGGTCACATGATCAAAATTCAGATAGATGGCCACTGGCTCGTATTTATGACAGTTGCAGGATCCCGGGATCATGTGCTCACCTTTTGTGACCTTCTGACAAGCAAAATCAATGGGGAAGCCAGACTGACTTAACAACTATATCACTAACTTAACAACTGCAATGATTCACTTACCCATGGTGGTCACAAAGGTCATAAAATGGGGCAAAAGTCACTTAACAAATGTCTCACTTAGCAACAGAAATCTTGGGCTCACCTGTGGTCGTAAGTCAAGGACTACCTGTATGTGTGTGTGTCAGATAAAACCTTTAAGATGGTGGAGATGGCACTGAGACTGAAGCCTGCCCTTTTGATAGATGTACCGTATATGCTGGCGTATTAGGCGACCTGGCGTATAAGACGACCCCCGTCTTTGGCGCCGAGTTTAGCACTTCCGGAAGTCGTCTTATACGCCGGCATATACGGTATACATCAACAAAGAAGCTGGAACTTAAATCGTCCTGTCACAGCCACCATCTTGTAGATTTTGACCTTTGGAGGTTCCTGAGTCTAATTGATGGGATCACAAATCCCATACGACCAGAGGTGGAGAAGATAACAGTTCTTAACGTGTACATTTTCTGGCACTCTGGCTCTTTTTATGTCTGTTCTGTTGCAAATGGAAATCTTTTGAACATATAAGGGAACTACTGTAGGTAAAATTGGCATTGGGATAAGAAGTGGGTTAGATTGTAGACCTGTAATTTTATTGTACCCATCCATATCGATTTTAAAAGGCTTGCAGATCTTTTAAAGGTAATCATCAAGATGTTTAAGTTGTTGCTTTTGGTCTTATCAGAAAAGAATACTAGACACTGATAGAGCTGAAATATGTAGTAAGTACATAAAACAATTCACTATTTACAAAGAATTACGTGCATGGAAGCATAGATGGGCCTTTTATGTATCAATGTTTACTCATCTTCAATTGCTCTTAGATGTAATTAGAGATACAGATCAAGGACAACCAATCTTTTTGCTAATGGGGACTATACTTCTTTTGCATACTATTTTTTAATAACTATGAAGTGTGCAGAAATCTAAGAGCGAGGTTGTAAGGCCATTTTCATAGAACAAACTTAATCAAATCATGAGGGAAGAGCTAGGAGTATGCAAATCAGCAAACTAGAGAAATTGTAAATCCTGGGGTATCTGTTGTATTATTGGCATGTACTGATTTGTCTGGGATTGAATCTTCTGGTCTGACATATCTCAAATTTTTACTGAGTTGCTTACCTTTTAGAACTAGAGATATAATCACATTTTGCCATCTTGGAATTTCGTTCTTTTGCTCTGCAATTGGGCCAGATTTTTTATTTTGCATGGGACAAGTGTGTTGGTGCATTCCCACATTGGCTGTCAAGAAATTTTACAATCAGGTTCTTTGAAAAAGTGAGAACACTCTGTTTCTGCCATTCAGGTAGTCCTTGACTTAACAATCATAACTGGGACAAGAATTTCTGTTGCTAAGCAAGGCAGTTGCTAAGTGAATCATACGTGATTTAATGATCATTTTTGCCACAGTTGTTAAGCAAAATGTTAAGTGAATCATGTGGTCATTAAGTGAAACTGGCTTCCTTCATTGATTTTGCTTGTTGGAAGCTGGTTAGGAAGGTGCCAAATGGTGATTACATGACTCCAGTTGTAAATACAAGCTGGTTGGCAAGCACCTGCATTTTGATCACGTGATCACGGGGATGCTGCGATGGTTGTAAATGCAAGGGCCGATTACAAATAACTTTTTCAACTTTGAATGGCCGCTAAAACAAGTGATTGTAAATTGAGGACTACCTGTATTTATTTATTTATTGCCCATCAGTGGAGGAAAAATATTGTCTTTATTTTAAAGAATTAAAGTTCTTTGCCCTTTAGCCAGTTCACCAGGTGTGCCCACAGGGTATGGTTTAAAAAAAAAAGAGAGCGACATACCCAGTGCAATCAAAGCTCTGTCAATTTTTTATTTGTATCTGAAGATGGATAAAAGTTGTCCAGCATCCTTAGGCCCAGGGATGGCTTCTAAACAAGAAGTAGAGCATCAAATGTCTATGAAGGTTCTCAATCATCCAGGCCATGGTTGTCATAAAAGTGCTATTCCAAAAGGCAACTGGATTTTCTGGGTTTTACTTTTGAAAACGTTTCACTTCTCATCCAAGAAGCGTCTTCAGTTCTGACCATCAGTAGACCATCAATAAAGATCACCCCCTTATCCAAGGATGAATTCACTCCTGCTCAGACACAATTACATGTCATCTACCGGGATATCTTCACCAACCAGTGAGAACATGGGTCTAAACCAGTGTTTCTCAACCTTGACAATTTTAAGGCATGTGGACTTCAACTCCCAGAATTCCACAGCCAGCAATGCTGGCTGTGGAATTCTGGGAGTTGAAGTCCACATGCCTTAAAATTGTCAAGGTTGAGAAACACTGGTCTAAACCAAAGGTGAGTGAGCCAACAATCCTGAGGATCCTGTCTGGTTCTGCTGGACTAACAGGTTCAAACTCTTCCCTCTTCCCTGTTAAAGGAGCTCTATTGAACTTGCACAGTGGATTTGTTGCTTGATCAGATGCCTAGAATATGCCTGTTCCTGTCCTGGAGTTCTGTCTGATGCTACCTTCAAAACTAAGAGTTCACATCCCTGAGAAGAGAGTCCCTCCTTTGTGGCCAACTAGGCCACAGTTATACATACCAGATTAGTCCTCTCTTCCACTCTTAAGTCATGTTTGAGGGAGACTTAACATAAGCTAACTGTAGCATTTGTAGCAGTAGCCAGAGTTCAGGGCCACTAAGTAATTGGGCACAGGCGAATAGCCCTTGGGGGCTGGCACATCGGATCAACCTGAGGCGTCAAACCCATCTTCCTCGCAGGCAGCCTAACCCAATCTCCTACCTTCTTTCTCCTCCTCCTCCTCCTCCTCCTCCTCCTCCTCCTCCTCCTCCTCCTCCTCCTCCTCCTCCTCCTTTTCTCTCTTTGTCCCTCTCTCCTTTTCCATCTCTCCCTCTCCCCCTCCTTCCCCTTCTTCCACCTCCTTCCCTCTCCTCCTCCTCCTGTTCTCTCCCTGTCCGTCTCTCCTTCTCCTTCTCCTTCTCCATCTCTCCCTCTCCCCCTCCTCCTCCTTTTCTCTCCCTGTCCCTCTCTCCTTTTCCGTCTCTCCCTCTCCCCCTCCTCCTCCTTTTCTCTCCCTGTCCCTCTCTCCTTTTCCGTCTCTCCCTCTCCCCCTCCTCCTCCTTTTCTCTCCCTGTCCCTCTCTCCTTTTCCATCTCTCCCTCTCCCCCTCCTCCCCCTTCTTCCACCTCCTTCCCTCTCCTCCTCCTCCTGTTCTCTCCCTGTCTGTCTCTCCTTCTCCTTCTCCATCTCTCCCTCTCCCCCTCCTCCTCCTTTTCTCTCCCTGTCCCTCTCTCCTTTTCCATCTCTCCCTCTCCCCCTCCTCCCCCTTCTTCCACCTCCTTCCCTCTCCTCCTCCTCCTGTTCTCTCCCTGTCCGTCTCTCCTTCTCCTTCTCCATCTCTCCCTCTCCCCCTCCTCCTCCTTTTCTCTCCCTGTCCCTCTCTCCTTTTCCATCTCTCCCTCTCCCCCTCCTCCCCCTTTTTCCACCTCCTTCCCTCTCCTCCTCCTCCTGTTCTCTCCCTGTCTGTCTCTCCTTCTCCTTCTCCATCTCTCCCTCTCCCCCTCCTCCTCCTTTTCTCTCCCTGTCCCTCTCTCCTTTTCCGTCTCTCCCTCTCCCCCTCCTCCTCCTTTTCTCTCCCTGTCCCTCTCTCCTTTTCCATCTCTCCCTCTCCCCCTCCTCCCCCTTTTTCCACCTCCTTCCCTCTCCTCCTCCTCCTGTTCTCTCCCTGTCTGTCTCTCCTTCTCCTTCTCCATCTCTCCCTCTCCCCCTCCTCCTCCTTTTCTCTCCCTGTCCCTCTCTCCTTTTCCATCTCTCCCTCTCCCCCTCCTCCCCCTTTTCCACCTCCTTCCCTCTCCTCCTCCTCCTGTTCTCTCCCTGTCTGTCTCTCCTTCTCCTTCTCCATCTCTCCCTCTCCCCTCCTCCTCCTTTTCTCTCCCTGTCCCTCTCTCCTTTTCCGTCTCTCCCTCTCCCCCTCCTCCTCCTTTTCTCTCCCTGTCCCTCTCTCCTTTTCCATCTCTCCCTCTCCCCCTCCTCCCCCTTTTTCCACCTCCTTCCCTCTCCTCCTCCTCCTGTTCTCTCCCTGTCTGTCTCTCCTTCTCCTTCTCCATCTCTCCCTCTCCCCCTCCTCCTCCTTTTCTCTCCCTGTCCCTCTCTCCTTTTCCATCTCTCCCTCTCCCCCTCCTCCCCCTTCTTCCACCTCCTTCCCTCTCCTCCTCCTCCTGTTCTCTCCCTGTCCGTCTCTCCTTCTCCTTCTCCATCTCTCCCTCTCCCCCTCCTCCTCCTTTTCTCTCCCTGTCTCTCTCCCCCCCTCTCCCCATAACCACTATTACTGCCTGCTTCCACAACCACCTCCTGTGGCCCACCATCAGCACATACCCTTCTCCAGCACTATTACAAAACATACCAGCATCCTTATAGGAACTGAACTCTAAAAACGTCTCAAAAATACAGTCTGCCTGTATTTTTGTTTTGTTTTTTTGTTTTTTATTGTTCTTTTTTTGTTATTTGTTATTTTTGTTATTTTTTTGTTATTTGTAAAAACTTTTAAAAAATTCTCAATAAAAAAAAAATACAGTCTGCCTCCTCTGGAAATAAACCAAATTCTATCTAAAAACAAGAGAAACAACTGCATTCAGAATCTATCCAAAGTCTTCTGTACCACCACAACAGTAGCTTCTTCTTAGCTGCTCCTTCCTGATCATAATAAAGCAGACCCACTTTTGCATTTATTATCCATGACTAAAACTGCTCTAATTGCTTATCATGCAACACATAAAACCTTGCAAACTATCGTAGTGGCTGTACTAATGTCTGGAGCAGGATTAGGAGAGACCATTAAAATATACCCCCGTTTAAATAGTAAGTGCTTTTCATTGTTATGGCTGAGAAGTGAGTTTTTGGTTTCCCTTGGCAACTGGGATATTGAGTAGGCAACTTGGAGCTGTTTCTCAAAGTTTTTCAAGGCTTTAGCCAGAGATTTCCTCCTGAGTTTAGCTGAACCTTGTTCAGTCCTGGTCTTTCAAAACAAACAAATAAACTCCCCCTTCCTCTCTACTGTTCCATTCTAGATTGCCTGAAAACATAAACTTTCTGAAGTATCAATCATTCTCAGTCCAAGTCAGAATACTGAGATCAGCTTTTGGATAGGTAAGAAAGACATTTTTTTTTTTTTTTAAAGATTTAAGGTGAACTCTCTTGCATACCCTTGAATAAATGTTTGTTCTGGTGAAAAAGGAAAGCATTTTTAAATAGCGAAGCAAAGCTATTCCCCCCCCCCTCCTATTTTAGACATCCGTGTTGAGTGCTACATAATCTTTGGATTCATGTGTCAGACAATTACTGTCTAATTAATTAATCATCTGATAATTAAAATGACCTCCTTTCGGCTGACACACGATCTGCACGGAGTTCAAAGGAAACGCAGCATATCGTGTTGTGTCCTGTTCCAGCATGACCTACAGGCATGTTATCGTGTTCTGTCAAATCTGGTTCTCCAGGAAGAAAGCAAGCCAAGGTACAAATTAAAGGAGATGGCGGAGGAGGAAGGATTAGAAATTGCATAACTGGTCCTTCTACCTGGTAGAGCATCTCAAGAAAAAAAAACCCCAAAAACTCCCAAGCTGTTATGTTCAGGTATCCAATTGTGACAGGTTATGGTGTTGCATCATCGCAGGTAAAGAAGACTTTACATGCCCATCAAATCTGCTAAGCTACCAATATGGACAACAAGTAGTCCTCGACTTACGATCACAATGGAGCCCAAAGTTTTTCTTGCTAAGTGAGACATTTGTTAAATGAATTTTGCCCCGTTTTATGACCTTTCTTTTCTTTTTTTTAATCAATTTTTATTATTTTATTTTCATTACAATCATAAGAAAAAAAATTCAGATACATAAGAAATTAAAATACAACACACAAATTCCAACATTGCTCACCCATTTCCCCCCAGACCGCATTTTATGACCTTTCTTGTTATGACCCTGGGACACTGCAACCTTTATGAGTCAGTTGCCAAGTGTCCAAATTCTGATCACATGTCCATGGGGATGCTGCAGCGATCTTAAGTGTGAAAAACGGTCATAAGTCACTTTTTCAGTAACAGTGTAACTTAGAATGGTCACTAGATGAACTGTTTAAGTCAAGTCGGCATAGTTTTGAGAAAACAGGCAGAGGAAAATGGATTGATTTGTAATTTAGTGGCTTTTAAATTTACTAGACCTATCCTAAACCATGACTGTGGGGGTCTTCTTTGCTTTAGTTCAGACTCCAGCAGCTGCTTCAGAAATAAAATACCCTCTGCAACACTTCACCCATTTCCAAAATCTTATTTAGAAACTGGACATGAAGTTTTACCATTTTTAAAAATGAGGAAGACACCAACTATTCATTTAATTACATTTTATAATTGCACGATAGTAGTCTTTCAGTATCTAAAGGGCTGCCACAAAGGAGAATGGGTCAAGCTATTTTTCAAAGCAACAAAAGGCAAGGTGAGAAACAATGGATGGAAACTAATCAACGAGAGAAGCAACTTAGAACTAAGGAGGAATTTCCTGACAAAACAATTAATCAGAGGAATGACTTGCTGTTAGAAAATGTGGGTGCTCCAACACTGAAGGTTTTTAAGAAAAGATTGGACAGCCATTTATCTAAAATAGTATAGGGTCTTCTGCTTGAGCAAGGGGTTGGACTAGAAGATCTCTAAGGTCCTTTCCAACTTTGTTATTTTGTACTCTTCTATTGTTCTACTCAATGAAAATCATGTCCATTATTTGAATAGGATACATACTCAAGTAGACCCATAGAGAGTGTTATTCCAAACAAACCCTATAAGTGATGGTTGTTAAGGTCACATTTTGATTGTTTTTGTATGTTTCAGTAATGGATTAAAAAAAGGAAAAAAAGGAATTTTTCCTTCAAAACTGTTATTCAATTGTGTTTCCTTGGTTAGCTTCAAATTCTTCCCAAAATGATATCACAACAAGGCATGCCTGTCTCCCAAATTCCTCTCTTATTTTGGTTTCTACTGGAATCAGATTTTCATGGAAAATGCATGGGAATTGCATCATCTCAGTTCAGACATCATCCTTTAAAAGGTGAATAGCAGCCTGCTCACCATGTGCTGAACTTGGAAAATTGTAACCTTATTTATTTGCTTGTTTATTGTGGTTTAATATGTTGGGTCAATCTGCTACTCAGTTAGCTTTGTACCTTTTCTGTTCAAGAAGCTTTGAATAAATATGTAAACATAAATATGGCATAAGAAAGATGTTAAAGTAATTGCTTGAAAGATCACTGAAGGATGAAAAATCTTAGGGTTTAAAAAAAATCAATTAAAAAATTTATAGCTAGAATATGTAGACATAGAAAATGAGATTTTTATTGAAATAACTGAGTGAGCTGACGAAGTCATTTGCAATTCTTGTAACGAGTTGGGTGGGTTTCTTTCATTGTTGGGGACTGCTTTCTTTGCAAGAATATTTCTGTACTTTTAGCAGAGTTTCCTTGAACAAGGAAGTATAAGTAACTTTATAAACTATTTCTTTCTTGGAATTCAGTTCTACGCACAATTTCATCTTATTGTTTTGCATTTAAGAGACAGAGAGAATACACAACTAGGTTTCTGTGCTGGACTCGTTCAACACACATATTTGGGTGGGAGACTTCTTGTGATGAATATCAATGAACTGACCTAAAAGCGAAAACACAGATTTCAGAGAGCGACAATGGATGTGCCAATCTCTCTCAGACATGCTGATTCTTAGAAGTTGTGGATAATTCTGGCCTCATCTCCAGGAGATATTACTTTTCGGTATATAATTAATAACAAGAAAACTGTATCCTGATTTGAGGGCCTGCCTAAGCGGCTTGAACAAAAAGGGCCATAAATTAACATCAATTATGTATTAAAGTTCCAATTAACCTGGCTGATACTGATATACTTTAACAAGGTAGACTTAGATAAAAGAGGCCAACTGTCTAATTACTTGAGATGGGACCTTCTGACCCATTGCTTTCTTTTATCCTGACTCCCACCTAATGAGGAAGGAAGAGAGAGGTAGGGGATCCATCCAGAAGGTGAGGTTCTGAGCACCAGAACTCTCCTGGGATGTACCCTCAACCCTTCTTCTTAAAACTGCCAATGATGAATATTTTATTGCTCATGGACCTTTTAACCCTTTGTGGAGTCAGATGGCTTAAGCTCAAAAGAGGTTGCATTCTTTTACTATTCAGTGCTGAGCTGGCACCTTACATATTCATTCTTTTTCCTTTGCCCATAATATATGTTGATGGAACTTCTCTGTCATTTTTCAGCTAGTTTCTGCTATTCTCTTCTGGTATCAAGAGTGTCAATGGTATGCAGATGTTATGGTTGAAACACATAAAAGGGTAATGTAGACTATTTTTTTGACCCTGTGGACACCTCTAAAATATGTTCTGTCTTTACCACTTTATAAAACCACTTAGTAAGATCACACTTGGAATACTGCATCCACTTTTGGTCACCACATTACAAAAAAGATGTTGAGACATTGGAAAAAGTGCAGAGAAGAGCAACCAAGATGATTAAAGGCCTGGAGACTAAGACATATGAAGAACAGTTGCAAAAACTGGGTATGGCCAGTCTAGAGAAAAGAAGGATTAGGGATGATATGATAGCAGTATTCCAGTATTTGAGGGGCTGCCACAAAGAAGAAGGGGGTCAACCTATTTTCCAAAGCACCAGAAGGCAAGACAAGAAACAATAGATGGAAACTAATCAAGGAGAGAAGCAACATGGAATCAAGGAGAAACTTCCTACGAGTGAGAACAATTATGTATTAAACTTCTGATTAACCTGGCTGATACTGATATATTTTAACAAGGTAGACAGCTTGCCTTCAGAAGTTGTGGGTGCTCCAACACTAGAGGTAATGATATAGCAGAGACCCTATATCATTTCAGACAAGTGGGTATCCAGTCTCTTTTTAAAAGCCTCCATTGGTTGATTGTCCTTACTGTCAGGAAATTTCTCCTTAGTTCTAGGTTGCTTCTTTCTTTGTTCAGTTCTTGTAACCGTTCATCATATGTTTTAGTCTCCAGCCTTCTAATCATCTTTGTTGTTCTTCTCTGTACTCTCTCAAAAGTTTCAATATCTTTTTTTGGATTGTGGGGAGCAAAACTGGATGCAGTATTCCAAATATGACTGATCTCCCCAATGCTTGTTATGACCTAATGAACAACCATTTGTCCAAAATGGTATAGGGGTTCCTGCCTGAGCAGGGAGTTGGACTAGATGACCTCCAAGGTCCCTTCCAACTTTACTATTATTATTATTATTATTAATAATAATTTTGAAGTTCTGAGTAGTAATGTGACCATGACTCTCAGTGGGTTTTTTTGCTGATTTCTAGCAAAAAATGCCCATTGGAGAAAACAGATTGGTTTAACAATCATGATGTTAGCTTAATGATCACAGCATTCATTTAACCACCATTGCAAAAGAGCTTGTAAAATTGGGCATGGTCGCGTGGTGATCTGCTTAATGATCATTACGACTTATGACTGTAATTCTGGGCCCAATTAGAGTTGAGGACTCTCTGTACTAGATTAAGCATGTTGAAACATGTTGCGTGCATTTAGCCAATGTATTTAAATCATGTTGTGGCTTTCCTTAGTTTGGGAAGAAGGAAATGCTGATAAAATTAATGGGAGGAGGGGAGGATATAAGGCCATCACAGTGAACTACAGTATGCCCATATTTTTCTATAACATTCTAGCTTATGTCTGTCTCCTTATCAAAGCTCTACTTACAGGTCCGTGTGGTAGAGTATCTGTCTCTTTTTTAAAATAACCCTGGCTCTGACATCTTCAAAATAATGGTATTTTTAACTACTTATAGTGAAGGGTTCAAGAAAGATAAGCACCTCCTTTGACACATAGCTCCCTGTTCTTTTACAGGATGGGAAGCTTCCAAGATCAATGTCCTATTGTCAATACACTTTCTGTCTTAACCCGGAATAACTTTATAAATAATCTTGCCCATCCAAGAAGTCCTTCTCTCTTTAGAAACAGCAGGGATTTGGTGAGAAAGAGGATTACAGATAACACAGAGTTTCATTATTACAATGGTGGCCACAAGTCCTGTCAGTGTTTCAAATTTTATATAAATTTCTTCAGTCATGCACAGTAAAAGTTCAGAGTAAAAATAATCAGGCCTAGACCTGGGCATGCAGAAAGAAGGATTTTTGGCTTCCAGAAAGAAGGATTTATTTATTTTACTTTTTAAACTTTAAAATTAAAACTACATTGGGTTGGGTTTGTCTGCTTACAGAACCAGCTGATTTGTTGTTGTTTGGTTGCTAAGTCGTGTCTAACTCTTTGCGAGCCCATGAACCACAACATGACAGGCCTCCCTGTCTTCTACTGTCTCCTAAAGTTTGCCCAAGTTCATGTTCATTGCTTAAATGACACTATCTAACCATCTCATCCTCTGCCATCCCCTTCTCCTTTTATCTTCAATCTTTCCCAACATCAGGGACTTCTCCAAAGAGTCTTCTCTTCTCATTAAGTCAAGGCATCCCCAAACCCAGGGTCGCAGCCCACTATCGGGCCTTGAACTGTTCAGAATTGGGCCGTGGAAGTGACAGTGAGAACATGCATGCACATCCCCATTTGCCCAAGCAGCAGGTGAGCACGTGTATGCTCCATTTGGGCAAATGGCTGAGTGCATGCCTGCCACTCATGTAAATGGAGCTGCACATGTGTGCTTGCCCACCACTTGCACAGAACCATCCTCTCTCCACACACCTCCCCCCCCCGGAGGTCCACAAAGCCTGAAATGTTGGGCAACTCTGCATTAGATGCCAAAGTATTTGAGCATCAGCCTCAGTATCTGTCCTTCCAAAGAAAAGTTATGGTTGATTTCCTTTAGAATTGACTGATCTGATCTCCTTGCAGTCCAAGGGATTCTCAAGATTCTTCTCCAACACAACAATTTGAAAACATCAGTTCTTAGGCACTCAGCCTTCCTTAGGGTCCAATTCTCACAGCCGTACCTTATTACAAAACCAGCTGATAGGATCATAGAATGATGGAGTTGGAAACTACCACAAATATGACATTATCTAATCATGTGCAATGTGCAGGAAAACCACTTAAATGAACCTGGAGAGGTCACTGTCAATAGGCTAGCCTTCTCAGATCCATCTCTAATTTCTCCTCATAGTAGCAGAAGTTCCTCCTTTGATCAATGTTGGCCTTCACACAATGTTCACACAATGAACCCCCAATTTCAACAGGGAGAAACACTTTTAAGAAGGACAGAAACAGGCTGACTCTTTATACTCTAAGGGAAAGGCTTTGTAATGTAGAAGTTGGAACAGGGGTAGGCAATTAATTTTTCCAAGGGGCCACATGAGAAACTGAGACTGTTGGGAAGGGCCGAACCAAGGTAATCTGATTTGATGTCCTGAAACTCCGTCATCTCAATTCCTCAGGCTACTTCAGGTAAGGGGTGACGGCTGCACAGATGCAGAAAAATGCTTTCTGTCTCACCCTCTGCCGACTGTGCAGAGCTCGACCTGATTCGGCTTCTTATCCTGCCCCCTGAAGCAGCTTATTTACATCTGACTTCTAATTTCTGATTGATCTCATGTGGTCCAGACAGAGATACCCAAAGGGTGGGATGTAGCCCAGGGCTATAAAATGTCCAGGTCACATAGGTCCCTTCCAAGTGTTTTGAGATAGCAGCTCCCTAACAAGGTAGCAACCATCATGCTTGGGAGTTGTAGTTGTGACACAACTGGGAATTGTAGGCTGGCAAAAGTCAGGTTAGAGCTTTAGGCTGGAATATATTCTATCTATCGTTGAGATTTCTATCATAGCCATAACATTCAGTGATTGAATTAATCCTTTTTAAGGGATTTATAAACTAAATGAACAGGCAGGCTTTACACAATGCACTAACCAAGGTTAGCTAGTCAAACCTGGTATATTGTGCAAATACATTTTCTAGATTGCTACTGGGATGAGCTAATTGTATTGTGTGAACTCATGGTTGAAATCAAAGCAATATAAACAAAGAAGCACCTGGAAAACAGCAAAATACCCATCCTTAGGGCATAGAGCCTAAAGCATGATTTCTACACCATTATTCTACACCAGGCTAGAAACCAGGAGACTGTGAGTTCTAGTCCCACCTTAGCTAAGAAAGCCAGCTGGGTGATCTTGGTCCAGTCTTTCTCTATCCGTCCAACCCAGCCCCACAGGGTGGTTGTTGTAGGGAAAATAGGAGCAGGAAGGTGTGTTGGATGTATTTGCTGCCCTGAGTTATTAATAATAATAATAATAATAATAATAATAATAATAATAATAATAATATTGCAAAAGGCGGCCTTACCAGGAACTGCTTCCATCCTGCGACGATATCTGTAATACCATCAAACATCCACATCTGCCTATCCCAGGTCCTGGGTAAGGACTCGATAGGTAGACAAAATGCCAAATCCAGTCTGAACATCTGGCTGACTGTGCGATGATCCATAATAATAATAATAAGTGGGAAGACAAAGCACTACATGGCCAATACATTAAAAAAATAGCTGGGAAAGCAGAAATTAACAAGACCTGGCAATGGCTAAGAGCAGGAAAATTGAAGAAAGAGACCGAGGGACTAATTCTGGCTGCACAAGACACATATAAAGTCAAATTTGAGAAGACAGCAACAGACAGTAAGTGCCGCCTATGCAAAGAAGCTGAAGAAACAGTGGACCATCTGGTAAGCTGTTGCAAGAAGATTGCACAGATTGACTACAAGCAGCAGCATGACAAAGTAGCAACAATGGTGCACTGGAAGATCTGCAAAAAATATCATTTGTGAAAACTGGTGGGATCATAAAATAGAGAAAGTCATAGAAAATGATAAAATTAAACTGCTCTGAGACTTCAGAATTCAAACAGACAAGCACCTGCAACATAACACCCCAGACTTAACAATTGTCGATAAGAAAGACAAAAAAGTCTGGATAGTGGACGTGGCAGTGCCAGGAGACAGCAGAATAGACGAGAAAGAACTGGAGAAGATAACAAAAAACAAAGACCTACAAATAGAAATAGAAAGACTGTGGCAAAAGCAAGCAAGGGTAGTACCAATAGTCATAGGCACCTTGGGTGCAATCCCAAAACAACTGGAGCACCACTTGAACACCATTGGCATTGACAAATTCGCTATTAGTCAATTGCAAAAGGCGGCCTTATTAGGAACTGCTTTCATCCTGCGACGATATCTGTAATACCATCAAACATCCACATCTGCCTATCCCAGGTCCTGGGTAGGGACTCGATAGGTAGACAAAATGCCAAATCCAGTCTGAACATCTGGCTGACTGTGCGATGATCGATAATAATAATAATAATAATATAAACAAACAAACAAATAAATAAAGGATATATTTGGTGATAGATGCACATAGAAGGCATGTTCTCTACTATTGTAAGATGCTGCAGGGCTAAGCAATTTTTTGAGGGATGGCTGAAGGCTCAAGAGAGGAGGTCAACCATCTTGTAATGCCTGAGGAAACATTTGGGGTGGCTTTTATCCTGGTGACAGTTCACTGGTGTGATAAACCAAAAGTTTATCCATTTTTAAAATCTGGTATATGTTCCTCCAGGTTTGTTATTCCAGATTAGCAACCTGATTTCTGGGACACCCAAAAAAGAATTGGGCAGTCACTCACAACTGACCCAGTGACAAAAAAAAAAAAATCCCATTCTTTTCTGGGGCACTGTGCTAAATTTTCCATGTTTTTCTAACATTATGTTGCTTGCACAGGAATGGGGCAATCCAGCTAACCTCAATTCCCTCTCCCTGTTCCTTAGCCACACACTTTTCTTTTCTAAGGCTGAAGTCAAAACCCCTTATCATGTTCACCAAATATATAGATATTTTTTTTTCATGGGGTTTAAGCACAGTCAAGATATTTAAAATCCTTTTCTTCACATGGTACAATTTATTCTTTCTTTCATGTCTTGCAACATTTCCTATTTGTGGAAAGCAGAACTGTGTCTTTCCCTGTACGGAACTGTATACAAAGGATAATGCTGTTCTGTTTTGTCTGTTGACAAGATCTTCAAATCCTCCAGCCCCATGGACACATAATCAAAATTTTTAGGAGAATGTTTCCATCTATTTTGTGTTTGTGTGTGTGTGTGTGTGTTGCAAGGATTTAGCTAAGGCGTGATTCCATGGAAACTAGCCCTAAGGTGATGATCCTGTTCCATTTAAACATTATCCTCTGACTTTCAATTTTGCCTGGGAAAGAATAAATCTCTCTCTGTGTGTACATGGTGAGAAACTGTTCTTTTAGCAATTCATTTTAGCTTTTAGGATCAGCTTTCTTGCTACAGAAGGCTGTATTAAAGTCTGTATTTATGACAAAATGGATTCCTCAATAGGTGGCCACTGTTGGCAAACTCTGCAGGACTCTTCCTGAGATTCATGTGCAGGTAGTTCTTGACTTACGATCACAGTTGAGCCCAAAATTTCCATTGCTAAGTGAGACATTTGTTAAGTGAGCTTTGCCCAATTTTGTGACCTTTCTTGCCGCAGTTGTAAATGAATCACTGCAGATATTAAGATAGTAAGATGGCTGTTAAGTGAATCAGGCTTCCCCATTGACTTTGCTTGTCAGAAGGTCATAAAAAGTGATCACATGACTCTAGGTTATTGCAACCATCATAAATATGCATCAGTTTCCATGAGTCTGAATTTTGATCACATGACTGTGGGGAGGCTGCAATGGTTGTAAATGTGAAAAATGGTAATAAGTTATTTTTTTCAGTGCTGTTGTAACTTTGAATGACCACTAAATGAACTGTTGTAAGTTGAGGATATGTATAGCCATTTTTGCATACATAAATTATAGATCCTCTCACTGGCATTGTCCTACCTAAGATCAGGAGAGAAGGAGCAGCAGATGCCAAGAGAACTCAACAAGAAAATGATTCTCAATATCCTGTGAGTGGACATGTGCCCCAAGCCCACCGACTCAGCTTTAGGAACAGCTTTATGCAGTAACAAACATTTTTGATGGTACACAAGAATAAAATTGAATTAAAAGATGGAGGAAGGAGACCATTGAGTAAGGAATTAAATGAGGATATGTCTGAAGGATCTGACCTGTCTTATACTACTTGGAAGACCAGAATAGGTTGAGAGTTGGGTGCCTAAATGTAAAACAAATATGCTCAAGCAGATAACAACATGCTGTGTGAATGTAGAGAGACACAGAGCCTGGCCCATCTGCTGGTATGTCGGCTACTACCAGAAACATGTACTGATAATGACTTATTTTTGGTCAACGACAAAGCTAAGAAGGTGACTTTATTCTGGCAGTTTAAAATTTAATCTAGATATGGAAGGGAATTGCGCAGCAGGTGTCCAAATGAAGTCATAGACGCTGATCCGAATTTATCACTTTATATAAATAAATATATTTTACAACAATATATTCAGCAAACTAGATAGCTGGGAAATAAGCATCATGAGGTAAATTACAGAGTACACAGGGCACACAGAAGAAAAAGGCGGGAAAAAAGGGAAACTCCCCTTCAGGCCCACAGCAACCAATCACAGTGCAGATTGTCTCTAGCAGGAGCCAGCACTCTGGTACCAATTAACTACATATACCCACTCTAGTACCAATTATGCACTACATAACCCCACTGCGCCAGCTTCTGAATTTAAATATCTTAACATTGTACATGGATGATTATGTGTGTAGGCGCATAATCACTCTTTCTCACGCACAGGTTCATATGAACTTGTCCAGGGATAGATCACTCATGTCAAATAGATTATGCTTTTTGCTCTTACATTACATCGAGGAATGGTGAAGTGGTGGGCTTTCTCTCTCTCTCTCTCTCTCTACTTTCAAAGCTTATTAACAGACGTACTGTTCTGTTTATAAGCTGTTTTCAGAGAAGTAACCCTCTCATTCCATAGCAACAAAGAATTTTAATGATGCACACATCTTAAGGCATAAGCCACTCCATTAGATGAAACAGGAGTAAACTGGATTTTTACAGGAGTAAAAAAAAGAATCAATTTGGGGGTTTTATTTCTGTAAGCCACATGGAGTCACCAGAAGTGAGTTTGGTGGCCATATGAATTTTCTTAATGAATAAATAAAAATAAAAATGATGGTGGATGGCTGAAAGGAAGAAATGAAATGCAGAAGGCAGAGACAGGATGGCCTCCAACTTGACCTTTGAGGTCTATTCCAGATGTTGGTCATCCTCATCTTCACTTACCTTCCACTTTTCCCAGCATTATGACTTTCTCAAGAGAATTGGGTCATCATGTACAGGTAGTTCTCTACTTACAACCATTTGTTTAGTGACCATTCAAAGTTACAACAGCACTAAAAAAATGACTTATGATCATTCTTTACAGTTATGACCATTACAGCATTCTGGTGGTAACATGATCAAAATTCAAATGCTTGGCAACTGACTCATATTTATGATGGTTGCAGTGTCCCAGAGTCATGTGACCCCTTTTGTGACCTTCTAACTAGCAGAGTGAACAGTGAAGCCAAATTCACCTAATAATTATAGCTAACTTAACAGCTGCAATGATTCACTTAACAATTGTGGCACCCAGATCGTAAAATAGGGCAAAATTAACTTAGCAACTGTCTAGCTTAATAACAGAATTTTTGGGCTCAATTGTGATCATAAGTCATGGACGACCTGTAACTCATCCATATTTTGGTCATTTGAACCTGGTTGTCTGTGCTTTGAGAGCGAACTCTAGATTGATTTGTCCTATGATCCATTTATATGTTTTGTTGAGTATCCATAGTATTCTCAAAAGTGTCCATCAACAAAGTTCAGAAAAAAGTACATGGGTAGTCCTCAACTTACAACAGTTCATTTAGTGACCATTAAAAGTTACAACAGCACTGAAAATGTAACTTATGACCATTTTCACACGACCATTGTAGCATTCCCGCAATCATGTGATCAAAATTCAGACGCTTGGCGACTGACTCATATTTATGATGGTTACAATGTCCCAGGATCACGTGAACCTCTTTTGTGACCTTCTGACAAGCAAAGTCAATGGGGAAGCCAGAATCACTTAACAACCATGTTACTACTCTGCAACAACTGCAGAGATTCACTCAACAAATGTGGCAAGAAAGTTCATAAAATGGGACAAAACTTACTTAACAAATGTCTCACTTAGCAACAGAAATCTTGGGCTCAGTTGTGGTTGTAAGTCGAGGACTAACTGTACTCTTTCTATTTTCTTTTACTTGCATCCAGTTTTTGCACACATAAATCATGACATGGAAAATCACTGCCTACATGTTTCTGATCTTTGTAGGTAGACAAGTTGTAACATCTGAGTATTTTTTCCAAGGCCTTCTTTGCTACTCTACCAAGTGGTAGTCTCTGTCATATTTCCTGATATAGGAAAATAATTCATAGCTTATACAGGAATGAACAAATCAACATACAGCACTTCCAAAATTACACATCTACATTCATAAATCAATCCTATAAATTTTCTAAATTATTCAGTGATTTTGCATTTCTGCTTGGCCTGGGAAATATGGATTATATTATTGATATGGGTGGTATCTTTGTAGAGATCAAATTCTTCTAGCATTTCTTAGCACAAATAGAAAAAACAAAAGGCAACTGATTACCTTCTTCCTTCTTGTTACATTTCTTTTTCTAAATAGAACACTTTCAACTTGCTGCTTTTATCTAACTTGTTTTTATTTTTATCTTTCTAGTATTTATTTGTTTAGTTTGCAGATATTTAAAAAATACTACTGAGGAAATGTGAGAGAAAAAAAATAGAAAAAAGATTGACAACATGTATAAATTTTGATAAATATTCAAAATAACACTAGATCATTGTTACCTATTAAAGTTTATTTTATCAATTTGAATTTTCAAAATCATTATTAAGAAGAAGTCTATATTTCATAAGTAGCTAAAATGGTCAGAATAATATGAATTGAATGAGTTGAACTTATTTTTCTAGTATCAAATTCTATCTTTATTTAATCAATGAAACAAAATACATTAAAGCCTTATATTAAGTGAAATTCAAATTTAGGATGTAGTACAAGTCCCTGTTCAAAATTATATTCCACAAATGGTTTCCAAGTTGAATGAAATTATGTATCACACTTATTTTACAAATACATTTAAAATAAATAAAATAATGAAAAATAAAAGTAAAAATATAAAAACATTTATTTTTCACATTGATCCATGCTCTCCCAGCTTAAAGGAGCCCCCTCTGATTTTCAATAGAAAGTATAAAGAGTCCTCACAATTGTTATATATATATATTATTTTTATTATTTTTAAGTACTAATCAACATGCATTGTGTCCATTTGCTGTTCCAAATGACAGAGTTATAAAAGCATAATGAAAAATAGGCACAGCGTAGAAGGAGGTCTGGAACTAATATCTCCTTTTTTCCCCTGAACTTTCTGTTTTGCCAGTGACCCATAAAGAGAGGAGCCAAGCACCAGTTTATCAATTATACAGACCCTGCTGACAGACAAATACCTTAGGATGGGGTGACAGAAACTGCTGACTAAAAACTCCAGCCATTTTCAGTGGCTATAAAAATGGGTATACAAGCTTTGAGTAAAATGAATCATTATCTGCATCTTCAAAGAGCTTGGTATCAATTTATTGGAGGGCTTGATGTTGTTCTGGATCTCTCTGTCCATCTTTATTGAAATATTGACATAAAATTACAAAGGGATGGCATGTTTTTCCAGAGCAGGTAGAAATAGATACCCTTTCGTGATATTAATTGGAACGAGACCAGAACAGGCTTCTTCTCATTGATAGAGTGAAGCCAGGCCTGGACCTTTTGTGACAGAATGTTCTCCATGGAAAACATATCACATATCACAAGGAAGTTTTGAAATATTATAATTTAAGAAAGTAAAAAATGAGTCAATGGAGGAAAAAAAAAACAATTGAGAGTCCCAATTTTCAAAAAAGATAGTGGTTTAAGTCTGTCAAACTGGCAGATTAAAAAGGGAGAAGAAATACATTCTGGGTGATTGAGCTGAGGTAGTAGAGACAACGATTTAAGATGATTTTTCAAGTATAGCAGTCTCTTGCCGCCTGTGGCAAAGCCGTTGGAATGAAAAGTCCAGAATCCTTAGTTTTCACACTGGTTGGGAAACCAGATTGTTGTGGAGATGACTCTGTAAGGTTTCGGTAGCATACAAATTCAATGAGCAATTTGTTGTTATAGCTTATTTGCAGACTCAGTAATGTGAAGAAGAATAACAAAAATCCATGGGGGCTCAAATTATATGGTTTGATGTCTTTCCCATCCTAACCAATCCAGAAACTAACTATTTAATTTGAGTCCATGTGAAGTGAATGTGATATTTTTAGGATCCAATCTGGATCAGTCACCGGGAGAGGTTTAGTCTTCCAAGCTTTTGGACTCATGCCGGAGCCTATCCTCAGAGAAATTCTCTCTGCCAGAATGTTCTCACATTCTGGTATGTTCCCATATTCCAGTAGAGAGAAGTTCCCTGAGGGTGGGTTCCAGCATGAGTCCAAAAACTCGGAAAACTAAACCTCTAGTCCTGGTGACCAACCCAGACTGGATCCTGCAACGTTATCCTGGGACATTCATTCTTGACATTTTTATTTTGAAATACTTTGAATGAATGTATATGTAGTTGATGACCAGGTTGAACCCAAGGGTAGGGTCAAATGCATCATCAGTTTGCAGTCACTATGCCCCCATAAAAGACCTAAGTCTAGCCCCTCCCCCTTGAAGTCCACTGACTCTTACCTGGTGCCAATTTGCCTTGACTGTTAGTAGATCAGATTCTTGTGTATAGGTAGCATGGAATAAACTCGTGGTGCCTTTGAAGTCTATCCTGGCTCCTGATTTCTTGTGTCTGATGATATAAAAAAATATGAGAGCCAGTTTGGTGAAGTGATTAAGGCATCAGGCTACAAACCAGGAGGCTGGGAGTTCTAGTCCTGCCTCACAAAGCCAGCTGGGTGACCCTGGCCAGTCATTTTCTCTCAGCCCTAGAAAAGAGCCAATGGCAAACCAATTCTGAAAAATCTTGCCAAGAACACTGCATGGACTTGTCTAAGGAGTCTCTGAGGATTGGATGCAATTGAAACAAAAGAAACAAAATAAAACAAAACATATATATCTTTCTCCAATTGTCTCTGCCAATCCTGTATGATTCAACAAGGTTGTGTGGCTTGTTTCCTAACTATCAAACAATGTCATCTACAGGACCAAGATGCATTCCCTTGATGTTCCTTAAAGTCTTGAAGCCTCCTCTCATAGGCACTGGGCCAGGACATTGTATAAATTCACCCTTTGAGTTGACATTGTTTGTTATGATTCTTCCCTTCCAGTATCAGCATTTATACTCTTATTCCAACTGAGTGGCATTACGTGTCTTAACCTGCAAACCATACGGAGTTATTGAAGAGTTGGCAACCTTAGAAATTAAAACTACAAATAAAGAAACCACAAATAAAATTATCTCTGCTTGGAGGAAGAGAGAGGAAGAGGTGTACAACCAATGCACATTGATGAAGAAGAAATGTACCGTAAATGCCGGCGTATAAGGTGACTTCCGCGAGTGCTGAAATCGGCGCCAAAGACGGGGGTCGTCTTATACGCCGAGTCGTCTTATACGCCGGAAATACTGGTAGTTTCCGGCGTATAAGACGACGTTTTTAGGAATGGGTCGTCTTATATGCCGGGTCGTCTTGTACGCCGGCATTTACGGTATTTGCAGTATTTCAGTATTCCAGTATTTGAGAGGCTGCCACAAAGAAGAGGGGGTCAACTTATTTTCCAAAGCACCAGAGGACAGGACGAGAAACAATAGATGGAAGCTAATCAAGGAAAGAAGCAACTTAGGATAAATTTTTAATAATAATAATAATAATAATAATAATAATAATAATAATAATAATGCGACGATATCTGTAATACCATCAAACATCCACATCTGCCTATCCCAGGTCCTTGGTAAGGACTCGATAGGTAGACAAAATACCAAGTCCAGTCTGAACATCTGGCTAACTGTGTGATGATCATCAATAATAATAATAATAATAAATAACAATTAACCAGTGGAACAGCTTGTCATCAGAAATTGTAGGTGCTTCATCACTGGAGGTTTTTAAGAAAAGACTGGACAGCCACCTGTCTGAAGTGGTATCGGGTCTCCTGCTTGAATAGGGGGTTGGACTAGATGACCTCCAAGGTCTTCCAGCTCAATTCTGATTCTAGTTATCTAATTTTGGTTGCCAGTTTTCTTACAGAATCCACTTTATACTAAAATCAAAAGAATTCTGCCTGCCTTAGGTTTACATCTGTAGTCATGACAGGTAGTTCTTGACTTAGGACTACAACTGAGCCCAACATTTCTGTTGCCAGCGAGACATTTGTTAAGTGAATTTTGCCCCATTTTTACGACCTTTCTTGCCACGCATTGTGAATCATTGTAGTTAAGTTAATAACATGGTTGTTAAGTGAATCTGACGTCCCCATTGATTTGCTTATCAAAAAGTCACAAAAGGTGATCACATGACCCTGGGACACTGCAACCGTCATAAATATGAGTCAGTTGCCAAACATTTGAATTTTCATCCTGTGACCATGGGGATGCTGCGATGGTTGTAAGTGTGAAAAACGATCATAAGTCACTTTCTTCAGTGCAGTTGTAACTTCAAACTGTCACTAAATGAACTATTGTAAATTAAGGACAATCTGTACACATGCTTTTTGTGTATAACTGCATTTCAGAATTCTACTGTGGGTTTTCATTTCAGATGAAACTACCAAATGCCAACTGTTTTTGGGTTCTCACCCTGCCTCATTCCACAGTTGTAATTATTATTATTTTTTTTAGAAAGGAAAAGCTTGGAACCCTAGAGGGTGGGTCAGGGGAAGTAAAAACTTGAAGTATGGTTAGAGATAGCTGACCTTGTAACTGGAAATGCTAGCAGGCTGCAATGTTAGCCGTCCTGAAATCCAAATGTGTGTTGATGTTAGCTGAATTCAACTGTTGAGTACTGAGTGACATTTACCTGTGCAGGTAGCAACTAGGATTTCAACACAATCTAATCTAAGCATACTTGTGGCATCCATCATTTCTAGTGACCCAAGTAAAGAGCAGCACGTCCACTTGTCTGCTCTTGCAGTCAGGCAGGATAGCAACTCGCAATTATGGCGAGCAATTTGTCCGAGTGTACACAAGGAAGAGATGACCTGTGCTTTGCACATATTGTCAAACACAGAGAGACTTAGATCATGACAAGAATGTACCCCCCTCCCCCGCCAGCTCTCGCTCAACCAGGAATCATGTTCTATCTTGAGAACAATAAAAGGATATCTCCCTATCAGTAGGCATCTACCTGTTTTGGCATTGCTTAAGAAAAACATGTTTGGAATGAACTTTAGTTTAAGGTGTCAAGCTAGCATGTTAGCAGCCAAATGCCAACCAGAGACATAGAGACCTAATGAAAGAATTTGCAGGGGAAAAGGGAGAAAACAAAAGGGAACTCTGAAGGAGAATGTGAAAGAGACATACATCTCTTTCCATTCCTTTTGACATGGTGTTGAGTTGACCTTTTAGTTCCTGATTCAATTAAGAATACTGGGAGGAGAAACCAGCCTTTTAAATTTTTTGATTATATAAAAAAGGAAGAAAAGGGGAGAAAAGCAAAGAACAATTTGTAGGAATATAAATTTCCTATCGTATGAACTAAACTATTCTTATGTAGGTATTCACCTCATACTATTTAAATTGCAGTGAAATGGTTAACTTTTAAAACAGTTTACATGACAATAAGAACATAGGAGAAATGAAGAATATGGATTAGCACGTTTAGCCCAAATGTCCTGCAAATGGCAGGAAAAATTTGTTCAAATATAGATATTTGGGCTAGAAATATGGAATGGTCTCTTCAAATAATTAATTAATGTTGGTTAGATGTCCCTCAAGAGTGCATTTTTCTCTCTCTTTTTAAGAGACGTATAGAATATTCATTCCCATTGTCCTTTCTCCAAAGCATCTAAAGGCAAGACAATAAGCAATGGATGGAAACTAATCAAGGAGATAAGCAACCAAGAAATAAGGAGAAATTTCCTGACAGTGAGAACAATTAATCAGTGGAATGACTTGTCTCCAGTTATGGGCGCTCAAACACTGGAGGTTTTTAACAAGAGACTGAACAACCATTTTTTGAAATGGTATAGGGTTTCCTACTTGAGCAGGGGGTTGGACTAGAAGACCTCCAAGGTCCCTTCTAACTCTGTTATTCTGTCTTGTTAATTTCCAAGTTAACAGTGCCTTTTTCCAAAGCATAAGCATTTCCAAAATTTAATGCATCTTCCAGAAGAAAAATTTACAAAAATCAAAAACTTGTGGCCCAAACGGGATCCATGATCCCTCATGACTATAACATGGTCACTTTGGATACTTTGATCACCATATCTGCTTCAATTGGCTAAACCTAACAATTTCTTCCTCAAAAAAAATAAAATTGCATAAGCATCTAACAATGACATACTTCTGTTGAATTAATCATAGTTTAAAATCTATAGAAATTTTGCCAGGGCTCTGTTAATGGCAGAAGTTTCACAGCCTAGACAGAAGATCCGAAATGCAGGAAAATATTAACTAGTAATAGAATGGGTTGAATGTAAAAGAAAATAGGAAGCCCAAGATTTATTTTCATAGTGAGTGGCACTTAAAAAAATGAATTATGACTTGATATGTTCTACATCAAGTATTTTTCATACTAGTCAACTTTAAGATCACCTTATTATTAAAAAGATTTTGAATCTCTGAAAAGACTACAGAGAAGACCAACATAGGTGATTAGGGCCCTGGAGGCTAAAAATATGTGAAGAATGGTGCAGGAACTGGGCATGTCTAGTCTAGGGAAAAGAAGGAGTAGGGGTGACATGATTCCAGTATTCAAGGGGCTGCCACAAAGAAGAAGGGGTCAAGCTATTCTCCAAAGCACCTGAACGCAAGACAAGAAACAATGGATGGAAACTAATCAAGGAGAGAAGCAACCTAGAACTATGGAAAACCTAGAACTATGGGAAACCTAGAACTATGGAAAAACTTCCTTACAGTGAGAACAATTAACCAGTGGAACAGCTTGCCTTCAGAAGTTGTCAGTGCTCCATCACTGGAGGATTTTAAGAAGAAAGTAGACAGCCTAGAATGGTATAGGGCACGGGTAGGCAAGGTTGACTACCCCTGGTATAGGATCTCCTATTCTATCAGGGGATTGCAGGGAAAAGGGACAAAACAATTGGGAACTCTGAAGAAGAGTGTAAAAGAGAATTAGATTGCCAGCTTGTATCTAGACTTCGAAAAAATTTTAACTCTATACTTTTGGTAAACGTTACATAAAATGAACTTTAAAAAAAACACCATTTGATCTTACTAACTTTTGTAGGCACAGTTCACGAATTTTAAGAGTAGGATGGCATAATATTGCTAATTTTGAATCCCATGTCACTGTTATCTAGGCACATATTTGAAACATTTTTGTTAGCGTTGATGTATGACATTTCATGCCAATATTCCATTTCTTAAGGACAACGATTTTTATATTTTCTGTGTTCACTGAACTGTTTGAAGCTGTCTGAGAAGCAATTACAGTACTAACAGCTTTATATCAATAAATATACAACAAAATGTTGTGACTCAGAAATGGAAAAAGATTGGTATATAGTACATTTTATTCATTTATTTATCAAAGTTATTTATCATATATTTATTTATTAAATTTATTTACTGCCCATCTCAGTGTTGAAGCGACTGTCTATATAGTAGCATATGGTATACATCCATATTAACAAACAGAAATAAAAGAGAATGTGCAAATTAGAAAACTATTGCATTAATTCCTCATTCCAACTACTGTAAGTTTTGGTGAAGGTCAAGAGACTTACATGGAGAAAATGCCAAATAAAAATGCAACTTTCTGAAATGGTAATAGAACAGCTGAATAATAACATAATGGGTAATAGAAAGCACTCATAAGAGGCACCTGTTGGTGCTCTGTGGGATTCCCAAACATGAAAATTGGACATCAATAGTCTCAACCATAAAAAGATGGTGGTCAGGTTGAGTAGGGAGAATGTATTTGTGTAATGGATGATTCGATAAAATTATCTGGCATGCTGAAGTTTATTATAGTCTATGTTGTTGTTAACTGCGAAGTCGTGTCCGACCCATCGCGACCCCATGGACAACTTTCCTCCAGGCCTTCCTGTCCTCTACCATCTTCTGGAGTCCATTTAAGCTCATGCCTACTGCTTCAGTGATCCAGCCACCTCATTCCCCGTCGTCCCCTTCTTCTATTGCTCTCAATCTTTCCCAGCATTAGGCTCTTCTCCAGTGAGTCCTTCCTTCTCATTAGCTGGCCAAAGTACTTGACTTTCAATGTCAGGATCCTCTAGGACTGACCGGTTTGATCGTCTTGCAATCCAGGGGACTCGCAGGAGTCTTCTCCAGCACCATAGTTCAAAGGCCTCAATTCTTTTCCACTCAGCCTTTCTTATGGTCCAACTTTCACAGCCATACATTGCAACTGGGAAAACGTATAGAGTCTATACGTAATTGTATTCCGATCTCAATTTGGGTTTGCAAGGTAGCAGAAAGGAATAGGAACAGATTCATGTGCAACTGTCAGGCGCGAAAGATCCTGTCCACGTTTGAAAGTCCAGTTAAATCTGAATTATTGTTACTCATGCCTATGCACAGAATTTTCTCAACTAACAGCACCTCTTTGGAGTTAGATCAGGTTCAATGACATTCAAAGTGTATTGGACTTAGATCGCTTGTGGCTACGTAGGGATTCTAGGCTTATGCCTCTTTTAATTCCGCCCTCAGATTCTACCACACCTTCTCTTATAGCAGGAGTTTCCAAACTTGAAAACTTTCAGACTTATGCAACTCCCAGAATTCCTCAGCCAGTCTTAAAGTTGCCAAATTTGGAGACCCTGCTGTAGGAGAAGGAGTGGCAGAGCCTTGAGGTGGAGTTAAAAGAAGGATCAGCCTAGAATTCCTACATAGCCACAAGTGATTTAAGTCCAACCCCCTTTGAATTCTGTTGAATTCATGTGCATCCTTGTGATTTGCTAGTATTATAGAAATATAGAATAGATAATTCTGTTCCACTGATTAACTGTTCTCACTGACAGGAAATGTCTCCTTAGTTCTAGGTTGGATCTCTCTTTGATAAGCTTCCATCTGTTACTTTTTGTCCTGCCTTCAGATGCTTTGGTGAATAGGTCGACCCCCTCTTCAGTGTGGCAGTCCCTCAAATATTAGAAGATTTGTAGCTCAGGGTTGGAGCAATACATGTACATCTGGACATCCTGCTATTAGGAAAGCTAGCCCAGGAAAAGGACGAAGATTCAGCTGAAAAAGATGCAGATATTATCCTTCTGTTACATACACAGGTATCACATCTCAAGTCAAGACACCTTTATAAATAAAATATCCCACCGATCCTCCAGAGAAACCTTTGGGGAATTTAGCGAGGGTGTGTTTTTGTAAGATATTTCCGTTCAATTAGGCCGCACCAACCAGGCTTTATATGAAAGGCAGATGAGGGACGCCACCAGCGAGCACAGGATGGCTCTGTGGAAGTGAGAGTCAGCTGTAATGATAACAAACCTGCACCGGTTGCAAATGTCATCACCTCTTCCTCTAAATCAAAAGGCTTTGAATCCCTTCTCCAGGCACGTCTTCTGGAAATGAGAGGATGGCTGGAAGAATCATTTGAATGTGGCAACCCTTGATAATGATGAAATGAATAAAGGGTTCTCTTCTTTTTGTTGTTGGGCGAGGATGAATTCAGTGTACAGCTCATGAAAAGACAGCGGTTTAATAGTGCCGGTGGTAGCCACAAACGCTTCTAGTTATCTACTGTACAGCCTCCTTTTGCGGAAATAATGGCTGCAATAAGGGGTTCTGCTCCGCCTTCCCTCAAGCCTGGCAGAACAGAGGAAAACTTCCTGCTAGGCCAGAAAAACCGGCACGAACCAAGGGCAGGTTCACACCATTACTTTTGGGGCGCTTTCTGAAATGCAGGCTATGTGGCAAAGCCGTGGCCTGAAGCATTTGCGCGGGGGCCAATTGAGCACGGCGTTTCATGTATTTTTTGAAAGCCACTGTGGAAACAAGAGCTTTGACAAGGAAGCTGGGGAGGGATGGGAGGCCTTCCTTGGATATGATTCTCCCTTAAATCATACTGGTCCTTTTGTTTGGGTAGTGTCCATCCCCACTCCCTCCCCCTCTGTGAAGTTATATGGGAGGCAATTCCCAGTGATAGCAGCTACTGCAAATTCTCACCAGAATTTATCCTACTTTACGGAAATCAAATTAGGGGCCAAAAGTAGAAATAGCAATAGGGTGGGCAGGGGGATGATACATGCCCAGGGTTGGCTGTCCTGACAAACACATTGGCTGTAGTGGAGAAAGCTGCCTACACAGTAGACAAGATTTAATACTGCCTATTTGAAGTTATGTTGAGATGTGGATTTCTTTGTTGTGTCTGAACTTGGTTGTTTGATTGCAGACATTTCATTACCTGACTAGGTAATATCATCAGCTGAACTGAGTGTGGGTTTTACTCTCTATTTATATGCAGAAGCTTATCCTGCCAGTGTTGGTGGGAGTCTGGTTTTATCCTTGGTAGTGTCTTGGTTAGAGTATTGTTTTTCTGCTTGATCGTTTGTCTGGTGTTAATCCCTGCTTATCTTGTTGTTGGCTGCTGGAGAGAACATATTCTGATCTTTTTGTTTCTTCCATAGCTATTTTTTTTTAAATTGTCTCTTTTGAATGTGTGTAAATTGGTTTGTCTCTATGTGTCTATTGATGGCTGATTTGTTGAATGACAAGCTTCCAGGAATTCTTTAGACTTTATAGATTTAGCTTGGTTTAGGGTGTTCACGGTTTCCCAGTTGAAACTATGGTTGAGTCTGTCCATATGTTGTGAGATCATAAGCAATATCTTCAAAGGAATAAAATTCACAAGAGAAGAGGAAAACAATAGCACACTTCCCTTCCTGAATATTCTCATCAGCAGGGGAAATGATGGCAAATTAGAAAAGTAAGTCTAACCAAGTGTTCCACCATTAAAGTAACAACTGAATCTTCCACAAGAGGAGCTGTAAGCTGTAAAAAATAAGAACATTACAAACGTACTGCAAGAACAAAGAACACCTATACAACCCCTTAAAACACAATGGATACCTATACAATTTTATTGCTGATTGAGCATTCAATCTATTACAGCATAACTAACACATGCCATGAAAAAGATAACATTAACTATACATTTAAAACATCTCAGAAACAGTGAATAAACTATTGCAACCACATCACATCATCGTGGCAAACAAACCAACTAAAGCTCTCCAAAACATCTTAAGTGAACCAAAACCCAGTAGCCCAAGAATTAAAAACAGGAGTCAGCTACAATATGTGATGCAAGGATGGAAACAGTTACTGTGTAGGGCAGAGAGGCAGAAAACAAGCAGGGTGCCTCCATGAACACCAATTATCAGTCAGAAGACACGATGTTAACTCCTTAATGTCAGAACATGGACAGACTCAACCATTCTTCCAACTGGGAAACTGTGAACGTCCTAGACTAAGCTAAATCCAAAAACACTAGGGAATTTCTGGAAGCTTATCATTCAGACAAATCAATCAGCAATAGATATTTTACATAGTTGCATTTTGCACGCCATTCTAAAGCGACAATAAAAAGCTAAGAAGAAAACAAAAAGATTAGAACACATCCTCTTGAGCAACTAACAATTAGATAAGCAGGGATTAATACCAGACAAACAATCAAGCAGGAAACAATACCTCTCAATTTCCAGAATTCCCCAGACGGCCATGGGGAATTCTGGGAGCTGAAGTTCACAGGTTTTACAATTGTCAAAGTTGGACACTCCTAGCTTAGAGTTCCTCTTTCCCAGAAAAAACTACGTCCTAAAGGGCCTGGCTGTACTTCTCTAGGGGGTGCCCTTATAAAGCCATTAATCATGGAAGCCAAGTAGAGTTTTGTAGTTATACATCCTGTTCTAATCCTGATAACCGCAACAACACATCCCTTTCTCATTCAATTTTTCAAAAGCCTGAACTACTAAAGGAGGAGTAAATTTAACTGAGGAAACTGTTTTTGTCATGCTAGTCTACAACACATTTAGCTTAATCAGAGAAGCTATTTTTAAATGTTCAGATACTTTTGTCTTCTATTTATATCCTTTAATTCTTAGCACAAAAAAAGTCCTGTCTAGTAAGTCTGGTTAGTCTTCTGGATTCCAGTCTTAGGGATCAAAGAGACCCCCAGCCAGAATTATCATTCATTTCAACATCTTGTTTTGTCAGACAAGATTTGGTGCTACAGGTTTAGCAAAATAAAATAAAAATTAAAAATTAAAAAGAAAACAAACAAAACTTGTTCCCCTCAGAGTAGTGAATATTTTCCAAATGGCCTTTTAGAATATGTTTTGCAATGCTATCAGTTCTGGTTTGTGGACTTCAACTCCCAGAATTCCCATCAATGGCCATGCTGGCTGAGGAATTCTGGGAGCTGAAGTCCACCCTCTTGGAAATGACCATGGTTGGGAAAAGCTCCTCTGTAAGGACTCAAGGATCCATCTTACCTGCTAGTATACCTGTGAAATTCTGAGGTTTTTTTAAAATATGTTATCAGATCAGTATGACTTAGCTTCCTTGAAAATAGCTAAATTTTGTTATACTGCTTGTAAAATTAGGCAGACTTCGATTATCCAGTGACAAATCCAGCATCAATTGAATTATTTTACCTTGTCTTGTTTTCACCACATTTTAAAAAATTTTGATGTATTTTTGTTGCAACTGTAGACAATAACTGTAATAAAATTTTCCTTTCCTTTCCTTTCCTTTCCTTTCCCTTCCCTTCCCATATATTGATAAATGTTTAATATATTTTGCAAGAGAAAGCATGCATTCTCAAACACCCAAACCTGCCCTTTTGCTACTAATGCTTGAAATCAGAAAAACAACCCCTTCTTCATTTAGAGGACCATTTCCAATGGTGTCTGTGTCTGTCAAAAAAACAAAAATGGCACTATGACCACCCAATCAAACCCCATTCTTTTTTTATGACTACCTTGACACAAGGAAAAAAGAGGTGGTGGTTTGATTGATTCCCCCCCTCTTCCCACAGGTGCCTCAATCACTTTCATTGTGAGAAGACGGCATCAGGAATGTGTGCCAGATCTCTTGAGACTTCAGAGACCTCACCCCCCACCATCTCACGTAAAGATGTTGAAACCATGGGTATCGTTGCCAAAAATTTTACCCAGTCTCAGGGCAGAAGATTGCAAACCTCATGCTTTTATGAGATCTGGCCCAACTTCAAATCCTTTCACTACAGGTAGTCCTCGATTTACAATCACAATTGAGTCCCAAATTTCTTTTGCTAAACAAGACCATTGTGAAGTGAGTTTGCCCCATTTTACGACCTTTCTTGCTACAGTTGTCAAGTGAATCATTGCAGTTAAATTAGTATCATGGTCAGTGGTGGGATTCAGATATGTGAGCAACCGGTTCTGTGTGTGGATGCCGCTTCCAGAAGTCCGTTCTGGGCCTGGGCAACAAAAAATTAGCTACCGGTTCTGCCAAACTGGTGCGAACCGGCTGAATCCCATCACTGAAGATGGTTGTTACTGTATATGCCGGCGTATTAGGCGACCCGGCGTATAAGACGACCCCCGTCTTTATAGCCGGGCTGCATTCCTAGAACGTCGTCTTATACGCCGGAAACTACCAGTATTTCCGGCGTATAAGACGACTCGGCGTATAAGACGACCCCCGTCTTTGGCGCCGATTTCAGCGCTCGCGGAATATGTCTTATACGCCGGCATTTACGGTAAATGAATCTGGCTTCCCCATTGACTTTTCTTGTCAGAAGGTCGCAAAAGGTGATCACATGATCCTGGGACACTGCAACCGTCATAAATATGAGCCAGTTACCAAGCGTCTGAATTTTGATCACGTGACCACGAAGATATTGCAATGATCATAAATGTGAGAAATCGTCGTAAATCACTTTTTCCAGTGCTGTTGTAACTTTGGACAGTCACTAAATGAATTGTTGTAAGCCGAGGACTACCTGTACATTGCATTTACTTTTGCAGGATCAGGAATTACTGCCTTGCAAACTAATACCATACTTAATATAGTTGCTCCAGTGGTGGGATTCAAATATGTGAACAACCGGTTCTCTGTGTGGATGCCGCTTCCAGAAGTCCAATCTGGGCCTGGGCAACAAAAAATTAGCTACTGGTTCTGCTGAACCGGTGCGAACCGGCTGAATCCCACCACTGAGTTGCTCACATTTTTATTTTTGCAAAAACATTGATGTAAAAGGGAAGCAGGAAATTAATAGCAAACTATTCCTTTAATTTGGTGACAGTTTTTCTAATATCACACATATCGTATATACCGACGTACAAGGCGACCCGGTGTATAAGACAACCCCCATCTTTGTCACTGAGTCGCATTCCTAGAACGTCGTCTTATACGCTGGAAACTACCAGTATTTCTGGCGTATAAGACGACTCGGCGTATAAGATGACCCCCGTCTTTGGCGCCGATTTTAACGCTTGCGGAAGTCGCCTTATAAGCCGGCATATATGGTATCTTTGTAGCTCTAAATAAGGCTTCTGCCTGCCAGTGATGCCTTCTTGGTCCTTGGTTTGCACTTTTATGGATCTTCATGCCTCTTTTCTGAAGAACTCTTTGCTAAAAATCAGAAGAACATCAGCTGAAGTTCTCAGTCGGACATGTTACACTTGCATAAGGATGATTTTTGCTGGATCAGGCTATTTTAGTCCCAATTTTAATCCCACATTGTGTGTCTCAGTGGGTCCATTGCAGAAGCCGGTACTGAAGACAATAGTCCCCTTCTGCTGTCATTTTCCACTGAACAATATTTAAAGGGGATGGTGGAGTTTTACAGGTTTAATGTTGTGTGTTTTTAATGCTGTAAGCCGCCCCCGAGCCAATGTGTGCGTGAATTGGGCAGCCATATATAAATTTGTTTAATGAATAAAAATAACTGAATAAATAAAGACTTCAGCCTATTCTTCAGGAGGTGGTTAGCAACCCTTGGTAGCCCAATTCTCCGTGAACGACTGTGAGTGAGATGGGCGGTATTTTAAATTTGACAAATAAATAAAACCAACAGTTCTACTGCCTTTCTAAAGTCATTCCAATTTTGCTGCAACTGCTGGCATTGCATTTAGTTGTGCGTTGTGCAAAAAAGGAAAATAAAAGTTTTTTTTCCCCCTTTCTTTTAGTCTGGCACCCTCCTGAAATATAATCCGCACATTTCTCTCCTGCTAGCAAAGCTCCAACCCCTTTCTTGGTAGAAGAAAAATAAAAGGCAAGAGGAAGAATAAAAAGATCAACTCCTTCCACCCCAAACTGGAGAAAACAAATTGTTTTCTCTCTATGCAACATAAAAGTTACCAACTCTATTGCATGACGGCTGAGGTTCTCCCTGCATTTTTTCCATCCGAAAGAGCATTTGAAGTTTCCCAGAATCCCCCCCTGGGGTTTTTTTTTAGACTAAAGATCTTGATTTTATCATCCTAAAGACAGAAGTGAGCGTTACACCACGATTGGGAGGCTGTGATGAGATTTTGGGGTGTGCCATCAGTGGCCGTTTATTGACTGCCAAGTATAATGGACAAGCCGGGAAGTACCTGAGTGTAACTAAAATCCTGCCTACTGGATTTGTTTAGTGTGTGAGAATGATTAGCAATTGCTAGTGATTAGTAATTTTTTCCCACAGATAGCTTTTCTGCATTCCCGTGGAGCTTCACTCACACACACACACACACACACAGGATTTTGGCACTGTGTTGCAAAGGCAGAAAACACCATGTGGCAGAGAAGGAAATATATATCTGGCAGGCTTCCCACCACCCCTCAATTTTTCTCCTTTAGCGTTATTGTTAAAAACAAGCTGCCTAATCGCCCCAGTGAATAAACAAGGGGAAAAAAAAGTGTACGCCATTTTCTGATTTATTTTGTATACATGCAGAGTGAATTGTTCCACTGAAATCAAAGTTTGTTGGAGGATCAGGGCTAGATTAAAGGACATTGGAGGTGTGAATGGTGGTGGTGGGGAGTGTTGGAAACTTCAGTGAACTACACTGCATAGAAACAGAGCTCAGATGCCTCCCGAAGTCAGGAATTCGTAATTTGTAATTCCTAGCATTCACAAAAGGGCTTCACAATCGCCTGGAATGGCTTTGTGCATGGGGCTCTGTTTTGCTCCGTCACAATCCTATAAACAGGGGTTGTTTATTTCAAAAACGCTCTGCAGGTGCTCAGGTCAAGATGGCAGCAGGGTTGGGGGGGGGCAAACCACATGGAGGAACAAGGTGGCAACATCAAATTGTACACGCGGTCCTCGACTTATGACTGTTTGCTTAGCAACCATTCAAAGTTACGACGGACCTGCCTTAGGGGTACTTATGACCAGTGGTGGGATTCAAATATGTAAACAACTGGTTCTCCGTGTGGGTGCCATTTCCGGAAGTCCATTCTGGGCATGGGCAACAAAAATTTAGCTACTGGTTCTGCTGAAGTGGTGTGAACCGGCTGAATCCTACCACGGCTTATGACTCAGATTCTGAAATTCTGATGATTCTCTGCCTCCCTATGGTCACGTGACCAAACCTTGAGTGCTAGACAACATGGCTGCATTTTAGGGCCATTTGCAGCATCCTGGGGTCATCTGACTATGTTTTCCGACAGTTTTGCTAAAAACAGGCACTTCCAGTTTCCGGCAAAATTGTGCCCATAGTGAACCATTGGCTTAACAGTTGCAGTGTTTGCTTAATGACTAACAAATTTGCTTAATGACCCCCCAAAAGATCGTTTTATGACTGTTACAACTTACAACGGGGATGTGCAGGCTCCATTACTGTCATAAATTGAGGACTATCCATACAAGTGCCTTCATCACCTTTCTCTTTTCTTTGGGCCTTGAGATGAGGAGTATGTGCCTTATTACTGCATTTTTTAAATTTAACTGAGCTGACCTTTCAGTAGCCTAGCCTTTCGTAGCAGCTGTGAAGGATTAGTCTATCAAACTGAACCTTCAATCTGGTTTAGAAAAACATAAATGTTTTTGCAAAACATGTAATGGCTTTAGAACTGATTTAGGCCTTTTACTTCTGACGATTGTTCTTCCCTTTTCACCAAAGTCTGAGACAGCATTTTCGTAATTTCTCAAGCTGCAAAGATAATCCGTTTTCTCCAGAGGTAAACACTACGGATCCTGGATCCTGATCGAATAGATCCACCACAAATTCAATGACTTGGAATGTGATCTTTTCTCTCTTCGTTCCCGGCCTGTCTCTCTCTGCCCTTCCCTCTCTCTCCAACCTCTCAGTCATTACACACGTTTAGACTGGAGAACTGTCAACTTGTGTGGCATTCATTTTTTCTGAATCATCATCTCTCTCCACAATTATCAGAGCATGACTGTTTGGTTTGATGGTAATTATATACTTAGGCCTGCATTAGGCCTCTCTAACTCTCCCAATATGGCTTTTTGTTTGTTTTGACCCTAAAACGATTGAATTGCTTATTAAGACATTCATTGCTAATAGAGGTGAAGACCTTCTGAATGGGCAGCAAGCAACATATTGCCATATTATTTTTTGGAAGTTTGAAGAAAATCCTATAGATATATTGGCATACCTAGCATATTTGACAGTCTGGAATGGACCCTTTTTTAACACACACTCCTCTTTCTTTGCCGAGTGCCAGTTTGGTGTAGTGGTTAAGGCACCAGAGTAATAACCAAGAGACTGTGAGTTCTAGGTCTGCCTTAGCCACAAAGTCAGTTGGGAGACTTTAGGCCAGTCACTTCTCTCAGCCCTAGGAAGGAGGCAATGGCAAACCACTTCTGAAAAAAAAACTTGCCAAGAAAGCTTCAGGAGGCATTTTTCAGGAATCAAAGCTGATTTGAAGGTATGGGTAGTCCTTGACGTACAACAGTTCTTTTAAGGACTGTTCAAAGTTAGGTCACTGAAAAAAAGTGGCTTATGGCCGTTTTTCACACTTACAACCGTTGCAGCATCCCTGTGGTCACGTGATCAAAATTCAGATGCTGGGCAACTGTCTTATATTTAAGATGATTGCAATGTCCTGAGGTCACGTGATCACCTTTTGCAACCATGTGACCCGCAAAGTCAAGGGGGAAGCCAGATTCACTTAACAACCGTGTTACCACCTGAACAACTGCAGTGATTCACTTAACAACTGTGGCAAGAAAGTTTGTAAAATAGAGCAAAATTCACTTAACAACTGTCTCGTTTAACATCAGAAATTTTGGGCTCAGTTGTGGTCGTAAGTTGAGGACCACCTGTACTTTTTTGCCACTCTTGATTGCCAAATAGTTGATCAGGTTATGTAGCAGCAGCCCAACTCCATTTCTGCCACTAGCCCACTTGTGACTTCAGCAGCTTCCCCATTATTGTTTGTATCCAAAGTGGACTTGCCTGCCTGCTGATACATCAGGAACATGATGCTGCAGTCTAATTTTTTGGGGGGACTTGGCAGATGAAATGGGCCTCATTCTACAAAGTCCCTGTTGAAGTTCTGGCATCATTAATGGCCTTATTAATAGGACAAATAGCCAGATAACTCAGTGATAACAATATGTCTGCAGACATTTCCACCATTCTCATTGCCTTAACTTAAATATTAAATATTTAAGTTTAGAGATACTTTTATATTGAAAACAAGAACCTACCTACTGTCCAGCAAAGCACCAGAATCTACTAGCACTCTAATTTACAAAAATCCTAAACCATACAAAAGCTTATCACTTCGTTTGACACCTAATTTTTAAAAAAATGATGGATGGTTAAAGCTCAGGTTTGTTTGGAAGTGTGTCCAATTCCCAGAAAAAAAGAAGAGGAACTAGGATAGTAGTTTACCAATGTAATTAGTGAGTTCTTTAAAAATGGACATGCCTATCATAGCTACTAATGAATAATAAGTCTCTCTCTCCATGAAAACTATTTTTCAAGAGGACCCAAGATACTTCAGAAATCTGTTCAAACACTAACTTGTATTATATTCTGTTGCTTAAAGCAGAGATCCTCAACCTTTTGAGCAGCAGGGACTGGTTCCATGGAGAGAGGTTTTTCCACAGACTGGAGATTGTGTGGTTTTGTGTACTGCCTGCATCTTGTGGATGGGGCTTTGCTTGTTTGTGCGGACCGGTTGCTGGTGTACCACAGCCCTGTACTGGTCCACAGACCGGGGGTTGGGGACCCCTGGCTTAAAGGGAATCCCGTTCTTTCCTTCTTTTGTGATCATTTAGGATCCCAGCATCATTTCTCTTCCTTACATGCCTTTATCCCAACTTTCTCATTTGCCAATTTGGTCCATAAAAACTGCTGGTCCAGTTGAAAATCATAAGTAGAGAATGGATGAATAAAGTCCCATAAAGGTGTTGAGATTATGTATGAAAAAAAAGAAAAGAAAAAGAAGGAAACACAGGCAAGTCACAGATCTACCTAGTTAGAGAATTGTTTGCACACACAAGGTATATATTATAAAAACAGATGCAAAGAAAATGATTCAGTTTCATTTTTTCCCCTAAGGCCTTTTAAACAAAAAAATACAGAGAAAAGATTTTCCCTTGCAGGAAAGATTCAGAAAACATTCAAGTCCAAAATGGAACGATCCAGAGAAAGTTTATCACCCTATAGTTGAGCGACGCATAACCAGTCTGGATGCTGATCAACTTTTCCTGAACTTGATATGGAAATGGAGTCCCGTCAGTGCTGAGAACAGCTTTAGTAGCATATTCTCTAGCTTGGAACATGTTCTCATCTTTGTGATCCAAACACCGCTGATGATGAGAGTCTCTCCAGCATCAGGTTTCTGGAATTGAGAAACATGTTTCTCACCATTACCTGCTTGTTCTCTGCTGTTAGACATTCCTGGGTTGAGCTGAGGGCCCAAGCAACGTGATTAACCAGCTGTGTTTGTTCTTCTTAATCCTACAATTGAGCACCAGGTGGACTGGCATCACCCCTTTGCTGCTTTTTGCTAGGATTTATTCCCGATGCATTTTGATATTTACCTCCAATACATAATACAACAATAACAAACAAAAAAAAATTATGTAGCCTGCAGGAGAGAATAGAGCAACTCCATTTATGTGGGGGCATAAAAATAGATATCGGAGGCTGAAGTATATATTACATGCAGACGTGCATTAAAAAAAAAAAAAATCCTTGCTAGGATTTTAAGAATCAGGATTCTGATCCTGGAAAGCAGGCTTGGGCTTCAGTACGGAGGGAATGATGTCAAGTCAGGAGAGAGAAAAAATGGAGAATAGATTTTCCTGACAGTGAGAACAATTAATCAGCCTCCAGAAGTTGTGAGTGCTCCAACACTGGAGGTTATTAAGAAGAGACTGGACAGCCATTTGTCTGAAAGGTATAGGGTCTCCTGCTTGAACAGGAGGTTGATCAGAAGACTTCCAAGGTCCCTTCCAACTCTGTTGTTGTTGTTGTTGTTGTTGTTATCAGGATTTTATGTTAGAAATTAATAAGAGAGGTTGGGAAGTGTTTGTCCGTAAGACAGATGTCTTCTCTGCTGAAGATATTTGTGTCTCAGGAGAAGGATAGATCAAGAGCCCATAAGTTTCATGCAAGGGGTTATATGACTTATCAAAGGCCATCCTTAAATGGGTAGGGATCAGAGGTAAGAGGAATGCACTAATGTCATATATGGTGGCACAGTGGTTAGAATGCAGTATTGCAGGGATATTCTGCCCGCAGCCAGGAGTTCAATTCTGATTGGCTCAAGGTTGACTCAGCCTTCCATCCCTCCAAAGTCACTAAAATGAGGACCAAGATTGTTGGAGGGCCAATATGCTGACTGTAAACCGCTTAGACAGGACTGTAAAGCACTGTGAAGCGGTATATAAGTCTAAGTGCTATCGCTATCGCTATACAGTTTAAGGCATCCATTTTGCCTTAAGGTGAGCCCCTTTTGTAAAATTCTGACAAGCAAACTCAATGGGAAAACCAAATCCACTTAACAGCGATGTTATAAACTTAACAACTACAGCAATTAGCTTAACGACTGTGGCAAGAAAGGTCATAAAATGGGGCAAAACTCACTTAACAACTCTCTGGCTTAGCAATGGAAATTTGGGATTGAATTGTGGTGATACGTCGGAGACTGCCTGTGGAAGGGAAATATCCCTCCACTTCAGCTATAAAATAATGACCATTATTATTGCTACGAAGATATTGGTACATTAAAAAAAGAGAGAAAGCGTCATATAAATAAAAGATCAAATTGGCCTTCTTTTCTGCTTATCTCCAGACTGACCGGAACTGCTGTTGTAAGTTGATATAGTCCTGCGCTGTCTTGCTTTATGACCACATCACTCAGCAATGGACTTCCAGCTCCCAATTTTTGTCATTAACTGAGGACTACCTGTATCCTTCATACAAACTAATCAAAGAGGCTGAGCTGGCAAATCAACCTGAGCAACAAAAGAGAAGTTAGATTGAAATGATCCAAGGCCAGATGGAGCTGCTCTTTGTGTTTAACTGACTGTAGATAGTCCTCGGCTTACGATCATAATTGAACCCAAACATTCTGTTGTTAAGCAAGACAGTTGTTAAGCAATTTTTGCCCCATTTTACAGTCTTCCTTGCCAAAGTTATTAAGTGAATTGCTGCACCTGCTAAGTCAGTACAGGCAGTCCTCGACTTACGACCAAAACTGACCCCAGAATTTATGTTGCTAAGTGAAAAATGTGTTAAGTGAGTTTTGCCCTATTTTACAACCTTTCCTGCCACAGATGTTAACTGAATCGTGACAGTTGTTAAATGAGTAACACGGTTGTTAAGTGAATCTGCCTTCCCCATTGACTTTGTCAGAAGGTTGCAAAAAAGGGATCTCGTGACCACGGGACACTGCAACGGTCATAAATGCATGCCAATTTTGATCACATGACCATGGGGAGGCTGCAACAGTTGGAATTGTGAAAAATGGACATAAATAACTTTTTTATAGCGCCGTTATAACTTTGAATGGTCATTAAATAAACTGTTGTAAATTGCGGGTTAGCTGTGATTGGGCATGTCAGCTAAACTCATCAAACCTGCATTGGTGACGAAGGAAATAAGAGCCTTACTAGCTAACTGCTTTTTCATGTGGATGAAATATTGCTTTTCATGTTGATAGGGTTCCTCTGCCATTAATTAAACATTTGGTTATGGAAGGAATACGATGCAATCCTTAAAAGATCGCCCCCCCCCCTTTATCAAACTAGTTGTTCTAGAAAACTAAGTGCAAAACGCCCCCCAAGAGCAAGAGGTGAGGTTTGGCCAACTTTTTTGGGAAAATGCTAAATGAAACAGGTGCCTGTCCACCTGGTGTCGCTGTTTACTTAAGTATTGGCTAGATGTTGGTCGCTTGTTTGAACATCTGGAGTGGTTCTCTTAGACTCAGCTAAGAGGGTTAGGCAGAAGATGGGAAGCTATTGATCATGACCTCTGGTGCTTCTGGCAAACTTTGAGGATGATAAAGGAGAAAATTAAGGATGATTTTTTTCAACCTTGTTAAACGCACCATATTTTTTGTATGCCGTAATTTTATTTAAAAAACAACAACAACATAATTGTTAACAGGAATTGAGACCTCTTAGTTCATGCATTATTTGTTTCAGACAGTTGTCTGGTGTTCATGCAACTTAAGGCAGTTTGCAATATAGGACAGAGACAGGGGAAAAAAAAAACTAGTTGATCCTTTGTTAAATTCAGCTGAATTCCATCGATCGGCTGGCATCAAGTATTATCCCCAATCTCCAAAAAGCAACTCCCTTCTGAGGTTTAAAACAGACAGAAAAATAGAACAACACCTACCTCCCCAAATCCAAAAGACTATCAGCTTTCAAATGCTTGTTTGAAAAGTACTATGGTCACAGCCTTGCAATATATGTCAGGAAATGATAAAAACTCAGAATGGGCCGTTGCCTTGAAGCCGTGAGGGTCTGGATGGGGGTTAACAGACTCAGGCTCAATCCTGACAAGACCGAGTGGCTTTGGATGTTGCCTCCCAAGGATCATGTCGACTGTCCAGTGTTGACTCTAGCGGGGGAAAATATACCCCCTTCGAAGCGGGTTCGCAACTTGGGTGTCCTCCTTGATCCACAGCTGAATTTGGAACATCATTTGATGGCTGTGGCTGGGAGGACCTTTGCACTAGTTCGTCTGTTGCACCAGTTGCGACCCTACCTGGACCGGGAGGCTCTCCTTATAGTCGCTCATGCCCTTGTCACCTCACGTCTGGACTACTGCAATGCGCTCTACATGGGGCTACCCTTGAAAAGTATTCGGAGACTACAGTCGGTCCAGAATGCAGCCACGCGAGTGATAGTGAGTGCTCCTTGATACACCCATGTTACACCTATCCTCCGTGAGCTGCCCTGGTTGCCTATTGGTCTCCGGGTCCAATTCAAGGTGTTGGTTATTACCTTTAAGGCCCTATATGACTCAGGGCCAGGCTATTTGCGAGACCGCCTGCTACCTCATAGTTCCCTTCGTCCGGTTAGATCCCACAGGCGGGGCCTCCTTCAGGTCCCATCGGCTAAGCAGTGCCATTTGGCGGGGCCGTGGAGGAGGGCTTTCTCTGTGATGGCACCCACGTCTTGGAACCAGCTCCCCCCGGAGATTAGGACCGCTCCCACCCTGTTGGTTTTCCGTAAGCTGCTTTAGAACTGGCTTTTCCGGCAGGCCTGGGATTTATAAAATCTGACCCCTGGATGACTGTTATTGTACTGTTTGTTTTGTCATGTTTTATGGTGTTTTTATTGTTAGCCGTCCAGAGTCCTGCGGGAGTGGGGCAGTTTATAAATTTTAAAAATAAATAAAAAATAAAATAAAGAAAGAAAGCAAACTGTTGCAAAAAGTGGGGATATCACCCTTCCTCCTGCTTCTGAAAGAAGAAGAAAAAAAAAACCCAAAGTGGTTTGAGCTAAGCAACGCCAGGATGAATGTTGTCAATGTTGTTGTGTGAGAATAATATATTCCCAATCTTCAAAACTCTGCTTGTGGACTCCTTGATGCTCACGGTGCTTGGATGTTTCATTACCCCAGCTAGTGGGTGTGGTGTTTACTCCCTGTTTATATACAGTAGCTATTTTTATAGTTAGGACTTAAATATCTTCTTCATTTCTAACCTTGTTTCATCCACATCCACATCCATTCCCATTGCATAAAATCAGTTGGTTGCCATGCAAAATGGCTTTTCCAACCGTCTTCCCTTTCCCTGGGCTGGCAGTCCTTAACTATCTTTTAGTTTTCTACCCGTCTTTCCATGGCTTGTCCTGTCCTTCTCTCTTATCAACCCCAATCTCTCAAACTTACCTAAAGATTTTTCTATCCTTCACTTTTTTATGGTACTGACCCCTTGGAAAATAGCAAAATTTTACTTATCTTTTCCTTTCCTTTCTGAGAAATGTGACCAGCCTACCTGGACTTGAAAGGCATTCGGGAAGACTAAAAGAGAAAAGATATGGAAACTAGATCTTTGACTTTTTCCAAGAGAAATACCGTATTTTCTG
Source organism: Crotalus tigris (assembly GCF_016545835.1). Taxonomy (NCBI): domain Eukaryota; kingdom Metazoa; phylum Chordata; class Lepidosauria; order Squamata; family Viperidae; genus Crotalus; species Crotalus tigris. Next base: position 762,504 of record NW_024100213.1, on the reverse strand, counting down.
GCGTATAGGGCGACCCGGCGTATAAGATGACCCCCGACTTCGGCGCCGAGTTGCATGCCTAGAAAGTCATCTTATACGCCGGAAACTACCTTAATTTCTGGCGTATAAGACAACTCAGTGTATAAGACGACCCCCAACTTCGGTGCCGATTTCAACGCTTTAGAAAGTCGTCTTATACGCCGGAAAGTACGGTAATATTTTAAGCATTTTTAATTGTGAATTGTGGCGGGTCCCTTGGTAGATTAGGGCTGCCTGTTCCACACTGCAAAAATCTAAGCAACCACAAGGGGGCAGTAATGGGAAATGGGCTTGAAAAGCTTTGATTGAGGGAACATATAATGGTAGGTTTCAAGGAGATGGGCTTGGAGAAAGGGCTATGAGCGGTGAGCTACAGATGTAGCTACCTACACGTACATGGACACTCAGGCAGACGGAAGGCGTTGGACAAGGAAATGAGTGAATACTTGATGAACATCCTTAGGGCTGCATGTCTGAAAGGAGATATAATGGTTTCTCTACCCATAATTTCAATAGAGCTATAGCTCACCTTCCTAAGGCAGAGGGCAATTCCAAGCAGAAAAACAACTTGTGGGGAAAGGCAAGATAAAGATAACCCAGGTAAAGGTTAAAGGTTATAGATAAAGGCTACCTTACCTTTACCTGTAGGTAGTTTGGGAGCCAATTTTGGTGGAGCCAATTTGGTGAAGGCATTGGGCCAGACCCTGAGAGACCGTGAGAGCCATTCCCACTTTGGTCACAAAACCATGTGGGTGATCTTGGGACAATCCTTTTTTATTAGCCCTAGGAAGAAGACAGGGGCAAAGGACTTTGAAAAACCTTGCCAAGAAAACTGCAGGAACCTGTCCAAGCAGTCTTTGAGAATCGGACACAATTGAACAGAAGAAAAAAAGAAAAAGGCAATAGACATATGTGCATCCGTCCTACTTTGGATACGTTATGCTCCAGATCTCTGGAAAAGGATGTAATGCTAGGAAAGACAGAAGGAAGAAGGAGAAGAGGGCAACCAGCAGCAAGATAGATGGACTTGGTGACAGCAGTGATGAATGTTGGGAAGTCTGAAAGAAAAGTTTGAGGACAGTTCGTTATGGAGAATACTTATCTATGTGGTTGCTAGAAGTCGAAAACAACCTAATGATATCTACCAGTGATGGCAAACCTTTCAGAGACTGAGTGCCCAAACTGCAACCCAAAACCCACTTATGCATCGTCGGGTGCCGGGTGGGCGTGGCTCATTGGGTGGGTGTGGCTCATTGGGTGAGTGTGGCTGTGGTGGTAACGGCAAACTGAGTGGGACTAAAAAGTTCAATCAATCAATTCCAACTTTGCAAGATCTTTTTTTCCCGCGAGAAGTTGAAATTGACTGATTGATCGAACCTCTTTTTTTTTTTTTGCACACGGCAGTGGAGGCCTAAAGCGAAAAGGTTTTATAAAACCCAGCTGAAGGCCTAGGACTGGGGCAACGGTGCGCGTGCCCACAGAGAGGGCTCTGCGTGCCACCTGTGGCACGCGTGCCATAGGTTCGCCACCACGGATGTATACTGTAATCAGTCCATCAACCAACACATCCAGTGATTTTATTTATAGGAATTAGAAGAATGTATATGATATTATTTATGTGAAATTATACCTCACCCAGATCTCAAGACTCCAGGTGATGTCTCTCTCTCTCTCTCATCTGACATTAATCTAATAGAAACAGCAGCCCAAACACCACACAACCAGAACAATACTAAAAATTGTTTGCTGGGTGCCACAGAAACAAAACTTGGGTTGCATTAGAACACAGAATGTAGAATAATAGCGTTGGAAGGGAACTTGGAGATCTTCTAGTCCAGCCCCCCTGCTCAAGCAGGACACCCTACACCAGCGGTTCTCAACCTGTGGGTCGGGATCCCATTTGGGGTCGAACGACCATTTCACGGGGGTCGCCAAACAACGCAGTCCACCATTTTTTTCCCCTTTTCCTTAGCTGTGTTACTCCCTTTTATTCTATTGGCTTTTGAAAGCCAATAGAATAGACTCTCTTGAATAGAGTCTAATTCTAATGGCTTTCAAAAGCCAATAGGAATTGTCCAGGCTGTCTCTGCCCTGCTGAGCCCGCCAAAAGTCCCATTCTGCAACGGTGCTGCACCAGTTGAGTAGTCCTCGACTTACGACCAGTTGAGTAGTCCTCGACTTATGACCAGTTGGGGGTCGCGGCATTAAAAAGGTTGAGAACCACTGCCCTACACCATTTCAGACAAATGGTTATCTAGTTGCTTTTTGAAAGCTTCCTTTCAAAGTTGCCTCAGAGCGTTCACAACTTCTGAAGGCAAGCCATTCCATTGGTTGATTGCTCTCATCGTTAGGAAATTTCTCCTTAGCTCTAGGTTGCGTCTCTCCTTGGTTAGTTTCCATCCATTGTTTTTTGTCTTGCCTTTTTGGGGCTTTGGGAAATAGTTTGACTCCCCTCATCCTTGTAGGAGCCCCTCAAATATTGGAACACTGGAAAATGTATTATTTATTGTTAGAAAACTTATTTCATGGCTCTGCAGAAAGGAAATAAATCGGGTATCTTCAGGTTGAGAAGAGATCAATACAGAGAAGGCCACCCATGGTCCATGCCCTTTGATCTTGGGGAGAGTTAGAAGCCTAAACACCTCTCATCACTTGCACAACTACTCAGACACAACAACAGATACAACAATGGCACAATAACATTCTACCTGAGATCCAGCCAGCAATCAAGTTGTTGAGAGCTGTAAGCTCCCCTCGTTTGTTCTCATGGAAAACTGCTTTAGGAGCAATATCTCCGTTTCTGATTTTATGTTAATTTTGGCCCACTCGAACATAAATTTACAAATGTATTTAAGGAACACAATGTACAAAAATGTGAATGCATTGGTTAGGCAGATTTTCAAAAGATGGCTTTTTACACGCATTTTTCCTGACATGCACTTTTTTGCAAATTCTACCTGAATAAAATGCAGTCTTGGAAGTATTTCTCTTTAAAAAATGCACATTTGATTCACATGCTTCTCCAGGATTATCTCTTAACATTCTGAAAAGTGCTGATTTCAGCATGCAATGTTATTCTTCCCGACATCCGATTTGAGAGAAGAAAACGTCTATGTAAACATTCACGAGGCAGGAATTCCTTCCCCAACTCCTGCTTTCTAAAGCTGTTTTGCATATTAGATTTTGGGTGTTCATCAAAATCCAAATTGCACACGGCAAGGCAAAACACTGGCTACCTAAGCTCATAAGCAGGATTGGAAGGGGAGATACCAGCCATGGAGAATTGGCAGTCAAGAGGGAGATATGGAACCATCAGTGGAACAGCTCGCCTCCCAAAGTTGTGGATGCTCCATTGCTGGAGGTTTTCAAGAAAAGAATGGACAACCATTTGTCCAGGATGGTATAAGGACTCCTTTCTTGAGTAGGGGTTGGACTAGAACAGGGGTCCCCAACCCCCGGTCCATGGACCAGTACCGGGCCACGATATGCCAGCAACCGGGCCACACAAATAAGCAAAGGCCCATCCGTGGGATGCAGGCAGCACACAAAACCAGCCCCCCTCCGGTCCATGGAAAAACCTCTCTCCACGGAACCGGTCCCTGGTGCCCCAAAGGTTGGGGACCTCTGAACTAGAAGACCTCCAAAGTGCCTTCCAGCCCTAGGGTTTTATGATTCTATAAACTCCCTCCACCAACCTTAATATAGGCAGTCCTCAACTTACAGAGTTCGTTTAGTGACTGTTCAAAGTTTCTGAAAAAAAGTGACTTATGACCGTTTTTCAGTTACGACCCATAAACTTCAGATGCTTGGCAATTGGTTCACATTTAAGATGGCCGCAGTGTCCTGGGTCATGTGATCACCTTTTGTGACTTTCTGACGGGCAGTCAATGGGGAAACCAGATTGACTTAACAACCAGGTTACTAATTTATCAACTGCAGTGATGCACCTAACAACTATGTCGTAAAATAGGGGCAAGAGTCACTTAACAAATGAACCACTTAACAACAGAAATTTTGGGCTTCTTGTGGTCATATGTCAAGGACTTTCTGTAACGGCCCACAGTAATTCGTCTCTTCCCCCTACTGTGATTCCCCCTTATCTTACTGAGGGCTGGAAATCATATCTTCCAAAAATTTGATCGAAGAAAACAAGAAGCTCTTGTTTTACATTAGGAACGAACTTTCTCAAGCTTCGTCGTTTCAGGAATTGACTGTGTTATGCTTGGCAACTACTGCTGTCAGTGAACATTATGCAGTGCTAAGGTCCTGGGAGTATTATAAGGCATTCATGGATGGCTGGATTAATTGATTGTAGATTATTGTTATTATACTGCTCCATTGCTAAAATGCCACCAAGCTATGCCAAAAGCCTCAAAGAAAACCTGGCAAGAAAACCATAAAAAACAGCAATAAAAATCCTTCTAAAACAATGATTTTAGAATGGGGTCCAATTACAAGTCTAGAGGGACCACCAAACCCACTGTTGGAGGATCACAGAGGAGAAAGGTCTTCTTGGAGAATTTGGCAAGAGGATAATGCTCAGTCCGTAGGAGGATGTCTCCTACAAATTAAGGACCAGATTGCTAGGCCCAAAGCAATGTAGGGTTGCTGCCATTTTGCTCTCCAGGAGATCTTGTTGTCTTTCGATTTGATTAGCCAAGTCAGTTTGCATTAATTCTTGTATTCAATTCTTGAACTGACTTGATAAATTGATCAGCTTTGATAAATGCAGAACTTGAACAGAGTAACAGAATAACAGAATTGGAAGGGACCTTGGAGGTCAATCCCCAGCTCAAACAGGAAAACCCTGTACCATTTCAGACAAATGGTTGTCTAATCTCTTTTTAAAAATCTCCAGGGTTGGAGCACCCATAACTTCTGGAGGCAAGTTGTTCCACGGATTAATTAATTTCTTCTTAGTTCTGGGTTGGTTCTCTCCTTGATTACTTTCCATCCATTGCTTCTTCTCCTGTCTTCAGGTGCTTTGGAGAATAGGTTGACCCCCTCTTCTTTGTGGCAACCTCTGAGATATTGGAACATTGCTATCCTGTCACCCCTTATCCTTCTTTTCATTAAACTAGACATACCCAATTCCAGCAACCATTCACCATTAGCCTCCAGTACCTTAGTCACCTTTGTTGCTCTTTTCTGCACTCTTTCCAGAGTCTCAACCTCTTTTTTATGGATGCAGTATTTTTTCTCTCTGATCAGGTCAGAACATTTCCCATTCTTCTCTGTGCAGACTAAAGGAGAGGACAGGATCTTGAAGGAGTGAACCTAGCCTTGATGGGGTAGGACTGAGTTGGTGATCAAATGGGAAACCATGATGGCCTGGGTGAGCACATGGGCTAGCTATTTCCCAGCTCTTGAAATTTATGATCTGCAATGGACAGATGAGATGAAATGCTTTGGTTCTAAAGAAAGAAGGAGCAGGTGGGATTGTATACTGATTAATGTGGATGGTCTTCTTAGTCATCACTGGAAGGATACCAGGTGAAACTTTCAAAACAGGAATTTCAGGGACAGCACACGCTAGCTTTGTATCCAGTGAGAAGAGGATGGGTGTTAACTTCCCAAAGAGAAATAATCATCAAGGTGCTGGAATAATAGAAGCCAAGAATGGCCCCCTTCCTTCCTCCAAATAATGGACCACATGAAGAGTCAGTGGAAAGACAACCCACTACCTAGCAACAACCAACACCAAGATTGGGAAATTGCTATCGATCGCCATGGCAACCAGTCTTGCTTTTTTAGCCGTTGATGGGAACCTTGTACAAAAGAATGGCACAGCTGAGCAGGAAGTGACTGGAGCAGAGTAAAAGGGGTCATACAACAACTCCGAAGGACCATTTATATGAGAATTGAAACGATCAGTAATCTAACCTGGAGATGGGTAGAACGCACGGATGTGGAGCCAACAAGTGATGCAATACAGGTAGTCCTCGGGTTACGACCACCACCGAGCCCAACATTTGTGTCGCAAAGTGAAACATTTGTTCCCTGAGTTATTGCCCCATTTTCTGGCATTGCTTGCCGCGGTTGTTAAGTGAATCTGGCTTCCCCATGGACTTTGCTTGTCAGAAAGTCGCAAAAGCTGATCACATGGCAGCAGGACGTTGCAACCGTCATAAATATGAACCAGTTGCAAGTACTTTGCAGAATGAGGCCCATTCCATTTGCCAAATCCAAAATATTTTGAGACTGCAGTATCGTGGCTCTGATGTATCGGGAAGCAGCCCAGTCCACTTCTGATGAAAAAACAATAATGGGGAAGCTGCTGAAGTCACAAGTGGGCTAGTGGCAGATATGGAGTTGGGCTGCTGCTACATAATCTGATCAACTGTTTGGCAGTCAAGAGTGGCAAAAAAGTACAGGTGGTCCTCAATGTACGACCACAATTGAGCCCAAAATTTCTGATGCTAAACGAGTCAGTTGTTAAGTGAATTTTGCTCTATTTTACAAACTTTCTTGCCACAGTTGTTAAGTGAATCACTGCAGTTGTTCAGGTGGTAACACAGTTGTTAAGTGAATCTGGCTTCCCCATGCTGGTCACATGGTTGCAAAAGGTGATCACGTGGCCTCAGGACATTGCAATCATCTTAAATATAAGACAGTTGCCCAGCATCTGAATTTTGATCACGTGACCACAGGGATGCTGCAACGGTCGTAAGTGTGAAAAATGACCATACATCACTTTTTTCAGTGCCGTTGTAACTTTGATCGGTGACTAAATGAACTCTTGTAAGTTGAGGACTACCTCTGTATTGCAAAAAGTCCAGAATGCCACTAGATCAGTGGTTCTCAACCTGTGGGTCGGGACCCCATTTGGGGTCGAATGACCATTTCACGGGGGTCGCCAAACAAGGCTGTCCGCCATTTTTCCCCCTTTTCTTTGGCCACGCCCCTGGCACCCGGTGATGTATAAGTGGTTGGGGGTCACCACAACATGGGGAACTGTATTATGGGGTCGCGGCATTAGAAAGGTTGAGAACCACTGCACTAGATGGTAACAAAGGTGTACAAAATATAGGAACGTGACCCTGTTTTTTGCTGAAAACTGACACTTAATTTGGGTTTTCAACAAAACTGTGCCGAAACCCCAGCCAATGGGTTCACTTAATGACGATAGCGTTTGTTTTACAACCATGTTCGCTTAATGGCCGCTGCAAAAAAGTCATAAAATCAGGTCAGTCGTGTGAGCAGGCTCCATTACAGTCATAATTCAAAGACTACCTACCTATATCAAACCCTCTCATACATGTTCTATCTCCCGCCATGTTTGAAAGGACAGGGAGCCGAGACAAAATATCCCTGTGGGTAGAAGGAAGTATTCTTCTTCAAAGAATATTCATTCCATCTTTTGAAGAGTCTTCTCCCATCTAGAGATGACTGGATAATCTAATTATCAGGAAAGAGATCAAGCGTGCCTCCTTTTTCCGTCTCGGCAGATGTTTCCATCCTATTTCGCTTAATGCCCAGTTTTGTTTAAGTAATAAAAGAATGAGCGACTACCAGCAGATGTATTATTCAATATTGAGCATTCTTTGAAATGTGGCCTCCGTGTTTCGTGAGTTGGGTTTTTTTTTTTTTTTAAATCCACATGGCATAATTGATAATTGCATGAAAAGCTTTGGGAGGTTGGACAAGATAATAGCAGTTTTGCAAAAACCTAGGAGACACTGCAAACTTTTTTTTCCCCCCAGGATTTTCTTTTTAAATGTATAATTATTATTTTTCCTTCGAGTGTTTCATACTTAACAGTTGTTCCTGGCATACTTTTAAATGGTTGGGTGGACAGTGCGGTTAACGCTGTGCTTCTGGGGGAAGCATTGGGATTCTGCCTCGAATGTAGGATAGGCGGCAAAGCCATCCTGTAAAGAAACAAATAGGAAGAAAGCAATCCTTACCCACCACTTGCCTTATAATGCCGGAACAAAGTATGTTTAAATGGTCGTCATAAATCGGAAGATAAATTGGCAATCACAACCTAACTAAAATAGGTAGTGTTTGAGCCAATTCCTGTACAGCAGTGGTTCTCAATCTGTGGGTCAGGACCCCATTTGGGGTCGAACGACCATTTCACGGGGGTCGCCAAACAACGCAGTCCACCATTTTTTTCCCCTTTTCCTTAGCTGTGCTACTCCCTTTTATTCTATTGGCTTTTGAAAGCCAATAGAATAGACTCTCTTGAATAGAGCCTAATTCTATTGGCTTTCAAAAGCCAATAGGAATTGTCCGGGCTGTCTCTGCCCTGCTGAGCCCGCCAAAAGTCCCATTCTGCAAACGGTGCTGCACCAGTTGAGTGGTCCTCGACTTACGACCGGTTGAGTAGTCCTCGACTTACGATCGGTTGGGGGTCGCGGCATTAAAAAGGTTGAGAACCACTGCTGTACAGGTACTCCTCGACCACAACGAAGCCCAAAATTTCTGTTGTTAAGTGGGACATTTGTTCAGCGAGTTTGGCCCCATTTTATGAACTTCTGTTGTTAAGTGAATCACTGCAGTTGATAAGTTGGTTTGTTAAGTGAATCTGGCTTCCCCACTGACTTTGCTTGTCAGAAGTCACCAAAGGGGATCACACGACCCTTGGACGCTGCAATGGTCATAAATACGAGTCAGTTGCCAAGCATCTGAATTTTGATCATGTGACCCATGGGGACGCTGCAACGGTCATAACCATGAAAGACAGACATAACTCACCTTTTTCAGTGACGTTGTAACTTTGAACAGTCACTAAATGAACTGTTGTAAGTCGAGGACTACCTGTATTGATGTCAGTTATGCTACTATGGGCCCACTTACGATTGTTCCAAAGGTGCTTTTTTTTTTTTCCTTCAAAAGGCAAACTGGGCTTTCTTGATTTTTTTTCTTTGAAAATGTTTTGCTTCTCATCCAAGAAGCTGCTTCAATTCAGAAAGCAGTAAATTGTGAGTTCTAATCCCACTTTACACATGAAAGTCAGCTGGGTGCCCTTGGGCCAATCACCAGGAGACTTTGAGTTCTAGTCCCACCTTATGCATGAAAGCCTGCTGGGTGGCCAATCACCCTCTCTTAGCCCACTTCACAGGATTGTTGATGTGGGGGAAATAGGAAGAGTAAGGAGGTATGTTTGCTGCCTTGAGTTATTTAAAAAATAAAGGTGGGATATAAATAAATAATAAAAAAATAAGATGGTAGACTCAATTTGTGTCAACTTGGGTAAATTTGTGCATTTGCTGGTGTGCAGATATATTTTCCTTTAATGCTACTTAAATTTTACATGCAATGTTATCTATGACGTGCATTTTTATACACAGCTTTCCCTAATAGATACATTTTTCTATATGGGCTTTGAACAGAGAAGGTATCTGAAGAACCTGAAGGATACTATCAATTCCATATTTGTATATGAGTATGAACAGGTCATGTCCCTTATAAAGAGGACTCCAGTAAAATTCTACAATATCTCTATAAAATAGTATTCTTTCAGACCTAAATATCACCTTGGATATTCATAACTACTAGTTTAGAATAAAATTATCACGTAGTACCCTTCATTTTGAGCATTTTTCATGTATTAGCTCAACAAGTCCTACATTAGGGTTTAGTGATTGAGAATGTGACAGATGAGTTCTCCATGAAGTTACGTACCCCTGCTTCAAGTACTGAGTAGTTAATAACATCTAGCTGAACTGCTGACTGACTTTGAGCAGACCTTCAATTCATCTGACCTTGGTTGTGTGAACAGGTTCTTCCAGTGTACTGTTAAGCAGTTCCACTTGTTTTCTCTGAATTTAAATATTAAAGAATGCAGTGACTTTCATAACAACTTGGCAGAAGAAGTAGGCTTGAAGTGAATATTTCACAATGCAGGTTTATTACAACTATGGTTGCAATCGATGCTTTTATTTCTGAAATTATTTGGGTCCTGCTAATGTGGAACGATGAACAAACTAGAATAATGATGTGTCTGCATAATTACTGGAATAGTGCTGTGTTAGTAGTATGTGACTAACCTAATGTGCATTGCACTTGGATACAATGTATGTAGCAAACTCTCCATTGTATACCCGTGAGAAACGAACCTAATGTATTACAATGTGTATTCTTTTGTTCCTGAGAAAAAGAAAGTATAAAACTGAAGTCTGAACCCACCCTCGGGGTTCAGAATTGCTGTTGCTATTGCTTTTGAACTTGCACAATAAATCTCTCTGCTAAAACCCTCTGGAATTTGTAAGAGTCCTTTCGTTTTCCACAAGACTGCAGTTTGGCTTCCTCACTCCAAATGACCACACACACACACACACACACACACACACACACACACACACACACACGAAGAGACTTTAAAAAAAAAACAGAAACACCAATCTGTACATAACACATCAAAAAGTGTCCTTTGATTGTAAAAAATGAACGGGATGTCAGCCAGGAAGTAGACCTTCTCTGTGGCCAGTTCATAATTCTGGGAATGGGCTGATTGCTGTATTTCACCTCTTGGTGTTCCAGAATGTCTCAAATCCTCATATTTTGAAGTGGATAGTTAAATACAATAGATTAATAGAGTTGGAAGGGACCTTGAAGGTTTTCTAATCCAACCCCCTGCTCAAGCAGAAGACCCTCTATCATTTCAGACAAAAAATTGTCCAGTCTCTTTTTGAAAGCCTCCAGTGTTGGAGCACTCACAATTTCTGGAGGCATGTCGTTCCACTGATTAATTGTTCTGGCTGTCAGGAAATTTCTCTTTAGTTCTAGCTTAGTTTCCATCTGTTATGTCTACTCCTGCCTTCAGGTGCTTTGGAGAATAGGTTGACCGCCTCTTCTTTGTGGCAGCCCCTTAAATATTGGAATGGTGCTGGGCAGCAGAGGTGTCTGCAGGAGAGAGTCAAAAAAGTCAAGATGGCAGTCACCATCATGTGATTGAAGCCCCACCTCTTTTTCCATGCCACAAATGCTTTGATATCCTGTTGTGATTGGCATCTTGATGTTTAGAACAGTGGTTCTCAACCTTTTTAATGCCACGACCCCCAACCGGTCGTAAGTCGAGGACTACTCAAATGGTGCAGCACCGTTTGCAGAATGGACTTTTGGCGGGCTCAGCAGGGCAGAGACAGCCTGGACAATTCCTATTGGCTTTGGAAAGCCAATAAAAGAGAGTCTATGCTATTGGCTTTCAAAAGCCAATAGAATAAAAGGGAGTAGCACAGCTAAGGAAAAGGGGAAAAAATGGCGGACTGCGTTGTTTGGCGACCCCCGTGAAATGATCGTTCGACCCCAAATGGGGTCCCGACCCACAGGTTGAGAACCACTGGTTTAGACCATCTTCCTGCCGGGCAGACATGTTTACTAGGTTCGTCTAAAAATATAGAGTATTTTTATAGATTGTAACGTCGTATTTTTATGTTAACTCTTTGGAGCTGATTGCTATGGGAGGTATAAGCATTGTATTAAATAAATAAATAGAACCCATATTGCAAATAAGATAAATAAAGCAGAGAGATGGCTAATTATTCCCGAATTCCCTCCCCCACCTATTTGTTCTGTGAAAAACGCATAATATTTAGAAAATGTTTTCTTATGTTTATGTGATTATTTATTATGCTTGTCTCCTGACTGGATAATGGCCTTGCTCTCCTTCAGGACTTTAAGAAAAGCATTCATAAAGAGAGTTGTCCATCAACCTTCAAGCAAAGCAATAATAATAATAAAAATCAATTATAGTGTCTGAAACCTATTTTCTTCCATCTTAGCAATTCTTTCTAGATTCTCCAAAAGAAAACAAAATATATCCAAACATATTATTAGCAATAAATGGTTGTTGACGGTGTTATTTATTTTTTTTTTCAAAAAAATATCCACACACATACCATTTTTCACAAAAATAGTATTTTTTGTTACATTAATCTACAGCTTCTCAGACAAGGCACCATTTGCCATGGTCCATTATGTCCTGCTGAGATAGTGCTTCAGGTTTCTCATTCTTATTTTTTTTTTAAAAAAAACACAGACACAGATTTCAAGGCCTTAGGGTTTTTTTTCTCCCTACCACTTTGTTTTCCCCCCTTTCTTTTCTTTAAATAAGGAAGTGACAGTTTGCCAAACAAATAGAAGCAGAGCCCTGTTGCACCCCTTACTTTTACTTTGGTTTTAATTTTTTCATAAGCTACTTCATAAATTATAGCCATCTGCACTTGGATGATACAATCACGATGATGCAAACACGAGCAATGTGGTACTAAAAGGCTGGCTGCTTTTGAATCAGCCTACTTAATCTCACCACTCAATTAATCCATTTTCTGGATCTGCAAAGTATAGGAATCAGAAGCTAATTAAATGGGTTGGATTCATACCATATATTAGTTGAGGGTTTCCCAACCTTGGCTACTCTAAGACCTTTGGATTTCAACTAATTTCCCAGTTAGTTGTGCTGGCTAGGGCATTCTGGGAGTTGAAGTCCACAAGCCTTAAAGTGATCTAATTTGGAAAGTCCTGCTCTACAGGACATCAAATTTCTTCTAACAGCTACCTTTCTCTATAGCTGAATATTACATTGGCCAACTATCACAATTATCCTGAATCATTGAAAAAGGGTACAGTTATTCTAGAGACAGACTTATATCACTTTATATCAGTGTTTTTCAACCTTGGCAACTTTAAGACTTGGCATGGACTTCAACTCCCAGAATTCCCCATTCCCATGCCAGGGAATTCTGGGAGTTGAAGGCTACAGGTCTGAAAGTTGCCAAATTTGGGAAACCCTCCACTAGAGCAATAGGGAAAACAGAGTTTAACTCTAATCAAAGTTATCATGCTATAGATATGCAGTCACTAGATCTTTAATTCGTATATTTTGTGGATGATATCACAAGGATTCTGCAATACATGATGGCTGGAGGTTTTTAAGAAGAGATTGGACAGCCACTTGTCTGGAATGGTATAGGGTCTCCTGCCTGAGCAGAAGGTAGGACTAGAAGACTTCCAAGGTCCCTTCCAACTCTGTTATTCTGATACTAATCTAATAATCAGGAATTCTGCAGGAGAAGACCAAAACTGGATGGATTAAGACATCTGAACATTTTTAGCTATACACTTGATCTCTAATAAACTATTGTATTTTTCTGTGTATAAGATGCTATTTTTTCCTGCAAACACTCTGTTCAAAAATCAGGTGCATCTTATACAAGTGCAGCGTCTTTTACACGGAAAAATAATGGTAACCCCCACAGCCCAGGGCATGCTATGTGGGTTGCCATGCCACCTGGTGCAGATCTCAAGCCCCTATTATATTTGTCTGGACTAGTTCACATTGGCTGTCATTTCATTTCATTGCCAGTGAAATTTCAAATACAGATAATCCTTAGTTTATGACCACAATTGCATTGCACTCATATCAGAAGCACCTAAGACAGGGGTGTCAAACTCACAATGTCACATGATGTGTCACGACATATCTCAACTTTTTTTCCATTGCTGGGGTGGGCGCGGTTTCATCATGATGCGGGCCGGCAGTTTGACATCCCTGACCTAAGAGCTTTCCAGGTTGAAAGGATAAGCTGGTGACATCACCGTTGCCCAAGGGACGCCCAGTTGGGGGCTCCTTTTATCTCCCCAGTAGGAGCGAAGGATGAGAGCTCACCTTGCTCCCTGGTGTGATGACTCCCTCAGACGCTTCCCCAGATACCTCTTCAGAGGAGAAGAAGGAGGAGGATGAGACAGTCCCAGGCACATTAGGAGGGGAAGTTTGTCAGTGGCTCCAAGCAGCCATCTGAGAGGAATTTGGCTGAAGCACAGCTGCAGCAGGACAGCCCTGAGACTTCAGGTGGGGAAAGCACACAGCTGCAGCTGCTCAGCGATGAGGAAGCGGAACACGTAGGGCAGAGAAAAGGCAGGAGCAGCGAAGGTCAGCCGGATTACTTGTAAGGAGAAAGCCTCACCCTTCTTGATGGGCTTCATCAGAAGCTGGCTAGCACAGCAGGCAGATGGAGACGATGCTGGAACAATGTGTTCATTTTCTAGCTGCAAGTTTTCTGGCTGTTGTGATTCCTGCCTCGCTTTGGATTGACACTGTGCCTTGACTTGGATCATGCCTTGTGAACTCTGGACTTTTCTTGCCTCGTGAACCCTCTTGTGTTGTGGATTTAATTTTGCCTGGTGGATTTGTGTGGTTTGGGAAACCTTCAAGTGCCTTTGGGACTAATTGGAAATTTCTCTGTGGATTAGCAATGCTCTGTGTTTGGCTGGACTTAATTGATAAAGGGAATTTCTGGGGAATATTAATAAATCCACGAAACCTCTCTCATGTCTGTATGTGAGTGAGCGGGACAGCACACACATAGCAGCACTTGGATCTCAAATGTGGACTTGCTAACCTCCAACCAACATCCTAATCACATGAGCCACCATGCTTTTTTATGACCACAGTTGGGACTGGAACATTCATTGCTAAGCAAGATGGCCATTGAGTGAGTTGCACCAGATCTTACAATTTTTTTGTGAATCACTACTATTATTAAATGAATCATATGCTTGTTAAGCAAAACCAGCTTCCCCCATTGACTTTACATGTTAGAAGTTCCCTTGGAAGGTCAAAATGTTGATCATGTGACCCCAGGATGCTTTAATCATTGTAAATACATGCTGGTTGCCAAGTGCCTGAATTTTGATCAAAGGGTTACTGCAATGGTTGTAAGTGTGAGGATCGGTTGTAAGTCACTTTTTTCAGCATGGTTGTAACTTTGAATGGTTACTAAATGAATGATCGTAAGTCGAGGACTATCTGTAAATTGGTTTCTTGACCTCTGTATTAATGAGTCACCCTAGAACTACATTTGCAGTGCCAACCACTAGAGATATATTTTTAATAACAAGAAATACCGGATTGTTCAATATTGTATCGCCTTGCATTGTTTTGTTATCTGTCTATGGCTTTTAATTATAATCTGTACTGGGGAATAAATAACATGTAGGGTGGCAGTCACTTACACACGCATCACCAAATATATTCATCACCAAAAGAAAGACAGTGCAAATTTGACAAAATGTGCAGCTGCCAATTTATATGTCTAGATATACATTTCAAAACTTAAAAGGCAATTAATGTGGAAAACTATGATAGGATGCCTTCACTCTGCCCCCTCTCCCCCCCAAGGAGCTAACTGACCTCATTCTGGATAGTCAGCTTCAAGACACCTTTGCTTCCCTTTCTTACAGGTCCTTTGTTTTTAAAGCTAACTGGACAGACTTTCAACAAGGATATCCTTAGACCGAGGGCTATTATCTCCAAAATAGGACACACAGCTGTCCCCAGCGAATTTAAAGATGTCAGAGACCCTAAGGCACCAGTCAAGTTCTTCTCTCCTATTTAATGACTCAATCCATGTGACATTTCAGCTCCATCAATTTGTGGATAAGTTTTACCCCCAATCAAACTAATTTTCCTTAAAAATTGTTAGGCTCAAAGAATCAGAATCATACATTAAGTTGCAGTTAAGATTTATTGTTCAAACCTATATGCAAGAATCTAGTCAACTAAAGTTCTATGCTAAAGTGGTGCCAGATAAGGGTCAATGGAATTCAAGAGGGGTTGGACTTGCAACATTTGTGGGATGGTAATGATTCTAGGCTGATGACTCACTTAACTCTGCCCCCCAGTTCTCTTGCTCTTCTCTGACAAAAACTTTGGAGAGTCCATCACTTAAAGTGATATATAATACAACATAACTTCATAGAGCAGATGGACTCTTTCCGGGCTCAGTTGTATAATAAACCACTGGAGTTTTGAACAATTTCTGAGCTCATGCAGAAGAAGACCATATTTGGAATACTGCATCTAGTTTTGGTCACTATGAGATAAAAAAGATGTTGAGACTCTAGAAAGAGTGCAGAGAAGAGCAACAAACATGATTAGGGAATTGGAGGCTAAAACATATGAAGAACAGTTACGGGGATTAGGTATGTCTAATTTAATGAAATGAAGGACTAGAGGTGACATGATAGTAGTCTTCCAATATCTAAGGGGCTGCCACAAAGAAGAGGGGGTCAAGCTATTTTCCAAAGCACCTGAGGGCAGGACAAGAAGCAATGGATGGGAACTAATCGAAGAGAGAACCAATCTAGAACTAAGGACGAACTTCCTGACCGTGAGAACAATTAACCAATGGAACAGTTTTGGCTCCAGAAGTTGTAGGTGCTCCATCACTGGAAGTCTTTAAGAAGAGACTGGACAACTATTTGTCTGAAATGATATAGGGTTTCCTGCTTGAGCAGGGGGATTGGATTAGATGACTTCTAAGATCCCTTCCAACTTTGTTATTCTGGGAAGAAGAAGAAGAAGAAGAAGAAGAAGAAGAAGAAGAAGAAGAAGAAGAAGAAGAAGAAGAAGAAGAAGAAGAAGAAGAAGAAGAAGAAGAAGAAGAAGAAGAAGAAGAAGAAGAAGAAGAAGACGACGATAAGGATTATTATTATTATTATTATTATTATTATTATTATTACTATTATTATCATCTTTTATTCATTAAACATGAACCTCAGTCAATTGAACATTCAAATTGGCTGGCGCTGATGGTTGACATAGGTTGCTGCCAGTATTGTATTATTATTGTTGTTGTTGTTGTTGTTGTTATTATTATTATTATTATTATTATTACAAGCTGGTTCCCAGCAAGGATGTGAAAAACAACAAGCATTATGAGGAATCTCACAACTGATCAGTGATACCCCCCAACCTTTGGCCTTTCCAGACCTTTATTTTTTGTCCTAACATGTTTTGAATACCCAGTAAGGAGATCAAGACCTGAATGTTAAACATAATCAATCACAACCAGGGAAGGGATGGATATTGTAAGCAGTGACAATACGAGAAGGGTTAATGGATGTGCGTAGCTGTTGGGGATCCTTTCACAAAAGCACTCCTCTGAATCGAAGATGGGGCGCCCTCATTTGCCCTCCCTAGTCTTTATTTACAGGTGCTCCCTGCGTTCTAGATGAATGCAGCGCATTGTTTGTTCAGTACACGTGCATACCGTCTTACGCTTTTGCGCGCATCCCTGTCTTTCCCACCTCTTGGGCTGGAGCTTTATATGCAACTCATGGAGCAAGGCACCGCTCAAAACTTCAAATTAAACCACGCAACTCTGTAATCACTGAGACTGGCATGACATAAAAGGATAATTAGTAGTTCATTACATCAGACATTGTTTGTTCAGCTAAATTGATTTCTCTCAGCTGCCCATGTTTTCTGTTTATTTAAGTGAGAACACTCTGCTGCTGTACCGTTTTTTATTTGTGAGCTAGGGAAGCCTTCCTGCTGAAAGTTTAAAAAAACACAACAAAGGAAAACACACAAGCAATGTGTACAACACCATTTCCCCTCTCCTCTTTTTGGCCTACCAAAATTCAACAAAAATAATCGGTTGCTTGAGGTAGGTGAAGCAAGCAGGTGTCCAGGTAGCTTTCACTAGGACTATGTGCTTTTCAAGTTGATTTTAAGCACATCTGGCTGGTTTCTGGGAGGAAGTTCTTTCCTTAGCATTTGTTTTTGTTTTTGTGGAGACAAAGAAGCTTTCCTTTTTAAAAAATTGGCTTTCCTTTTTTGTTAATTTGGCCTCTTGCCCCTTACTTTGGGGCAAAAATAAAATAAAACCCATATCTATTCTAAGAAGAAGGAGAAGGAGAAGGAGAAATAAAGTTTTACAGAAAGTTTTACAAAGTGATGGACACCCCTCCCCCCTTTCAGCATGGAGAGGCCTCCAGAAAGATTTAATTTATGCATATAAATTAACTCACAAATAAATTAAGCCCCTAACCAATCAGAACATACCTCCACCCAATCAGAACACAGCCAAGCTCCCACCCAATCAGTTCATATCCCCACTGGCAGTTAAAAGGAACAGCTACATCACACATTGGTCCTAGAAGCACGAAGCCGAAAACACCAGCCTGAAGATGACGAATGGGACTTTGTCGAAACATCGCTAAGACACTTCCAATTTTATGTGGGAGAAAACCCGAATAGCCACAGACCTACATACAACCACCCGCAAAAACCTCAGAAAACACACACACACACACACACACACACACACACACACGTTGAAAATAAAACTTGATCATCAGGAAAAGTTAAAACATTAAAAGTTTTAAATATAAAACAATAAAAGTTTTAGATAAAAAACATTAAAAGTTTTAATAAAATAGAAACCTAGCTTTCGTTGGCTCCTGCCAACTTCATCAGGGTGTACATAAATCAATGGGAGTGAACATTTCTAAGTAAGTTAACGCCTGCGCTCAACTTCTGGCCCGCGTAATGGGCTCAGGTCGACCAATCGTAACATTCGTTGTAATTACTGCATGATTGAATGACTCATCCGCTTGTATCACGTGTCTCTCATCAGAATGTAAACAAGCCTCCGACTCCCCATTCATCCACATCCGTGGTCTAGGAGGATCCTTGATCTTATTCTGACTCAAAATATCATCCCCACCACCAAGTCGTTTCCCCCTTATCTCTTTCTTGGGGTTCTCCGTGTGTCCAGGGCCCTCCCCTCCTCCACCATTCTGGCGCCCATCCTTAACATCGTGATGTTCATTATTACGGAGCCACACTCTGGGTATTCTACACGCACTCTCACTGCAGGATTCTCCCCCACGCACCATTTTCCCAGCATTTCCAGTCTCGCCAAAGTCCGTAACATTTGTTCTCTCCTTTTTTCTGACAATTGCAAACTCACTGCGGGGGCTAGACTGTAAATTCCGTTGTCCGGTCGCAGAGGTAGTCAAAATCCCCAAAGATGGTTGCTTGCGTACTTTAACAAGTTGGTTCTTTTCGCTCTTCCCCCAAGTGGGGTGCGATGTGGATCTTAGTACAGTGACCACGCTTTCATTCTCAACTGTTAATTGTTAATATATATATATATATATATATATATATATATATATATATATATATATATATATATATATATTATACACACACACACACACACACACACACACACACACCCCTCTCTCTCTCTTTCTCTCTCTCCCCCCCCTCTCTCTCTCTCTCCCTCTCTTTCCTAACATTATTTTAAAAATATCTCAAAGCAATAAATATACATTTCCTCCTCCTATTTTCCCCAAGAGAACAATCCTGCAAGGTGGGTTGGGACAGAGTGACTGGCCCCAAGTCACCCAGCTGGCTTTTATGCCTACAGCGGGATTAGAACTCACAGTCTCTTGTTTTTTTTTTAGCCTGATGTCTTAACCACTACACCAAAGTGGCTCTCGGGTTCTCAGATTCTCCATATTAGAGTGAATATAAATGTATTTGGAATTTGCATAATTTGCCCCTGATTTTGCATAATATTTTAATCATTTGATTCTGGAATGCCACCCTATTTCTTTGACTGGTTTATGCTATGTCTGGCTTTCAATCACGTGCCTTCTTTTTTTTAAATTGTGTGTTTGATATGAGGAATTATTTTTGGCACATTGAGTTGGGCAGGAGTCAAGCTCACTAGTCCATTCTGCAAAACAGTTTCACCACGATGGCAACTATCCCTACCAACAAGCATCAACACAACCTCTGAAGTATTCCATGACAGGCTAAGTCCTTTTCTAGAGCATAAGAGTGCCATTGTCATTTTTAGAGGAGGAGATACTAAAATAAAAAAGAGTTGTGAGCCGTGACACAAAGTTGGCTTTCTTCTTGGAGTGGCGTAGGAAATAGAATATAAACTTAAACCAAGATCAGATTGGACTAGGAATGAGCTTTGTGCTGGACACCTGCTCTCTGCAAAGAGATTGCAAACTTACCCTGGGAAAGCAAAACCACTTCAAGGGCTGCCTGAAACATGAAAAGATCCAGAGATTTTGGAGACCTGGCAAAGGTTTGCAAATGTCACGCAGATTACTGTGAATTGCTCTGATATCTGATGTACAAGAAAGGAGAGAAGGAATGGTTATCAGCATGGAATTACTAAGATTGAGAACAAATATCCCAAAATATACCAAGTATAGCGGCTTAATACAGGACAGCAGCTAGAATCATATCAGAAATAGCTAGGAATTGTCTTGTTAGAGCATTCAGATGACCATAATTAATAGGTTAACCAAATAACAAAGTTGAAAGAAACTCTGGAGGTCTTCTAGTCCTATCCCTGCTCAAGCAGGAGACCCTATATCATTTCAGACAAATGGTTGTCCAATCTCTTCTTAAAAACCTCCAGTGATGGAGCACCCACAACGTTTGAAGGCAAGCCATTCCACTGATTAATTGTTCTCACTGTCAGGAAGTTTCTCCTTAGTTCTAGGTTGGTTCTCTCCTTGATTAGTTTCCCTCCATTGCTTCTTGTCCTGCCTTCAGGTGCTTTGGAGAATAGGTTGAAACTCTATTCCATTATTCTGTTAGATCAGTGTTTCTCAACTTTGACAATTTTAAGGCATATGGAATTCTGGGAGTTGAAGTCCACATGCCTTAAAATTGCCAAGGTTGAGAAACACTGTGTTAGATGTTGCCACCCTGATGATTTTGAGGTGAGGCCCCATTTTATGACCTTGACCTTGCCACAGTTGTTAAGTGAATCACTGCAATTGTTCAGTTGGTCTCCCAGTTATTAAATGAATCTGGCTTCCCCATTGACGTTGCTTGTCAGAAGGTCACAAAAGGGGATCACATGACCCTGGGATACTGCGACTGTCATAAATATGAGTCAGTTGCCAAACATCTGAATTTTGATCGCGTGAACATGGGGATGCTGCAATGGTCTTAAGCGTGAGAAACAGTCATAAGTCACTTTGAACAGTCACTAAGTGAACTGTTAATAAGTCAAGGATAACCTGTATTGACCTTTTAGTAGATGTGTACTGTGTCAATGCTATCACCTGTTTACTATTACTCTCAGACAGGGGTGTCAAACTCATAATGTCACATGATGTGTCGTGATGTATTGTGACTTTTTTTTCCATTGCCGGCCATGGGGTGGGTGCGGTTTTGGCCCGACGCATCCGGCCCGTGGGCCAGCAGTTTGACACCCCTGCTCTAAGATCTCATTCTTGACCAGCCGTTGCTAACTCTGAATATTATCCAAATTACTCCAGGTGCAATTCAAGGTTTTGGTTATTGAAGTCCACATATCTTAAAGTCACCAAAGCTGAGAAACACTGGGATATGAACTCCATGAAATTCTTCTAGTTCCTTTGCTCTTGGGTTTGCTAAACATGAATTTGGGCATTCAGACAAGCAAAAAATACCACATCCAACTCCAACTCCCTTTAACCTCTATAGAGGAAAAGATACATCCTTCTTCCCTTCCTCTCCAAGGTATCCAGAATCTCCCTACTTTAAGGATAATACCCTAATCTATAGTGGGGCTGGGAATTACTGAAATATTTAGGCACAATAGAAGAACTTTAATAGGCTCTACTAGGGAACCCAGGTGTTTAGATCAGCTTAAAAATAATAACTCCACCCCTGCTGGATAGCTTCTTTTTCACAAGAAAGCTCGGCTTTTATTCTTCTCCATAAAGGCAACCTCAGACAGGAAATTGCTCACGTGATGGGTCTTTATAAGTAGCGAAGGTTTTAAAACCAGGGGCTGGAGAGGTCATTAGCAGGCAGCCATATAATTAACCTTTGCTGGCCTTGTCCTTTTCACACTTTGTTAACAGCTTCCATTATTACCCTCATGAGTCTCCAGGAAAGACATTTATTGACAGTATTAAAAAAACATTGCCACGAATTCCAAGTCGACAGCCATCTATGTGTTAAATAAATCATTCTGATGTTCCCTTTCAGAAAATAAGAAAAAACTAGATTTGTTTGATTGTTTATATCCTTTTTTTTTTTTTTTAAAAAGCCAATACAATTCTAGGATGCATTAACAGAGGGACAGAATCAAGATCACATGAAGTATTAGTACTGCTTTACAAAGCCTTAGTAAGACCACACCTATAATAACACATCCAGTTTTGGTCACCACATTATTAAAAAAAATGTTGAGCCTTTGGAAAAATTGCAGAGAAGAGAAACAAGGTTGATTAGGGGCTTGGAGACTAAAACATATGACGAACGGCTGCAGGAATTGGGTATGGCTAGTCCAATGTAAAGAAGCACCAGGGGAGACATGATAGCAGTGTTCCAATATTTGAAGGGCTGCCACAAAAAAGAGGGGGTCAACTTATTTTCCAAAGCACCCAAATACAATACAAGAAACAATGAATGGAAACTAATCAAAGAGTGATCCAACTTAGATCTAAGGAGAATCTTCCTAACAGAACAATTAACCAATGGGATAGCTTGCCTTCAGAAGTTGTGGGTGCTTCATCACTGGAGATTTTTAAAAAGACAGGTGGAAAGCCACCTGTTTGAAATAGAATAAGGTCTCCTGTTTGAGCAGGGGTTGGACTAGAAGACCTCCAAGATCCCTTCCAACTGTTCTATTCTATTCTATTCTATTCTATTCTATTCTATTCTATTCTATTCTATTCTATTCTATTCTATTCTATGTGTATTATAATGTGTTTTCCTTAAGTATTTGAGGGAATCTCTCTCCTTCTCTCTCTATTTGAAAATAGATTTTCTCACTTGTAGGAATTGACAATGTTCAGGCTTCAGGCCTCTCCTTGCTTTGTTCCTCTGAGTGTGCCAATCATGCATTTTGTCTGGATTGCTGATGCATGATATACATGTGCTTTAACTCAATGTACTATACAACAGCTGGCAACAATCCATGCACCTTCCAATATATTTAAACAAAACATACAGTAGATCATGTGTGTCAAACTCGCTGCATCACATGATGTGTCGCTATGTATCATGACTTTTTTTTGCATTGCCTGAGCTAGGGTGGGTGTGGCCTCCGCATGATGCAACCAGCCCGTGGGCCGGCAGTTTGACACCCCTGCAGTAGATGTTGATCTTGCTTTCAAAACAGCAACATCCTTTAAAGCACTTTTAAAAATCCCTATGAGGTTCTGTTTCATCTGTCTCCTTGTAGGGGATCTATTCTGCTTAATATTGTAATGAAGGACAGGGCCTTCTTAGCAGTGGCACCTATTTTGTGAAATGCTCTTTCAAAAGAAAAAGTCCATTTGAAGGTGTACCTTGCAGTCGGCTTTCTTTCTTTAACATTTTAACTTGTGAATCGATGTGAATTTCTTTCTTAAATAGCTGTGTCCCACCTTATTTCTAAAATTACAACTTAAACTTTACTAAATTGATAGACTCTGTATCCCCAATAATGGTGAATATAGAGAATAATACCTTGTTGGTTACTTTGTTTGCCTTTATGTTCCTCTTTCTCTCTCTCTTTTTTTTTAAAAAAAACATTTTTAACTTTTTACCAAACAAGACACACAGATAGTCCTAACCTTACAAGATCACAATTCGAGACTTTTATGGTGTGAAATTTGGAGCTTAAAAGACAAAAAAAATCAGGAGGAACTAGGACTAAGTTATTTTGTGAACAAAAATTAGGTGGAACACAATCAAACGTTCCTTTGAAAACAAGCAAAAGAATAAAGCTCACACTCTGAAACTTGGTGCATTCATTTAAAACCTGTAAGATTCCTAGCTTGGTAGAAATACCTATCTACTGTTTTCAAGATACTTCATTCTGTAATAAATGGTTTTATCTATGTTGAGTCCAGGCACCTGACTGGTTCCTAGATGGGTGTCTAGATGCAGTTCAAGATGCTGGTGTTTATCTTTAAAGCCCTAGATGACATAAGATCTAGTTACTCAAGGGCTGATCTTCTCCCAAGAATGTCTTCCCCATCCCACATATTCCCATATGGAGGCCATGCTCCAGGTTCCTTGTTTTAAGGGTTGTCATCTTATGGAACCTAGAAAACCTCTGTGTTTTGGGACTTCCCTACTCTGCAGAACAATCTTCCCACAGATAGTTGGGGGGGGGCGATATGCTGATATTGTAAATTGCCCAGAGAGTGCTCTAAAGTTCTATGGGGTGGTATATAAGTCTATTGCTATTGGGATCTAGAAAGTATGCCTTCTCTCCTGCAGGGTCTGCCCTCTGGAGTGATGTTCCCTTTGATAGCAATTGTTTCTGACCCTGATAGCCATCCAGGTCAGACAACCTAAAGACCTGGCAGTTCTTAAGCTAGATGGAGTTGGGGTTAAGGATCTGGTTATCCAGGAAGGTCACTGATTCTTTTTGTCTAATATTATTATATTCTATTTCCTATTTAATTTGGTTTTAATGTACACTGCCCAGAGTCAACTTGGGTTTGGGCGGTGCCTACATTGAATAAATCAAATCAAATCAAATTAAATTCCTGCCTGTTGCAAACATATGGTCGCAGAGCAGAAAGAAGGAAAGGAAAAACACTCAGAATTTTGTCTCCATTGGGGACAGTTTGAAATCTGAATGAACTAGGATGTGGTAAGACTCGTTAATCTCAAACCAAACCATCCCACACGTATATGACACTATCTTGAACACTTTTGAGCTTAATAAATATGGACTGGAACCCAATTAAGGCATGGTTTATTCTCAATAAAACCCATTATGCAAGTCAATCAAGACTAATTTATGTACCATGGACTTCAGTGGTTGTAAAGAGTGAGACACTTCCAATTCCATAAACATTTTTGTTTAAACCAAGTTTGGGAAAATAATAAGATCTCCCAAGAAGTTGTGTTTTATTTTGCAGAACTGCCTTCTCAGGAAATGATGCAAAAGGAGGCTCTTCACGTTCAAAGCTGAAGAGTTTTTGCCCACATACTTTTGACATACGACAGTGTTCGCCTGAAAAATGGCTGGATGTGTCATTCCTTGTTAATATATGGGAACTGTCAGGCCTTTTCATACACAATAGGACTTTCTTTGGGGATCTGGGAGAGGAGAAGGGAAGTCATAAAGGGCAAAGGAAAGAGCCAAAGGGGAACATTAATTTATGAATGCAAAAACTTACAGTGTAATTTATTTATTTATTTTTTTCCCTTTGAATGGGTGAGACCCAACTAGCCGCAGGCACCCCTAATCCAATGTCCTTGTTGAGTGTGAAGGACTTACAAGGGTGGTCTTTATGCATGAATGAAGTGACATGAGGAACTGATCTGGAATCTTCCAGTAAGGCTCTCTTTTTCGGAGTCCTCAAGAGTTTTGAACATTGCCCTCCTGACCTGACCTTCCACCAAACAGACATGGGAATTCCTAATACCACATTTTCTGGTGCTGAGGGGCAACTAAACCAGGAGAAAAGATGCAAATATATGACTGAGCCATTTCTAACAGCTTTGTGGGAAAATATGATTTATTAAAGGGCCCACCAGGCTTGATCTGCAAACATCCAGATGATATTCACCTGAGGGCAGGAAGAGATACAGACAATTCTTACTCTTTGCTATCATCTAATAATCATGTGATTATTAGCCCAGTTTTGCTACTCTATTATAAAGGTCTAAGTGTTACTTCTGTGTGTATATATTTCACATAGGTATCTGTACTAGAAGATAAATGGGTTGATGATAACACAACCTTGAGTTAGGTCTGCTACCAGAACTTGCTGAAAAATTTCCAGGAAACTCTTAACAATTATTTTATTTGCCTTTTTTCTTTCCTGGCAGGATGGATCCTGACCTTTGCAACTTAATCATTTGGGATTCAGAATCTAATATTCCTTTGAGCTTGCTATGCGCCCACATCCTGTACAGCCTCAAATGGTATCCCAGAAATATTGAAAGCCCATATCTTACATCTTGGTGGGTGGGCTGGCATATAGGGATGCCTAAGGTCTTTTAAAGCTCATCGTAGAACCAATCCATTCTTTCATTTGCTACATCTGGAATTCAAGTTGCAGTAGGTTTGTTTATGGGCATTGTGCAGGGGTCTTCAAACTTGGCCCTTTTATGGTTTATGGACTTCAACTCCCAGAATTCCTCAGCCAGCAATGCTGGCTGAGGAATTCTGGGAGTTGAAGTCCACAAGCCATAAAAGGGCCAAGTTTGAAGACCCCTGGCATTGTATCTCCTTTCCCTAGTTTTAAAAGCCAAGCCATCCTAGGTTTCAAGAGTATTTGTTTTTTTTTTAATTTTTTTAATTATTTTTCACCATACACCATACACCAAAACAAACTTAAAATACATAAACATAAATCTTTTCTTTTAACAGAACACTATACTATACTATACATTTTAAGCATTCTTTACATCTTATTTACATTTTATGTACATCAATAGTTATGTCTTTTCCTTTCTCTGTTCTAGCCAATTATAACATTTATTCCAAATTTCATAAAATTCTGTCACCTCCTTGTCTTTTAATTCTAACGTAAGTTTGTTCATTTCTGTGCATTCCAAGATTTTGTACATAATCATATCATTTGTGGGAATATTTTCACTCTTCCAACATTGAGCATATGCTATACGAGCTGCAGTCAATATGTGTGTAATTAAAGTGACCAACTTTTTTACAATGAAAAGGAGGACACAAATAAATTGAAGAAAAAATATCATAAATAAAAGAAACATTTTATTCATTGCAATAATAATACAGACAACTTGCATATGCAAAGTTTGCCAGCCGGGTGTTTTGGCGCGCTCAGCAGCAATTCCTACTGGCTTTCGAAAGCCAATAGTAGGAGTAGCACAGCTCATGCAAAAATTGAAAAAAAAAACCCATCAAAAAAAGGTGCCGGAACGCCATTCTGAGCGTTCTATGAGAAAAAAAAAAGCCCTGCAGATTAGTCTCCAAATATCAAAAAGGAGGACATGTAGGAGGACACTTTTCAAGGGAGGACAGAACTTACAAAAGGAGGACAGTTGGTCACCTTAGTATAATGATTGTTGGAGTTGTTTTTCCATCTTTAAATTTATTATGCCCAAAAGAAATAATTCTGGTTTGAAATCCATTTGTATCTCAGTTATCTCCTGTATTCAATCTCTTATTCGTTCCCAATAATTTTTTGCTTTGGGGCACAGCCACCACATGTAATAAAATGTTCCTTCTCTGATTTTACATTTCCAACACTTCGAGTCTATGTTTTTATACATTTTAGCCAATCTCGCCGGTGTTAAATGCCATCTGTAAATCATTTTATATTGATTCTCTCTGTATGCAGTTGATAGCGTCAATTTGCAATTTATGTTCCATAATCTTTCCCATTCCTCTAAATTTATATTTCGCCCCACATTTCATGCCCACGCTATCATTGGCCCCTTCGCTATTTCTTCTTCTAACTCTATTTCTAATAAGTATTTATAAATTTTTGATAATAGTTTTCCTTACTTACTTATTAGAATTTTATCAAGTTGGTGTGGGGTCTGACTAATTCCATGTTCTTGCCCATCCCTATTATATCTAGATTGAATTTGTAAATACGGCCACCAGTTTATGGGTATTCTTTGTTCCTCCAACTCTTCTTCAAGAGTATTTGTGAATATAACTATAGTGAAAATGATTGTT
This sequence comes from Crotalus tigris, assembly GCF_016545835.1. NCBI lineage: Eukaryota > Metazoa > Chordata > Lepidosauria > Squamata > Viperidae > Crotalus > Crotalus tigris. The sequence goes on along the minus strand of NW_024100213.1, from coordinate 735,103 downwards.
GGTTCAGAAGTAAAGTCCCTTTGAAGTCAGTAAGGTTTACTCTCAGCTAAGTAGCCTGCAGATACTGTACAATTATAGGCAGGTGCTTTTGCAGACATTACAAGTTCTTTAAAGCAACCACGTTTAATTATTTATTTTGTTTTGTTTTGTTTTAAATAACAGTTGCCTGAGCAGTGTTTCTCAGCCTTGGCAATTTTAAAAGGTATGGACTTCAATTCCCAGAATTCCGCAGCCTGGATCTTAAAGTTGCTAAGGTTGAGAAACACTGTGCTAGAGCAACCTACTGTAACAGCCTTTTTCCCCCGCCTTTTTTTCCCCCGTGTGCCCTGTGTGCTCTGTGATTTACCTCATGATGCTCCTGTTTCCCTGACTATCTAGTTTGCTGAATATATTGTTGTAAAATATATTTATTTATATAAAACTATAAGTTCGTGTCAGTCTCTCTGACTTCATTTGGACACCTGCTGCGCAATTCCCTGATATATTCTCTTCTATTGTCACCTTCTTATTCTTCCCCAAAAGCATCCAGCAATCGTTTGGCCTCTACCATGGAACATGGGAGCCCCCCCAAAAAACCCATCCTGTACCTTCCACCCCAGTTCTTTTTTTCACCAATATCCTTTTCCATATACTGTTTTCTCAGGCTCCTTGCCTGCTGAGACAAAGAGACAATTCAGGCTGCCTTGATGCTCATGTATATTGGGAACCAAAGCCACCAAAGCAGCAGATACCATCACAACACGGTTCACTTGTGACCTTTCACAGCCAATGAATCCGAGGGATATTTTTTTTTCTTTACTGTGGATTGAATTTAAAACGACTTTCCAGGAGTGAAAGGTCATCATAGGGAATCAGGCTATCCAGCTAAAGAGAACTCTTTAGCATCACAATGGATCTGGTTATAGGTTACCTACTTTGGAAAGTCTAGTTGAGAAGTTGTGGGAATTGTAAAGTGGGGGGAAGGTGGAGGGAGGAGGAGAGAATAGATCCTTCATCACCCCCAGAAAAAGCCCTGTAATAGCTCTAAGAAAGAACAAAGAGAAATATTTTCATTAAGTCTTCTCTGAAATCTGCCCTTCTTTGCCAGTCATTGTTAAGTGGACGGAGTTGCGTGTCTGTTACACAGTTTGCCAGAAAGAAACATGTCCCTCTTGTGGTGTAGGTGTTCAATGGGAGTTATGCTTGCATCAAAGCTGGAATATTCTATTTACTAACTTTCTAGAAGGAGCTTTGATCTCCAGATAGTGAGACTGAATGTGCCAGGGCTAGAAATAAAGGAAATTCATCGGCCTGGTTATGTGAAACTCTATCCCCCAAAGTAGCAAATTGTACTCAGGAGAGATTAATTTAATTGGCAGATAAAAGTTCATATACACCACAGGAGCTGTGGTACGATCTACAGGTAACCCCCAACTTACAAGAGTTCATTTAGTGACCATTTGAAGTTACAACAGCACTGAAAAAAGTGGCTTGTGACTGTTTTCACACTTAAGACCATTGCATCTCTGTGGTCACATGATAAAAATGTGAACACTTGGCAACTAATTCATATTTATGACAGCGTCCTGAAGTTGTGCGATCAGCTTTTGCGAACTTCTGACAAGCAAAGTCAATGAGGAAGCCAGATTCACTTAACAACTATGTTACTAACTCAACAGCTGCAATGATGCACTTAACAACTGTGGCAAGAAAGGTCAGGCAAGGGGGCAAAAGTCACTGAACTGACTCGCTTAGCAATGGAAATTTTAGGCTCAGTTGTGTTTGGAAGCCAAGGACCACCTGTATACATCTAGGATATCTCATCCGACTTTGTTTATCAGTAGGTCGCAAAACTCTGGGACATCACAACCGTCATAAATATGAGCCAGTTGCCAAGCATTTGATTTTTAATTACATGACCGTGGGAATGTTGCAAAGGTTGTAAGTGTGAAGAATGGTCAAAAGTCACTTTTTTCAGTGCCTTTGTTACTTTGAGTGGTCACTAATTGAACTGATTGTAAGTCAAGGACTACCTGTAAGGTAACATGTTGTGTCAGTATGTAATAATGTTTGTGTGCTTCTGTTCTCCCTAAGGTTGCATCTATATGGGTTAATATGTAATTGTGCCCTGGGTCTGCTGCATACTTTCTGCTGTGGGTCATGTAGCTAGGACTGAGGTGGGGCTTAGAATGGAGAAGTCAACAACACCAAGAAAGAAAAGTAAAAATATATGGAGAAGTGGTTTCACACCTTCATCACAACAAGTATAAACTATCGTATTTTCCGGTGTATAAGACGACTTTCTAAAGCATGCAAATCGGTTCCGAAGTCGGGGGTCATCTTATACACCGAGTTGTCTTATACGCCGGAAATTACGGTAGTTTCCGGCATATAAGATGACTTTCTAAGCATGCAAATTGGCTCTGAAGTCGGGGGTCGTCTTATACGCCGAGTCGTCTAATACACCGGAAAATACGGTATTTTAGTAAATTTCCCCCACCTCTTAAATCGCAACAAATGATCTCTTCTTCCTATATCACATCTCTTATCTACAGATGGTCTTCACTTAATAACTTGTCACTTAGCGACCAGCCAAAGTTACAACACACCCCCCCCCCCAATGTTTGGTGGCATCTGGATTTGTTGGTATGGAACTGTCACTATTATCTGTTCTTCAAGCTGCTGATGATATTGAGGAACTCTCAAGATGGTGGAAGGTTGCTTTATAAAACAGTGTGCTAATTTTTCCAGGGCAGTAGCCAAACTATAGTTTTAGTGCAAAATGTTACCAGCCTGATTAAAATCAGTTCTTAACATTGCACATATCTCTTTGCTGGGGAGGATTATACCAGTAGAAAGATAACCATGTAAGGAGAAAATGGGATAAAGTTTGTGGTGTCTTGTTAACAAGTCAAACTTGAGCAAAAACCTGCAGCATCTACAATTCAGAAGTTATTTCTTTATTGAAAGCAGCAATTTTCACATTTTCTTCAAGAACCTAGTCTGAGAGTTGACCCTTTCTTATCCCAGTTTCTACTTATGACCTCAAGAACCAGGAGAGCGTTATATTATATCTTGGCTCACACAGTCGATTTTGCAGCCAATGGAGGGCTTCAGATGACAGAGGAGGGTGACTGGACCTCCAAAGGAGAAGACAACCAGGGTTTCTAATGATTGATAAAGTTAGAGGTGATTATTGCTCACTTTCTAAGAAATACCTATATATTTCTATAGCTGTAAATTTCTCTCTTTCTCTCTCATTCTCTCTCAAATGTACACAATTCATATTTTATTCTTTCCTTTAATCACCACTGTTTTGTGCTGACTATTCCATGTGGGATTACCGTACTAATTCAAACTATGGACTCACTTGGTGGATTCTTCCCAGCAATATTGTCTTTAAAGATCCTTCTCTTCATCCACGAAGCACAGTGTGGTGCTACATCAAAGTACACTTTCAACTAACAAACTCCATTTTTCATAGAACACTTAAAGTGATCTTTAGTCTTCCACCATTTTATGTGGTTTTATCTTTTTTTTTTTTTTGCTCCTGGTTTAACCAAGATTCACCATCGTCATCCCCACAGGAGAGAAAATTTAACAAGTTCCAACAAATGAATAGATTTTTTTTTCAATGCCAATGTATTTTTAGGATATAAAGAGGTAATATTTGTGATGGAAACTTTTATTTCATCGCATGAGAAGAGGTCTTCAGGTAGATCAATAGATGGTGCTTCAAGAACTAGTCAGGGCTGTAACCTTGGTAACAAAGGTTCTTGAATAAGGAAGGTTTCCTTAGCAACAGCAATTCATGTGTTCCCACAGGTGTCTGTTCTAAGGAACAGGATGTGGGGAGGCATTAAATATCCACAATACATTGATTATTATGGTCACAATTTACTGCTGTGTGTGTGGGGGTCACCTTGAGTGCATTTAGTCAATGTACTGCATGTGTCTCTTAGATGGCGGAACATAGGCAAGAGAACTCAAAGCTGCTTTTCAAAAGGCAACTGGATTTTCTTGGCTTTTTTCCCTGAAGACCTTTCACTTCTCATCCAAGAAGCTTCTTCAGTTCTGCTTCTTGGATGACAAGCAAAACGTTTTCTTTTTTTTATTATTTTATTTTTAACCAACAAAACAAAACAAAGCAAAACATAACACACATACACACACAGTATATACTCCTCCCCCCTTTTTTAACAGTGATTACGTAAACGGTAATCTTCTATTATTTACATTTCCCCCCTTATTCTTCTTTAGAATATTTGTCCTTATTGCCCCGTTGTTTCTTATTTACATTTTTCTTCCTTCATACTCTACTTCTTACTAAGAATAATTCATATTATTATTATTATTATACATTATTATACACATATTTTCACTTTTGACCTTTCCATATTTATTCTCTTCTATTATTTCTAGTCTCCAACCAGTCATACCACTTGTTCCATGTTAGACAGTACTCTGTGTCTTCCTTTTCTTTTATCTCTTTTGTTAATTTGTCCATCTCAGCACAGTCCAGGATTTTTCTTATCACTTCTTCCTCTGATGGTATATTCTCATTTTTCCAGCACTGTGCATATGAACAAGCAAAACGTTTTCAAGGGAAAAAAACCAAGAAAGTTCAGTTGGTTTTTGAAAAGCACCTTTGGGACAACCATGACCTGGATGATTAGTCAGTAGGCAAGAGAATGAGGGCAAGCAAGTTGACTCTAGAATATGTTATGTTTGAAACTAAAACTGGCCAGATTTGCTAAAACTATCTGCTTTTGTTCTTGCAAAAGTAGATGTGATAAGAAAATGGCCTGTTTCTACTAAAAACCACTATTATATTATGCACCAGATATAATGGGTAGTGGAGATAAATATCTGCACAATGAATGTGGCATAGGGAAAATTATGACTTCTTACATTCCAAGAGGACAAAGGGGTACTAAGCATGAATTAATAAATGGGATTAAAGAAATAAAAATAATATTTTGTGCGTTTGTGACAAAGCAAAGTTTGTAATAGGTCTGATCTTGTGGAATGCAGTTGATGAATACATGCAGAGTACAGTTTTAATTATGAATGAAAAGGCTAAAAAGTAAGAATTGGGGTCATCTAGTTAATTGTTGAGGAAATATTACAAAGAAGGAACCCATAGGTTGGTAATAGTTCTGGGTTACAGTCTAGTGATTGTTAACAATAGAAAAACCAGATTTGAGTTTTTGGAAAAATTGTGTAGCATTATGAATAAATATATTCCAGAAGGAAAAATGTCTGTTCTAAATAGTGTACATGATTTAAGTATAAATCTAATCATATTACACGTGTCAAATGAATAAATACAAATATAAAAGCATTCATTTGATTATTTATGACGAAGTAGAGTATACAAGGAGGGTGAGAAGTATTGAATGTGGGAAAGATCATTTTTGATACTGTCAAGAGGGAAGCTTGGGGGAAAATAGGCATAATTCAAAAAGAAAAAAGTAAATAACAGAATAACAGAGTTGGAAGGGACCTTGGAGGTCTTCCAATCCACCCCCTCCCCAGTCAAGTATACCATTCCAGACAAGTGACTGTCCAGTCTCTTCTTAAAAGCCACCAGTGATAGAGCACCCACAGCTTCTGAAGGTTAATTCCACGGGTTAATTGTTCTCCCTATTAAGAAATTTCTCCTTAGTTCTAGGTTGCTTCTCTCCTTGATTAGTTTCCATCCATTGTTTCTTGTCTTGCCTTCTGGTGCTTTGGAAAATAGGTTGACTCCCTCTTCTTAGTGGCAGCTCCTCAAATATTGGAACACTGCTATCATGTCAGCCCTAGTCCTTCTTTTCATTAGACTAGACATATCCAATTCCTGCAAAGTGGGTGCTCCAACACTGGAGGTTTATAAGAAGAGATTGGACAACCATTTGTCTGAAATGGTATAAGGTTTCCTGCTTGAGCAGGGGGTTGGACTAGAAAACCACCAAAGTCCCTTCCAACTCTTTTATTCTGCTATTCTGTGGTGTTGTTTTAACTTAATAACCATAGTTCCTTTCCTTTTTTAAAATCCCAGTTATCCTGTATTTTATCTGGTATCCTATTTCTTTGATTTCTTGTTCCACTTTGCATAAAGTTGCTTACTCAAAATGGAATTACTCAATGGGCGAATAGATATGTAGGAAGGGATGCTTCCGGCATAGGCGTATTTCAAATTATTTGAGCTTGGATGAATCTTTTTACATCTCTCTATTTGCTTTCCTGGAAACAAAATGTGGACTGCAATTTCCAAAGGGTTTTTGGAGTGCCAAAATAACATGACTAACCAGAGAGTTATATTGGAAATGTGTAGTTTTGAATTTCCCTTTAAATAGCTCTTCAGATTATTCATTGTTTAGGCAACAGGAATCTTGAGCTTTAAACAGCACAAACCTACCATAAAATCATGACTGAGAATTTAGCTTTTTCACCTGGAAATAGAAAATGATGGAAATACCATTAGCACAAAGAGATCTGGTGTTATTTTAACCTGTCTTTCCATAAGTAACAGTGATGTAAATCCAGAGCAGCATTTACAGTATATTTTTAGGAAGGAATTATTGTCTGTTATGCTGATAATAATAATTAGGTTTTTCAAAAAAAAAGGAAGTATAAAAGTGGAAATGGTAGTTACAGTAGCTATTTCCTCCTCCCCCCCCTTTCTTTCATTCAAGATCAGGTTGGATTCAAATGATACCGTAAGTATCTCCATCTTTGTCAACAAACTGAATGAAATCTATTTCAATAGAATGGTTAATGAGCTGGTAGATAGAAACACGAAGGATATTTTCCTTTTAATAAGTAATGAGGGAGGGAGATTTTAGTCTGGTCTTTGAGAAGGATAAATCTAAAGCAAAGATTGGGATTCAGTGGCTGAAATTTATCCCAAATTTTGTTTGCAGCAGGTCTTGGATCATTTAAGGGCAAGCCTTAATATTCGGGAGAAGCTGTAGTACCAATGTTGGTGTGCTGAACATGTAAATAAGGCTTGTTTTGGATTCCCTGGAGGAGAAGCTTTCCTTTTTAAATTTTTTTTTAAAGTAATGTTAATTCTGTTTTGAGGTTTCCTATCTTACAAAATCAGTTTTAATCATTAGAGGGAAATGCTGAGCCCCAGAAAGGAACTTGCATAGGTTCCCTAAGCAGAAGACTAGCCATCATTCATGGCACGTTCAAATTGCAGTGCAAGCAGAAGGAGTTTGTCTTCGGTATGCCAGGCTGATAACACACTATTTCTGTTGTGCATTTGTGTGTCTCTGAATTTTCTTTCCAGGTTATTTTGACTCAATGTGCAGTCGACCTTTGGTTGAAGTCATTTGGCAGTTATAATTCTGTACCCATTTTACCACATTGGCCTGAACGATCATATAAAGAATTTTAAAAGTTATGAAATGTAGTATAGTACTTAGGTAATTTTTAAAATGTGAAACGCTGTATATTTGGAGAGTTCTGTAAACCTGCTTTTATTGAAAATATGAGATAGAATAAAATGAAATATGTTGTTGCAGATGCTGTTCAATCTTGCCAGACCTTCTGCAATCCCATGGACCATAACACATCAGGTTCCTTCATCCCCCACTGTCTTCTAGAGTTTGCCCAAACTCATGATCATACTGTTGATGGTACTATCTAACCATCTCATCCTCTGCCGTCCCTTTCTCCTTTTGCCTTCCATCTTTTCCAACATCAGGGTCTTTTCCAATGAGTTTTTTCTTCTCATTTGGTGGCCAAAGGATTTGATCTTCAGCTCTAGTATCTGTCCCTCCAAAGAATAGTCAGGGTTGATTTCTCTTAAGATTGACTGATTTGATCTCCTTGCAGTCCAACGGATTCTCAAGAGTCTTCTCCAATACCACAATTTGAAAGCATCAACTCTTTGATGTTCAGCTTTCCTTATGATCCAACTCTCACAGCCATACATTACTAATGGGAAAAGCCACAGCTTTGGCTACATGGATCTTTGTCAGCAAGGTAATATCTCTGCTTTTATTATGCTGTCTAGGTTTGCCATAACTCTCCTCCCAAGAATCCCACACATGGACAAATATTATAACAGCAGAATGCTAATGTACATAATGCTAATCTTTTTATAAATATTTAAAAAGAGCTGCATGGGCTGTTGGTCCTTGCTAACATGATAGCATCAAGGAAGAGGACCTAATTTTAACATCAATGTTTTAAAGTTACATTTATTAGATTAGAGTCCCATTCATGTATCATTATCTCGTATAATGAAGGGATCTGCCTATCCTGGAGCTTCTATGACCTATAATGTCAGGATGGTACATTCTGAGAAGGGTAATAAATCAGATTAAATACAATCCAATGGAGAAGGAAATAGCTACTTACTTCCCCATGACCCCAAATCCATAGGGACTTTTCCATCCAGAACATGGTCAATATGATAAGACAAGATAAACCTACCAGCATAGAAAATAGAATAACAGAGTTATGGATGAAAATATTACAGGGCAAATCAACTCAAGAAGCACGGGAAACTCTGATAATATATAATTAATTAAACAATATTAAATATTAAATAATATAATAACCCACGGATAACCCGATAAGAAATTTTCCAGTAAGCCAGAATTTTTGAAATTGTGTTCTAAAGAACCCTTGATTTGGGTGATGGTGGTTTCCGTTTCTTTTTTAAGATAAAAAAGAATAAGAGAAGAACATCATTTTCTCTGTTCCTCAAAGCTGTTTTTCATCTGAGACACAAATGAAAGTATGTCGAAATACTTCGTTCTGTCTATTGATTATATAAAGCTGTTTGGAAGATGTATACCTTGAACCTTTGTTTTTGGTCCTTTTTTGTTTTTTAACAGAAAGGACAAAAGAAAGTAATTGTTGAAATGCTGCTTGACTTCTTTAGGACTCTAAAACTAATTACAAAGATGCACGGTGATGTTTCCTCTCAGGATGACCGCAAAAATCTTAAACATCTAAATTAAAGAGCATTCTTTTCCCGCAAGTGAAGTGGGAGACGTTCCCTCTCTATTTCACCCACCAATACCAGAAAAATCTCCATTTGGATGGGAGGAAAAGACCTTGTCAAGTTTTATTTTGAAAGGATAAAAAAAATGAAATGTTTATCTAACAAGTGTTCAGGGAATTATTATTGTTTCATTTTTATTTCAATTAAAAATATTCTTTAAGATAAAAAAATCTGATAAAAAAATCTATTCCTGGCAACTAGACTTTTTTTTTTATGTGCGAAGTTTTGTTCTTGCGATTGTTGGGAGAATTCAGTCAATTCTTCAGCCACAGACTTTTCCTAGTTCCTCTTTTGGTTACATAAATGACTCTGAACCACATAGTTTTATGTCAGTTGTCCAGAGGAGCAAGGTTCATATGAGTTAAAACTTCGTCCCACATCTGGATTGTGGGGTTCAGAAACCCCGCAACTGTTTTGGCTTCCACTTAAGGCCTCCTTTTTAGGGTGCACATTTGTTACTCAACATCAAGAAAGTGTCTACATAATAGGAGACTGGCTCTTGCATCTATTTAGCGGATGCAGCTGCACAGCCTTCAAAGCCAATTAGTTATGCCACTTCATATTTTGGCATTGGTATACATATATATTTTTAAAAAGCTTCTTAGTCCATCTTCTTTGGAACAGCCTGTGCACTCAAGCCCTGCTCAATATGTTTTCGAGACAAGTAGCTGACAAGTATGCTGTAGGAAAAAAAGAAAAGAAAAAATAAGAGGTTGTGTCCAGGTTTTGCAAAGTTACTTGTTTGGCTTTAAAACAAAGGCTGTAGCTCAGCCACCTAATTAAAAACAAAAAACAAAAAAAACCCAACCCACAACCTTCACGTTTGGACTAATTAAAAATCCTCTTAGATTTCTCCCAACCCGAGTTTTTCTTTCTTTCTTTCGTTCTTTCTTTCTTTTTTCTTTAATTGAGCTCCTATTTCGTCGGCGAGTGGAGATGCCAGCAAAAGTTTCTGCATCTTCAAATGGATTTTTTCTTTTTTTTTAAAAAAGCGTGCTTGATTGTTGGGAGACCCTCATTGCTATTCTCCCAACGTTGGGTTGAGTTTAGGCTGATTGGCAGGACTTAGAAGCATGAAATGGGGAGGGGGGGGGAGAGAAGCGTCCCCTTTCTTTTCTTTCATGACGCTTCCCCTTTGCCATTCCTTTTGCCCGTTTGCTTGGAAAGTTGGCCGAGATTAGATCCAACTTCGTCTTTTGCCTCTGAATTAAAAATAGGAGGGGGGGGTGTCCTCTCATCCCCTACTTGATGGACCTACGTTGAGTTCTTGAGTCCGGTCTCCTTGAGACAAGGGTTCTCCTCTTCCTTTGGATAAGCTTCTTTTACAGATTTTTTTTTTTTTTTGTTAAAGCACAACTTGGAGTGGGAAGGACGGGGTGGGCTGTTCAGGTCTGGCTTGGGAGTCTCCATGAAAACGGAGGCAGGAATTACAGACAATAGCTTGTTTAGGTCTGGAGGCAACACTCCCCCCCCCCCTCAGCCTGCTTGCTAGCAGGTGCAGAGAGTCCAAACAGCTGTTTTACTGCTCTTGAGTTGGAGCTTATCATTTTTCCTTTCCAGCCAGAGAGCCCTCCATTTAATCGTCTCTGGCAATTCACACTGTAATTGCCAGGCTGGCTAGAGGGAGGGCTGATTTTATTAGTGGTATTCCGTCCCCTCTCCTAGCATAAATAATGAGATCTTCTGCAAACAAGGGACAAGGCCTTTTAATTAGGTTTCAAGACTTTGGGGGGGGGGAGGTTGAGGGTGTAGAATTGGGTGGTGCATAGGTTTTTGTTGTTCGTACAAGGTTTCTTCAATGGGGTTTGCGCCAGTGTTCCTGGAAATTTTTAGACTATTATGATCAGGGCTGGGGTGTTTTTTTTTTTTCCCCTTTCTATTAAATCGTGTCCGATTCTTGAAGTCTATCTGGAGCTTTCTTGGCAAGGTTTTTCAGATGTGGATTGCCACTGCCTCCTTCCTAGGGCTGAGAGAAAGTGACTGGCCCAAGGTCACCCAACTGGCTTTGTGCCTAAGGTGGGATTAGAACTCACCGTCTCCTGGTTGGTTAAGGTCTTAACCACCATATCAAACTGGCTCCCTTTATCATATTATCTAAGTTAGTTTTTTTCAGTTCCATCCCACAAGGGTGTTCAGTTCAAGCCTTGATGACCTCTGGGGTCTCAATACACCATCATGCAAATTGCATAATTCAAGAGAATTACACAGTGACATGATGACACAGGTACCATTATCTTTCTAACCAGGGATGCCTATGCTTATAATCCATCTATATCCCTAGATCAAATATCACAATCTTATTTCTTAGAGGTGTATTAACACCTCCCATCCAGAGTGTGAAGGAGCAGCACTAAGTGGTAAGGTTGTCCTGCATATCCAAGGAAAGCTGACCTAATTATATTTCTTATTTCCTGTTTGGAAAAAGCAAAGGAAGTTGGGCTGTTTAGAAATAGGAAATATAAACAAACAAATAAAAAGTATGGCAAATTTGAATTCATGTTGTCACCAAACCAAGCTTTCACTCAGTTGCTAAGACACATGGTGGCCCTCACAACTGAATGTAAAAGCAAACCATCATAGCATTGTACAGCTTTGGAAATGCTAACATTACATTGTATTTCTCACAACCCCAAATATACACCTGGAATGATGATACTGTGATGCATGTTATCTTCCTACTCCTTCTTTCTCTAATTCTTCCGTGTGTGTGTGTGTGTGTTTGTGTGTGCACGTGCACAGTGAACTAAATGAAACAGTAAAGCAGTGTATCATCTCATGCACACTTTCCTACTGTAAGTAAAGAACTTAATGCAACACAGTGTTTTCTGCAGTGTGATCACAAAAGACAAGATAATAATAATAATAATAATAATAATAATAATGATGATGATGATGATGTTGGAAGGGACCTTGGAGGTCATCAAGTTCAACCCCCTGCTCAGGCAGGTAACCCTGTACCATTTCAGACAAATGGCTGTCCAGTCTCTTCTTAAAAACCTCCAGTGTTGGAGCATTCACTGCTTCTGGAGGCAGGTTGTTCCACTGGTTAATTGTTGATGGCTGTTATGGTGTAATGGAAACTCTGTCTCATTTTCATGTGTGCTACATTTGTGATGCACATAAAAAGCTGTGTCTATGGAGATTCTCAATCATCCAAGTCATAGTTGTCTCAGAGATGCTTTTTTTTGCAAAAGACAACTGGACTTTCTTGGTTTTTTTCTTTGAAAATATTTTGCTTCTCATCCAAGAAGCTTTTTCAGTTCTAAACTAAACTTACATGAGAAGTGAAATATTTTCGAAGAAAAAAAAACAAGAAAGTCCAGTTGTCTTTTGCAAAAAAGCATCTCCATTTCCAAGAAAGTCTAGTTGCCTTTTGGAAAAAAACCTTTGGGGTAAAAAAACAAAACAAAAAAAAACAAATGGAATTTTGATCAGGCTGTCATGATTGCCATCTTTGACCCCTGAGGTGTGCAAAACAAAACTGGTCACAATATCGTCTTGTTATGGATATTTATTGAGAAATACATTCCATGGTGTTCAAAGATAAGTGAGAGTATAGAGAAATACTGTAGTGGTGGTGATGCTCATGGTGGCAGAAAATATACTAGTTGGTTTGTTTATGGAGCCTTTCTCCTTCCGTGGATTTTATTTTTCAAAACAGTTTGTAAAAAAGTTCTATTTTAAGGGCATGCTTGACAAAATTCCTAAACTAGTTGCTGGAAAAAAGAGGACATTACTGTTTCCCTTTCTCTCTTTAAATAGAATCAATCATTTGTTGAAAAATCTCTTATAATACTTAGTGCTATTTAAAACTTTTCATTTTCCACTCAACAGAATCCCAAAAGCAATTATCCACAAAGTGAATAAAGCACTTTTGTCTTCATTGAATCAGATCTGATTTTTATATTTTTGGTGAAAATCAACATTTCCCAGACTGATAAATAAATTGAAAAGCGACATTCCTGTGGGTGTTGCTATTAAACAGTTCATCCCAGAGACCTCACTCTTAATAATCCACATCTAAACTCAGGTCAATGTCAAATGGCTCTGATTAAGGAATAAATCAGATGGAGATCAATACTTTAATGACAATGGTGAAGGCTTTAATTCATACTACACAGAAGAAGGCATGCAGGAGAAGAGTAGGCAGAACTGGGGGCGATAGTTAAATGTGTCATCAGCTTAGAGTCCTTATGTTGCCACAAACAATTCCAGTCCAACCCTCTTGAATTCTGTTGACCCTTATCTGGCACCAATTTAGTCTTGAACTTTAGATGATTAGTTCCTTTTGGAAAATTGGTATATTTGGATAGACAATAGAAACAAAAATTGGAAATATACATAAGGTTATTGTGTAAATTAGGTTATTGTGGGTTAGATTGAATGTACATAGTGTATAATTGTATAGAATGTAGATCCATAGTATATAAAAATGACATAGTCTGCTGAATATGTACTGTATAAAGGAAAATGTTAATAAAAAAATAAAATACTGTATATGCCGGTGTATAAGGCAACCCGGCGTATAAGACGACCCCTGTCTTCGGCGCCGAGTCGCATTTATTTATTTATGAGACTTATATACCGCTTTAAGTGCAAGCACTCTCTAAGCGGTGTACACCAGTAAGCAATATATATATATATATATTTACATTGGCCCCAACAATCTGGGTCCTCATTTTACCTACCCCGGAAGGATGGAAGGCTGAGTCAACCTTGAGCCGGTGAGATTTGAACCGCTGACCTGCTGAACACAGTCAGCTAAAGTGGCCTGCAGTACTGCACTCTAACTGCTGCGCCACCTCGGCATGCCTAGAAAGTCGTCTTATACGCCGGAAACTACCAGTATATATATAAGATGACCCCCGACTTTGGCGCTGATTTTAACCCTTGCGAAAGTTGTCTTATACGCCGGAATATACGGTAAAAGCAAAAAAATTAAAAACAAAAATCTTAAGTGCAACAATATATGGTTCTGATTCTTTGTGCCTGAGAAGGCACTGGTAAACCACTCCTGTATTTTAATTTTTAGAGGAAATTGTAGAATTCTTCTGTGCTGCAACTTAGCCTATGGTTCTGATCCTACAAACCGCTCTTGTATTTTCACCATGAAAATAATTGATCAGTCAGGGAATAAATGGCACTGCTCAAGCTGCCAGACAGTTTCTTAATGACATCAGTGACATTGCTCTAGTCCAGTGTTTCTCATCCTTGACGATTTTAAGGCATGTGGACTTCAACTCCCAGAATTCCACAGCCAGCAATGCTGGCTGTGGAATTCTGGGAGTTGAAGTCCACATGCCTTAAAATCGTCAAGGTTGAGAAACACTGCTCTAGTCTATAGTGATCTATGGAGGATATCTTTTCAGATGTTTTGTGCTAGGGTCATAGAATCTAGTAGAGAATCCACAGTACAATTCTTAGGTACCTTTCTCTAATGTGATATATGCCATAATCTGTTAGCAATGTTTCTGTGGACTCTATGAACAGATAGTCCTTGAATTACAACCAGTCACTTAACAACCATTTGAACTATGACTGCTATCCTGTCACCCCTAGTCCTTCTTTTCATTTAACTAGACCAGTGGTTCTCAACCTGTGGGTCGGGACCCCATTTGGGGTTGAACGACCATTTCACGGGGGTTGCCAAACAACACAGTCCGCCATTTTTTCCCCCTTTTCCTTAGCTGTGCTACTCCCTTTTATTTTATTGGCTTTTGAAAGCCAATAGAATAGATTCTCTTGAATAGAGTCTAATTCTATTGGCTTTCAAAAGCCAATAGGAATTGTCCAGGCTGTCTCTGCCCTGCTGAGCCTGCCAAAAGTCCCATTCTGCAAACGGTACTGCACCAGTTGGGTAGTCCTCAACTTATGACCGGTTGAGTAGTCCTCGACTTACGACCGCTTGTGGGTCGCGGCATTAAAAAGGTTGAAAACCACTGAACTAGACATACCCAATTCCTGCAATAAAGTATAAAGGATTCACCCTTCCAGCTTTATTCTACTCTCACTCAGGAATGAGAATCTTATGTTTCAGAAACCAGGCAAGCTTTGTGAAATTCCAAGAGGAGCAAAATGGTAGCCTTATGTAGCATAGCGCAGTTGTGTGACCATGGTTTATGATGTTTTTTGCTGGAAATTGGCAAATTGGCAACCAGTTTCCAGCAAAACCCCTCCCACCACAGCTTAATAACCTCTGCAAAAAAAAAGTCTGCTTAACGACTGGCACAACTTAATACCTGTAAATCTGGGCTCAATTATAGTCATAGGTCCAGGACTACTGTAGAATGAACCAGAGAAATTCACAGGCCAAATTTGACATCTGGTCTTAAGAATAGGACAAAATAGTATCAGACCTTTCTAGCTTCCCAGGAGAATCTATGGAAGACCTCAAAGTGATGGATACAGAAAAAAAATAAGTCTTTAACTCTGCCATTGAATGCAGGTTGCTGAACTGGCATAGATTTCTTCTTCTTGTGCCATATCCGTTATTGGACGTTGGCGATCATGTTGGCAATCCTGTTTTTATCAGCAGCCGCACGAAAAAGTGCTGCTGAGTTTTGTCCAAACCAATCCCTTAGATTCTGAAGTCACGATGTTCTTCTGCCTGGACCTCGTTTGCCCTCAATCTTTCCCTGGAGGATTAAATGGAGTATGCCATATTTTTCTGGGTGTCACATCACATGTCCGAAATATTCTAATTTTCGTTTTTTAATTGTTTTGATGATTTCCCTTGGCTTTCTCAGGTGGCTTATCACCTCCTCATTTCTGATCTTGTCAGCCCAGCTTATACGTAACAGCTGCCTGTAAATCCACATTTCAAATGCTTCTAGTCTCTTCAGCTGGCCTTCTGTCAGAGGCCAACTCTCTACTCCATAGAGCAGGATAGAAAAAATATAGCATCTGATAAGCCTGATTTTCAGTCTGAGGCTTATGTTGTGACTGCAGAAGATCTTTTTCATTTTGAAGAATGCTGTTCGAGCTTTCTCTATCCTTGCCTTTACTTCAGTGGTCATGTCCCAGCTTTCATGGAAATTAGAACCGAGGTCTTCTGAAGGTCTCAACTCCAAAACAATGAGGTTTTGATCCATGCTTGTTTAACAGATAAAATGCTGTTTAACCTGTATCTGTATAAACTGTATCTACCCCACCTTCCCCCAATTAAATCCTGCATCAGTCTAGCTATATGAAGATGTGTGAACTTCAACTCCCAAAATTTCCCAGATAGTTAAGAGGGCTGGGGAATTCTGGCAGTTGAAGTCGATGTATTTCAAGTTGTCAAGGTTGAGAAACATTGAAGGTCACTCCATGGATCTGAAAAAATTAGTTACTACTGATGAAATCTTGAGCCTTTCAATAAATGTGTTAGTTGGAAAAACCGCTACCAGAGTCCTCCTGGTTTTGGGAGAGTCATTGGTTGAAACTGTAACATTAAAGCTAATAAACCTGGATTTGATGGGAAGACGTATCTGGTTCAAAAGTGTTACGGCTTCTGAAAAACATCTTTGGTCTTAACTCCAGTGAAGTTTGTTTGTGAAATGGATTATCATGACAACTAATGGAAAGCAGGATGCCATACCTCTTTTGTGTTAAATGATCTCCAGTTGTGAGGATCCCAAGTTCAGGAACACATGTGCAAATGGCCAAATAATTGATGCACTTAAAGCCACTCTTCTTTCTAAACAGAAGAATTGCTGTATTCACTCCCAGTGAATAGTTGAGGCCCAGGCAAAACTTGTGAATTCTGAAAATGCTATGTTTCTGATGAGGATTGGAAGCCTTAGATTGCAGTTCTATGTTTGTTTATTCACAATTCAGCAGGACCTATTCCTGGGTAAGTGTGTACGGCTACAGTCTAAATATGTGAAATAATTAATGTTTAAAGTAATTGCTCAATGGGATCAGTTTTATTCCATGTCCTGCCAATTTGCTTATTTATTCTTTCCCTTAACTAGGTTTATTTTGTTCCTGGTAGTTATTTCTAAAATGATTTTAATACAAATGTCAGAATTAAAGCTTTGTATCTGCTACAATGCATCATGAATATATAGTATATTAAAAAAGGATAAGGTTTAATACAGTTTAGACTGGAAAAAGTAAAGAGAAAACTCTACGATCCAATCTAACATCATTCTTGACTTGTGACCAATGGCCACTATGCAGACAATAACAGTAGTAAAGATTTTACACGGTCTAGAACACAACACACTAGACCTCATTGTAGATGAAGAAAAGCAATTTTTTTGTGAATTCTTCCCCTTACACCAAATGACAGGAGTCTGGCTCAGAAAGAATTGGAGAAGATTGTAAAATATCAGGATTTAAGAACTGAAATATTGAGATAATGAATAATCTGGCAGTATTTTTTGGCATAATTATTATAACATTAGGAGCTGTAACAACAGAAATGTCAAAAGGTGGAGTTATTTGATCTCACAACTTATAGTTCAGAAAAAAAACCAGAATCAGTTTTATATATATATATAATGGTGGCATTTGAACAACTGTTTTGCTTTGGGATATGTTGCCTGTAAAAAGAGGTGAAGCTCCAATCACATGGCTGTAGTCACCATCTTGACTTTTTTGACTTCCCTGCTGACTCTCCACTGCTGGAGAGGAAATACCATCCTCTGGATTAATTGCTGACAGACTAAGTCTTGTGTCAGACATGAAAGACCAGGTCTATGCATGAAGGTCCAATTTATTTATTGCTAAAAGCCTATGCACAAGAATCTTCTCAACTAACCCGCTTAGATAAGGATGAACAGCAGTGGAGGGAGGAGGTTGCGCTTACTTCTTTTGTGGCCACATAGGGTTTCTAGGCTGATTCCTCTTTTCACTCCACCCTCAGGTTCTGCCACTCCTCCTCCTACATCTTGGTAGTCAACACAATGCACATTTCCGGTACATAATATGGCCTTGGGGAAGAGCTCAGTCTGCCATGCAGAATTTTTATTAGTCAGATCAGATTTTTCTGTACCACGCGTGAAAAAAACCCACAAAACACCAAAATTCAAGTTTCCCCGGAAAGACATCATTGGAGGAGGAGAGAGCTGATATGGCAAGTGAGTTTGGACTTTGACCCTAGCTTTTTACTTGGTGTTTTTCTGTATAAAGGATTTTTTAAAAAAGATTCTTCAAAAGAACTTTGAGACATTGTTTAACTTAAAGAATCTTTTATTTGAGAAACAAAGTATCGGCATTACATAGTTAAAGCCAAAAACTGAATTCCCCTCCCCTGAGCACAAAGTAACAAAGCACAATTCCCTCCTCCAATTAACTGTCATAAATCACATTCCTAAATTAACTTGAAGCTTGGGCTTTCTCCCCAGCTCTCCAGCCCGCCAAATTTTTATGAATTCTGGGCGCAATAACCTTGGATTCCCACGGCTGAGTTATTATTGTTATGACTAACTAGACTCTCATCCACATTCCCCCTCCCAGCATCAACTAACTCTACAAGCAATAGAGAAAAATGGCTGCATTTCCATCTGTTGTCAAAGCAAGAACATCCGATGTTAGCAGCATTGACAAAAATGCTGTTTCTGCAGCTAGGCTACATTTGTCTTCCCAGCCCCCAAATTCTGTGAAACTAGCTCAGCTTTCTATATTACCTTATCTCCATCAATTGCTGAATTTCAACCAGCCCTAGCCTAGTATTTTTTAATACATTGATTTAGCTGGTCTTGAAAAACATTTTCTCTTCTGTGGAGTCCTTGGTGCTCTCTGAGCTTGATGTTTTTTTTTTTTTTTTTTGCAGACGTTTCATTACCAAATTAGGTAACCTCATCAGGGCTGGCATTTTTTCTTCTCTTTGAATAAACGTTTCAATTAATATTTCATTGTTTTTAAAATAAGCAAGACTGCCTATCTGAAAAACAGACAACATAATCTGACATTAGTTTTGTCCATTGATACATTATCAACATGCTTGTGGAACACCACTTATGAGCTTGCCTATGTTCTATCCCATTCTATTGCCGTCCTTGTTAAAGGCGCAAGGACCAAACCCCTTTTGATAAAATAGGCTGGAGATTTTAAAACAAAACAAACCCCTTTTAATATGGGTGACAAACCTGTCAAACAGTCCAAAACACAAACAGCAAAACTCAAGTCCAAATGAAGGAAATAGTCCACAGGAAACACGATGCAAACAGAAGAGTAGTCACAAGCAAGACGAACAGACCAGGATTCCAAGAAGCACTTTGCAAACGGTTGCCTTCAGCAACCAGCACCGCCCACACCTCCTCTTTTTATACAGCAGTCCCAAGGCGTTGCCTCTCATTGCCTTCTCCTTTTACTCTGGAGTTGCTGTATTGACTGCTGCTGATTTACTCTCGCTAATTGACGACATGTGGGAGCATCAATTACCAAGTCCATCAGGTGTGAGTCCTCCAAGTCTGACTCATTCTACTTACACAGCTGAGCTTCATCAGGAACACAACTGGAGGGCCCAAACTCTGCATCAAACCATGAGTCCTGTAATTCATCAGAACCTCCCTTTGCCCCTTATGGCCCTTCAAATGCCTCCTCCACCTCCTCCTCAAATCCTCAGACTCAGCTGTTGGGAGCACAGGCTGGCACGGAATCACAACAGCCTATATTAGATCAGGAGTCTCCAAACTTGGCAACTTTAAGGCTTGTGGGCTTCAACTCCCAGAATCCCTCAGCCAACATGGTCAACCTTTGTAAAAATTTAAAATCCTGCTATGAAGAAAAATTTGGCATAAATTATTCTAAAGCCAAATTCACCACTACACTGAGCAAATCAAGCCCTTTAAATACCTAGGACGGGGGTAGGCAACCTTGGCTCTTTTATGACTCGTGGACTTCTGGGAATTGAAGTCCACGAGTTATAAAAGAGCCAAGGTACTGCTTCAAAGAAACAAATAAAATAAATTACAGAAGGCTTCCAATACCATAACCCAATTTACTAGCCTCAGTAGCAATAACATTGTCCCTTCTAAAGTTAAATAATTCAGGTCTAAGATGTAGAGCTTTCTGCTTGGAACTCAATTTCAAACTTACAAATGCAAAAAGAGCATTGGAAGCAACTCTAAATTCTTTTTTAGAATTTTGCTGCGTGGTGCACTCTTTTCTTTGATTAGCAATAGCAACAGCACTTAAACTTACATACCTCATCATACTGCTTGACGGCTCCTTCTAAGCAGTTTACAGAGTCAGCATATTGCCCCACAACAATCTTGGTCTTCATTTTACTGACCTCGGAAAGATGGAAGGCTGAGTCAACCTTGAGCCCATCAGGATCGAACTCCTGGCAGTGGGCAGTGAGTTAGCCTGCAATGCTGCCTTCTAACCACTTTGCTATCAGAACTATTCAAAATGGAACTTGGTTGGTGTGTCAACAGAGATTTCTGGGAGCTCACCAAATTATTGGCTGAATTTAGCTTTTTGGGATGGTTCTTTGGCCCAGTTGATAAGCTTACTTTTTCTGGAAAGAAAAGCATATTCAAAATATCATGACCTATCAGCCCAATTTTTGATGATATCAAGGATTGAAAGAGAGCTGTCTTAGCTATTAACTAGAAAGTCCATGACCTGGCCAGCCACTAAATGGGAGCAAAACCCCTTATTTCTATAGTGGTAGTTTCTGTAGTAGACCTTCCTCTTTAATTAATTTCATTTCTGTCCAGCATTTTCATTAATCAGTCTCAGTGCCTTGCCATCAATGGTCTTTGAGAAATGTTTTAACAATACACCATTGCAAAAATGATCTGTGACCTTGCCCAGATAGAAAAAGACAGTTTCACATTTCTATTGCACTGTCCTTTATAGCATACAAGGTGCTTTGAATTAATTGTGACCCTATTAATTTCCTGCTTGGGTTGATCTGATGAGAATAATGGTTTAGTTTTATTAACCGACAAGTCTATAGAAACATCCAGAAGAATCAACAAATTTTATTTGAGTAGAATTGCCTCAAGTTAACATTTCAGTTAACATTGGAAGTGACTTATGGCTGTTTTATCTGTGTCCAGATTATAATTCTGGGGACAATGTTCAATTTATTGAGGGAGGCAACTATAATCTTATTATGAAGTGTTCTGATGATGTTACCTAGTTTTCCACCACCAAGCTCAGAGAGGAACAAGGACCCCACACTTCAACCTTGAGCTACAAAAATTTTGTTCCATTGGTATCTGGATGAATGAGTTGGAAGGGTCAAGCTCCCACTTTGGATTATATGTAGTCAAGAACAGGTAGTCAAGAATCATTCTCATGTCCAGGTGAAGTCTTGATTTTAGTAGTAGACTTATTTTATGCACTTTGACCACTCACTGATTGCATTATTGTTGCCCTAGCCTGCAATGTAGCAAATCACAATGTCTAAAAGTCAATCCAACACATAAACACATCCACCTTTGCCACTCAAGCAAAGAAAATTTCAGGATATTCTGACAGGTAGCAATTTATGAAAGCTGCAATGTCAACTATCACACCATCTTTAGTTCCTACACCAGTGGAGCAGATCAGGGTCTGGGGGAATATTTTTGGATGAGTGCCCTTCCCGGCCACCAAGTTTGGCTGAAGCACCTGTTCTTCCCTGGGGAGAGTCCTTGACAAGCCGACACTTCTGACAAACAGATAAGCCAGGGGGTAGGCAAAAGAGAACGGACAAGTTCAGAAATCCCAAGAGTCATTTTGTCAGCCATATCAAAAATCACCAGCTGAAATGAAACTATTTTATTCTTCTATTTTGTGGGCAAATGGTTGGGGAACACCAGGTCTTAAAAATCAAGTTCAACTTATAGACTGATATTTTCGATGTTGTAGTTGTTATTATTATTCAGATTTATGATAGCCGTTCCACTCCAAAACATTCCTTCCTTCCTTCCTTCCTTCCTTCCTTCCTTCCTTCCTTCCTTCCTTCCTTCCTTCCTTCCTTCCTTCCTTCCTTCCTTCCTTCCTCTCTCCCTCCTCCCTTCCCTCTCTGTCTCTCCCTCCCTCCCTCCCTCCCTCCCTCCCTCCCTCCCTCCCTCCCTCCCTCCCTCCCTCTCTTTCTTTCTTTCTTTCTTTCTTTCTTTCTTTCTTTCTTTTTTTCTTTCTTTCTTTCTTTCTTCTCTCTCTTTCCTTCCTTCCTTCCTTTCCTCTCCCTCCCTCCCTTCCCCTTCTCCTTCCCTCTTCCCTCCCCCTCCCCTCCCCTTTCCCCTCACCTTATGATTTATGGCTGTTTTATTTGTGTCCAGATTATAATTCTGGGGACAATGTTCAATTTATTGAGGGAGGCTACTTTAATCTTATTATGACCTCAATACAGCAGTTTCCCCAGCTTCCATTTAATTTAGTTTTCAACATGGAATACATTCATTATTTCATGCTTTGTCCTTTTCAGTCTTCTCCCTTCCCTTCTCCTACTCTCCTTCCTTCCTTCCTTCCTTCCTTCCTCCTTCCTTCCTTCCTTCCTTCCTTCCTTCCTTCCTTCCTTCCTGCCTTCCTTCCTTCCTTCCTTCCTTCCTTCCTTCCTTCCTTCCTTCCTTCCTTCCTTCCTTCCTCTCATGAAACAAAAATAACTCAAAGTGAAGGTTTCATCCATGGCCAATCAAAAAGAAGGAAATAAAACAACAGCTGAGAAATAGAACTGTTTTGTGATGTGAACCTAGAGCTTTTCAATCCTTGTCTTGTTCTGCAACATAAAGTCTGAGTTAGAAATGCCACATAGAGTAGAAGAATGTTCAAGTGACACTTTCCAGTGCTGTTCCTTCAAAGGAAAGTGATATGAAAGAATAAGGGATTTGTCAAGTCCTTAAGAGCAGAGCAGGATTAAGGAAGCAAGAGTCATACAAAGTTCTTTTAATTAGGTTTCATTTTGAGAAGTGAGGGGTTGGGTTTCAGAATGGGCAACTAAATAGGTAACTCTCCCACCCCACCCTAATTTATGAATGAATGTATTAAAGCAGGATGAATTGTTGGACCTTGGTTTTCTACATTGCAAAACTGAAGGACTAGCCACCCTGTTTCAAGGTAATCCTGATTTTGAAACATCAATTTCTTTTTCTTAGTGATGTTTTGAGATACACTCTTTTCTTTTCAGCCTCAAAGAGTATGTGGTCTTCACCAAACAATCATGGCATTTGCTTTACAATCTCTATATTCATTTAATGATCACCAGTTTCACTAATGACCACTGTAAAAAAATTATAAAATCCATGTGCCTAACCTGTTTTATGACCATTCTGACTTACAGTCATAATGGTTAAGCTCCATTATGGTCATAATTTGAGAACTACCTGTAGGTCACATGAATTCAGCAATAGTACTATTGTCTAAGGATTTAGGGTTTCCTGTGTGCTATGATCCCAGCAAAAGGGATCATATAAACCTAAGAGACTCTGCACATTCTTTTAATGTCCATGTTCAGGAAGTTTATGCAGGATATTATGGACTTTTTTGGAAATTGTTTCTAAAATATTGTTTTTCTTGTTTTGTATCATCATGTATTTAATTGAATGAGAGTTTGTTCAAAAGTTATGCCTCGGCAGGTAATGAGTACGAGGGTGGGTGACGACTTAGATATTTCAGAGTTATTAACTAGTTTGTGAGGCTAAAAATAATTCTGGAATGAAGTGATGGCAACTTGCTTCTATAACATTGGCAAGAGTTAGACTCAACTCAAGGGAGCTGAATAAGATACACTTTTATTTTAACAATATTTTACTTAAATGGCATAGATACCACTAGTAGTAACCAGCTAACTTCAATTGTTCTCCACAAAAGCTTAGCATAGCCCCATCTGGTTAATATTTGGATAAAACCAGAAAATCACAGTGCTGTGAGCACAATGGGAAAGTTGGCAAAAATGAAAACAATGGAAACATCTACATCTTGCCAAAAAATATTGTACAGCAAGAGCTGAGTTCAACTCGAGGGATCTTTATTTTCATTCAGTTTTATCAACAAACCTGTAAGATTGTTGTTCAGTTGCAAAGTCATGTCCAATTGGTCATGACCCCATACCAGGGGTTCTCAACCTTGGCAACTTTAAGACTTGTGGACTTCAACTCCCAGAATTCCTCAGCCAGCTTTGCTGGCTGAGGAATTCTGGGAGTTGAAGTCCACAAGTCTTAAAGTTGCCAAGGTTGAGACCCCCTGCCATAGACCATAGCACATCAGGCCCTCCTGTCCTCCACTGTCTCATGGAAGTTTGCCCAAATTTTATTGCATCAATGACACTATTAACTAAATTATTTTAGTTGAACTTAGCTTCCATGTTGCCCACCCTTCCCAAAACAAAACAAAACAAAACAAAATTTCACAAGGAGATGAATGTCTTGTACAGGTAGTCCTCAACTTATGATCAGAATTGAGCCCAAAATTTCTGTTGTTAAGTGAGTTTTGGCTCATTATACAGTCTTTTTTTGCCATAGTTGTTAAGGAAATCACTACGTTGTTAAGTTAGTAAAACAGTTGTTGAGTAAATCTGGCTTCCCCATTGTCAGAAGATTGAGAAAAGTGATCACACGATCATGGGGAAGGCTGCAACGGTCATAAGTGTGAACAACGGTCATGTCACTTTTTTTCAGTGTCCATGTAATTTCAAACGGTCACTAAACAAATGGGTTTTAAGCTGAGGACTATCTGTTAGAGATAATGGCTTGTTTCCTTTTTAACCAAAAGTTCAAGCCACCCAGTGGTGTACAATGAAATTCCAGATTGGGTGTGCATGAAGTCAGCATCGTTTAGTCTGAACGAGACGTTAAAAAAAGGGGGGAGGCAAAAACAGCCCCTGCAATACTGTAAGATTTTGGAGAACCCCAAGTACTCCACGCCACATCAGCAAAACTTATCACCCATGCCTATAATTAAAAACAAAGAAGTTTCTGTGCAGAATTAGCCCACTGTGCCCCATTTTAAAACAAACAAGAGGAAACATCCAAAACCCAAGGTTTACTTGTAAAGAAAGGCCACATGGTTTCTTCTTAGTTTACCTGGGCTTGATTTAACTATCAGTCCTAGTGGACAATCACCTAAATATGAGCCAGCCATGTGCTGCAGCTGCCAAAAAGGCCAACACAGTGCTGGGCTGCATTAACAGAGGGATAGAATCAAGATCACGTGAAGTATTAATACCACTTTACAATGCCTTGGTAAGGCCACCCTTGGAATACTGCATCCAGCGTTGGTCACCACGATGTAAAAAAGATGCTGAGACTCTAGAAAGAGTACAGAGAAGAGCAACAAAGATGATCAGGGGACTGGAGGCTAAAGCATATAAGGAATGGCTGCTGAAATTGGGTATGTCTAGTGAAGAGAAGGACGAGGGGGGACATGATAGCAGTGTTCCAATATCTCAGGGTCTGTCCCAAAGAAGAGGGAATCAAGCTATTTTCCAAGGTACCTGAAGGCAGGACAAGAAGCAACAGATGGAAATTAAGCAAGGAGAGAACCAGCCTAGAACTAAGGAGAAACTTCCTGACAGTTAGAACAATTAACCAGTGGAACAACCTGCCTCCAGAAGCAGTGAATGCTCCAACACTGGAAGTTTTCAAGAAGAGACTGGACAGCCGTTTGTCTGAAATGGTATAGGGTTTCCTTCCTAAGCAGGCGGTTGGACTAGATGACCTCCAAAGTCCCTTCCAACTATTATTATTATCATTCATTGCACAGTCAGCCAGATGTTCAGACTGGATTTGGCATTTTGTCTACCTATCGAGTCCTTACCCAGGACCTGGGATAGGCAGATGTGGATATTTGATGGTATTACAGGTATCGTCGCAGGATGGAAGCAGTTCCTAATAAGGCCGCCTTTTGCAATTGACTAATAGCAAATTTGTCAATGCCAATGGTGTTCATGTGGTGCTCCAGTTGTTTTGGGATTGCGCCCAAGGAGCCTATGACTATTGGTACTACCCTTGCTTGCTTTTGCCACAGTCTTTCTATTTCTATTTGTAGGTCTTTGTATTTTGTTATCTTCTCCAGTTCTTTCTCTTCTATTCTGCTATCTCCAGGCACTGCCACGTCCACTATCCAGACTTTTTTGTCTTTCTTATCGACAATTGTTAAGTCTGGGGTGTTATGTTGCAGGTGCTTGTCTGTTTGAATTCTGAAGTCCCAGAGCAGTTTAATTTTATCATTTTCTATGACTTTCTCTATTTTATGATCCCACCAGTTTTTGCTTACAGGCAAATGATATTTTTTGCAGATCTTCCAATGCACCATTGTTGCTACTTTGTCATGCCGCTGCTTGTAATCAGTCTGTGCAATCTTCTTGCAACAGCTTACCAAGTGGTCCACTGTTTCTTCAGCTTCTTTGCATAGGCGGCACTTACTGTCTGTTGCTGTCTTCTCAATTTTGACTTTGTATGCATTTGTCCTTAAGGCTTGGTCTTGTGCAGCCAGAATTAGTCCCTCGGTCTCTTTCTTCAATTTTCCTGCTCTTAGCCATTGCCAGGTTTTATTATTATCTGCTTTCCCAGCTATTTTTTTCATGTATTGGCCATGTAGTGCTTTGTCTTCCCATGCCTCTATTCTGTTCTTCATTTGGTCTTTCTTGTTGTTGTTGTTATTATTATTATTATTATTATTATTATTATTATTATTATTATTATATAATCATCTGCTAAAAATGGTGCTTATAAAACAGGGGTGGATGTTTTCCCCAAATCACTGGATTTGGTTTGCTTGGATGGGGGATTTTTTGGGTGGTGGCGGTGTCATTTTTAATGCTTATTAATGCTTTACTTTTCAAAGCTTTCTTTTGAATGTCTGCAAGTGTTTTCAGCTTCAAAATCATACTTTGCCTCTAGACTTTGCAAGCATGTTTGGGAATCACGGGCAAGTTAGTTAGTTGCTGCTGACAAAAAGTGGGAACAAGAAGGTTCAAAACTTTTGGGGTATCAGCTCCTGATTTTTAGATGGGCCGGTGGATGGGGAGGGGGGAAAAAGCAGAGCAACAGAGAACTTCCCTTACAATGAAGTCTTCAAATTGGCATTTTTTTTTTCATCCTCCCAATTCTCCTTCCGCATCTTCACCTCTAAGCTCTTTCGGGGCAGAAGGAAAGTGGTGACAGAGGAGGGGAGGGGGAACGTGAGAGGGCCCCCAAATGCTGACCTTAATTAATGGAAGATTCACTAGAGCCAAAGAAAGAGACCTCCTTCTCAAGCTTTCGGCCTCCCTGCTTCTCCCCTGGGTGTAATGAGGGAGCCGGAGCTGCATTATTGGCAGCTCAGGCGAAGGGTCACCATTGAGAATCGGGCCCCATGCTGCGAAGAGCGAGCCATGCTCTTGGACACCTGGTCATTAACATTGCTAATTAGTAGCCATTAATCAGGGCCCTTGGGCTTCTCCCCCTCCTCCTTTCTGTTGTGTGCACCGGCTCAGCCAAGAACAGGGAACAACAGAAGTATTTCATTACCTCTCCGAGAGGTGGAATAAAAGCCTTTCCCATCAACTCAAGTTGAGATGAGTGAAGGAAAACGTTCAACAACACTCTAAGATGAGCTGGGATGGTGGGGGGGGGGGGAAGGGATGAGGATTGGAGGGGGTGGAGAGGTTTCTGAGCTGTCCTCGGAGGAGGAAACCAGTCACCTATAATTAATGACATCTTCCATGACCCAATTCTAATCACCGTGTGAGCTTTCCACCAACAACTGAAGGGCTCTGTTGGAGAAAGGGCTCCATTTTATCTGTTTGCACATGAAATTAGACAGTAGCCAAAGTACCCCCGTTGTTTACAACATCCCCATTGAGTGCAACAGGTTTCTTGGTAATCTCTCTCTCTCTCTCTCTCTCTCTCTCTCTCTCTCTCTCTCTCTCTCTCTCTCTCTCTCTCTCTCTCTCTCTCTCTCTCTCTCTCTCTCCAGGGATAAGAAGAAGCAACTGGGCCATCAAGAATTTCAGGGTTTTTTTTGACACTGCACACTACAAAATAATTTATGAAAGGGAAGCGCTTTTTATGGCTTTCGACTTTCTTACGTCACAGCCTTTTGTCCAAATCTCCATTAATAACTGTTATAGTCTCTAATACAAGATTGTGTGTGTTTGTGCATGTGTATTGCTTTCACTGACGTGTGAAACATTTAGAGAAGAGACGGAAACAGACAAAGCCGGAACATGCAAGAGAGCGTTATGCATTTTATTGTAGAAACATACTGAGATACACTTAAGATATTAATCTTGGTGTCACTGATCAAATTTAGCTCGGTCACCCAAAGATCTCTGTTGCAAAATGGCTTGGATGGATATATTTATAAGTGTGAAACAATTTCTGCAATGGGAAGTGTAGACATCTGTCTTTTGATAGAAGGAGTTATTTTCTCATGCTATTTTTCATAAAACTAAAAGAGTCCTGATACAGGGGGAGGAGTATGCGCTATAAGTCCTCGACGTAGAACCACAATTGAGCCCAAAATTTCCGTTGCTAAGTGAGTCAGTTGTTAAGGGTCTTTTGTCCCATTTTACAACCTGTCTTGCCATAGCTATTAAGTGAATCACTGCTGTTGTTAGATTAGTAACACAGTTGCTAAGTGAATCTGGCTTCCCCATTGACTTTGTTTGTCAGAAAGTCACAGAAGGGGATCACGTGATCCTAGGTTACTGCGACCGTCATAAATATGAGTCAGTTGTTGCCAAGCGCCCACATTTTGATCACATGATCCATGGGGAAGCCAGAGTCACTTAACAATGTGTTACTAACTTAACAACTGCATCTCATTCACTTAATAACTGTGGCAGGAAAGGATGTTAAAATGGGACAAATTTTCATTAACTGTTTTGCTTAACACTGGAAATTTTTTTAAACTGAGGATAGCTGTATATACATTACAATTGGAAGGACTGCCTCTCCTGGTTATATCAACCCATGCCACTAGATCCAGCAGAGGAAACATGATATGGGAAACTATCAGTTGTGAAAAAGATCAATAAATCTCTCTCTTTCTGTATAGATATATGTGTGGTTGTCCACAAGATGGGGCCAACAAAGTCAAGAATACTACTACATTCCGGTCAACATAATACTGCATCTGGATCCTAAAAAGTTGTCTTATATGTATCCTAATTTACAGCCCAAATGTTGGAGATGTGGTAGTTTGGATGCTACTTATTTTCATATCTGGTGGACTTGCAGAAATATAAAAGCTTTTTGGATTAAGATTTGGTGGAATATTCAAAAGATTTTTAGGAGAAAGATAAAGTTTACTCCACAATTATTTTTATTGGGTGTTATTGTAGATTGTGATGCTAAAGAAACTAATTTGATGTTGAATTTGATAACAGCTGCAAAGTTATTGGTAGGGCAATATTGGACGAAGGATTGTTTGCCTACTATAGAAGAATGGATGTTAAAGTCTCAAATTTAGCAGAAATGGCTAAGATTTCTGCTTATTTGAAGGATCATTCACAAGAAAGATACATTTCAGTTTGGAGAAGATGGATAGATTATATTCAGAATAAATATGGGACTAAAAAGTTCCATTTACTTTATAAGTAAATTTTAGAATATTATTATTATTAATAGTTTACTATAGTGGAATTTTTATTAGTTTTATTATTTTTAGTATCAATATTGTTTAACAATTTGGATATTGTATTGTTCAAGAATTAGGATATTAACTTGTTTATATTATTATGTTTATTTTTAATTTGTTTATTTTTATGTTAAAGGGGAGTTAAAGCTCATTATGGACTTGGTTATTTATATAGTTGGTTAATGTTAGTTAGAGTATGATTATTATATTTGTTACCCTGTACTCAACTCTGGGAAGTGGGGGAGGGAGAGGGGGAGGTTTAGGGTGGGTGGGTTTTGGGGTGTATATTGTAACTTTTATAAAACTTTTCAATAAAAAAAAAGAATACTGCTACAGCCTCAGGATTTTGTGTGCATTTAACTGCCACCTTAACTTCGTTTTTTTTTACTTCTCATTTATACGGCCTCATGTGATTTTGTTCCTCACCTTAGAAGATAATGAAACCATGCATATAATTGTATTCAGGATCTCCTACAGCACAGTATGGGTTTATACAGCAATGTTGGGATTTTCACCATGCACAAATAATCAATTAAAGACCTACTACCTGTATGAAGAGATGCAATAAGACGAACACATGAACTAGGCGTTGTCCTCCCCCCCCCAAAAAAACATCATTGTTCTAGTTACTCTCCAAATCGAAAGAGAAATGTCAAAATGAGATCTATTCTTCATGCTGTTCTTTTCTCAGCCGCCATACAGTCTCTTACAAAGGCTTGGGAGGATAAACATTTCTTTGCCCTAAAGCTGGAAGAATATGAAAGTCGGTGCCAGGTGGGTTTCTCTCCAGGGAGGCCATTCCATTGTCTCGTCCTAGTACAAGTAATCCCTCACCATCCCTCAGCAGAACCTTAGGGTATGGGTAGATACACACGGGAAGAGAAATTTCTTCAGACGCTCTGCTCTGGTCGTAGGCTGTGAAGAGTTTTCTGAGTCAATGCCAGTGCTTTGAGGTGGCACCAGGCATGAACAACACCCTGTCATGGCATGGATGAAAAGGCTCTTTGATCTACAAGGGGAAGATAATGAGAACAGGAATAGAAAGGTTGTGTAGATTAGCGTATATGTCTTCACTTCCCTTCCTGTAGATCTTGCAGGCATGTGTGCTCCTTCTTCTATTGTCCCTTTGGGTCTCTCATCAGTTGCATAATCCCAGGTTCAGCGTCCAAAACTTTGACTTGTAGATCAGCGCAAGTAACAGTACTGGTAGTCTTCAACTTGCAACAGTTTATTTAGTGACCGTTCAAAGTTACAACGACATTGGGAAAAAAAGTGTCCTATGACCTGTTTTCCACACTTACGATCATTGTAGCACGTGGCCACGTGATCCACATTCAGATGCTTGGCCACTGACTTGTATTTCTGATGGTTGCAGCGTCCCAGGTCATGTGATCCCTGTTTGTGACCTTCTGACAAGCGAAGTCAATGGGAAAGCCAGATTCACTTAACAACCAACTTACTAACTTAACAACTGCAGTATTTCACTTAACAACTCTGGCAAGAAAGGAGCAAAATTCACTTAACAACTATCTCGCTTAGCAATGGAAATGTGGGGCTCAGTTGTGGCGGTAAGTTGACGAATACCTTTATGACAAATCTATTGTCGTGGCAGCTGTCTATCAAAGAAAACTGACAGATCTGAAATGCGAGAATGCAAAGGCAAAAAAAACCCCATTGATCTGAGCTTGATACTTGGTGACCATAGGAATAGAACCATGTGCTTTTTTCAGCAACAGTGTGAAAGTGGTTTGCCGTTGCATTTTTTTTGGGGGGGGG
The DNA here is from genome assembly GCF_016545835.1 of Crotalus tigris. NCBI lineage: Eukaryota > Metazoa > Chordata > Lepidosauria > Squamata > Viperidae > Crotalus > Crotalus tigris. The sequence goes on along the minus strand of NW_024100213.1, from coordinate 703,854 downwards.
TACACAGCCTGATATTTCTGATGGTCTCCTTTTTTAAGTGCTAGTCAGGCTGCTTAGCTTCCAAGCTGGCCCCTACTGACTGTGACCCAGATTTGAAAAGAAAATAGTGCCAAGCGGATAGGTGGTATGTGTCATAGGCTCCTATCACCTGATGGAGTCCTATCTCCATCCATGGAAGTAAAAAAAATGAATGAATTCAGTACAGGTTTCATAAAGGTGTGGAAATATGCTTTTACATGTTATATGTTTTGGATGCTTCATATGTTTTAGGGGACAGGAGGCTAAAACATATAAAGAATGGCTGCAGGACCTGGGTATGTGTTGTCCAAGAGAAGGACTAGGGGTGACATGATAGCAGTGTTCCAATATCTAAAGGGTTGTCACAAAGAAGTCAACCTATTCTCCAAAGCACCTGAAGGCAGGACAAGAAACTAATCAAGGAGAGAAGCAGCCTAGAATTAAGGAGAAATTTCCTGACAGTGAGAACAATTAACCGGTGGATCAGCTTGTCTTCAGAAGGAGGTTTTAAAGAAGAAACTGGACAAACATTTGTCTGAAATGGTATGGGGTCTCCTGCTTGAGCACGGGGCTGGCCTAGATGACCTCCAAGGTCCCTTCCAACTCTGTTATTCCGTTAAATCACCGTAGTTCTGATTCAGATTGCTGGTCTAATAGAATGAGTTGATTGGTTTATGAAGAGTCTATTAGAGGCATCAAACTGAACCAATTCAAACCATTGATTTAATAAAATTATATGTATACATGGGTTAAAGTCAATCAAATGGCTGAACCGTTGCAGTTTCATTCAAGACACTGAATTAATTTGTCAATTTCATTTTAGGGGATGATTAGAAATCCTGTGGAATTTAAAATAATTATCGGTGCGATACTTCTATCACACCAATAAAGTGGCTGTAAATGTGGTCTGGTTGCTAAGCACCCGAAGTGCAGTCACATAAATGTGGGGAGGGCAGGGCCATCGGAACTTTGAATCTTGATCATAAGTAACCCCCAAGCAGAAGTTTGTTAAGAGTCTGTTAAGCCACTTGTCATAGGCTGAGGCCTACTTGTACATAGGGAATTTATTGTAAACTGGAGGGAGTCCTTTAGGATTTCATCATTTATAAATGAAAATAATAACAACAACAATAGCAACAAGGGAGTTAAGGTTATATTTTGGCTTTGGGGCCTTCCGAAAGGCCTTGAAGACATGGCTTTGCCAACTAGCCTGTGGCTCTAATGGGTGTGTAGCACACTGCGAGTGTTTAATGCGGTAGAGTAGGGCTCTCTCTGACAACTTTAAGACTTGTGAACTTCAATTCCCAGAATTCCCTAGCTGGCATAGCCGGCTGAGGAATTCTGGGAGTTGAAGTCCACAAGACCCCTGGCTAGAGAACATTCCAGCTCCTTTCTGCACACTATGTCCCACCCCCTCTCTATCCTGCTTATATTTTAATTGGATTGTTAAATTTAAGATCTTTATGGTTTTAATGCTTTATTCTGTGTTTTATTCAATGTCTGTAAGCTGCCTAGAGTCACTTTCGGTGAGATGGGCTGCATGCAAGTTTGATAAATAGATAAAATATTCTTATTTTTGTCACTAAATCAGAAATATTTAAGGTTGATTTAACATTTACTTTTTTAACATTCTCCCTTGTGGAAATATATATATGTCTAATATTTAACGAATTAATTTAACTTGAATTAACATTTAAAAATGGCTCTTGTTGCAGTAGCCATTCTTCGTTCTTCTCATTGTAAAATATCTGGCTAATATATGCTTTTAGTCAGGTTGATTTGCAGAATATTAATGGATGGTTACTACTCTTGTAGAATAGGAAACCTAGCGATATATAACAACTATTATTAGGTTCATAACCCTTCACTAACGCTAATGGCCATTTTGTCCGAACATATGGAAACATAAAAACACAGGCTTTAAAAAGCACTCAAAACCTGGTTGACTATAAACCCATTATAAAAATAAAAGGTATATAAAAACGTGTCAAAGACATCAACAGATATGGCATTACAGAATAACAATATCTCATAGTTTTCTGATTTTGTCTCTTTCTCAGCAAAATTGCTTGAACAGTCTTAATAGTATACAAGGTTGATTCATTCCCATTTTCCCATCTGTTTGCAAATTCAGCAAAAAAAGAAAATTAGCATGAAATCATATACATTTTTTTTCTTTTTTGTACACTTTCCTTCTGACATCTCTCTGTAATAGCAGCTGGGCGGCTTTGGGGTTTGAATATACATATTATCGTGCGACTTCCCCCTTAATAACCCTTTCTTTTCTGTATTTTTTTTTAAAGAGTAGAATTCCGAGCACTGGAGGTGCATGCACATTATAGGTAGTCCTCAACTTATGACTCTAAATTTCCACTGATAAGCAAGGCAATTGTTAAATGAGTTGTGTCCCATTTTATGACCTTTTTGTCATGGTTGTTAAGTGAATCCCACCGTTAAGTGAATCTGCCTTCCCCCATTGACTTTGCTTATCAGAAGGTTCACAGTAAGGTTGCAAACGACAATCCCAGGGGCCTGGGACTTGTAGATACATCGCACCCATTGTAAATACATGCCAGTTGCCAAGCAACTGAAGTGGCATCACATAATTGTGGGGATGCTGCAACGGTCATAAGGGTGAGAACTGGTCATAAGTCAGTTGCTTATGACCATTTGTAATTTTGAATGAATAGTCGTCACAAGTATGAAGGTTCGTTCTCCGAGCTTGTGGGTTGGTTTCTGAACCTTTCCTTACCAAACTAGGTAACATCTTCAGTGGAGTTTAGGGGGATGTCTGTGTGAGTGCTCTTCTGTTTATAAGGGCTTCAGGTGTGGGTGTGTGAAATGAGGGTCTTGTGATGGATCAGGTGTGAGTCGTCAGTGAGAGGCTGGTGATGGGTCTTGTGATGGGGAGGTTACTACAGGTCAGGATCATTGGGAGGTGAACTGCTGCTGGAAGGAGGAGGGGGGCTTGTGTGGGTTGGTTGTAAGTTGTTGTAAGTGGAGGACTACCTGTAATTTAAGGCATTTAAAACCAAATTGCAGCACTGCTTGTCAAAGCTGAAGAACCAGAACTGTCATTTGGTTAGTACCATTTTATAATGCCCTGGTAAGGCCACACTTGGAATATTGCATCCAGTTGGTTGCCACGATACAAAAAAGATGTTGAGACTCTAGAAAGAGTGCAGAGAAGAGCAAGAAAGATGATTAGGGGACTGGAGGCTAAAATATATGAAAAACAGTTGCAGGAATTGGGTATATCTAGTTTAATGAAGAGAAGAACGAGGGGTGACATGATCGCAGTGTTCCAATATCTCAGGGGCTGCCATAAAGAAGAGGGAGTCAAGCTATTCTCCAAAGCGCCTGAAGGCAGGACAAGTAGCAACAGATGGAAACTAATCAAGGAGGGATCCAACCTAGAACTAAGGAGAAATTTCCGGACATTGAGAACAATTAACCAGTGGATATTGTGGGTGCTCCATCACTGGAAGTTTTTAAGAAGAGATTGAACAATCATTTGTCCAGAATGGTATAGGGCAGTGGTTCTCAACCTTTGTAATGCCGCGACCCCATAATACAGTTCCCCATGTTGTGGTGACCCCCAACCACTTATACATCACCGGGTGCCAGGGGCGTGGCCAAAGAAAAGGGGGAAAAATGGCGGACAGCCTTGTTTGGCGACCCCCGTGAAATGGTCGTTCGACCCCAAATGGGGTCCCGACCCATAGGTTGAGAACCACTGGTATAGGGTCTCCTACTTGAGCAGGGGGCTGAACTAGAAGACCTCCAAGGTCCCTTCCAGCTCTATTCTATTTAATCCAGAGTCTCAACATCTTTTTTATATATACCGCTTTACAATGCCTTAGTAAGACCACACTTGAAATACTGCATTCAATTCCGGTCAACACAATATAAAAAAGACGTTGAGACTCTGGAAAGAGTACAGAGAAGAGCAACAAAAATATTTAGCTGACTGGAGGCTAAAACATACAAAAACGGTTATAGGAATTGGGTATGTCTAGTCTAATGAAAAGAAGGACCAGGGAAGACATGAAAACAGTGTTCCAATATTTGAGGGGCTGCCACAAAGAAGAGGGAGTCAAGCTATTCTCCAAAGCAAAAAAAAAAAAAAAAGGCAAGGTGAGAAAAAATGGATGGAAACTAACCAAGGAGAGAAGCAACCTAGAACCAAGGAGAAATTTCCTAACCGTGAAAGCAATCAACCAACTGAACAACTTGCCTTCAGAGGTTGTGGGTGCTTCACCACTGGAGCCTTTCAAAAACAGACTGGACAATCATTTACCTGAAATGATATAGAATCTCCTGCTCAAAAGGGGGGGGGTTTGAAGCAGAAGGCCTCCAAGGTTCTTTACAACGCTATGATTTTATGTTCTATTTTGGGGCAGCGCCGAGTTAATTCCTGGACACCACCTTTACTGTAGCTCTAAAGCAGTGGTTCTCAACTTTTTTAATGCCGCGACCCCCAACCGGTCGTAAGTCGAGGACTACTCAACTGGTGCAGCACCGTTTGCAGAATGGGACTTTTGGCGGGCTCAGCAGGCAGAGACAGCCTGGACAATTCCTATTGGCTTTTGAAAGCCAATAGAATTAGACTCTATTCAAGAGAGTCTATTCTATTGGCTTTCAAAAGCCAATAGAATGAAAGGGAGTAGCACAGCTAAGGAAAAGGGGGAAAAAAATGGCGGACTGCGTTGTTTGGCGACCCCCGTGAAATGGTCGTTCGACCCCAAATGGGGTCCCGACCCACAGGTTGAGAACCACTGCTCTAAAGTGAGCCCATCTCGAGAGCCCTTCAAACTCCTGTCGCCCGCCACGCACAAAGAGCTGTGAGTCAAATCTTGGCTCCTGGTGAGAAAAACCCCACCCGAAACCTCCCACCTCGCAAAAGGCTTGTATGGGCTGAAGATTTCCAGTCTTTTGAAAAGCTGCCCAAAATCACCCAGTGTTGACTTTAACAATTGGTACAGTTGCCTGCACTCTGGCGTTTCTGCTCAGAAAAGACGCTGTCTTCTCCACTTCACTTTTCGACTTCACTTTTCATTTACCCCATCCCCACCCCCACCCCCTCGCCTGATGATTTTATCCACCTTTGACAACAAAAGGCCTGGATATATTTCCTCACTATCATCAACCCCCAGCCTGTCCCTTTCTTCCTGATTGTTTTTGGAAAGAACACCTGGAATCAACATCTGCTTGCCAAGATTTGCGGTGTACACCCACAAGCTTCTTCTTCTTCTTCGTCGTCTTCTTTCTTTGAGAGCCAGCATTTGAGTAGAAAACTGCATTTCCTTGAGGTTAGTTTTTTAATGAACGCAGTTGTGAAAGAACTCCATTCAACGCACGATGCCTAACTTGTAAAACGATGTTCCCGGGGTTTGCAAGATACCCTTTCTAGCCAAGATCTCCCACGCTAATCCACTAATGGGAAAATGCAGTCCTGAGACAAAGATTTGACACACACACAGACAGAGGCAGCGTGCCAGGCAGCCAAATTTCCATCCTGAAGAGCATGCCAAGATTTTGCTAGCTAGGGTGCAAAGATTTTGGAGCTGTCCACCGTCACACTTTTTGCTCAAGTACAGGTAAGTCAAATATAATCATTTGTTTAGCCACAGTTCAAAGTTACAACAGCACTGAAAAAAGTGACTTACAATCAGTCCTCACACTTACAACCATTGCAAAACAGGTAGTCCTTGAGATATGAGCACAATTGAGCCCCAAATTTCTGTTGCTAAGTGGAACAGTTGTCAAGTGAATTCTGCCCCATTTTACGACCTTTCTTGCCACAATCAGTGGAACAAATTGCCTCCAGAAGTTATGTGTGGTCCAACACTGTAAGTTTTAAGAAGAGATTGGACAACCATTTGTCTGAAATGGTATAGGGTTTCCTGCCTGAGCAGAGGGTTGGAGTAGAAGATCACCAATTCTTCTCTTCTCTTCTCTTCTCTTCTCTTCTCTTCTCTTCTCTTCTCTTCTCTTCTCTTCTCTTCTCTTCTCTTCTCTTCTCTTCTCTTCTCTTCTCTTCTCCTCTCCTCTCCTCTCCTCTCCTCTCCTCTCCTTGTAGGATGACTTTGAGTCTAGGAGAAAGCTATCCCAACATTGGATGTCCAGTTGCTGATCCCTGTTTTGTTTCTCTTGTCTCTGCTCCCAATCTCTGTATCGCCTGACTTCAACACATGAATAGGGGCGCCTGCTGAGTACACATAGTCCTCAACTTACAATCATTCATTTAGTGACCATTCAAAGTTACAATGGGGCTGAAAAAAGTGACTTACATCCATTCTTTGCACTTATGACCATCACAGCATGATAATGTGATCAAAATTTGGGACCTTGGCAACCGGCATATGTTTATGATTTGCAGGATGACGGCTATTTGTGACCTTCCCAGCAGACCTCCAACAAGCAAAGTCAATGGGGGGAGCCAAATTTGCTTAATGACTACATCAGGAGTCCTCAAACTTGGCCCCTTTAAGATTTGTGGACTTCAACTCCCAGAATTCCCCAGCCAGCCGTGGCTGGCTGGGGAATTCTGGGAATTGAAGTCCACAAGTCTTAAAGGGGCCAAGTTTAAGGACCCCTGGACTATATGATTCACTTAACTACAATGATTCTCTGAACAACTACGGCGAAAATTGAGTGTGATTCACTTAACAACCACTTTGCTTAGCAACCAAAATTCTGGTCTCCATTGTGGTCATAAGTTTTTACTATATGCAGGATCCAATCTGGGTTGGTCACCAGGACCAGAGGTTTAGTCTTCTGAGCCTTTGGACTCATGTTGCAGCCCATCCTCAGGGAACATCTCTCTACCAGAATGTGTGCTTTGGGTTATTTGATCCGTAGTATTTATGTGGTGCTTGTTGATTGGGGTATTGATGGCCAGCTATTAAGTTGTTTGCTGTTGTTTCCTTGGGCTGCCAAGTCCTCAGCTCCTAAGTATCTGATAAGCTGGTGGTAAATCAGCACTCCTGTTAACGTACAAGGGGGCCATTTCCCAGACTTCAATAATTTCTCTGGCTATCTTTGTACCTGCTCGGCCAACAATCTTAGTAACTGCAAAATTGAATGTATGTCCTTGTTCATTGCAACGTGAGACTATCAATGAGTTCGGGTCTCCTTGTCTGTCAGCTCGAAATCTGGTGGTTAGCTTCCTCCTCATCTGTCCTATATAGTCACAGGGGCAATCCATGCAGGGGATCCGGTAGATTACATTAAAAGTATCTCCCACCTCCAAGCAATCTTTGCAGTGCATGACTTGTCCATACACTACCTGTATGATCAAAAAACTCAAACTAATAGTCAGGTGTGATTGAAGCTACATCTGTCCTTTTAGGAGCATTTCAGGTAGAATTTTGACTACCGTATCATGGCCGTCACCTTGATTATTTTTTACCATACCTTGTTAAGACACTCCTGATAAAAGACCCACAGGTTCTATATCCTTTGAGGCTGTCTTGAACGTTGTTGAAATCCAGGTGGAAATATTACATTAGCATCAGAACAACCAAGGACATTTTAAGCCTTGATCGCTTTATTTTCAAATTTTCCCTGTTTACTCAGGAACAGAGATGGGGCCTTTTTCACGCCCACCCCAGTGGTCAAGATCAGACAATATTCTAGATATGTAGTTGCATTCAACGTATTTGTGTTATTTAAAAGCAGGTCTGGGAAGCGGTGGGGAAGAATCAGGATTCAGATTGTCAGGTGGAGAAAAAGTGATCTGAATTAAAATGGTTTCATCCCCAAATTGCTCTTCCCCCCCCAGAAATGGTACTGTAATAGCTCCCTTTTTATATGGAAAATTGGGAGAGACGCAAATCAGGATCACAATCCCCAAGCTTCACTGTCTCTCGTGGCTTCGGCTTAAAGAGGTAATAGCAAAATAAGGTATCTTTTAGGCCAGGGGTCCATTCCTCTGGCTGAGGAATTCTGGGAGTTGGAGTCCACAAGTCTTAAAATTGCCAAGTTTTGAGACCCCTGTTCTAGGAATACCCAATAATGCTATGCAATACCTACCCTACTCCCTTTGTGTCTCGTGGGCCTTTTTTCCCTTGCTAAAGAGAAAAGAGAGGAAGAGCTATACTTTTTGCTTGGGGAAGAAACGCGGAGGCAATCCACACCTTGCGAGATGGAAAAAGTAGGGTTTTATTTATTTGTTTCCATTCCGCCTTTATTCCTTTCATAAATATCTCAAGGCAGCGAACATATCCAACATGCCTTCCTTTCTCTGTGTTTCCCCACAACAATTCTGTGAGGTGGGTTGGGCAAAGAGAGAGTGAGTGGCTCCAAATTACTCAGCTGGCTTTCAGTTTCCTAGTTTCTAGTCTGGTGTCTTAACCACTGGACCAAACTGGCTTTCTTGGTTTTCCCCCACGATTTTATCCCTTCTGCCTTCTCACATTTCCAAATATGCTACCTTGGAAGACGGAGTGTCCATGTTCCATTAATTCCTGCACCTGTTGCATTCAAAGCCCTCCCCCCAAAAACATCAGATGGCAAAATCTAGATGCCTTTGGCTGAACTCAAAACAACTAAATGGGGCTAAAACAGTGGTTCTCAACCTTTTTAATGCTGCGACCCCCAACTGGTCGTAAGTCGAGGACTACTCAACCGGTCGTAAGTTGAGGACTACTCAACTGGTGCAGCACCGTTTGCAGAATGGGACTTTTGGCGGGCTCAGCAGGCAGAGACAGCCTGGACAATTCCTATTGGCTTTTGAAAGCCAATAGAATTAGACTCTATTCAAGAGAGTCTATTCTATTGGCTTTCAAAAGCCAATAGAATAAAAGGGAGTAGCACAGCTAAGGAAAAGGGG